>NC_089035.1:42541250-43922500 GCF_034140825.1 Oryza sativa Japonica Group | reverse complement strand
CCACTTTCGCCGGGAGCAGGTGCGACGTGGAATCGTGGCTGTCTGCTGACGACATGACCGGTATCAGACCAGTCACGTCAGTCATTCTTGTCCACCACGTGTCAGCTTAGCAATCTACATGCTCGCCCTTCTTCACACAACATCTTGCCTGTAATGGTTAGGATGAAGCCTGGCATATATCTGACCAGGACTAACGTGCCATCTCTGGGAGGTAACACGCTAGCTCCAGCTGGGGACGAGCGCCTAGAAGCCCTCGTCCTGACGGGATGGGGCGAGGCGTGCGTCAGATCGCCTGTCGCCACCTAACCCACGATCTGACCGGTCTGTGACTGGTCACAGACCGGATAAACGAGTGCACTGCACTGCGTTACATGCGGCGTGACACGCTCAGCCAAACCGCAATAAATGTGGTTAGGTGAGCCCCACTGTGCTCACCTAACCCATACACGCGGAGCAAAAACCCACGAGGGGTCGGGGCGCCTCGGCCCTCGGGGCCGAGGGGGGTGTGGCCCGACCCCCTCGGGGGGACTAAGAGGAGGGCGAACGCATCACCCTCGGGCCCGACGTCCCTCGGGGGTACCAGGCCACGTGTGCGATTGTGTCTGCCTCAAACCTCTAGTCATGATACTCCTGATCCCATGTCACCGACAGTAGCCCCCGGCGTTATGCCAGGGCGATCGCCCTCTTTAAGGGAAACGGTCGGGCGTGACGCCACTCCTAAGACCTGGTGACAGGTGGGACCGGTCTCCACAATTGGGCAGAAACCCAACGATCACAAACCACGCACATCGGCAATGGTAACTCGGCTGTCAACAATGAGCGGTCTCTTCAAGACTGCCACATTACTTGAGTAGCACACGAATCTGGACATGGCGATTCGTTTCGTCTGGAGATATGGTAACGTCGCTTCGGTCGGCAAGCGTAATTAACGCGCGCACGATATGATCTATCTCGACTGCCACAACCGCATATCCACCTCATGCGCCGCAAGCGGGCGAATGGGATTAGTGGAAGCGTGGGCGCGAGAAACGAGGGGGCGAAATAGTGGGCGCGAGAAGCGAGGAGCCGGGCACAGCGTTGGCAAGAATATAAAGGCACTGAGGAAGGGATCTGTTTCCTTCCTTTCGCCATTATTCCCCTTGTCTTCGCCGCTTGCGCCCTAACTCCTTCTTTCCTGTGCCCTACCTTCGCCACACGCGCTCGCTCTTAATCTTCTCTTCCTCCGGCGCCATGGCACGGGGTTCCGCTCTGCTCGATGGTAGCGTGCTGCCGCCTTCCCGGATCGTGAGCGAGAGGCAGGCTGGGCTGTCGCGCCGCTTCATGCCGGAATCTACCACCGGCCGGGAGATAGTCACGCTGGGCGAGGGACGCCCGGCGCCAGACTACCCGGGGCGGTCCGTCTTCTTTCTCCCCTTTGCAATGGCAAGGCTGGTTCCGCCATTTTCTTCTTTCTTCATGGATGTTCTGGAGTTCTACGATCTCCAGATGGCGCACCTCACCCCCAACGCGGTGATGACATTGGCCATCTTCGCGCATCTGTGCGAGATGTTCATTGGGGTACGTCCATCTCTTCGGCTGTTCCGGTGGTTCTTCACCGTGCAGTCGGTGTCGCCGCCATCGGTAGTCGGTGGCTGCTACTTCCAGCCACGGGGGCCGGTGCTGAACCGCTACATCCCCTGCGCCCTCCGTAAGAAGTGGGACGACTGGAAGAGCGACTGGTTCTACACTCCCCTCGCCGACGAAGCGCGCCTCCGACTTCCGAGCCAGCCCCCGGCGCAGGCCTCCAGCTGGCGGGCGCCGGTAGATCTGGGGGATGGCTATGACGCCGTCCTCGACCGCCTGGCGGGCCTGCGATCCTAGGGGCTCACAGGGGCCATGGTGTACGGCGACTACCTCCGTCGTCGGATTGCGCCGCTCCAGCGACGCGCTCGGGGCGCCTGGGAGTACACCGGGTCCGAAGACTTCACGAGGACCCACCAGGGAGTGAGATGGGACTGGGCTCCTGAGGACTTCAAGATATTGGTCCAACGGGTGCTGAATCTCAACTCCGTAGAGGCGGCCCTCATTCCCCAAGGAATCCTCCCCCTCTGCAGCGATCCAGACCGCGCCTCCATCCTGACCATTATGATGGCGATCGGGGCCTCAGAGGAGCGAGCTCCAAAGGGCCACGACGGCGCAGGCGGGAGCCGCAGGGGGGAACAATCTACCCCGAGAGGGGGTCGTGCTTCTGGGTCCCGCGACAGGGGCCCGGGGAGCAGCCGCCCTGCCGACGCCCGGGGGAAGAGGAAGCAGGGAGGAACACCTCCCCCATCTCCTCCCCGAGGGGGCGGGGCGGCGCGTGCTAGTAGCAGGCGCCCGGAGAGGGCCGCGCCAACATCGCAGCCCGAGGGGGAGCGCAAGAAGAAGCGGCCCCGTAAGATGGGGGAGACAAAACCATCTCGGGGAAACCTCATTTCCCCTCCAAAGTGGTCGTTTAACCGACCCCCTCGCAGGTTCGTCTCTCACCCATCGTGGCTGTATTCATTCTCTCAACGCGAGTTTTCACTCACCCATCTTGTTCGTCTTCTGGTTTTTTCTTTTGTTTCAGCGAGATCCCGTCGCGTCCCTCCCTCCATTCCAAGTCCGGCCAGTCTGAGGCCGAGGATCCGGCGGCCGCAGAGGCCCTTAGGCAGGAATCTGACCGGCGAGAGGCCGCGGATCGCCTACGGGAAGCCGAGGAGGCCGCCCAGGAGGCCGCCCGGGCTCGCCAGGCCGAGGAAACCGCTCGGGAGGAGGCCGCCCGGGCCCGCCAGGCCGGGGAAGCCGCTCGGGAGGAGGCCGGATTTCGCCAGGACGAGGCGATGGCGACTTCCGAGGCAGCTCGCGACGAGGCCGCGGGCGCGTCGCTTGGGCCCACTCCCTCGGGCGACACTCAGGCGACAACTTCCGGGGCAGCTGGCGACGAGGCCGCGGGCGCGTCGCTTGGGCCTACTCCCTCGGGCGACGCTCAGGACCAACCGGGTCCGGGGGACATCCCCGAGTCCGGCACTTCCATCGGCGGCCCGAGCCGCGTGGCATCCTCTCCAAGGCGGCTCTTCCCCACGCCTTCTATCGCCCTACTGAACGCAGAGCCCCTTCTGCAGGCCTTGGCCGCTGCAAACACCACGGTGTTGGATGGGTTAAGTGCCCAGGTGGAGGTCCTGCAGGCAGAGCGGGCGGAGCTCGACGCCGCGTGGGCGCGTGTCGAAGAGGGGCGACGCTCGGTGGAGGCCATGGTGGAGGTGGGCCGTAAGGCTCACCGCCGGCACGTCTCGGAGCTTGAAACTCGTAAGAAGGTGCTGGCGGAGATCGCCAAGGAAGTGGAGGAGGAGCGGGGGGCTGCCCTCATTGCCACCACCGTGATGAACGAGGCGCGGGACACCCTCCGCCTTCAATACGGGAGCTGGGAGGCGGAGCTAGGGAAGAAGCTCGACGCCGCCCAGGGGGTGCTTGACGCTGCCGCTGCCCGAGAACAGCGGGCGGCGGAGACCGAAGCGGCGTCCCGGCGGCGCGAAGAGGCCCTTGAGGCGCGCGCCATGGCGCTGGAAGAGCGCGCCTGCGTCGTGGAGAGGGATCTGGCGGACCGCGAGGCCGCCGTCACCATCCGGGAAGCAACGCTGGCGGCGCACGAGGCTGCCTGCGCCGAAGAAGAGTTCACGCTCCGCCTCCACGAGGACACGCTCACCGAGCGGGAGCGAGCTCTCGAGGGGGCCGAGGCCGCGGCGCAACAGCTGGCGATCAACCTGTCCCTCCGCGAGGCAGCGCAGGAGGAGCAGGCGCGCCGCAATCTGGAAGGTGCCCGCGCCGAGAGGGCCGTACTGAACCAACGGGCCGCTGAGCTCGAGGCGCGGGCGAAGGAGCTGGACGCGAGGGCGCGCAGCGGCGGGGCGGCCACGGGCGAAAGCGACTTAGCCGCCCGCCTCGCAGCTGCCGAACGCACCATCGCCGATCTGCAGGGCGCGCTGGACTCGTCCGCCGGGGAGGTCGAAGCCCTCCGCTTGGCAGGCGAGGTAGGGCCCGGCATGCTTTGGGACGCCGTCTCCCGCCTAGATTGCTCCGGTCGGCAAGTGGGCCTCTGGAGAGGGCGGACCGTAAAGTACGCCGCCAACCAGGGAGGCCTCGCCCAGCGCCTCTCGAAGATGGCCGGGGCTCTCCAACGGCTCCCCGAGGAGCTCGAGAAGACAATTAAGTCATCCTCGAGGGACCTCGCCCAAGGAGCGGTGGAGCTCGTCCTGGCGAGTTACCAGGCCAGGGACCCCAATTTCTCTCCATGGATGGCGCTGGATGAGTTCCCTCCTGGGACCGAGGACCGCGCGTGCGCGCAGGTCCAGGATGCCGCCGACCATATCGTCGACAGCTTCGAGGGCTCGGCCCCTCGGCTTGCGTTCGCCCCCAACTCCGACGAGGAGGGCAATGCCGGTGGTGCAGACGACAGTGACGTCGAGGCCGGCGATCCGGGCGCATCGGATTGAGCCCCCAAACCCCCGCCATTCTTCAGTTTTTTCTTCTTTTCTTTCTTCTAAGGCCTTCGGGCCTCTTTTTTGTATAGATCAACTTAATCTGTAATCAAAAATGAAGAAATTTTTGTGTTAATTTCATCTTGCTGTGAGTATGAGATGAGGATGATCTGTGCCGTGGTCCTTTTGTGTCTTAGCTTGAATAAGGGCTTGTGCCCAGGTTCTGGTCCTCAAAAGGCGCGGGTCGGGGCTAGTGCCTGGGGAGATCCACATGTCGAGACTGGCCAGGCCGGGAACGTGGTGACCGAGGGTTATGGGTGACCCGATTGTGGGTTTTTGCCGATTCCCCCCCGGAGTTCACCACGCCTCGGGGCACGGCTCGGTTCTGGGCCCCGTTTGGCGATTTTAGCCGACCCGAGCCCCCGAGGGCAGGATTGAGCACGAGTGACCTATTTCAAGTCAAGATTCTTCAAAAGGAAAAAACAGCACAGATACAGCCTTTAGGAAATTTAAACTGCTTTTATAGAAATACAGATATAAGAGAAATAAGAATATGCATATGTGTTAGCCCCCGGCCAACCCTGCACGCCCGAGGGGGGTGCGGGGTTGGCCCGAGCCCAAAACCTGACACCCGACCCCCCCCCCCTCAGGGGTAGAAGCGACGAAGGTGTTCGATGTTCCACGGGTTAGGCAGCTCAGTGCCGTCGCCCGTGGCCAGCCGTATGGAGCCCGGCCGGGGGACGCCGACCACTCGATACGGACCCTCCCACATTGGTGAAAGCTTGCTCAATCCAGCACGCGTTTGGACGCGGCGTAGGACGAGGTCGTCGACGCAGAGTGATCGGGCCCGGACGTGGCGCTGATGGTAGCGCCGCAGGCTCTGCTGGTAGCGCGCGGCTCGGAGGGCCGCGCGCCGCCTTCGCTCTTCCAAGTAGTCGAGGTCATCTCTGCGAAGCTGATTTTGATCAGCCTCGCAATACATGGTAGCCCGAGGAGACCTCAGGGTGAGCTCGGATGGGAGAACCGCTTCCGCGCCGTAGACGAGGAAGAAAAGCGTTTCCCCGGTTGCTCGGCTTGGTGTAGTTCGGTTTGCCCAGAGCACCGCTGGCAACTCCTCGATCCATTAATCGCCGTGCTTCTTGAGTATGTTGAAGGTCTTGGTTTTAAGGCCTTTGAGGATTTCCGCATTGGCGCGCTCCACTTGGCCATTGCTTCTGGGGTGGGCAGGTGAGGCGAAGCAGAGCTTGATGCCCATGTCTTCGCAATAGTCGCCGAAGAGTTCACTAGTGAATTGGGTGCCATTATCCGTAATAATACGGTTAGGCACTCCAAACCGGGCCGTGATGCCCTTAATGAATTTAAGTGCGGAGTGCTTATCGATCTTGACGACCGGATAAGCCTCGGGCCACTTAGTGAACCTGTCGATCGCGACATACAGATACTCAAACCCGCCCGGGGCCCGCCTAAACGGTCCCAGGATATCGAGTCCCCAGACAGCAAATGGCCATGAAAGTGGTATGGTCTGCAGGGCCTGGGCCGGCTGATGGATTTGCTTGGCGTGGAATTGACACGCTCTACATCGCCGGACCAGGTCGACCGCATCATTAAGAGCTGTCGGCCAATAGAAACCCTGGCGAAAAGCTTTACCAACCAAGGTGCGCGAGGCGGAGTGGGCTCCGCATTCGCCTTCATGGATATCGGCAAGAAGCACAACGCCTTGTTCCCGAGGAATGCACTTCAGGAGGATTCCATTAGCCGCGCGCCGATAGAGGGTCCCTTCTACCAGCACGTAGCGTTTGGAGATGCGATGGACGCGTTCACTCCCTTCGCGGTCCTCGGGTAGAGTCTTATCTGTGAGGTATGCTTGGATCTCGGCGATCCAAGCAATCAATCTAAGGGAGTTGGGAGCACTCCCCTCGGGTCCCGAGGCCTGGACTCCGACGGGCCTCGGGGGCCGGTCAGGCGCATCCGTCTCCCCTAAGGGGTCGGGTCGCGCCGACGGCTGGGCAAGCCTTTCTTCAAAGGCGCCCGGTGGGGTCTGGGCTCGCGAGGACGCGAGCCGTGAGAGTTCGTCGGCAATCATGTTATCCCGTCTGGGCACATGCCGAAGCTCAATCCCGTCAAAATGGCGCTCCATACGCCGTACTTGGCGCACGTAGGCGTCCATCTGCGGGTCAGAGCACCGGTACTCCTTACAGACTTGGTTAACGACCAGCTGGGAGTCGCCTAACACCAGGAGGCGGCGGATCCCCAGTCCAGCTGCCACTCTTAGTCCGGCAAGGAGTCCCTCGTATTCTGCCATATTATTGGTCGCTCGAAAGTCGAGGCGGACCAAGTATCTGAGGACGTCTCCGCTCGGAGAGGTCAACGTGACCCCCGCACCGGCGCCCTGAAGAGACAGGGAGCCGTCGAACTGCATCACCCAGTGGGCGGTGTGAGGCAGCTGCGAGGGGTCCGTGCTGGCCTCGGGGATCGAGACGGGCTCGGGAGCCGGGGTCCACTCTGCCACAAAATCGGCGAGGGCCTGGCTCTTGATAGCGTGGCGTGGTTCAAAGTGCAAATCGAACTCAGAAAGTTCGATTGCCCATTTCACCACCCGTCCTGTACCCTCTCGATTATGCAAGATTTGACCGAGGGGGTAAGACGTAACTACTGTGACCCGATGCGCCTGGAAATAATGGCGCAGTTTCCTCGAGGCCATCAGAATAGCGTAAAGCATCTTCTGGGCCTGAGGGTATCGGGTTTTGGCGTCCCGGAGGGCCTCACTAACAAAGTAGACGGGCCGCTGCACCTTTCGGTGGGGCCGATCCTCTTCGCTAGGGGCCGCATCCCTGGGGCACTCTTCGTCCAAGCAGCCTCACGGGGCGCACTTATCTTCTGTGCTGATGACCTCGGGGTCGGAGGATAACAGGGGCGGCCTTCCCACAGTGGCTTCGGGGCCGTTCTGGGGGTCGGGGGCTCCTGGCGTCGTCGGACAAGCGGGCAAAGGGCCAACTCCGGTCGTCAGGGGCCTTAGGCCTCCGTTCGGCTCGGGGGCCTCTTCTCCCTGCTCTTTCCCGGGTCGGGTCAGCACAGGGTTAGCCTCGGGGTTGAAGGGCGATAGGTGCGGCCTTCCCACAGTGGCCTCAGGGCCTTCCTGGGGGTCGGGGGCTCCTAGCACCGTCTGACAAGCGGGCAGAGGGCCAACTCCGGTCGTCGGGGGCCTTGGGCCACCGTTCGGCTCGGGAGCCTCTCCTCCCTGCTCTCTCCCGGGCCAAGTCGGCATAGGGTGGGGAAGCGTGAAATGAGAATTGTTCTCATCGCGCTCCACAACCAATGCCGCACTAACTACTTGCGGGGTCGCCGCTAAGTAGAGTAACAAGGGCTCGTCTGGCTCCGGGGCGACCAGAACTGGGGGAGAGCTTAGATACGCCTTCAACTGGGTGAGGGCATTTTCGGCTTCCTCCGTCCAGGTAAACAGTCCGGAGCGTTTGAGAAGCTTAAATAAGGGTAACGCCTTCTCTCCCAGCCTCGATATGAACCGACTTAGGGCGGCCATGCAACCGGTGACGCATTGCACATCCCTAAGTTTGCTGGGGGGCGCATCCGCTCTATAGCCCGTATCTTCTCAGGGTTGGCCTCAATGCCTCGGGCAGAGACCAAGAACCCTAGAAGCTTGCCCGCAGGTACACCGAACACACACTTATCGGGGTTTAGTTTTATGCGGGCGGAGCGGAGACTCTCAAAAGTTTCCGCTAGATCTGAGAGTAACATTTCCTGGTTGCGCGTCTTTACAACCAAGTCATCGACATAAGCCTCAACATTACGTCCTAATTGGTTACCCAAAGAAATTCGAGTAGTACGCTGAAAAGTAGGACCTGCATTCTTTAACCCGAAGGGCATTGTCGTATAACAA
Source organism: Oryza sativa Japonica Group (assembly GCF_034140825.1). Taxonomy (NCBI): domain Eukaryota; kingdom Viridiplantae; phylum Streptophyta; class Magnoliopsida; order Poales; family Poaceae; genus Oryza; species Oryza sativa. The sequence continues at coordinate 43,914,130 of NC_089035.1, read as the reverse complement.
TAGGTTCCTATGGGGGTAATGAACGCAGTTTTTTCCTCATCCTCCCTAGCCATGCGAATCTGATGGTAACCAGAGTATGCATCTAGAAAACACAAAAGGTCGCACCCCGCAGTGGAGTCGACAATCTGATCTATGCGAGGCAGGGGGTAAGGATCCTTAGGACATGCCTTGTTAAGGTCGGTGTAGTCGATGCACATCCGAAGCTTGCCGTTCGCCTTGGGAACGACCACCAGGTTCGCCAGCCACTCCGGATGGATGACCTCACGGATGAATCCGGCCTCCAGAAGTCGCGCCACCTCCTCGCGGATGAAGGCTTGACGTTCCGGGGCCTGCCGCCGCACTTTCTGCCGGACCGGCCTTGCGCCCGGCCGTATGGCGAGACGGTGCTCAATCACCTCCCTGGGGACCCCGGGCATATCCGCCGGTCTCCATGCGAAGACGTCAGCTTTTGCCCGCAGGAAGGAGACGAGCGCGTCTTCCTATTTGCCGTCCAGAAGACCACCGATCCGTGTGGTCTTGGACGGGCCGTCGCCCAGGGCAACCTCCTTGACCGGGACCTCGTCGCCTGTGATCATCCGCTGCCTCGGGGTGGCGGGGGCGGAGGCGCCAAGCCTCTCGTCGCCACCCTCGGGCTTGGATGCAGCGGCGAGGTGGTCCGCGCGCTGCTCCAGACAAGCGAGCGCGACTTTGAGGTCGCCATGGACAGAGATGGGGCCACCGGGGCCCGGCATCTTCATCTGTAGGTAGGCGTAGTGGACCGCCGCCATGAACTTCACCAACGCGGGCCTCCCCAGGACCGCATTGTAGGGCAGACTGAGGTCCGCCACATCGAAGTTCACCCGCTCCGTGCGGAAGTTGGCGGATCCACCGAAGGTGACCGGTAGGTCGATGTGACCTAACGGCCACGTGTGCCCCGGCGTCACACCGATAATTGGCTGGGACGGCCGGAGCACCATCCCCGGGGCCTTGATGGCGTCAAAGGCCGCAGGGGAAACGATGTTGAGGGCCGCTCCCCCATCAATGAGGACACGCCCCAACTTCACGTTGCAAACGGTGGGAGAAACCACCATCGCAATCTGCCCTCCCCGGGCAACGCACGGTGGGTGGTCGGTCTGGTCGAAGGTGAGGGCAACCTCCGACCACCGCGCCCGACACGTCGCCTCATGAGTAGGGGCCGCGGCCAGAAGCTCTCGCTTCATGGCCTTGAAGCTCCGGCGAGAAACGTGAGCACACGCTCCCCCATCGACGGTGGCAATGGTGGCCCCAGGCTCTTGGAAACCTAGGTCATCATCGCCGTCATCGATGTCCTCGGCGGGGGCCTTCTGCTTGGCCTCACTTCGCCGATTACCGGAAGGAACCGCCGGGGATTTGCCCTCTCGGCGCTCCTGCCTCCTCTCCTCCTCCCACTTCCTCGTCCGCTCAGCCAAACTTTTGACTGCACGGCAGTCCGCGAGGTCGTGAAGGGAAGTGTTGTGGACGGTGCACCACTTGCCGGTTGGGCGCTCCCTGTTGGGAGCGCCGGCCTCGTTCTTTTTGCCTCCCGCAGGCCTCCCCTTTCGGGTGGCCCGCGAAGCGCCCTCCACGGCGAGGACATGACCCTCGTCGTCGGTATGGGCTGACCTCTTCTTCCTCCTCCTGTCACGCCGCCCTATCTGAGCGGCGGATCCGGGGGTGGCCGAAGCTGCCACACCGGAACCGGAGGGGTTCCAGGTCCATGCCTCCTCCTTACGAGCCACTCGGTCCGCGAGCTGAAAAAGCTCCGCGGTAGTCTGGGGCTCTTTGGAGGCGATCTTTTCAAGCATGCGGTTGTGCCGCACACCCCCCCTGAACGCGTAAATCACCGTGTGTGCAGGGATGCATGGTATGGTGTTGCGGACTTGACAGAACCGCTGAATGTACGAGCGAAGTGACTCATCATCCCTTCGCTGTACTGCGTGCAAGTCCGCTTCCTCACCTGGGTGCGGATATGTGCCTTGGAAGTTCATGGTGAACTGTTGGCACAAATCCTCCCAAGAGTGGACAGACGCGGGTGGCAAGTTTATTAGCCAACCCCGCGCTTGTCCTTTCAGGGCCATGGGAAAGAAATTCGCCATGACCCTGTCGTCACCCCCGGCGGCCTCGATCCCGGTCGTGTAGACCTGGAGAAACTCGGCGGGGTTGACGCTCCCGTCATATTTTTCGGCGATGGTGGGCCGGAACCTTGGGGGCCAACGGACATTCCGAAGGCTCGCCACAAAGGCTCTACAGCCGACACCACCAACCGGGGGCACGGAGGGTTGATCCCCGCGTCCGTGGTGAGGTGACACTCCGGACGAGGAGGCGCCCTCCGTTGCGTGGGGAGCACGTCGGCCATTACGCCGGCGCTCGATACTGATGCGAGCATGTGGTTCCCCACGCAGATCTTCCCGGGTCGGAGGCGTTGACGAAGGAGTGGCGGCCGAATGGCGAACAGCGGCTGCCGCTCGCCGCGCCCTCCGTCTTGACGACGCGGAGCTGGTGGTAGCAGCACCAGAGGCCTTGGTGGCGGAGGACCGCCCACCAGCATCTAGGCGCTGCCGTGCAGTCATGACCAATTTGGCCACATCGTCCAGCCAACGTTGGGCTGGAGACTCCGGGTCATGGGCGACGGGCGGGTGACGTAGGAGCGCGCCCGCAGCTTGGAGCGCGCCCTGGGGCGTGCTGCCGTCGCCGTAGATGAGGAGGCGACGCTCCCCATCTCGCCGCCCTTCTCCACCTCCTGTGGGTGTCGAAGTCGCGGATCCTTCGGCCCTCTCGAGCGCCTTCTCCCGCCTAGGACTTTGGCGTGGAGGGGGCGGTGGAGTACGAGCTCGACGGCGTGGGTTTGGCTCCCCGTCGTCACCGCTCATACTCGGGGAGAGGTCGTGCGCCTTTGCTGGCTCGGCCATTGGGCTGAACAGGAAAAGCTTGGCGCACACAAAAGAGTGCGAGAGCTCAGAAAATCCCTCGCAGAGCCCCCTACCTGGCGCGCCAGATGACGGAGCGTGGGACTCCTCACCGGGAGACCGCGCAGGCCCCCCTTTGCCGGTTCGGCCGGGGACTCAGGGAGAGATTCTAAGCTCTCTGTATGTGGAAGGCTCGCGAGACAGGAAACACACAAGACACGGGCGATGTATACAGGTTCGGGCCGCTGAGAAGCGTAATACCCTACTCCTGTGTTTTGGGAGATCTGTGTATGAAGGAGCTACAAAGTATCAGCCAGCCTCTCCCTTGTTCTGGGTTTCTAATCTGGAAAAGTCCAGTCCCCCCTCTCAGTGGGCAAGGTCCTCCTTTTATATCTTAAGGGGATACCACATGCACCATTTCTCTCTTTTTTGTGGGGACTTACCCCCCCCCCCTTTCATAAATGGACGGAGATTTGTATAGTTGCCGTCCGAGTCACCTTCTGATGAGACGGCCCACAACTACCTCCACTTTCGCCGGGAGCAGGTGCAACGTGGAATCGTGGCTGTCTGCTGACGACATGACCGGTATCAGACCAGTCACGTCGGTCATTCTTGTCCACCACGTGTCACCTTAGCAATCTACATGCTCGCCCTTCTTCACACAACATCTTGCCTGTAATGGTTAGGATGAAGCCTGGCATATATCTGACCAGGACTAACGTGCCATCTCTGGGAGGTAACACGCTAGCTCCAGCTGGGGACGAGCGCCTAGAAGCCCTCGTCCTGACGGGATGGGGCGAGGCGTGCGTCAGATCGCCTGTCGCCACCTAACCCACGATCTGACAGGTCTGTGACTGGTCACAGACCGGATAAACGAGTGCACTGCACTGCGTTACATGCGGCGTGACACGCTCAGCCAAACCGCAATAAATGTGGTTAGGTGAGCCCCACTGTGCTCACCTAACCCATACACGCGGAGCAAAAACCCACGAGGGGTCGGGGCGCCTCGGCCCTCGGGGCCGAGGGGGGTGCGGCCCGACCCCCTCGGGGGGACTAAGAGGAGGGCGAACGCATCACCCTCGGGCCCGACGTCCCTCGGGGGTACCAGGCCACGTGTGCGATTGTGTCTGCCTCAAACCTCTAGTCATGATACTCCTGATCCCATGTCACCGACATGATCTTTTACCTTTAGGCTACATTTTCGCGAGTTATAGCCTTCGACTCGAACCCGTGATTGAACCTTTGAAAAAAGGATGAATTTTTCCCTGACCAAAATGTCACTATTATTTGCATCGGATCGTTGTCCATGAAGTTTGTGAAGCATCTCGATCATTATAAATGATGTTTGTGAACGTTCTCACTATGATTTTTTTTATTTTAGGACTACATGCTGTAAATTCATACATCGGTTATAGCCTTCAGACAAAAGCTGTGAGTACTAGCATTTGGAAAAAAACATATGAATTTTTAATTTGGCCCAAAATTTAGCTAGTATTAGCATCAAGATCTTTGCACATGATGGTTGTGAATATTCTTACCACGATGAAAAATTGTGTGATTTTCTCATTCATGCTATAAATTCGTGAGTTATAGCCTTCGGCCAAAACCCGTGAGTACTAACCTTTAGAAAAAACAAATGAATTCTTTATTCTGTCCCAAAATTTAGCTAGTATTAGCATTAGGATTGTTGTTGCACATGATGTTTGTGAATATTCTCACCGTGATGAAAAATTGTGTGTTTTTTCCTTCATTCTACAAATTCGTGAGTTATAGCCTTCGGGCAAAATCCATAAGTACTAAGAATTGGAAAGAAATGGCCTAAAATTTATCTAGTTTTAGTATATGGGTCATTACACATGATATTTTCGATCGTCCTCACTATGATGAAAAATTTTGTGATTTTTGACTACATGCTATAATTCGTGAGTTATAGCCTTTGTGCAAAACCCATGAGTACTAACCTTTGGAAAAGGCACATAATTGTTTCCATCTGGCCAAAAATATAGCTAGTATTAGCATCAGGATCGTTGCACATGATGGTTGTGAATATTCTTAGCACGATGGAAAAATTGTGTGATTTTTATCTTCAGGCTATAATTGCTTGAGTTATAGCCTTCGGGCAAAACCCATGATTACAAACCTTTGGAAAGAAACTCATAATTTTTTTCATCTGGCCCAAATTTTAGCTAGTGCGCATATGATCGTTACACATGAAGTCTGTGAACGTTCTCAACACAGTTATTTTTTTATTTTTTGACTACATGCTATAAATTTGTGAGTTATAGCCTTCGGGCAAAACTCGTCAGAACAAACCTTTGGAAAAAACACATGAAATTTTCATCTGGCCCAAAATTTAGCTAGTATTAGCATCAAGATCGTTGCACATGATGGTTTTGAATATTCTTACCATGATGAAAAATTGTGTGAATTTATTCCTTTGTGCTACAATTTCGTGAGTTATAGCCTTCGAGCAAAACCCGTGAGTACTAACCTTAGGAAAGAAACTCATGATTTGTTTCCTCTAGCCAAAAATTTAGCTAGTATTAGCATCAGGATCGTTACACATGATGTTTGTGGACATTCTCACCATGATAAAAAAAGAGAAAATCCATGAAATGACATTGACAAGCACCCTAATCCCAGAAATGCCATTGACAAAAGCAATTTCCCAAAAATTCCATTGCACAAGCCTCTTTCTCCCAAAAAATGCCATCACCGCCAACTCTACACCGTTACAACCGTTATTTTTTTTATAGTGACCATTTTGCCCTCTGTGCAAAATATATCCAGTTTTCACTATCAAAGAAAAAGAGAGATGAAACGAAATTTCCGGCGACGGCTCGGTGACGGCGGCGAGGCGGCGGTCCAAGGCGGTGGCGCCGCTATGCCGGCGGACCACGGCGGTGGTGGCGCACGGCGCGGCGAGGAGGTCGCAGACGGAGCTCCGGCAAGGTCATGGCAATGGAAGGACATGGCGGCGGCGGCGGCGGAAACAACACGATGACGACGCCGGCTTCCCCCGGCCTCCCAGCTGCAAAATGGAAGTACGTGTGAAGCTTCTGAGGTCCTAGGGATGACACCTGCATGGGGAATCAGATGGTGGCTCACTGGAGAAGGACGATTTGGCGGTGGTGCTTGCTCCTCCAATCTTGATGGTTCTTGGGGCGTTTTGCAGAGGGGGACGAGGCGACCTTCACGGCGCAGTGGCTTGCCTCGGGCCAGACGGGTTGTGCCAGGAAATGATGACGCCGAAGCGGCGGCGAAGATCGGTGCGCGCTCCAGAGTGCCGTGTGCACGACCACATTCCCGTCGATCGGCAGCACGAAACGAGAGGGTGTCAAAAGGTTATTTACTCAGTATGGTGAGGTGAACAAGGAACGGGATAGAGATAATGGCGAGCGCGGCTTGACGACGAACGGCAATGCCTCCTTCTCGGCGGCCGACGATGAGGAGGAATTTTGAACTGAGGGTAATTTGGTCAAATTTATGGTTGTAACGGTTTGGAATGAACGGTGCGTTGACGGCGATGGCATTTCTTGAAGAAAAAGACTTGTACGATGGCATTTTCGGGAAGTTGCGCTTGTCGATGGCATTTCTGGGATTATGGTGCTTGTCGATGGCATTTCATGGATTTTCTCATAAAAAAATTGTGAGATTTTGACTACGTGAGATAAATTCGTGAGAAATAGCCTTCGGGCAAAACCTGAGTACTTACCATTGGAAATAAACTTATGCTTTTTTACTCTGGCCCAAAATTTAGCTAGCATTAGCATCTAGATCATTAAAAAAACTTTTAGCAAAAATAAAAGTTTAGCCTCTAACCTGATGAAGTCCTCGGCATAGCCGATCTGACCGCCATATACACACTGGTTTGACCGCAGCGTTGGCGTCGGTCTAACTGGTGTTGGTTGGCCGGTCGGACCACGCCTTCCTATCTGCTCCTACTTGCCGCTGTCGGACTGACCGCTTGCCTGTCACCGGTTAGACCGTCAATATCTCACCGATTAGGTTGCCTGCTTACCTCCGGTCAAACCATCGGGATCTAGAAACACAAGTATCGACAAAACTCTTTAGATCAACTTGATTACATCAAGATGTGTTTACATAGTGCATATCTAAAGCACTCCTCTCAAAACTCATGAACTACGATTGAAACCTCGAAGCTAACCCTAACTTTTCTCTCCCAAAAAGTCGATCTCTTTTAGCCTCAACCCCTCTTCTATTTATACACATAACGTGGCTACCCCTAGCCACGAATCCAACTAAAACTAAGACTCCTAATCACATAGGAAACCTACCAAACTAAGGAAACAGCATCCCCATACAACTCCGCACTTCAATCGTTCCAAACTTGGACTCCAAATCCAAATTTGACTCATCTTTCCATACGTACACAACACCATCTGTATGCCAAATGAAAACCTTCACCTCCACGTGCATTGCTCTCTAGCTTGAGCATCCCGCATGATCTCCTTGACCATCTGGACCTCAACTTCTCCAAAGTTTAATCCCGATCCATCACTGGCTATATTCCCATGGCCTCAACCAACACCTGCACATGAACAACAAAAACAACAAAGAAACTACATATCTGAGTACAAGTTCGCACCATTATGACTGACATAAGCACACAAATAATGTCACATATGTATAGAAACCATCTAGAAGTCATAAACATGAAGCAATCTAGAAATTCCACAAAATAACAAAAACCTACTACCTCCCGGAATCTGCCGGTCTGACCGCCGGACTACCTAGTCAAACCACCCAATCACCACATGTCTGACTAGCGGCACCTGTCCGGTCTGACCGGCCTCCCAGAGCTGACAACACCATTCTCAAACCGAAAACACTATTCACCGTATTTTCGTAAACACTCACCTTTGACAATTGTTCACCACAACGATTAAATCATCACATGATTCTACAAAATTTAGCTACTATTAGCATCGGGATCGCTGCACATAATGTTTGTGAATATTCTCATAGCGATGAAAAAAATTGTGACTTTTTGCCTTCAGGCTATAAACTCGTGAGATATAGCCTTAGGGCAAAACCCGTGATTTTTACCCTTTCGAGAAAATGCATGATTGTTTTTCTTGGGCCCAAAATTTCACTAGTATTAGAATTGTGATGGTTACATGTGAAGTGATATTAAAATTAGGACAAAAAAATTCATGACTTTTTGCTTTTAGGCTATAATTTTGTGAGTTATAAACTCCGACCAAAACACGTGAATATTAAATGCATGAATTTATTCCTCAGGCCCTGTTACATGTGAAGTTTGTGAATATTAAAATTAGGACAAAAAGTTTCATGATTTTTTGCCTTTACGCGCTATAATTCCGTGAGTATAACCTTCGGCCAAAACAGGTGAGTATTAAGCTTTAGAAAAAACAGGTGATTTTTTCCTTGAGTCTAAAATTTTACATGTATTAGCATCGGGATCATTGCGCTTGCAGTTTGTGAATATTGACACTAAAACAAAGGATTTCATGATTTTTTTTATTTTAGGCTATAGTGTTGTGAGTTATATCCTTTGGCCAAAACAAGTGAGTATTAACCTTAGGAAAAAAGAACATTTGAATTTTTTCCTCAGGTTCAAAATTTTACTAGTATTAGCATCATGTGAAGTTTGTGAATATTAAGACAAAAAAATCATGATTTTTTGTCTTTAGGCTATAATTCTGTGAGTTATAGCCTTCGGCCAAAACACATCAGTATTAACCTTTGGAAAAAACACATCACTTTTCCTCAGGACCAAAACATCGGGATTGTTGTGTTTGTAATTTTGTGAATATTAAATTTAGGACAAAATATTTCATGTTTATTTTTCCTTCATGTAATAAATTCGTGAGTTATATCCTTAATCAAAAACACTTGAGTATTAACCTTTAGAAAAAAATGGATGATTTTTTCCTTGGTCCCTAAAATTTGCTTGTAATATCATTAGGATCACTGGACATGGTGTTTGTGAATATTATCATCACGGTGAAACAAATCCATGATTTTTTACCTTCAAGCTCGAAATTTGTGAGTTATAGCCTTTGGGCAAAAAAAAAGTGAGTGTTAACCTTTAGAAAATACATGATTTTTTTCTCCAGCGCAAAATTTAGTTAGTATAAGCAGCAGGATCATTGAACATGATTTTTGTGAATATTCTCATCATGATGAAAAATTATGTGATTCTTTTTCCTTCAGGCTAAAATTATTGAGTTATAGCCTTTGGACAAAACCTACGAATACTGACATTTGGATAAAAATGCTTGAGTTTTTCCCTTTAGCCCAAAATTTAGTTAGTACTGGCATCGGGATTGTTACAAGAGAAATTTGTGAATATTTAAATTAGGACAAAAAGTTTCACATTTTTTCCTCCAGTCTATAAATTCGTGAGTTATGCCTTCGGGCAGAACTCATGAGTATTAACCGGGGAAAAACATATGAAGTTATCCTCTAGACCAAAATTTCACTAGTATATATTAGCATCGAGAGCATCGAGGTTGTTGCGTGTGAAATTTGTGAATATTAAAATTAGGGTAACAAATTCATCATTTTTTGCCTTCAAGATATAATTTCATGAGTTATAGCGTTTGGCCCAAACATGTGAGTATTCACGTTTAAAAAAGTGCATAATATTTCCTCCGGCTGAAAATTTCACGATCATTGCATGTGAAACTTGAGAATATTAAGATTATGAAAATAAAAATTCATGAAAATTTTCCTCCAGTCTACAATTTCATAAATTATAGCCTTCTATCCAAATTCGTGAGTATAACATTTGGAGAAAACACACCATTTTATTGCTCGGATCCAAAATTTCACTAGTATTAGCAAAGGGATATTTTGGTACAAAAAAATCATGAATATTTATCCTTAGGGCAAAAAACTGTTATTTTTAGGCTTCAACCTATAATGACGTGAGTTACAGCCCTGAGTAATCTTTAGAGAAAAAACGCACGAATATTTTTCTCCGGTCTAAAATTTCACGATTATTAGTATTTGGATCATTGGATCAAAAAGGGGACGGGGAAAGGGGCGGTGGCGCGAGGCGGAGGCGGAGGCGGAGACGGGGACGGGGGAGGGGGGCGGCGGCGCGCTGGCGGTGGTCGAGACGGGAGGGAGGAGGGGAGCGCAGCGGGGATACCAGGATATGGCTTGGGGTGTCAAGGACTCAAGGTTAGTGCGCACCATTTTGCGAATAACCCCCTCGGTTTTCAGTTTTTACAGTTCGGTCCTAACTTGCGATTTTCCTCTCCTTTCCATGAAATATATGGCTTTAAGAAGGGCCTCCACGTAAAACATCCTCTCAGGGGTACTGTTCATGAGGGACTTCACAAAATCGCCACCCCGCACATTATTCCTATCCTACGTGGCATAGCCCAGCGCCCGCGATTTGTGCGCGGGTTAATCATTCCTAGATGGGCCAATAAGACACATAAGTTTGCAGAAAAAATTGGTGCTATCAAAATTTGCTTATGTTTTGGCATTGTCAATGTTTTCTCCTCCTCTGTTACATTTGCAGGCTCCTCTACCACCCTGCGAGGCCACTCCAAACCTCTAGCATGGCATCCGAACCTAACTGAATCTTGAAATCACATGGCTCGAGGCACCACGTTGTACATGCCCTGAGGAGAACATTGCGGAGGGGCCTCAATGTCGCGAGGAGCATTATCGTTGCGAGGTGAAGCGTGCCACCCTCTCGATCCCCTGTGTGCCGCCACTGACCACCGAATGCAATCGGCCATATTTGGTTCGGGCGCATCTGCAGCCACTCCATGGGACCGCCTTCGTGCCACTCGCTTCGCACTATTCGATGCCATCTCACTTACGCCGCCAGTTGCTAGCCACGTCGCCTCCGTCCTTGCTACTGCACCCAGCAGCTAGCTCGAGCGGTAGTGAAGAGGATAGTGCGCAGAGAGGGCCAGTGGCGAGATTCGAGGTGCCACCCGAGGCAAGGCGGGGATCTTTAATCGAGTCAAAGAATTATTATTAGTCAGTTATATCAAAGGCAAACACCACACCATGTTCCACTTGTGAGGTGATCGGTTCAATTTGATTGATTAGTTTGGGGATAATGAAGAAAGTAATTTTATTGGTGCACAAGACATCAAGGAGGAAACAATATCATAATATCGTGAAGACGGGTGCGGTCTAGCTCTACTCCTTCGTTCCCGAGAGAAAAAAAAAGAACTCCCCTCCCTCGGCCCCTCTTCCCCCTCGTTCCCAGCGGCTCGCCACCGGCGACGGCCGGAAGAGGGGTCTAGCCTCCTCCTAGCCTAGTGTGAGTCGGGTCCCTTCCGTTTTCTGGTCTTTCCCGTAGTTCGGGCTCTGTCCCGTTTAGCACAAGGTCGCCGGTGTCGTCCCCATGCATGGTAGCCCGAGGTGGTGGTGGGTTCTGGAGGCGGTGAATCTGGCTGCTTCAACTTCCAGGCTTGGCAAATGGACGAGGTGAGTGGTTGCCGGTGCTCTCTTCTGATGAATCTGGCATCAGCGATCCCTTCGCTTGTCGGCTTCGTTGGTGGGGAGCCGCAACACCTGCACACCCATTCGGTGGTCCCAGGAGCGGCGGCCATTGGGCACGGCAGATCCAACAAGGCAGGAGCTTAATTCAATGCCTAGGTGTTGATCTCCCTGGGGGATTCATGAAGCACCCCAAGGTCTCCTTCCCAACCACCTCATGTTTGATCCTGATAATATTACATACAATGAATCGCCTCCATCCTAGTGCTAGCGTGAAAATGGGATGTTGTTTGTGGGGGTTTCTTCTGTTACTATTGATTGCAGTTGTAACCATGTTGATTTTGCCGTTCGGGTTGAGCGCCAGCCACAAATGCGACTCTGGTCTGCAGGGATGACGCGATGTGTCCGTGTCTGTGGAGGCAACAGAAGGATCGCCGGTTTGTCAGTGCACGTTAGGAGAGCCCTGTGGATGAAATCGTCGCAGCAACGCAGCAGCTCCTGTCGATTTCGTCTATTTCTACTGCACGATTGTATCCTGAAGTTTGCTACCTTTACCTTCCAAAAGGATGGTTTTATGTATGTCTCTAAGTTGTAGTTAAGGCGATGTATTGGGAAATTTATATTTCCCTAAACTTTTATTAATATATCTATCTACCCTATAATTCATCAACTACACTCCTACAAACCCCATTCATCAAATCCGACGGTCCAGAATCATATGATCCAACGCCTCAAAATCATCGCGGACCCTCCCCTCTGCACGCGCTCCTCACGCGCATCCTCCTCTCCCCTTTCCTCACGCGCATCCCCCCAATCACGCTCCTCACACGCATCCTCCTCTCTATCGCACGCTGCCGACGCCGCACCCTCACGCCGCCGCCATCGCTCTATCCAGCGCCATCCGCCATCGCGACGCCACCTCCTCTCTCTCACATCGTTCCATCGCCCTATCCAGCGCCATCCGCCATTGCGACGCCGCCACGCCAACAACGGCCATCCCTCTCCCATCGGCTGGCGTCACCAACATCGTCGATCTCCTCCGCGCCTCCGCCCGAGCCGATCTCTCCCGTCCACATCGCCACCGACGGCCGCTCACCGATCTGCTCCGCTAGCGTCGATCTCTCCCGTCCGCATCGTCACCGACGGCCACCTTTGCCGATCTCCTCTGTGCCCAAGGTAAATTTTTGCTCACAAGAATTTGACCAGGTTACAATCTGAATGAATTCCTGCTTTTTTTGAGTTCTGATTTTGGTAATGCACATAGAATAGTGTTACAGAGAATTTGGTAATGGAGATAAAATAGTGTTGCAGAGCCCTTCTTGTACAACTAGACCCCATCCATCCTTTTATGTCATCATGTGTATACTACAAATTATGGGAATCAACTAAGTTCCATTGTACTATTGCAACTGGTAATAGGATTTTATTACTGTACTCTATTTTGCTACGAGTTGCAAAACAGGATGGTGATACAGGTAATCAAATTGATTTGAGTGTCTTTTTTCCACCGTTATGAGATAGGTACTGCTACTGCTGCAATTTTTTCCCATATAACAACAACCCAGTTATCTGGATTCACTACTTATATTTGTGTAAGTAGATACCGGGGTAGGTAGATAAATATGTTTCTGATGAACTTCAAACGTACGAACTGAAATTTTTGCAAATGACTTCACATATTTATTTGTGATAAATCTCCTCTCACATAAGACAAACAATTAGCAATATATGGAGCATCAGCATGTATTGTATTTGATAATTTGTTCCCTTTTTTCCCTTTACAGGACAGAGTGAAATTGCTAACCAGCTTGTGAGGTAACTACTCCATTCCAAAAGACAACCCATACACTGATGACAGTGACTTAGAACTAGAAGTTTGGGCATTCTTAGAAACCCGTGGAGATGCAGCTTTGATTCTGCGAGGCCTTCCTACTTCTACTGTGCCGATGTTGGTCAGGTAACATTCAGCATTATATGAGCAACTCATGATAATTTGCTACTTTTAAATTTAATACTATTGGTTAACAACTAATGCAGTAAAAGTAGTGGTTCTTCATCAGTTCTTCTTTTTAAGGAAATTGTCTATTTTACTCCATAAAGTATGCTATCAGTCATCAAGTGCGCTGGCTTGCCAACATCAGGTCGCTGCCTTCATACAGTGTTTCTCAATTCCTGCATTTTGTCTCCACCTCTCCCTTGCACGAAGCCCTCTGCTATCCACCAGCGTACAACTTGGGAGCAACTTTTTCAGATGTGCTGGAAGGTAGATGTAGCTAAAGGTTAAGGATATTCCTGATAGGTTCTACGCTTGGGTTGTTGCTTATCTCCCGGTTAAGTTGTTTATATTTGCACCTAAATACCACTTCGCTCTTGTCACCAACAAACATCGATTCTTCATATTGGATTGGAGTTACAAAATTAGCATTTCAGTTTGCAGTACATGACAGATTCATGTGTTATATCGACTGAAATTCATATGTTAGTTCTGAGCTCAATAATGTACACAATGTTGGAATGCATAGTTGTTTGCCGGGCTTTGGCAAGGGTTGTTTCACTTCTGAAATTTATTCATTTATTTACCCCATATTTGCTATTTAGAGAAAATATAATGATCTCTATTTTGACAGTGTTGGAATAAATTTGTGCTTTGGGCACTATAAGTGTTTATCTATGGCTTGCTTTTTGAAGCTTTATGCCTATGCTTTGAAAATTAATGTATGGAGTATATTTGTGATATAGTCAAATTGATGAGGAAAATCATTAAATTTTATAAATATATTCTTTTTCTTATTACATTACCTTAATTCAGCACCTAAAATCAACATCATCTTGCTTGTCTTGCTTGGGTAGTTTGGTACATTATACAAGATTGCTGCATATTTTTTTAATGAATACTTGCAGAAAACTAATGCTGTTGTTTCAGATTCAGGCATTCAGCACATGGTATATTTCAGAATATGTATAGAGCTATGTTAAAATTTCAGAATGTAAATAGGCATACATGGAAGCACATGATAAGACAGTTTAAGTTATAAGTTACCATGGTTAAGATTCTGAAAGTCTAAACTTTGGAATATTCATTGATAAAAGTTAATTCTGGAAGTCTTAACTTTGGTTTGAAAGTCTGAAAATCTGAAATTCCGAACATGCAGCGGCTAATATCAATTGATCAATTGAGGCGCGGCCCGTGCTGCCAAAGTGAATCATTCCAGATCATCTGGTACTATATGTGAACTGGAAATTTATTTTGTAAACTTTCACCGCCATTAGCTTTTGAGGTAGATGACACCAAGCTGAAGCATGTTGGACATTTTTGGTCCGCTTAAGTACTTGGATCATTTAATTGGCTGAAATGCACATGTAAATTTGTTTCCCAGATCCATTAAGTTTATAGTACTTTCTGATCGGCGGGAAGACCTTGGTGACTGGGTGAGTGACAAAGTCACCTGCGTACTCAACTTATGTCTTTGCTCTGTATGTTCTACTGAGGGAAAGAAGATGCAAGGTCTCTTGGACTCTCAATTCTCTTAGGCCAGGTGATCAAATGAAAAAGGGAAATGCTTTGAGATTGAAGTTCTATCGTAAACCAGATATAGATCAAATATTAGATGCTATGGACTTCTATGTCTATGCCTGATTGTGAAGTTGTACAATAGGCTTGCATTGTTTCAAATCAAAAGATAGAAAAGTCACGATGTTATTTTACTCACATCGCTATGTAATTAATATTATAGTAATTGGCTCTGTCATTCTTTTTTTTAAGAATGTTAAACTTTAATAGTTTAATTTGCATTACTAAATATTACCGTAGCGTTAGCACGGTTCAATTACTAAGTATAAATTGAGTCTTAAAACAAAATGAAGGAAACAATATACTACTCCTATAGGTACAGTAATTATTATGAGTATCAAGGAAGGAAGCATTTATCGGTGAGACTCTTCTCCGCGTCCTTGATGGCCTCCTCGAGGGGAGTGAGGACGAGGCCGAGGTCGAGGAGCCGGCGTGCTGCGTCACGGGCGTCGCGCGGCACGAGCCACGGTTGTGTAGTCCCCTCCTCGAAGCGGTGGATGGCGTGGGCGTACGCGGGGCAGATCCTGGCAGCTAGCCGTGCGAAGTCGCTGAACTGGTAGATGCCGTTGGTGCAGAGGTACCTCCCGGAGACGGTGGGAGCCTCGAGCAGCAGGAGGTGGGCGGCGGCGACGTCGCGGACGTGGACGGCGCCGAGCCAGTAGTCCGCCTGGTCGTCCGTGGAGCCCTGCAAGAGGCGCTGCAGCACGACAGAGCTGGCGTTCAGGGTGGGCTGCAGGAGCGGGCCGAGGCATGTCGACGGCAGGATGGTGGCCAACTCGAAGCCGGGCCACCGCGCCGCGTACTCCCACGCCGCCCTCTCGGCCAGCGTCTTGGACACCGGGTACCACTTGCCCCGGGCCTTGCAGAATTCCATGTCCGTCCAGCTTCGCTCGTCGACGAGCTCTCCCGCCGCCAACCCCGGGTTGGGCACCATGGCTGAGATGGAGGACGTCACCACCACGCGCCGCGCTCCCGCGCCCCGCGCCGCCTCCAGCACGTGCAGCGTGCCCCGCACCGCCGGCTCCACCAGTTCGGCCTGCGGATCCCGCGGGTCAGCCAGCGTGCACGGGGAGGCCACGTGCAGCACGCCCGCCCGGCAGCCCCCGCCCGCTGCCGCCGCCGCGGAGATGGCGCCCGCATCAAGCAGGTCGGCGGGGAGCAGGAGGAGCCTTTCGTCGTCGAGGGCGAGGAGGTGCGCAGCGTCCGTGCCCGGCTGGTAGGTTGCGGTCACGGCGTACCCGCGTGCGAGAAGGATCCGCACGATCCAGGATCCGATGAAACCATTGCCGCCGGTCACGAGCACGCGCCGCTCCTCCTCCATACTCGATTCCGCCGGCGATCCAGATGTCACGCGGACGAGAGGGTGTGGTCAGTGGTGGACTGGTGGGTGGGTGAGTGGGTAGTATGGGCAGCAACCAGCAGATACTACTCCAGTAGTATAGACAGATGGGAGGGCCGAGGGCCCCTGCTGGTTGCTTTCCAGTTCACAACGCACTACCACTGGGGTGGGGAAGAACGCTCAGAAAGACTTTGCTTTCTCGTGCGACACCTTCTTTCCAACAGTTCTCTCCTCTATCTTCTCCAATCTCCCATCTCCCATCTTCCTACTACCCGGCGAGGCATCGAGCCGTTTGACTGATGGCATCTCTTGCCACGGCGAGGTCACAGCTAGCAGCACTAGACGACGTGTCGAAGAAAGGGACAAGGCGGCGAGCGGCATCGACCTCGTGCCCAAGTTCCCAACCCAGCCGCTGTCAATAGATCTTAAGGTCAGGCCTAATCATTTTTCTCTTTTCACAATTAGGCCTAATCATTTACTATGATGCATTGTATCGATATGGCGACATCTATCAATTTGATTTTCTCCCAAGTTATAGTGCATTGCAAGTTCATCCATTACTTTTGACTAATAACAATGTCAGGTGAATATTGTCCATGGAAGAAGCATGACGGGTGCGGTGGCAACCGGAAACTCTGCTCTAGACCTTGCCCCCGGACCTTGCTGCGGCTGAAGATGCTGGACTCTCGGTCCCAAGAGCGAGCTGGATTTGTCACCAAGTCCCCGGCCGGAGGAAGAAGGGAACAGGAGAGATATTTGTTGCTCTAAGATTTGTGTGGACAGGTGTCGTGCGGGAAGCAAAGTCTTTCTGATAAGCGTAGAACTCTTACCAAATTTTCTTCCACTGGGGGGACTGGGCAGGGAGAGGCGATGAGGAGGGGCTGATGGAAGTGGGGAAAAGTGACGGAGAGGTAGAGGGGAAAGTGCAGGGGTGGGTATTTGAAGCATGTTTCTAATTTTGAAGGTATATACCGCCAAATGTTGGACTTTATACACGAATAGAAAAAATTTTGAGGATTTAAATACAAGATATAACCCGTTGATAAGGGGGTAAAAAAAGGCATGTGGATGTGGCATGTATTGGGTATGGTCTATCACGAATATGGTTTCATCCCATGTGATGTCATTTTTTCTTATGAATGTGGCTTTCATTGTCCATGTCATAAATATACCCGGTTCGTCCAAATTCAATATCCAGATAATACAGAAAAACCAAAATTAGTGCAAAGAGATATTATATGGGAGGAAAAGGAAGCAGCACAGCGGAGGAACCACACGTTGAAGAAAACGACTCCAAGATCGAAACAAATCTATAACTAATATAAATATTCGTATTTTTCCGGTCATCACATCTAATTTTCGTCCACACACAATCCGATTCGGTTAGCAATAGCCATGGAAAAAAATTGAAAAAAAAACGGTGGCCACCGACGCCCGCCTCCACGCCGTCCGGGCCGCCGCCCCTCCCGCTCCGCCGGGACCACCACCGCTGCACCTCCCCTCCCCTCGATCTAGCGGAGGGGAGGGCGTCGCCGGCCCTCCCGCCGCCGCCGCACAGAGAGAAAGGGGGAGAAGTGGAGAGAGTGGGAGGCGTCGCGCTGTGGGGAGGGCGGCGCCGCCGCCGCCGATCGCTGGGGGGAGGGCGCGCCGCCGATCGCTGGGGGAGGGCGCACCGCCGCCGCTGCTCGGTGCGGGGGAGGCGGCGCCGCCGCCGCTCGTGGGGAGGAGGGCGCCGCCGCCGCTCGCCGTGGGGGAAGGCGGCGCCGCCGCCACACCCCACCGCACCCCGCCGTCGCCGCGCCGTGCCGGCGAGAAGGGAGGGACGACGCCAGTAGTGGGAGAGACGGCGCCGGTGGCGGGGGAGTCGGCCGGCTGGGGGGAGGGGGAGAGGCGCCGGTGGGGAGAGGGAGAGGGAGAGGAGGCGGCGGCCAGTTCGGCTCGACTGGGGGAAGGTTAGGGTTAGGGTTAGGGTTAGGTTTTCATCAATTTTAAATTGATCTGAGCCGTCCATCAAAACGAACGGCTGAGATCGATCGAGGGTTTGGGCCGCACGTGGGCCAGCGGTCCACTAAGGGAGAGGAGGAGTATGGGGGTATGGGGTATTAAGTAGACTTTGCTCTCTTGCGGGCTGAAAAAGGCCCATAGAGAAAAAATGATTTTTATTTAGATTTTTATTTCAATAAATGCTGAAATGATATTTGTATTATCAAAATTAGCAATTAAGCTATGTAAATTCCAAGAAAATTTCAATGAATTTAATTAATATAGAAATTTTAATAAAAGTTAAATCCAACCATAACATTTTATTTCTTACACTTACTTTACTTATAAATTAATTTAATTATATACCTACCTACTTAAAAAATACCCAAATACCCAAATACCCAAATTAATTAATATTGCAGAAAATTTTATATTTCATTAAATTACAATTCATTTTCTTCATATAAATAGTTCAAATCAAATTTCAGTCACTATATCATTACCCGGTGCAACGCATGGGCATTTTGCTAGTAAACAAAAAGATCAATTTGCACATATTCTTGTTGATTTGATTTACTCCGTGGCAAAAGTTATGCTTCCCTGGAGGAAAAAAAGAGTAAGAAGAATTTTGAATAAAAAATACATATTTGGTTCTCAATCTTACAATTATTTTTTTGTTATATCAAAATTTAAGTAAATTTTATAGCACTACCAATTTACCACTATGGTATAGTTATATTGCGCATGTTTGGTTTATTATCAATATGCGGTCAAATTTTATGCTGGTAAAAATAAATCCTAGATTTAACATAAAAGGAGTGAAGTAAACGAGCGATCCATTAACTTATACGGATGTGTCAAATAGGTTCCTAAACTCTAAAAGTATATTTTCAGGTCCTCAAAGTTGTCTTCGGTGTCATATAAGTCCAAACGGGCTTCAACTCGCTCCATTCGCTGACGTATACCACGGTGGCGCCTACATGTTAGTGGGATCTGCATACCAGTCATATGAAAAAAAAATTAAAAATACGTATTTTCTCCTCTCTACCTTAGAATTATTTTTTTTATCTTGTCTCCTCTCTACCTAAGAGGAAAAAAAATATGGTTTTCAATTTTATATGCATATGGGTCTACAGTAACACGTAGGCGCCACCGTAGCATGCCACGTCAGCGCATGAAGCGGGTTAAAGCACGTTTGGACCTATATATGACACCCATACAAGTTCGAAGATACAAAAATACATTTTGAGAGTTTAGGAATATAGATGTAAGTACCGCCCATTTACTTCGCTCATAAAAATATGCTCCCTAAGGATTAGAGGATTAGGCAAGCTAAAAGCAAGCAGCTAGAGCAATTGGGCAGCTGTAGAAGCTTCGAAGATTTTGTGCAAATTCTGTGGTGTAGAGATCCATTAGAGCTTTTAAAATTCCTAATTATCATGTGGACAATGTAGGGTGCAAGAAATGATATAAACTCAAGAGGGAGAATGGCAACGGCTTGTGAATTGGCAGGTAAAATGGAGCTAAGTGAATTTGCACAACTTTATACAATTGAAAGCAACGCACCAACCACCAAAACAACAATATAAACTTGTCAGATGCATACAATTTAGTGTATGAACTTGTAAAATACTCATTTTGATATATGAACTTGTGTGATACATGTAAACTAAGACTAAAATGGCACGACAAGACCAATTTTTCTATATTGAACATTATAAATTATAAATTAGTAGATGATTTGCGTATACATAGAAGAAAGGTTATATTTGTAAACTTAGATTTCACTTTATCTTTCTTTGTTTCTATCCCTTCCATCATTACTTAGATTTTTATGTTTTTATGCAATCATTACGCCTTATTATATGTTTATCCTTCTTAGACATATGTTTATATAAAGTTTAAATCAACAACAGAATCAGTAAGATTAACCTTGCAGTGTGATTTTGACCTTGTTCACATGCACCAAACAAGTTCATGTACCAAAACGAGCGTTTTATAAGTTCATGTATTAAATTACACCTACTTAACAAGTTTGTGTACCGCTGATGTAATTTACACTTAATTAAAATTAATTGTGATGGTGCTTTTGTGGGATTGACAAATCTGGGTGGATGGGGATGTGTGGCAAGAGACTCAGCCGAGAATAACCAGGGATGCAAAGGGTGAATTTTAATACAGATTCACTTAATTGCAAGCAGGCGCTAATAGGGGATGGATACGATCTGGTTATTCTCGGTCCTTTAGTCTCAGCCCTTATTTAGTTCCAAACTTTCTCTTCAAACTTTTAACTTTTCCATTACATCAAAACTTTTCTATACATACAAACTTTCAACTTTTCCGTCACATCATTCCAATTTCAACCAAACTTCTAATTTTAGCGTGAATTAAACACACGTTCAATTTCTACTATGAGGCCTATCACAATGCACCTATGTGGACCGGTGCTACACGGTGCCAGCGAGGATTTTGGCGTGCGTGGCAGAAGGAATCGCACCCTAGTAGAGTTCCTCGCCCCCAAGCAACGCCGCGCGAAACCTCGCTCTCGCGAGTCCACGGGCGGAGGAGAAGGACGCGGGTCGCGCGCACTGTGGGCGGCGTAGCCTCGCCCTCGCGTGCCCTCGCGCCGAATCCCATCGCGAAATCCCCATTGTGCCCACGAAAATTCCCCTCCCGCCACAACCATTCTTCCTCCTGCCACCGAGTCAGAGAAAAGGCAAGAAAATCTTGAGGATTGGAAGAGGAGAATCGTTTATAGTTTAAACAACAAGAAATTGAAGAAATGAAAATCAATAGAAACCAACAATCGAGGCGTATGTCCACCACAAGATGAAAAAGAAAAAAAAATCGCAAAAAGAAACCGACGCCGGTGATGGTGGCCGACACCGCCGCGACAGCCGGGGACGCCTCCGCCGCTAAGAACCGGCTGCCGTCGCCGCTGCAAAGAACCCACCGCCAAGAACCCGCTGCCGCCCGCCAGATCTACGCCCCCACCTCCTCCTCCTCCTCCTCCTCGCCGCTCCAGGACCTCGCGCCGGTGCTTACACTGTGACTGGCCTGTACTACTCCAATTTTTTTTCCTCTATTGTGTAGGAGTTAAGGGGTCTTTTAATAGGGTCTGCTAGAGCTGACCAAGTCTAAGGCCCTGTTTAGTTTCCAAACAAAAATTTTTCACCCTGTCATATCAAATGTTTGAACACATATATGGAGTATTAAATATAGAAAAAAAACTAATTACATAAATTGCGTGTAAATTACGAGACAAATCTTTTAAGCCTAATTGCGTCATGATTTGACAATGTTGTGCTACCGTAAATATTTGCTAATGACTGATTAATTAAGCTTAATAAATTTGTCTCCAGTTTACATGCAGAATCTATAATTTGTTTTGTTATTAGACTATGTTATATGTCCGTATATTCGATGTGACACGCCAAAACTTTTCGTCTCGCAAACTAAACAATATTTTATTGGACGATGCACCAGAAGATATATAATGTTTGTTGCGCTATAGAATTAGTGAAAGCTACTCACTCTGTTGTATAAAAAAGTAAATATGACACATCCTAATAATCTAATCTAGCCGTCTAGCCGTCTGGATTCGTTGTCATTTGTTTTTCAATGGAGGGAATATATGGCAGTAGCAATGGGTCGCTGTCTACCACGGAGCCAAACCATCCACGTAGGAGAAAGCAAAACGAGTCTCCATCTCCACAGTGGGCGTAGCTTTACATGGGACCCACCACCAAACTTTTTTTTCACGTGGGCCCCACCTTCAGAGAAAACCGCGTCTCCCCAACTTCCACCGCTAATTTCCGCCGCTGGCTTCGTACTTTCCAACTCCACGGCGGTTCGGCGGCGTACGGCGGCGACCCCCGCCGCTTACTCCTCTTCCCTCCTCTCCTCCCACCGGCGGCGCACAGCCGGCCTTCCACCGCAGCGGAGAGGCCGGCGCGCCAACGCTCGGATCCGGCCTCCGCGCCGTGGCCCAAGCGGCGACGGCGACGAGCGGACGACTTGGAGCGGCGTCTCCCCCTTCCTCGTCCGGCCTCCGCGCCGTGGCCCGAGCGGCGACGGCGTCGGGCGGTGCTTTTCAGCTGTGCGCCTGCGCCTGAGCTTCGCTTTTCAGCCAAGAACGGGTGACCAAGTTTGGCCACTCGGTCTTCACTAGGCTACACATGTGGATGAGGACGTGGCACCGAATATGCCGAACATGTGGAGGAGCATTGTAAACGCCTCACAAAAGACCGTACATTAGGGAGGGGATTAGGCAACAAAAGCTCGTCGTCCATCCGCAGATACGGAACTACTCCCCTATCCAACACCTCCGAGTCCGAGCAACGCAAGATGGCGTCGTGGTCGTCGCCCGTCGCCGCCGCCGCCTTGCAGGTCCATTTCGGGTCCTCCTGCTTCTTCTCCGCCCGATCGCCACGACAGACCCTCCTCCTACCACCTCTCGCCCGCAACCCTACACTGACCATCCAGCCCCGGCCCCATCCCTTCCGGAACATCAACTCCTCCTCCTCCTCCAGCTGGATGTGCCACGCCGTCGCCGCCGAGGTCGAGGGCCTCAACATCGCCGACGACGTCACCCAGGCAATTTCCTTACCCTGCGCGTTACCTACCTACTTGTACAAATTACCCGCATCTTACTCATGCCACTCCTGCAAGTCTAAACTGCAAGATGCCTGTTTGTGAGGAGGGGAAAAGAGAAGGCTGAGTAGATACGCCCATAATTAATCAAGTATTAATTATTTTAATTTTTTGATTTTTTTTCAAGCAATTTTCTTATAGATTTTTTTTTTGCAAAAAGAACACACGTTTAGTAGTTCGGAAAGCATATGCAGAGGGAGTTTTTCTCCCAATCCGCTGCTGCCGAACACAGCCAAAAGTAGAGAAATCGGCAGCAACATCGTTTAGAGACATTTCTGGCCGACGAGTGCGCTGTATTCTAATGTGAAGTAGTTGCCTGTTTGAGGATTTAATGTCTGATTGCAGCTCATCGGCAAGACTCCAATGGTATATCTCAACAACATCGTCAAGGGATGTGTTGCCAATGTCGCTGCTAAGCTCGAGATTATGGAGCCCTGTTGCAGTGTCAAGGACAGGTACACATTCGCCGCCCTCTCTCCTTTCCTTTCCTTTCCTTGCCTTGCTGGACTCACCTTATACCCCCAATTTCTTTTCAGGATAGGATACAGTATGATTTCTGATGCGGAAGAGAAAGGCTTGATAACTCCTGGAAAGGTGAATCAATGTTCTTTTGTTTATATATATATATGCATAACCACTTGTTGCCGTCTTTCACATTTTGACCTTCTTCCTGATTATTACTACTCCCTCCGTTTTTTAATAGATGACGCCGTTGATTTTTTCTCACATGTTTGACCATTCGTCTTATTCAAAAAATTTACGTAATTATAATTTATTTTGTTATGAGTTGTTTTATCACTCATAGTACATTAAGTGTGATTTATATCATATACATTTGCATAAAATTTTTGAATAAAACGAATGGTCAAACATGTGAGAAAAAGTCAACGGCGTCATTTATTAAAAAACGGAGGTAGTACTAACTACTAAGAAGACAAGTGAGGAAACATGGTCTGTTCATTCATCTAGATTTCTTGATGCTTCCTAGAAACAAACATTTGGTTTCAGACACCAATACATATTGAGTGTCCCAAGAATCAAACTGTGCCTGAACTAGGAGCCATGGTTTATGAATAATCCATTTGTCCAGTTTCACATTTTGAACAGAGTGCATTAACAGTGCCATATAATTCCTCCACCCATCACTAAAACAAGGGTACTTGCTATTCATTGTTCAAAATAAAATTATGGCAACTCTATTGGAAAAGCAACTACAGTAGTATATGCATCGATGTCCATGGCTCTATGCACTATCATATTCATCCAAATAGTTATGAAATTTTTCCACGGATATTAAATTTAGAGTAAATTTCATAAAACTACATATACTTTGCACGATCTATCACAAAACTACAGATTTAAGAACTTGTTTCACAAAACTATAGATTCAATGTCTTCGTTTATCACAAAACTGCAGGTACTTTGCACAATATATCACAAAACTACAGATTTAGGAACTTGTTTTACAAAACTACAGATTTAATATCTTCATTTATCACAAAACTACAAGTTTAGTATCTTCATTATCACAAATCTACAGGTTTTAGCATTATTAAAAAATGTAGTTTTGTGATAATGGACACTAAATATGTAGTTTTGTGATAAATGAAGACACTAAATGTGTAGCTATGTGATAAACGAATACACTAAATCTATAGTTTTGTGAAACAAGTTCTTAAATCTGTAGTTTTGTGATAGATTGTACAAAATACCTGTAGCTTTGTGATAAACGGAGACACTGAATCTGTAGATTTGTGAAACAAGCTCTTAAATTTGTAGTTTCGTGATAAATTATGCAAAATACCTGTAGTTTTGTGAAATTTACTCTTAAATTTATATGGATATGTCATGTTGGTTTGAATTATTGAAAACTTTCTCAGATGCTACTTCATTGTTTCTTCTTTTTTTTTTCTCATTACGTTACTTCAGCTCTAAGCCTAGTGACCGCGCATGTGCGTGCGTGTGTAAGTGTGTAAAAACTTTATCCAATCCTACTTCATTGTTTCTTTTCTCTCTGTACATTATTTCAGCTCTCACCCAGTGACTTACCATGCATGACATATTACTTTATGCTCTATGCTCAGAGTGTTTTGGTGGAACCAACAAGTGGAAATACAGGCATTGGTCTTGCCTTCATTGCTGCTTCCAGAGGATATAAATTAATATTGACCATGCCTGCATCAATGAGCATGGAGAGAAGAGTTCTACTCAAAGCTTTTGGCGCTGAACTTGTCCTTACTGATGCCGCAAAAGGGATGAAGGGGGCTGTAGATAAGGCTACAGAGATTTTAAATAAGACACCTGATGCCTATATGCTGCAGCAGTTTGACAACCCTGCCAACCCAAAGGTAACATATAGAACTAGCCACATGTCTGTCTAGATTTGTACTGTGCCCAATGTTTGTCTTTCTTCATTTTCAAGCAGGTACATTATGAGACTACTGGGCCAGAAATCTGGGAGGATTCTAAAGGGAAGGTGGATGTATTCATTGGTGGAATTGGAACAGGTGGAACAATATCTGGTGCTGGCCGTTTCCTGAAAGAGAAAAATCCTGGAATTAAGGTTTCTTTAAGTTCCATCCATGCAAAATCTGATGTTATATGCACTTTATAGTCCTTACACAGTTATCTTTTGTAGGTTATTGGTATTGAGCCTTCTGAGAGTAACATACTCTCTGGTGGAAAACCTGGTATGTTTGTGTTCTTACTTCCTTAAGGTTTGTCAAATGTCTGCTCTTTCCCTTATAATTCACCCCATTTGTTTAGGCCCACATAAGATTCAAGGCATTGGGGCAGGATTTGTTCCAAGGAACTTGGATAGTGAAGTTCTCGATGAAGTGATTGAGGTCTGCACTTGTTCCAATCTTTTCTACTCTATATTCAGACTGGCCGTCAACAGGCCGCCGCCGTCCTCCGCCGCTTCCGTCGCCGCACGAAGAGACACCGACGCTGACACCTTGCCGCTAACCTTCGCGCTCCCGACCACCTGCCGCCACCAAACCTCGCGGCCAGGCGCGGGCCCAGCCGCCTCCGGGCGCCACTGCGAAGCCTCTGCCACCCACCTTCCCGCTGACACTGCGCCGCCAGATCTGGGGGTGGAACCCCAGCCCCGACCCTCCCCCACATCCCTTCCGACGCAACAGGGAGCATGGCCCCCACCGAGGAGCCCAGCCGCCGCCTTCCTCGCAGCCGCTCGGTGTGCCGGCGGCCTGCTTGGGCGGCGGCAGAGCAGCGGAGAGAGTAGAGAGGAGAGGAGACGAGAGGAGGCAAAGAGATAAGGCCATTTTTGAATTGGTTGTCCCATCAGCCCCCATGCCTCCTATAATTCTCGGCTAGTCTATAAGGTGTACATACCACTGATTATGCATGATCATTATTGCACTTTGAGGTAACAAGTAAATCAAGCGACCCAAAGTTATTTGGTGCAGATCTGATAATCTGCAAAGCCAAAGTAAATCAAGCGAGCCAAAGTGGAATGTGCAGTACTGTCTCATTCTCTCTTACAGAGCAATCAGATTCCAGCCATTTCAATGTGCTTCTTGAACAAACCATCGTGAACTGGAATGAAATCCTTCACCACCTTCTACAAAAAAATATCACCTTTGGCAGTACATTAAGCTTCCTTAGACTCCAGACAAACTCATCGTTCAGTACCGATGAAGAAGCAAGACTCTTATTCCTCTCAACCTGTACAGAATAAAACAACATCCTGTACGCTAATTTAACATAATGGATTCATCACTGACTGGTGTTATGGCCTAGAATTCATTGGGGATAAACACCAGCATGAAGGTAGCCGGGTGGCATCGGCTTGGTTGGGATGAGAGGTTACTTTAGGTTGGGAAGAACTTGGCTAATTCTGATTCATTGCTTGATTGATAAGAGGGTTTCCTTTACATGTAGGGAGGACTGACTTGACATCCAACAAACTAATCTCTAGTATTATGGAAACCAATCTAATCTCTCTATCTAGTTTGCTAACAAACCTCATCCACTTACCTAACTAGATAATCTCGTAACTTTATTTGACTTCTTCCTAATTTATCATGCCTAAACTGCTGCATGGGCCTGGCCCATGCCCATCTTGATTACTCCTTTCTTCAGAGCATCCATACTGGCCCAAATAGCTCACCAAGTATGGAATAACTAGTGTATGAGAAATTCACCATTTCCGAGGATTGTTGCTGGGTTTACTCATGCTAATATCTGAGAAATTTACCACCTGTCTGATTGTTGCAGATATCTAGTGATGAGGCTGTTGAGACAGCAAAGCAATTGGCTCTTCAGGAAGGATTACTGGTATTCTAATTTCATGTTGTGATCTACTCTTTTAATGCGTCATTCTTTCTTTGGTTTGCTCTTGA
This sequence comes from Oryza sativa Japonica Group, assembly GCF_034140825.1. Lineage (NCBI taxonomy): Eukaryota > Viridiplantae > Streptophyta > Magnoliopsida > Poales > Poaceae > Oryza > Oryza sativa. The sequence continues at coordinate 43,886,857 of NC_089035.1, read as the reverse complement.
GTTGCAAATTTTTATATTCTAATGAGAACAGGCAAATCGCTACTCACGAGTCACAGCATGCTAGATAATGCCCTTTCTTGCCTTGCTTTTCATGCATGCCCCAGTCTTATTCGTGAATCAAGAACAATCAATTTCAAGGCACTATCTTGAGTCAGTCTACTCTATTTTCCATCTAAAAATAAGGGATTAGCGGTTAACTAGTAGAAACCTACACTTTTGTATGTCAGACCATAGATTTCTCCTCTTAGTTTCTCAACTATTGTACCGAAAGTGAACACAGATATAAAATCAGAAATGCCAGCAAGATGTGTGATGGATCTACCGAAAGTTAGGAGCTGACAAGAGCTTTATTCACCCTTTCTTGTAAATATCAAACTCTGAACATAATCTCCTTACAATGAAAATTACAGTAGGAGCCTTTCCTGCCGTTTTCGTTTCACACTTTATAATTTTGTTATAACTGCAAAGGCAAGTTCATAACTGCTTCAGGAATAAAACTGAGAATATTTTATCATTTGAAACTATGTGGATGTTCTTCAGGTTGGAATTTCATCTGGGGCAGCAGCAGCAGCTGCCATTAAAGTTGCAAAAAGACCAGAAAATGCTGGAAAGTTGGTAGTGGTGAGTACTCTATTGTCATAAGTGCTAATACCATTTCCAGTTTCCAAACATCTGCTATTCTTTTGTCAAATCATAACTCAATTCCAAATATTATTACATGAGGTATTGGATATTTGGATGTCAAATACACATAGATAAATCATCTCATGTAATTACATCCTTTTGGCTCATTTCTACAGGTTGTGTTTCCAAGCTTTGGTGAGAGGTACCTTTCATCTATCCTTTTTCAGTCGATAAGAGAAGAATGTGAGAAGTTGCAACCTGAACCATGAGCCTAACTTCAGTGTTCACAACATCATAATTGTTTCTGAGATTTCTGGCCATTAGTTTTTTTTTTCTGAGAAGTATCATACCACTCCATAGCTGTTTGTTCGATAAATAAAACAGTTACCTTTGCACTTATAATGAGGCTTGTGAGGGTACTGTGAAATTTCTCTGAACATCTTCTACTCTTCTCTTTTATCCTTAAATCAATCTGGGAGCAGTTTGTAATACATACGTAAATTTAAAGCTGGGTGTTTGGTAATTGTAAACAAATGTTTCGAAGAGCCGTGAAACATTATCAATTAGCATGAAGCACTTTAAAAGTGCTTTCCGGATGCTGCTAGTGCTTTTTTGTCGAGAGCTGTCACTCGAGGTGTGGTATTTGAAGACATGGTATTATCGTTTGAAGTAAATTTTACGTAACTACATATTTTGTGATCTTAGTTACATATATGTTTTAGTATTGGAGTTTTTTTTTTGACGCTGTATTGGAGTTTTACAAGACATGGTTGTTCCACCTAGGATGTGGACTTGGTTGTTCCACCTAGTATGTGGACTTAGAGCTTCATCCTAGGCGGAATAATCACGATGCCACATCCGCATCCAAAATATATGTAGATAAAGGATTGGTTTGGTTTGAGGCCTATATTGGCCTTACCAATATTTGTCAATTTCAATAGTGTTTATTGTCTATTTGGTTTGGAGCCAAATTTTGGCATGCCTAAGAAATAGGCCATTTCAACAGTTAATTTAGGCTATTTTGGCTTCAATCTAAACACAATTTTTTCCTTTGCCAAAATTAGCCATGCCAAAAGTTGCCAAAATTTGACATTCACAAAAATTGGTAAGGCCAATTTAGGCCACGAATAAAACCAGCCCAAATAGCCACGTCATCTCGTGGGTGGGCTCATTCGTTAATAGTGTACTTCTGTGAAACTTCAATTTCAAAATATATGTATGTAAGTAAGCGAGTGTTAAAATTGTTTGTTTGTGAGCTGGTATAGGTCTAGTGGATGTTGATATAAGCCTTTTTTATTTCAATATTGGTATTATTAGTTAATATTTGAAATAGTAAGATAGGTTGATAGGGTACATCTTCGATTTAGGTTTTAAATTGTCAGAGGTGTAGATAGTTGGTTCATTATAGTTTTATTTTAATACTTAATACTATACAAAATAGATATAGCTGCTAACCTCACCATTAATAATACTCCCTCCATTCCAAAATGTAGGGCATACTACTTTTTAAAGTGAGTGCATGCATGCATGCAATTAATTAGCACATTCTCTCCCCTAAATCATTATTATTTTAAATCCTATACTCACAAATCTTCAATTCTATTAGTTGCATGTATTGTATTAATTGGGGTGATTCATGATAATGATGAGATATTAATTATTTCTTGGTCTTTGGGTTAAGGATGGTTATGCCTTATATTTTGGAATGGAGGGAGTATTTATTTGTGTTGTAGAAATCCATAGGATATTAAAAAAATCCATAATAAGATATTAAAATCAACGGGAAAGCAAGAGGCACAGTTGGTCAGTGTGAAGAGCAAAGTAATGTTCCCTTTTATTATAAATATTTGACATTTAGAACCAGATTTGGTTTAAACATTTTGAAACTTTGACCATCAATTTCGTATCAAGATAAGTCTATAAAAATCTAATCCATTTATCACATTATGATAACACTTGTGAGGTAAAAGAAGAGCAACTGTGCTTATGATATGAGGAATGGTTTTATCATGTGAGGTGAAAGAAGAGCACCGTGTGTAAGTCCAAAAGCATGTAGCCCCATCATAGAAATGGTGAAATACAGTTTCACTGAAATACGTGTAGCTTGCAACCTTGGAATGAAACCCAATACAAGAATGGCTTGTCAGGAGCTACTATTTGGGCAGACTTCAGCAGATGCCACATATACGCACAAATGTGTTAGCAAAAATATGAAGATGATGATCTGCCTATATTATGTGTGGCAGCAATCTTGGTAAAATCGCCACAAGATAATTCGAGAAACTCGCGCTCAATAGATGATGCAAAAGCAAGTTTAAGTCACAACTTCCTTTCATATTGTTTACAAACCTCGGATACATGAAATTACTACCAAGAGTAACCTATATTTGCATTAGATTTTGTGAGTTTCATTTTTGGTAAAATTAAAAAATTGCTCAGACAGTACAATGACATGTTATGGCCAATCATCTCTGCACAAATGACTCTGTTGATGTTGTCCTCTGCTGAATTGATGGGTTTAATTAGAACGCATTGTCCTGTACAAAACAAATCTAATCCTAGACATATGTGGCCTTCAGCAAACAGCACTATAAAGTGGACTCAGGAGCTACAGCTAAATCAAGCATCGATTCAGTCCTGCTCCTGCTGTTCACTTGCATGATAGATCCTTGGCTTGCAGTGCAGTGCAGCAGACTTACAGAATTGATCTTCTTACCTTTTTGTCATTTCACAAAAATAAAAATAAAATCATTAGCTTTGCTATGACAGAGTGAAAACAAATAGAGCACTTATTTAGGTGTAAGCATGTCAGGCTATAGCGATGAGACTAGGACTTCCTTTTTCTTTCCATTTTTCCCCTAAAGTAGCATAATAGCATTAAAAAAGAATGTTACCTGCTCCAGTGTTAAAAACATTATCACATTCCATGACCCAATGCGGCAAAAGTTTGCAATGAACCCTTTATAAAAAGCAGGAAGTCCCTGCAGAAAAGGATCATCAGTATAGAAATATTGCGTGGTGCAAACGCCTTCTAAATTAGATATGAATACAACCTAGTCCACATGCATGAGCATCTACAGCAACCAGAAACAAACCAAGGACTGAGACAGCTACGTTTAACAGAATCCCTATGTTGTGGGTAGCCTAGTATGTCTGTATGTGTAATATTCAGATGTACTACGCTGATTGAGTGGTAGAAAGTGATCACTTGGTGACATGCCATGTTTTTATTTTTTTGCGATGTTCCCACATCATTCTCCATAACGGATTCGCCCCTGATTTCTAGCACAATATTAAAAGGGAGAGGCCGGTTGTATCTAGGTGACGATCTAAATACACTAAGCCACTCCCGATAAACCCTAACACCGATCCTAAGGAGCACTGGAAGGAGACTGAAGGGCGTTCTCCAACGTAGGCCGGAAGGGCGACGCCATCCGCACCGCAAGCCTCTACTTCACCTCTGGCGACCCGCTACCGCGACCTCGACTTAACCGACGACTCCTACCGCGACTAAGATGGCCTCAAGCTCAACCGCTCAGTTAATTACACCATTCCGCATAAGCTTAGGTGATCATGTATGTGCTAAGGTTAAGTTAATGAGTATAAGATCTAATACACTGCTCCTGTTGTTCGATAGTATGATCAGATAGTAGACATTTGTGGAAACAAACCTTTGAATCAGATAAGGCCTAAGGGCATGTAAGATTTTCAAAACACCTTTCGTTTTACATGCTAGTTTTTTTTTCAATGGCAAATAGGCTCTCAATATCTCTATTTTTTTCCCCTAACGCTCTTAGTAAAATGGGCAAACCCTAGTAATATAGGTCTGCTTACAAAACAATTACAAACATGAGCAAAATCCAAATGGAAAAACGCACACAGGGTTAGAGAGGGACCAGGCCTGTAAAATGCAGCCAGTCAAGCTTACATACTATATACCCCCAAACAAACAAGCAAACAGATTGCAAATTCTAAAAGATTTAAGAAAGGATAACAATCATAATACCTGAATATATAAAAAACTAGAGGCCAAATCAACAATTCAATCTCCATATAACTAGACTATAGTCGAATGATAGAACCAAAAAAAACAATGTAATTCGAAAAAACTATATAGAGCAACAAGGCAAAGTAAAGCTAGTGAACTGAGTTCAAATAAAATATCCATGGTTGCAGGGTACACTTTGGACACTTCATTAGGAGCAAGTGAAAATGTGAAATGTGCTGCTTATGCATCTAATTAGAGAATTGGTGCATATTAGCTTAGGAATCATCACGCGCAAGGTTCTTAGCCTCAGATTTTGATCCGAAGTCACGGAGAAAAATCCATTCTCCTTAGCAGCATCCAGTTTCTGTCATAACCTCTCCTAAATTCAAGTTGACCAATCCAATCAGAAGTCATGGCAAAATAAGGCTCTTCAACCTACTTGAGGTGAAATCCTATTTAGAATGGAATGTCAGCTATATTCTATCCTTTCAGTTGAGTGGACGATTTAAGGGACAAGTATTTAGGGCAGAGGAACATAAATGTTTTAAGGGAATGTTTAACTGAAATGTTGAACTGTTAATCCCCAAGGAAAATTACTTCTGTGCTCGCTACAAGTGTTTGAACTTTGAAGATTAGTTGTATAGTACCAAAATACATTTGCATCGAAAAATCTAAAAGATTTGGTTGTACACAACAGAAGAGCTATGAAAGTTTTGGAGAAGGGTTTGCCGTACATCATTCTTTAATGTCTTTGCAAAACAGTCTAGTGTACTCTTGTACGTTGCGTCACCCATCATTCTTGATTTCACCTACACGGAAGTCATGTATAGTTACATTTTGTAACAGAGTGTTCTGTAGAACATAACATGACTTGGGAACGATGAGCCTAAACAGCATGTGCAGAGCATACCACATCCACTGGAGAGCCAATGCAAACAGCAAAAAATCCAGCACCAAGTCCAGCTAAAAGATGGGTAAAAACGTTATCAGTAAACCCAGGAAGTTTTAGAAACATCTGCACAAACAGAACAAAGTGATGAACAGTAACACACATAGAAAGTGGCCACAAGAATACAAGGTGAAAGAATCAAAAGGCACCTGTTTGAGTTGGTCGTAGCTGGCCAACTCGGTAGCATTAATTATAGCATTGCGTGCTATGTTTGGACCGAGGCCAGTCCACAAAGCTCCAATACCTTCCTGAAAATATGAAGATTTACAGGCCGTGGGGAATATGAATTTTTTTTTTAATTTACTGCTCATGATCACCATGAATTGTAGCAGCAACCTGTCTGATTATGGTAGCATACGCATTGAGGGCTCCAGAATAGTGCCTCTTGACAGTGGTGGCCTTTCCATCAGCTTGCAATCTCACTTTGACAAGATCAGTTGGATTTGCCACAACAATTGCTATGACACCTATGAATATATAGAACGGTAATTAATATAAGAGTATATTTACTTGTGCATAGTGCACCTACCTTAAGTCCTTAACACATGAAATTTGGATGTAAACTGGTTGGCTGCATTTAATTAGCAAAAGCAATTTAATATGTGACAAATTATTGAGAAAGTGCAGCAAAGAGAAACGGATAGGGAAAAGTACCCACCTGTCATAAGAGCAGCAAGGATCTTAGCAAATAAACTGACACCACCAGCAACAGTATCTCCGTCTCGGATAAAGAAGGCTTTCACCTGCAAGGTAAGGAGGGGATAATTAATGGTGTTGACATGAAGTGCTTTGACAGAAGAAAGAAGAAAATGTATATGAAATAGTAGTATGAAACAGAAGGAAAGGAGCACTAACTGACAGGCTCATACAAGGCGATGCGGAGTCCGCCATAGACGCACTGGCGGTGAAGGCCAGGGATGATGCCGTTCCAAAGCGCGGCCACCCCTTCCTCCCTTGCGATGCACATTATTGTGCCCAGCATTCCTCCAGTGGTCCCTCCTCCTCCGCCTGTAGCTAGGGCTGCTTTCTTTTGCAGCTGAAGCCGCACTTTGGCTGTGTCGAGAGGAATGGTGCACACCTGATGAGAGCGTTGAATCGATACATTATCAGTGTCTACAGTAAGAACAAGCAAACTCACTCTAAGCTAAAATCGGAAGTGAGGGACTCGATAGTTCCTAGTTGTCCAGTTAAAAGCTAACGATCGATGCCCTTTTCTTGCATCACAGCGAATGATTCACAAAGTTGCTCTTCTTTCCCCATCGACCGATGGGCTGAGGCGGTTGGGGATGTCGCAGCGTGCTTACCTCAGCGAAGCAGGCAGCGAAGGCGCTGCTGAAGAAGACGGCGGCGAAGGAGGAAGCCATCGCCAGTGTGTCTGCAGCGGAGGCGGAGGCGACTTCCTAGTCCTCCGCCACTCGCAAGTCGCAACGCCTCCTCCGCAGTAGCCAGTGCTGCTGCCGTACTTGGAGAGTTGGGTGGGAGTTGGATCAGATCCAGATCCAGATCCAGAATCCAGACGAGAGTCTGTGTACTCTTTTTCAACAGAGGAGGCGTTTACCTCAACACCGAAAACCAAATATTTATATCCACGTCGTCTAATCACACAACTCTTCAAGATCACATAGTCAATTTGGGTCACAACTTCACATGTTCCTCGTTAGGTAGGGCCTACACGTGCTCTGCACCAGAAGGGAAAGGAGAGGGAGGACTGAGAAGAGAGACCTCGTCGGCCATCCCCTCGCTCCACGCCGCCAAGCTTGTCGGCTAGGTAGGAGAGCCGACGTGCGTTGTCGGCTTGATGGGGAAGGCGGCGAGGCCGGAGAAGCTTGTTACTCCGCGGCGCTGCCGTGTCACTTTTATCAAGTGTTATGTATCGGTTTATTAGTGAAATCTGACATAATCAAATAGTTATTGTTTTTACTAATATCAATGTTATATTGTCTCGGTTATATCCGATCGATCAAGATTGAGATTAGTAAATGCAATTTGCTCGGGATTTATGTTTTGTCTCACTAGCATGGAGGCCCGCGCAGAATGCGCGGCTAGTATCGTTATATTTTTTTCTCATATAATAGCATATATATTTTCTTAATTTATTATTAAAATATATTAAAATGATAACATAATTTTAAATTTTGTACTAACTTTACCAAACTAGCCATGTGTAATATTCATATTGCGCGTGATAGTTATTGATTATTTTTAATGTTAAATTTTAGTTATTTCTAAATTGTATTCTTATATAGATTGTAGACATGTCTTCCAATATCCCTTATTTTTTTAATTCTGAATTTTCGTTATTTGTACATTGTATTTCTATTGTATTTCTATATAGACTCTAGCCTCTTCTTCCAATATTATTTATTTTAAATTCTAAATTTTGAAAATTTCTAAGTGTATTTATACGTGGACTCTGAACTGATTTTTCAATATTATTTATTTTTTAATTTCGAAAAAATAAATTGTATTCCTATATACTCTAGATTCTTCTTCCCTCTACTTTTAATTTTATTATTTTTAATCTTAATTTTAGTTAATTCTAAATTCTTGTATGGACTCTATACTCTTCTTCTAATATTCCTTATTTTTAATTCCGAATTTCTATTATTTCTTAATTGTATTTCTATATAGACTCTATACTCTTCTTCTAATATTCCTTGTTTTTAATTTTTAATTTCTATTATTTCTTAATTGTATTTGTATATGGATTTTTTTAATTCCGAATTTTAGTTATTTCAAAATTGTATTTCTAAATGGACTCTAACCTACTTTTAATTTTCTTATTTTTTTTAATTCCGAAATTCTATTACGGCATGGACTCTAGTCTCCTCTTCCAATATTCATTTTTTTTAATTCCGAATTTCAGCTACTTCTAAATTGTATTTCTATATGTACTCTGTTTTTCTTTTTTTCGATTGATATGAGAATTTCTAAGCCGTGAGAGCGAACGTGGAGACTCATTTTTCTATTACTTTAATAAGTTGATAGATTTTAATGCTGGCTTTGGGTAAAATGATTAGGATTTAGTTAGTTGTAATTTTTAACCAAACAACCTATTCAGTGGGACAAGCAAATTGAAACGGAGGGACTATATCCATTTATTAAGCTGTGGTATGTCAACATAAGTATGTATGAGTTGCGGCGCAAATAAACACTATAATACGTGGTATGGCGTCTCTTTGATAATTTTTTTAAAACTAGAAAAAATGCCCGTTTGCAACGGGTGAAGTCTATATTAATCTTATTATTGTTATATAGTTTAGTTAAGATGAAATTCACTGTTGGAGTTCGCTTATATATATATATATATATATATATATATATATATATATATATATATATATATATATATATATATATATATATATAAAATCATGAGTTGCAGTTAGGAGTTCGATCGTCTCAAGTTAGCATGCGAGTTCAGATTGGATATAACATAAGTTGGTCCATCCAATGGCCTAATTCATCAATTAACCTAGATTTCTTAGCTTGAGGCTTTCATCGTCTCATGTCACACTTGCGTAGCTTTATTTTTTTTACATTATAGACACCATGTATTCATGTTGTTTAACACCTAAGCACATAATTATTAAGATGAGTAGTTTATTGATTATTGTATTGTTGTTCCTTGCATTGCTAGCTGGATGTTGTATTGATTGCATATACATGTAGCATCCGATAAATTTAATCCGTTTCTGATCAGACTACGCACCATTTCCGGCATCCGAAACAATCCGCTCCGCATCGGCATCCGTACACTATCCGCACCCGCTCTAAATCTGCTTAAAAATATGGTTTAGGATATGGTATGACCACTATCCGTTCGAATCCGCTCCGTTTTTATCTCTACTATCAACAATACACGCGGCTGCACACCAAGCAACAATGGTGAGAGAAGTAGATGTAGCTACTACAGATTGCACAAAGGTTGAAGTGAGCCAGTGAGGTATGCCTGATGCCACTTGTAGTTGGCAAGAACATGGCTCTGCCGAAGGTCGGTGTGATCGAGATTGACAACAAATATTGCTAGTCTGACTTATGGAATGTCCTTGGTAGGCCCAATGGGGTGGATGGGCAATTTTTTGAAAAATAAAGTTGTGGAAGCTAAAGCGATTACAAGGTTGGATGGTCAGATGTATATCTGATGGTCCAAACTGAGATCGGATTGCCTAACCCGCTCAAGAGAAAACCTAGCAAGCCACGACCCAAAAGGTTTAGATCCAACAAGCAAGTATATAATCTCAAACAACAACTAGATTACTACAACACAAAATAAAGTAACAAGAAGGTAAAATGAGAGGATATCATTGAGATGTACGGGACGATGTATTTCTCGGAGTTCAAATCCTTAAGGAAATTCTAGTCTCTGTTGAGGAACTCACAAAGAGCTGGGCTTTTTCTACCATATCCTCTTGAGGTTGCACAAATACACTCCTCCACTAGAGTTATCTTTTTCCATGAGCGAGATGCCAAGATCCGATCTTCTTCCCTTTACCAACCACCAATAGATCGATGCCTCGAGAGCGACGCCTAGCTGTCTAGGAGTCCTCAACCTCCAAAAGTAACAAACATCACACAGCTCTTGGCAAACTCTAGTGCTCAAGATTGAAAAAAAACACACATTAGGTTCTCAAACTCCAAATTCACAACCACAAAGATTAAAGTCACCAAGAACAAGAGGGGATTCGAGAGAGGAATAGAGAGATCAAAGACTCAAAGCATCTTAGCACAAATCTCAACCCAAAGCAAGATGATAGTTGAATGATTTGGGATAACCCTGGAAAACGTTGGTGGGGGAGGAGGGTTTATATAGATCGCCCAAAATGTGGTCGATGAAGAGAAATCTTTTAGCCCACGTTAGATAGTCCGATTTCTAGATCGGATAGTCTGATATTTTGCTCCCCCCCAAAATAAGAAAAAGGTGAAAAAAGAGCGAGAATCAGAGAGCGAAGTTCTGATAATTTTGAACTATTTGATTCAACGGATAGTCTTAGGGTTTAGAGTTTAGCCGCAAATACTTCACTCTCAGAGATCTTTCAAGCCAAGACAGATAGTGAAGTTCGGTTAAATTTTGAATAGTCCGATGCATCATATAGTTCGATCTTACATCAAACAATCCAATGCTTTGAGAGCAAAAATGCCTCTCAGGACAGAGAGTGACATGCAGTGAAATTTCGGATTGTCTAATGTGTCGAATAGTCTAAAATAGCGTCGGATAGTCTAATGAAGAACCACGAATTAATTCCATCAACAACTCGCTAGCTCACTCACCGTACCCCCTTTGCCACACCTAAAAGAAATGCTGAACATTCAAGTCTCATAGCCAACTTGTCCTTCCATTCCCCAGATCTTAAGCCCTTCTGCCCGTGGCCACTCCACGAGCTCATCTCATTTATCCGCCGGTAATTAATAAAGATATACTCATGTATAAACCAGAAAACTGTAGGAACACTCAAAGAAAGTGAACTTGAGCACTACTGTTTAACCAATTATATGCATGTGATACCCCCCTCTTAATAGTACAACATCCTAAACTCAATAAACAAAGTTTACAAGAGTTACCACATTTAAGATGTTGCTTAACCTTTATTTGAATCACACTCCATTTGAACCTTGCAACCATCTCAACAAATTCCATTAGTACCTCTCTATTTGTGTTGTCATTATCACCACAATAAATTAGGGGTTCTAGATGCATGTTGAACTTCATATTACCCATTTTTCCTTTGTGAGTGTGGTGCCCTGTGTCTATCTCTACAAGGTCAATGTGAGACTAAAGCACTTGACATAAAACTGGTCATTGATATGAGACCCACTATTAAGTGTAGCTTTCCTATGACTCAAATTCTAACTAAAAATAAAATTAAATCGCCTTGAGTCATTCCACCTGCATCACATCGATTTGTAGGGTTTGCCATATCACAATGCAATTTATCAACACATCGATTTTAAGGAGCACTCTTTTGATAACTCATGCCGATGTTTATGCCCATTATATATTTATGGAAACAGTACGAATTACCCTCCCCCGGAACTATCGCGGTCGACCGAATTACCTCCTTGAACCATAGAACCGGACATTCTGCACCCCCAACTATGCAAACCGGACGAATTACCCCCCTCAACCCAATCCACGGTGGTTTTGGTCTACGTGGCGTACGCGTGGCTGTTCAGCCAGCATTCTATTTTATATATATAAAAAGGTGGGACCCACTTGTCATACCCTTCCTCTCTCTCACTCTTCTCTCACGGGCGGCAGGCGGGGGACCCGGAGCGGCGGTGGCGGGTGAAGCTGACGCGGCGGCAGCGGGTGAAGCGGGCGCATCGGCGGCGGGGGATGAGGAGGCGGCTGCCAACGAGCTCGGTGGTATGCAGGAGCTCAGTGGGATTAATCGATTCTTGAAGAAGAGCAGTGAGAGACGCGAGAGTAGGAGGCCATGCCGGAGTCTTGGAGAGACGCGGAGGCGAACGCCTCAGCGGCCGCGCCGCCGTCGTCGGCCTCCGTCGCCGCGGCGGACTCGAGCCTGGGGAATGGCAAGGGCGGTGGCGGCGCCGCGGCAAGGGGAGAGCGCGCGGCGTCAGCGGCGTCGGCGTCGGCGTGGGTGCCGTTCCACTTCCACAAGCTGTTCGCGTTCGCGGACAAGACTGACGTGGCGCTGATGGCGCTGGGGACGCTGGGCGCGGTGGCGAACGGCGTCGCGCTGCCGTTCATGACGGTGCTCTTCGGCAACCTCATCGACGCCGTCAACCGGGTGTCCATGGTCTCCCTCGAGTTCATCTACCTCGCCATCGCCTCCTCCGTCGCCTCCTTCGTCCGTAAGTGCTGGAACACACCACTGTACTCTACTGTACTGTCTTGCCGCAAAGATTGCAAAGCTGAACTTGTTGGATGATCTTGTGGCCAGAGGTGACATGCTGGATGATCCCCGGAGAGCGGCAGGCGGCGAGGATACGGAACCTGTGCCTCAAGACCATCCTGAGGCAGGAGATCGCCTTCTTCGTCAAGTACACCAACACCGGCGAGGTCGTCGGCAGGATGTCCGGCGACACCATGCTCATACAGGACGCCATGGCGGCGGCGACGGCGGCGCGTCATCCGTCGTCGTCTCCGCAGCCGCCGCCGCCGCGCGCCGCCTCCCCGTCGGCGTCCGCAAGCCGCCCCTCCACGTCGTCGTCACGGGGGAGCGGGCTTCATCAGCAGCCACCTCGTCGACGAGCTCCCGCGGGGACAGCGTCATCATCGTCGACAACCTCTTCACGGGGCGCAAGGAGAACTTCGCGCACCACCTCGCCGACCCGCGGTTCGAGCTCATCCGCGGGCACGAACCTCATCCCCTGCCGGCGAGGCCGCGCAAGCCGAGGCCGTCGGGGCCTCGCATCCGCCTCTGCCTCCTCTGCCTCGCGGTCGTTGGCGGCCGCCTCCTCATCCCCCACCACCGCCGTGTCCGCTTCACCCGCTTCCGCCCGTGAGAGAGAGGAAGAGTGAGAGAGAAGAGAGAGGAAGAGTGAGAGGGTACGACAAGTGGGTCCCACTTTTTTTTATAAAATAGAATGCTGACTGGACTGCCATGTGTACGCCACGTAGACCAAAACCACAGCGGATTGGGTCAAGGGGGGTAATTCGTCCGGTTTGCATAGTTGAGGGTGAACAATGTCCGGTTTTGTGGTTCAGGGGGGTAATTCGATCGACCGTGATAAAACTGGTCATTGATATGAGACCCACTATTAAGTGTAGCTTTCCTATGACTCAAATTCTAACTTAAAAATAAAATTAAATCGCCTCGAGTCATTCCACCAGCATCACATCGATTTGTAGGGTTCACCGTATCACAATGCAATTTATCAACACATCGATTTTAAGGAGCACTCTTTTGATAGCTCATGCCGATGTTTATGCCCATTATATATTTATTTATTAAGCTTGCATGTACAAATATTCAATGACATGTTGAATGCAACATTTTGGACACATTGTATGTCGCACATGCTTCTGTTTTTTACCCGTTGCCTTTATTTCAAGAATGGCACCCCCACGCCTTCACATATAGTATTCCTTCTATATATCTTCTATATAGTTACAACCCAGTACATCATAAAGATTAACATGCAAACACGCCACACTATCCTCCACTGCAAATTTTTATATCTTAAAATTGATACAAGCATCCTACATCATTCAGTGTGCAAGCATATCAAATCAACATCCTCACATATTCCACAATGTTCTAAAGAATATATATATATATATATATATAATATGTCGGTAACATGGGACCGGGAGTATCATGACTTAGAGACTTGAGGCAGACACGATCACCCACGTGGCCTAACCCCCTCGGGGGGGGGGGGGTCGGGCCCGAGGGTGATACGGCCGCCCTTCTCTTTGTCTCCCCGAGGGGTCGGACCGCTCCCGTCTCGGCCCCGAGGGCCGAGGCGCCCCAACCCCTTGTGGGTTTTGCGCCGCGTATATGGGGTAGGTGAGCATAGCGGGGCTCACCTAACCACATTTATTGCGGTTTGGACGAGCGCGTCACGCCGCATGTAACGCAGTGCAGCGCACTCGTTTATCCGGTCTGTGACCAGTCACAGACCGATCAGATCGTGGGTTAGGTGGCGACAGGCGGTCTGACGCACGCCTCGCCCCATCCCGTCAGGATGAGAGCCTCCAAGCACTCGTCCCTAGCCGGAACCGGCGTGTTAGCTCCTGGAGATGGCACGTTGGTTCCGGTCAGATATATGCCAGGCTTCATCCTAACCATTACAGGCAAGATATTGTATGAAGAAGGGCGAACATGCAGATTGTTAAACTGACACGTGGTGGACAAGAATGACCGATTTGTGACCGGTCTGACAATGGTCATGTCGTCAGCAGACAGCCATGTTCCCACGTCGCGCCTGCTTCCGGCGGAAGTGGAGGTAGGTATGGGCCGTCCCATCAGAAGGTCATTCGGACGGCAGCCATATAAATCTCCGTCCATTAATGAAGAGAAGTCAAGTTGGAGGGAAGAGAGGATGAGTCCCCACACAAAAGAAAGAGAGAGAGATGGTGCATGTGGTATCCCCTTGAGATATAAAAGGAGGACCTTGCCCACTTAGAGGAGGGAGGGGAGGGAAAAAGGATCCCAGAACAATCGGAGGCTGGCTCGCACTTTGTAGTTTCTTCATACACAGATCCACCAAAACACAGGAGTAGGGTATTACGCTTCTCAGCGGCCCGAACCTGTATACATCGCCCGTGTCTTGTGTGTTTCCACTCTCGCGAACTTTCCACAGACCAGGAGCTTAGAATCTCACCCAGGGCCCCCGACCGAACCGGCAAAGGGGGGCCTGCGCGGTCTCCCGGTGAGGAGCCCCAAGCTCCGTCAATATATATATATATATATATATATATATATATATATATATATATATATATATATATATATATATATATATATATATATATATATATATATATATATATATATATATATATATATATATATATATATATATATATATATATATATATATATATATATATATATATATATATATATGATCTCTACAACATTGAACAAACACTCATGCACATTATCTGTAGCGAAGCTCATGGTACCATCTAGTATGTTTCAAAATCCAATTCAACCATAGGTCTTCCCATAGCATTTTTCACTAGCTACATGCCTGTTTTCTTCCCCTCCATCAACGGACCTCTGAGGAAGAATCACCCTGTTAGCATATTATGGAGGAAAACAACCAAACCAAACGGCACTCTTGAACCAAGAAGATATAATCACAACAAATTGTGAATACAAATTTAAAACAACAAAATTGATTTGATACCTATGCATTGAATATGTGGGAGATTAAAGAAGTAGTGACTTTAATACTATATATAGCATCCAAATGTTTACAGCATCATCAAGTTAAAGGATCGATCAGAGGGGGAAGGCGTGTGGGTTAGAAGAGGAGACAAGGAAGGAGGAGGATGTGGGTGTGGTGGAAGCTGACGCGAGTACAGGTCTAGTCGAGTGGAAGCCATTGTTTAAGCTGATCATGGTGGTCATGTTTATGGAAGCAGATGAGGTGCCAGTGTAGGAGGTGGAGGTGGAGGTAGAGATGGAGGCGGAGGAGGATTGGCGCGGTCGGCGGCGTGGTGCAGGGCCCTTCTCGGCCCAGACGAGCTCCTGCAGCTTGACAGCCTGCGCGTCGGGGTAGTAGCCCCAGAAGGCGCAGGTGCAACAGGCGGCGGAGGGCGTGAGGTTGGTGCCGGCCCGGTGGATGTAGCGGTGGCTGTACCTTCTTCCCAAGCAATCGATGCATTTGCGGCCCTCTGTCATGTCGCCCATGCCAGCGCCGACGCACCGCCGACAGTACACGCGGCCGCACACCAAGCAGCGATGGCGGAAGAGGTAGATGTAGCTGTTGCAGAGCGCGCAGATGTTGGAGTGAGGTATGCCCGGACGACGCCGCTTGTCGTTGTAGTTGGCACCAACACGGCGGTCGGCGACAACAGTGCTGCTGGTAGTGGTGGGAGACAGCCGAAGGCCGGCCGGCGCTTCGGCGCTTGGGCGATGCTCCTCCTCGTCCTGCTGCAATTTGTAGGCGAAGATGTTGGTGGAGGACCTGACGGCCAACAGATCATTCTGCTTCTCGCTGGCGGCGGACGCGGACGGGAGGTCCTTGAATGTGAGGTCCACCGATTCGTCGGGCACACCCAGACCCAGGTAGAGATCCTCCAGCTCCTGCCGCGCCATCCTCAGAGTAGTCTCCTCCTCCTTGTCGTTCATCATATCGATCGCTTGGCTTGCTTCTAGTGAATCTAGCTATCTCGGACGGTGGATCGATCTTGTATATATATATATATGCCCATCGCCCGTTAGAGTCACTGACATCGATCTATATCTATGCATAGACATAGATTGCTTTAATTTGCTTGCCTTAATTTGTATCCGTCCGTCCGGCCGCTGCCGCCCGCTTTGCTACAATCGTCAATTCCCAAGTGATTTAAGCTGTCGATCGATCGATCGACAATTCCGTGACCCTGCCGGCCGGCCGGCCGGCCGCTGCTATAGCTGTCTCCAATCGATCATACTCCCTTCCTCTCATAAAAAACCAACCTATTACTATATGTATGTGACATATCCTATTACTACGAATCTGTATGTAGCGGAAGTCTTCTTATTGGTAAGTGGATATACTTTAGTCGATACAAAGTCTTTTTTTTTTGAAGATCCACTGTGATAATAAAAAAAGATTTTACATATCCGACCAAACCGATCAAGAATATCCCAATCTGATAAAAAATAAGTCCAAATTGGTTTACTAATAGAATGCCCCGATCCAGTACAAAATTGGGCTTTTGCTAAAGATCAATAAGAGGAGTAACGGGGACTTTGGTATCGAATTTTTTCACTTAGCATCTACTAGAAATGAATTCTCCGGCATTTGATTCCTTACAAACAAAGAATGTATTGGTACACTTGAAAAGTACCCCAGAAAATCGAAGCAAGACTTTGCTAATTGGTTTAGATGGATCCTTTGCGGTTGAGTCAAAAAGAGAGAATATTGCCACAAATAGACAAGGTAACATTTCCATTTCTTCTTCAAAAGAAGAGTTCCTTTTGATGCAAGAATTGCCTTTCCTTGATATCGAACATAATGCATAAGGGGATTCATAACGAACCATATGGTTTTCCGAAAAAAACCAGGGTATATTAACCCAAAATGTTCCATCTTCCTAGAAAAGTGGATTCGTTCCAGAAAGGTTCCAGAAGGTTAAAAAATTGTTCCGCGAATTAGCTCTCATTTATGGAATTAGTTTTATTATTAGTCTACGTTTAATACTTCTAATTAGTGTCCAAACATTCGATGCGATATGGACTAAAATTTACTCCCCGGATCCAAACACCACCGTAGAGGGAGGAGAAGAGGGAGATGCTAAGATGTGGTTCTCGTTGTATTTTTTTACATGTTATGTAGGACGAAGACTATGTCAACGTGTCATGTAGGGCTTGTTTGGTTTGGTGCCAAATTACGCCCTACTAATTCATTGGTAATTTTGTATAGTGCTTCTATATGTTTAGATTGGTGCCAAATTTTACCAACACCAGTTCTTAGGTAGTACAAATTTTGTCCACCTAAATTTGGTAGTGCCAAAAGTTACCTAAACTTTGGTACTACCAAGATTTTGGTAGGGCACCAAACCAAACTGGTCCGTATATTCCATGTACTCCTTTCGTCCCTAGTACTGGATATGACACATCCTAGTACTACGAAACTGGATATACCTCTGTCTAGATTTATTGTACTAGAATACGTCACATCTAATATATTCATTTTTTTTGGACGGAGGGAGTAAGCAAAGACCACTGTCAATACTGTTATGAGAGTTGTTTGGTAGCAAATCCGGTTCTAGTACTGGAGTTGCGGTAGAGGGAGTGAAATTGGACGTTTTGCGAGAAGAAAAGTTTGCATAATCTCAATTGGCTGGCCCATCAGAGTCAGAGCCGCCGCCGACTCCAGATTCCAGAAAGCAAAAGAAAAGAAGAAAGCAAGAGAGAGAGGCAAGCGAAGCGAGGGTTCTTCTTCTTCTTCTTCTTCTTGCTTGATCGGGCTCCTCGGCGGCGGGCGGGCGGCCGGCGGCGGCGGCGGCCGAGATTAGGCGATGGGGAAGCACAAGGGCCGAGCTGCCAGCAGCGGCTTGGCGGCGTCGCTGCTGCCGCATGCGCAGGGTGCCGTCCCCATCGTTGGTTTCGGGGGTTACCATGGCGCCTCCCGTGTTGAGCCCGCCGCGCCTTCGTCCTCGACCGACCCCGATGCCTCGATTCTCCTCCCTCCCGTAAGTGCTGCAATCTCATCCTTATCTTTCCTTTCCAATTTCCAAACCCTAACTGTGGATGAGCGAGCACCCTACCTGCTTACTCCAATTTGCTACAACCATGCTCCTATCTAAACCCTACCTATGAGCAGCCTCAACTACTATGCTTTGCACGCCCATCTTTACCTTCACCATGCCACCACTTCACAAGCTCTGGTTGAACTGCCCCCTTCATGTTGTCATGCTCATCAATACTATCCGCATGCTGCCCCATAATGTAATCTTGTTTTCTTTTTGTTTATTTTGGAAGGATGTGGACAGTGAGGTGCTGCAGCACCTAAGGAGATTAGGAAGGAAGGATCCAACAACAAAGGTCAGACACATCCTTCACTCAATTCTTTTCTTAATTCAATACTGTTCTGTTATGCTTTTGCGCTTGCATATTCAATTATGTTCTGTTAATGCTTGTGCGCTTGGAATATGAGTGTCTCCCTCCATCATTAGTTATAATTAGCTGGTTCTGCAATTACTGTCGTCTGTCGATATGAAATATTTTTAGGATTGTAACCGTCCATGTCCAAGCGATTAAGAAGACAGACTTGAAATCTGTAGCATGACTTCCTTGCTTTTCAAGATGTTATTGTTTTGAAGTAAAGTTAAGGTCTGACCTTTCCTGCACTTGAGCTTGGTTTCCTTCCAGAAAGAACATATAAATACTGTATGTATATGATGGCATATAATCTATAACTTATTATCTGCATTTTAGTTCTTCTTAACACTGCTCTTACTCAAAGTTATTATGCTAATAGGCTTGCTGGCCTGATTATATTAAGCATATTAGTGGACTGCTGCTAAAGAGAATTAGTATTTTCATGGCTGTGGAAAGTTTCGCTAAGAAATAAATTATTTTAGACATCCATTCAGAAGTGTTATTTCTTCCTGAACCCTCAGATTGTCAATATCTTAAAGCAATGTGTATTTCCTGTAGCGATCTATTTTGCCACAATAAATCAGGCCTAACTTGCTGCATTTTTCTTTCACTCATCAATGCAGCTCAAGGCATTATCTACGCTCTCTATGCTCTTTGCACAAAAACCTGGTCAGGAAGTTGTGCAAATTGTTCCACAATGGGTATTTTCCTTGATGGCTCTGCTGCATTTTCATCGTGATGTTTTATTTTTATGGTCCTCGGCAGAGTATAAGTGATCCTTCTTTACAACCCTTTTTACCATCCTTAGTATTTATGTGAGAATGTGCCATGTGCCACAGTAGGTTTTTTCCCCTCATATGCATACCGTAAATTTTGTTAGTTCAAATTCATGCAAAAATTATCTGTAGATCAGCACATCTGCTAGCTGGTGAACATTTTTTTAACTATGGTAATATATACTTCATATGATGTTTGTTCAAAAATATAATATCCGAGTGGAGTTAGTTGCTACAATCAAACAACTATACCTTGTTCTCTGGTTCTTATAATTGTTTTTCCTGCAATTCATGAAAGCTAAAGGTCTATGACTTGTTGCCTTGTAAAACGAGACTGGATGAATCCAGCTCAGTAGTCCAGCCCCTTCTTGAGGAATCACTTGTTGGTTCTACCTCTACGGTTTGCTTCTTCCTACTAAGCTTAACTATGTGTTAGTGAAGTATAGAATGATGGAACTCATAATTCTTGTTAAATGCTTTGCTCCAGTATTAGGTGATGGATTATTGCTATTCAGAGTGTTATGTTCCTCTAGTTTACTGACAGCGAAATCTATTTCATGATTATTCTAATGCCATTTCTGAAAATGCATCACCTTTTTCAAAAGAGAGAATCCATTATATGCCACTGAGTTTGTCACAGGTCTACAATTTTCCACTGACTTTGTCACCTTTTTCAAAACATATAGGCATTCGAGTACAAGAGGCTGCTGCTTGACTATAACAGAGAAGTTCGTCGTGCTACTCACGATACCATGTCTAGCCTCGTCAAAACTGTCAAGTATGTTAATTATTTCATTTCCTTTCATTCAACTCAAACACAACTGGTTGGTCCCCTTTTGCTACCTGTTTTTTTGGACCAGCTATTAACTTCTCATGGTTCCATGAAATTACTGGTCAATTTCTGTCCAGCATACAATTTCTATCAATCTTGAATGGATGTCATTGATTGACTGTTTCAGGAAGGGTCTTGCTCCGCATCTTAAGGCTTTGATGGGTCCTTGGTGGTTTTCTCAGTTTGACCCTGCTCTTGAGGTTGCACAGGCTGCTCGGCATTCGTTTGAGGTAGATCATATGCTATCACTATTTACTTGATCGGTGATACTGGCTGCAAGTCATTCTCAGCTGAACCTTCATCTAGATCAATTGGTTTCATTTTCCATCTGGGTTGCTTGTCGTTTCTAGAAATGTTGGAGTTGGTGCTGACGGTGATTTCACCTTGGCACCTTGGAGGATCTTCTGTGCAGATGATTTTTGGATATTTGTGGAGCATGGGGTGATTTGATATATTTGTGTATGTGTTATTTGTGGCATGATTATCTGTGGATTGCTGATCACATGTTAATTCTTTACGCAATTTCTAGAATTAATGACAGCTATTTCTACACAATGTACTTCATCATTTGCTTGCTAGCTTTGAGATAATTTGCAGTAGCATTTGTTTGGGATCTTGCAATGCAGCATCACTGGCTAGTCACAATAAATAAAATCCATTAGCTTAGAGGAAGGAACTCTGAAAACATTTCAAATAAATTCACTCCCTGAAATGGGTCCTTGATGTAGTAGCATTAATTCAGTCATAGTTTCATAACTTGGTTGAGGCATACTGGCCTAGCCTTCTTAAATAAGCAGCTTTATTGAATTTAAGGTATGTTGGTTTAATAAGCTTTTCCCGAGAGTCCAGAATAAGTTCAATGTCAAAGCACAAAAGCATAGAAAGCATGCCAGCTACTTAACCTCATTTGTCAAGTTCGCGCTTGTTGAAACTGAGCTGAACCTATGATGATCAGACTTATTTTGGTTATTCATTTAGTTATATTTGCTTTTGAGTGTTGAGAACCAAGAAATTTTCAGATGGAGTCTTATCTTATGCTTTGATGTAATATATCTACTGGTTTCTCATACAGATCTGCTGAATCACAAAGTTGTCTGTTCATGTTGTTTCTACTCTTATTGATAGGCTGCCTTCCCACAATCAGATAAAAGGTTGGATGCTTTAATGTTATGTGTGAAGGAAACATTTCTTCACTTGAACGAGAATTTGAAGTTAACAACACAAGCATTGTCTGACAAGGCTACACCAATGGATGAACTAGAAGATATGCACCAGAGGGTATGCTTTATATTTTTCCATTATAATATGTGCAACAATTTTCAGATAAAATATAAAAAGTCAGCTGTATGATCTAGTTATAGCCAATGTAATAGGGTGACTGTGTAAAAACTGGCATCATTTTTATCATGATGGGCAACCCACTTGCCAGATACACGAATACACACATGCACAAACTGCTGTAACTGGTAGGGAGGCATTGAGGCAGGTCAGGTTACTGGCACAGTATGTCACAAGTCACTGCAACAACCAAGTGACGAGCACAAACAGTTATTCGTTGGATGGGTAGGTCCAATAATCAAGCAACTGTTACATTCTGCTGACATTATTTAGTATCCAGATGTTAAAAATCCAACAAAATGTTCCAATATTCCAATCAACAATAGAAGACAGAAGAAATGAGCCCTCCTTAGTCATAGTGATGTGCTCAACCCTAACAAGAATTAACTGCATAGGCCATTAATTGTTTTATGTGGATCGCTAATAGTAGAGAACAGAGAGCCTACTTGTAGTATATGAGCATGACCCTAACAAAAATATCTTATTATCTACTCTCCGTTCATTTTTATAAGGCGTATTTTGATTTCAGAAAGTCAAATTTTGAAGTTCTTGGCGAATGATTAGTTATCTCACAAGTGCATTTATCGTGTAAAACTTACCAATAGATTCATGCTTCAAAGTACTTCACGCAAAATTGGTTTTGTATCTATTAAGAATTTATGTTATGAGAAACTAATCATCAAGGTTCAATCTTGTAGAATTTCTGAAATCAAAATTTCCCTTATAAAAAGGAACAGAGGAAGTACCATGATATCGGGGGGGGGGGGTGTTCGCCTAACATGGTAACCAAAACCCGGGCTTCTATAAGCTGAACAAAACAGCTTTTGGGAAGTTTAGAAGTCTACTTATACTAGATGGGAATGATCCTAATTATATTATCTTAGTATCTTATGCAATACAGCATCAGGTAGTTTTGGTACAACATGGTTACGATGTAAAAATGTGCCAAACTTGGTTGTCTTTCAAATTGAGCAAAAAGGTGTGAGGCCTATTGAAGAAAAATCTTTGCTCATGTCAATATATGCTCACCCATGGACTCACCTTGTTATTTAGTTGTTTCTCTACTGGTGATTATTGGAAATGGAATTTGTAGTTCTAGATACTAATGATGGTTGATGACTCTAATCCCCAAAAAAAAAAAGGTTGGGCACAGTAACCATATTGACAACCTTAATTTCTTCCTTTTCCTCTGTATCTCATCAACTAATGCTACATGTACTGCCTACATTAACAATTATCATCTGTGCTTCATATTCTCTTGGAAAAAGTGCATGCCGCATGAAAGAAATTTTCTGAAGAGTATTCTTTATGTTCAGTTATCTTCGATTATGCGTATAAATGATATTTGATTTATGGATTTCAAACATTCTGTTTGTAATTTCTACTGCACTTCTACTAATGGTTGCCTTCTTTTTGCCAAACTCTATAGGTAATATCATCATCATTGTTAGCAATGGCAACTCTGATTGACATTTTGCTAGGTGTAAAATTACAAAATTGTGTCCGTGACAATTCCAGTTCTGAAAATACGAGTCTTTCAAAAGTTCTATCTGGCACATTGTCTTCTGCTGAATCTGCATTTTCTATGAATAAATATTTTCTTGATTTCCTCAAGTCAAAAAGTGCGATTATACGGTCTGCCACATACTCACTGCTTGCAAGTTATATCAAACATGTTTCTCATGTTTTCAATGAAGAAGCCATGAAGGTACTATCTCCTGCTTTACTTGGTGCCTTCAATGAAAAGGACCCATCATGTCACTCCTCTATGTGGGATGCATTTCTTGCTTTCTCTAGAAGGTTTCCAGAGGCTTGGTCATATTGCAACATTCACAAGGTTGTTTTCAGCCGGTTTTGGCACTTTCTACAAAATGGATGCTATGGATCCAAGCAAGCCTCATACCCTCTCCTGGTTCAGTTTTTGGAGTCTATACCATCTAAAGCTGTAACTACAGAGCAATTTGTTTTTGACTTCTTACATAATCTCTGGGCTGGAAGAAACCAGAGGCAATTATCAGCTGCTGACAGTTTGGCATTCTTTACTACCTTTAAACAGAGTTTCTTGTGGCTTCTAAAAGTTCTACCGAGGTACCCTTTTTCTTTACTATTTGTTTTCATTTACTTTGTAAGTTCTGAAGTTTCTGCGTAATTTTGTTTCCCAGACATTCTGGAGGAGGTTCTTCGGATGATATTCCTATCAAGCTCATAACTTACTTTCTTGCAAAAGTTGTTTGGCATGATTACCTTCGAATACCATCTTCCAAAAACCAGGATATTAGTTTGAGTGGATTGTCTGATGAAGCAATCAGTGGTGATTGTCAGTTATCTCATAAGGAGTCACTGTTGGCATCAAGCACACGCTACCCAACTTATTATCTTCAGGATTTGGGGAAATGCATCATTGAAATATTGGATGAGATTTCAGCTATGGAAAATCATTTGTTAAATATTGCTTGTGAGACTCTATTGAAGGACTGTTTGGATATAATCCATCAAAGGGAGAGTTTGCCAAATTTTCAGTATCATGTGGAACAAGTTGTGTCCTTTTTTATTTCGTTGGATCAGCTCATTGTACAGAAAGGTAAAACATGGCCATTGGAAAGCTTAGCAAGACCACTGATTGAACAATCTGTGCCAGCTATCAAGTCTATGGTAAGCTCAAGTGTTGAATTCATTCCTTCTGTTTACTTCTTGTTGAGGTGTGTTTCTGTTGCAATAACACTTGCATATATACTTCTTGAAAGAGTCAACTTTATTTTCGTTACTTCACTAACACATCTGATCCCAGCCTTCTATTGCTTTATTTTCAGTCAATTCATCTACTTGTGTAAGAAGAGTAGAGTTTGAGTATCTAGCAGGGTTGAGTATACATTTGCCAAATAATTTTGCTGTTATTGAACTTATCTATATTTATACTATGCCAATGAATTCGAATTTTTGACCTTTTCTCTCCAGCATGACTCTCTTGACTCGAAATGGGAGCAGAGCAGGTTTGAAAAAAGATCCATTGAAGTCTAACATTAGGGATTGCTGAGTGTACTCTGAATATATTTATATATTATTTTTAATGCTTGCAAGTGTTACATTTCTTTACAAAAGCTGGTCTTTTTCCATTTGTCTACAAATGATTTCTGTTATAGATCCAGAAGGTAAGTAGGGATACAGCCCTATGAACTAGAGATCATTGTGGGTCAAAATTCTGTTGGAACAGGATCAGCTCTACCTAGCTGCAGGCAGAGCAAGTGACTTAAGATCTTCTGGAACTGCCATCCATGCTATATATATTTGGGGTTCATCATTCACATAAAATTTTCTCCTTTTATAGAAGTCCAATTGCTTCAATTTTCTTCTATGAATTGTCAACATATATAATGCAAACAACAACATGAGCTTCAAGATAAAGATATGCTGTGAATTTATGCTATTATATGCAAACAAGCGCTTTTTACCAGCCAGATTGATATTCTAAAATGTTTTGCTTTCATGCAGGACACTCCAATTGTTGTTAAACTTCTATCAGTTTTGGTTGAAATATTCAGGCCTGTCCCTTTGTTCTTGAAGAATTCACAGAAAGAGAGTGAGGAATCTGTCCAAGGTTATCTGGATGTGTTCAATGGTGACTTTGTCCCCTGGTGTTTGGATAGGAAATATAGTACTTGTAGCTCAAAGATCGATCTGTTGCTCTCTTTAATTATAGATGAGTGCTTCTTTGACCAGTGGTGTACGATTATTAAATATACTAGTGCTAAGCAAAAGCACCCTGTTGATAATAAGAACTCACACGTTGATGACCAATTTGAATTGCTGACACTTATACTTCAAAAGGTAAGAGAAAGAATTGCTGGGGGCAAGTTGAGAAATTTGCAGAAAAATGGCTCTCTACCAGAACATTGGCGGCATGACCTATTAGATTCTGCTGCAGAATCTGTCTTCTGTGATTTGCCTGCTACAGATTCCCATGTCCATTATGTATGGTATGTGCTTCTAATTTGGATTTGGCCCATTTGTTGAGGCACATTATGTGGTGGTTTTTCTTCATATTTCTTATGAGATGCACACTTGCGCTTAACCATTATAAGTTGTACACGAATTGTTCCATTTTATTTGATGTTAGAGTTGTGCACACTTACTATAAAATACAAGAATACCTCGTACCCCTACTAAAATCGTTTCTCGTGTTACCCATTAAATCCATTTGATGATAGAGTTGTGCACACTTTCTTGTTGCTGCAGCCTTGCTGCCCAGGCCTAAAAAGGATTACAGATATCAAAATAATAAGAACACTTGTTAACTCCTAAACATCAAACAGAAAAAAGAACTAGTTCATTTGGATTAGGCAACAACCAAAACTTTGAAAATTAGTTTAATATGATTGCCATAGTGGTGGTAGACCGACCTGTGTAATATGTTGCTGATGTGGGTTTGATATGTGAAATTGCAGTGCTGCACTTGGTGGCTCAGATCAAGATGACCAAATTTGTTTTCTTTCTGCTGATACTGTCCACAAAATGCTCGGGTCCATTTTGAAGTGTTTGACATCAGTACTCATGACATCAACTTTTGAGTGGGCAAGGTTTGCATATGTGGTGTTATTGCCTACTGAACCAAAGGACTCGAAGGTTATAGGAGCACAATCCTTTTCATCAAACATTAAGATGGCTCATTTTGCTTTCAAAGTTCTTGAGGGTAGCTTATTTGCCCTGAGAAGACTAGAGGAAGATTCTTTATTTCCTTCTGTTCTGGCAGCTCTGTTTATCATTGAATGGGAATATAGCATGGCCTTAACACTCGATGAAGAACATGACTTGAAAGGTTATAAAGAAGATATTGATGTTGGGTCTTCTGCATGCAACAGTTCAGATGATCATTTGGATGAGGGAATACATTTGAAAGCTAACCTTGCAGAGAGTATACATACCTTTTGCCAAAGCTTAAGTCCATCCTTTTGGAGTGATCTTCATCCATTCACCTTGAATAATTTGTTAAATATTTTAGCTCAATCTGTCAGGTGTGCTTTATTTCAGACACTAGAGTTGCCAACTGAGAGCACATCAGTCTTATGCTCAGAGTGGATGGTGAACATGTTGAAGCTCATCTCTCTTGATCACACAAAATTGCAGAGTTTTTTTTATCTTCTTTTATCTGAGGGAGAATATTGGCCACTCTGGGTGAAACCATCTTTACAAAATGAGAATGCACCAGTGAAGATCAAATTTGAGCCAGTTATTACAAATGAAACGGTAAGAATCTGTCTTTATTTTCCCTTCAAGTTACCAAAACTAGTGCATTTTCTTGTACATAATATAATAAATGCAGGCATTCATGTATTTTACTGCCATTCTTACAAATTCTGTTCGTGTTCTGGAATTTGTGAAAGCGTAATGCCTGACAGAAGAAATATATAGTTTATGGCCGTTGTTAGTCGTTGCTATTTTGTGAAGTAAATGAACTTAATACATAGTTACTTCCTTTGTTGCAGGGACTGAAACACCATCAATTTGTTGCTTTTGTTGACAAGCTTGTTCTTAACCTTGGCTTTGGTGAAGTGATCTTAGGTGTTCCAGGAAATACATGTTACAACACATCACAATCAATTGATACTACTTCAACTGTTCCTTCATTGTCTAGAGCATGGGTTGCTGCTGAGATTCTTTGCACTTGGAAATGGAAAGGGGGGAGTGTATTCAGCACATTCTTGCCTTCTATGATTCAGCACTTGAAAATGGAATCATGTGCAGAGGTCAGCATATTGTCCATATTGCTTGACACATTGTTGGAAGGAGCTTTTCATGAGTGTAACCAGTGGGTACTGTTCAATGCTTGGCACATTTCTGACAATGAGATTGAGAAAATTCAAGATCATTTTCTACGTGCTCTTGTGGCTTTGCTATTTAGTATCAATAGCATCAATGAGTGTATTTGGAGAGAATCCGAGGCACTTGTATTTTTTGAGAAACTACTGAGCAATCTTTTTATTGGTTCCACAGTAAATAGAAAATGTGTAAAGACTCTTCCCTTTGTCATGAGTACAATCATCAAACCGTTGTCAGGCAAACTGAAATTAAATGAAGCTTCTTGTTACACTGATTTGGTGGGGCAAAACATACTGAGTTGGCTTGATGTAGCCATCTCTTGCCTATCATCCAGCCCGAGGGAAGTACTTCAACAAGGTAAGCTAACACTGAAACCTTTTATTGGTCGTACTAGTACAACACTGCTTTACAGTCATTTCATATGATCTATAATATTTGGCAGACATTGTTGATTGGATGCAAGTGGTGTTGTCTTGCTTCCCGTTGAATATAACATGTGGAACCCAGAAACTAGAAGTTAAGATTGAACGAGAGATCAGTGATACAGAAAGATCATTATTGCTGACTCTTTTTCAGAAGTACAAGATTTTCTGTGCCATTGAAGCTCCGTCGCTGTCCACCAGTGGAACTACCCTGTCAACAATGGTTGAACTATTGGGGGTGAAACTGATAGCAGTTATGGTTGGCTATTGCTGGACAGAACTTCAGGAAAATGATTTGCATTTTGTGTTTCATACAGTACAGAAGTGGATTGAATCAGCTGTTTTGCTTGTGGAAGAAATGACAGATGCCATCAATGATGCTGTAATAAACCAGAAATCAAATGAAGATACTTTGGAGAAGCTTAAATTAGTGGTTAGCTCTATAGATGAGTTAACTTTAAGCTTCGGTGAATTCGCTTTGGTTACACTGTGTCACCTCAACCATCTCGTGGATATCCAAGAAACGGAGAACTTCCAGAGTTTGCAAATTATTAAATCAGGGGATTTTGCTGATAGAAATAACAATATGATGGAAAGTATGCTTCGTTTGTTCTTGGCTTCTGGTGTTTCAGAGGCAATTGCAAAGTCTTCTTGTGAAGAGGCTTCATCCATCATAGCTTCCAGTCGCGTTGCTTATATGCATTTCTGGGAACTTGTGGCATCATTTGTCATTTATGCTTCACCACAGACTAGAAGATGTGCACTGGAGTCGATGGAACTGTGGGGGCTCGCGAAGGGCTCAGTCAGTGGGCTATATTCAATTTTGTTCTCTTCACAGCCAATCTCTCATCTGCAGTTTGCTGCTTATTCTCTACTTCTTTCTGAACCCCTCTGTCAATTTTCACTAATAAAGGAGTGTTCTCTGGGATCAAATAGACCACTGACTCAGGAATCTTGCATGGGACAAAGTATTGAGTTGATGCCAGATTCAGAGAAGACACTAGATCTGAGAGAAGAACTCTCATCGTTAATTGAGATGCCTACTTCTGAACTTCTCCAGACAGATCTGTTAGCCCATGATAGGGTATGTATATTAATAAATTTCAGCAGGTGTGTTTTCTAGTTCGTGAACTGATGGCTTATATTTTCTCTCCCTAGGTTGATGCCTTCATTGCCTGGTCATTGTTGTTGTCCCACCTGCAATTACTACCACCAGCTTCCATTACTAGGGAAAGGGTACTTCAATATATACAAGATAAGATTAGTCCATGTATATTGGATTGCATTTTCCAGCATATTCCTTTAAGGACTGGTGCACCTTGTGGAAAGAAAAAAGATGCTGAACTCATGCCTGAAGCAGAAGTTGCTGCGCAAGCTTCTAAGAATGCCATAATTACATGTTCACTGCTCCCATGCATTGAATCCCTTTGGCCAGTTGGGACATGGCAAATGGCCTCACTTGCAGGGGGACTGTATGGGATGATGATTAGGCTGTTGCCTTCCTATGTGCGTACATGGTTTACTAGTTTAAGAGATCGTTCATTGTCATCCTCAATCGAGTCCTTCACTAGAGCATGGTGCAGTCCTCCTCTTCTACTTGATGAATTTTCTCAGGTATTACACTTTTGTTTAAAAAATATGCATATTTAATTTTTTATCCAGTACTCAGCCCTTTCGAGTGTCTATTTACAGGCCTACCCTGGACACTATATTATGACACAGTATGTTATTTCATTGTGAAAAAGAATGTTTATAACTTTTTTAGCCAACCCTCGGGCTGCTTTGGGCATATTACTTCTCTGTTCTATACCAAACTGGAGGGGTATCAAGGTGGAAACCACTTTGAAATTTAGAGAAAAGATATTAAAAAGTTTCCATATGCGGGAGGGTTATGATACAACCACGTGTTGAAGCAGTTCAAACTTCTTTTTTTACCAGAAGCAGTTCAAACTTTCAAGTTGTACTTTTTGGCTCTATTCATTTCGTTAATTGTGAATTTTCATCTCCAATCAGAATCGATTTTGCACTAAATTGGTGGTACATTGATATTTTACTGTCAAATTGATCCATGGAACCTACCTTACAAAATGATTTTACCCCATCTTACAGGTCAAGGACTCTCTGTATGCTGATGATAATTTCTCAGTTAGTGTTAACCGCTCGGCGTACGAAATTGTTGCTACATACAAGAAGGAGGAGACAGGAATTGATCTTGTCATACGCCTCCCGAGCTGTTACCCTCTGCGCCATGTGGATGTTGAATGTACCAGAAGTTTGGGCATCAGTGAAGTGAAGTGCAGAAAATGGTTGCTTTCTCTCACGGCATTCGTACGCAACCAGGTAATACCTTCCATCAGAATAAAAGAACAATGTTCTTAGTACATCAGTAATATTTGTCTCTAAGCTTATGTTCCTGTGTGTACAGAACGGCGCAATAGCAGAGGCGATCCACACTTGGAAAAGCAATTTTGACAAGGAGTTTGAGGGGGTGGAGGAATGCCCAATCTGTTACAGCATTCTGCACACGAGCAACCACAGCCTTCCCCGGCTGGCTTGCAAGACGTGCAGGCATAAGTTTCATGGTGCTTGCCTCTACAAGTGGTTCTCAACATCCAACAAATCAACGTGTCCCTTGTGCCAAACTCCTTTCTAGTCCGGCTGTGCTGCGCTATGCCTATTTTTTTTTTGCACCGTAGAAATTTAAATTTATACTCCGTAGTTATTATGTTTTGTCTTACAAATTTAATGAAGGTTAGATAAAAATATGTAGTTCATGTGTCTCCGTTGTCCCGTAATTCAAAATGCGATAATTATCACCTGTAGCTTAGTAATAAGTTGTCTATCAAACTCCTGAAACACGTGTGCTGCTGATATGGTTTAGTATGCCGTGCCTATTGGGTAACTAGACGCACACCAGCTTTTTCGTGTACTCCATTAGAGCAGGTACAATAGCAGGCTATAAGCCAGCTATAAATATATTTTAAAGAGATAAAAAGGGAGAGAGGAGAGCAGTGGGCTATGAGCTATAAATATATTTTAAAGAGATAAAAAGGGAGAGAGAAGGGCAGTAAATATATTTTAAAGAGATAAAAAGGGAGAGAGGAGAGCAGTGGGCTATGAGCTATAAATATATTTTAAAGAGATAAAAAGGGAGAGAGAAGGGCAGTGGGCTATGAATCTGTAGCCAGCTGCAGCACGGACTATAAGACGTAATGAGCGTATGGAATGCGGGACTAGATATTAGATATTAATAGTATAGTAAATAACTATTATATGAATTTAATATTTTAAAGATATAAAAAGGGAGAGAGAAGGGCAGTGGGCTATGAATCTGTAGCCAGCTGCAGCACGGACTATAAGACGTAACGAGCGTATGGAATGCGGGACTAGATATTAGATATTAATAGTATAGTAAATAACTATTATATGAATTTACTATTAAATTGGCTATTGATGTTTTGGATGTTGTAGTTCGCTATACTCTTTGCTCTGTGTTCTCAACCCCTCTCCATTGTATTCTGCGCGCACGCTTTTTCAAACTACTAAATGGTGTGTTTTTGGCAAAAAGATTGTATACAAAAGTTGCTTAAAAAATTATATTGACCTTATACATAGATGGAAAAAAGAAGAGGGAGAACGGTTCCATTTTTGAAAATTTTTTTTGCTAATACTTAATTAATCACGTGCTAATGGATCGTTCCGTTTTTCGTGCGGAGGAGGTGGGTACCCAACCCGAACGAACAAATCCCTCCGTTTCAGATTATAAGATGTTTTGACTTTGATTTTAAGTTTGACCAAGTTTTTGGATAAAAATAATAATATTTTTGACCCAAGATAAATTTATTATAAAAATTATTTAATATTAATTTAATAAAGCTAATTTGGTAATGTAAATATTACTATATTTGTCTATAAAACAGTTTGACTTTGATTAAAGTCAACACATCTTATAACCTGAAACAGAGGGAGTAACAAACTTTATCAAAAAAAATCTAGGAAAAATTGTACAAGTACTTAAAATAGCATCACACTTATGTGTAAAATCTTAATCTCAAATTCATTGTATTTTAGTCGTTAAAAAGATAAAATTTAGATAGTTTTTCAATATAAATCTTTTAGAATTTTGTCTTTTTTTCTCCCTATATATAATGAATTTGAAAATACATATAGATAAAGCTACCCTTTGCAAAATTGCTAGTGCATGCGTGGCATGCATGTAGGGGGAGACCAGACACATGGGGTGGGAGGTACCAAACTTGAACCGCATGCTACCGGTTCCAACTGCCCAACCAGGGAGCATGTTGTAAAAGAAATTACGTGGTAGCCATCCCGGGATGCTAAAAATAAAAAAAAAAAGGAGAAAAAGGTAGTAGTAGGGGTGTTAGCCTGCTTTAAGCCAGGCAACTAAACCCAGGAAGGACATAAATTTTGGCACAAATTGCTATGTTCAGTTCAACCCAACAGTACAAGTGTGCAACCAAACAGCTGTACAGTATGTGATTGAGAAAAATCATGTCCCACGAACGTCAAAACTGGAAATTCCCATCCAATACATGAGCAAAGCAGCTAGCCAGGTGGGCAGAATATGCGGATGGAGTTCAATCAAATGCTCCAAACTCCAAAGCATGATTCAAGTTCAATACTTGTAATCAGAATAAATGCTTAAGCAAGGTTTGTCAATGTTACAGTAAAGAAACAAAATCTAGCAGAACAAACCTGCCCCGCAGTTTTGTTCAAAGCCCAGTTGAATGCTGGCTGATCCTTTGCTTTCTGCTTCTTCGACAAGGGCTCCTCAAGGCAACAGCAGCTTAGCCCTTTCTGTGGCTAAGGGCCTGTTTGGTTAGTGTCACATTTTACCATACTTGAGGTATGTTAGTTTAACGAAATGTGGCTAGTGTTTGGTTTGTTTCTATAACTTTGGCATGCCACACTTTCTACTCTTTTGGTCCTTTCTACTCTTTTGGTCCCACTAGTCATAGACTCTTTTCTTAGCTAAAGTTTGCCACAAGTGTGGCCATCAAATTTTGAGCCACATAATTTGCATCTTGCCACACCTTTGGTATAAAAACTGTGGTAAATTGAGGTGGGCATCCAAACAGCCCCTTAAGTTTATGATTTTTCCAGAACATTTTCACCTACAATCAACCTTTGCCAGAAAAAACAAAAACTTATCAACCTTCTAATATTTAATCTACTCGAGTAATTGTCACAAACTCAACATCTATAATCAATCGTCCATCGGAAACATAGAACACACATAATCCCAAATTAATAATGCAGGAGATTATGCTCACAGAATGATATGCAAGAAAATCATGGATTTGAGGTGGATTTGCGGTTTTGTAAATTTTTATACATGATTGTGGAGTGATTTTTATTAGGGATTTGAGGTGGAAAAGGAGATTAGAGATTTGAGGCGGATTTTTAAATTTCGAGGCGGGAAAGGAGATCAGGAATTTGAGGTAGATTTGTAAAAAAAAGAATTATCTGTGATTGTGGAGTGATTTTTATTAGGGATTCGAGGTGGAAAAGGATATAAGGGTTTTGAGGCGGATTTGCAAATTTTTATATGCGACTGGAGTTGTGGAGTGATTTTTATTAGGGATTCGAGGTGGAAAAGGATATAAGGGTTTTGAGGCGGATTTGCAAATTTTTATATGCGACTGGAGTGATTTTTATTAGGAAATTTGAGGCACAAAAATTAATAATATAATCGCCCACCGTGGGGCTCGAACCCACGACCACAAGGTTAAGAGCCTTGCGCTCTACCGACTGAGCTAGACGGGCAATTTGGTAATACGACATCATAAATATAATAGTTCATATGCACTGCACAATATTCGGTGATTATGCTGTCGAAGTTTTCGTAAGACTGAATATCCTAGGTGATATGAAATTTTGGTAAATGTGCCAGTTCAACCAAATCAAATATTTGGCAATGGAGTTCTTTTAGCTACAAATAGATGCCTTGTTTGTTTGTATTCCTATGGCAGAAACTTGAGGCCCTGTTTAGATGACTTTTTAGCCCCTATTACATCGGATGTTTGGACACTAATTATAAATATTAAACGTAGACTATTGATAAAACCCATTCAATAACCCTGAACTAATTCGCGAGACAAATCTATTGAGTCTAATTAATCCATGATTAGCCTATGTGATGTTACAGTAAACATACGCTAATTATAAATTAATTAGGCTTAAAAAATTTGTCACACGAATTAGCTCTCATTTATGTAATTAGTTTTATAAGTAGTCTATGTTTAATACTCCAAATTCATCCGATATGACAGGGACTAAACTCTAAAGTTTACTCCCTAGATCCGAACACCCCTTGAGGAAAGATTAGATACTTGGAATGTGGGAACTTATCTCATGTTGGCAGAGCTATACAGTTAAATGCTTGCTTGTCATCTATTCCTTCCTATGCCATGAGATCTTTTGCTTTTGTGTTCTATAAAGCTGTTAACCCCAGAAACCTAAACCCTTGCCACTGTGGCTTTCAATATAAGGCTGGTCTATGACCTTTCTTTTTTAAAAAAAAAATAAAGAAAGTTTGATTGCATTTGTCAATTTTTTCTACATGGTTGATTAGGGTCATGAAATATAACAATATTCATTATCCAAAGCGCTTTTGAATTTTAAAGTTTTTTAAAAATATTTTGTAGTGTTTTATATTTTTCTTCAGCAGGTCATGAAAAGAGAGCCAAAGCAACGAAAGTGGTGAAGATAATCCATAAAAATTAATCATTGAATCGAACTATAAAATTCAAAATCAAGATTCGGATTGTAATCCGTAGCTCAGTAGCTGAACCACGCGTTGTGTTGTCACCAAAAATCTCCACAGCTGCATTGCCCATTCTTGAAATGATGAAACCTATTAGCATCTCGTACAATGATAGCCCTGCGCTTCACTAAGCTTATGTGCTTGATTACAGTATGACAGTCCCCACAAACGCGGAGATTCTTAGTAACAAAAATGGTCTTATCTTCACTAAGACTCAGGATACCATAGGCTATAGCTAGCTTTTCACTATGACAGATGAGTGCCTTCTCCTTTTCCTCTTCCTCCAGATCTTGCAAAACAAAACTGGTATCGGGCTGGTAACCCAGTTTCTTAATACCTACTAGAATGTTATCCAGCTCTCGATATATTTCAGGTGATTGTGGATGAGATTGGTCTCCCCCAACAAATGCATGTAGGGAGCCGTTTATCTCAATCCAACTGCAGCCTGGACTCTTCTTAAAACCCTGTACCTTCTGTATTATCCGAACCTCCGCCGCCTCATCGAATCTCCCAGCAGCGCTGTATATGTTGGACAGCAAAACAAAGTTGCCGGTGCCCTCGGGCCCTAGCTCCTGGATCATCCTTGACACCTTCTTTCCTAAATCAATGTTCTTATAAACCCGGCAAGCTCCAAGCAAGGCTACCCACACACGAACATCTGCTCTCAGTGGCATGCTCTGGATAAATTCGTAGGCTTCATCGAGGAAACCACCTCTTGACAAAAGATCAACCATGCAGATATAGTGCTCCATCCTGGGAGTTAGACCATACCCGTGTCCCATCACATGAAACCAGTGCTTCCCTTCAATCACAAGTCCAGAATGGCTGCAAGCCGAAAGTAAGCAGATGAATGTGACACCATCTGGTGGAAAACCTAGATTATTCATCTCTAAGAACAATGCAGTGGCTTCTTTCCCTAGTCCATGGATTCCATATCCTGCAATCATAGTATTCCATGACACAATATCCCGAGATGGCATCATGTTGAAAACCTGCCTGGAGAGATCGATCCGCCCACACTTTGCGTACATATCTATTAACGCGTTGCATATAGAAGTCTCTGATGCGAGTCCACGGATTATGACAGAACCATGACTGCACCTTCCATGCTGCAAAGCCGCCAGGTGTGAGCAAGCTGGGATGAGCGAGACCATTGTTGCAGCATCTGGTTCTACATTGCATGCCTGCATCTTCTTGAAGACAAGGAACGCCTCCTCTGCCCTGCCATTCTGCACATACCCTGATACAAGCGCACTGTAGGAGACAGTGTCCTTGACGGCCATCTCATCAAACAAAGCTATTGCCTGGTCAATCAAGCCAGCCTTGGCGTACATCGAGAGAAGTGAGTTCCCTGCAGTCAAGTCGGCGTGGACACCAGATTTAGCAAGCAAAGCATGCAGCTGTTCACCCATACGGAGATGGTCGAGGGAGGCGCAGGCCCTGAGAGCACTGGCAATGGAAGTGGGAGAAAGAAAGCAGAGGCCCTGGGCTAGCATGGCCTTGAACAGAAGGAAGGCCTGGGTCATTCTGCTGCACAGCACAAAGCCTCCGATAAGTGCGCTCCAGGTGACCTCGTTCCTGGCAGGCATGGCATCGAACACCCTGCGAGCATAGAGCAGGCTCCCGCACTTTGCGTACATATCCAGGAGCGCGGTGCCGAGGAGCACCCCGTCCGTCAGCTTGCTCTTGCTGTTGCGGTTGGGGTGGAGGCAGGCACGAATGCAGTAGGCGTGGACGCTGGTGCCCTGGGCGAGCGCCCCCTGCTGGGCAAGGAGCGGAAGGAGCGCCACGAGGGTGGAGGCGTTGGGCCTGAGCCGATGCATCTGCATCTGCATGCTGAGGAGGTGAGCAACCGCGTGGTGGTACATGCCATGGTGCGCGTAGCCGGCAAGCATGGCGTTCCAGGCGACGAGATCCCTGGCGGGCATGGTGGCGAAGATGTGGGCGGCGTCGGGTAGGCAAGCGCACTTGACGTACATGTCGAGGAGGGCGGTGGAGACGAAAAGGTCGGCCTGGAGGCCCGCGTGGATGGCGTGGCGGTGGATGGCGCGGCCGCAGTGGTGGTCGGCCAGCGCAGAGCAGGCCTTGAGGGCGAAGGGGAAGGTGTAGTTGTTAGGGGCGACGCGGTGGCGGAGCATACGGCGGTATAGGTGGAGGCCATCCGCAGCGGCGGTCGGTGAGGAGGAGGAGTAGGCTCGGATGAGGTCGTTGTAGGTGCGAACGTCCGGGCTGGGGATTTGATCGAACAG
The DNA here is from genome assembly GCF_034140825.1 of Oryza sativa Japonica Group. NCBI lineage: Eukaryota > Viridiplantae > Streptophyta > Magnoliopsida > Poales > Poaceae > Oryza > Oryza sativa. The sequence continues at coordinate 43,849,846 of NC_089035.1, read as the reverse complement.
GTGGTGAGCGCGGGAGAGGTGGCCGCTGGCGATGTGGTCCTGTAGCTGGAGGAGGAGCGACGCCGACGCCGACGCCGACGCTCGAGGAGGTTGCAGTGGAGGTGGATGGAGGCAGGCGGTGGTGGAGGAGAGGCGACGAGCAGCATGGTGGCGCCAATGGAAGTGGAACGAGGGCGGCATTTGTGGTGGCGGCGCAGAAGCAGAAGCAGCAGCAGCAAGAGAACGGTGACGCATCGCGCCCGCTACTCCTCGCTGCCGGCGGGACCTACCCTACATAACGCCGACCAAACGCCGCCGCGAGGAAAGATTGGTTTGGCGGCGGGGCGATCTGGCGCCGGATGAGGTCGGGCGGCGCTGGTGCGCATTTGCACGAGCAGCTGGTGTACGTGCGCTGCCGGGCCGGAGTGGAGTGGAGGAGGAGGGGAGCTGGGTTGCTGGGCCGCGAGAAGAGGATGGCCCGGCCTAGCGAAGACGATGGCCTGCTGGGCCAGTGTGTTTTCAGCCGGGAATAAGTCCATCTCCAACTATAAGATTTGTTTCTTGGTCTACATCGTCTATGTGACAATAAAAGAAGGGAAAACCAACTCAATAGACATATATCAGTCGACCCCTCTCTCTTTATCTCTGTAGCGTTGGATGACAAAAGCGGGCACCTCCTTATTTTTACATACGGGTCTTCTCTTAGCAGTTAGAAAAAATAAAGATGTTTCTATATATAGCGTATATATTGGCCATTCATCAAAGAGATTTTGACAAATAACTTCCCGGTGGTGAATTCGATCGGCAATTAAGCTGGTATAAATTAAAGAATGAAAGAAAATTATATATTACCTCTGGTACTGTTTGTAATTTAGGCATGCATGGTCGATGTGCATGCATGCCGTTTTCCCCTGCTGGTTAAATTAGCTTTTCTCACAAACGGGCGTGGCACATCGATCGTCCGTCCGTGTTCTTGTAATCTAGCTCGCCACCTCGACGTAGCTATCTCTATCTCCCTTTGAAGCGCATGCATCCAATAGTACGTACTTTTTCCTTTTTCAGTATCCCTGTGGCGTCGCACCTGCGTACGATCGACGTGTAGTCGTTATCTGTCTCGCTAGCTAGGACCAATATAATCTCAATTTGCAATTAACCCAAAACGATCGAGCGACCAAGAAAGAATCAACGAATACTACGTGATCGATCGAGTAAGCGTAGTGTACGTTTTGGTAGGAACAAGACAGCATCGATCGATCGGTGCATGCATGCGTGCGTGCGATATACGAGTTAGCTAGCTAGCTAGGCGACATGGCCGCACCTACGCATCGTCCAGACGCCCATACACGTATGCATACGTGCGTCATACTTTAATTACTTGCTAATGGACTTATTACTTTTGCTTGCTTTAATTTTGCCCGGACGTTGCAGGCAGTAGGTAATGAAGTGCGATATATAGCGCGCTTGCATTGTCGACGAGCGAGGGGAGCTAGCTAGGGAATTGAAGTGAAGGTAAATGGGGATGTGTAGCAAGACAAGGAAGAAGGGGTCGTGGAGGGCGGAAGAGGACGCGCTGCTGACGAGGCTGGTGGCGCAGCATGGCCCCCACCGGTGGAGCATCATCAGCGGCGCCATCCCGGGGCGCTCCGGCAAGTCGTGCCGGCTGCGGTGGTGCAACCAGCTGAGCCCGGCCGTGCAGCACCGCCCCTTCACCCCGCAAGAGGATGCCCTCCTCGCCGCCGCCCATGCCCGCCACGGGAACAAGTGGGCCACCATCGCCCGCCTCCTCCCCGGCCGCACCGACAACTCCGTCAAGAACCACTGGAACTCCAACCTCCGGAGGTGCCTCCGCCGCCAAGCCAAATTCAAATCCAAGGACCCTGATCTGCTGCCCGATCCAATTAATATTCCACCTGACTGCATCGTCGTGCTCAACGACGACGACGAGCCTGCAGATCGGCCGGTCACGCCGCCCGCCATCATCCAGGCCCAGGCCCAGGAGACACTACCGTCGCTGACCCTGAGCCTTAGCCTTTCCCTGCCCGGCGCCGCTGCTGCTGCTGCTGAGGTTGAGGTGGCACCGCCGCCGCCCAGGGCACTGGCAGCTGCTTCTGAGATCCAAGACGGCAGCAGCAGATCATCATCGGCATCGCGTGTCATGTTGCAGGTGATGCGACAGATGGTGAGGGAAGAGGTGCAGCGCCATACTGCGCAGCTCGCCTACTCCCTCATGGCCCTGGCCTCCTGCAGCCGTAGGCCCCCAAATTAGGAGCATTCATTTTCAGACTTTGTTCAAACATCGATCGATCATCAAATAAAAATTTCTCAGGAGGAGTTGCATGCTTGACTTCCAAATCACTTTAAACCTCCTCTCTCCCTTTCATATCATACGACATTTTGACTTTTTTTAAGTCAATTTTTCTTAAGTTTAATAATTTTTATAGAAAAGCTTAGCAACATTTAAAACACCTAATTAATTTTATTAAATATAATTTGATATTATATTTGTTTTATGTTAAAATGTTATTATGTTTTCTATATAGATTTGATCTAAGTTTAAAAAAATGTTTGACTTTAGAAAGCTTCTTATACAATATAAAACAGAGAAAGTTAGCTAGCCAGATGTTACAGTTAACATGGAGATTGTTAGACATGACGCTCATGGTTGACTGATGGCTAGACGGTCCAGCGAGTGGTTCAGTATGTTTCTTCAGAGGATCTAAGTTTTTTTTTTGGGTTAGTTTTTCTGTTGCGTGCCGACTCCGATCACAATACATGGAATGGACCTTCGGTTTTTATGGTTTCGGCGCAAATCCTTGGCTAGTGAAAGTGAAACAGCTAGCTCCACAGTAAGGCTCAGTTTATTTCGATTGGATCATATGCGTCAGAAAATCCCAAGGAAGGATACAACTTAAGGAAAATTTGATGGTGCTTAAACAACACTTGTATACGATTCTCATCTTGATCGATCGGTCGGTCGGCCTGACTGCCTACAATCAATACCTGTTGTTAAGCTTATCAGCGTTCCTAAAACAAACAAACATACAAACTCCAACTCCACAGACAGTAACTTTCTATCCAAAGTTGAACTGAAATCCTCCAGGAAAGCCGCCCCCGGGGAATCCTCCTCCTCCATAGAATCCACCATCGTAATGGAATGTGTATTGCTGACCACCTCCCCCAAAAGGATTGAAACCACCACCTCCTCCTCCCATATTCATCTCATCAAGATCCTCTCCTCGGTCGTATCTTACACGTTTATCTTCATCCCCAAGAACCTGCAAATTGCCGATTGCGCATTGTTAAAAGACACGCGTGGCATCTGCAGCATGTCGATCTGATTCAAAACAAACATGCCTATCGCTAAATATGGGTGACCAGAATTTATGTTATTGGGACACTTTTTTCTCTCGGACACACGCGGTGTCTAGCATGATATATTTTGTGGATGAAATGCACTTCAGCTAGTTCTTATTCATAGTACAACACCAGGGCTAGAAACTTGGAATGCATGAGTATTTTAAATTAACCATATTAATAGAAAATGTCATCTCATAGAACATTAAATACTTAGTACGGTTCAATTTTGTTTATTCATACCTCATAAGCTGCAGCAATTTCTCGAAACATGTTTTCTGCTTCTTCTCGGTTATCTACATTTTTATCTGGATGCCACTGCAGTGCCAACTTCTTGTAGGCACGCTTAATATCTGCAGCTGATGCCGTCTTTGAAATGCCAAGGATCTTATACCAATCTTTTCTTTTGCTTAACTTAAGCTGCTTTTCAGCTCTCATTAGTGCTTCTCGGATTCCCATGTCCTGAGCATGAACAGTGCAAACCGTTGTTACATTTGTACCAAAAAAATACAGAAAAGGGGCAGAGACCAAGTCTGCTAGATAGATAAATCTAATAAAGCATTCCATTAAAAGCACATGACCTTTGGATTCAATTCCTGATGTTAAAGAAACATGGAAGCAACAAGTTAACTTCCTATTTGTAATATAGCTGAGAAGCAATTTGTGTAACTATCAATATTATTTGAGAACTGTGCTGGAAGGGGCAGCCGTCAAGCGGGGCTCACACATGTTCGATACTCTGACCGCCCTCACCTTTTCCGCTAGTTTAAGATCTTGATGAGATCCTGTTGCTTATTCATAAATACATTGGCATAAAGTTCCTCTTCGGTGCCCCACTTTATTATTAGTAGTACTAACAATAGTAATGTGCAAATCTAGTTTTATCAACTCATCCATTGCATGCATAGGTGCTAGAGAAATATATGCAACCTACGATCCCACGCTGCAAAAACCGGATAACAAAGATTGCTGGCAGAAGGGCAGCAAATAGAAATACATCACGGGGAGTAAAAGTATCATCAGATGACTACCGTAAAAAACAAATAATTGTTTTCGCATATTGTCTATCCAATCGACTAAAACTAGATGTTTCATCCATTTGGAACTATGTTTCATGATAATTTGATTGCAGCACAATTACACTAAAAATATTGTGTTCCCAAATCTAAAAGAAAATGAGATCAACACACCGCGTAGCCACATAAGCAGATTATTTGATGGGAACTCAAATAGCAATATGAATGTTTTCAAACGACAAAAAAGAAGATATGCTGATATATGAGCACACTTATCCCTAACATTTGCCTAGGAGGGTAGGGGAAAAAAGAGATAGGTCCACATAAAACTTGCCTGGGGAGATTTCTGGGAAGCTTCTTTTAGATCCTGAACCGCTCCTTCCCAGTCTTCTGTAAGAAGCTTAGCTTCACCTCTCTGCAACCAGTAGAAGGTAACATACAACAAGCAGATGAAGTAACAGACTAGTGAGATCTGGCTATAACAACTAATTCAATTGCATTGTCTGGTGCATAACTTAGTTTCCTGGTGCAACACTACCAAACAAATATACATTACTTTTTTTTTGCATCACTTATTCACTCACAAAATCAGAACACATTGATTGTGCATACTGAATTACATTTTTTGTGGTTTCTGAATAACAGTTGCAGCTTTCCCAAGTCTTGTGGTTTAAAATACAGAATTAGCAGGACAGGCTAATGCGACTGCATGTCTGCATGCTCACAACTTGCTCAATAATGTGGCATCAGTGTGCGGAAGGAGTCCAAGATTCAACATTAATGGCAGGGCAATCAGACTGAAATTCCCTTCTTTTTTTCACGGAAATTTCAACATCGAATAATACGAACTCTAAATTAGAAAAATGTGTATTTCTGTACATGCCAAGCAAGTAATGTAACCTGTGTTAATGCATCAACAAGTTCTCCATCTATGTTGAGTGCTTCTGTACAGCTACTGATAGCCTCCTTGCCTCTTCCGAGTTTAACCAGAACCTTACATAGCCCAAGATAAAGATGTACATTGTAAGAAGTATGATCTGGATCCATTGCTAGGGCTGCCTTGTAGTCCTCAGCAGACACACGTAGCTTACCCTTGGCAGCATTATCTTCAGCCTGCATGCACACCGTTTGATCCTATTACTATGATGCAGTAAGCCCCTAATTTGTTGATACAAAGAAATCATACTCACACTCTTAGTCTTCTTCAGAAGATTTTTCAACCCAAAATATGCTTTCTTCAGTTCTGAATGTTCAGGGTCTAGACGAAGGCCTTTCTGGTAGTGCCTAAACAATTAATATTGTCATCACTGTACAAATATTTAAAGCTAGCACATTTATCTAGTACTGCATTTGTGTGTGCAGGCACAAACAAGCATGCACTTGTCCAAACCTAAAATACCAGATACGCTTTACCTGGATGCAACATCATGATCAGCGAGGTAGTAATATGCTCGGCCACGAAGCAACAAGGCATCCAGGTTATCTTCATCTTCCTTCAGAATAAATCCTGTTTCTGAGATAACACTTGAGTAGTCTTCAAGTGCTAGCAATGCTTTAGCCTTGAGAAGCTTCGCCTGAAAAATCAATCTTTAGTACTGCAGCTTACTGAGACAAAATTAGATGAAATATTTAGCTGTCCATGATTCCTACTATCCTCTGAAATATACCTTTAAGCAGTTTGGAGAAAAAACAAGCACAATTTTGTTGATGTACTCCAGGACTTTTGAGAAGTCATGAGATTCAAATTGGCCATAAGCAGACTCTAATGCATTTTGAGCCTGAAGCAGTTGAGATAATTCCTTTTCCACAGAAGAACTCCCAGGTTTTAGCTCCAGGTATTTGCTATAGTCACCCTCCGCTTCCTTGTACCTAGACTTCAGAAAAAACACATTGAAACAAGTAAGGGATACGGAAAGGTGACACATACGTGTAAAACTGACAATGTTATAAGTAGGCATATTAGCTTAACGGTTCTTTAATGGTACAAGTCTTTAGACATTTTTGGGGCAAGAGAAAATGGGAGTTTAGCTTTCTGGCGGTGGCAAGTAATTATTTTTCTGGTAAGTAACTTTGAACTGAGGAAAATATGTGAATCAAACATGAATGGATTATAAACTAAAGTAACGGACACACAAATTTTTTACCTGCACTTGTGACGAAGCACAGATGCACGCTGCCTGTAAGCTTCTGAGTGATTTGGGTCAACCTCCAACACAGCATTTAGCAGACCAAGTGATCCATCATATTTCCTTAGGTTCATCATTTCTGAGGCTCGTTTGAACAAAGTAGAGGGATCATTATCTTGGCCTTCTGAAAAAATGAGGGGAAAAATGATACTTAGTCTACCAGGAGGCATAAAGGAAACATCCATTTTGTGTAGACGTAGTGCTAATTGGAGTGAAAAGAAACTTAGGGCATTGCTGATCCATGAAATCAATATGTTAAATAGCAAATTTAGGATGCAGTGGTCCCGTTAAATTTAGGATCCAAGGGTGGCTCTAAGATCCAAATATCTTGTGTTAGAAACGATCCAATGGTATCGCAGATGGATGCAGAACACTGCTGTGGTGGAATGAGATGACGAGTCTCGCGTTCATCTTATCTGTATGATGGATGATTCACTTGCAGTATTTGCCATTTGGGGCTGGGGGTGGCGGGGCCAAGAGGAAGCGCCGCCGCGCAAGAAAGAGAGAGAGAGAGAGAGAAAGCGGGGGTCGCAGTACCTTGCGCGAAGACGGGGGAGGAGTGAAGGAGAAGCAGCGGCAGCAGCACCCTCCACCTCCACGGCCACCGCGCCATCGCCGCCGCCGCCGCCGTGCTCTCTTAGTTCTGCCTGCTAAATTAGACTCAAATTTTCTCATTCATTCGCGTACACAAGTTAACTGGGACGGAAACGGGACACGTAGCCAGGACCAATCACCACATGACGCGTGGCGTCTGTTTTGCTCTGCGTTACCCCCTGAATAAACACGGGATTCACGAAAATACGCCTTTCCTCACAACATGCCGATAATAGTATAGCCCACTACTAGCTCCAATTCATCTATTGTCAATCTAGGCTGCATTCGTTTGTGTGATATAGGGTGAGAAAGCACATCGTTTTCCGCGCGCACGCTTCCCAAACTACTAAACGGTGCGTATTTTGCAAAAATTTTCTATAGGAAAGTTGCTTTAAAAGTCATATTAATCCATTTTTGAAATTTAAAATATTTAATACTCAATTAATCATGCGCTAATGGCTCACCTCGTTTTACGTATCTTCCCAATCTCCCCAATCTCCTTCTCCTCAAACACACCCCTAATAGCTAATTCATACAATAATTACTTACTATACTATTAGTATATGGTCCCACCTGTCATACACACATTGCGTCTTGGAGTCCGTGCTGCAACTGGCTACGGATCTATAGCCCGTTGCTCTTCTCTCTCATCTTTTATCTTATTAAAATATATTTGTAGCTGGCTAATAGTTTGCTATTGTACTTGCTCTAATAATAGTAATTCTGTTCGACCAAATGCGCATTTTCCTAATACTCCCTCTATCTAGTTTTGATAATCATATTTCATCTTAGCATATAGACCAAGGATAAGTAATTCTACTTATCATCAATTTAAACATGCTACTAGTAATTCCTCGTAAACAAGCGATTCATTAATATATATATATATATATATATATATATATTTCTCGATGCCCATGTAACCAATCTTGTGTGGAAAAATGGAGAGTCATGCATTAAATCTGAGAAAATCATTAAGATAATAGGTTGTTGGATTGAAATATGCCTATCAAAAATAAATTTTTCAGATTTAGAAATATGACTATTAAAAGTATAGATGGAGGGAGTATATCAAACTAAAACATGCTTTGATATTCCCCTAAATGACATACTTTGATATTAATAATTTTTCATGTAATTATTCCTCAATCTTGGTTCAAATCCAACCTATACCGGTCTAAAAGAATCCAACACCTCAGAAAGAAATACGTATATAAATGAATAGATCACGATTAGAGATATGGTTTTATAATCTTATCTATTACCGGTTTTATTTGATTCTCGATTTTGTTTCTACAGGTCGATTGTAAATAAGGATGTACATGCCTATGTACTCATGGTTGTGATTAAAACAATTATCGTGTTGACTCAGTTTTTCATGGTATTAGATGTTTTCCGCTTCCGCTCCAAACCCTAACTCGCACTGTATGTTGCCGCCATCTCTCTCTATCACGTGTCATGACCGACCCCCCCTACCCTCACAGAGGCAGTCGACACCACCTCTTTGCCTCACACCGGTTTCACTAGAGTTACCTCCAATTTTGATTTAATTCACTATATATGTTTTGTGGACTTCTCCTGTGCCTAGTGATTCTAAATATAAATACTACTTGGTTATACTTGAGACTACTCTCACTATCCGTGGATATTTCCTCTTTGTTTTAAGTTTGACACTTTTCGCACTTTATCTAACATATTTGCTTATGTCAAGACTTGGTTTTCTAAAACTATCCACAGTATGCAGTACGACAAATGGTGACGAGTTAGATAACACCACCTCCCGCACCTTCTTCCTCACGGAGGGAGTTGCGTTGCGCGTGTCCTACCCCCAATTTCTCCTCAGAATGACAACGTTGAGAGCATGGGTCATTTGGTTAATATATAACATCGTGCGCTCCCTACTCTTCCAGGCAAGTCTCCCCTCATCTTCTTGGGTTGAGGCCCTTCATACCACCGTATATTTTATCAACCGCCACCCCCACCAAAACTCTAAGAGTTCCACACATCGTACTTTGCGTTTAATGGCATCCACCCATCCTAAACCATTTTCGTGTCTTCGACTGTAAATGCTATCCAAACCTCTCGGCTATTGTCCCACACAAACTCTCTCTCCTGCTCCACCTTGTTCATTTCTCTTGGCTATCCCACATACCATAAATGATATCGGTGTCTGGATCATATTTCTAATCAAGTTATTATCTCCTGCTATGTGGTGTTTAATGAGCACCCTTTTCCATTTGCCGAGTCATCCTCCAAGACACTTGCTACTTACCTTCGTCAACGGCGCCCATCGACCGAGCGGTGACCTCCCATTGTCGGCTCCACATGCCGCCTGCCTCTCCCAGACGGAAGAACGACTCAATTTACACTTCCAATCATAAATCCAAATAATATATGGTGTCTTATTTGTTGAAATGCCCCAAAATTGGGGGAGGTCTAATGCGCGAAATGTATGTATCGCCGTGTGAACACGTATGGCACGCCGACAACATGTGTGTCGGAAAGCTCATGCATGTGCGTAGGGAATCCACATGCCTTTTTCTTTTTCAACCTTTTTCACCACCATACCATCCCATAACAAAATGTGAAAAAAACGAAAAGGAAAAAAAGGAGATAATATTAGAGAGAGGAATGGAGCAACAACAGAATTGAGAAGACATAAGCATGCAATTGATATACTAAAATGCATGAATGTTGAGATGGATGCATGCATGTCTTTCTCTCAACAAAATAAGTAAATGTATATCCACATGAACAAACTGAGACACTGAGAACTAATTAGGTAAAAAAAAACCTGAGAAACGTTGAGAACTAATTACAGCAGCGGTACGGCGCGTGTGCCTAAATTATGTAAGTATCCTGCTGAAGGCAAAGGAGGTAAACTTAATTTGGTTTCACCAGTGCAGCTAGCTATCTTCGTCCATGCCACCACCTTGACCTGCACACGTACGCACCAGATCAATTACATTACAAGCTAGCTAGAGAAGTAGAGATGGATGATTGCTCACTCTCTCGCGCGCAAAGATAAAGTAGATACCAGCGGTACTCCCAGCGCGGATGGAGATGGAAGATCGTCTTGGAGGATGTGGCAGTGGCAGTGTTACGGAAGGCGCAGCAAGCGCAGGAGTAGAAGAGGATGAGAAGCAGGAGGAGGACGACGTTGAGGATGGTGACGTTGTGCCAGTGGCGACGCAGCTGCTCCAGCACGCCGGCCTTGCACGAGTCGCACCCGTAGCACAGCACGCCGGGGGCGTTGCTCCACCGGTAGCAGTCGGGCTGCTGCTGCTGCTGCTGGGCATCGTCATAGTAGGTGCACGCGGTGGGCGGCTTGCAGCAACCGGACTGCACGGGCGTGAGGTCATTGCGGAGGTAGTCGAGGGGCGTCCAGGCGGCGAGGGTGTCGCAGGCCCTGGCAGCCAGCACGCAGGCCAGCGCCGGCCTCCAGTACCGCTCCGCCCGCACGTGGCGCTGCAGCCACGACGAGTAGTCGGCGAGGCGGAACTCACGGTAGGGCCTGCCGGCCACCTGCGTGCCGCCCCCTCCCGCGGTGACGGCCAGCCCGAAGACGGTGATCCCGAGCAGGGCCAGCACGAGGAGCAGCATGGCGGCGAGGTACAGCCACAGCGCCGAGGGGACGTGGTAGCAGGCGCCTAGGAAGCCAGCCAGCGAGACGAGGAGGGTCACGAACCCGATGGCCAGCAGCGGCGCCTGCAGCGCGGACCCGCACGGCGATGACCCGCCGTGAGCCTGCAGCCAGAGCCCCGCGCCGATGATGGGGACGGACGCCACAAGCGTCACCAGGTTCACCAATCCCACCACCCTGTTGCTCAGGTGCTGCTGCTCTCCTCCCGCCGCTGCCCGCCGGCTATACATGCTCACCGATCGATCAAATCTAACAATGTAGTACGTGCTTGCAAATTCAGCTAGCTATAATATAATTAACATATATAGCTCCCATCTGATCCAGCCTCCTCTTCTTGTGTGCTCCGGCCTCCATATATCGACATCGACCTACCTAGCTACTTGCGCCTCTGCAACCTACTATAGCGCTCTGCTTTAATTTGCTTTTGCTTTTTTACTTTCTTTATCTACTTTGCTTTACTTAACGATGATCTGGAACCGTCTCTACTTAACTTTTGCGCATCCCCAAACCTCTTTTTTTTTCTTCTACTGGAGTAAACTATTTCAAATCTGTTTTTTGCGCGCGCCTGCTCTTCACTACTACTGAGATCTATCTATCTCGTATATTCGATATGGTTTAACTAAGAACAAGCATATATAACCTGCAAGATCTACCGAGACATGAAAAGTGAGATTTTTTTTTGAAGTGAAGTGGATTATAAACTCTCGAATAGTCGAGAGATATCCCCTCGTTGCTTACATTACACTCAAAGAGTTAACAAAAAAATAATTCTTTTTGAGAAGATGTATTAGCATCTGATATATCACTCCACAAATATGCATCTTAAATTCAACTTCTACGTGTCGCAACAAAAAATTAAATTAAACTACAACTAGTTAACACATATTCACAGGCATATTGTTTTTTCGGTGTGACATGTAAAGTGAATTTTAAGTTGCATGTTTGTGGAGTGATATATCACATGTTAATACATTTTCTTATTTTTTTAACTATTTAAGTGGCATGCAAATAATGATGGAACATCCCCTTGAGAGTTTAGAATAGTTCCCTTTTTTTTGTTTTCTCATTTCTCGCAAGTAGGGTTAAACTTTTCGGTTTAGTCGATTTGATCGGATGTCACCGAAATACCGAAATTTTGAATAATTTTAGTTGAATTTGGACAAATATTACCAAAATTCATGAAAAAAAATAAAAAAATTGAAATATTTTGGCCGAAATAATATCGTATCAGAGGGGTCCGAAATGACCGAAATCTCAGAAATTTCAGTCCGAAATTTCCAAGCCTGCTCGCAGGTCATTCAAATAGCTATGATATTTTTTTAAAAAAAATAGCAAAATGAATTAATATATGTGATATATTTCTCTATGGACATATGGATTTAAGCTAAGTTCAAATTCGACCTATACAAGTCTAAATTGTAGAAAAACACGTCTAAATTCTCTTGTATCGTTAACGGTTTTTGTTACATCATTAACAGTTGATCGACACAAAAATTTAATGAGAATTCAAAAACATATTAATAGATAGCTTCTTGGATGATTTATGGACTTGTGGCCTCATGGAGATGCGATTGACAGTGTAAAAGCTAATGAGAATGCAAGAAAGAATGGCCATGCATGAAAAGGTAGCGGGCCAACAAAGCTTGTTGGAGTCCAACTTTTGCGGTATGGACTGTAGGATATCTCTCTCTCTCACACACACACTACCTTTTGGGCTAGCTGTCTTTATTCCAGGCCAATGTAATGTAGGGCAGGACATCTTTCGTTTCTTTGTTAAATTTACATATATCGGCCATCAATGTGCGGGTACAATAAGCTGACTAGGCGGGCTCCAAAAATGTTTCTGAGAGCAGGTACAATAAGCTGACTAGACGGACTCCAAAAATGTGCCACATCATCATATTCCTATGTGGAGGGGAGAGAAACGATGAGAGAGAAGCGAGCGAGCGACAAATCTATCGCCCGGCGATAGCTCTCTTTCCCACGCGCTATCGCTTGCTTGCAGCCTACCTGGGCGATAAAAAACACGATTTGTGGACCCCACTAACCGCGGCCGATCCCTTCCCCACCGTAGCCGATCAAGATCCCCTTTCCCCTCCACCCAGCGCCCGCCCGATCTCCGCCCTTCCCGCGCGATCCCGGGCGATTGCGCTCGATCTCCCGCGCGATCCCGGGTGATGGCGCTCGATCTCCCGCGCCGCGCGCCATTTCTTTCCCTCCCACACGCACCATCTCTTCCCCTCTCGAGCGCGAAGATCTCTTCCCCTCCTGACACAAATCCACCGAAAAAAAATCCCCATCTACTATTTTGCCGGCCCCAAAAATCCGGTAAGATTTACTGTCTCCGCCTCCCACTATCCGCCTTCCCTCTTCCCCCTCGCTAATCTCTCCCGCCCGCACGCCACAGATTTGTACCGAAAACGCTAGTTCCTCTCCACCAACAGCCATGTCTCACCGGAGGAAGAGGGAGGTTGCGCCACCTCCACATACCAGCTCTTCTTATCCTCCTGGTGTTCCTACTCCGTCGGCAGTGCCATATCTTTATAGAGGTCCTTGGTTCGCCACCCCACCGCCAGCTTGGTTTGCTTCTCCACCATCGCAAGCCATGCCGAGTTCATCTGTATGTCCTCTCCCTATGGCTGCCAAGACCAACATCGGGTTGCAACACGATTTTGAAGAATGGTAAGTTAGTTGCGAATTTGTCATAGTTCTGTCTAATATTTCAGATTTTATATGCCTGTTACTATTGTGTTCGTGCGTTAAATGAATTTGAAAAGATATTTTTGCGATCTATGTTAAGGACCATGTTAAAATTTTACAATTTTTTTCATGAATGTTAGTATACGTGATGTCGATTAAAATGAGAATCAGATGACATTGGCTGTAGTAGCATTTTTTTACATAAAACATAGCATGTGAGTTTTATTACTTAATCTGCATTACTAAAAAAATGCCTATACCATATCCTGAGCTGGGATCTTTATCTAAAATTATTTTTAGTCCCTTGCTGTAAATCAATCTCTCCCCACAATAACCCTAAACCCTAAAGTGAGGATATATTTGCGACTACCCACAAGTGAGGATATAGAGCATATACTACAGGTTAACGAGTCTCGTGGCTTTCCAAGTATGCTAAGGAGTATAGATTGCATGCACTGGAGGTGGGAGAGTTGTCCTAGAGCTTGGAGGGGCCAATTCACCCGTGGTGACTACAAAGTCCCAACAATTATCCTTGAAGTGGTTGCTTCACATGACCTTTGGATTTGGCACGCTTTCTTTGGTGTCGCTGGTTCTAACAACGACATCAATGTGCTGAATCAGTCCCCTCTATTCCTTGAACAAGTTAGAGGGGAGGCTCCTCGGGTTCATTTTTTTGTTAACGGGAATGAGTATAACAATGGGTATTACCTTGCTGATGGTATATACCCAGATTGGGCTAGCTTCATGAAATCTATATCACTTCCACAAACAGAGAAGCATAAATTGTTTGCTGAACGTCAAGAAGGGGCAAGAAAAGATGTGGAGCAGGCTTTTGGAGTGTTACAAGCCCGTTTCAACATTGTGCGCTGTCCAGTGAAGAAGTGGAAACGGAAGAGTGTTGGGAAAATCATGCTAGCTTGTGTGATTCTCCCCAATATGATTGTTGAAGATGAGAGAGAGGATGCGATATGTGACATTGACCTCAATAGAATTCCTAGGACATCAATAGTCCTGCCTCCTGAAGTAACTTCTGGTGATAATCCATGTTTTACTGATGTGCTACGTAGAAAATCTGCTATTCGTGCTTGTTCTGTGCATACCCAACTGATAACTGATTTAATTGAGCATATTTGGCGTCGGTTTGGACATAGGCAACAGGCATAAACATGGTAGGGTAATAAGCATGTGGTTTCTTTGCCTTTTCTTTGCCGTGTGTAGATTATATCAATTAACCCTTGTGTCTAATTTATTTCAGGAACATGCTCTGCTCAGTATGTCCAAATCATGGTGCTGCACTTCTCAAAGGTAGCTTATATGAACTAAATTTAGTACTAGGCCAGATTACTTACAGACACATTCTAATGATTCTCTTTTCTTTCTTGTGATGATTTACTTGAACTAAATGTACTCCTAGTTCAGACTACTAATAGCCACAGTTCAGTATTTCTCTTTTCTTTCTTATGATGCAGTAGCATGGTGTTTTGTTATTGCTTTTACCTGCTAAACTCACTTTTAATTTACTTGTTATGCATCTGGGCATACTGCACACTGTTACGAAATGGTCAATGAAATTCTCAATTTTTATGACAGTGCAACTATTTCTTTGTAAGATATACCAACTGCAGAAAAATGCATGTACTGATTACTCCTTTTAGTGAGGTTTCACTGAAAAGAGATTTCATTGTTTCATTTATTCATCAAGTGACAAACTACTCAGGATATTATATGTGTTTTTCTTCTCCCATTA
The DNA here is from genome assembly GCF_034140825.1 of Oryza sativa Japonica Group. NCBI lineage: Eukaryota > Viridiplantae > Streptophyta > Magnoliopsida > Poales > Poaceae > Oryza > Oryza sativa. The sequence goes on along the minus strand of NC_089035.1, from coordinate 43,834,627 downwards.
GGTTGATGATAGCTCAGGCAATGGTAATATGATGCAATGATCCTGCTATCAAGGGTCTATCTTCGATGAAGAAATCAGTCTATCTTCGATGAATAAATCATTCTCACTTGTTGGACAGCATATTTATATGTACTTTTGCTTAATGCCCTATTGTTGATGTGACTTTTGGATCTGTAAACCGTTATGTTTATTTTGCTTTATCCTCTATTACCTTGTCAGTTCTTTGGAACTACAGATATCTTTCATTACCATGTCCTTTTGTTAAGACTTGTGTTCGGACTGGCATGATATTATCGATTAATCTATGGTATTTGAGTTATTGTTATGTAGTAATACTGTCTTGTAATTGTTATACTATAGAGATTTTGGTTGATATGGTATGTGAATATGCTATTGGCACAACTGGCTACAAAGATGCAATTCACTCTTGATCACACACATTGATATGTGCATGATATAATTTACTATTTGATTATGAGGTGTAGCCAGCCAACAGACTATCTATTGTACTAGTAGCTGTTGAGATTATGGGCAGCATATAATGATTTAATTTATTCCATAAATAAATCATGACATTACAGATGAAAACTAGCATGAACGCATCATTAGATCTACACATGTAAACTACGCAGAATAACATGAACAGATCAAATATGCGCAGCATATTGAACACGTACCGAGGTGACGAAAAGACCGGCTGCTTGGTCGAAACTTTTCACAGGTGTCTACGAAGGCACGAAACACGCGAGCGAAGAGGAAGGCGAGCCGTCGCGAACGAACAGGGAGCAGTCGCGCGAAGCGCTTCCCAAAAACCTTATTGTCGCCTTCTCCCGGTGCAGGACGTCAAAGGCAGAGGTTCCGGAGACCTGCTCTCCTGATCGCTGGTGCACGCCGGCGAGCGGGATGGAGTAGTCTACGAGCGACGGCGCAGTACAGAGTAGGAGGCAAACCCTAGATTGATTTTCGCATTTTTTGCGTGAAGACGGTGGGTCGGTTTATATAGAGAAGGGTCGCTTGATCAGGGCGCCCGCACGATCTCTACTGCGCGTAACCGAACCGGATAAGTCGCGCGTAACTTATCCGGACTCCACGCCGTTTGCACGCATCGGATTTTTCGGAACGTTTCCAAAACAAAAACGAATCCGAATTTGCAGCAAAACAAAACTGCAAAAGGAGGCTGCATCTGCGCAAGGGTGAGGAGCCAATTTTTCGGACCATTCGACGCGTACGTCGTGCACGCGCGCCGCCTGCCCTGCCAGGCGAGGCGAGCGAGCGCGCGCGTGTGTTTCTCCTCTTCTCTCCACCACACATGCTTCAAGTGGCTAGGAGGGCATCCTCCCTTTTAAGGAGGTCCCCCTCTCCTAGAATAAGCAAGGTGGTACTAAACTCCACATGCATGCCATCCCATGAGGTGGGCTTTTGTGATTTTCCAAAGAATTAATCTTCGAGTGGGCTAAGGCCCATTCATTAATTCCAACAGTAGCTGGCTTTAGCAAATAGCTATTAGTCAGCAACTGGCTATACTATTAGCCTTGCTCTCAGGGCGGTGCCGATGCAGGCTTTGGTTTGCCATAGTACGAGTATTGTGCTACTGGTTGCTACTGCAGCGTTCTAGTAGTAGTCCATACTGGAGTACGCTGCAGAGGCAGGCGTGACAGTAAGGGAAGGGAATGAGAGATCCTATCATCAACCGCAGGAGCAGTAACACATAATGTATCACTAGTACCTTGTACCTTGCAGACACTTGAGAATGAAATACTACTGGAGGTGGGTTAGCTTTACGGTTGGTTATTTAATTTAGTTTGGAACTTGATGGGATGGGATCTCACTCTGCTTTAATCGCACTCGCATCCCACTGCTTTGCTTTCTCCTGATGCATGATCTCTTTCCCTCTCCCCTGCAGGCTGCAGCTCACAGCTTGCATTGTACTAGTACACTGTACTACTCTACTCCATTGGACTCCAATAGCACTATCACACTCGCATTTCATCTGATTGATACAGTACTTATTCACTGGAGTAGTATTTCCCAGCCAAAGTTCTCTATCAGTGCCCTTAAGTTATAGCATTAGCTAATTTGGGTGTTGGTGCCTGGCTAGAAGGAGCTACTCTAGGTAATTAAGATGATGGCTCCTCTCTGCTGCTGCCTCCTGCGCGCGCGGCGGCTCCTCTTCTTCTTCTTCTTCTTCTTCTTCTTCTTCTTCGCCGTCGCCGTCGTCTTGTTCTCCTCCGTCTCCGTCGCCCAGATACCTGGTGAGTCTAATAATCTCTATATTTTATTTTATGGAGTTGTGGGTCAGTGAGTGAGATGGTACGTAATGCGTGGGCAGGGTTCCAGAGCATCGACTGCGGGGGCTCCGGCAACTACACCGACGAGGTCGGGCTGGAGTGGACGGGCGACGAGGCGTACGTGGGCGGGGGCGCAGGCACGACGGCGAGCATCTCGTCCATCTCGGGGCAGGGGCGGCGGCCTTACAGGACGGTGCGGTATTTCCCAGCGGACGGGCGCAAGTACTGCTACAGGGTGAGCGTGAAGGCCAGGACGAGGTACCTGGTGCGTGCGAGCTTCCTGTACGGCAACTTCGACGGCAGCAGGGTGTTCCCGGAGTTCGACCTGTACGTGGGCGCCTCGCGGTGGTCCACCATCGTCATCTACGACGAGTCCAAGGTGGTGACGAGGGAGATGGTGGCGCTGGCTCAGTCCGGACCCTCCCTCTCCGTCTGCCTCGCCAACGCCACCACCGGCCACCCCTTCATCTCCACCCTCGAGCTCCGCCCTCTCAACGCCTCCCTCTACCACACCGCCTTCGAGGCCGCCTTCTTCCTCTCCCTCGCCGCCCGCATCAACTTCGGCGCCCCCACCGCCGATCCCGTCCGCTACCCCGACGACCCCTACGACCGCGTCTGGGAGTCCGACATGGCGCGCAGGCCAAACTTCCTCGTCGACGCCGCGCCCGGCACCATCCGCGTCGCCACCGACAACCCCGTCTTCGTGGCCTCCGGCGAGCGCCCGCCGCAGAAGGTGATGCAGACCGCGGTGGTGGGCACGCTGGGCGCGCTCACCTACAGACTGGACCTCAACGGCTTCCCGGGCAGCGGGTGGGCCTGCTCGTATCTGGCGGAGATCGAGGACGACGCGGCCGCCACGGCGCGAAGGTTCAAGCTCTACATCCCGGGGCTGGCCGAGGTGAGCAAGCCGACGGTGGACATCGGAGAGAACGCGCCGGGGAAGTACCGGGTGTACCAGCCGGGCTACGACAACATCTCGCTGCCGTTCGTGCTCCCCTTCGCCTTCCGCAAGACGGACGACTCCGCCAGGGGCCCCATCCTCAATGCCATGGAGATCTACAGCTATATCCCCATACTCCCTGCCTCGCCCGACGCCGTCGCCATGGACGCCCTGGCGGCGCGCTACCAGCAGCAGCAGCACAGCTGGGCGCGGGAGGGCGGCGACCCGTGTGTTCCCGCACCCTGGTCCTGGCTCACTTGCACCTCATCCAGAGTCATCGCCATGTACGTACGTCGTCACTCTTTCAATTATTCCCGGGCGTTTCCTTCCTTGGAGTAGTAACGTAGTACGGAACGGGTGCAGAAATCTTTCAGGAAACAACTTGACAGGCGCCATTCCACCGGAGCTAGCGGCGCTCCCATGCTTACAGGAGATGTACGTAACACAAGCGACTGACTCGCTCTTAATTCCATTAATTAAGCTGATCGATGAGCTCTCTTCTCTGACGAATTTGCAGCCGGCTTGACAACAACATGCTGACAGGCCCAATTCCGGACCTCAGTGCTTGTACAAACCTGACAGTCATGTGAGTAACTCAATTCACCACTTGCACGCACTTGCACCAGGCTTATTTCTGTTTTCCTTTTTCTATAGTATATACTCCTTATGTCCATATTATAAACTAACAATATTGTCGAATTGAAATTTTCTTTTGCAGACACTTAGAGAACAATCAACTGGAGGGCGGTGTGCCGTCATACCTAAGCGGTCTGCCCAAGCTCAGCGAGCTGTGAGTCTTTTATATACTGTATGTACTACTATATATCCTAGTCTAGGAACATATATAATAGTACCATATAAGTGAGAGATTTGTTAAGAAAATGCATGCTGATAATTAAATTATAAGAGAATCGGCATGGTATGTATAAAATGCAGGTACCTAGAGAACAACAGGCTGTCTGGAGTCATTCCCAGGGCTCTGCTAAGTAGAACCATTGTTTTCAAGTGAGTGATATATATGATGTATGCCTATAATAATAATGAAATAAAATGAATGGTGAAATTAATTACTCCAGTATATGCGCGCGGCATATGTACGTATGTTTGCAGGTACTCAGGGAACAAGCATGTCCGAGTGGGGAAGCAAGAGGAGGAGGAGCGGAATGTGATAATTGGGATATGTGCGCTGATGGGAATAGGCTTGTTGCTTGCAGCTGCCCTGTGCTATGCCTATAATGTTAGTGTTAGCGGGAGGAAACAATTACAAGGTGCTAGTGCGGGTGGGAACAGCAAGAGCAAGAGCATAGTCGTGTCCGCGGAGCAGAAGAAGAAGGCAACACCAGTAGCAGGAGGAGGAGGAGGAGAAATAGACAACATGATGGCGGCTATGGCAGCGCGGGGTCCGTTGGAGTTCGAGGTGAGGGAGCTGGAGGAGGCGACCAGCAAGTTCGCGAGGAAGATCGGGTCGGGCGGGTTCGGGGTGGTGTACTACGGGAGGCTGGGAGACGGGAGGGAGATCGCGGTGAAGGTGGCGAGCAGCAACGAGTCGATCCAAGGGAAGAAGCAGCTGGCCAACGAGGTGGCGCTTCTGTCCAGGATACACCACCGCAACCTGGTGGCGTTCCTGGGCTACTGCTGGGAGCGCGACAGCAGCAGCTACATGCTGGTGTACGAGTACATGCACAACGGCAGCCTCAAGGAGCAGCTGCAGATGATGAGCATCAGCTGGCTCCGGCGGCTGCAGGTGGCGGAGGACGCGGCCAAGGGGATCGAGTACCTGCACTGCGGCTGCACGCCGGCCATCATCCACCGGGACATCAAGACCAGCAACATCCTCCTGGACGCCCACATGAGGGCCAAGGTGTCCGACCTGGGACTCTCCAAGTCCAACAAGGCCACCAACTCCACCACCAATACCATCACCACCCACGTGCGCGGCACCCTCGGCTACCTGGACCCGCACTACTACGTCTCCCAGCAGCTCACCCACAAGAGCGACCTCTACAGCTTCGGCATCATCCTGCTCGAGCTCATCTCCGGCCGCCCGCCCATCCTGCTCACGCCCGGCGCCGGTGCCATGGCCAGCCTCGGGCCCTGGGCCAAGTCGCACTACGAGAGCGGCGACATCGAGGCCATCGTGGACCCGTCGCTGCGCGGCCGCTACCGCGACGTGCACTCGGTGTGGAAGGTGGCCGAGACGGCGGTGCGGTGCATCGACGCCGATCCCCGGGGGCGCCCGTCCATGCCCGAGGTGGTCAAGGACATCCAGGAGGCCATCGCGCTGGAGATGCCGTCCTCGGAGTCGGAGAGGCCCGCCGCCAGCTTCTTCTCTCCGGGGGCGGGGGCAGCCGGTGCGCGCTCCTCGGCGACGGTGCGGTCGCACGACCTCGTCATGGACAACCTCATGTACGACTCCAGCTTCTGCGATTCCCTCAACCTGCCCCGCACGCCCAGATAGAGACATGCTCGATCGTCTCTACTCCTATTTTTCTGTTTAATTACTTCATCACGCGTAAATTACGCGGCTGGTATTATCTTTTTATAGGAGGCTGGTATTGTTTTTCACGCTTACATTTGCTATATCATATTTATTTCTATCTACAGATATTCTCTTAAATTGAGCTATCATTGCAAATATTATTGTTTTTCAAACATGATATATTAACTATGAAATGCAGAGAGATGAGAAAGAATAAACACCATGGATAAAAATAAAATATTAATTTTTAACCTGCCCCGCACATCCAGATAGAGAAACTCATCTTTACTCCTAGTTTTATGTTTACTTTATTATATTAACTAGCATCATTATATTTTCTCTCATATAATAAGCATATGTATTTTCTTAATTTATTATTTAAATATATTAAAATGACAAGTTTTAAATTTTGTACTAACTTTACCAAAATACTAATGTGTAATATTCATACTGTGTTTTATATACGTGATAGTTATTAATTATTTTTAATATCAAATTTTAGTTATTTCTAAATTATATTCCTATATGGACTATAGACTCGTCTTCCAATATTTCTTATTTTTTATTCTGAATTTTTGTTACTTGTAAATTGTATTTCTATATAAACTCTAAGCTCTTCTTCCAATATTATTTATTTCTAACTCTGAATTTTCATTATTTCTAATTGTATTTCTACGTGGAATCTAAACTCATCTTTCAATACTCTTGTTTTTTAATTTCAAACTTCAGTTACTTCTAAATAGTATTTCTATATGGACTCTAAAATCTACTTTTAATTTTTTTCCCAAAATTTTAGTTCATTCTAAAATCCTATATGGATTCTATATTTGTGAACTTTTGAGGTCACAACTACGATATTTTCATGTTATGGAGACCGTTGGTACCAGGGGTATATGCGAAATTAAAGTAAAAGAGACGTATGCAAGGGTTTATACAGGTTCGGGCCCCTTATCTGATATGTAATAGCCCTACTCCTGTTGGTCGTAGCCGATGTTGCTTTATATTCATCAGAATCACACAAGTACAATATTTGGGATAACCTATCTAGTTGTCGTCGACTTGGCGACATAGATAACCAACACGTAGTCGACGACAGGGTAGTCTTTCTCCTCGAGTACGAACTCATTGAGATCAGATATGGCGCTATATCCATCTTGTCGGCCTCCGCAGGCACCATTAGGTCTATCTAGGCTTATCTCTGATGTCGATGTTTGACGGCGTGTGTTGGTGTCTATTCTGACTTGTGTGTCGATCGGTCTGTCCCTCCTCCTCCTAGAAGGTCTTGTATTTATACTCATAGATGTTCTCTTGTTCAAGTAGAATTAGGGAGACCAATATGGATACAATACGAGTAATCCTTGTCGTTTTCATATAGAACTCTACTCGTCCTTCATTATCCGAAACTCTTTCTATATTTGAGATATGATTCCATATAAGACTTGTGTATGGTGGGTCCTGCCGAGCTTAGTGGGTATGTGGTATCCATAACCATGACAATACTCTTCTTCTAATATTTCTTATTTTTTTAATTCTGAATTTCTATTATTTCTTAATTGTATTTCTATATGGACTTGATACCCTTCTTCTAATATTCTATATTTTTTAATTCCGAATTTCCGAATTTCCGAATTTCTGTTATTTCTAAATGGACTCTGACCAAATTTTAATTTTTCTATTTTTAAATTCGGAATTTCTATTATTTCTAAATTGTATACCGGCATGGACACTAGTCTCTTTTTCAATATTCCTTAATTTATTTCTAGACTGTAAGAGCAAATGTGGAGGTTTTTTTATTTATTACTTTAATAAGTTGTTAATAGAAGATTTCTACTGGTAGTAGTATTCCTACTGTACTAGAGAAGTATGCAATCAATAATGTACAGTATAACTCTGTTGACTTTTGAATGACTAGCAAAGTTAGTACTAACTAAGTACACTAATATAAAAAAAAGACACACATATGCGCGCGGTCAGTAGTCAGAGTTTTGGGCTTAGAATGAAGGAACGGAGTGAATGGTGGATGGGCCTTTATTGGGCCGTAGCAGGCAGAAGGAAAGGGAGGCCCAGCTAAGGGCCGAATGGGTCAATTCACAAGCACGCGGGCGGGCGGGGGGAGGGATGGATTAGGGTTTCCTTCCTTCCCTGTCGTCCCCGCCGCTCCACTCCCACTCCCACTGACCCGAGACGCCGCCATTTCCGCCTCTTCTTCTCTTAAACAAAAAGCCAACCCCTCCCGCCCCCGCCCCCGCCCCCGCCCGCTAAACCCTAAACCCCAAATCGCTCTCTCCATTTCCCGCCGCCTCCCCTCTCGCGATCCATATCCATCCATTTCTCTTGGCTCTCCGCCCGATCAATCGATCCGCCCCCAGATCGCGGCCGCCGGTAGCTAGCTGCAGCTGCAGATGGATATGGATTCTTCCTCCTCCCCGGTGGACAAGGTGGATCCCGACGAGTGCAACGGCTCTAAGGCTTGCGCTGACTGCCACACTACCAAGACTCCGCTATGGCGAGGCGGACCCGGAGGACCCAAGGTGAATATCCCATTCTTCTTCTTCTTCTTCTTCTTCTTCTTCTTCTTCTTCTTCTTCTTCTTCTTCTTCTTCTTCTTCTTCGTTTGGTTTCTGTGTAGTCGTATGTTGTTTTGATCTGATCCGAGATCCGATCCATGATCCCTTCTTCCAGTCGCTGTGCAACGCATGCGGGATCCGGTATCGGAAGAGGCGGCGGGCGGCGCTCGGCCTGGACTCTTCCGCCACCGCCACCGCCACCGACGGAGCGGAGCAGCAGAAGAAGACTAAGGCCAAGAAGGAAAAGGCACAGGAGGAGGAGGTCACCATGGAGCTCCACACGGTGGGCTTCCGCAGCAAGGACGCTGCTGTGTTCAAGCAGCGCCGGCGGATGCGCCGCAGGAAATGCCTTGGCGAGGAGGAGAGGGCCGCCATCCTGCTCATGGCACTCTCCTCGGGCGTCATCTACGCCTGAACCTCCAACCGAATCAACCTCTGGCGCCATGGCAGGAAGAAGAAGCAGCGATTCCTTCCCCTCTCTTTTTTTCCCTCCCCCCGGCGCTATGGCAGTCACCGAAGCTAGCTAATAATCAATCTTGTCTTGTGGTGTAGTAGCTCTTGTTGTTCTTGCCTTAAGCTGTAACGACGTCTGTAATGCGACTCTTTGTCTGTGTCTCTGTACTAGTACTAGTAGTAGTAGTTTACCGCCTAACATTCAAGTTTGGTTTCTCTGCAATGTAACAAGAGAAGAAGAAGAAGAAGAAGAAGAAGAAAAAAAGAGCTAAAGCTGGAGCTTGAGCTTGAGCTTTGGTTATTGATCAATCATCCATCCTGTCTGTTCGTGCTGGTACTGCTACTTCTCGGTTGGTTGTGCCCCTGTTACTGTGACTCTATAGATGATGATGTGCCTGCCTGTATTTCCTCCTTTGATGCGTTGGTCAAGTCACAGAGGTCAAAGGGAAAAGCCAGAGCCATTACTACTACTTGTGTTCTCATTTGGCGTATATAAAGTACTAGTCTACATGATCAGGTGTTACTACTATCTCTACTTATAGAAAGCAACTGTGACTGATGGAGGAGTCATTGGCCCTCTTCTTTTCTCCAACAAAAGTTGGATTAAGGGCTCTTTGAATCAAAGGATTGAGAAAACGTAGGAACAGGAAAAATATAGGATTTTGATAGGAATGTAAGTGTAAAACAGAGGATTGCAAAACGCATGAAAAACACATACGAGAAACCTAATACGCGCGCCGGCAACACGCACTCCCGGCCCACCGACGCGTGCGCGATTTTTCTTTTTTCTCGCTAACATCTATCGTCGTTTTCTTTTTTTCTTTTTTGCTTTTTACGCAGTTTGATGCCGTATGGGTAGGAGAAAAAATCATAATTAGTTTTACTAGTGAATAGTTTCCTATTTTTACTAGTAATTTTTAATTCTGAACTTAAAATTTTTTAAATTTGGACTTGAAAGTTTTCAAATCTCGAGGTGAAAGTTTTTAAATCTGGATTTGAAAGTTTTCAAATCTTGAGTTTAAAATTTTTCAAATCTCAAGTTGAAAGTTTTCAAAATTTTCAAATCTAAACTTGAAAGTTTTTGAATCTCGAGTTGAAAGTTTTCAAATCTCAAGTTAAAAATTTTCAAATTTCAAGATGTAAGTTTTCAAAATTTTCAAATCTGGACTTGAAAGTTTTTGAATCTCGAGTTGAAAGTTTTCGAATCTGAGTTGAAAGTTTTCAAAATTTGACTTTAAAAATTTAAATCTTTAAGTCGAAAGTTTTCAAATCTAACTGAAAATTTTTTCAATCTATTAGTAAAAAAATCTTCACTTTTTTTTTCTAATTACTGTCATTAGCGTTAACTAAGGGGTTAGTTACGCGCGCGCGGAAGTGCGCGTCGCCGGCGCGTGCGCACGAGCTAGCTTCCCCCAAACACAGGAATGACCGTTTGATTGAACCGTAGAAAAAACGTAGGAATTGGATGAGAGAGATAGACTCAAAGGAAACATACCAAGAGGTTGAAGCTCTTGCTAAATTTCCTCCAAAATCTCTATAGGATTTGTCCATTCCATAGGAATTTCAAAGGATTAGATATGATTCAATCCTTTGTTTCAAAGGGCTTCATAGGAAATTTTCCATTAGGATTGAAATCCTCCAAAATTCCTATGTTTTTCCTCCAAATCAAAAAGGCCCTAAATTTTGGATACTCGTGGCACGCTTTTCAAACTGCTAAACAGTACGTTTTGTATAAAAACTTTCTATATAAAAGTTGCTCTAAAATATCATATTAATATATTTTTCAAGTTTGTAATAATTAAAACTCAATTAATCACACGGTACTACCACCTCGTTTTACGTGAAACACTTAATCTTCATTTTCATCTTCAGGAGATTCAAACACCACCATTGTGCATCGTCAAGGAAACCACAGATCTTTGGACCCATTGTCGACCAAAAATCCATCATTAAATCTTTAGATTTTACTCCTTCCCTCCCAAAATAACTTAACCTAGAATGGGATGTGATCCATCTTAAAACAACGAATTTGGACAAGCGATCATTAGATATGCATCGTGATTCATGCGCTAAGGTGCTTCTTTTCCTACTCTGACAGCCTCTTCTTCTCCGATACCGATAAAAGCTTAAATTTCGACAGAGTACCTATGAATTAAGGTCCTGGATGGGGGTTGGAGGGGGAAGGCAAAAGAGGAGGAAGTCATCGGACTTAGAGGGATAACCATGGGAGGTACCTACGAATTAGGGGTTCTGGATGAGGGTTGGAGGGGGAAGGCAAAAGAGGAGGATGTTATCGGGCTTAGAGGGATAACCATGGGAGGTGACGGCGGTGCCACACCGAAGCCACGAGATCAATAGGTAGTGGTATGTTGGTGTTGGTGGCGGGAGCAAAACAGAGCAACATATTAAGAGGCACTGAGCGGTGGTGGTGGCTGATCTGGCGACGGGGAGCCATCTGAATAGGGGCACCTCACTATTGTTGGATTGGAGGAGGGAGGAGGGAGTAGACCAGCCCAGGAAAGGGGATGCCTCCCTGTGCCGTTGACGTCTTCTGCCTAGCCGACAAGACCGGGTGATAACACGCTATGCGGAGGCAACGGTGAGAGGCATCAAGCGTCGTTCAAGAATGCGACACCGAGGGGAAAAGAAAAAAAATGAAAGGAATTAAGGTTGGGATATATGCACGAATCTCAAAGTAATCCAACGGTTAAAAAAGTATTTATTATATCTATTATATTATTAAAACAGCTTTGAAAAGAGACACCATGTTTGCTGTGGGGGGGTTAGAAATTTCCACATTAATCGGAGAAAAAGAAAAGGAAGTCCAAGTAAAAATACAACTTAAAAATAGCTGAAATTCAGAATTAAAAATAGACAATATTAAAAGAAGAGTCCATATAAAAACCTAATACAAGATTAATCAAAATTCGAAATAAAAATATAATAAAATCTGAAATTAGAAAAGAAAATGAGAGTCCAAATAGGATTGCAATTTAAAAATAAGGAATATTGAGAGAAGAGTATATATAAGAACCCAATACGAGTTTAATTAATATTCGAAATAAAAATAAAAATAAAAATAAAATCCAAAATTAGAAAAAGAAAAGAAGAGTTCAAGTAAGAATACAATTTAAAATTAACTTAAATTTGAAATTGAAAATAAGCAATATTGAATGAAGAATCTATAAAAGAACCCAATACGAGATTAATTAAAATTCAGAATAAAAAATAAAATAATATCCAAAATAATTAAAAGAGACTTCAAGTGGGAATACAAACAATTTTGAAACAACTGAAATTCAAAAATTAAAAATAAAAATTTTAAAAGAACACTATATGTTATTAATTAAAATTTGAAAAAAAAATAAATTCTGAAATTAGAAAAAGAAAAAAAAGATTTCAATTAGGAATACCATTTATAAATAACTAAAATTGGTGATATAAAATAAATACTATTGAAAAAAAGACCATCTAAAACCCATGACGCGATAAATTAAGTAAGAGGCCTATAAAGGAGTAGAGTAGTGGCGGTTAATACGACATATAAAAACTATTAGTAAAACAACAAATAGAATCCTAGTAATGATTAATAGGAGAGACGACAGGCATGCAGTGAAGCAGATGGGCAAGGTGGTTGCTGGTACTTCTAGAAAGAAAAAAAAACCCCATTGATAATTATATTCGATTTGTAAAATCTCAATGACAATAAGAAGGAGAAGCAGCGGGCGGGGTGTATAGGAGTATAGTTGAAGAGCTGCCAACAGTTGGCAGAACTTCTAGAAAATAAAAAATGAATTCCAACGATAGTTATGTTCGATTTTTAGAATTCCAATGATACGCGGTGAATAGGCCGTAGATGAGTATATAGTGCCATCGTTTGCCAGTACTTCTAAAAGTTATAAAAAATGAAACCCGATAAGACAATAAACTCTAAAAACTACCAGGTATGATTTTTAAAGGTTCGGAACTTCTTAAAAAAGTAAAAAAAATAATGAAAATCATATTCAATTTTAAAATCTCAATGGCAATAAAAAAGGGTGGCAGCGAACGAGCCATAAAGGAGTACAATGGCAAAGCCGCTGATGGTTTAGCGAGACGTCTAGAAAGTTAAAAATGAACCCAAATGATAATTATATTCAGTTTTTAAAATCCCAATGACAATAAAGAGAAAAGGTAGTGGATGGGCCGTAGATGAGCATAATGACCGTGTTTGACGAGACTTCTAGAAATTATAAAAAGAAACCCAATGAGATAATAAAATCTAAGATTCAATTTTTAAAGGTTTCAAGGAGAATAAATAAAAATAGTGGTAGATCGAGCAAGCAAATAAAGAAGAATATGACATAAGTAAGGGGTAGCAGCTGGTGTAACTTTTAAAAACTATATTAGAAATACGGGATGATAAGGTTTGATTTTTTAAAGTCTTTTGACAACGAGATATCTACTTAATAATTTTTAAGTAAAATCATACTGAAAAATATATAATTTTGTTTGGGTGCTCGCCGCGCAATTGCGCGGGTCATCCAGCTAGTTTTGTTATACTACTTCGTTTTTTTAATCCTTTGCAATTGTTTCGGTTTTGTAACTCAACTTAGCAATTGCGTGATACGGGTAAGATAATACTAGTCGTCAGATAGTTGAGAAAAATCAATACTTAGAGTAAATTGCATCCATGGTGCATCAACTTGGTATGTGGGTGTAATTTGGTACAATAACTTAAAAAATGAGCGTTCTAGTGCAACAACTTGGTAGGTAGGTGCAATTTAGTTTAAGAACTTTGTAAGTGATAGTATAAATGCAACAACTTGCAAGGTAGATATGATTTTGATACAATAAATTAAAAAGTTATACGGCAACTTAATTATTTGGAGTATTTTTTATATAAATTCAATTTTTAAGTACTTATTTTGACAATATAGTAGCGCGGATTTGTATAAGTATATTTATATTTTTATCCTAATAAATAATAATTGAAAGTCAATTAAAGTGGATGTAAAAATTATTATATTTCGGTTGATATTTGAGAAGGTGAAGAAAAAAAAAATCTTAAAGGTAATTGGATATAAATTGTACTAGAACGCACCCATTTGTCAAGTTATTGTACTCAGACGTTCAATTCCCAAGTTCTTGCACTATACCGCACCCACCTGTCAAGTTGTTGTACTGTAGGTGCAATTTACACTAATACTTAATATTGGAGTCGTAGATGTTGTTTAAGTCGTGGAAAAAGAAAATTCAGAAAAATATCATGGAAAGGAAAATCTGTGGGAGGGGAGGGGAGGGGACGAGGGGACAGAGACCAAACCAAAGCACCATGGGCTGCCCCCGTCGCCGTCATCAATTCATCATATTCTTTCTTTCTAACTGGAGTACACTAGTGCTAACACTCTTAAGACTAGGGGATAGGAGTAATAAAGTACAAGTAGTAGTTGCTGTTGCTAATTATAATCCATACTAATAATCAAACGACCTCCCCTCCCTTCTCCTTCTCCTTCTTCTTCTTCTTCTTGTTGCAGGTCACATGGGATAGATAGATACTCCTTCCTCCTTCCCCCTCTCTTCCAATCCTAATCCTAATCCTAAAGAAAGAAGTTGGAGAAATCTCACGGCGGAATCAATCCCACGCGATTCGTCGTCGATCTGGCCACGGCACTCCGCTTCTCTCTTCTCCTCTACTCCAGCACAGCAGTATGAGTATGAATTAGGATAGGAGGGAGGGAGGGAGAGGAATAGCATAGCAGCAGCCTGCAGGCGGAGGAATTCCGCCCGATTTGATTTGGATTTGGGATTCTTCTCTTTCGTTTTCGTGTGTTTTTTTTTTCTTTGTTACTACCCTTCAATTCCTCCCTTTATTTGGGGCCAAGCCAAAGCCAAAGCAATCAACCCCGATTTCACGCCGCAAGATTCTCTTCCTTCTCATGCACCGCCTCTTAATTTCTTCTTCTTTCTTGGGGCCAGACCCCAACCCCCAATCCCTTGACCACCAAGCTCCTGCTTCTTGCAATCTTGATCGATAGTCTCCTCCATCTTCTTCGTCAAGCCTCTCCTCCTTGGATCTTTCTTACTACCTAGGTTTCCTGGTGCAAGTGCAACATGGTTGGGCAGACGGTCATGCGGATTGTGCGCCCCTGCTTCAAGCCCGACCACCAGCTCGCCGTCGGCGGCACCAGGGATGGATTGCTCTGGTACAAGGACACCGGGAGGCACGCTTGCGGCGACTTCTCTATGGCCCTCGTGCAGGCAAACAACCTTCTCGAGGATGCCAGCCAGGTCGAAGCTGCCCCTCTTCTTCTCTCCCACTCCTCCTCCACCACTTTTGTCGGCATCTACGATGGCCATGGTGGCCCGGAGACTGCTCATTTCATCGCACAACATTTCTTCCCCAATCTAAAGAGTATGTTCATTCCTCTATTTCTCTCAATACTACTACTACTACTACAATCTAAAGAGTATGTTGCTTCCCTGCAGAATTTGCTACGGAACAGCAAACTGTTTCAGTTGATGTCATTCGCAAATCCTATGCTGCCACGGAGGAAGGGTTTCTCAATCTTGTAAGGAAGCAATGGCTCATCAAACCGCAGCTTGCCTCCGTTGGTTCCTGCTGTTTGGTTGGCATCATCAATGAAGGAGTTCTTTATGTAGCAAATACTGGTGATTCCCGTGCTGTTCTAGGGAGACTTGAAAGGGGTGTTATTAAGGCGGTTCAGCTGTCAGCCGAGCATAACGCAAGCATTGAGTCTGTAAGGGAGGAATTAAGACAGTTTCACCCAGACGATCCACGAATCGTGGTCCTAAAGCACAACGTTTGGCGTGTCAAAGGCCTTATTCAGGTAGTATTTGTTTCACTTTGATCACTTCTGTATGACAGATTGTGCCTCAAAATATTATTCCATGTGCACCGCACTCCGGTTTATTAACTGAGTGGGTGCACAATTTGTGACGTTTCACAATATTGCTCACCTTTACCATATAATAGCGCAAGTACTCATACCTTTTGCCTTGCCAATTTGTGATGTGCTCAGGTTTCCAGAACGTTAGGCGATGCTTACCTAAAAAGTACTGAATTTAACCGAGAGCCTCTTTTGGCGAGATTCCGGCTTTCAGAACCCTTCCACAAACCAATTCTTTCTCCAGAACCATCCATAGAAGTACATAAACTGTGTACAGAAGACCAATTTGTGATATTTGCCTCAGATGGGCTATGGGAGCACCTGACCAATCAGGAGGCTGTGGATATAGTTAACTGTGCGCCAAGAAATGTAAGATGATATCCTAACTTTCTCTGACAATAATTTTTTTTCGTGGAGTTCTGAATTAGTTTCCATGTCAGTCATGTCTTTATCGTTGAAATTTAAGAAGAATCAACATTAATTGTTATGTCAGACGTGCTGAGTTTATTTGTTAGAACAGCAAACATCCTAGGGATATTCAACAACATCTGTGCTGGGTCACACATAACATGATGTTGCTTCAGATGCTTCAAGCCATATATTTAGCTCTAATGGAATTAATATCTTTTGAATTTATAAGTTCCATTCGCTGATCAGTTCCTTAAGTTCTTGTTTCAAACCAGATTAACTGTGCGCTTTCCCCTGAGTTCACTCTGTTTTCTGAATTAATTCATTGACTTATGTTTATCCAGGGTTTGCTTTATTGTTGTGTCTTTTGATTTTTGTTGTATCTTTGTAGAATCGAGTATAGTATCTCGGGCAAAGTGAATTTGCCTTGCTCAGGTAGATCTTCACATGTCTCATGTTCATATTTTGCAACCGTGATCCCCTTTTCTTTATAATCGCTGCGTGCTCTGAATGTTCTGATGCTAACATCTTGTTGCTAACTTTTGCCCCCCAAAAAACTGTAGGGTATTGCAAGAAGACTAATAAAAGCGGCTCTGCGAGAGGCAGCAAAAAAAAGAGAAATGAGGTACTCAGACTTGAAAAAGATTGATCGCGGGGTCAGGAGACACTTTCACGATGATATTACTGTTGTAGTACTATTCCTGGACTCTGCTCTAGTTGGCAAGAGATTC
The DNA here is from genome assembly GCF_034140825.1 of Oryza sativa Japonica Group. Taxonomy (NCBI): domain Eukaryota; kingdom Viridiplantae; phylum Streptophyta; class Magnoliopsida; order Poales; family Poaceae; genus Oryza; species Oryza sativa. The sequence goes on along the minus strand of NC_089035.1, from coordinate 43,817,871 downwards.
TATGGTGGCCCATTACTTTCACTGAGGGGTGGTGATGGTGCTTCAACGCTTACACAGAAATGATGAAGATCATAGAGGTTTTCTGAGTGAATAATCCATGGTATCTTGGCTGGTTAAAGGGTGGAGCATATTAATTTTGATTCTATAATATGTACGGATAGACTTGTACCTTTGCATGAGCTCAGGAATGCAAATATTGATCATATTACTCCTATGCGGTTGGCGAAACCTGGGAGCTGCATAACTTCAGGTACCATTGCTTAATCTTTCAGTGGATGAAACTCAAGCAATTTTTTTTTGAAACATGGCTTGAGATGATTATATCTCATATCCTTCCTTTCATTTTGCAGCATCTCCCTCCGCCTCTCAAGTCTCCGTTGTACTATGTGCTAGAGAGGGCTTTGGAGAGTTTGAAGCTGGAGGTAGCCCTGTGCAATGAGAGCCGGACTTGTTTGCTTTCAGCTTTGGACTTTGAATGTATGTCCATCTTCACCGCGGCAGAAGAAAGATCCATTCCATCTCGTTCATTCAGTATTTTCGTTCTGCGGTAGTACATATATTTATATAACAGAGAACACATGCAAGTGAGAATCACAATTTTGATTGCAGCATCGAATTGAACTGCCCTATTTGTAAAGCGTTCCTTTGGCAAGTCTTTGGATTTTGAGAGCAAATTAGTGATCGTCATCCATCAGTTTGTCACTATGTAAAGAGTTGCAGCGATGTGAGCAAAATATCCAATTTATAGAATTTGTTAGTTACTTGCTCTGCCCATTTTTATAGGACCATTTTGATTTCAAAAGGTCGAAATTTGAAGATTTTGACCAACTAGTTAGTCCATGCATATTACGGTGCAAAAGTTAGTAACCTTCGTCCCAAAAAGAGTACAATGAACATGGACTAGTATTGGTTTTATAACTATCATTAAGAACATATTTTATGATGAGAAGTTAATACTCAAGATTACCATGAAGACTTTGTGAAATTGAAAATACACCTTATAATGAGGTGGTTTTCACACAAGTTAAACAAGTCCATTGATGATAACAAAAACACATTGGACGCATGCTAATATAATTACGTGGTACTTGATGTATCAGGATTTGTCAGCAACGGACATAGGATTTGCCTTTTACTTATACTGCATTGGTAATTTAGTGGAAGGAATTACTAAACTCACCCAAAAAAAATGGAAAGAAAATTATGCGTCCTAATCATCAATCAACATATGAAGAAGTTCACTTGAGATCCCCATCTTGTCGTCGAGTTTGAAAATCGTTGTAGTAACGCATCGCTAATGTTGAAAAACTGGGTCACATTAGGTTGAAAGGCAGTATTGGAAACGGTTTTAACTGGCATGACGACGTGGGACCCACATGTTAGTGGCCCAATCATGTTCAACTCTCTCGACATCGGTAATTGAGGCGGTGGTGGTCTTGCTAGAGCGGCCGTGGCCGTTGGCGGGCGCTGGTGCCTCCTTTGGACATCACCCGCACTTGTCCTTGCACGTCGCAGTGGCCCAATATCATCTGGCCCAATAATAGCCCACACAACCCTAGGCTGCGCTAGTGTCGTCGGTCCCCATCCCATTCGGCCACCGATCCCAATCTCAATCTGACGCCGCCGCCGGCATCCCTGACTCACCGACGCGGCTGCACCAGGCGCCGCCGCCGCCGCCTCCGCCTTGATCGTAAGGAAGTAAGTTTGGAGCACCATGGCTCTGCGATCGGCGGCCGGTAGGCTGGCGTCGTCCAGCCGCCGCCGCCTCCTCTCTCCGCCCACCAGCATCCACACGGCCTTCCTCCACTCCCACGCCACCAGCTTCGGTACCCTTCTCCTCCTAAACCCTACCCTACCACCTAACTCTTCTTCTTCTTCTTGTCCAAACTCCTTCCTCTTGGTTGGTTCATCAGGATACAAGCAAGTAGCTGAAGAGGACAAAAGCAAATTGGTCGGTAACGTCTTCAGCAGCGTCGCCTCCAGTTACGATCTCATGAACGATCTTATGAGCGTTGGACTACATAGGTTGTGGAAGGACAGGTTTGCTTCCAATCTCCTCCTCCTCCTCCTTTTTTTCATGTCAGGCTTACCACATTCCTCTTCTCTATTTTTTAAGGCTCATCTCAAAGCTTAATCCTTTTCCTGGGATGAAGCATCTAGATGTGGCTGGTGGAACAGGTATTCTTCCTTTCTTACCTTCAGCATTAACATCCTAAGATGCCATGTACCATGCATAGCTTACTGACCCACCCGACTAAAAACATAGCCTTGCTAGTCAAAAGATATTAGTGTATTTGTGTTATGTAACTCCTCTGCATTTTTTTGGCATGTCTAAAACGTCGATGTGCTGTGCTGTGTTCCATGTGCTAATATCCCCATTTCCTGTGCAATACTGCAAATTATATGAAATGTGCATCAATTAGGTGACATGTTAATTTCGGAACTTTTCTTTGTTCTAAAAATGCGCGCTGTCCTAAAATAAGGTGATTTTACACCTAATGTTTCAATTACTACTAGTCTGTTCATGAATGATATTTCAACATGTCCAAGTAAACGGTTACTCCCTTCTCAAAAGAATTTATCTAGTTGCTTGCTAATCTCGTTTTGAAATTGGAAAGTAATTCATCCAATGACTCTCTATGCCTTCAGGGGATGTTGCCTTCCGTGCGCTCGAGAGAATCAATAGCGTGAGCCATAGAGCTATGCAGGGTACTCTTACTGATATTGAAGAAGAAACACAAATCTATGTTTGTGACATTAATCCAAATATGCTGAATGTTGGAAAGAAACGTGCTTCAGAAAGAGGTTTGGATTCATGAAATTTCTTAGCATCATGCCACCTTTATTTCACATACTGCTTCTGTTGTCCCATGGTTGATTTTGTTTTCTTTTTATTTCAGGATACAAAGAAGGCCATTGCCTTAGCTGGATACAAGGAGATGCTGAAGCTCTGAGTTTTGAGGATGGATCTATGGATGGCTATACTATTGCGTTTGGGATCAGAAATGTGACACACATTGAAAAAGCTCTATCAGAAGCTTATAGGTCGGCCCATAATATTGAACTAACTGACTGTATTTATATTTGATCATGATTTTCAAATGTTGTGTATGTGTAGTATGTTTGGATCAAATCATTAGATGTGTCCAAAGCGCTTTTCTTTTCTTATTAATGTCTAATCTCAGCTTCTATCAAATGCTGTTAGTTTCACATGGATTTACATGTTTCAGAGTCCTAAAGCGAGGGGGAAGGTTCCTATGCTTGGAATTGAGTCATGTGGATGTTCCGCTTTTTAAAGAGATGTAAGTTTCTTTAGCCAAGTATATGTTTCTTTTCTACCTAATTTAGAAACACAGGTAGGATAGTTTCATATAAGGTATTTTCCAAGTGTCTTCTTACACATGGTGTAAAATAAAAGAGAAAATAACAGAGTTAAATCAGTTGTGAACAATTACATTTTTAGCTTTCATAACTGGTAATCATTTCTATAAAGCTATCGTTCGTAGTTCTATACCAAGCTATGTATTAAAGCGTTGAGGGTTCTAAAAATGAAAATATTACTTGAGATGTCTCAATGGTTTAAAGGTTCCCTTCTTCTGGGGAAAAAGAATATTTGATGTTTCTTCCTACCAATGCTTGCGGAAATTAACAATTCTGAGGATTGTAAAAAACAAAAGTAATACTTGTGGTGATTTGTCAGTGGACAGCTTAATCCAACCGGAAAAGTTTCCCTTCTGTTAGAAAATATATTTGAAGCTTCTTCCTGCTGGTTCTTGTGGAAATTTGACGCCAAAGTTTTTGGCATAGTTCTGTTACTAACGGAGAGTGAATCTGTACACGTGAACAAAGCTGTGACCAACATTTGTGAGACCATTAGACCAGAATATTTTCAGCAGGACAGTTTCTGTAAAATATGCATAGTTACTAGTAGTATTTAACAAGGAGTCATTCTTGAGGCAGTTAAAGTTTTAAATCAACAGAAATAGCATATCTATTATGTGTATATAGTTGCCAGTTACCTTTCCATTGATCTATTGACAAGTTGTTGATTCTTTTGGCCTTTTCTTCAGTTATGATGTTTATTCATTTTCTGTGATTCCGGCTGTGGGAGAACTAGTGGCCGGTGATCGCCAGTCATACCAATACTTGGTTGAGAGTATCCGCCGGTTTCCAAATCAGGTAATTCTGGTTCTTTATTATCCTTGCCTACTTCTGAGCTGCCATGTTAGGATTAACTATTGACAAAACATGGATGTACATTTGTTGCTTAGAATTTTGGTTCTAAAAGGCTTTCTACTGTATGCTATCCACTCCAGTATAGGCAACTAGAAACCAGTAACTTATAAAAGGTTCATACATATTGCTTTATGTGCCCACGGCAAGAGGCATTAAGCAGAAATGTAGGGAAGTTTTACGGAGACAGCTGAGATGTATCTTTTGCATATCTGGTGATCAAACTTGTGCTTTTCCAGGAAAAGTTTGCTCAGATGATCCAAGAAGCCGGATTTGAGAGGGTAGAATACGAAAATCTGGTGGGTGGTGTGGTTGCCATTCACTCTGGACTGAAACTGTAGAACATTCTGGGTTTCAAGTTTGATGGATACTTTACTGTTACTCCTACGGCAACGGCAAGGTCTTGTGAAGCGGGCGTTAAGAATCAGGACCTAACGAACAAACTAACTCAATCTTGTACCAGTAGTTAGCATTGCAATAAATACATGCAGTGTTTCTGTACATGTTTCTTGTATTTATTTTTTTTAGATGAAAGGCTTTTGACAGCCCAGCTTTACTGAAAAGCATAAAATGTTGTTTTGACAACCAAAACAAACAACTAAAAGGGAGTCACACTAGATTGACAGAAAAGTTACAGCCTATTCTCACGCCTTTGTTTTGGTCTTGTCAGCTCCCGCCGGCTTCAGTTGCATTCTGCATCATTCTTTGGATGATGGCAAGCAGTGAGCGACATGTAACGACGTTGTTGTGTTATACAGACGACCATGCTGTACTAGTAGCATCCGACCCAGTGTTGTAAAAGTCGGCCGACCATACGGCCGTATATACGGAAACGCCGGCCAAACCGTTCCGTTTCAGCATGTCGAAACGGTGTTTGAAAATGCGACCAAATCTGGACATTTTGTTTGCTTAATCACCTTTTTTTATAATTATTAGATTAGACCTATTATGTGTCACAATTAAGTTATATTGGAACCTGTTTTAAATGGTTAGCAACCCACAAGAGTTGGTCAACCCTTCCGGCTATATGCGTAACAAAAGTTACTGTTTGTTTCAGTATAATCAAATGGTGATGCAAGCATATTATCTCATTTTGATAATATATGTTAAAGTATGTCTATAACCATAAGAAATTATCAAATATATCGTTATTGGGCCTGTTTGGCTGCCGGGGTTGCAGCAGCCGCAGCCAACCGGAATAGTCCGGCAAGCTCTAAGATAGCAGGGGCTACAGCAGCCGCAGCTGCAGTCCCAGTTTGCCGAACAGGCCCATTAGTGTGAACGCCAAAATTCCGTTTAATCCTGATTAATTATCCGTAATTCGATTAATCGCTTAACGGTACTCATTCCATTTCACCACCGTTTTTCATCTTTTATAACACTGATCCAACCACGTTTCATCCATCAACCCTCTCTCCAACCACTATTTCCCATCTTTTATAACGCTGATCCAACTACTACTCATCTATCAAACCTTACAATCAGCTTATCTCTACGGGGATAAGAACGTCTTTTATAACACTTATCTAACCAGGAAAATAATAGTTATGTCTTTTATAAGACTGATCCAACTACTTCTCATACACCAATCCTTACAATCAGCTTGGAAAACAATAGTTATGCGTCTTTTATAACACCGATCCAACTACTTCTCATCCATCAATCCTTACAATCAGCTTATCTGAGATAGGAAAACAATAGTAATCCTTACTATCATCTTCCTCCAACCATCTTTTCCCGCCTTTTATAACACTGATCCAACTACTTCTCAATTCTTACAATCAGCTTATCTCTATGGAGATAGGAATCCATCAATTCTCACAATCAGGTTATCTCTATGGAGATAGGAAAACAACAGTTATGCGTGTTTTATAAAACTGATCCAACTACTTTTCATACATCAATTCTTACAATTAGTTGTCTTTTATAACACTGATCCAACTATTTTTCATTCATCAATCCTTACAATCAGCTTATCTCTATGGAGATAGGAATCCATTAATTCTTACAATCAGCTTCTCTCTATGGAGATATTGATCAGCTTATCTCTATGGAGATAGGAAAACAATAGTTATGCGTCTTTTATAAGACTGATCCAACTACTTCTCATCCATCAATCCTTACAATCAGCTTATCTCTATGGAGATAGGAAAATAATAGTTATGGGAAGTTGATCCTTAGGATCAGCTTATCTCTATAGGAGCTAGTAAAACAATAGTTGAGTCGGACATGAGTCATATACACAGATTGTACGTATAGCCCATTTCAGAAGTAGAACTAATTGCAGTCGTTATCTATCAAGACCCATTATGCATGTCCAAAATTGAGATGTTACAAGGAATGAGCGAGGTTACAGTTGGGAAAGAAGTCCAAATCGAAGGAAGGGCGGAATGCAATGGTGGAAGTAGAGAAGAGAGGAGCTACCTCGGTTGCAGCTTGGCAAGGAACCTGAGATCGGGCTGCTGCTTCTGGAGGACAGGGGTGACGCGCGCCAGCAGCGACGGCTTCTTGGCCTTGGCCGGGAACAGAAAGGACTGCAGGGGCACCTTGGACTTGGAGGCGACGCGCGTCAATGGCAGCGGCGGCGGGGTTGTGGCTCCGGCTCCGGCTCCGGCTGCAGGTCCGTCGGCGTCAGGCAGGGTGACGCCCCCGTGCTGCAGCTTCTTCTCGATCTGGGCCTGGAGGCCCTTGACGTGGTCCTGGCCGGCCTGCAGCTCGTCGGAAACCCGGTTGTTCTCCTGCTGCATGTTGAGCACCTCGCCCTGGAACTTGGCCGCCTGGTACGACGTGAACTCTCCTCCTCCTCCTCCTTGTTCCAGTGCCGCCGTGATCTCCTCCTGCACGTCGCACAGGGCCGCGAACCTGCACTGCAGCTCCCCTCGCAGCATCGCGTTCTGCTCCGACCACACCTGCAGCTCCGTCTTGAGCGCCCTCAGCTGCTGCTCCTGCTTCTGCTTCTGCTTGGTGTCACTGTTGCCGTCGGTGGCCGCCGGCTGCAGCTGCTGCATCAGCTCGTCGTGCTTGCGCTGGAACTCCTGCACCCGCTGCAGGGACGAGCTGAACTTCATCCAGAACTCGAGGTTCTCCTCCAGCAGCGTGTCGATGTCCTTGCGTAACTTGTTCTCCAGAGGCGACGACGATGTGGCCACCGCTGGCAACCGCAGCTCCTCAGCTTTCACCTTCTCGCTCTCGTCGCCTTCATGGATGGTCGACCCCATTCTGATCATCCTCGAGATGGACGACAGGCTCTGCTTCCTGTGATGTCCCAGCGAATAGCTCGGCGTCCTTCGATGGCCGCGCCGACCTCCGCTGCTGTCTCCTCCTCCTCCTCCTCCTCCTGCTGCTGCCGCTCCTGCCTCGGATGAGCCACTGCTGAGCAGCTCACGCAGCGACCGGATCTCATGCATGCACTCCTGGTTCGTCTTCTCCACCTCAGCCAGCCTCCTCTTGGCATCCTTGTTTTCCTCAAGGAGCGCCCTGTACTCCGCCACCAGGATAACCTTCTTCTCTTCTTCAACCCCTTCTCCTTCTTGTCCTTTCTTCTGCTTCCGCATGCCATCGGGGTCATCCACTGCAGCTGGAGCTTCATCGTCACAGCCTCCCAGGTCGTCGGAGGAGATGTGACGCAGCCGTACCAACGACCCTCTCTCCCGCGAACATCCTCCTGCTTTCTCCTGTCCAACGTCCACCGCCTGGGCCTCCTCCTGCGTCGCTGTTGATTTACCCGCAGGATCAACGTCAGCTGTTGATTTACCCGCAGGATCAACGTCATCAGATGCAGCCTCCGTCTGGACCTGGGGTTCAGCAACATCATCTATGCCTCCTGCATCATTGTCCTCCTCCTCCTCCTTCCCATCCGCCACTGCCAATGTGCCTCCTACACCACCGTGTTCAGATGACTGCAACATCTCTGATATACCACTCAGTCTGCTTATGGCTTCGCTGAAGTTCGAGCGGATCGTGCTCTCGTCTTTGTGGAAGCAGCTTTCAAGAGCCTGCACTCTCACCAGCTCCTCTTCTAGCTTCTTCAGCTTCTCATTTACTTTATCTGGGTCACTCACATTCTCTTCCTCCAGACTCTGCAGACAACTCTCCAACTCGCTGTTCTCTCGACACAGCCTGTCTATCTGTGAGCTCTGCGATGACACCATAAGCTCCAAATCAACCACCTTGTTAACAAGTTCATCGATATGTTCTGTGATTTCTGCCACCGAGATGCTGCCGTCCCTCTCAAAATGTTCCTTGATCTTCTCGAGCACTGTCTGCGTCTCAAATTCACCCAGTTTGATATGCTGTACCTCTTCCATCTCAAAGCCATGATTCTTCCTCACGTTTTTATCACAAGGATCTGGAGAATCCGGCAAGGATTTCCCATGCCCCTCCATTACAGCCTTGAGCTTCTCACGTAGAACCTTGACTCTTTCTGACTCGCCCATTGCCTGGCTAGCAGATGTCTTCCGCTGTTCCTGCAGTTTGACAATGGTGTCTTCACAAGATTTAAGGGCTGTTGCTGTCATCAGTGCCCGGGCTTCATCATCCTCAATCACCGCACTTTCATCAAACTTATCTTGGAAATGGCACACCTGTTCCTGCATGTCATTGATTTGCTTCTCAAGATCCCAGTACTTTGCAATGCCACTCTCGTACGAGCTTTTGATGAATTCTTTCTCGGTCTGCATCACAAGTATCTCTTTCTGTAGTCTGCTGATCTCCTCCCGTGCGTTGTCCTTGTCGATTGGAGCTGACGTCGTGTTCTTGTTCATCGACCCTGCAGGCTGCTCTCCTCCTTTCTTCTTCTTCATCAATCCGTCAACAGTCGACTTGTGAATTTTACGTGGATCGACTGGGGTAAATGCCTTGGGGATATTGTCATCTTCCTCTTCTAGCATTGCATACTGCACTTGGTCAGGGAAAGCTGTCGCGATGGTATGGTTTGCTTTGTGCAGTTCCCCTGAAATGATGTCATACCGGTCAGCTAGACCCCTGTACGCCCTGTATACTTCTTCCACTTGAGTGATCACCTCCGGCCGCCTTTTGTAGTACATCTCTGCCCTTTTTGAAAAGGAATCAGCTTCCTCTCCAAGGAGTAAGAGCATGCACTTCACTCTGTGTTCCATATCTGCATATATATCCACAAGACCATTTCATGGGATCAGAAACACAAATTTCTATGATGATTTTACAGCAGATAAGATTTCACATACATTATTGGTTTCATAGCTTCAAAAAGGCCCTAATTATGTCACGGGTATCAACATTATTTTGTTTTGCTAGCAAGTATAACTGCAACAGAAACTGCTGAAAACACAGGAATAAAGCTCCCAAACAGGAGAAACAGTTTCCTGATATGACAATATTCTAAAGTAAATTTAATATATTTTTAAGGCGATTGTTTTCCATCTAGATGTATAATGTTTCTTTGTCCCCTTTATCAGGTTGCATCATATCAATTGTACGCATATGCATTCACCTCAGTTCTGGAGGTTCAGGAATTTACACATTCGATTTGGTCCAAATTGATCCTCAGTCCCATTCCCATAAGCAATACATGTTTAATCTTCAGATCAACAAGCCTAAGCTGATTATGATTGTGCAGATTTACCCAGAAAAGTGAAGAGGTTATGTGTATTAATTTAGAGATGTGAGATCTCGTGCTACTCCAAATAAGAATATCTGTAGCCTCATATCAAGAATCACATGGATGGAAGGCTTAGAATAATTTCGTTATTCTCCCCATTGAAGAACTTCTAGGATTGAACAAACCAACAAATCTCCCATATAAGTACATACATAACTCACAGAAATCAAATATATGATAAAAAAGATCAAGATTATATATTGGACGGTCACCTTGGAGATGGCTATCAAGCCATTTGGACTGCTTGGTGCGGATGTGGCTCGCCCACCACCATGAATACGCATTGCTCGCCGCCCGCTGCAGCATCCTGCCTCCTCTGTCTCTTCCTCCTTCACCTTCTCCAAAATCCAAAGCATTAGTCTTTCCTGTGCATGAAAACTAACACACGAGAACAGAGAAGTGGCAAATGAAAAGAGCAAGAAAGGAGGAGGGAGGAGATGCCATTGAGAGGCTCATAGCCAAGTCCATTCAATGGCTAAATATAGTTAAGATGGTGAGAGGTTAAAGGAAAGGAGAACACACAGCAGATGCACAAACATGTACATAATAGAATTGCTTAAATGCAGATAGGAAAAATAATAACTGCGCTGAAATGGCAGATCAAATGAGACAACAGGCACACAATACTGCTACCTAGCTGTGCCCCACGATGGAATGGAATAGGGTTCTACTTCTAAATTACTTGCTATATTCTTTCAGAAAGAAGAGCGACATTTCATATTGTTCCAAAGGCAATCTGATTAATTATCAATCTTCTCACATGAGATAAATAGGTAAAGGCCATTTAGAATTCATGAATTTAATGAAAAAAATATCAAGCCTCTGAAATTCCTGCAAAATTCATACATTTCGAACAGGCTTAAGATACCAGCCTATATGTTGGCAGGGGATTTATTTTTTCTCTTTGAATAAGTTGACATACGCCAGAGAGACAAGTGTCTTCCATGCATGGAACAGTGACTCTGATGTTAAACTCCCTTTCCTGCTCCTGTCAAAGCGGCATTGCCTCGATGAGATTATTGTGGAATCTTTATTGTTTCACAATAATTTGCAACCCATGCATGAGCACTTTCCAAAACTCGGAGCTCGCCGACAAGTAGATCTTTGGCCATTTCTTTTCTGAATGGATGCATGCTCCTAGAGGCAGGGCCATCAACAATTTCAAGTTGCTGCAATATAGAAATTAAATTAGATTATTCAATTTTACTGTTTAATTGAAGTTTTGCTTCACTCAAGTCTTTCATGATAATTTCAATTTGTGTCCCTATTTTTTTAGTATAGTATGTATTCAAATTTTTAATTGGTGAATTAATCTCCCAAACACTGTAATAATCATGAAATATGATTACTAACTTACTATATTGGAACATCCATGCCTGAGTTGTATATATGTGTGTGTGTCTTACTTCCTCTGATCCAAAATATAGGTCGTTTTGGAGTTGTGCACAAAGAGTAATAAAAGTGACTAATGAATTTGATGGCCTTAAATTATTTTTGCATTGGAAAACATGGGCAATTTATTCATGAGAGAAGCAGCATTTATGTAACAGAAAACAATGCATTGAAATTCTGGCATGACTTAAATTTGGAGCAGAATTGAGAGAGCTAAAAATGACTTATATTTTGGATTAGAGGGAGTATTCGTCTTTGTCAAAGAATGCATGTGTATAATTTGCCAAGTGCATTCCTTTACATAGCCACTTATAATCGTATGAATATGTTTCTACTTAAGAACAATAGCAACATTGTTTTCATACATACCATAAAACATAAGTGCTGACAGAATGGGAAAATGCAAAAGGATATTTGGAATTGTAGGTTACTTTTTTAATAGACAAAACTCTTGTTATTCTTGGTGCCCTCACCTCAATAGCTGCAGAATGGCCCTGAATCATTTCAGCGAAGTGCAAGAGCAACCTGCGGTGAGCATGGATTTCTCTCTCCATATTCTTCAAAGGACATCTGGCAAGCCTACCATCACTTTCAGCAGCCTCCATGGCCATCTCTTCGAGTTCTAAAGACGTTGTAATCATGCCATTGGACATCAACAGAAACTCTTTAGTATCTAACCTAAAGGGGCTGTCAGGCTAAATGCAAAACAAGAAAAATATGCTACTAGCATAGCACCTTTAAGTGACATGGCAGAGAAAACCCGAAGAAATGCGCGCAGAATCAGAGGAATCCCAATGCCTTTGCTCTGAGAGGATTTGACTTCCCTGTTTCCATTCTTTGAATTTAAAATACAAGCAGAGACCATTTTCTTATATCATGCCAAAGCTATTACAGAATGATAACTTTTTGACTATTTTTTTCGCCGGGAAGGCCGAAGGAGGCCATCCGAATGTATTAAGAAGGAGTAAAAATTACAAGAAAAAAACATCACAATGCACCAAGGTGCATGACCACACACCACGCGCTACCACCCAAGCACAAACCGCTGAGGGTGAAGCCTAGCACCAAACGACCCCCGCTAAGCGTGGCCGAACGCCGCTAGGCCTACGGCAACACCACAGAGACAAGACTCTGAAAACGATGCCACCACGGTGGTCACGACATCCAGGATGCCGCCATCGCCCATCTAAAAAAGATGTGGTTTTCACCCAGAGAAGCTCATCAAGAAAGGAAGAGGATACCCCTCGACAACGCCCCAAGGAGGTTACGACGCCCGAAGACGTAGCCGCTGCCGGCCCGGTGAACCACCGGACTAGGCTTTCGCCTGGGACCCTACAACCTTGACTGCAAATCGCCGTCCACCAACTCAGAACCACCACACAGACAAATGGCAACACGTAGCTTCCGCCATACCACACCAACGCCCCTCCGTCGGCCGACTTCATTGAACCACACCGCACTGACGCCCCTCCGTCAGCCGACATCAACCACCGCCCCTGAGAGCAAGGTTGTCAGTATCCCGATTCGTATTCTAGTATCTTACGATAATACGATCCTACCAAGCCGAAACGATACCGATCCCACATAGTATCCTAATATTCATAGTATCTCGATCATACTATTCATTACTACACGATCCTACAAAATTTTAGGTGGTATCCCGATTCTATGATCCCTACGATACTACAAAATATTATTTAAAATAACATGGTTTCAAATAAATAATATAAATAAATATGCTCAAATTTATATAAAAATCAGCTAAATATATCAAAACCAACGTGGTTTCTCTCGATAAATATCTCTATTTGCATGACATATATCATTACTATATTTTTTTAATATAGAATGGCTATATATAATTAATATAAATATTAATTAAACTTAAAAAAAGAAAATCCCATAGTATCCCGATACTACAATACGATCCTACGGTACGATATTACTTTGAGTAAAACGATACTACCTATTATCCCGATCCTGACAACCTTGCCTGAGAGCTGGCCCAGGACCCCTCCGTTCCACCACCCGCTGGCCTCCTCGCCAGCTTTGGACGAAAGGAGAACCCGGGACTGGATGGCATTGCTTTGGCAGCCTAGGCTTCCCCCGCTGACGAGCTGCCGCCTCAATCCAACCCAGAAACTCCCCACAGAGAAGGGGAGGAGCTCCAAGAAGGGCGAGGGTGCCGACCTGTCACACCCTGAAGTTCTCCTCCCAAGCCTAAAATTTAATTTATAAATGACCCTAAGAAAATGCCGGTGCAAATCTAAGAGAAAACCCTAAGAAAGTAATACAAATAATAATCGAATCTGGCATGTGGAATTTTTCTTGAGTTCTACATGTCGAAAGTCACTAACAGGATTTTTAGTGGAATTTTCAGAGCCCTAGAAATAATTTTAACCAATTAAAATTGAGCAAGCAATATTTTAATTCCAGGGAAAATCCTTTTCTTCCTTTTTCTTTTTCTTTTTCCCCCTTTTCTTTTCGAGTGGGCCGCCGGCCCATTCTCCTTCCTCCTCTCCCCTCCGCTGGGCCGGCCGAAGGCCAAGGCCCAGCTAGGCCGGCCGCCTCCCTCCTTCCACCCGGGACGCCGACAGGTGGGCCCCACCTGTCGGGCCCGTCTCCTACCTCGCGCCTGCGCCGCCGCGCCCACGCCTCCGCCTCCTCCGGGCCACGTCGGTCACGCCCGCGCATGCGCCGCACCTCCCGCGCCCACTCCCCTCTCTCTCCCGCCCGCGCCCGCGCCCGAGATGGCCGGGATTCGATTTTCGAATCCCGCCTCTCTCTCTCCTCTCCCACTCCCCCACGTTGGCCGGCAGAATCTCGCCCCTACCGGCCACGTCCGGGACTCCCCTCCCCTATTTAAGCTCCGCCGTCGCCCCCTCTCTCTTTTTCCCCATTTCGCTGAACTCCCTCGTGCTCCCCATCGCTCCCGCGCCGTGCACCCACCCGCCGCCGCCTTTCCCGCCGCTAGCCGCCGCTAGGCTCGCCGCCGTCGGGTTCGCAAGGACGAACTCCACCCCGTCCGCCCTTCCTCCGTCGGGATTCGTCGCCGGAATTCGCATCCCCTCGCGCTCCGGTGAGTTCTACCTCTACCGCCGCCTTTGGCCAAGGATGCCGGCCGCCGTGGTTCATCTCCCTCTCTCTAATCTCTCTCTCCTCCTTCCTTAGGGCACCCCGAAGCCCGTCCACCGGTTGCCATCGTCCTCCCGTGGCTTGCCATCGCCGTTCACCGTCGTCTTCCTCCGCGCCGGCCACCCTCGGTGAGGCGTCCTCTCCCCTCTACTCCCCTCCCTCTCCTTCCTAGCCGCCGCTTAGCGCCGCCGCCTTCGCGTCGCCTTTGCGCCGCCGCCTCCGCCGCCGATTGCCGTCGCGGCAACGCGTGCGCGCGCGCCGTCGCCATCGCTGTGGCCGGTCGGCCGGCCTTGAGCCGAGCCGAGCCAGGTCGCCGCCGCCCGTCCGATCAGCCCCGGGGGCGATCTGGGCCGTCGGTCCCGTGGACCGGCGGTGGACCACCTGCGTGGTCCCGGTCCACGGTGCACCGCCCCCCCCCCTTGAGCCGCTGCCGAGTGGGGCCCGCGTGCCGGCGCCCCTTCTCCCTCTCTCCCGAGCCGCTGACCGGTGGGCCCCACATGTCGGCGCCGCGCCCCCCCCCCTGATGACGTCAACCCTGGGAATTATTGCGCAATAAATTATTTAAGGACTTTTTGTTATAGTAATAAACAAAGTGAATCTTCTAAAATTCATAACTAATTCATCCGAGTAAATCAAGAAAAATGCGTAGAATCCATTAAAAATGGTTTTGTTCTCTGTTTCAGTAGTCTTATAGCCTGTTTGTATTGTTTGCTTTGTATGTCGCCTAGATTCCGGTTCTTCCGACGCTCCGGTGTACTTCGAGATAGTCGCCGAGGTTCCTCCAGCTGCAGAGCAAGGCAAGTCATACCTGTCACTTGAACATGTTGATCCTATATTACAAATGCTCTATTGTTTTTCTTCAAATACTGCATCGTTTTATAATGTTATTATGGGATGTTTACCTATTGTTACAGCCATGCTATTTTGGTACCTTGCTCCTTTGTTAGCTTGGGTTATAACATGAATAGACGTTGGACTAGGAGTTGCTTAGCCATGCTTAGTTCAACTAGTATATAATGGGGAAAATCCTGTTAATGTTTAGACTGTTGGTTCTAATGGTATTGTTGGATTAGTGCCACCGCTTTGGTGTTGATTAATTAAAATAAATCACATGGTGGGCTGTGGGTGCATGGTTTTGCTGGTCGCACCCATGGCAGTTAAGGACCGGTTCGCGGGATGCCCTGGAAGAACTTATCGTACTTACCACAAGCCAGCGTGGGCAACGGCTGGGCTTGTAGTGTAGCTTTTCTCTAGCTGACGCATCCAGGCAAGGGTGGGCGTGATGGAGTTTGGATGGGCCCTGCGACGGCCTATGCGGCTTCCAGATTCACCTAGGCACGAGAGGGGACTGCCCGTCGCCCGCTGGGGACGGGGGTGAAACCTGAGGTGTGGTGTGCTTGGCTAGAGGGGGTTATGCGAAGGGTCCTGTCACGGCCTCTTTCCGGTATGTCGTGGTGGCATGTCGGCGCACGGAAACGTGTCGTGGGGCTGTGTCTTGTGGGTACAGTTGTACACCTCTGATCAGAGTAAAACTATTCGAATAGCCGTGCCCGCGGTTATGGGCGGTCAACCAGATTCACCGTGATTAGTCTCACCCTAGTTTAGTCTAATGAAATTGGATAGTATAGGTGGATGGTTGGGCCTGTTGCAACGTGGGATAGCGTTGGACAGCGGATGATCAATATTAATTAATTATTGCAACTGTTTAATTCTTTCAACTTCTGTTTATAAATGCTCGCTTTATGCAAATGAACCACTCTAGCTCTCCCTTGATAATTCCCTGCATCATACCCCTATTCCGGTATGACTTGCTGAGTACAGTGGGTAGTACTCAGTCTTGCTCTATTTTCCCCCAACCCCAGAGTGCGAGTATGTGTCCGATGGAGGTTTCTCCGAGGAGTAGGCTTCGTCCGTGCCGTCGAGGATGCCTGTGGAGTGGTGTTCCCGCTGCAGTTCTAGTCAAGGCTTAGCTCCTGTTGTCTTTCGTTTTTCCGCTGCATTTATGTAAGACTTTTATGATGTTTGTAAGACGTGGATCTGAATGTCAACATTGTCTTTTGTGTACCCCGGCCGGTCCTGGACGGGGATTTTAATGCACATTCTGCTTGGAATTCTATTCGGGAATTTCTGGGCGTGACACGACCGGCAACGGAGAAGACGACCCACCGCTGCCAGCTCCCTTTACACTACCATCTGGGCTTGCGCCGACGCCAGTGAAGCTATTGCTGCTCCGGCTCCGGCACAACCCACCGGCGCCCCCGTCACCCAGCCGCCGCGCCCCATCTGGCCGCGCCGCACAGCCCACCCGGCCGAGGAGGGCACTGCGGCGGCACCCTGGCTGCCTGGCTGCCGAGGCCTGCCCGCGCCATGGGGGCTCGCGGCCGCACTGCCGAGCCGCGTGAGCCCGGACCGGCCGCACGCCGAGCTGCCGCCTCCCAGCCGCCGCGCCCGGGCAGCCGCACCGGGCCGGCCGTGTTGCCGCCGCCGCTCCCAGCCACCACCGCCTCCAGGCTGCCGCCGTCACAGCCGTCGAGCCGCCGCCACCGCGCCCAGGCTGCCGCACTGGGCCGGCCACGCCGCCGCTGAGCCGCCGCCACTGCCCCCCAGCCGCCTCGCGCCGCCGTCGCACCAAATCCGGGCGCGTGGTGGCCGGATCCGGCCTTGGAGGCGCCGGATCTGCTGCCTCCCCTCATCGCACCGCCGTCACCACCTCCGACCACGGTGGAGGGTCTTCGCCGGCGTCGTCCCGTCCACGTCGTGCCGGGAGGGAGTCGCCAGGAAGGAAGGGCCTCGCCGCCGCCTTCCCTGCTCGCTGCCGGCTTTGCCGCCGGCGAGCTCTGGCGGCGGCAAGGCGGTGGGGAGGGAGTGGAGGCGCGGGCGGCTAGGGTTTTTCGCCCCCCGAGCCGCCCGCGCGAGAGCGACGCGAGGGATTGTTCCCTTCATTTTTTGACTATTTCAAATGTCTCATTCCAGAAAATATTGAATTAATGCACACGAGAAATACATTTACTGATAAAGTTTCTCTAGATACATAAGCTAGTGTTTCAAAGTTCATTCAAGCTTAGCATATCACTTTGCAATCTGTTTTTAACGGGTCCGCGGTCATAGTTCAACACGAACAGTTGAACTCATGACGACCTCGGTCCAAGGCCCTCCAACCTTCATGTAGTTAATGAAGTTAGCCTACCTCTACTCAATTTCAAGGTTCAGCATGCTGTCAGAGAAAAAATGTCTACAGCATAAATATGTCCAGTATCTCTATACTAATAGAGCAGATAAAATATAGCAACTGAAGAGTGAATTGAACTGGTCATAAAGAGCTGACCAACAACATACTTTATGACAAAAGAAGTAGCAGAGCTTAAATTGCACATATCTTCAAATATTGGGAGCCTATGCTTTTGCCATATGTCAAGCTTCTTCTTGTATAGTGGATCTTGGACTGGCATATCTATTCGAATAAGTGCCTGAACAGTGATAAGGAGTTACTCGAACACCATGTGCAACAATACATACAAAGGGCAGCGATTTTTGAAAAATCAATGTGCAATTAATATGTAATATTTCTTGGTCAATGGAAAAGGAAGTTTAATTAGACCTTAAGAACTATATTTTTAATGACATCTAGTCCTCAATAATAAAATTACTAATCTTTCAAAGTGACAAAGATGCGAAAAATTGGTATTTGTTTTTTATTGTTTTATTTTACATAATATAAGTGCCCTTTCAATTTATAGTAAGCATTCGTGCCTCCTGGAAATCAGGACATTTGAATTTAGAGCTAGGCTGCTGTTTTACCTGGTCATATATGTTTCTGGCGAGTGTAAATCCAAAGTTGAGTGCCAGTGTAGCATTTGAGTATTTCCCATACCTTATCATCACCTAAAATTGTAGTGAACACTTGAGATTTCAGAGCTAGCAGAAACACATAAAAAGAAATGAAGCACGGTTGCCTCCATTCCCAGAAACATTTTTGTGATAAGGATAAAGATGCAGCTCATGGATTTGGCTACTCACAGTTTATCAGGTTATTTAAGTGTATAGAATAAAGCATAATAACTAGTAGCAAGAATCACCTGTTCACCAACAGCATAATTTCTGTCAGCAATGATCTGCAAGTTGTAAGAAATAAGAGCAAAGAATGTTACTTTGGTATCTCTAGGTGGATAAGAAATTATGTAAAAGATCTTCGTAACCATACAACATAGGCACAAAAGTACACAGATAGATGTGGAACTAATGATGGTTACCTCACAAACATCTTTCTGCTCATCATATATCAAAACAGAACCAAAAACACCATCATGGTTGAGGAAATCTGCAAATGGAATCTAAATGACGCTTTCAGTATCACGAAAATGTTAGGGCATTATGCATGCGATCCATTTAATCTGCAAAAAAGATGATAGGAAACAAATGAGAGAAACTGTACCAACAATACACCTCTAGGAGTCCGCCAAGCTCGAGATGAAACTGCATGTGCCATGTAAAAAATGCCCCAAGTTTACAGTCTCTCCTATTATGCTCCTTTTGGTCATTTAAAACTCAAATGAAATACCACTGTACATTGCAAGAAGGTCCAGGTGGAAGTGCCCTTCTTACTAATTTGGTTTAACCAACAATCAGAGGGATTCAATGTCTGACATGTGGAAATAAACATGTATAGTTTCAAAACAGTAAGAATGTTGCCAGCCTGGTTCCAACATGTTGAAATGCCAAAACTAGTTTAATATATTGATTAATTACTAATTTATATTTTCCTCCTTAAATGAGGAGTTGAAGCGGTGGCACATTCTACATCAACCCCTCCTCTATCAGAATCTTTAGTGTCTTTGTAAATGATTGCATCATATGCCATCATCCATTTAAGTGTATATGCATGTGGCTATAAAACCTGATGTGAATTATGTATTCCCTATTCCTGATTTGATTATATTTATTTACAACCCTCTGCAGTGCATGGGAGCCATATGATAGCAATGTTGCATGGTGTGACCGATGTACTCAACTTGCATGCATTAAGCAACATCAAACACGAATTCAGCGAGGAAATGTTACTACATACCCAATGCAGAAGCATGCATGAAATCCCCCAATTTAACTTCTCCAAACAAATGTGGGAAATGGTCAAGAGCCTTGCATATGAAAAGGATAAAAATGAGATTGGTGGAAAAGGAAGGATAGATTGGATGTGCATATTGCGTGCATAGATAGAGAAAAGGAGGGTACAAACTGGCTTCAGTGCCAAAAATTCCTTTTTAGCTTGTTCCTTGTGTTCAATGGCTTCATCATAAATTGAGCTGTTTTGGACCGCATGGAGCTCATTTAGATCCCAGAGCACCTAGAGCAAAGTAGAGATTTTGGTGCATCAAATCTCTGTTGGAAATGCATATAAAACTCAAAAACTGGGATATGCAGATTTGAGAACAGAAAAGGTAAAACAATCAGGCCCCAAGTTAAGCATATTGAAATACCATGTTATGCATCTGATCCTTGGTGGGAAGAGATTTAATATACGGCGCCCATCCTGATTCCTACATCATAAAAGGAAGCCTCTTTCTTGAGAATGATATGTGAGGAGGGGAGGGGAGGGGAAATAGTAGAGAGTAGAGAGAAGGAGGTACATTTCCCAAGTGTTGCTCCATGATGAGGAGCGCAGCAAGCTTAGATGTATCTCCAACAGCATGGTCAAGTAAGGTGTTAAACTTTTGAGGAAGTTTATCAAGGGTAAGCTGCTGCACATACATAGAGACAATATAGATGTGGTAGAAAGGATGAGATTGGTTGTAGCAGAGCTGATGAGGGGGAAGGAAGTATTGTTATTATAGGAACATACAACATGGTAAGGAACTTGCATTATACAGTCCCCCTCTTGAATGGGCTCCGATGCAAATAATGACCTGAATGGACAAAAAAAGCTAGCAGCTAGTAACAGATTATTATGTAGTAGTAGAAATTAAGAGAACAAATTAAGGGAGAGAATGAGAATGAGAATGACCTTCCAAAGGCAGAGGAGGTTCCGAGAGATAATACAGAAGAAATGTGGGTTCCAGACTTGCTGCGCAGCCAACGCAGGAATACAGAGCAGTCGCAGTCGCCGCCGCCGCCGCCCCCCTTTGAATTCCAAAACATTATTATTAGTAATAGTAGTAGGCAGTAGCAGCTGAAGGTACTCCATATATTATGAAGCATATAGAAATACCTTGGAGGCGGAGGCGGCGGCGGCGGCGGCGCAGCGGCGGGGTGCGAAGCGGAATCGCATCGAGCAGAGACTGGCTAGTCGAGTCGTGGGATTGACCTTTGCGTTAGCTAAGCTCAACAAGGCCCTTCTTGGGCCCCAACAAAAGAGGGCCCCCACCAAAACCAAAAAAAAAAGGCCCAAAAATTTAAAAAGAAAACGACCACAGTGGGAGTCGAACCCACGACCTTCTGATCCGAAGTCAGACGCGCTAATCCACTGCGCTATGCGGTCGCCTCTCTTTTTCTGCTTTATCCTTTTTTTATTTGTACAGAACAATCACTGTACCTTTTTTTTTTACTGAACAGAAGACTTGTGACTGTATGGGATTAGCCTGTCTTTTAAACACAAATGTACTGTAATTGATAGCCAGAAGGCAAAAAAAACGCGCTGATTACTCTGGGGATGCATGCGAGACATGGAAGGAGTAGTAATCTCTGTAAGTACTGTATCTAGGAAGCATCGTATCTAACCAAAGCAGAGAATATGAAAGTGGCTAGCAGGAACACGTACTACGCGCTCATCCATCCATCCACCCACTGATTACTTCAATTAATTAATACTAATAGAGATCCTGAAAAAAAATGATACGTGGTACAAGCTAGCACCAGGATAAGTTCCAACTTGAACTTATCTTTTCTTTTTCTTCTCCACTCACCTACCTAAGCCGGGCGGACAGAAGAAGAATTCCCCTTTCTTTTCGTTTCAAGTTAGATATGCTAGTAGCTACTAGTAGGAATTTGTTCGGTTCACACTAATTCAACGTCATATTAATTTGTATTGTACTACAGTACTACTGTTCCACATCATCTAAAATATCGTCAGACTGTACTTTTTACCTACACTCGTTTCATCCTATTCAAAATCATAGGTCTCCAACCATGGTTCAGTTGTGTTAGGCGTAATTAGTGCTAATAGTAAGTTTTTTATATTTAAAATGAAAATTGTTGAAGTATAATTTGAGAGCATTTACGAGGTAAGTTGTATCGATGATATTTCTCTCACTAGCTATTAAGATGCATCGATAACTTTCTCGTAGTTCATAATCTGTGAATTGATACCCCCTCACATTTCATGAAAAAAAATGGCTTTTATAAATTTCCGTATACAGTAGTACTTACAGATACTAGTGCACATAATAATCTAAAATTAAGGGTGAAGCAAGCAGTAAGCAGGGTGGATGAGAAATCAGAAGGAAGCGGAAGCGCGTGGAGGCATGGGCGATGAGGAGGAGGAGATGGGCCAGAACTGTGCGGGCTTGATCTTGGAGACGGCAGTGAGCACGGACAGCGGCGTGACGTGGCCGACGACGGTGACCTTCTTGGTGGCGATGTCGATGTCCAAGGAGGTGACGCCCTCCATCTTGGAGATGTGCTTCTTCACCTTCCCCGCGCATCCCTTGCAGTGCAGGGACACCCGCAGGACCACCACCTCCACCTGCGACGATGACTCTCTCTTTTCCTCTTCTCCTCCTCCTCCTTCCACTGCAGCAGCTACGATCTCATTCTCCTCCGCCGCAGCCGCGACAGCAACCGGGATGACGAAGGGCGGCGGCAACTCATCCGCGCTGGGTTGCATCCGGGAGGAGTTGAGAAGGAACCTGGACGAGCTTGCAGGGCTAACCAGCTGCTGCTTGCTCTTGTTCGCCTTCGTCTTCTTCTTCTTGCTGCTGTTGCTGGTGCGAGCTGGGTCTCGGAGGTGCGGCGGCGAGTGGCCGGAGAGGACGATGGAGGTGGAGGCGGCGGAGGAGCAGGAGAGGCCCAGCAGCCGCTTGTTCAGATCCTTCAACACCACAGACGCCATGCCTACTGCCTCCTCTGCTTGTTAATTACTGTACTACTACTGTAGTTTGCTGCTGATTTTGCTTTGCTCTCGCATCGCGCGCGCGTGCCTCTTCTTGCTTGCTGATTGCTGCTGCTTCTTTTAAACTCCCCACCCCAGCAGCAGCGACTTCAGCATAGGCCCACCAAACGAACCTTTGCTTTGCTTCTCTGCCCCTGCCCCCACTGTGCTGTCCATTTCTTATTCGTTTTAATTTTAGCTACCACAGTATACTGCGCTAGTGTTTTACTCCTATATAAACATCATCTTTTGTACTTACCTATATACTGTACTCCATATACTATGCAATAATTAAGTACGTACAGATCGAGATCAACATCGGGTCTTTTAGTTTTGTCTTATTGTCTGTTTCATGAATACAGTATAAGAGATGGCATCCACACTGCATAAATACATACGTATACAGATTCCTTCACATGCGCAACAGGACGTACATACATGCTGCTCTACCACACTTATTTTAATTTTTCTCTGCTAATTACTACAACTAATCAGGCCGCCATACATTCATTAATTAGCAAACAATTAGTAAAAGAAATAATCAGAGAGACATAGACCAAGTGCTAGCTGCAAGCTAGTCAAATGCAGATTGATAGACTGTGTACCACAACTAGAAGATGAGAGATGAGAGATGAGACAAGAGGCAACTAGGCAATGATGCAAGCGGATTATTAAAATTCTAGTACAATTTGCTCACTACTACAGTTTACTAATTAGACTGCAGGTACGTCGCCGTCGAAATGTAGAAATTGGATTAGTAAAGGTTGACTCAACTGAAGGAGAACCACTCTTTCTTCCTCCGCGGAAATGAATAAGGCATCTGCACGTACCTTACCTTTCGGCCCATCAGTTTGAAACTCATGCAGTGCAGGATTACTTGTTTACGAATTAGTATGAGTCAGTGGTTTAAGTATATATAAATAATAAAAAAATAGGCACGGATCAGCTGAGCAATTTGCTTTGTTGACATTGGTACTTATTACTGCTCTTTTCTTTTCTTTAGGGACCCTACATATTGACGACTTTGGGTTTATCTTTCTTACTTAATTTGGTGAGTCATTAATTGGTTCATCATGATCAAATGATGATTGTCTGCACTGAACTGAACAATCAATCGGTCGGTAAGCTCTTCAGTCGGTGCTCCGTTCCTGTCACCTATACTTACTTGTTCATCTTTAATTACTCCCAGTCTTACTACGTGTTCTCCCATCTCAAGTGCATATGCTCAACATGGAGACACTCCTCCTACTGCTGCATCTGAATGGAGCAAGTAGTTAGACAGTCAGTCACTCCTTTTAGCAGAAAAAAGGCTGATGATGGTTGCTTCTTGTTGGTCAAGAGAAAAAAGAATGAATCACAAAATTTTAACAAGATTAAGAATGTAAGCATATATAGGCACCCACTGCATTAGTATATACTATATAGTACTAGCTAGTAATTGCTCCCTGAATTTCTTCACCTCGAGCCTAACCCCTGAAAGAAAGGAAGAAAAAAGAAAGGCAAATGGCAACGCCAGGAGACGGCTAGCTAATTAAGCTAGAATTAATACACGCACTGATTAAGCTAGAATTAATCAAAAGCTAAGCAAATTCAGTTGACGAGTGGACTAGTGTAGACAGTAGCCCCCAAGGCCCAAACCCCCGGCCGCAAAAGAAAAGAAAAGAAAAAAAATCACATGCTATGCACCATCGGCGGCTTCTGGTGAAGCTCCGACTCTCGTTAATTTGTACACCTTAGGTCCGGAGGAATAATCGAAAATAATTTGGCAGTCTCCTCTTTTTCCTTTTTTTTTGGGGACAAATATATACTCTACCTCCTTTCACTTTTTAGCTAATCGTAGTATGCTCTATCTGCATATATACATCGTGCTTGCTTTTCTGATATAGTATATGCAAATGGCTGCTGGAATGTTGAGGTTTATATGAACAACCCCTGTAGTTAGCTCCTTTTCTTCATTTGGAATGTTGAGAGTTCTGTACGGTTCACCAGCAGCAAATTCGGCGTTCAAGCTAGGCTGTGTTTACTTCAGCGTAAAGTTTGAATTTTGGTTGAAATTGGAGATGATGTGACTGAAAAAGTTGTGTGTGTATGACATGTTGATGTGATGTAAAAGGACTGAAGTTTAGATTCAAACTTTGGATCTAAACATAGCCCTAGCTTAGTTTTTTTTTGTCTTTTTATTCATGTTAAATTATTGATTTCGATATGATTCTGATCAATCCTGTTAGGTTTTTGTTCATATCATATCTGGTTCACACTCAGAAAAAGGTTTGCAATCTATGGGCAATGGTGAGAAGCTTCTCATCCACGACTAGAATAGAATCTGATGCTGCCAGGCAGGCAGGCAGCCAATGGACTACGGAGCACTCTACTCCAATGATCAATCCCTTTATTTTCTTTCTTTTTTTGGATCATTTCTTTTTTCTTTTGGAAAGGCTTCAATGATCAAGGTAGAATACTAGGTATGGAAATGGGAAAGAAAAGAAAAAAAAATTGGAAGATACGGTATTGGGCCTTGCAAAGAAAGGCATAAGGGAGAGATGGAGTTTCTGGGCCAAAGTTAATTCAGTGAGCCCGTCCGGAGTAAGAGTATTAGGATAAGTTCACTTAAGGTCCCTAAGGCTGTGTTTGAGGGAAAGGTGATTGAGAAGATTGGAAGAAACGCAAAACGAGGTGAGCCATTAGCGCATGATTAATTGATTATTAACTATTTTAAACTTCAAAAATAGATTAATATGATTTTTTAAAACAACTTTCATATAGAAAATTTTTACAAAAAACACACCATTTAGTAGTTTGGGAAGCGTGCGCGCGGAAAACGAAACAAACAAACTCCCTTTGTTCTCCAAACGAACTCAGCCTAAGTTGTCCCTGAAACGAAATTAGATCCCAAAACGGTTTAAACTACGGTTTCAACTGATGTACCGCCTACGTGGATGGTTTGACTTGATTCATGTCCCATGTGGCGTTGATGTGGCACTATAAGCAATATTTTTTTAAAAAATAAAATAAAATGTTTGGGTCCATACGTGAGATAAACAAATAAAAAGTATAGTGGGGAGGCATATGTCGGTGAGTCCCACTTCCTTCAAACCCCCTTCACCCCCCCCCCCTCTCTCTCTCTCTTCTCTATGTCATTCCCTTTGCTCCCAAGCTATTGGCAAGGAACACAGCAAACAACAAAGAGGTACCGAGGAGGGAGTCGTGGTGTCCTGCGGCAGCGGATGAGAGGACGAAGGCAAGGAGAGAGGAGCTATAGGAGCCCTCCCACAGCTCCTAATATTCGTCACTGGAGCAGCTTGCCTTCTCGCGGCTCTAGTAAAACTAATTTACATAATATTTTTTTCTAAAGTCTGATGTGTACCTTTTTTTAAAATTTTTAATGTTATATTTTGTTGTTTTGATAATCAAAATAGAACACATATGTGCCTCTTGTCTAATTCCTATGGAACACTTCATTTATTTATTTTTTCATTTATGTAGTATTTTTATTTTTTTCTTCAATTAATATATGGTAATTTCTAGTTATCGAAAGTGAACATCGGTGCTTTTCTTTTAGTCCCATATATCTAGCAATTACACACTTTGTATTTTTAATAAATTTTATTATGAATTTATTCCAAATTTCTTATTTTGAAGGTTTATTTGAAATTAGTATTGAAAATCAATTTCGGGATTTATTTTATTACTTAGTTCGGATTTTAATTAGTAGTCTTGGTATGCAGTATTTATTTATTTAAATTTTTACTCTTGTTTTTGAATTTTAGTGATATTTTAAAGCTTATTTGGAATCTATTTTGTTCTTATTCGGAATTTTAATTAATATATTTTGGGTTGATGATGGAGCGGAAGTGCGGAGGTGGTGAGATGGGGTCCATGCACGCAAGGTCGCGCTGGCGCGGGCGGCAGGTAATCGATCTGGGCCGGCCAGGCCTCAGTACTACGAGTCAATACACGAACGGAACGGACGTCTCGGAAGATAAGTGATTCATCGCCCGATCCGATCCAACCGGGAACGGATCCAAGGATCGCAGGCCATCAGCTTCCTTATCCGGCTAACTGACGATAATTATCTTTGAATGCAACCAACTGAACTTGCTGCATGTACGCAGTCACTCCCACCCCACCTGGACTGGAGCATCTTCTATAAATAGCTACAATGATCAGTCTCCCTCCCAGTTAATCACTTCACCTTCTTCATTCAGTTCATCCAATCCACGATCACTTCCTAGCAATTAAGATCATGGTGCAGCGCACTTCATCCGATTCGGCGGCGTCGGCTGAGGCCATGGTCATGGACCTGAGTCCCAAGCGTCCCGCCAAGTCCTACGGCGGCGAAGGCGGCTCGTACTTTGATTGGTCCCCCTCCGAGCTGCCCATGCTCCGCGCCGCCTCCATCGGCGCCGCCAAACTCTCGCTTGCCGCCGGAGGCCTCGCCCTCCCCTTCTACTCCGATTCGGCTAAGGTGGCCTACGTCCTCCAGGGCAAGGGCACCTGCGCCGTTCTCCTCCCCGAGACCCCCTCCGAGAAGATCCTACCCATCAAAGAGGGCGACGCGCTCGCCCTTCCATTCGGCGTTGTCACCTGGTGGCACAACCTGCACGCCGCCACCACCGAACTCGTCGTCCTCTTCCTCGGGGACACATCCAAGGGCCACACCGCCGGCCGCTTCACCAACATGCAGCTCACCGGCTCCACCGGCATCTTCACCGGCTTCTCCACCGAGTTCGTCGCCCGCGCCTGGGACCTCCCGCAGGACGCCGCTGCCTCCCTCGTCTCCACCCAGCCCGGCGCCGGCATCGTGAAGCTCAAGGATGGCTTCAGGATGCCCGAGGGTTGCGACAAGGACAGGGAGGGCATGGTGCTCAACTGCTTGGAGGCGCCGCTGGACGTGGACATCAAGAACGGGGGCCGCGTGGTGGTGCTGAACACGCAGAACCTGCCGCTGGTGAAGGAGGTGGGGCTGGGCGCCGACCTGGTGAGGATCGACGGCCACTCCATGTGCTCGCCGGGGTTCTCGTGCGACTCGGCGTACCAGGTGACGTACATCGTGCGGGGCAGCGGGCGCGTGCAGGTGGTGGGCATCGACGGGACGCGCGTGCTGGAGACCCGCGCCGAGGGTGGCTGCCTCTTCATCGTCCCCAGGTTCTTCGTCGTCTCCAAGATCGCCGACGACACCGGCATGGAGTGGTTCTCCATCATCACCACTCCCAACCCCATCTTCTCCCACCTCGCCGGGAGGACCTCCGTCTGGAAGGCCATCTCCCCCGCCGTGCTCCAGGCCTCCTTCAACACCACCCCGGAGATGGAGAACCTCTTCCGCTCCAAGAGGCTCGACTCCGAGATCTTCTTCGCCCCCAATTCGAATTCGATTTGATGGACAATATCCATCCTCCATCTCCAGCACCTGCCCACCTAGCAGCATCAGCAGATTCAGCTTCCTTCCTTTTATTTAGATCATGTCAGTCGTTAGATTTAATTCGGTTCTTTGGTTGTTAGCATCACCTACCTCTTTTATTTGATAATAACAATAAGCTCGAGATGGAGTGGAATTTGATAGTCCTATCATGCATATGTCCTCTTTATTTTTTTAAAACTCTGTTTTAAAGTCAACAGCCGTTCGATTCGATCTGCCATGCATGAACGAACTGGTTTTATCAGATTTTGTTTGTTTTACAGTGGAGTGGAGTTGTTATTCTGAGAGGCGCGCGATATATATGAATCTAACAAATTGGCTGCATGAATGGGCGCCATATATCCCCGCTGCCCGCGCTAACAAACAAAGGCGGCGAGTGTGCGTGGGATAGATCATAATAGATGGACGCATGATGATTGCACAAAATAACCTGTTTATTGTGTTTTCTTGTCTCCTACATCTAGGAGATGAACTGTAGAGGGAGATGAGCTGTTAATCATGCATGCATGCTGCTTTCATTGTTGTTGAACAGGGGAAATGCACACTGCTATAGCTCTGAATTTAGTGTTCTGATTTTTCTTTCGAAATCATTAATTCAAATCTTAACTTTTGTGGAATTCCTGAATCTAAGCTATGAATTCAGCACTTAATCTAAACTCTGAAATAATTCCCGTAGTCCTGAAATCAATACTACTTCGTGTGCTCCTAAATTTCATTTTAGTGGTACATCTGCAAAAATCGTTATGGTATCTTGTCCTCTACTGTTCAACAGAACTTGTTTCGCAGCTCTAGTTGATGATTCTTTTAAAATAATGATTTTTCATTAATCCAGTCTCAATATCCAACAAGGATATACATAACCAAATTATCCACATAGGGTATATATAACGAAATGAATACCTAAAACACTTAGACTCGCATCTCAACAAGAAGAGAACATATAACCATAAAAAAAACAAGAAGAGAACATACAACCATAAAAAAACCATGACCTCGGTACACATTTGCTTTAGGTGAGTTGAATTGATGCCACGTGCCGCTGGTTAGCCCACCCTCATTAGTTGTCGTCCAGTCAAAACTAGCCGACTAGACGGGATCCGCTTCCGCGCCTTCGCCGCATATAGAGCAGCTGTCATTGTCGAGATCCTCTTCCGCCTCCCGGACTCCCAACCTTCCACCGCCCCTAGGACCGCATATCTTGCTGAAATCCCAGTTCTCCTCCACCGACGTCGAGGAAATCCTCTTCCGCCCGAACTCCTAGGTCTCTGCCGCTCTAGTTGATGATGGAAATCATTGACAAGAACTATAGCACTTGGAATTTAGAGTAGAGTTCTGCCCATTTTGCTAACAGAGTGTGAAATTCATTAAGTGGGCTATAAAAATTCAGTATGGAAAACATGAAGTTGCGAGAATCTTTAGGCTTAGATCCCACCCCAAAATTTTTCACCATGTCACATCAAACGTTTGAACACCTGCATAAAGTATTAAATATGGGTTAAAAAAATAATTAATTGCACAGATTGCGATTAATTTGCGAGATGTATCTTTTAAGCGTAATTGCTCCATGATTTGACAATGTGGTGCTACATTAGACATTTTCTAATGACGGATTAATTAGGCTTAATAAATTTGTCTCGTGGTTTACTGACGGATTCTATAATTAGTTTTTTTATTAGTGCGCGGACACCCAATACAACACCATATATAATACCCGATGTGACACACCAAAACTTTACACCCTCTTAGATCAGTTAGTTGGGCTTGTGCTTAGAATTTTACATGGTTGTCCAATATTATCTGAGCTATTTATGACTTTTATTATTTTTTAATAAGAGAGTAAAGAGGAGGAGTAAAGAGGCAAAGAGTAGAGTAGCAGGAACCCGAAAACGCAAAACAGCAGAAGATGGAGGTGTTGAGCGGTAAAAAGAGCCAACCTGTAAACCTAAACCTAAAGAGGAAAGCAACAGCAGTAGCAGTAGCAGTAGTAGGCTAGTGTGGCGAGTAGTAGTGGTATTCCCCTCTTGGTCTTGGTGTTGGGCTCCGATCCGGGTCGGCCGGCGATCGAGGTCCGCCACCACTGACCGATTCACCTCGCCGCCCGCCGCCCGCCCATGAAGCATTCTTCTTCTTCTTCTTCTTCTTGGGTCTTCTTCTAGACTGGACTACCTTGTTTGACTAGCTAGCTACTAAGGTAGTGTGGATGCCATTCAAATCTGCCTCCGCCGCCGACGAGTACTAGCCGCTGCTCATGGTTTCGCGGGGCCTCTTCGGCTGGTCCCCGCCGCACGTCCAGCCTCTCACTCCCGTCTCCGAGGCCTCCGAGCCGCCGGAATCCCCCTCTCCCTACGCCGCTGACCTCGCCGGGGACGCCGCGCCGCCTCCGGAGGATGACGCCGCCGCCGCCCTCGACGATGGGGACGACGAGCCCGATCCGCCCCCCGCCGCCGTCCCCTTCAAGCGCCTCTTCGCCTGCGCCGACCGCCTCGACTGGGCGCTCATGTCCGCCGGCGCCCTTGCCGCCGCCGCCCACGGGGTGGCCCTCGTCGTCTACCTCCACCTCTTCGGCACCGCCATCCACTCGCTTCATGGCCGCCACAACCACGACCTTTTCCACCACATCAACCAGGTAAGGTTCCTTCATTCCCCTTTCTCATACGTACTACCAGATCTCCATTTTTCTCATATACATGCCACTCCACTCCTACATATATGGTATACGTACGCCCCGCCCCACCCCGCAAATCAACATTCCTTCTTACTTGGCGCAGTAATCATGCAAATTTCCTTGGTTGTTACAGTTACAATTCTTCTGCCAGCTTTGCATTAGTTATCTCCAATTTCATAAGCAAACTACCTAGTTAGTATTAGACTGCAGATTTATTCTTAGGCTTGTTTGGTAAGCTGTCATTATTTATTTCTGCCTCTCTCTGATGTTGATTTAGATAAGCTGCTGACCTTTTACGATATGGTATTGCTACCGGTGTTTATAGGCGTATGGTTGAAGCTTATATCACTCCATGTCTGAATGTGCCGCTTTCGCTAGCTTTTCTATGACCTATGCATTTATGCGTGTTCAGCTGGAACCAACCTTTCGCTCCAACACACTGAATGAAACAATTCGCTCTCACGCGATGAACCTTTGCAAATTCATTTACTAGTAAAATTACTTTGGCAGCTTGCTGGTTTTCTAAACCTTCACAATTTTCTAACCTCCACACTAATATCTGTGCATTTCTACACTCATTTATGCATCTCTTGTCCATCTATCTAATTGGTTACACTCACTTTTATGTGAATATCAGCATTTGCTTGTCCTTCTATCTCTGTATAATCATTTTTTCTCAGAATTATGTATCTTTGTGTTTTGGAAGTTAGTAACTAAGTGTTTTACCCGCAGCATGCTTTACACTTCCTATATATTGCCATTGGCGTTTTCTTTGCGGGATGGATAGGTAAGATGAGGCTACATCAGCTTTTTATGCACTCTCTGTTTTCTTTTATTCTAACAAATTCACTGTCTGTTATATCTATAGAGGTTTCATGCTGGATTCTTACTGGGGAAAGGCAGACAGCAGTGATAAGATCAAAGTATGTACAAGTGTTGTTAAATCAAGACATGAGTTTCTTTGATACCTATGGGAACAATGGTGATATTGTCAGTCAAGTGCTGAGTGATGTCTTACTCATCCAGTCTGCGCTGAGTGAGAAAGTGAGTAATTATGAGCCTTCATGATTATTCACAACAAATCGCATGCTTATCTGACTGACAAGGGTTATTCTCCCATTCTGGCTTTGTTCTTTTAGGTTGGGAACTACATTCACAACATGGCTACCTTTTTTGGTGGTCTTATCATCGGTTTGGTCAACTGTTGGCAAATAGCTCTTTTGACATTGGCTACTGGTCCGTTCATTGTTGCTGCAGGAGGAATATCAAATATTTTTCTCCACAGGCTTGCAGAAAACATTCAGGATGCGTATGGTGAAGCAGCAAGCGTTGCCGAACAGGTATTCAAATTCTTTGACTTTCTTTTATCCTGTAATGACTGCCCACATCTCATCCGTGAATAACCTTGGTTTGTCCTACTTTCTCGCTACAAACGACTATTTCTAAAAAGATGAGAGTACAACATCATCGTCTAAAAGGATAATAAATTTATGGTCTTGAAATTGGTAGGCCTCTAGTGATGTGCGGAATGGTGGATTTAGCTAGGAATATACCTCTTGCTAAAATACAAAACACACTTTCCTTTCGCAACTGCATGTAGCATTATTATTAATTGCTAATGAAGGTATGCATCCATTTGAATCATTCTCATTATTGCAGGCAATCTTATACATTAGGACTTTGTACTCATTCACAAATGAGACCCTCGCAAAATATTCTTATGCTACTTCACTTCAAGCAACACTGCGCTATGGAATCCTGATAAGTCTGGTGCAAGGTCTTGGTCTTGGATTTACATATGGCCTTGCCATATGTTCTTGTGCCTTACAACTTTGGGTTGGGAGGTTCCTTATATCTCATGGAAAAGCTAATGGTGGTGAAGTTGTAGTAGCCCTGTTTTCTATTATCCTGAGTGGCCTGTAAGCATCCAATTTTAAGAGATTGCCTTACTTATAGTTTTATATTGATCAGCACACTCATGGTTCCCAATTGTTTGTAGGGGACTTAATCAAGCAGCAACAAACTTCTATTCTTTTGAACAAGGACGTATAGCTGCATACAGGCTCTATGAAATGATTAGCCGTTCAACCTCTGTTGTAAACCAGGATGGCCGTACCTTACCTTCAGTGCAAGGCAACATTGAGTTCCGCAATGTCTACTTCAGTTATCTATCCCGCCCAGAAATCCCCATTTTAAGTGGTTTCTACCTTACTGTACCTGCTAGAAAGACTGTCGCTCTTGTTGGCAGAAATGGTTCAGGGAAAAGCAGCATTATTCCTCTCATGGAACGTTTCTATGATCCAACTTTAGGTATTATGCTTACAAGCTATTCTTTGCTATTTTCTGTTTACTCAATTATGAATTTGAATCATCTTTGTTATATGTTGCAGGTGAAGTGCTTTTGGATGGAGAGAATATAAAGAACCTGAAGTTAGAGTGGTTAAGAAGCCAGATAGGACTTGTGACCCAGGAACCGGCTTTATTGAGCTTGAGCATCAGGGAAAATATTGCATATGGAAGATCTGCCACAACTGACCAGATTGAGGAGGCAGCAAAGACAGCTCATGCACATACTTTCATCAGTTCACTTGAAAAAGGATATGATACTCAGGTGCTGTTCATGCTTTATTCTAACATATATTGAAACTGTGAAACTTCTTATTCTCTTTTACCGGTGAACGTGCTTATTTAGTGAACCTAAATATGACATAGGTTGGTCGGGCTGGCCTTTCACTGACAGAAGAACAAAAGATAAAGCTCTCCATTGCTCGTGCTGTGCTTTCAAATCCATCAATTCTTTTACTGGATGAGGTTACTGGTGCTCTTGATTTTGAGGCTGAGAAAGCTGTTCAGGAAGCACTAGATATTCTGATGCTTGGTAGGTCTACCATCATCATAGCTAGACGCCTCAGTCTTATCAGGAATGCTGATTATATAGCTGTAATGGAGGAAGGTCAGCTTGTTGAGATGGGAACACATGATGAGTTGTTAAATCTGGATGGCCTTTATGCAGAACTACTTAGGTGTGAAGAAGCAGCAAAACTTCCAAAGCGGTTAGTGCACCCATCTTATCTAATTACCATGTATTTTTTTGTTCTGCATTAATGCTGGAGAATTTTCCTGATTTCCTTTGGTGCTAGCAAATGTTTTATTTTTATTTGAATTTTGAGGTCCCAAGATACATGTATTAGAAAAGAAATCTGGACAACCAGTACTATCTGCCTCTATCGTATTCCAGCTTGAGTGAATTGTTCTGACTTCACAGTTTTAATAGTTTCCTTTCGTGCATTCAGGATTCACAATTTATTTTCTTTAGATAGCCTCATATCATATTATGCTCTTTCTTATTGTTCAGTATATATCCCTACTTTTAATCTCTTAGCTATTTATTTGCCCATCAATCAAATAACGTTTATTCTTCATAGCTTATAAGTGTCCTAAATTTTGATGGTTGATTTGAAGGACTCATTCCCACCTAAAATGTTTCAGGACTCCGATAAGAAACTACAAAGAGCCTAGCTCCTTCCAAATTGAAAGGGATTCTTCAGCAAGTCACAGCTTCCAAGAGTCATCATCTCCTAATATGTCAAAGTCGCCGTCACTTCAGAAAACACACGGTTTTCTTGCATTCCGTAATTCAGATGCAAATCATAACTCACACGAATCACCAAATATTCAAAGCCCTCCTTCCGAACAAATGGCAGAAACTAGGTTACCTACAGTTGCTTCTGAGAGAGCTCCATCCATCAAAAGGCAGGACAGTTTTGAAATGAAATTGCCCGATCTTCCCAAAATTGATGTCCCACTACACCGACAATCTTCAAATACTTCAGATCCAGAATCACCAATATCACCACTATTGACTTCTGATCCAAAGAATGAGCGCTCGCACTCAAAAACTTTCAGTCGTCCTCTTGATATGTTTGACAATTTTCATGCTGAGGAGTCAAAGAAGCAGAAAACAAAAGCTCCATCGTTTTGGAGGCTTGTAGAACTTAGTCTTGCTGAGTATTTTTATGCTCTATTAGGGAGTGCTGGTGCTGCTTGCTTTGGTTCATTTAATCCTCTTCTTGCTTATACAATATCTTTAATAGTGGTGGCATACTATAGAATTGGTGTACGTGATGTGCATGATGAAGTCAATAAGTACTGCTCATTCATTGTTGGCATGGGTATAATAACCGTGCTAGCTAACTTCTTACAGCACTTCTATTTTGGTATAATGGGAGAGAAGATGACTGAACGTGTTAGAAGGATGATGTTTTCAGGTATGCCTCTTCTGAAATGTGCCATGGAAAGTTCCATTGCGCTATTTGGTTCAATACCACCATTATAACATACTCTTGATTGTTTATCACATCCATATTTAAAATAATGTCTATTTTGTGATTGTGTGTCCATGACACTACGCTTCTATAGCACAGATGATTCGGCAGTAGACATCTAACATATCCACTGCAATCAGAATTCACATTTCTTAGGGAACTTACATTTTCTGTTTACTGTATTCCAGCAATTTTGCGCAATGAAGTAGGGTGGTTTGATGAAGAAGAAAACAGTGCAGACATATTATCAATGCGACTCGCAAATGATGCTACTTTTGTTCGTGCTGCTTTCAGCAACAGGCTTTCTATATTCATTCAGGATACAGCAGCCATTTTTGTGGCACTTCTTCTTGGCATGTTGCTAGAATGGCGTGTTGCTCTGGTTGCCCTGGCAACTTTGCCCATCCTTGTAATTTCTGCAGTTGCGCAGGTTAGTTCTCATCTATTTTCAACATTTCTTCAAGCTGGTAATGCCGTAAGTCTATACTAATCTTACATTTTCCTATATAGATGCATCTTATACTGAACGCTTATTACATGCTACTAAGATTTACAACGTTCTTTTAGCTATGTCTTGGTAACAGTTGAAGTTTTGAACTCTGTCCAACTGTTAACTTTCTTTGATGTTGTTCAATGCTACCTGGCATTGGCATTGTTTCAAGTGAGGCAACATCATTCCCATCTCAACCATGTCCAGACTTGCTAGAGTCATAGGCTTGATTTGGTAAAGCTGTGGCATAACTATTGTCCTCTTGGTGTTGATAAACTATTAATCTAGAATTAGCTATAATATGATAATTCAGATTAAAACAAAAATAAGTAATGCAATACTACCTGATAAGCTCTCAATCATATGCAAATTTGCAGAGTGAACATGCATTGTGTTTACAATTTTGAACTTGGTATTTTCTGACTTATTTGAGATAATAATAGACAAGCTTTAAGATTCCAATTACAGGTTGCCTGTATCCTAGAGTAGTGACGGTCTTGTAAGTGATAGAAAATGAGGGCCATCTTTGGGGTGTCGCTGGAGCTTCTCGCCTTCAAAAGCTCCTTAGTGGGACGGCTAATCTAGGCAACTAAGCTCCCCGGGTTGTCTAGTGTGTGTGGGTCTTGGTAGGAGGGCTTGGGCACTCCTACTTTGGTTTTTTCTTTGTGTTGTGTTTTTGTATTGTTTTTTCTTCCCCTTAATGAAATGAAATGCAGCTCTCCTGCGTTTTCGAGAAAAAAAAAGGTTGCCTGTATCCATATATTCATTTATGGAAAATAATTATTCTGCTAATAAACCAGCATACCATCATTATGATCAAAGATATAAAGAGTCTCACTTTTAGTCTATGTAAAGGTACTTGAGAAAGTTGTTATCACTGTTTTGAATAGCTTATAGTGGCTTTGCTTCTTTTGTTTTGCATGTGAGTCAAGTATACATTTGAATCCACAATTGTTTTTCTTCATATAGTTGTCCAATGAGAATGCACAGATCTTGACATGAAAAGTTTTACAGTGAGCTTGTTGAAAAATGAAAATCATGTGGAGCTCATGCCTGGATTTGTTTTTTTTTCCTTCCCTCAGAAAATGTGGCTTTCTGGCTTTTCAAGAGGAATTCAGGAGATGCACAGGAAGGCTTCTTTGGTTCTTGAGGATGCAGTCAGGAATATCTATACTGTTGTGGCATTTTGTGCTGGTAACAAAATAATGGAACTTTACAGACTGCAGCTTGGGAATATTCTTTGGAAAAGCTTGGTTCATGGAATGGGTATTGGTTTTGCCTTTGGCTTATCTCAGTTCCTTCTTTTCGCCTGCAATGCACTTCTGCTGTGGTATACAGCCGTAGCTGTTAAGAATGGGCACCTTAGTCTGGTAACAGCACTTAAAGAGTACATTGTCTTCTCTTTTGCGACTTTTGCACTGGTGGAGCCATTTGGCCTTGCGCCATATATTCTCAAGCGTCGAAAATCTCTGACGTCGGTATTTGAAATTATTGATCGTGCACCCAAGATTGATCCAGATGATGCAAGTGGGCTAAAACCCCCCAATGTCTATGGTAGCATTGAATTCAGGAATGTTGATTTTTGCTATCCTACACGCCCTGAGACGATGGTTTTGAGTAATTTCAGCCTTAGAGTCAATGGAGGACAAACTGTTGCTGTGGTAGGTGTATCTGGATCAGGGAAGAGCACGATAATTTCTTTGATAGAGAGATTCTATGATCCAACCGCCGGGCAAGTTTTATTGGATGGCCGTGATCTGAAGCTGTTCAACTTGAGATGGTTGCGGAGCCACATGGGTTTAGTTCCTCAAGACCCAGTTATATTCTCCACAACCATAAGGGAGAACATAATCTATGCAAGGCACAATGCAACAGAGTCTGAGATGAAAGAGGCGGCTAGGATTGCGAACGCTCACCATTTCATTAGCAGTTTGCCACATGGCTATGACACACATGTGGGAATGAGGGGAGTGGATTTAACTCCTGGGCAGAAGCAGCGAATCGCCATTGCCCGTGTAGTGCTGAAGAATGCACCCATTTTGCTGCTTGACGAAGCCAGTTCTGCAATTGAATCCGAGTCCAGTAGAGTGGTGCAGGAGGCCCTCGACACATTGATTATGGGGAATAAGACGACAGTTCTCATTGCACATAGGGCGGCAATGATGAAGCATGTGGATAACATTGTTGTTCTGAATGGTGGAAAGATAGTTGAGCAGGGAACGCATGATTCACTGGTGCAAAAGAATGGGTTGTATGTCAAGTTGATGCAACCTCATTTCACCAAAGGATTCCGTCAACGTAGACTAATATAAGAACCCCTGGTAGCATTTGTACATTGCTCACTCTGCTTCACTAACTAGTGACTGGAAACGTGGAAGGCAGCTTGGAGACAGTATGAGATGGTACAAGTATTTGTGTTGCGATCTGACAGGATAGGCATAGGCATTGGCACAGGCTCTGGAGTCTGGACACATGATATTTTAATTTGCTTTGCTGTAATAAAGCTTTGAGATGAAGAGTCCGGAATAGCATATAGCATGCGGCATAAAGGAGGTGAAGCTGAGATGCGCTGTCCCATTGAATCCACTCCAACATTGACTTGAGAGTTTGATGAGTCCGGAATAGCATATAGCACATGGAATTGGTCAACATTCCATGTGCTGCGCTGCCTGCCTATTCATTCATTTTTGTAACTGATCGTTATTAGATCGGATTTGTTCATTGTGATAGTGTGATGTAGTTTTGGCATTTTATTTTTGACACTTAAATGGAATTCTTGGTGGGGGGGGGGGGGTGTGTTGTGTAGTTTGGTACTGCATTGAAGTGTAATTAGGGAAGGGATATTATATTTGTTTTGGTGGAAGTAGTAGAAGTAATTTTGGGCATAGGTGTGCTGGAAGTGGGAGTGGGTAGGTATTCTTGTTTGATCATGTTTAAGCAGGCGCACTGGTAATTAATTTGTTGATACACTCAGTTTGGTAATGGAGCAAAGCTCTGGGTTGTTGAATGGAATGATGGGGCGGCGGAAGAGTTGGTTATATTTCCGGTTGTGTGTGTTTTGCCCCTCTCTTGTGTGGTTAATATCTATATCTATCCTGGTGTAGTACATCCCTGTAGTGTAGGGGGAAAGAGAGATGGGAGTTAGAAACACATCATGTGCTAGCAAAATGCGATAGCCAAAGACGAAATGCGGTTTTTGGTGGGTGTCAGTCGCGTGCGTGCTGAAACGAAGGCACGAGGGATTTACTAATAGTAAGGAATTGCTGGTATAACATGTATGTATATGTAGATTTGAACCCAAGTGAATGAATGAAGGACTGTATGTAGAGGAGAAGAGATCCAGGGAAGGGAGAGAAACTGTGTGTAGTGTAGCCAAAGGGAGCCAACAACCGGTCTCGTTCCATCGAATCCGACCGACGGAGGCGACCCAACCCAGCAAAGACACGATCGAATCGAATAGAGTACATTCTCTACAGGGGAGGGGAGCGAGCGAGCAAGGAAGAAGAAGAAGAGGCATCGGCATCGCGTCGGGAAGGCCCCCCATGGATATGGATCCTCCCACCAATAACCCTAGCCCCCCTGGTCCCCCCGACTCCCCGCCGCCGGAGAAGAGGCTCGCCTCCCTCTCCCTCCGCACCTCTCACCTCCCTCCCGACTTCGAGATCCACGACGACTACGACGACGACGACGACGAGGGCTACCTCACTGCCGTCTCCAGGGTAGGGAGCATCAGCACCTCCGCCTCCGCCTGGAAGGACGACCTCGAAGACGCCGACGTGGCTCCACCCAGCCCCAGCAGCAGCGGCTACGCCGCCGAGAGGGGCACCAGCCTCGCCTCCAGCGCCGCCGCCAACGACGATCCCCAACCCCAACCCGACGACGACGATTGGCCCCGCGACAAGAAGCATCTCCACGAGGTTTTCCATATCATATGCCTCCTCCCTCCAATCTCCATGGATCACCACTCCGCACTAACTACATCCTCTAATCTGGACTAACTACTACTCCTGTACTGTACCATTATTCCCTTCTTTTTCCAGGACGATACTTCTGCTTCATGGCGCAAACGGAAAAAGCACTTCTTCATCTTGAGCAATTCTGGCAAGCCAATTTATTCTAGGTATTTTCTTTTCTTTTATAAAAAGAAGAACAACCACTTATGCACAAAACAAACGACCCTTTGCCACCCTCACTTAATGCATTCTCTTTCCCCTTCAATTTTTCCACCACTTGTGCAAAAAACAAACCAATTCTTAGGTATGGAGATGAGCATAAGCTTGCTGGGTTTTCCGCCACGTTGCAAGCAATCATTTCTTTCGTTGAGAACAGGTGTGTAATGATACCCAATGATCACATTTCTTCTATTCTTTTCTCTTCTCTTGTGGCCTAACCTTATCTGTTTGTCTGTCTGTCTTCTTCAATTGGTGCTTTCTTTTCGGCAATGACCTATTGTTTTCATTCATTCCAGTGGTGACCATATCAAATTTGTAAGGGCTGCCAAACATCAGGTGATGTGGGCTTCCTGTCCAAAACTTGTATACTTTTATGCCGCATTCGAAGATAAATCCAAGCATAATTAACATGGACTTCTTATTTCCAAATCTTTCTAACTCCTACCTATTCTCCATCTTTCAGATAGTTTTCCTTGTCAAGGGTCCAATATACTTAGTTTGTATAAGTTGCACTGAAGAGTCATATGAAGGATTGAGGGGACAACTAGAGCTCATGTATGGTCAGGTGCTTCCCCTGCTGCATTCATCCTAACACAATTAATTTCTGTGGGCTTTTGGTTGTGATTACACAAACTTACTTTCTAAAGTTCTCATCCAGATTTCTCTATCTGAAAATTTAATTTGTAGATGCTGCTGATTTTGACCAAGTCTGTCAACAGATGCTTTGAGAAGAACCCTAAATTTGATATGGCACCATTGCTAGGTGGCACAGATGCAGTTTTCCTATCACTTATACATGCATTCAGCTGGTCAGTTTTGTTTTTTCCTTTGCCTGAAATATTTTACACTCTAGTTGCCCAACTAAATCTCACCAAACCATTCTGCAGGAATCCTGCTACATTTCTTCATGCGTACACATGCCTTCCCCTCGCCCAATCCACAAGGCAGGCGGCTAGTGCAGTTTTACAAGACATTGCTGATTCAGGAGTTTTGTTTGCACTGTTGATGTGTGAGCACAAGGTTTGTCCATTTTCACGCCAGGGAAAACTTTTACTGGGATATTAAATTATGTGACTTTTTGGGCATAAATGAAGTATTTAAGTTTAGTGTGCTGAATTTCTGAGCACAATTTAGGTACCACATGTCCACATTCATCTATTAGAGATGCGTATATACTATATACAATGGTATCTCTCGTCATTTTTATTGGTTAACCAAACCTGACATGTCTTCACCTTATGTCCTTAACTATGCTGAATTTACAATTCTGTTAAGGTCTTTATGAGGCGTCATTCGTTTTGTCGCCGTCCCACGCTTCAGCCAACAATTATCTGTAGTTCTTTGCCCTATAATTTTACAAAAGGATCTGTATGTCTCGCTCTTTGTTCTGTCTATCTAGGTTTGTTATGTGCTGCTAGCATCCCATCCTGAGGCAGGCTAAGATAGGGCCTGTCCTCGATCTTTCTCTTCAATCCTACTTGTTCGTGTTTCTGGGATTTCATTCTTTGTTATTTTTCAGGTTATTAGTCTAGTGGGAGCACAAAAGGCAACTTTGCATCCTGATGATATTTTTCTACTTTCAAATTTCATATTGTCCTCTGAATCTTTTAGGTAATCATCACGACACACACTCTGAAATGGTAATCTTTACTTTGAGACGTTCTTACTACATTTTCTTTAATGCAGGACTTCGGAGTCTTTTTCACCCATATGCCTTCCAAGATACAATTCTATGGCTTTCTTATATGCTTATGTTCATTTTTTTGATGTGAGTCAAATATATCATCTGAATATGTATGCTTTTTAATCTGTGTCGAAATAACTTATAAGTACAATAAATAGTGCTAATGTATTGAGGTGTGATATCTCAGTTTGATCTGTCCTCATATTAGACTAAATTTCCTCACTATTGAATCTTTACTGTTGGTTAGGTTAATTAAGCTTTGAACTAAAAGAAAAGCAAAGTCTTGCCCTCAGCAGATCATACTATAATGCCTTTTATCTCCCTTGCTGAACTTTAGCTTAGTTGGCCTCTTTGTCTATTGTCCATTTTCCTCTCTACAGACAACAATTTATATTTTACGAAGCATGGTCTACATAGTCAACAATCGCAGTAACACTTCGAAAAACCTTGAGCTTGAAATATGCATGTTGAAAACTGAGGATCAATGGAAATGAGGGTGATGCATAATGACAGTGTTGGTAGAGAGGAATGTAGAGAAGACAAATATAAAAGAAAACAGTGTTGAGGGGCAAAATCGGAGTAAGAATCCAGGTCCTGTAAAAAATACTAAGCACCTAGCATGCTGGGACTCCTTTTCTTTTTCCTATAGGGGAATTCAACTTTTGGACAAAACATATGAATGAATAGAATTGGCGAGTGCAGGGCCATGCTTCTAATCATTCATTATATAATTTGTATCATATTTGAGGGGGAAACTATATTGTAGCTTCTTAAGTAATCTTATTTAATTCATGGCAGGAAAATACATACTTGACACTTCTTACTGCAAGATCAGACGCCTTTTATGATCTGAAAGATTCCAGGTGAGCTATACAATCAAGTGACCACGTCTCTTAAAAATATCATGATGCCTGAGCATGTCCTGTCTTAAGTGTATATGGAATTAATTTCCTTTCCCTTTTATGAACATTGTGTAGGTCCCGCATTCAGAATGTTCTCTTGAAGGCAAATGTCCTTGTGGAAGTCCAAAGGTCTCTGCGTGAGAGCGCACTGCGCATTGAAGATCTCCCTGCTGATCCATCTTCTCAATCTGTATCACCACCTCCACAGTTCTCTCAAGATCTGCACTTTCAGTTATTATCTTCTGAAATGGCAATTGGTGGACCAGCTGGACTTTGGCATTTTATATATAAAAGCATTTACCTTGATCAATATGTATCATCTGAGTTCCCCTTAATCATAAGCAATCCAAAGCAACAGAAAAGGTATTGTATTTTGATTTATTTATTAAATACAATTCACTGTTTGTTTTTCATACGTATGATATTTTCTATAAAATTAATATTCAACTGATATGCGCAGATTGTACAAAGCTTATCAAAAATTGTATGCTTCCATGCATGATAAAGCAACTGGTCCACATAAAACCCAATTCAGAAGAGATGAAGATTATGGTGAGTTACCCAGCAATTTAATTACCCTTGTTTGAAGAGATATCATTGACAGAT
Source organism: Oryza sativa Japonica Group (assembly GCF_034140825.1). Lineage (NCBI taxonomy): Eukaryota > Viridiplantae > Streptophyta > Magnoliopsida > Poales > Poaceae > Oryza > Oryza sativa. Next base: position 43,775,133 of record NC_089035.1, on the reverse strand, counting down.
ACAGCATTTCAGTTAAGTTTGTTAACCAGACGGTGGTGTTTGTTGCACATTTGTGAGTAGAATCTGTATAGTTTTATACCACATAAAAGATGAAATGTGCAATCCATTATTAGTCAATTCTGATGCTCAATTATTTTTATAATGCATACGAGTTATAATAGCCACTGATAAGATACCTGTGGGGATTCAGGTTTCTGCTCATCAAATTGTTTTCATGAAAAAGAGAAGTAGACAATCTACGAAGAATGATAAAGATAGATGTTATTATACGGTGATAAGTTGTCATTGGATCCATTTTAGTTCTATGGTAATTTTGTTGGGTTTTCCAGCATGAGCCATTTGTGTTGATGCATGTGTCCTGCAAACAAACTGACCTAGAAGTTATAAGATTTTAGCTTGATTTTTGCTTTGCACGTTGCATTTTGTGACGTAGAGGGCCCATTTGTCAGTCTTCCATGTAGAATTGCAATACAAAATTATATTTATTAAGTTTTGATTCCAGTTGCTTTGAATCTGTGACCCATAAAGGTTCTGTAAAGTCTCACGAACATGACCTATAGCCCTTGTATAACTGGAATGTCAGCTTCTGTTAGCATTACTAAACAAAACATAGGTGTGAAATCCTTCTTGAAATAATTTTAAATCTGGGGAGTATACAATGATAAGGGATGTAATTGCTTTTCTCTTCTGTAAGATTTGGTTATGAACGTTTGCAAGCCCATGCATATGTCATCATGGTGTTCTTGGGTTTACTAGAATTACTGAGTAATGATATTCTCCGTGTGCTTTATAGGAAGACAGTTTGTTAAAGTTATAATTTTTTTTTGTTGCAGTTCTGTTCTGCTGGATAACCCAGGATTTTGAGTTGTACGCCGCTTTTAATCCACTGGCTGACAAGGTTTGTACCTGTCACAATCAGTTTATGTATGCTCACTTGTGTTTTGTTTGTTGTGGTAAATGCTGTGGTAGTCTAGGCACCAGGGGAATGGATTAAGGTACCATATTCTTGGTTGTATAGCAACTCAATAATTTTGAGCATACTTATTTTGCAGAGTCAAGCAATCAAGGTATGCAATAGAGTATGCCAATGGATCAGGGACCTGGAAAACGAAATTTTCGTATACGGAGAAAGCACCCTTTCCTGGTGATATATTGTCTTGTATGTAAATTCCTGTACGTTTATTTTCTTTCTTTATTGGAAGTTTTGATGATTTATTTATGTGCTTATATATACCGACACAGGCAGTACCATCACTGTTGGGGAGATATGAGGGATTAGGTTTGTATAACATTTTCACTAAAGTCATGATTTTATTTGCTACCCAGGGTATTTCATGTCAATTTTAATTGGTTCCTGTTTGTTGTCAATGCCATTTCGTTTCTTTCACTCTATGTATGTTCTTCGTGTAATCTAATCCGTTAGTACCTTTTAGAGTTAGTAATTTCCATCGGGATCCATACTCGTTACTGTTAAACTACGGGGACTTTTCTCCGGGCCAAAATGAGGGGATATTATTTAGGAACTTGATGTGAAATATATTCTTGTATATTAGAGGAGATTTTTTTTGGTTAATTATTCTTTGGTGATGCGTCAACAGGGTTTACATTACCATCGGTAACCGCGTGGTTACCGCGGTTACGGCCTTAACCACGGGGGTACGGTAATAGAAAAACCACGGTAACCTCCTTAAATTTAAATAAATTTAAAAAATAATTTAAATTTTTGATAAATTTTGTACGGTTTCGTACAGTTTTTTATGGTTACTGCGCAGTAACCGTGCTTACCGCCGGGGCGCCCGGCGGTAACCTGGCCTTTGGGAAACCTGTGCGTCAACCACTTTTTCGAAGTTTATGCCATGTTTTAAACGCTGAGAATGTGCGAGAGAGAGACGGGTAATAGGATCTTTCTGGAGCAGTCGAGTGGAGTCGATTCCAGAAGCATCCGCTAGCTCTGCTGGATTTTTTATTTTACAACTCCAAGTGTGGATCGATCTGGTCCTGGAATACGCACCGCAAGTGTCTGTACTAGCAGACACAAAGTGTAAACGTCCTGGAATACGCTTGTTTCTCTTTGACATTTTTCCGATTTATTGCTGGTATTTTTATCTGTGTAGAGAAATGCGTCTATTAATGCACATTTGCTAGCTGACAGATTCTACTAAAAAGATTCCAAACTGCTGTGCAACATATACTGGCTGCCTGGTAGTAGTGTATTCCAACCTCATCTGATCATCACAAGATTCTGAATGACGATGATGGTCATGTCCTACTCTATGGAGTGGAGTGGAGTAGTATACCATTGATTGATGCTTGATTGATTGGTTTGGTGAGTCTTCTTTCCGTCCCAAAATATAAGGGATTTTGGATGGATGTTGGATGGATGTGATGCATCATATTACTCTGAATCCGCTCAAAATCCCTTATATATTATAGGGCGGAGGGAGTATTTTGCTTCCCATTTTTGGATATGTCACATTTGATACTTCCTCTGTCCCAAATCCCATATAAATCAATACAAAACTAAGAAGACTAGAATATCCTCACTTTATCAACTCACAATACAATGATTTTCTACTTTACCTACTCTCAATACATTGATTTTCTAATTTCACTAACTTGATGCAATGATTACTCAAAAACTAAATGAACTTATTTTAGGACAAACGGGATGGGTTAAAAATAAATTTATACATCTCTTCGATAATAAGAACCTAGAATCGAATGAGATATTTTCTAGCCTCTTTAGATTTGTGGTACTAGAAAATGTTTCATCCGATCCTGATTCTTGTATTATGTGATGAGGAAGTATTTCGGTACGAAGAGAGTATTAGCTTATTTTAGGATGAAGGGATAGTATTTTGGGACAAACATAAGAAACTGAAAATGAACTTATTTTGAAACAAAAGATGTACTCCCTCCATTTATTTTTGATAGGTATATTTTTAAATCTGGAAAATTTATTTTTGATAGGCATATTTTAATCCAACAATTTATCATCTTAATTACTTTCTCGGATTTAATGCGTGACTTCATTCTTCCATACAAGATTGGCTACATGGACATCGAGAAATGTAAATATTAATGAATCACTTATTTACGAGAAATAACCCGTAGTATGTTTAAATAAATGACAAGTAGAATTACTTATCTTTTATTTGTGTGCTAATATAAAATATAACTATAAAAATAGATAGAGGGAGTACTACATGACCCTGCAAATTCCATGGATGAGCTCTCACAACCACAACACGAGCCTCCATTTCATTATTATAGCCAGACGGTCAGATAAATTATTGAATCCAGAGAGAGCATGCAGCCACGTCACGGTCGGCGCCTCAGAAGCGACCCTGGCCAACCGTTTGTCCTCGTGGCGCGTCCCTACTGGCCAGGAGGCCCGGCCTATCAGCAAGGACAACGGCTGGGCGGCACACATCGCCTTCTTCCTTTGTTTCTACTCCCTCCCCTCCTCTCACTCATCGTTTTCTATAATGGACGATTCCTTTCTAAAAGAAAAAAAAATACTTCAGTTATTATTTATTTTACAGGTTGGTACTCTCCTATATTAGTCCAAACAATTTCTCTAGCTCCGTATGAATGCATTTCTTTTCTAAAATTTCTGAGCATCTTTTGCTTAGTACAGTATATTATAAGGGAGTGGTTATACATTATTTGATATATTTTACAGAAAACTTTTAAATGTAAATATAGTAAAAATAACTATATTCCAATTACAACATATAGAGCAATTTATATGTAGTTCGTATGTTATTGAATTAACTCGAGTGTGGCCTGGTGGCTAAGAGCGAATGCATCCGCTCACGACGATGAGGGTTTAAATCCTAGCTTCAGGTACCTGCTTGTTTTTCGTAGTCAAGTTTCCCTTCCTTTTCATAAGGAAAATTGCTTTTGAGATCTTTTATTTTCGGACGATGTATCATGGATTTACTTCATGTGAACTCTGTCTTTAATCTATAATATTATATTGAGTTTTCAAAAAAAAAAGAGGTACCTGCTTAGTGGTTTTTTTTTCTCACATGGCACAAATCTCAAGACGACCCAACGGATGAGAAAAAAAATGCAATGTTATATATAACGATACTCTCAGCCAGGTTCTGGAAGAAGTTTTGTTTGGACGTTTTTTTATTCCTTCTGGATAGGCATCTAGTCTCAGAAAATCTCTGAAATACAAATAAAAAAAATCATAGAACACGTCCTTATCCATGGAACTGTCTGCAACTTTTGTTATTGATGACAAAAATAGGCGCGCAAAGGGCGGTGAAGAAACTAATTAATAAAATGAAATATGGATGCCTTATGCATGGCTTTGGCTTGGTTTGGTTTGGTTTGAAGAGGTCATATATGAATCACTCACTCTCCCTCCTTCCCTATATATAGTAGTACAAAGATGGGAGAGAGTGTGGAGGGGAGCAATATAATAGCCGCGCTTAGCGTAACTAGACGAACGTACTAGCAGAAGAAGAAGAAGAAAATGCCGGTGAGCCGGATCGCGGTGGGCGCCCCCGGCGAGCTGTCCCACCCGGACACGGCCAAGGCCGCCGTCGCCGAGTTCATCTCTATGCTCATCTTCGTCTTCGCCGGATCGGGATCCGGCATGGCCTTCAGTAAGCAAGCATTGAATCCAAGTAATTCATCCGTTTAATTATGAGTAATTAATATGATGATGGATCGATAATGGTACGTAGGCAAGCTGACGGACGGCGGCGGCACGACGCCGTCGGGGCTGATCGCCGCCTCCCTGGCGCACGCGCTGGCCCTGTTCGTGGCGGTGGCGGTGGGAGCCAACATCTCCGGCGGGCACGTGAACCCGGCGGTGACATTCGGCGCGTTCGTGGGGGGGAACATCAGCCTGGTGAAGGCGGTGGTGTACTGGGTGGCGCAGCTGCTGGGGTCGGTGGTGGCGTGCCTGCTGCTCAAGATCGCGACGGGCGGCGCCGCCGTGGGTGCCTTCTCGCTGTCGGCGGGCGTGGGCGCCTGGAACGCGGTGGTGTTCGAGATCGTCATGACCTTCGGCCTCGTCTACACCGTGTACGCCACCGCGGTGGATCCCAAGAAGGGCGACCTCGGTGTCATCGCCCCCATCGCCATCGGCTTCATCGTCGGCGCCAACATCCTCGCCGGCGGCGCCTTCGACGGCGCCTCCATGAACCCCGCCGTCTCCTTCGGCCCCGCCGTCGTCACCGGAGTCTGGGACAACCACTGGGTCTACTGGCTCGGCCCCTTCGTCGGCGCCGCCATCGCCGCGCTCATCTACGACATCATCTTCATCGGCCAGCGCCCGCACGACCAGCTGCCCACCGCCGACTACTGATCATATCATATCATATCGTCTGCTCCCAGTCTCAATAATCGAATTCGTCCCCCGTCTCGATCCATATATAGCTAGAATATTAATTACTCCATGCAGCTGCTACCTGTGTCGTCTTCCACCCCCAATCAATTACTACTCTCTTCTTCTGTACAAACAAATTACGTAAATCTCCTTTAATTCCAAAATCTGTGCTGTGCTGTCAACCAAGCCAACCATGCATTGCAGCTGTAACGTCGTCCATCCATCGGTTGTCTCATCTGCAATATAATGTCAACACATCCCATGCATCCTAATCCAAAGCTCTCTTCACTGTCGTTCTTCACGTCCTTGTTTGAGTTGGTGGAAAGATATATACATACATGCTGCGTTTGCACCATCACTTCATGATTGAAACGAGTTTATGCGCTCCGATCCATTTGCTTCCTCCAAATGAGGACCTAAATAAATCCCATCTATCTATTATTTATATATTATTAAGGGATGTACGTAGAAAATGAACCATCATGTTCTCAATAATGGTTGTAACTTATTTGAAGCAAAGGCCGAAATGAATTCAATTATCTAAAAATCACTAGTTCTGCCATCTGGGTTGCCAACTACGGATAATTATTGGGTTAACTTGATTCGTGGGTGGAGATAGAGGCAAGCTGATTTGAATCATCTGTCTTTAACATCTCCACTAGAAAGAGTAGAGATCAGAAAGAAGCCTTTCACTTCTAGAAAGAGGGTGCTAGGATGCAAAATCAACCGAACACATGAATGTGGATAATAGAGGCAAAGATATTGGGAGTTATCTCTAACTCTCTCTTCGGCCCTGTTTCCGAGGGAATCGCCTCCTTATTTGGTATAGACGAGCTAACGATACCTAGTTATTTGCTAGTTACGTAGAGTTATGTTAAAGTTATATAGAGAAGCTGCTACTTTAATTGGTGGATCCCACTTTTCTTAGTTATGTACTGGTTTGAAATCGAACAAAAAAAAAGATCATAACAGGGATTACTTCTTGACCCTAGTCATGCACTGGTAGGATATATTTGTGGTAGCAACGATCAAATTTCTATCATGTATTGACAATCTTGTTTCAGCATGACACCATACGTATTGCAAATCACTTCATTGCTAATCCAGAGTGTGTGGCCTTCTACATAGAGATATGCATCAATAATTGTTATAGAGGTCCATTAGAAATGTTGGACAAGGGGCTAACACACAACCGGCACCAGAGGCGGATCTATCTATTAGTTAGGGTGGGCCGATGGACCCAGCTACGACCCGTGTCACCCTAGACACCCCCCCCCGGAAAAAAACCCTCCTACCCTCTTATCGTACCATCAAAATTAGGTATAACAAGGTGCGAACGTCCAACAGATTAGTCTGTCTCTTCACAACACACGCACGCTGTAAACAATGATCGAGATAGTTATACGATTGAACTATAAATATGATATATGTTGTGTTCAACTACTCTTATCGAGTGAACATTTCCGTTCTCTGCCCCATCTATATTTTAAAGCTGCGTCCTCCTGGCACACATCATCATGCATGCATAACGAGGAGGGTAGCAGTGTATTTAGTTAGGATTAGCTAGAGACATGGCAATGGGAAGAAAGGCCTCATCCTCTTGAACCCTGGCACAATGGGAGCACGGAGATAGGAGAGGTAGCACACAGATGGAAGACATAATTTGATAAGAGATTAGGGGAACGTTTGGATGCTAGGCTAGCTACTTCCACTCCTTGCCATGCTAGGCTGTGCATTTGGGTAACTGCTTAGAAACCTTGCTTTGCTTGGGAAACTAGCACGCCCGGCCTAGTTGAAAATCCTTGCCCCTCTCCTTTGTCGACAAGCTATCGAACTAGCAACTTTGCTTTGGTGGGCTATGGCTTGGTGAGCTAACCTAGCTGAGCAAGGGCTATAGAGATGAGTGGATTCTAAACTCTCGAGGGGATGTCCCCTCGTTATTTGCATGTCATCCAAATAGTTATAAAAAAATTAAAAAAAATTAACAAGATAGGTTAGTATATGATAAATCATTCGACAAACATGCAAGTTGTTCCAAACGTATCCTAGATGTCGGGCTCTAGCTAATTTACTTTGCCATTTTAGATTAATAGCTTCCTTTTCTAGCTAGCTAGAAACAGTCTTGCCATATATAGAAATAGCGCGTAGGGTGTAAAAAGGACTCTAATCTTATTTTTCGTAATGTTCGTTCTAGTTTCGTGGAACAACTTTCTATTTCACGAAGAGAAAAACGAGAAGAAACCATCGGAGACCTAGTGGTAAGGCCATGATCCGCAGGGGGATCACTCATTCTTCTACTAGGGATAGGTGCACGAACGACAACTCACAAACGCCATACATTTATTCCACCGCCTATATATACCTACGTACTGAACATATATATGTGGGCTAGCAGGGCGTATATCCCAGAGTCACGCAGAGAGAAAAATATATTAACAATAACAATAACAATAACAACAAGAAGACATGTATCATGTAGCTAATGCATATATTTTTAGTAATAAAAAGGGTGATATTACATCCGCGTGGCTGCAGCTAATACATTGGAGGTGAACTACTAATCTGTCATTTGCAGTGGCGCATATAAGTTTGCGCGTGCTTGCTAAGGACGATACATACTGCAGCAGAAGACATAATAACATGCAGGGATACAAATCTCCAATCTCCATGGAATCGAATGAATGTGTGATGGAAACAAAAAAAGCTAGCTAGCGATCGATCGACCGGGATACAACGATGAGGCCGGGTATGATATGCATGCATGCAGCAACTAATTAATAATAGATGAGATGAAATGATCAAAGAAGAAGAGGAGGCTAGCTCTAGCAGATTATATTGCGGAGATGGATGAATGGAGATAGATAGATAGATATTATTCAGATCAGTAGTGTGGCATGTGGAAGAAGCCGAAGCCGGCGGTGGTGGTGGTGGGCGGCCTGCGGCCAATGAGGAGCGCGTCGCGCAGCATCTGGTCGGCGCGCGCGGAGACGGCAGCCTGCACAGCCATGAGGCCCGTCCCGAAAGCCATGAGCTCCTCCGGCGACATGCGGCGCACATCGGCGTCCATGGGCAGCCACCTCCCCGCCGCGCGCTCCATCTCTATCTTCTCGTCCGCCCTCTCCCGCCGCGCCTTGTGCGCCTCCACCATCGCGCGCAGCTCGCCGTACTGCCTGTTGAGCTCCCCGACCATCCCACCACCACCATTATTATTCGCTCCTCGCCGCACCCGCGCCGCCGCTCCCGACGACGAGTCCGGCAGGAATCGCTCCAGGAGGCACTCCACGGAGGGGTGGCCGAAGGAGTAGGCCTTGCCGGCGGGGGAGAAGACGACGGCGGCCACGTCGGCGCTGCACAGAATGGACAGCTCGCTGGCCTTCTTGAAGAAGCCGGCACGGCGCTTGGAGAAGCACACCTGACGTGCCTCCTCGCTCTCGATGCGCCGGATCTCGATCTTCTGCCGCCCCAAGCTCGGCCTCCTCCGCGACGGCGCCGCCACCTGCATCGCCATATCTATCTAATCACACAACCAACTTCGATCTTCACAACTACGACTAGCTATAGCGCAGGTGTCCTCTCCATCGATCTGTGGTTCATATGTCTATATATACAGCTCCAGCCTCCAGGCTCCATCATATCGATCGCGTGAGTTGTCACTAGCTTTAATTTGGGTGTGGAGGAGGGATATGATATGATGCATATCTCTAAAATTATTACAGAATTAACTCGCTACTAGTGTTTGCAAGCTTGCTAATATGGGGTGTGGGTTAATTAACAATAATGTCTGTCATGCTGGTAAATAATGCACGCTATATATGTATGAGCATGCATCCTGGGAAGGGTTTTACGACTAGCTAGCTATTTACTCTCATGCTAGCTAGTCGCGCATCAATATATTCATCATCTTCCAATTTTGTACGTTTATGTACACACACATATATATTGTTTTGCAGCTAGCTACCTAGCTATGTCCATTCTTTTCTGCTGACTGCGCATATATATATTGAGTAAGTATTTTTATATATTAGGATCTTGTATACAAATATTATTGCTAGACGTCTGCTCTAAGGTCGATCGATCGTATACATTTCTCGGTACATGCATGCTGTATACTTTAGTTATCACTCAGTACTTCGCGAGGTGTTCGTTGCTGTGCACATATATACACATCCAGATTGACGTGCATTACCGGTTATTTTTATTTATATCTAACTAGCATGATGGCCCGCGCAGATTGCGCGGCTAGCATCATTATATTTTCTCTCATATAATAGCATATATGTTTTCTCATTATATTATTAAAATATATTACAATGACAACGTAATTTTAAATTTTGCAATAACTTTTCAAAACTACTAATGTGTAATAACTACTCTAGTCTGCTCTTCTAATATTTTTTATTTTTTAATTCTGAATTTCAGCTATTTCTAAATTGTATTTCTATATGGACTCTGCTTTTTCTTTTTCTCTGATTAATGTGATAATTTCTAGGCCATGAGAGCGAACGTGGAGGCTCCTTTTTATTCCGAATTTTAGTTGGTTTTAAATTCCAATATGAACTCTATACTCTACTTCTAATATTCCTTATTTTTTAATTCCAAATTTCTATTTTTTTTCTTAATTGTATTTCTATATGGACTCTATACTCTACTTCTAATATTTCTTATTTTTAATTCCGAATTTCGGTTATTTCCTAATTGTATTTCTATATGGACTCTAGTCTCCTCTTCTAGTATTCCTTATTTTTTAATTCCGAATTTCAACTATTTCTAAATTGTATTTCTATATGGACTCTAGTCTCCTCTTCTAATATTCCTTATTTTTTAATTCTGAATTTCAACTATTTCTAAATTGTATTTCTATATGGACTCTAGTCTTCTCTTCTAATATTCCTTATTTTATAATTCCGAATTTTAGCTATTTCTAAATTGTATTTCTATATGGACTATAGTCTCCTCTTTTAATATTCCTTATTTTTTTAATTCTAAATTTTAGCTATTTCTAAATTGTATTTTAATATGGACTCTGCCTTTTCTTTTTCTCCGATTAATGTGAGAATTTCTAGGTCATGAGAACGAACGTGGAGGCTCCTTTTTTTTTTTCTGAATTTTAGTTAGTTTTAAATTCCTATATGGACTCTATACTCTATTTCTAATATTTCTTATTTTTTAATTCCGAATTTCTATTTTTTTTCTTAATTGTATTTCTATATGGACTTTATACTCTACTTCTAATATTCCTTATTTTTAATTCATTTCTATTATTTCCTAATTGTATTTCTATATGGACTCTATACTCCTCTTCTAATATTCCTTATTTTTAATTTTTAATTCTGAATTTATATTATTTCCTAATTATATTTCTATATGGACTCTATACTCCTCTTCTAATATTCCTTATTTTTTAATTCTGAATTTCAACTATTTCTAAAGTGTATTTCTATATGGACTCTAGTCTCCTCTTCTAATATTCCTTATTTTTTAATTCTGAATTTCAACTATTTCTAAGTTGTATTTCTAAATGGACTCTGTTTTTTCTTTTTCTCCGATTAATGTGAGAATTTCTAGACCATGAGAGCGAACGTGGAGGCTCCTTTTTCTATTCCTTTAATTATATAATAGATTTATCTAGTACCTATCTATCGCCAGCGATCGTACACTACACAGATATATAACAGGTTTAATTAATTAAGGGCCAGTGGAGCGCTGTTAATTGCTTGAACACACACATATTTCTCTACCTAGCTAGCTAGCTCGAGGGCCAGCCATTCCTCCTCGTGTCAAAATTAATCATGCAAATTAAACTGGCCAAGCTGTATAAAAGTTGAATATCAGAGTGCACATTTAATTTGACAGCATTTAGAAATTAATACAATTAATAAAACAATGTGCTGTCCTGGCCCGTAGAAGTGCTAGCTAGCTAAAGATAAGTTGCTGATGTGGAGGAGAGAGAAAAGTACGTATCATCTCTTCGATCATCAAGGAAAATTTTTGATGAAACTCAACAACCAGCTCAATGACCAAAATTTTTGGGCACAAGCCAGGGGAAAACTGACCGTACTAGTCACGTCTATGACCTAGCGGTGGTCAAGCTAGCTAGGACGATAGATTTAGTGGGGCTGAGATATGATCGATCGATCAGGTGCTGTAGAAGAGAGGTTGAGATGAGGAGAGGTGCATCTATTGATCAGTTAAAGTAGAGCAACGTACTACGCATTCTATGTACACACGACACGACTTCATGAAGCCCTCCGATCAATCCTACGGTTAATAAATCTCCAAGCCTGCATTTTCCAAACAACCGCCCACCTTCAATAGTACTTGACTTCTGCAAAACAGCCGCCCTCTTCTAGTCTTCCTCGACCGATCCATCTCGCCAATAAACGAAAGACAAAGCCGTGGAGGTAGAATCTCGTGCCACGGCTTCAAAATTCCTGAATGAAATTTCGATTCTATCGGATTCCCCCCTCCCCCCGATACGATAATATTTCGGCTAAAATTTTGAAAATTTTTCATTATTTTATGAATTTGACAATATTTTGTTTAAATTTGATCAAATTTTGTTCAAAAATTCAAATAATTTCAGACCAAAATTTTGGTATATCGCACCCCCGATACAAATGCCGAAAATGAAATATTAAACCCTAGTGACAGCTAGCTTGCAAAGGTAGCGGCGACAACACGTCAGCGCAGACAGCGATCTGGGCCGATAGCAAGCCTATAGAGGCGGTGATTTGGAGCCTCGTTTTTAAAGTCTGCCGTTGATATCGTTACTTAAGTTTTTTCGAGGCTCACTACAAGAAACCAGAATTTTCTTGGTAGCCAAAAAGGGTCAAAGATAGCATCAAAACCATCAAGACAATATATTTTGTTGGCCAACCGCCAAGTACGTAATAACCACCAAATGTAGAGGGCAAGGATGGATTTTCTTAACTGCTAACCATGAGGCTAGTATTCGGAGGCAACGACGACAACTCATTGGCGGAGATGGCGATATAGAGATAGAAGTGACACTGTGCCTACGAAGGCTTCCACACTACTCTAGTCTACTGTGCCAGTGCTTATAGGAACACTATCATATATATGAAGAAGATGAGGATGATTTGACGGAAAGAGTAAAAGGGATGCATGAATCGGTTATATAGGTTAACTACTCACTAGCTGTTTTTGCTTTCGATAATTTTGGGCTCTCTAAACAGGACACAGGACGTAAGCAGAACCTTGAGTCACTGACATGTGGGTCCCACTTAGCCCATATGTCATTAACACAGATGATCAGAAAAGCTAATTAATGCGTGAACGTTCGCGGGTAGCGAGATCAGCGAACGAATCCGGATTTCCATTTCTAGGGTCACGCATGATTTTCCTTTTCTGTTCACCCCACGGCCTGCCTGCTCTCACGTGGAAAACGAAAACGCTGGTACACGTGAAATCGTGAACACAAGCACATCTGATGGGCATATGGGCCTTAATGATCTTAATATAAGGTTTTTGCAAATTGTTTTTTAATTCGTTTGAAATTTATATGTGCAAAGTTTATAGGTACAAAATTTATATGCAGAAATTTTCTATGCATAAAGTTTATATCTATAAAATATCTATGTATAAAGTTTCTATGTATAGATTTTTTTTCGCGTATAAATATTCTTTTAGAAAGGGATTGCACACTGTTGCATTGTTTAAATTTGTATGTACAAAATTTACATGAAAAAAATTTACATGTACAAACTTTCTTTGTATATAGTTTACATATGTGAAGTATATAGTCTAGGTATAAATATGTTGGAAAAAGTACACCCAAGGTCCCTCAACTTGTCATCGAGTTACACAATCGTCCCTCAACCATAAAACCAGATATATTACATACCTCAACTTACAAAACCGTTCGCTTTAGGTCCTTGAGTGGTTTTGAACCCGGTTTTATCCAACGTGGCGGCTAACTCAGCGTGGGACCCACATGTCAGGATGCCACGTCATCAACCCTCTCTCTCCCTTTCTCGCTTTTCTCCTTTGGGCAAGCCGGCCGACGGGTGGGGTGGGGAGGAGGTCACCCGGGACGAGGCGGGAGAGGAGGAGAACCGGCGGCGGCGGCGGCAGCTGCGACGGGAGGAGGCCACCACGCCTGGGTCAGGCAGCAAAAGGGCAGAGGAGGGGCGCCTCCTCTCCGCCGGATGTGGCTTGTGGGCGACCTCGACGGCGGCGGGACGTGGACCCGGCTCCAGCGGCAGCGACGCCAGCGGCGTGTAGCGGCTTCACACGGGTGAGGCGACGGCGGGAGCAGAGCAGGAGGCGGCCGGCGGAGAGAAGCAGGACGTCGGGGGAGGGCGTCAGTTAGAGCAGACATGGCTGCTCCAAAACCTCGGCCACCAAGTAAAACAGTATCAGGTTCCTGCCCAGAAGCAGCACCTCGCTCCCACGAAGATGTATGTCGTAAATCGCAATTTATCAAGGGCAGCAGCAATTCGATCTTTGCATGTGTCGATCTGCTCGTAAATTTATCTTGTCATTATTACATGTTCAAATTGACTAAACAAACTGTAACACTTCTTACATAGAGGGGCCAAAAAAGAAATTAGAGGCATGGCATCTTCAAGGGCAGCAGGCAGCCCATCTTCTTCTGTGTCTGGAGGGATAAAAACATCTTTTATAACTGGAATTGGACCTTGTACATCATACTGTCTAAACAGGGAGCCTGGAATCGGAGCTGTTGCACAGAGAAAAAGACAACTGAGGAGCAACATAAATTATACTCGCTCACAATTCGCAGTTCAAGCAACCAATAATTCAGTAAGTTTCAAGCGTTCAAAACAGTAACCTTCTAGTGCTGCCAGAAGCGCACTCTTAATAAGCTCCAGAACTCTTCAGAACCTGAATCCATTCAAACACTACAATATCATTTCTGTAAATAAATCATATAAGCACGAACTGAGGGGACTGTTTGAAGATGCAATGCAACTAAAATTTAATCATCGAATGCTCATCAGCTTCGAGACTCATACCTGCAGATACTATCAAATAACAGCATACAAATTCGAGCTACACGATTTCATTTTCTCTCTCCTTTCTCTAACAGCATACAAGCTCGACAACAACCTCCTCCCTCGCCTAGCCGCGCCCCCAAGTCCCAACCATGATGCCGCCCGCGGGCTGCTCACCCTAAGCCGCCTCGTCGCTAGAAGACCCTAGCCCCGCCACATAGAGGCAAAGCTCGCTCCGTCTTTACTCGCCACCAAATCACATCGGAGCGCAACCGCCTCCACTGGTCTCAATCAGAGCGGCAGTCACGCCGGGCCAATCCGGGAATGCCCGAGCGTCGTCGCCCCTATCGCAAGTGGCCACTCGTCACAGGACTCGCATCGTTGAGCTTCGCTCCGACCGTCCTCCTCCATCCTCCGTCGCCCCTGCGCCAACCGCCGCCACGGCGCCCGCCTCCGCGCCTACCGCCGCGGCGCCTGCTTGCTCCCGGCCTGCCGGCGCCGCGTCGCTCCTTCTCCAGCATCGCCGGCCGGCCGTCGGACCTCCTCTCCACCACCGGACGGCCTGCCCAGAGAGAAGAGTGAGATAGAGATTAGAGAGAGGAAGGGAGAGGGAAGACAGACCTTGCTGACGTGGCAGGGGAGAGAGACCTTGCTGATGTGGCATTCTGACATGTGGGGCCCACGTGGGTCCCACGCTGACTCAGCCTCCACGTCATACAAAACTGGGGTCAAAACCGCCGAGGGACCTAGTTTGTAGTGGTTTTGTAAGTTGGAGGATGCGTTGTATCCGATTTTGCAGTTAGGGGACGATTTTGTAACTCGATGACAAGCTGAGGGACCTTCGGTGTACTTTTTCCTAAATATGTTTTGGGTTGATCAAGACATTCTTGGGCTAAGGCATGGTACAAAGAGAAAAGGCAGGTTAAAGCCCATGGGCTGGCTTGGCTAGCTTGCAGTGTTGCACGCGCGTCAGAAACCAGGTGCGGATGTTGGAACGAGAGGCTGTTGGAACGTTCGCTGACCGCGAATATCCGCATACTAGACGCCCCCTCAGATGATCCCTTTCATGTAAAACATACTCACGAATAGACGGTGTTAAATGTGAATTAGTTCATAGGGAGGACCCACGCATGTCATGCTAGCACTTTCCGTGGCCTAAATATTTCAGGCCTTCAACGTACGGGAGGCCCAATTAACTGGTCACCCATCTATCTCATTGGACGGATGGGCCAGAACTTCGGCGGCCCATAGGCCCATATTCCTTTGTCCACTTACTGGAAATTTGGAGCTGATGAGTAAAACTCAATTTGTCGCTGAGTTCGAAATTCGTCCCTCGAGTGCAAAACGGATACAACGCATCCTTCAACTTACAAAACCGTGTAAACAAGGTCCCTTGGCAGTATTAGAGCAGGTACAATAGCGGGCAATAAGCCAGTTATAAACATATTTTAAAGAGATAAATAAAGAGAGAGAAGAGCAGTGGGCTACAGATCTGTAGCCAGCTGCAGCACGGACTCCAAGACATAATGTGTGTATGATAGGTGGGACCAGATATTATAGTATAGTAAGCAAATATTATATAAATTGGCTATAGATAATTTGGAGCTAGTAGTTGGCTATACTATTGAACTTGCTCTTATGCCCGGTTTTGGCTGACGTGGCGTCTATGTGGCTCCATTAACTAGGTATTCATCTCACGTGGTATTGACGTGGCGCTTACGTGGCAATTCAATCTTAAAAAATAAAAATCATGGGACCCACGTATCAGCTACACACATGTCAGCGGTGGCTGGAGCAGGCCAGCGGAGCTAAGCGGCGGTGGCTGGAGCAGGCCGGGACAGGCGAGGGGCAAGGGGCGACGGCACCGCGGCGCCGAGGGGTGACGGGCGGAGAGAGGGGCGGCGGGCGGAGCAGTGGAGAGTGGCGGCGAGCTCCTGGGAGATGGCGACGGGATGAGGCCGAGAGGACGCCAACGGCGAGGTGGAGCACGCACCTCAAGAAGCGGGTGTTGCCGGAGCAGAAGAAGGGTGGGGGCAAGAGCAAGAAGAAGACGACCTGGACCGACGTGCTCGTCCCGTCCCCCTCGCCGTTGTCGTCCTCCACCGCGCGACGGCCAACTGCTCCAACGGCAACTCAGCCGGGGCGCAGAGCAACACAAGCAAGGAGGAGGAGGCGGACAAGATCGAGATCCCTATGCTCGACCCCTGCAGCTTCTCATCACCGACGCAACCACTGCTGCCGTTACGGCCATGGCGCCGCCTATCAGCACCAGAACTTGGTATTTCCCTGAAGAATCTCGCATATTGTTTGCTGCTGCTGCTACCAGGGCAGCGACGAGCAGTGCCAAGCAAGACGGCAGCGACCGAGTAACCATTACAGTATCAAGATCTACTGCTTGCTCAAGCTAAAATCATCGCATCCAGAAAGAATCAAGAATTAATTGGCCAGAATCAAGAATAATGACGCGGGCTGTCGTCCTCGTGAGCGGCCTCATCTCGGTCATCTTTAGCGCCCAGCGCCGCCCCGCCAGCCCCTGGGCAGCCCACTGCCGCTTGTGGTTCCGGTTGCGCTCCACCTCCCGAAGCGCTTCCTCGTCCTGTTCGCAATCCAAGACCACGAAGGTGCCTGACGGTGACGACGTGTCGCCTGTGCGTGACATTGCTGGTCGCCGATAGGTACACGCCGCTATTCGCCGACGTGCTGTGGTGGGAGGCGTTCTCGGTGGCGGTGGCGGTCGCCGACGTGCCCAGACTGAGGGAGTCGTCGGCGCCGGAGGTGGAGCGCCTCTGCGGCGGCGTGCGGCTGGTGAAGAGAGGGGGAGAGGAAAGAAGGGAGGCGAGGTTGACAGGTGGGGCCCACGTGGGCCCCACCATTTTTATATTTTTTGTGTAGCTGACATGTGGGGCCACTATTTTTATTATTTTTCCGGAATCGAATTGCCACGTAAGTTCCACGTCAAATGCCACGTGGGACAAAGACCAAGTCAAACCGGCCACGTTGGCGCCACGTTAGCCAAAACCGCATTTCAAACCACCGAGGGACCTCGTTTGCACCGATTTTGATAGAGCAGGGACCGGTTGTATCTGGTTTTTGAGTTGAAGGACGAAAATCGGATTCGGTGTAAAGTTAAGGGACCTCGTATGAACTTATTCCGTAAAACTTTGGTGGGATAATGTTGGTTTACTCTCAACCTGTGTTAGGAGGCCTGTTCACCTTGTTACTTCTCCTTTTCAAGGGGGAAAAAAGAACTACAGGCTACACTACTAGTACTACCGAAAACTCAATTCATCCATTATGGGATATCCCCTTATTTTTACATGTCACTTAAAAAGCCATCAAATTTTTTTTTAAAAAATAATAGGATAGATCAATATGTGATATATCACTTCACAAACATGCATATTAAAATTCAACTTATACAAGTAGGAATAAAAATAACGAATTTGACAATTAATAGAACGCGTAATTCATGGTCAAATTTGTTATTTTTGTTTTGAATTGTATAAGTCGAATTTTAATTTGCAAGTTTGCGAAAAGATATATCATATATTGATCTATCTTAATATTTTTTTCTAAATTTTTTGATAACTTTTTAAACACCATGCATAAAACGAGAGAATGTCCCCTCGAGAGATAAAAATCCACTCCCTACTACTACTCTACTAGTGCAAGTACTAAATATGCCTTGGTGCTCCCTAGTTAGTTGCTACTCTTTTCTGGAGTATCTAACGATTTTTTTATTATATGACGCACCCACACACACATCACTACTCACTCCACCCTAAAAAAGCTAACCTAGTAGGAAATGTGACCTCTTCTGGTACAACTAATGTGGATAGCCCTTTGTTTAGATTCGTTATACTAGGAGGGGTCATATCTCCTCTTAGTTTGATTTTTTTTTAAAAAGAACGGAGCGCACCCACACATTCTTAAATGCATCCCGTAATGTACGTTTAAATAGACGGAAACTAGTGGTATTTCTTCGATCTTCGAGCATATTAAAGAATGAATAATTCATGTATTAATTTTGAATTATCTACTTTAGGTCCCGTTCTTTTCTCCAACAAGAGTTGGATAAAGATTAAGATTTTCGTGGCATGCTTTTCAAATTGCTAAATAATGTGTTTTGTGCGAAAACTTTCTATATGAAAGTTGCTCTAAAATATCATATTAATTAATCTTTTTTCTAGTTTGTTATAATTAAAATCCAATCAATCATACGTTAATACCACCTCGTTTTGTGCAAAAAAAAATTTAATCTTTATCTTCATCTTCAAAAGAAAAGAAAGCAGTATTGCAATAGGATAATTAACTAGGCATCGATCACTGATCATTTTCAGATGGGTCTATGTGGGAATCCCCCCCCTCCCCAATCGAAACGAAACGGCAGAGAGTTATATATGGACTAGAAGGAAGTAAAATATACAGTGTAAATCATTCTATATATATTCTTGTTATCAAGAGTAAAATTTTACCCTTAAATTTAATCATGCGTAAAAAAATTGAGAGTAAAAGTTTTCTCTAGCTAGATGACATGGATATAGTTTTCAGATTTTTACATTATATATATATGAGTTTTGCTACATTTTTTTTCAAGAAGAATCGCAAGCGGATCAACACTAGTATGACAAGGAAAGCTTTGTTAGTGCATTGCATGTGTGCACTAACATTTCGAACTATAGTAAAGGATAAATATCACTTGGAGATTGCAACCGCGTGAAATTTTTTTCTATGTCGTCCACTAGTATATAGCTAACCGCATGCTCTTTAATTCAGCATAGTGCATTTTTGCCCCTCCCAAACAAGAAAATTAGTTTTGGATCCCCTGGCCCTGCAATGAAGTAGTAACAACCTCCATCTTAAAAATCGTAAGCAGTGGCAAGCACTATTAAAAAGGATTTTCATGTGTAGGTCCCTTTTACTTTTACTAAGGAGGAAAAAAAATACCCGCTTATAAAAATGTGCGAGAGGTGTTTGATCAAGGCCCACATTTTAAATTTTCACAAGTAGGTCTCTTAACAGATCCGTCTACAATAATAAATTATTTTCCCAGACGAGCATCTTAAGAGGTTTGTATGTGAAAATTGAGGCACGACTGGCCGGCTCCATTCCCCATTATTTATTTTCTTTCTTTTCTCCTTATCAATCCATTTCACTTCTTCTCTCTCCCCCTTCACTTCTCCTTCTCTTCTCCTCTCTTCCCCATCGAGCAATGACAGGAGCATTGGTGCCAGGAGCGGCTAACTATGGGAGCGATCGCTATAGAGGTTGGCGGCGACTGTGGAGGCCGACAGCGGTGACGACGACAACAGAGATAGGTGGTGGCACATCTCCCTCTTCGATGACGGGAGGGGAAGAACCATCGAGGAGGGCCCTAGCCATGGTGGATCTGTCTCCTGCTAGCCCGAAGGCGGCAAACCCACGATGGCATTTCGTGGATCTGGTAGCGGCGACACCTCTACCCCTCTGATGGCGGGAGAGGAAGATCAGTCGAGAGGGCTCCAGCCATGGCGGATCCGTCTCCTGGTGGCCGGAGGCGGCGGATCCACGGCACCATCGGGCACAAGGGCAGTGTCAATGAGCGCGCGATGAAGACCTCGACCTCGACAGCATGACGAGGACCTCAACCACGCAACAACAACATCGACATTGGACCACGCGATGGCAGCAGGCTGTTGTGGCGGTGCTCGATGATGGCGGTAGCCTTACGGGGACCTTGGCTAGGGTTTTGGATTTGATTTTTTATTTTTATTTTTAAAAAAAATTGCAATCCGGTGTTCTTGCTTGGTCGGTTGTAAAAATCGGTTTTTCCAAGCAGCTTCCTTAGGACGTCCATATGTGAAAATCGTGTTTGCGTGTGGTTGTGACGTCTGCATGTGAAAATGCCGATTTTCACAAACACATGTAGGCAGGGGGTGCTCCACCTTCCAGCGAAAACGAGATATATATACGATGATAAGGTCATATGGCATGTTGTCTGCCATTGGGGACAAATCGATCTAGATTAGATAGCTAGTGTGATCGACATGCGCAGCCAGTATGCATGTGTGATATGATAGATCCTAACGAAATTGCGAGCGGTGATTTGAAAACGTGGATAAGCCCATCCAATTCAATCAATTGTCTAGCTAGTTAGTTAGTACGATATCGTCATCAATGGCAATGCCTGCCTGCGTTTGTTATTATACACGCTAATTATATAACCAATCGGCAAGGCCACTTGGAATTAATTAAACTCTGTTAGTGTATTGCGCCTGCCTTGAGCTAACATCGACGTGATCTTTTCTCTGCAAGTTGGATGGATATGAATGATGATGGATATGCGTTCGTCAGTGACGTGATCGATCGAAAAACAATCATGCGCTTGCATTGCTTGCTTGCGTAGCCCTCCTCCATGATCAATGGCGACGTCGTTGGAATGGAGACACTAACTAGACAGTAATTATATTAGTGGCTAAAGTGCATGTCGTCTCTACTGATGCCTTGCTTCTTGTTGAATCAGTGTCTGCCTGAATTAATCCTTTGTGGGTGTTAAGTGTTAACTGAATGATCGATGCAAGGCTAACCCATCCATCCATCCATCATGATATGCCTGATGGCTGATTCCTCAGCTCTGCTCACTTTTGATTAGCTACTTACTGCGTGCATGGCACCACAATAAAGTAATCTTTAAGTGCTTAATTTGATCAGCACTCACAGGCATACCGAAATTAGAATTTAGGATAGGCCCACATCTACCTGTAATATATGTACCTGCAGCTCCAGTTTTGCTCCTTAATTCTGACAAATCAATTATATATATTGACGATTAGTTCAGTCCAGTCTCTATCTACTAGCTAGCTAGTTACTGTCAGACACTTATTAACTATTATTAATCGCTTAATTTTCTGCCTAGAAAAAGGTGAACCTGAATTATGCTTGGGAATGGAATATACTGTACTTTTCTTTTGCCATGATCAGACCATAGGCCACTGATGCATCAAGGTGTAAGATTATATGGAACAAGAAAGCAAATGCAGGGCTAGCCTAGCTATATGGAGTATGTTGTTTGACTTTGCACTGAAAGCTGTGTCAATGCTGCCTATCATGGATGCATCTTATAGTATGTTCCAAGTGCACTTCTACTTTCACTAAGACATCTAGAGACACAAGTGTCAGCTATGTACTGAATCCTCAAGACGTCAGCTTTTTGTTCACTAATGAGAAATCTCTACTATTTAAAAGGGAGTCGTCATCCTTTTATCTCCTCCTCTCACCACCCGCACACATCTTAATTTCTACGGTTTTGTATATGTAACCACCGCCTCCAGTGCTTTATCCTCAGTCCACTTTTCTAGTCATCTTAATCCACCTTCCTAGCCTATATTATATGGATCTCATCCGTTGCAATGCACGGACATATTACTAGTTATAAACAGATGAAATAGTTAACTAGCTTTTTCACAGCAAACAACGATGGGACGCTCCTTCGAAGTTTAGAACCATTTCCTCCCTTTTATCCTCATGCATGCATAATATACTAGTTTCAGAATTGCGGTATACACTATATCGAACTTTTCTTTCTTGCTACTCCCTCTGTTCTATATTATAGGTTACTTTGATTTATTTTGCCAAACTTTTATAAGTTTGACTAATAGAAAAATATAGTAACATTTCAATATAAAACAAACATATTATTAAAATATATCCAATATTATATTTGATGAAACTAATTCGATGTTGTAAATATTGCTATTTTTTTTATAAATTCGATCAAGTCTAAATAAGTTCAAGTGGGTAAAAGTTAAAACGACTTATAATATGAAACGGAGGGAATACTAATTAACAAGCATCTATCTATATCTAAAATACATCCAAACTACTAACACATATTGTGAACAACAAAACAAGGAACCTTAAATCCCCTGTATGATTTCAGTGCGCGTGTCACTAGATCCATATGTTTTTTCTTTCTTCCTTTTGGAATATATGATGAGAGAAGATTTGACCCTAAGCTTAAGCTAAGAAGGACAGAGGGTAGTAGTAATACTTTTGCAACCATCTTTCCCCACAGAAAGCGACTTTATGGATGTTGTGATAAAAAGAAGAAACAGGAAGGCCGCAAGATTCTTGTGCAGTGCATATATCATATCCCTATCCCATGTCAAGCTAGACGTAGCTATCGAATTGGAGGCCGGCAGGAAGGAGAAGAAAAGAAAAAATTGCAAGAGATTGCAAGCAGCAGCTAGCATTGTGGGGGTCAGAAAAGAAGAAAGTGAGGATCAATATCAGATGAGATGAGGCTGGGCATGCGTGAGGTTAGCTATCAGCACGCTAGAAGACAAGACAACAGCACTAAAGCAAGCAAGCTAGCTACATGGTGATGAAGCACTATCTAGCTAGTTGGAGTAAACTAATCATCAGGATAATGCTAGGTAATATGAGAGAATTACAGCAAATTAGGCAAGTTGCACAAAGGTACCAAGCTGCTGCTGGCTCCTTATCACGTACGGCGATATCTATATGCTCTACCACTTTAATCTTGGCACCTTCTAGCTAGCTAGCTCTTCATCTTGTTGGATCGTCATCGATATGATCGATCTCCTTTTTAAAGGCCGGCCGGCCGGAGAGAAAGAAAGAAAGAAAAGAAAAGAAAAGAATAAAAACCAGGTGGCTTATCAGAAGCTATCTAGCTTGGAAGCAGTTGAATTGGGGCCTCTCTTTTCCTCTCCAACTTGCAGGGGCAGTGGCAGTGGCTGACCTTCAGCTAGCTAGCTAATACACATCACCCAATTCCCTCCATCTACTATCTATCTCGCTCATTCAGGCCGACTACAGTTGAGATGGAATTTGGAAAAGGAACACGTACCTGTCCGGCCTCTGATCTTCTCTTGCTTGTATAGCTAATCGCCGGCCGGGTGGCAACAGTAGCTATTTAGATAGCTGTCCTCCTAATCTTGTTGTTCTGTATATAGCACGTAGTACGCAGCATCTTGGATTGATATAGTACGTATCAGTTGCAATCGCTCCACAGTTTTCAGGTAGGAGGCAATATGCATGTTGCTCATGCATCTGCATGTACAGACACAATTATTAAGATTCACGCGGCGGGCGGGTATCAATTCAATCAGCCTGGCTTTGCATCTCATGAATGCATTTATTCAGATTCTGTGTAAGCAAGCTATTTGCGAAATTCAGATTCTCTACTGCCCTAATATGCTTGCTTCGCGCGCGTGCGAAAAGAATAACGATGATCATCTGTTAATTCCACTCGGTACCATACCAAGCCACCATAAAATTATTATCTGATATGTATATATACAAAATGGTACGTGAAGCATAATACAGTATTCAGTTCAGTGTATAACATGATACATATGAATTTGCCAGAAATGAAGAAACGTATGCACGTGCACGTGGCGCGCTGATCAAAATATATCAGCCAGCAGCCGTCTGTTGCACTTGCACGTATATGTGCATATACTACAAGAGGCAGTACAAGCATGAACACACACACATTCATATGGATGTGTACGCAGCTAGCTATAGCTAGCAGCTGTTACATATATATATATTTATATAGTACTGATCAGAGATTGAGATGCAACTGCAAGTTGCGCTATAGAACGAGTTACTAACATGTATATATTAATTCCTCCGTCGATCCCTATATGCAAGCTAGTAATTACAGTAATTAGCAGCTGTAGCAAGGATGTAACAATTGAGATGAGCTGAGTACTCCCACATGATTAGGAGGCATCGATCGATCGAGTTGATGTAGTCGTCATCGTCTTGGCGGCTGATGGATGATATATACTATCCCCAGAGAGGTAGCGAATAATCCGAGCAGAAGAAGGCGTCATCGATATCCCAGAGCGGCGAGGCGGGCATCGGCGGCGGAGCGACGACGTTGGTGCTGCTGCTCCAGCAGTCGACGTCGACGATGATGTCGTCGTTCCAGAGAGGATGAAGGAACAGTTGGTGCTGGTCCTCATGATGTTGGGCCTGCAGGCTGCCACTGGCCGACGACTCATCCTCTGGCTGCGGCTGCTGCTGCAGGTTGCTGTTGCTGTTGGAGGAGGACGAAGAGGAGGAGGAGTTGCGGTCGTCGTCGTCGTCGTTGTCGTTGTGGTGGTCGTCGGACTGCTGCTGCTTTTGCTGTTTGAGCTTGAGCTTGCGCAGGTGGGTGCGCCAGTAGTTCTTGATCTCGTTGTCGGTGCGGCCAGGAATGCTCTTGGCGATGCGAGACCACCTGTTGCCGAGCTTGGCGTGGAGCTGCACCACCATCCTCTCCTCCTCGGGGCTCATCCTCCCTCGCTTCAGCCCTGGATGCAGGTAGTTCACCCACCGGAGACGGCAGCTCTTCCCGCTGCGCTGCAAACCTGCATCAGCCACACACCACCCATACACACGACGGACGATCCAACAACCAGCGTTGATCGCACGCATACATTATATTTATGTCAGTTACTATCATCAAATCTACTATGTACGGCATATGCATGCATCCATCCATCTGATCGACATCATCAACAATTAATCGATAGATTAGATGCACGCACGCATATGCTCATCACCCGCCGCCGCGCAAACCTGACACCTTTGCTAAGAAATCCCACCGCCGTTCGCCCAGCAGCCGCACGAACCAAACCAACTGCACGTCCTCCTGCTCCGTCCACGGGCCCTTTCTCATTATTCCTCCTCCTCCTGCTGCTGCTGCTTTGATGCCGATGAGAGGGTCCTCACCCTGTGGGCGCTGATGATGACCCAGCTGCACTACTGAACAAGAAGAAGACGAAGACGACGATGATGATGCAGAAAAAGAATGCCGTCCCTGCTTCTTGCCGGCCACCACCATCTATACAGATCGATCGATCACTATGCAATTAGCTACTGCTCGATTGAATTGAACAAGCAAGCTAGTATAATACAATTAGCTAGCTACTATAGGAAGATACCTGCACTCTCCTTTTATAGTCGTCGTGCGCCTCTCTGCAGCAGCAGTACTACTCCGTGCAGTGCGAGTGCGTGGCACACCTAGCTAGCTAGTACCACCTACTCCAGCTTACTTGCCTTTCCAATCCATCATCATCCGTCGGCATCTAGCTAGCTAGTAGTACGTACCCCCTCCGTCCTTAAAAAAACAGTCAACGTCATACATACTAGTGCAACAAATCTGGACATACAAATGTTTACATCCTAATATGAGGTTAGTTTTGACAGAGGAAGTAGTACTAACAGATGTCGCATCCCATACTAAATTAACTTATTTTGAGATAGAGAAAATACTTCATATTTCCTAGCCATCGATCGATACATTTAAGGGAAAGTATTTTCATCCCTCTCACCATATCCTCATGTCACCTTAAAATAATCAATAAAAAATAGCTAAATAGCTGACGATAGATTTGGGGAGCCAAAATCTTACAAATTACTAACCTTGATACTTGCTTTATGATTCATGCTCCGGCGATCCCAGTTCTCCTCCTCAAGCTCTGACAACACCTTCTTCCCTAGCTCCGCCAGCTTCAGCAACCCCAACGAAGGTAGAAGAGTTAAGGTTTAGGGTCCCGTGTTAGGGTGAGGGTTGGATGAGGAGAGGGGGGGCTAGGGGAAGAGGAGGGAGATCACTGAGCTTAGAGGGATGACGCGGGCCGACGGTGGGCGGTGGACACGGGCAGATGATGAGGTGGTGGCGGCGGCACTGGAGCCATGGGGATGGAGGAGGGTGATGGGCCGGTGTTGGTGGCAAGGGCAAAGCTAGTTTATGGGCAGCTGTTGTGATGGATCCGATGACGGGGAGACACCAGCTTGAGTAGGAGAGGGAGGAAAGGGAGGGAGGTAAGGGGGAGAAGCCAGCCGGTGGGGCTCGCCGCGCCGTTGACGCCTTCCCGCAAGCCATTGAGGCTAGGTGGCGGCAGCGGCATCAAGTACTCAAGCTCGTGTCGTGGGGCCGCTAAGGGGGAGAGGAGATGAGGAATGGTAGGTTATGTTTCATTAGGTAGGTGCACACAAATATTAAAGCAATATGACGGTTGAAAAATTGTGAGATTTTTTAGGGGTTCTTTTTGTCAAATACTACATAGACAGTCCAAAAAAGGGTGCATCTAAAATTATACCCATAGTTTTTTTTAAAAAAAAATTGTCAAACATAATTACAATATAACTTGCATGTAATTATAGTATAATTACAAGGTAATTAAAGTGTAATTTCAATTCAAATCAGAAAATGTTCATTCCTTAGTTGGTCCAGGCGTGTGGTGCGTGAAATATGTGTGAAATCGATAAAAACTATCGATGGTTTTTAGCTTTTCCATCAAAATAATTTAAAAAGAATTGAGAAGATAGATTAGTATGAGACATATCACTCCGTACACATGTAACTTTAAATTTTTTAAATTTTTTATGACTATTTAGATGACATGATGGAAATATGTTTTCAGTCAAAAAAAAAAGAATGGACAAGATAAATTAACGAGACATATATATATATGACTCTACGTACAAATATATAGTTCAATTTTTAAAAATTGTTTTTATGACAAAAAAGCGAGGGATATCTCTCGATGAATGAAAATCCATCTCCTAAACATAATACTATATCAGTGGAAGCTGACGCAAGATACACAAACATATGATATGTCTCTCCATGCGTGCCCATCTGTCATATATACTCCACCATTACATTGATCGGAGTCGTCACAACCTTTTTTTTTTTTTGACAAAGCGTCGTCACAATTATATTCACTGCGATAGATGTCACTATCGTGCCCTACGACGTCATATATATGTGGACATTTTAAAGATTTAATTAATTAGCACCATCCATCATCGTCAGTGATGGCCGATTTGGATTAGAGGACCGTCTATATTCTGATATTCACCGTTAATTAAAATGATGAAAAGAATAGTATACATGAATCATCGATGATGATTACTTCCTCCGTTTTCTAATATATGACGCTATTAATTTTTAACATTATTCAAAAGGTTCTATAAACACAAAATATAAGTTATGCTTAAAAAAAACTTTTAGATAAATTTTACTAGAGGATACTAAAATTTGATGTAATTTTACAGTATGAGAAAATGTCCGTTCAAGGAAGCCCAATAAGCAGCCCAGGAGGGGAGACCTTTAGGGCCAGTGGGCCGGTAGGTTGGGCCAAAAGACTAGTATTACCCTTATAAACATACATGTCACAAAGACGGTTGTGTAAACTCACTAACAGTACCTTAGAGTTAGGGATGAAAACGGAGCGGATAGTTTCCGTCCGCTCCGGACAAAAACGGATACGGATACCTTTCGGATCGGATAATTCTCGGATATTTCGGATACGGATACGAATACGGATATTTTCTCCCGGATACGAATACGAATATAATATCAGGGTTTCCGTCGGATACGGATAATAATTCGGATATCCGGTGAACAGTGCTATTCGGATATCCGCAGGACCCATGAGACATACCCCATTTCTTTCTAACTCTATAACCTTCAATATACATTTATAGATTTTAATAGTAGTTTATCTCTTAACACTAGTCCATACTATTAATATTATTTAAATTTTAAAAAATATTTATAAATTATACCTCATTTTATATAAAATGAGCTAATTATATATGTTGATATTTATTTATATTAGAAGTTGAGTTGGTTTTCGTGTTCCGAGAAAAATTTGTTTCCGTATTCGTGTCCGATCATATTCGATTCTTATTCGTATTCGAGATAATCCGTATTTGTTTCCGTATTCGAGCTATCCGTATTCGTTTTCGTATCCGGTAAAAAATATGAAAATGAATATGGTATGAGCATTATCCGTCCGTATCCGCTCCGTTTTCATCCCTACTTAGAGTTCTAAACCCAGATATGCAAGCTATAAATAAACTCTTAAGGGTTATGTAATAGGGGATACAATTTTGGAGAGATTATTACATTTACCATTTACCTTTTACACATAATCAAGTGAAACTTACCCTTTGGTAAAAGTGTTTGTCAATCGACAACAACTGTCAAGCATAATTATATTTATTTTGAAAAAAGAAGTTTATGCTCGTTTAGTAAATAAATACTACTAGTACACTTGTTTGGAATTAAGCATGCATACATTATAGTAGAATAGTAGTGTCGCTTACTCGCTGTAACCTGCAGATAAGGGAATTTTTTTTATTTTTAATTTTTTTTATTAAAAGTTTTACAAAAATAATTTTCTATTTCGAAAATTGACAGAAGTAGTCGCCTGCCGCCCTCTGGGAGGGTGATTTCTCCCAGAGGGCGGCGAATGTGACGTGGCAGACGGCCGTTCGCTCTCGGGCGACGGCCATCAACGAAATTTGCAGGCGGCCCCCTTGCCGCCCTGGGGGAGGGCAATTTTGCATTGTGTGGGGGGCCGCCTGCAAATGGGCGGCGGGGGGCCTGGAATTTTGTAGGCGGCCCCCTTGCCGCCCTGGGGGAGGGCGATTTTTGCCTCCCCCCTATATAGCCCCGTCCCCCCTCTCTCAAATTTCATTATATTCACTAAAAATCCAAAAAAAACGAAAGAGAGAGAGGGGAGGACAGCAGAAGGGGAGCGGCGAAGCCCTGCTGGTTCGCTCACTTCATCACAGGTTTGCTCCCATACATCTTTTGCATTTGTACTAATATGTTATGTTTGAGTATATATGTTGCGTTTTAGTTTTAGTTCCATATATTTTAGCAGATCTATAGCACACAGCACACATGTGTAGATCCAGAGCACAGAATATAATAGTATGAATTGAGACATAGATAGTAGTGTTAATTGTAAGATGTAGTTTAGTTTGATCTGGAGAACGTAACCTACTTTTAGAATTTTGGAGAACAATATTGTAGAGAATGTAACTTAGGGTGTAGTACAGAAATGCGAGGTTAACGTAATTATTGTTTTCATCAGGCACAATGTCAAATAAGGTCACATTTCAGATAGTTCACGGTGAAGGAAATATTAGATTTGGTCCAGATGGTGTTGATCTGTCAGATTTTGTAATGACATCTAAGGGCATCGATAGGCCTGCGGAGAGAACATTTCAGTCAATTTATAGTTGGTTGTTGAGAGGATTTAGAATAGACCAAGAAGTCTACACAATGTCAGTATCTGTTGTAGTGAGTCGTGCAATAGAAGGTTATTTTTGGGAACTAATGCCGATGGACAGCACTGTTGCTTGGAGACGGTATGTGGAAATGGCTTTTGAACGGTCATGGCCCCTCGTTATATTTGTGTCGGTACAAGAGAAATATACAAATGTTTCAATGCAAACCGAAGATGTGGAGGGTCCTAGCAATGCAGGGGATGTTGTTGGACCATCGATGCAAAATGAGGAAAATCAACCAAGGGAGGAGCAGGCCATGGGCATGGCGGATGAGGGGGAGAGAGTCGGTATAATTGTTGATGAAATGGAGAGGGAAGATTCGGATAATGAGCAAGCGGAGGACGACGCATCATCCAATGAGGAAGGTGATGTAATGGCCACTGATTGGGCAAATGAGGACTTCTCTGGACTTGTTATATCAGAGGGTGATCATGTACCCTGGGAGTATAAGGAGAACGAGGTAATTAAGGGTGCTAGGTATGCTCATAAGGATGAGATGAAGGAGGCGGTGAAGCATTGGGCAGTTTCCTTGCAGAGAGAGTTTAGGGTGGTCAAGTCAACAAATTATGTGTATGAAGTGAGGTGCATGAAGGAAGATTGTCCGTGGCGTGTCCATGCATAAAAGGGTAAATGGAATGATTATTGGAAAGTTAGCATTGTGACCGAGCACCAATGCTACTTACAAGGGGTGGAGAAGTATCACCGAAACATCACTTCAGCTTTTGTGGCAAGTGAGATGTACAGCAGTGTTGTTGGTAACATTGGCTTTGAACCAAAATCAATTATTAGGCACATCGAGAACAAATTCAAGTACACCATAAGCTATGCAAAGGCCTGGAGAGCCAAACAAAAGATTATTGAGATGAGGTATGGCACATTTGAAGCTTCTTATGATAATTTGCCTCGTCTATTAGCCACCATTGCCCAGAGGAATAATAATACTTACTATGACCTACATACATTTACATCGGTTGATGATCGAATAAAGAGTGTGCTGCAAAGAGCCTTTTTCTCATTGGGTGCTTGCATCAATGCTTTTGTGCATTGTCGACCTGTTCTATGCATAGATGGAACTTTTTTGACAGGTAAATACCGAGGTCAGATATTGACAGCAATTGGGTGTGATGGGAACAACCAGGTTCTACCTATGGCTTTTGCATTTGTAGAGAGTGGGAACACTGAAAGCTGGTACTGGTTCCTAGAGAGAGTGCACATTGCAGTGGTGCGTATGAGGCCCAACGTTTGCCTTATACATGATTGTCATGCGGGTATGTTGCGGGCTATTGACTACTTGCAGAACGGTTGGGATGAGAAGGGACTTCCAGCTAAGTGGCCTAATGTTCGGAGTCGGTGGTGCATGCGTCACATGGGTGCAAATTTCTACAAGCAATTCAAGAACAAGCATCTTATGGAGCTCTTTAAGAGGCTCTGTGCACAGAACCAAGAGAAGAAATTTAATGAGTTGTGGGACAAGTTGGATGAGTTGACAACGAAGCAAACAGACGAGCAATCTCGCAGACCACAAGTTGAAGGTGACGAGCCTCCCATACCTCTTGGTGCATTACATGATGACCCACCAACAATGAGAAGGAGGTCAGGGTCGTCCATCAGAAATTTCACTCAGTGGATTGAGAATGAGCCTAAGGAGAAGTGGTCTCTATTGTTCGACACCGATTGATCTCGGTATGGCATAATGACAACCAATTTGGCAGATGTGTACAACTGGGTAATGCGAGGAGTTCGGGTACTTCCATTGGTTGCTATTGTTGAATTCATCCTTCACGGCACGCAAGCCTACTTTAGGGATCGATACAAGAAAATTGGTCCGTCCATGGCCGATACAACATAGTGTTTGGCAACGTAGTGACAAAGTACATGGAAGATAAAATCAAAAAGGCACGGAGACATAGAGTTGTTGCTCAAGGCACACAAGTGCATCGGTATGAAATAATTTGTGTTGATAGGAGCAGGCGTGGTATCTATCGCAAGCAAGCCATGCAGGAATGTGTCTTGAAGGCGGATGGTGGATGTACCTGCAGTTGTATGAAGCCAAAGCTTCATCAACTTCCTTGCTCACACGTTCTTGCTACTGCCGGTGATTGTGGCATATCTCCCAATGTGTACGTCTCAAATTATTTCAGGAAAGAAGCAATCTTTCATACATGGAGTGAGGAGATATATGGGTTCGGGATCTCAGGATCTTACACAACGCTGAGTGGCAAAGTTTTTTATATTCCAGATCCATCTAAGTTAAGGGTGAAAAAGGGTTGACGCCAAACTAGACGCATCAGAAATGATATGGATGAGTCAGAAGCAGGTGGGAGGACTTTACGCTGCAGCAAGTGTGATCTGCGTGGCCATACTTACAAGAAATGCCCGAAGAATGCAGAAGTTCCAAGCGGCGCGGATGCTAGTCCATCTGGACAGGCAAGTGATGGAAGGCGACCACTTGGTGAAGGAACAACAAGCAGGCGCGCAAGGCCAAGGCGTCGTCTTGCAGCAGGCGATTCCATGGTGTAACAATGCTATCGATTTAGGAAATAAAATGCTATTGTGATGTGATGAGTGTTCGGACTAAATACTTCTATCGTGTAATTTCAATTGAATGTTGTTGTAATGAGTACCTCTGACTATTGTTGTACTAGTAGTATTGTGAATTATTCGGTGTTGTATCATAATGTTATCGTGATGAGTGTTCGGACTAAGTACTCATATCGTGTAACTGCAGTTATTATTGTAATCAGAAATATTCCGTATTGTGACACTTTTGTTTGTTTGTACTCTTGTTTAATATGTGTTAGTAATTTACTTATGAACATTTATTACTTATGTTGAACTAATTATTTTTATGTTTCTGATCGATCTATTGGATGTAGGTATGGCGTACGACACACCGGCGCTGTTCAACCGTGGGATTGACAGGAGCCACTGCTCGTTCCTGTCATCAGTCGAGGGTGCACAGCTCGGCACCTTCCGTCCACGCACGTCGCGCGAGTGGTTGCGTGTCGACCCCCGTCACATTCCTTGGAACGCGTATGTTCACATTTCAACTCAACTTTGCTTTGTCTTGTACTTATGTTTAAAGTTTGCTCTATGCAGGTTGCGTGCGGCAGGCCTTCTACCAACTTTGTAGGCTTGTTGAGGCGGCGGCGGACGACCGTGACCCAGCGAAGCGGTGGGATGCAGACCGGTCACTCCTTGCCACTCTGGTAGACCGCTGGAGACCTGAGACGCACACGTTCCACCTTCCCTGTGGGAAGATGGCTCCGACACTGCAGGACGTGTCGTACCTGCTCGGGCTACCACTGGCAGGAGCCCCAGTTGGTCCCGTGGACGGTGTTTTTGGGTGGAAGGAGGATATCACCGCGCGCTTCGAGCACGTGATGCGCCTTCCACACCTAGGACCGGCCGACACCCTTCCCCCTAACTCTACCGTCGGGCCTAGCAAGGCTTGGTTGCTTCAGTTCACTGTAAGTAAATAACTTGTTATTATCATACATGCTTATTTTGCGATCAACAGATTGTTTTGTACTAACATTTCATTCTTAATTGTAGACGGACCTTCTGCACCCTGACGCTGATGATTACTCGGTCCGACGCTCCCTTGAGGCGTACCTGTTGTGGTTGTTCGGGTGGGTGATGTTCACTAGCACCCACGGGCACGCTGTGGACTGCCGGCTGGTCCACTACGCACGGTCCATCGCGGATGCTCAGCCACAGGACGTGCCGCAGTGGAGCTAGGGTTCTGCCGTGCTAGTAGCCATGTACCGTGCCCTCTGTGAGGCGTGCACGAAGACCGACGCGGGAGCGATCTTCGCTGGTTGCCCTATGTTGCTTCAGCTTTGGGCAGCCGAGAGGTTTGCCATAGGTCGACCAGTGGTGGACAGCGCACCCTACGGGGTTGGTCGCAGCGCGCAGTGGCCAGAGGACGGTCCCACGATGGGGACTTACTGGTGTCGACGTGGGGTTAGTGCAACTTCGCTGCGTTATAAGTTTATCAATCGTCTTCTTTTTTTATCATCACATAACATGTCTAATTCCGATCATGTTTATTGCAGCGTCGTTACGCTCACGTCCAGGTGAGACGAGGTTACCCGGACTTTGTGTTTGAGTTTGACCGTCTCCAGCCGAGCGACGTCATCTGGGAGCCGTACACAGAAGAGGCCGTCGCTGCGAGAGCACCGCTAGGACTTTCGTCCTTGTGCACATGCGACCAGGCTTACTGGCTCCCCATCCTGCCGATGGTGTTCGACATTTTCGTCGAGCCTCACTGCCCGCAGTGTGTGATGAGACAGTTCGGACTGAGGCAGGTGTTTCCGGGCAACGTGCAGCCGACCGTCCTCCCTGCCGACCACTCGTGAGTTCGGATGGTTCATTTCAAAATTTTTATGCTAATTACTTCATCGAGCCATATAATTTACCTCTCTTCACAAGTTGACTCGACAGGGACAGCTAGCAGGCGCACTTTGGGCTCCACGTGTACAACAGTACGTTGACGACTGGGTGTTAGCTACAGAGGAGGTGATCAACGAGCTCTTCCCACACACAGAGGAGAACTACCGTGACTACCTTCGCCGGTACCTTCCTCGCACTCGTGCGTGTGTGACCTTCACTCCAGACGCCCCAGAGCCGCACGTTGCCGCTGTCACGGACGCGTATCCCATGCACCATGACCGAGACTACTTCGTGGGGGTACGTCGAATTTGTATTAGTTCTTACAATTATTTCAATTATCTTGCATAATATAGGACAATTACTGAATTTTTTATTTCCATCTTGCATAGGCCGATGCCGCACGAGATATCAGTGCCGATATCACCGCAGTCCAAGTGAGGTTGAACAGAGGTTTGCACTTGACTGACGTTGAGCAGAGGATGACCTTCGACCGGATGCAGGAGAAGATGCGTGCGGTCATGCGCGTCTTCTCCTGTCGCAGCGCCGTGGACATTGTACCTCCAGCTGGTCCAGTACAACCACGGCCTCGCGCACCTACCGTCGGAGCAGAACCTCGACCTATGGCACCGGTTTCGTACAGTACTGCTCAGCCCAGAGGTTTCTTAAGTTTTGTTTCTGTTTTTGTACGAAAACATCACCCCGTCGTAACTTGATGTTCCATCCTCGCAGGACCTCGTTTGCCTTCGAGCGCCCCTAGCGTCGGAGCAGTGCGACCTACAGCACCGGTTTCGCACGGTACAGCTCAGCCCAGAGGTTAGTTCATTTTTGTTTCAGCTTTTGCACGAATACGTCACCACGTTTTAACTGCACGTTTCATCATCGCAGGACCTCGTCTGCCTTCGAGCGCGTTCGCAGGCACGACTGGCGCTTCCGCGAGCTCTGCAGGGGCATTCGCCAGCACTTCCGGCGCGTTCGCCACCTCTTCGGGCGCGTTCGCCAGCTCTTCCTCTCACGGAGCGTCGATCCCTCGCCCACATGGTACTTTAATTTTTATTAATACTATTAAATACCTGTATGAAACTGATGGTCCTTGTCCAGCAGGATTTGCAGCCGGGATCTTGGGTACTGGTGCCTCTTCGTCTCACGCCGGTAGGTCTGGTCCTACTAGCCATTTCTATGACGACGACTTGCACGGTGCGCACCACCACGACGTACTAGGCTCCTCTCAGCTTGGAGGAGCTCCAGAGGTGACGCCCGGAAATTCACTAGTAATTTCCGAACTTATTTGTGCATAAAATCCTCGTCCAGGAATCAGCCGAGGTACACAAACTGACAATTTAATATACAAATCCATCATAATAATAACGTTACACACTTACAAAAGAAAAGAAAACAGCAGCGGAATTACGGTCTAGCGAAGCTCCGGCTCCACTCCCACAGGCAGCTCAACTGGGGTATAAGCCAAACGTCTTCTCCTTCTGGATCCTTTTTCTTCAACTGAGGTTGATTGATTATTGCAAGAATGAGCATATGACATACTCAACAAGCCACACAGCAAATATGCAAGTGCACAAGGATACCAAAGGATGGCATAATATAGGCTCATTTGCAAAAGCAGCATTTAGCAAAACATTTAAGAGGAGTAAAACAGTGGAGTAATTAATCAGAAATTTTAATCAACACTGAACAGCACACCCATGCTGCACAGGCCCAACCATCCTGAACAACCATACCCGGCTGTACAGATCTAACTCCAAACCAGGAGCTAAGCAAATTATTACCAGATATAACATCCATAATTATTGTGAGAGGTGTGAGACTAATCACGAAAAACATTGCTCAACCCGCCCATAACCGCGGGCACGGCTATTCGAATAGTTTTACTCTGGCCAGAGGTGTACCACTGTACCCACAAGACACAACCCCACATCATGTCACCATGTGCCTCAATACCACCACGGTACCTCGGAAAGGAGTTGTGACAATACCCCTTGCACAACATAATCCATTACAGCACACCTTTCCTGGATCATAATCACCCCCTTATAAACAAGGCATGGACTCCCCAGCGACCCCCGTGGACTTCTCGCCACTTCTCAGTCTGGCGCACTATAATGAATCACGCTACACAAAAGATAAAGCCGTTGCCCACGCTGGCTTGTGGTTGGCACGATAAATGTTTCACAACAGTAGCTCGCGAACCGGTCCTTAATTGTCATGAGCACGACTCTCAAAACCATGTGCTCACAACCCACCATTATCAAGTTTTAGTTGGCAAGTAATTAATTAACCAATCACGATTAACCATCGTGAACTATCATTAAGCCATCCTTAAATAATAGTGAGTCATAAGTTATCCCAATAGTGTGCTAATGTTTCTAAGCATGGCTAAGCAATCATAACTAATATCTAGCTGAACCAATATATAAAGCCCAACTAGTCAAGTTATAATAACCCAAGGTATCAAGGAATAAAGTAATCAATGCAAATTGGCCATAACAAAGGAATAAGTTCACACCACCCGGTGACATTCGAAAATAAATGCACAGTTGAAATAAATAGAGAATTTAAATATAGGATCAACATGCTCAAAGGATTGTGTTTAGGATCTGTGTGACTTGCCTTGCAATAATCGATCTTCAATTAATCTTCTTGAATACTTCCGGCGCACTCACGAACCTTCGCAACGACGGAAACGACAAGCTAACACGCAAAACAAAGAAAAAGACTAATAAAAACCAAATAAACAGTACATATAAAGTAAACAAACATGTAGATCCTGATTTTAGATGAATTTAGCAACTTGAACCACTCAAAACCGAGTTACGATGATTTAGTTATGAATTTCCGAAGATTTAATCTATTAGAAAAACAGGAAAAAGAAAAAAACAATGATGACGTCATGATGATGACCTCATCAATGGCCGGACCAAGATGGCGACCTCGCCGGAGATTGGATGGTCGGCTGCGACTTTGGAGGACATGAACACGTAGAGGACGACGAGACGAACCCAACGGTACCCACCCTCGAACCAAACGACGAACGACGACGGCCGGCGACGAGGTCTAGCGGCGGCGCGGCTTCGGTCGACGGCGGCGACGGGGCTGCGGTGGTCGGCGGCTTCGGGGAGATAGCGGCCGAGCTTGCCCACACCTCGGCGCACCTTACGGCGATGACGGCGACCGGCGGCGACGACGGAGGCGGCGGCGCGACGCGGATGGAGCTCGGCCGGCGACGACGGCGGGGTGGAGCACGTGGCGGCGGCGCTACGAGGCACGGGAGACCACGGGAGAGGGGGCAAACGAAAGAGGAGGACTAGGGGGTCCTATTTATAGCCTTGGATTGAAGAGATCGGACTCCTCCCGCAAGAAATCGATCCGGGAAATCAAAAACTCGGTTTTGGAGATAAACTCGAAAACGAGTTCGATTCGGATAAGATACTCAACGATTTGCACCGATTTTTGGGGGTAAAGATAGAGGAGGATAAGAGGAATATTTCCCCTCAACTAAATTTTAGAAAAACACAAGGGGAAAGGTCAGATTTGGAGGAGAAAAACCGAGCCAAATCGGTCTCAGTTCGGCTGCTAGAGGTAGAAGATAAACAGTGTCGAGGGAGGCAAATTAGACTTTTCGTCTTGGGCTGGCTGAAAACAAAGCAAAGAAAGAAAGAGAAGGGGGAAGCTCGGCTGGGCCGACTTGGGCTGCACGGCCGTGCAGACA
The DNA here is from genome assembly GCF_034140825.1 of Oryza sativa Japonica Group. Lineage (NCBI taxonomy): Eukaryota > Viridiplantae > Streptophyta > Magnoliopsida > Poales > Poaceae > Oryza > Oryza sativa. The sequence goes on along the minus strand of NC_089035.1, from coordinate 43,737,605 downwards.
AAAGAGGGAGATGGGCTGGAAAGGGCCCAAGACTAGGAAGAGGATTATTATTACTTTTCCAATTAAATTAATCAATGAAATGATCTTTGAATTTTTAAAAATACTTCCTATGCTCAAATAATTCCAAGAAAAATCTTGAACATACTTGGACACCCAAAGTATTTAACAATATTAAAAACAGACCATTTAATGATTAATTTAATATGTGGGTAATTACTGAAATGCTCTTTGTATGATTAAAAATTAAGAATTGAGCTCCGAAACATCTGAGAAAATTTCAGAGAGTGTAATTAATCATGGAGAATTTAATCAAAATTAAATCCATCCATGCTTTATATTTAGGAAATTTTATTTCCCACATTTAACTTCACTTGTAAATTAATGAACATTTAATATAAATTCTAATAATAATTTATTAAATAATTTATAAATCCTGAAACAAAAATCAGGATGTGACAACGTACTAGGCTCCTCTCAGCTTGGAGGAGCTCCAGAGGTGCACACTCAGGAGCAGCCAGAGGTCACACCTGTACAGGCAGGACGGGTTGGCCGTGCCATACCACCGGACCGACTCACGTACTCCCAGGGGCACGTTAGGGCGCAGGGTAGGAGGGACAGGGGTAAGAGGTCTCGTCAGTAGTGTTCTACCTCTTCAGTCCTTATGTGACCGTTTCTTTTGGCTTACAAACTTGTAAAGCAATACTACTTTTGCTATTACTACTGCAGTACTACTTGTGTTTCTCTCGCCTACATAGTTCTTTTCATTCATATGGTGCTAGAACAACTTATGCTCACGACAACACACTTTCGGCGCTTCACGGTAGTGTCAGATCCAGTAGCGCGCACAGTCCAGCACGGCACACATGAAAAGCGGCAGCTCGAGTAGTCACTATCAACTTTCGGCGCTGCCTGCTGACATAAAGTGAATCACGCCCGCGCGTGCTCGTCTTGTCACATCTAATGAATAATGTATCTCATTGAGTGCACATATATTGCACTGAAAACGATGCTATATAATTGACAATCTGAAGGCAACCTCTTCATATCTTCTTTCCAACTAGCACACAACTAACGAGAATGGAAGCGCCATTCCTTGAGCGTCTCAACTGGCGAAGCGATCCTTTTGCTGGTTGGTTTCCACCATGGTGTGACCGTCCTTTGTGCGATTGTGGGGATGGATGCATACTCAAGTCTTCCCTCATGATACAAACTCGGGGCAGGAGATTCTTCCAATGTGCGAACTTTGATCAGGTATGATTCATCTATTCAAAGTTCAAATGGATAAAAAAACTAACTTCTTCGTACACAATTGTAACATCTTACGCAGACATATCGTCCAATGTGCAACTTCATCGAGTGGGTAGACATGGAGAACCCACAAAACGACGGAACACGTGCATACCCACGTAGTGAAACAAGATCGGACTACCTAAGGCGGAAGGATGAGCATGAATGTCGAATTGCTGCTGAGGCTTTAGAATGGCAGGTAAATCCCCTAGGACTCCCCACGTGGCGTGAGCGTCCAGAGTGTCGTTGTGGTGACCGTTGTCAGGTCATAAGGTCCGTAAGGCACCGAACTCGAGGACAAAGGTGTTTCATGTGTCCAAACATTGTCGACGATGATTTCGTGGTAATTACAACTATTCTTTTCATCACTCCTCAGTACTATCATTAACTTAACTATCCCAAAATGGATGTACATAAGAGGATGTAAGGAAATGTCAATTCGTACAATGGATTGACAAAGTCCGAGTTACTTCCAGTGGCGGGCCGATAACGCAACCTGAACCGACCACATAGTTCATTCATGCTTGGATGGAGTACGAACATCGGGTGGAAATTGCAAGCTTAGATTGGAGGAACAATCCATTAGGGTTACCTAAATGGTCCGAGCGTCCAAAGTGTGGGTGCAGAGATCGCTGCCAGGTGGCTACATCCTTTGCTGAACAAACATTTGGAAGGAGATATTTTGTCTTCCCCAATGTAGACAACGATTTCGTTGTATGTCTAACCGTTTCCAAAATCCGCTATGATTTGCACAAAATTTCTACCCAAACTGAATAACATTACTATTTTTTCAGGGCAATCCAAGGATGTGTGGATTTACTCGATAGATCGACAATGTCACTCCATCATATCATGGCCAGAAGATAACAGAGTCAGAAACACAAGTAGAGTATCAACGATTGAAGGACCACGAGAATGCAATGCATTCTGACCGACCTAGAAGGGGCCGATAGGTTACCGCAGGCTAGATTCGTCGGGATCAACAAATTTGTACCGTGTATCGATGGCACTTCTTATCTATCTTATCATTACAATGTTTAATTATGGTGGTGAATTTTTGTATGCGTAAGACTAAGGGCCTATTTGGATTGCTACCAAAAACATGCCCTACTAATATTTTGGTAATTTGAATAGTACTTGTGTTTGATTTGGATTGAAGCCTATTCATTGGTAATACCTAATCTAGATTTGGGATCATGTAGAACATTCTTCACTACAATTTTACATTTTGGCTCTATTTTGGTAGCAAACCAAATATGATCAAATGCAATTTTACCTTACCAAAGATTTGGCAGTGCCAAAACTTGCCTATATTTTGGCACTACCAAAAAATTTGTAGGGTAACAATTCAAATAGGCCCTAAAAAAATAATAAAATTGTATTTTACCAATCTTGGAGATTTTAATCTTGTATAGTTTTCAATACAAAAAGATTTGATAACTATTGATATTAATAAAAAAAAATATATTTCTCAAATAAAGCATAGTATAAAATCGCCCTCCCCCAGGGTGGCAAGGGGGCCGCGTGCAATTTTCAATACAAAAAGATTTGATAACTATTGATATTAATAAAAAAAATATATTTCTCAAATAAAGCATAGTATAAAATCGCCCTCCCCCAGGGCGGCAAGGGGGCCGCGTGCAATTTTCAATACAAAAAGATTTGATAACTATTGATATTAATAAAAAAATATATTTCTCAAATAAAGCATAGTATAAAATCGCCCTCCCCCAGGGCAGCAAGGGGGCCGCGTGCAAAATTCCAGTCCCCCGCCACCCATTTACAGGCGGCCCCCCGCACAGTGTAAAATCGCCCTAGCGGAGGGCGGCAAGGGGGCCGCTTGCAAATTTCGTTGACGGCCGTCGCCCGAGAGCGAACGGCCGTCTGCCACGTCACATTTGCCGCCCTCTGGGAGGGCGATTTTTCCCAGAGGGTGGCGGGCGACTACTTATGTCAATTTTCAAAATTGAAAATTATTTTTGTAAAACTTTTAATAAAAAAAATTCCTGATAGGGCTAGGTAGCGGTTGGTTAATGTGGTGAGGATAAATTAGCCCAGATGCATGGTTGATGGGCTCCGCGGCCCGCTAAAAGAGAGGGACACACATGATGGGAAGTTAGTTGACCATCCAGTTGTCAAGTTTGACTCGGATTGATGACTGGACCCACTGGTCTGCATGGAGTATCTGTAGTACTAGGGAGTAGTAGTAGGTGTGGACTAAGTGTAGTATGTTTGACCGGTTGTGCCGCCCGTACATATGCATGTGTAGTGATGGGAGCGCGTGGAGTGGAATTGACTAGTACTAGTATAGTAGACGGACGGCCATTGATGCATGTGGCTTGTGTGGTCGTGATGCGTCATGTGAACTGCTGACTACCTTCTTCACACTTGTTTTTACTCCCAAAATATTCCGGCTATCGAACGCGTTTGAGCGACGGAGAGAGTTGCATATAGAGAGAGAGAGAGAGAGAATGATGGATTAGCTAGCTAGCTTGTTCCTCCGTCGGCTCGGGCGGTCCTCTTCGAATTGGATCTTCTTCTTCTACTCACATACACACACACTCGATCTTGTGCCTCTGCAGCACACGGTAGTGTTGGTTGATGGCAAATCCTAGTCGTCATAGCAGGTCAGGTGATGGTAATGGTTGGGCTAGCCCCGAGCGGACGATGGTGTGGAGGACGGAGCTCAAGAAGAAGCAGATGAAGCAGGTTGTGGTGGGCGTGGTGTACTACCTGTGCCGGCAAGACGGGCAGCTGGATCACCCCCATTTCGTCCACGTCCACGTCCCCTCCGACTCCGACTCCGATCATCCGCGGCCGCGCCTCCACCTCCGCGACTTCATCGCCCGCCTCAGCGACCTCCGCGGCGCCGCCATGCCCGCCGCCTACTCCTGGTCCGCCAAGACCACCTACAGGAGGAACGCCGGCTACGTCTGGCAAGACCTCACCGCCGACGACCTCATCCCCGCGCCATCAACCAACCATGAGGAGTATGTCCTCAAGGGCTCCCCGCTGCTCCACCATAACTCCAATACGCCCCCGCAGCACAGGAGGTGCATGACATCCTTTGACCTCGCCGACTATCACCGCACCACCGACCCTGTCCCTGTCCCGGCGGCGGCGCAGCAGTCCTTAATTGGCATTGATGAGATATCACCTCCACCGTCTTCAAGCAGCCCCGACGACACCACCACCCAGCTTGTTACCCTGAAGCAGAAGCAACAGGAGGAGGATGGCTGCACGCCCCAGCAACAAGCGGCGACGACACCGGCAGGGCGGATGCGGACGTCGGCGATGCTGATGAAGCTCATCTCGTGCGGCGCCTCCTCCATCAAGGAGCTGCAGGGCCAAGCACAATCACAACGCTGCCGTGCTACTGCTTGGCATAACAACAAGCCGGACATCATGGACCACCGTGACTACTTCAGTGGAAGCTTGCTGGACAACAACACAACCACCCACCCTATCGACCTCACCCTCAGGAGATCATCCTCTTGCAATGCCCACAGGTACCAGTTTTTTTTATTTACATATACTGCGTAACACATTACTAGTTAATTAATTTGATCAACAAATTAATCCCTCTTGATTATATTATTGAATTGAATTGCAGGGGACAGAGTAGTAGGCTTGGCGTGGTGGATCAGGATGGCGTCCCGAGGAGGCAACAGCTGCACGCCAAATCGACGGCGGCGCGCATGGACAGCCCGGAGACAGATCAGATCAGATCATAGAGGAGGGGATCAGCAAGCTAAGCTAAGCTAAGCTAATGCTCTTGTCAGGCAACTCATCCATCGAATGATACCAAAATGTTTCTTCTGTTACTAGTACTACACTAGTTAGTTATTTTATTTCCCTTTTTTTTTCATTTCAACAAGTTAGTTTGTTCGTTTGAGCGCGCGATTCGATCAGTTGGTGTGAAAACGAAAACGAAAACGATGGAACACACGTATAAAAACATCTGTGTAATCTCGTCTTTTATTAACTTAAGGGAATCAATCAATGTCAGATGATTGTCACCCAGCACATGCCTGAGTACCGACGCATAGCAAATGATGCTTCGTACTAGCACTCAGCTTACCAACCACAACGTACCAGCCAGCAATCGAATGCATCAAAATTAAGACTTTGGTTATTTTTCGCCTTTGTTCCGTCGATGAATTAGGAGGAATTGATGGCATGGCGATAACATGTATTCCAATTGATTATCCTTTTCCTTTGTTAAAAGAAAAGAAAGGCATGAGAAAGGAGTATGTAGGTCTTCATGGAATGGATTGTGGGGGATTTAACTGTGGATGATCTTATTGATGCCTGAGAATATATATGGTGCTGTTTTTTTTTTAATGAAACAAAGATGGTGGTGTTGGAGGCTTGGAGCCAGGGGAAGCGACTCTTTACTTTACGTATACTGGAGTAATGCAGGTTTCCTTTTAGGAAAAAGTACACCGAAGGTCCCTTAACTTGTCATCGGGATTAAAAAACATCATCGAACCACAAAACCAGATATGCGGGGTCCTTTGACTCTACAAAACCAGTCACCCGAGGTCCTTCTGTGGTTTTGACCCCGGTTTTGGTCTAGGTGGCAGCTGAGTAAGCGTGGACCCACTTGTCAGGTGACACGTCGTCACCTCTCTTTTCCCCTCTCTCCCTTCCTCCTCTCTCTGTCTTCTCTGTGCGGGCGAGGCGGGGCACGTCGATGACCAAGCTCCACCACCGCACCGATGACGACGATGGCGCACAGGCGCGAGGCTGGGCAGAGAAGGGACAGTGGGCACCAGCCGCAGCGTCAGCCTCCGCCTCCACCTACGTCGCTGCACCCGACAACGACACACGCGCTCGAGGCCGCGCGGAAAAAGGGCGGTGGCCGGCGGAGCGGCGGCGGGCACCAGCCGCAGCGTCAGCCACCGAGGCCTTCGTGAGGAGGGCAACAACGGTGGAGGACGACGCCGCCGCTGCCGACAAGGCCGAGAGGCGCGGAGGCGACAACGGCTGCCTCTCCCCATCTGCTGCCGGCGACTAGAAGAGAAGAGGATAGAAGAAAGAAAAGAAGCGCCGCCGACCCCAGCAACATCCTCTCCCTTTCTCTCTCGCCGGATTGGATCGAATCGTTGGCCGCCGGGGAAGCAGCTGGGCACGGCCGGTCGGTGCGGCGGGCGTGGGTGGCGGGGGAGGAGCTAGGCGCGGACGACGATGGCTTGGGGGACCTCCTCATCGATTCGCACGCGCATCTCGACGAGCAGCGCGTCATCCGGCTCCAGCACGCCGTTGACGGCCAACGACTCAAATAGCAGCGCCATGCCATCGGACTTGACGGCGTCGAGGGCGTCGGAGCGGAGGGCAACCTTGGCGAGGTCGTTGAGGTCGGGGTGGGAGAGGAGGAAGAGCTTGTGGGCTAGCACCCGGTGCTGCTCCTGCTTCGCCTCCTCGCTGCCGGCATCCATGTCGTTCTCATTGGAGTTGGGGAGGCGCGGTTAGGTCGGCTCGTCGGAGGAGCGGGGTGCGGCGCTGCGCCCGAGGAGCGGGCAGGGCAGGGTGGGGCGAAGCAAGAGGCCGGGGGGGAGTGGGAGGCGTGCAACGCGACTGGCGGCCGATAGGGGAGAAGAGCGGCGGTGGCGCTCGCTGGCGAAGACGGGCAGCGGGCAGGGGGGGGGACCAGAGGTGAACGGCGCGGCCGGCGGCCAGCAGGGGAGAGCGGCAACGGAGCATGTCTCCTCCCCTCTCTTGTCTTCCTCCTCTCGGTGTTCGCCTCCATCGACGCTGCCATCGATCAGGGCCAAGCTCATCGTCAACCACGACGGCCCGCGCCGCCACGGCGGTGTCGGGGCAGACAGGCAGCTGGCCCTCCCCATGCTCCCCCTTCGCCTCCCCCTGTGCTCCCGCCGCCTCCGCCGGTTGCCGCACCTCCTCTCCTGCCTCGCAACGCCGGCCCGCCGGCCTCCTCCCCGCTTGCCGGCCGCCCTGCCCAAGAAGAAGAGAGAGAGAGAGAGGAGGTGAGAAAAGAGGGGAGAGAAAGGTGATGACGTGGACTGTCTGACATGTGGGGCCCACGTGAGTCCTATGCTGATTCAGCCACCACGTCAGATAAAACCGGGCTGAAAACCACCGAGGGACCTCAGGTGACCAGTTTTGTACAGCTGAGGGACTCCGCATATCTGGTTTTGCGGTTCGAGGATGTTTTTTATCTCGATGACAAGTTAAGGGACCTTGGGTGTACCTTTTTCCTTCCTTTTAACAACAATGAATCTGTATGCATGGGCCGAACAAGGCTCGTCAGCCCAATTCTTTGATTCCCCACACTTCCAATTCCAAACTTGCCAGAGAGAGAGAAATGTCTTGTTTCTTCAGGAAGGGTGGGGTGGAATAGATCAGATCGGATCGAGATCGAAGAACAAGGGGGAAGGAAGGAAGGGGTGGAATTGAAGAAGATGGGGACGATGAGGAGGGTGGTGAAGGAGAAGAGGTTCTGGGTCGCCTCCTTCCTCCTCGTCTGGGCTGCCGCGCTCCAGGTATCAGTATCACCTACTCCCATCCCATCCATGGTGGCGCGCGGTGGCTGCTCTCTCTCTCTCTCAGACTCACTCAGATCGATCTGTGGATGGATGGATTGAATTGAATGGCAGGGGCACATGATGTGGATGCAGCGCCAGGACGCCTTCAAGCAAAAGTTCCCCTCCAACTCCAACCACGACGACGACCTCGCCGGCGCCGACTCCTAGCTAGGCAGCTACTCCTTCCATTCCATCCCATCTAGGGCTTACTGTACTACCCCAGTAGTGGAGCTCCTCCCCTCTACAGTAGTACTTACTTTCTTCTTCATCACTTGATGGGTAGTAGTACTCCGTAGTAGCTAATGATCGTTGAAAACGAGTACTACGTGTTTGATGAATCGCCTGCCTGCCTAATTGAATTGCTTCTTACATACTCCTACTCCGTAGTTTGCTGCTTTGTTGGATTCAGGCAGCTTATTAGTAGGAGTATTAAACTGTCTTGTATGGACTCACTCGCTCACACCTTCCATTAGATTTACATTTTGGTTTTGGATCGATTAATTCATGTCCTTCTCCTTCCTTCCTCCTACTACGGTACGGTTCAACGCGCAAACATTGGAGTAACATTTAACACTGGGCCTGGCCTGGAACAATGGATCTTGACATCTTCTTCATTTGGATGCCGTGGTGGCCGACATGTTGATCGGGTAAACTGCTCGCTCTCTAAGTAGAAACTGCAATGCACACAGCTACTGCTTGAACAAGCCAACCCAACCCAATTAATCGGTTCATACTTCATACAACTAGTAGTATGATAGTATGCGGCATAGCATAGCACAGATCCACGGGGACGACTGATTCCAGGTCAATTAATCGCAGACGGACGGACGTGCAGTGCATACAGTACATGCATACAACTTCAGTTTCTATACAATACAGCTCTGTCCCAACTTCCGATACATACATATTCAACTGACTAGACTTGGTCTCTCTCTCTCGCCCTGCCCTGTAGGTAAGGAAGGAAAGGAAGATAGATAGATAGATAGATAGATAGATCGATCGATCATTCTCTCTTCCAACCGTCTTCCCATGCTGACTCAGCAATTACTCAACACTTTTAGGCCTGCCTCTGCCTCTGCCTCTCTATAAAAACCGCCAGAGTAGACAAACCATCCATTGCATGCTTGCTTCCATCTGATCTTCTTCTTCCCTGTCCTGACACAGCCTAATTAGGAGATCAAGCTCATCCAATCCAAGCAGCAACACAACACACAACGTCTCAACTTGGTGCGTCTGCAACCTTCTCTGCCCCCATCCCCTCTCTACGTAATAATACTACTCCTAGAGTTCCTAGTATGATCTGCTCGGCTTTGTTTTCTTTTTCTTAATTTATTTTGTCCATGCTATGCCTATGCTAGCCTGCAACTTACTAGTAAGTCATTTCCTGCCTTCCTTACTTCATTCATAGTACTCTGTTTGATTTGGTTCATCTATGTCATGCAGGCTTGTTTCATCGAGCAACAGCAAGCTCCATTTAAGATTTGATTCAATATTCCATTTCCATGGCTCCCCCTCTCCAAGTCGCGACCACCGCGAGCTCCTCCACCCGCGAGGGGAAGGCACCAGCTCTCAATGAGAGGATACTCTCATCCATGTCCAAGAGATCTGTTGCAGCACACCCATGGCATGACCTTGAGATTGGTAAAATACTCGTAACTCTATTCTCTACTCTACTCTACTAACTGCTGCTCAACCACCTCACTTTGGAGTATTTCGTTACTAGTAGTGATTTCCTTGGGTACACGTTACCCTTCAGATTTCTATTATATTTCTTAGGTTCAAAAATTCATCATTTTCCCTCCTTTGCTTTGCTTGCAGGACCTGAGGCACCCACCATCTTCAACTGTGTAAGACACTGCTGCTTGCCTTTGCCGATTCTCTCATCACTTAAATGTTCTTGTTTAACTACACCATACAGTTCATGCGGATGGCATGCAAAACCTGCTAGCTATGTATATTCAGTCTTCTGATGATGGCCATCTTGACACTGACTCAACAACCCACCCATGTTCTGTCTCACAAAGCCACATTATGTGACAAAGCAATACTCAGCCACTTTTGTTTTCAGGTCATCGAAATACCGAGAGGCAGCAAGGTCAAGTATGAACTTGATAAGAAAACCGGGCTCGTAAAAGTAAAGATACATGTTTCACTCATCTTCTTCTGCACTTGCAGTTTTCCTAAGCTTATGTTTCCTTTTCTGTACCATGCAACATGCTCAGGTAGACCGAGTTCTCTACTCTTCAGTCGTCTATCCTCACAACTATGGGTTCATTCCTCGCACGCTGTGCGACGATAGTGATCCTTTGGATGTGCTGGTCATAATGCAGGTGTGTATTTCCTTGCACGTTGCTAAATCAGAATACAATAAGTCTTTCATCTAGGTATAGCCCATCCATACATGGTCCCTTCACTGAAACTTGTTACACAACACAATAGAATAAATCCACTATCAAGTCTATTTTTGTAATCCTTAACAATTGATCCCTTTTCCTGCGTATCTGGTGGTTTTGAACTAATGTTTACTGCACACAGGAGCCAGTTATCCCAGGATGCTTCCTACGGGCAAAGGCCATCGGTGTCATGCCAATGATCGATCAGGTTTGGTCCCTACTCAACAAGTGCGCTTTCTTCAGAATGAATGAACAGATTCTAAAGTGGTAAGGTTTTATCCAGGGAGAGGCAGATGATAAGATTATTGCAGTCTGTGCTGATGATCCTGAGTACAAGCATTACAACGATATCAAGGACCTCCCACCTCACCGCTTAGCTGAAATCAGGCGTTTCTTCGAGGACTGTATCCTTTTAATTTATTGCTCTTAATGTACTTGTTCTATTTGCATTCATAGAGCATAAAATATTCATGGAACTCTACTGAAACAAGCTCAGCTAGCTTCCCATTGCCTTATTTATCACTGCAGTATGAATTATTTGTAGCTTCTCAAGTTTGAAAGGACAAGGAACATATATGGTTTGTGTTTTTGGATGGATGCCTAGTAATTGTATCTCTCGCAGAAGTTCGTTGATTACTGCATCTTGGCCACTTAGTGCATGTACATGTACTTAGACAGTGCTACTATCTTCTTGAATTGAGTATTTTCTTTAATGGGGTAAAATAGACAAGAAGAATGAGAATAAGGAGGTGGCTGTCAACGACTTCATGCCTGCCACTTCTGCTTATGAGACCATACGCCATTCCATGTGAGTTTCAATTCCTACATATGTTCCTTGGGCGATATGCAACGCCAAATATTGAGCTGGTTTTTGTTCTACAGGGATCTATATGCTACTTACATCCTTGAGGGCCTACGCAGATAGGAGGTGCCTTGTCACTGCTGGAAGATGTTGACGAAAAAACATGGACACATTGCATTATATACGTATATAATACCATTCTTTCTTACTATAGATAATTTGTAGCCTTGATGGCAGTACGCCCGACCGATAAATATTCTTTTCCCAGCTCATATATGTGATATGAATAACTGATTGAGCAAAATATGACATGCTTTGGAAATTTTGGATGAATCATGTGTGCATCAAGAAGTACGAGCTTCCTTGTTAATTGATATGCCCATAATAGGCTTAGCGTTTACTGGTGCATAGAATGAGCAGTTCTTTTTTTCAAACTCGTGCAATGGTTTTTCAAGGGTAGCTACACCAATCATATAAGTTTTCAAGTCGGAAACATGGAATTGTTCCGCCAACAGGGGGGTCCAAGTTGAGCTAAAGCAGACAGAGACTAGTGTTCTATTTCCATGTTACTCTGGGGGAAATTAAGCTTGCTTTGATATATTCCAGTTGTCTAAATTCAGCAGAATACAGAATAAATGTTTAGATGATATATCAAATGACTTGTGTATTGGGGAGATGGGACAAGATTGAAACCCACATATGCAGAGGTGCATATTGCTAGCCATGAAAACGAAAGACTACATATCTACAAATACATGCCTTAGTTGAGCTCTCCATGCACCCCGACACAAGACAAGACACTTACTCCTCCAAGAAGAAGTGGCACCAGATCATCCGCTGTTTGCATAGTGTACCCTTATGTTCCTTCCATCAATCACCTGAAGCAATTTCATCAAATGGAACAATTGCATTAGCAAAGTAATGCATATTATAGCAAAACATCCTGACTTGTGCCTGTCTAGCACCACAAGAGAGCAAACCTACCTCACCCCCCATCTTGTGCAATGCTGCAGCAGCTTCATCTTCTGAGGCAAACTTGACAAAGCCATACCCTTTGGATTTCCCTGTCACTGGGTGGCATATTACCTTCACTGCACAACACATTAATCAATCAGGGAGAGGACGCTGTCGGTTCACACACACAGATTCAGAAACCTGATAGCATCGGAAAGGAACAGATGGTTTGAGATGTACCTTGAATAATATGGCCATGCTGAGAGAAAGCATCCTTGAGAGCAGTCTCATTTGTATCGTAAGAAAGACCTGCAAATCAAAACAAGACAGAGCGGTACAAGTATTAGCACTAGGCTTGCGTGGTTGCAGCGAATTAGAGCTAACACTAATTCAACCAAAGACAATGTTTGCACAATAATGTATATCGAATTCGAAGCAGGTAGGCAGGAAATTTGCACCGCCAATGAAGAGTTTGGAGCGGCAGGAGGAGGAAGAGGCACGGGCACGGGCAGTAGATGAAGGATGGGACAGAATCCCGAAGGGAGTCGCCGCGTAAGGCACCAGCTTTGGTCTCCTATTCAGCATTGGCTTTAAACCCTAGATCTATCCCCGAATCAAATACTGATTTGAGAAGCGGGTCGTTTTTGACAATCGGAACCCTGTGAAATCCACATATTTTGGACTCGGACAGAGACTGTTAATAAATTGTCCAATCCAACAATCTCAAGCACAGTGTTACTGCTAGTCCAGGGACTCCGGACGTAGCAAGCAAGCACATAAGAATCCCGTTTTGCAGAAATAGAACACGGAATGCGTTTCCAAGAACAAGACAGATGTGGGAGCAAAAGTAAGGAAGGAACTTCCATTAGCCAAGGAATGCAAGGAGTACAAAGCTAGGACCAATACCACCCCACCACTATCAGATCTAACGGCAGCATTACATACAGCAGAAGAAGAAGAAACCCGATTCAGACTCTACTCTACTCTACTCTACTCTACTCTACTCTACTCGGCGGCGGCGACGGCCTTCTTGGGGGACTTGGCGGTGGCGGGGTTCTTCTTTGGCGACTTGGCCTCCTTGTTGGCCTTCTCCGCGGCCCTCTTTGGGAGGAGCACCAGGTTGATGTTGGGCAGCACTCCGCCATGGGCGATGGTCACCCCCAGACAGCAGCTTCTCGAGCTCCTCGTTGTTGCGGATGACCAAGGAGATGGCGGCGTGGACGACAAGAAGGGATGAGGCAGAAGCAATCCAACTGGTCGGGAGAAACGAGACGATTCCATAGCTCGTTTTAATGGGATAAATGTCCACCAGCAAATAACCAAAATTTCATGGCTCCATCGGTAGGCCTAATGAGCAAAAGCAAATTTGAATTTTTAATCTTAATTTGAAATTAATTTAAATATATTTTCAACGTAGTTTTTTTATATTTGACTTTTAACTTGCTAAGAATAAATAGGGCCAATCACGAAATTGGAAAAATCATCGTATGTGTCATTGAAGCCCCACATATCATTGTCACGTATAATGGTATCTTGCAACTCATGTATATTTGTGATGGTATTTCCCAAATCTTTCTTAATAAATATATAAAAGTTTTACGTATAAATTAATTTATATTTTATAATAAACCGTTTTGGTTTAAGAGGTGGACAACATTTTAGATGTACGATATCAAATTTTGAAAAAGAAAAAAAAGGAAAGGGTCAGAAGGAATACATTCATGTGATTGGGCTTCAGCTCCACCAAGCGGCTGGCCCCATCTGTAAGGGAGGATATCAGAGGCGGAGGGACTGGAGGAGACGGCGGCGGTGGCGGAGGAGGCGGCGGCGCTTCGATCAGTCGGCGAAGGAAGAGAAGACCAGCGAGATTATTTATTTTTGTACTACATTTGCGATTATTATTGTATACATCCCGGATCCTGGATCCCGCTGGCTTTAGAAATTAGAAATGACGACGACGGAATCCTCAACAGATCCAACAACAACAACTAGTCTCAGTCATGCCGCCTCTCTTCTCCGCGCCGGCGCTCCACCGCCGCCGCCTTCTCCGCCACGCCGCCGCATTCGCCCTTGTGCTCCTCGCCGTCGCCCTCCTCTTCCTCCTCCTCGTACACCCCCGCTCGCTCGGCACCCCTTCCCCTTCCCCGTCCTACGGCCACCGCCTCCCCACGCTCGTCGACCTCACCCTAGTCCACGGCGCCAAGGAGAAGGGCGCTGTCTGCCTCGACGGGACCCCGCCTGGGTACCACTGGCTGCCAGGCTTCGGCGACGGATCTAACAAATGGCTCCTCCACCTAGAGGGCGGGAGCTGGTGCAGGAATCGCACGTCCTGTGATCATCGCAAGAAAACCAGTCTTGGCTCATCTGCTTACATGGAAACCCGGGTCGAGTTCGTCGGCATCCTGAGCGACGACAAGGCCCAGAACCCAGGTCAAATCCAATCGCTCTCTCTCACCTCTTTGCACTTCTACTTACTACTACTTGCTATTGGAGTACTTCACTTCACACATACATAGTGATGCAGATTTTTACAACTGGAACAAGGTCAAGATCAGGTATTGTGATGGTGCCTCCTTATCTGGAAATGTCCAAGATGAACACCAGGTTTATTTGCACCAACCAACCTCCTATTCCTATACACTGTACTAGTCACCATACCCTACACTCCCCACTTCACTTCACCACATTTTCTTACTTGTTCTACTGTACTGCGCCGTCATTCTCTACAGTATGGCGCCACTTTCTTCTTCAGAGGCCAGCGCATCTGGGAGGCCGTCATGGCTGAACTTCTACCCAAGGGTCTAGCCCGTGCTAAACAGGTTTCCTCTTCCTTCCAATTAAAATAGGATGCCCGATTATTATTCATACTCACTGCTAGAACCTTTTGACTTATGAATTACTAGTATCTTATTGTTTGTCGCAGTATTGGATCGGTCTGGCTGCTTTTACGCACCACACTAGAATATGTATTGATACAGGGAAAATAATTCACTTTCAGCATGAATGTTGTCTTCACTTGCAAAGCCCTGTCAATTATTGATCATGCTCACCTGATCGCCACAATATTCCTCTAAAATAATGTACTACAAGTGTTCCTCGTCATTTTTCTATATCTTGTACCTGTAGCTGACAACCAATCTCTTTAAGCCCTTATTGTGGATGATTTACACCCACTTTTATGATTTTTATGCTTTGATCTTTTGATCTCCTCATTTTAATGTGTTTCATATTATTTTAACCATTCATTTACAGTACTTGCAAGTTAGCGAAGGGATTTTTCCATAGCTATATCAAATGATTCATTCCTATGTTTGATGCAATAACTCAAAATGTTGCTGTGTTAATTTATTTCTTTTTATTTCCTACATTTGCAGGCTTTTCTTACAGGATGCTCTGCAGGTGGTCTATCCACATACATTCACTGTGATGATTTCCGTGCACTTTTACCAAAGGATTCTACTGTTAAGTGTCTTGCAGATGGTGGTTTTTTTCTTGACGTGTATGTGCTTGCTTTGATCTTGAGCACTGCAGTGTTTCAATATCCTCTTCCCTGTTTAAGTTTTCAACATGCAATTCACGCATTGCTTCATTATCCTTTCTTCTGGACTGCTGCTACTTCAGTATAAGCATCTGGGAATGCTAAGTTGTCAAGGGGTTTGATGTTGACAATTTGTCATGATTTTATTATATGTTAACTTTGGATGTGTAAAATGTTTACATTTAAAACCACATTGCCTGCTCACCTCAGGTGAATCAGCTGTGGACGAATAAGTTAGCTATGCATGTGTTTACTGCTGATCATCCAACAATGTGCCCAATAACCCATAATTCACACTTCCACTTTTGGGGTCAACATATTCATAGGATAGCTTATCACTTCTTCTGGGGCATTGGCCATTAGCAAAACACAAGTATAGCCAGCCCTTAAAACTTGCATTTTACTGTTCCTTTAACTTTTCTCATTACAGGGAAGACATTTCTGGGAGAAGGTATATGCGGGGCTTCTATAATGATGTTGCTCGTCAACAGGTCGCTGTCTGCACTTTTCTCTGCGTATACCCTTTTTTTGTTTTTTTTTAATTGTATGATTCTTATGTTTGCTGTTGATTTGTTGCAGGATTTGCGGAAACGGTTCCCTGGTTGTAGTTCAGATATGGAACCAGGGCAGGTAATCCTTTAGTTGTTTTTATGATACTGTTTCTTGTATTAATATCATCACCTTTTTTATTCAGTACTTTTCAAGCTGTTATGTGCTAAGTAGCAATCCTTAATCGTGCCTTGTAGTGCTTTTTCCCACAAGAAGTGGCGAAAGGCATCACCACCCCAATGTTTATTCTCAATCCAGCATATGATGTTTGGCAGGTACCATTATCCGTATCTGTTGGCAGGTTCCATGTTCTGTTAGCAGCTCCAATATTAGTGTGATAAAAAATTTGTTGTCCTTTTCAGGTAGAGCATGTCTTGACTCCAGACGGATCTGACCCTCAAAATCTGTGGCAAGATTGCAGAATGGATATTACCAAGTGTAATACGAAACAGCTTGAAATTCTACAAGGTTGTAATATGATAAACTCATGACATGTGCTCTACTGCTTCATGCCTTCTGGATGACTTTACCTTCCATCCGCTGTCACTTTGGCACCTTACCATCTCGAGAAATATTTTTTTCAGGTTTTAGAAAATCACTGCTTGATGCTATAAGTGAATTCAAGAAGAAAAGGGGCTGGGGCATGTTCATTGATTCATGCTTTATACATTGCCAATCCATGAAGTCTTTGGCTTGGCACTCCCCATCTGCTTCGAGAATAAACAATAAGGTAACACATGCGGAATGATATGATCTTGTTTATAGAACTATAGGTTGGCATGTCCCCCGTAGGATTTGAACTTACAGACTTTGGTGGTTAGATATTGCATCGTTTTAGAGTTTGATGGTGTAGTCTTATTGCAATGTCGTCATGGCTTCTGAATGCCAGCAAGATGTAGAATGCTGAAATCAAGTCTGATCAGAGGGTAGTACTTAACTTACTGGTTGTCGACCAATATTTATATTCTTTGCAGTCCTGCTGATTCATTTGCTTCTGCGATCAATGACATGTCATATACTCACATCTGCTTCAATTCTGGTGAACAGACTGTGGCTGAAGCGGTGGGCGACTGGTTCTTTGATCGGAGAGAGGTGAAGGAAATAGACTGTGAATATCCGTGCAACCCAACATGCTTCAATGTTGTTCTTGAACAACCCTATCAGGAAGGCTGACATGTGGTTCTTCGCCGTTGTAGTTTACCGATGATTTGAAGCAGAATATACCCACCCCTATGGGGCTCTCAGATACAGTATGTCCAGTTGAATGGGACACACACTAGTAGTAGTGCACCTCTTGAGGACCGTTCAAACATAGAAATATTGACAAGATCTTGCCGTGTTGATGCCTCTATCAGTTTGATGACATAGGCCCTGTTTGGATGCTTCAGGCTATTAAATAGCCCTCCGGAATCTTGTTATTTAGGAGTATTAAACGTAGATTACTGACAAAACCTATTCCATAACCCCTAGGCTATTTTGCGAGACGAATCTAACGAGGTATATTAATCTATGATTAACGAAGCATCACTGTAGCAAATCATGGATTAATATACCTCGTTAGATTCGTCTCACAAAATAGCCTAGGGGTTATGGAATTGATTTTGTCAGTAACCTACGTTTAATACTCCTAAATAACAAGATTCCGGAGGGCTATTTAATAGCCCGAAGGATCCAAACAAGGCCATACTATATGGGTATGGCATGCCCAACTTGGCAGTGACCAGAGTGTGTTTGTCCTTGTTAGATGAAGCTGGAATGGAACGTAAGACTGGCAAGTACACCTGATGGCGTTGAGCCGGTTTTTCTTCCATTGGTTTGGTTGGGATTATGTCAAACATATGTGTTGCTGTCTG
This sequence comes from Oryza sativa Japonica Group, assembly GCF_034140825.1. Taxonomy (NCBI): domain Eukaryota; kingdom Viridiplantae; phylum Streptophyta; class Magnoliopsida; order Poales; family Poaceae; genus Oryza; species Oryza sativa. The sequence continues at coordinate 43,719,681 of NC_089035.1, read as the reverse complement.
CTTGTCCTCTTGACAGGTAAGTTGTCCGGTCTAAGCACGCAATTTGTTGGAAGATTTGCACATACACTTGTTTCCTTTCCTCTGCCTCCACTAGCAAAGGTGACATATTTCTTTCTTTCTTTCAGTAAAATATTATTGTAGGTTGTTGTATTGTATACTATATTGCTCAATGATAGGAGGAAGCCTTGTAAATATCTTGTGTACTTGCCGGCTGCTATCGTAATCCGGAAATTGAAACTGCCCTTTCCCTAACTAATTGATGTGGAAGTGGAAGTGCGTGCGTGCGTCCGAGACCAACAGGTTGGTGGCACTCCACTCGACCTCTTCCTCTTCCAATTCCAATTCCAATTCTAAGCACTAGCACCACGTTCCTGAAGCCAAATTGACTGGTGAAGTTTTCCCTGAATCAACTTCCTATCCATCTTATGCATGGAAGGCTTGGCTAGCAGCCGCAGCAGTATCTTTGTTTGATCGGCTCATCAATCTTTCTGGTCAAATGATGGTAATGGAACGTGTAATAAGGAGGAAGGCTTCTTAATTTTTATAACACCGGAAAGGCACACAAGTAGGTACGGTCTATGAGCTTTAACGTGTTGCTTACACTGCATTGACACTTGGCGATTGCATTGCACATTGTGTATTGCAGTTTCTGTGTGAAACCGTCAAGTTTGTCCAGTAATTTAATTTTCAGGAGGAAATCTGTCTTGGTCATAAACTTAATTATACTACTCTACATGATACAAAAGCCAACGCCGGGAGACACATGCATGCTAGCTATCCCTGGTCATGGTACTAATTAGAGAAGTAATTAGCGTTAAGTACAGTACAGTACAGGTGAGGTGGGTGATAGACTCACCTGCTGATTTGTAGGGAAACATTAAGATATATAGTACCTCTATGGAGATCTCATAGCTTTGGTAGTACTAGTACAATGTTTGTGCAACCATGCACATCCACTGGTGTTGGCCTTGTTATACTACTGCAGTATTTAGTGTAGTTGAGTATGAGTTTGATAATCGTACAATAAATAGGGAGTAAATATTATTTACCATGACAAGCCAAAAACAAGTATATACTACAAATTGAATGCAACACAAGACAATACAAATGCAATCCAATCCCAATATCCAATTCCTGTTTGCTATAATGAATAACCTAGCTTGAGCTTGTGGGAGGATTGATTGATTACCCAAAGCTCTAGTGCTAGTAAGGTGTAACTGCACAAAAAATGAATAGAGGGAGGGTCATGTGTCACAAATAGCAGCAGCGGCGGCGACAGAAGAGAAGTCGTGGTCAGGCTTGTCGGCGAGCTCTCCTACGCTGCTGCCGTCCACCACCAATCTCCCGGAGCCGCGGCCTATCCTGGAAAACGACCCCATGGCCGACGAGAGCCCCCCCTTGAAGCTGCTGCTTCTGCTCCTCGACCGGCGGCGGCTGTTGGTCTTGTTGGAGTTGGTGGTGGCGACGACGAGGCGGGAGATGGTGGTGCGGCAGAAGGGGCAGGCGGGCGGGTGGAGGAGGAGGGTCTTGGGGTTGGGCTTGCTGTGGCAGCAGATGGCCAGCGTGCACGCCGCGCACATCTGGTGCCCGCACTCCTTCACCTCCATGCTGCACGCCTGCTCGAAGCAGATGTTGCACGCCTCCTCCTCATCCTCGCTCTCCTCCTCCTCGTCGCCGCCCTTGATGTTGATGTCGCTGCCGTGCAGGATCCTCTTCTCCCTCTCCCTGTTGGCCTCCATCAGCGCCGCCTCCAGAAGTGCCTTGGCGTCCGCCTCCAGCTCGCCGATGAACTTGAGCGGGGACGGCCACACTATGGGCTCCGCCGCCGCCGGGTTCAGCAGCGCCGCGCACGCCCTGTGCCCCCGCCTCATCGCCACCGCGTACGCGATCCGCCCCGCCGAGTCCCTCTGGAGCCGGTCCGCCCCCCAGGCCAGCAGCTCCCTGATGCACTCCATGCTGCCGGCGCGTGCCGCCAGGTGCAGAGCCGTGCTCCCGGGGAATCCGTAGACGGCGGTTGGCGCCGACACGATGGCGCCCTTGTCGAGCAGCAGGCGCACGCAGGACGCGCGGGCGTGCCTCGCAGCCAGGTGCAGCGGCGTGGCGCCCCGCTCGTCCCTCACGTTGACGAAGCGCGCGAAACCCCAGGAGGCGGCCACGGGGCCCTGCGCCTGCGCCGCGGCGCCGAGGATGGCCTGCAGGCACTCGGCGTGGCCGTAGTAGGCGGCGTGGTGGAGGCACGTCCTGGCGCGCGGCGAGTCGAAGGTCAGGACGTTGGCGCCGCCGCGGAGGAGCCTGACCACGCACTCGGTGTTGCCACGCATGGCCGCCACCATCAGCGGCGTCTGCTTCTTGCGGCTCAGGACGTCCACGTCGCCGTCGCGATCCAGCAACATGGACAGTACCTGGAGGCGGCCGTTGGCGGCGGCGATGTGAAGAGCGGTGAAGCGGTCGTAGACTGTGGCGCGGCGGGCGAGCGCGGGGTCGGCGGCGAGGAGGGCGGAGAGGGCGTGGATGTCGCCCAGCTGCGCCGCGCGGAACAGGTCGTACTCGTCGGTGTCGCGGCTGCAGCTCAGGCCGTGCCCCATAGGTAGGACAGGATAGGGCGGCGACGGCGCCGGCGCCGGTGGGCAGAGCAAGTGAGTGGAGGCTTCAGCTTGGAACGACCGGCTCCATCGCTCTCTGTTTATTTATACTCCAAATCTTTTCGCTCGTAGCATTCCTCAAACCACTTGCCTTCCTCAATTTAGTCTTCGCTTTCTACACTGATTTCTTCTTCAACTACCATGCGTGCCTTTTTGTAATAATAAATATTAATTAATAAAGGCGTTAAGTCTATTTAACATTCACCCTTTTTTCTTCCGGTAGTTAGGATTGTTTCCAGACTTATGAACGTATATTCTCAAAACGGACATTTTCCCACAAGAATTTCTAGCTTCGTCATACTAGTAGAAATTCTAACGAGTCTATAAAAACATGTGTGTTCACATACATTAGTGGTGTTACAATAATTCTGGGGAGGTAAACTTTGGAACCTACTCCGGTGACACCAATTGAATTGGCATCATGCGCCAAAACAGGTCGGAAAAGTCGCTATTCATTATTTCAAAAAAAAAATCGCTATTCAGACAGGAACACTACTGTATATAACATCGTATCCACTTTTTTTTTTTGAAACCGAACATCGTATCCACTTATAATTGCTACTAGAAATTAAAACATTGCAGCCACTGAAATAGTACTGTATGATTTTTGAGGGAGCCTGGGAGAGTTTATCCAGTTTTAACCTTAATTTGATTGCAATCTTGGCCGCGCAGCTGCCTTTTACCCTTTTCTGACTTGTCAACGTGGATGTGACCTTTATTCTAAACAGTTAGGCCAGCTCAAACTCATGTTCAAAACGAGCCGCGCCAGCCGATGAGCTCGTTTAAGATCATTACATCTTTTTAAGTACTACTATGTCTTAATTAATGCTTAAGTCCATCAAAGTACTGTCTATATATCTGATGGTATATAATTACTACTAGTGCCTTAGTACTAAGTAATACTACTAATTGTTTTGTTAAAATATGATAAAGTTGGAGTATATTGTACAGGGGATGCAACAATCATGCAAACAAGCGGTTGTTAATTAATGAGCTAGCTAACCCCTTAATTAATTATAACACGGATCAAACATGCGATCTGAGACGACCGTGTTGATTTTCTTAAAATAAGAAACAAACTGGTTGTCGGTGCACGCTTGGCATCACCGGCTTGATTAATTATGCACCGCACGCAGTTTTGTACAAGGTTGTGTTTGGTACACTTTCAACTTCAACCATATTTACCTTGGGTTTCTCTAGCTTACTATTGGTACACTATTGCGTGGGCCATTTTCTATTCAAAATTCAGGTTTAAATCGAGACTCTATTTCTACTAGTCTACAAGCTCCATTTCCCATGAAAATACAGTACTCCATCCATTTCAAATTATTTATCGTTTTAGGTTTCTTTTATGTCAAACATTTCAAACTTTACCTATCAGTTTCTATAAACTTATATAGTTTAGTACCATAAGATATACTCCCTCCGTAAAAAAAACTCAACTTCTAGAGTATGAATTTTGTCCTACCTACTCTCAGTGTGTAAAACGAGAAGTTTTATTTCTTCAATACCCTTTACCTACCTATCACTTTTACTATTTTTTTCAATAAGAGCATTTTAGTCCTTCTTCATCTCCACTAATTCCACCTTGGGATGCTAGCTCTTTTGTGGGATGGAGGGAGTATATTCTTGATTCATGATACTTTAATAATACTCTCTCCGTCCTAAAATAAGCACAGCCATAAGTTTTCGTATCCAACTTTGATCGTCCGGTTTATTTGAATTTTTTTTTGAAAAAACTAAAAAGCATAAGTCACGCATAAAGTACTATTTATATTTTATAATCTAGTAACAATAAAAATACTAATCATAAAAAAAATTAAATAAGACAAATTTACATGTTTCTTAGAACTACACGGATTTCTAAAAATTAATGGTAAACATAGACATGTTTGACTTAGAATGATAGTTCTAAGTGTTATATTGAGGTTCTGTTTATTTCCCACGCAAAAACTTTTCACCATGTCACATCAAATATTTGGACACATTCATGGAGTATTAAATATAGAAAAAAAAACTAATCGCATAGATTGCGTGTAAAATGTGAGACGAATCTTTTAAGCCTAATTGATCCATGATTTGACAATGTGGTGCTACAGCAAACATTTGCTAATGGTAGCTTAATTAGGCTTAATAAATTTGTCTAGGTGAAATCTATAATTTGTTTTGTTATTGGTCTACGTTTAATATTTTAAATATGTGTCCATATATCCAATGTGATAAGCCAAAACTTTTCACCCCTGGATCTAAACCCAGCGTGAGTAAACGATCCACTTGAGAAATGTCACCATTCACCTGATTGATCGATGTGTTATTGAGTAAATAACTGTGCATGAAGAGAGACTTCTGAACATCCTTAATAATTGTTCCAACTTGGAGCATAACACTATAAGCTGCTAATGGCACTGCATATCTGCGATTAATGACTGGGTGTAGCTAGTTCTTCTGAATTGAAGAAGAATTGACTCACCAAAACATTTTGTTGCCTGCTAATTAACGTCGCAGTCGCAGGAACAATAGCTAATTAACAATAGGCTTAATTTTCGCGAACGCAACAATAAGCTTAATTAAGTATCAAATTATTCAATTAGAAAAGTATTACTTAAATTCTCTATCATGACTAGTACTAGTTTTCATTTGTTCAAACCACGCATATATACGTGCTGTCTTTTACGGTATAGGAGTACTATAGATCAACTAGTACTAGTATAAATATGGATGAAATCTAGAACCGAAAGTAAGCATAATAATCCCTTTCAAAGGAACAAATATAATCGTGCGTACGCATCGAATTAATTCTGGCTCTTAGGTCACTTGTGTGCACATATATAGATGCGTTTTTGTCGATGGATCGGAGCATTTTGCATGTGTAGTTTTCATGCATTTATTCAGTTTGTTTTTACTCGCACACTGCATCTGCATCCCATTTGGCGACTAGCATGTATTTATACAGTAAATTGCTATTCATCTCGATCTTTTACTAGTAGTAGTTTGTAATTGATGTGATGTCTGCTAACCTACACCAAATTAGTTTTAATAATTGTAACACTGAATATATTTTGATAATTTGTTTGTTTTATGTTAAAAATATTAATATATTTTTTATAAACTTGGTCGAACTTAAAAAAAATTAACTAGAAAAAATCAAAACGACTTATAATATTAAATGGAGGGAGTAGTATTTTGTACTGCCATGGATATATGGAGTAATTAATTAAACTGATGAACAAGCTGGCAGTGAAATGATTTCGACTGTATGTATGCGTATATAAGTTTTTCTGAATTACAGTACAGGGCTTAAATTCAGTTTCTTGACGCAACATACTACCAGATGCATCTGTTTGTATGTGAAGAAGGCAGATAGTTAGCTAGTCGCCTTGCTGTACAGGGTGAAAGGTCATTGTACTCTTGTTTTTAACATGACACCTAGCTAGCTAAGCTAATATCCTTCCATTGCACACACATGGCCTGGATGAATGAATGAATGTAATAGACCAAGTAGCTAATGCATGTGATGGCCAGTTTTCATTTTAAACATAAGACGCGTATCGATCAATCGATCACAGCAGGCATAAGCAGAGTAGTTGCATCTAAGATCCAACTTCTAAGGACTCTTAATAATACTCATACTGGTCATCAGTTTTACTTTATTAATTGTTGCTGCTTTGACTCAAGAAAGGACGATTAAAAGAAAATACTGATATTATAGTATGGATGCGACGATGACGTAGCGCTCTACGTGTTAATGACTAGCAATTTCGTTTTTCGTCAGCGGGCGATAGATCAACAAGTGCAGAAATACTAGAACAATGCAAGTTGACAGTATATACGCAGTCATGACAGTTACAAGTTAACCTATTAGTAATTGGAGTAGCTTGCTTGATCTTCATTCTTCGCCTGCAGCCTTTTGGATCGCTTTCAGAGGTTTCAGAGTTTGAGACTGAATCTTTGATGGTGTAGGTGATAGATGCTGCCCGGCGACAGGTTAGGCAATCAGCATTCGACATGCATGTAATTATCATTGAATTGTATAGTTGAAAGTAACACAAGCTGCTAGCAGTACCAGCTAATTTCAGCTGATTATATGGGCTCATTTACAGTCTGGACTATATATACTCATTTTTAGTCCGGATAGTGAACTCTGAACATGCATATAAAATGAAGAAGGGGGGAAAAAATACTGACTAGAGTTTTATACCGTTCTTTTTCTCCAGAAATTAAGACCTTGCTTTAGTAGTTCTGTTGTGTAGTATTCATATATAGTTAGATCCAATTACTCAAGATACGTTGAGACATCATCTATAAAAGAAGAGCACTGTTATTTCTAATCGTAGCCGATGGATCACTTGTATGTTTAATCGTAGCCATAATAAAAAATATAGTTGTATGTTAACCGTTCTATATTGATTGCAGATTAATATGTATCTTTAATTTTATACTGTTTTCAAGTGTTTTTAATTAGAAGGTTTATAAGGTCGGGACTTAGAAGGAAACTGTCCCTGTAGCGTCTTTGGGTGCAGTGCTGTTTAGAGAGAGGATGGACAATGTTGTTTGGTTCGAGATATTAGCCTTCAGTAATAGGAGTAGCAATATTAGTAGGAGTAAAAAAAAAAAATACTCCGATGACTTGAACAGGGACGGACCTATGATCGGCCTAAGGACCGAGCCAGCCCATGAAGACTTAGACCTTGTATGCTGTTTACATTAGGCCTATTGGGCCGAACGAGACGACGTATGATCATGTTTTGGGCCTCCTTTTTGGAGAAGGGAAGGCCCACATATAGATGTGGTGGTCGTCTTGTTGGTGGTGACAGGTCCTAACCTAGTAACCCTACACTGTCACAAAATTCACAATCGATCGAGGGATCCCAGGCGACGGAGCTCCGGCGAGCTCCGGCGGGCGTCGGCGTCGGCGTCGGCGGCAGTTAGGGCGAGGCTATCTAGGGCATCAGAGATCCGGGATGGCGGTCCAGGTCCAGGAGTCGAAGCGGGTGGGGAGGCAGCTGCCCCCTCACCGGCCACCGCGATCCGTCTCCCTCGCCGCTTCCATTTCCTTCTCCTCCGCCCGCAAGCCTCCCGAGCCGCTCCGCCGCGCCGTCGCCGACTGCCTCTCTCCTCCCGCTCCCCACACCCACACCCATGCCCCGCCACCCGCCGCTTCCTCTGCCCCCGCCGAGGCCTCCAGAACCCTCCGGGTAATAATAACAACTACTCCCCCTCTCTCTCTCTCTCTCTCTCCACCCTTCTTCTTACTTTTAATCTTCTGCTGTTCCTGCTGCCAGGATTATATCGCCAACCCATCAACCATCGATATGGCTTACAATGTCCTCATCGACCATGCTCTTGCTGAAAGAGATCGTAGGTATGCTTTCACCCTTCTTCCTTTCCTTTTTTATTTAATTTAATGCTTCTATCTATTCCCTTACAATATCCGCCTCGTTTCTTTTCAACCAGCCCCGCAGTTGTCCCTAAATGTGTCTCCTTGTTAAAGACTTATCTTATCAGGTAAGCTCATTCTCATTTCTCACTCTCTCTCTCTTCTAATTCTTCACACCTAAAACACTGAAACACTTTATTCACTCTTTAATCAGGTACACCCCAAGGGTGCAAACTCTACGCCAAATCGATCTCTTTTGCGCAAATACCATAGCAAAATGCGAACCATTGGGAACTCAGAGATCATCATCAGCTTCGCCACATTCCTCTGTTGCTGCTCCACCAATAACCAACTTTGCTTCACCATCTCTTGTCAAGTCTTTGAACTACGTCCGCTCATTAGTTGCCAGGCATATCCCAAAGTTGTCCTTCCAACCCATTGGCCACTCTGTTGCACCAACCTCTACAAAACAATCCCTCCCCTCACTTTCTTCCTTTTTCAACAAGTCCTTAGTTTCTCAGTTGACTCCAGAAGCTATTACCAACATGGATCTTGTTGAATCAAAGGAATCACATGCCCCTTCAGATTTAATATCATCAGCAACTGAAAAAGCTGATGGGGGAGAGCCTGCCGATGATACCAAATATATATCCTTTGACATTTTAAACTGGCGATGGCATGTATATGGTGAAAGACAAGCATCGGCTTCTACCAAAGAAAGGTACTTCTTTTGTGCTTATTACTTGGTTTGATTAGGTTGACTGGAATGTTTCCCTCTACTAGTTCCCTTGTGAAAATAGACCACACCGACTAATAAAAAAAAATATACAGATTTAAGAACACTGACTTCTTCCTTTATCAGCAGCAATGATTTTGCGGACCTTCAAGATTTTCATACACAGGGTTTTCTTGAAGTTGGTGCTGCAGCTCTTCTAGTTGGAGATATGGAGGCGAAGATTAATGATCAACAATGGAAATATTCTTTTATCCAGGACTTTCCTGATATTGATCTGTTGCAACCTTCAACTTCTACAGCAAGTACTTTTGCATCATCACAGAGTCACTTGAAAGCAATAACTGCCTCAAAACGCATGAAATCAGGCCCTAATCAAGTTTGGTAGGTTTTTTAAAGTGATGTATAGATGTCTCTGCATCAGTTTGCATGAAACATATTCACACTGCTTTACATTCTATTTTCATTTCTTTTTTTTTTCTTGAAAAGAAGACCCCTTGACATATCGATGCTCTTCAAGAATTTACCCTGGAAAATTTGCTGAACGTTTCTGGTTGTAATTATAATTCTTTTTGGGATTATTGCTTTTGACACCAGTGGTGTATACTAATTGTTTTATGTATATGTCCTTATGAGTAAAATCGTCATCACTAAACCAGTTATTGGACATAATGTTTATGTTTTTTTTGAAATCAACGATAAATGACAATTTCTTATCTATGGGACCATCTACTTCTTATGTAGGATGAACATACCTGCAAATACTTTCCAGCCTCGAGCACGTCCCCTTTTTCAGTATAGGCACTACAGGTACTTTTCTTGTTTCATTTATTCACTCTACATAATCCAGGGCAGCATTTGAAATGCTTATATAAGGCCGGTTTCAGTGTTGCATTACAGAAATTGAACTGTAAGTGTTTATATTACAGACATACAGATTGATGTAGACAATGAAAAGAAGAAACAACCAGTGCTTAATTGACAAACCTATGGAGACACAAATTATATTTTGTCAAATGATTCTCTCTCTCTCTCTCTCTCTCTCTCGCTGCCCCTATATCAATTTGCCATATTAATTGTAGATGATATGATGTTCTTCTATAAATCAACAGTACTCGTTTGAGATATATATAACTGTTCTTGAATATGAGTTTTGTCTCTTTATCTATTTTTTATGGTCATGTTTAACAATGCGCTTGAATGTCTTGCTTATTGTGTTACCCACTTTTACCAGTGAGCAGCAACCTTTAAAATTGAACCCTGCCGAAATTTCCGAAGTCATAGCTGAAGTTTGCTCAGAAACAACTTCAAACTCAAATCAGTTCAGTGCTCCATCAAGATTGACCACCCAGAGTCGCCAACCTTCAGCAGATGTGGCATTCAGTGTCCTTATCAAACTTGTTATCGACATGTAAATAACATTACACCCTATTCATTTCATTTTGTTTTGTTTCATTGTCCTCCATTCACACACCTGTAAATGTTCGTGATGTATTTCATTTACACTGGAATCCTTGATAGTGTGGCTGCGTAGTTTCTTTTAGGGCTTTTACTGATAGCTCAATTGTTGGCACCATTACTTATTCTTATATCATGTCTCAATGAATCATTTATTACCTGAATAAAATATTTTTATAGTTGAGGCAGCATTTAGAGTATAAAACACATACTTGTATCTCGCTCCCATTGAATTAGTAGTTCAAGTAATTAATTGCTGTTCCTTTGTGTACATAGTAATGTTGTGAGCTACTTCAGGAGATACACAGTGTAGATATCGATATTTCTGAGTAAATATGAACACATCTCAGTTAAAATAGTTGAGATTATCTTGATCCTGCCCAACTCTTACTGTAAGCCTGATGTAGCCTCTTTTTTCCCCTACAGCCTTTGAAACCATTTATTTAAATCCCTTTACCAATTTGCGAAGTTTCTGCTGTGCAGATATCTTTTTCATGTATCTTATGCTGTGCATATTCTCTGAGGGCTTAAATGATTTCCTTTATTTTCTTTGGTCCAGGTATATGATGGACTCGGAGGCCGCTGCCCCTCTAACACTATATATGCTTGAGGTGTTCTACTTTGCATGACAGTTAGACAGTGGCCCGAAAGGGATTGTGTGATTATATCACTAACATTTATATGCTTTTTAGGGTATGTTGAGCTCTCAAAAATCTCCTGCCAGGACAAAGGCATTTGATCTGATACTAAACCTTGGGATTCATGCACACCTGCTGGAGCCTATGATAGTTGAGAATGCACCACTTATTGAGAAAAGTGAAACTGTGAATCATTCTTATATGAACAACGAATATGGATCAAGTATGGATGAACAGAGGGCTACAGAATCTGAACAAGAGCAGAGGGTTAGTCCTGCTATTGATCAGTTTGAGTCGTGGCTTCTGAAAATAATGTTTGAGGTTCTTCTTCTCCTTGTTCAGGTGATTGTCACTCGATAGAATATTGATTTTATCATATACTCCCTCCGTATTTTAATGTATGACGCCGTTGACTTTTCGACCAACGTTTGACCATTCGTTTTATTCAAAATTTTTGTGCAAATATGAAAATATTTATGTCATGCTTAAAGAACATTTGATGACAAATCAAGTCACAATAAAATAAATGATAATTACATAATTTTTTTGAATAAGACGAATGGTCAAATGTTAGACAAAAAGTCAACGGCGTCATACATTAAAATATGAAGGTAGTATTAAGCTACTTCAAATTGAGTCTACTTTTATGCCCAAGTAATTTGCAACTGATGATTATGTGATGGTGCTTCTACCAGTTTGCTTCCTATGGAAACTGGTTAACTCTGAGTGAATTGATTATTTGTTGTTCTGTTCCATTTGTCTTTATGTTTTTCTACGGGATGCTCAATTTTGTAGTATGCTGATACATATCACATGTGGCTCTGTTTGCTATTCTTGGTTTCGTAGATGGAGGAGCGGCAAGAGATTGTATGGGCATCAGCTTTGAGCTGTCTATTTTATTTTGTATGTGATGGAGGAAAAATCATTAGGAGTAGACTTGGAGGTCTGGACATAAGGGTAAGAAAACATACTTTCTTCAAAATTTCTCTCTCTTGACTAGCAGCATTTTCTTAGTCCAATTACTCACATGCCTTTTAGGTTATGTAAAAATGTGGATTACTGTTTGTTAATCTTGGAGTTGCAAAAGCAAATGTATGAACACATATGCTATGTAGTTTCAACTAATTTCTGTCAGTAAATTATCTCTTTTTGAGGAGGATATAACTATTTGCATCTTTTTTTACCATATATAGGTAATCAAGACTCTTCTTGAGATAAGTGTGGAGCATTCGTGGGCAAAAGTAGTGCACAGCAAACTTATTTGCATGCTGACAAATATGTTGTATCAAGTATCTGATGGAGCTCCAAACGGTGCCATTGATACACATTTTCTTCCTGACCAGATAGATCGCGTTGGTGGAGTTGACTATATCTGTCTCGAGGTTAGTTTTATACTCTTTTCCTATGTGTAGATGGCCTATGCTGCTTTATATATGGCTTTTTGATTAGCGAGCTTTCTGTCTATTTGACTGGATATTCTACTATTAGTGTCTTAGTTGTGCACAAATTACTACTCCCTCCGTCCCAAAATATAACTACTTCTAGCCTTCAAACTTGTCCCAAAATATAGCAACTTCTCTACCTACATCTCTTCTCAACCAATCACAGTCTTCCACCATTCAAATTTCCTGCATATCTCTTCTCAACCAATCACAACCTTCCACCATTTTTTAATTCCAGCAACTTTCTTAATACCCATGTCCAACCCTAACACTTTATATTTTGGGACGGAGGTAGTAGTAAACAGTAAGAAGCAAGGAATCATAATTGATTTATGGGCCTGCCAATGGTCTGCGCTCTCTCTCGAACCTACATGTCTTTATGAAACAATAATTCAGCTCAATATCCCTTTCTAATAATCATGATAGTATTGTTCTCGGACTTCATTAAGAGGTTTATGTTTGTGGTGTTTTTCATTCAGTTGCATCACTACATTTTATGCAGAGTCATTAACAAAGAGATGTTTATGCATATACCTTTTCATTTGCAGTATTCACGAGCCAACTCAAGGGAGGAGAAGCGGGATTTGTTCTTTGTTCTATTTGACTATGTATTGCATCAAATAAATGAAACATTCTTGGCTGGCGGCCTTTCGACCTACACTTATGATGATGCTCAGCCCCTTGCTTCCCTTCTTGCATGTGCTGATGCTCCAGAGGCCTTCTATATTTCTGTGAAGCACGGTGTTGAAGGCGTTGGAGACATGCTGAGAAAAGCTATATCATCAGCTTTGTCACAGTCAACAGAATATGAGCAGTTGAATGTGGTATTATGCTTTTGACTTGTGTGTTACTAATATATGTTGCACGCTTAAGAAGCTAAGAGTAGACATTACAACACTTTTGTTGAGTTTCTATTTCATGTCACTAAACCACAAATATGCACAATTGTGTGTAATGGGAAACTGTATCCACAATCTTCATAGCTTCTAAAATCAACTCTATTATGTGATTTCAACAAATAATGATCCATATACATGCACAATTGCACCTAAAAAGCAACAGTTGATGCCAACAAATAAAATCCCCATGCTATTTGTATTACCTGGTATTGCAGATTGCTGCTATGCACGTTTCTTCTGTTTGTTGGACTTCATTTGTGTAATTGACACGACAATGCAATATACTTCTCTTCTGTATATTAATATTGTAGTATGTTAATGTTTTCTTCTGTATAAAGTAAGGATGTTTTATTCTGTATAAAGTAAGGACTAGGGACAGTGTTGGCGACGAACTTGAAGCAGCACATTATTTTTTTAAAAAAAAAATCTATTTATGTGTTTATTCTGATTGATTCTCAATATTTGTAGCTTCTGGACAAGGTTATCAGGAAACTTGATGGAACAGTCAGCACATTTTCTAGGATTGACACTGAGTTTGCTTATATGATCCAAGTAACAAAATCTTACAAGTGTTTCAGCAGCATTAGAGATGGACATGAAGATGCTGATGTTGCACTTAGAGCAAGGCTTTGCTGGGCTACTTTGCACTCACTTCTTAACTCGCAGATTTCATCATATAGGCATCATGGATATATTTGGTTAGTTGAATTGCTCCTTTCAGAAATCAGTGAGGAAACAGATGGTTCTATATGGTCTAAAATCCAAAAGCTCCAAGACGAAATTGAAGTTGCCGGAAGCCAAGATTTGTCATCCTCAGAAGTTTCATTGCCTGTTTGTCTGCTATGTGGGCTTCTGAAGTCAAAACATAACTTCATTAGATGGGGATTTCTATATGTTCTGGACAAATTTTTGATGCGTTGCAAATTATTATTAGATGACAATGACATGCAAGAGCACACAGTTGCTGATCATAGCAAACATCGCCTGGACAAAGCTTTTGCGGTTATAGATATTATGAACAGTGCTTTGTTGCTTGTGGTCCAAAATAATGAGACAGACCATATTAACATCTTAAAGGTGATTACTTTCACATGAGTGCAATTGGCACTTATGGTACAAGCCATAATTGGTAGTGTATGTAGCAGTTTCCTCCTTAAAACTTAAGTGTTTTTCCCGGTACTTGGGAGGCACCAATAGGTACTGATACCACCTAATGTTAATCTTTTAAACCTCTTGGCACCTCCCAAGAATCCTTAGGAACTCAAGATAAAAAAGTTAACTTATAAAAGTTTGCAGAAGGGAATCAGTTTTTTTTAGACGTATGAGTAACATTATAATGCTTATTGATTATTTTGCTGTTCCATGTTATTGATTGCTGCTCATAAAGTTTGAATTTAGAATGGTCAAACCTCCTCCCGAGCTTGCAGTTTCTGTTTGTCAAGCTAGTACTTTTTTTTTTCTGTTGTTAGATGATTCCTAATTATATTCTTTCTTTCTTTTTTAAGTGGTGGCCATATTTTGTCAGTAGCATTTGGCAGCAACATACCTGCTCGGTTGATTAGCTTATTTTGCAGTTAAAATTAGATTCTTACAGCCAATATTCTGGCATATAAGAACTACTGAGAAGGATTTGGATGAAGAATCATGAAGATACAGCTAATCGTAACCAATCTAAAAATTTTTCAAGTTCAACTTTTGTTTTAAATAAAAATGAAATTAGCTAATTTTGTTTCTCCTCGCCCTTATTAACTGCTTAAAGTCAGTTACCTCTGTGGTGCCCTGTGGAATGAGCTGTTTAAACAAACTAGTATTATTGAGTTCTATCCTCTCTGATCTGTAGTTTCCTCATGCAGATGTGTGATATGTTGTTTTCTCAATTATGTCTGAGACTGCCATCTTCAAATGTGATGCATATGGGTGGGCTTCAATCCCTTGGTCAACTTTTTGGTTGTACAACTAAGAACATCGAGAGCCATCTGGAAACTCTTGCGTCGCATCAAAATGTTGGAAACAAGAACTTTTGCAGGAGTGAGACATTGCAAGACATAAGCGTAAATCAAACTGCTCAAACCACTTTACTCTCCGAGACATCAATGGCAGCACTACTTCTGAGAGGCCTTGCGATAGCTCCTATGCAGCTTGTAGCACGCGTACCAACTTCATTGTTTTTCTGGCCATTGATGCAACTTGAAGGGGCAGCTAGCGATGATATTGCATTGGGTATTGCTGTTGGTAGCACAGGTAGAGGCAATCTCCCTGGTGCTACGTCAGATATTCGAGCAGCGCTTCTTTTACTCTTGATTGGTAAATGCACAGCTGACCAGGAAGCTCTTAAGGAAGTAGAAGGCAATGAATTCTTCAGGTAATCTTTTCTATTCTACATAGATTAGTTACATAATGTGTTGTATGTGTAGCTAACACATGATGATGATGTTTGCCCCTTAATTAATCAACACCAACAGGGGTCTTCTAGATGATACAGACTCAAGGGTAGCATATTATTCTGCTGCTTTTCTCTTGAAGGTATGCCTATCACAATTGTTGATTGTTTGCTTATAGTTCTGGTCCACTTTGATTGATAAAAATTATATGCACAGAGAATGATGACAGAAGAGCCAGATACCTACCAACGGATGCTTCAAAGTCTCATCTCAAAAGCTCAACAGGTGGAGCCTCTTTTTTCCTATCTCATTATGGGGGTGAAATTTGAAGTATTACATGAATGCCATCCATATGCATCGGTTTATCTAGATTAGTTTCTGGTTTCACGCCAGGTGCTTCAAGTGTCGTAGGAGGTTTCATTTCATGCATATCTGATATCTCAATTATGTCGGTACTGACATGTTATTTACATTGTTGCCAGTGTAACAATGAAAAACTGCTGGAGAACCCATACCTTCAAATGCGTGGGATACTGCAGTTGTCAAACGATCTAGGAGTTCAATAATCACTCGAATGTGCTATTTCTGTGGATAGAAGCATGGGCTAGAATTGGTACTTTCAACTATGCTCATTGCAGTATAATAATCTGTGGCTGTGTTCCTCTGCTCCAAACTATGAAAAGGTGTGTGCAGCTAAACTTCATCACAAACTAGCTTCTGGCTGCAGTTCCTGTGAATTTGCATAACACCTTTTGGATGACCTCTCACCACTTTTATCTTACATATGGAAATTCACATTATTTCTTCAGTGCTTTGCAATGTTAGTGGAAATAAGAAATAAGATGCACACATGTCCTGTTTAGGCCGAACATTTATTGACACATGTCCAGTCTGTCAATACTTTTTACATACTGCAGCACAATGCTTCTTCAATCCTTGCAGTGGATTTTGGAGATAAACAACCTGTTTTAACTGCCCCATATATTGATATTGACATATTGTATCTGCAGTTGACTTGCCTGTGTTGATCTGCTTGTATTAGAACCGTAGAACTTGGCATGGTGTACTTTATGAGGTTACTAATGGTTTTGAAAATAACTACAGATATTAGTGCAAGTGCATGGTGTAAATTCCTTCGTCCGGATGCATGCACATGCCTCTGAAGTTCTTAATTGTTTATTATAGGATCTGAATCACCTGTCACCTGCAAGCTGATTACAGGATCTAAGCGTTGTGGCTACCTCAATGAAGTATGACTAAGTTTGGGCGAGGTGCGCATAAATGCGACTCTGCAATTTTGTAGCCAACCATTAAGATTGAGCCAGCGCAAGTTTTTGAGAGGGATGCTGGGATCAATAATAGTATGTGTGTTTATTTGCAGCGTTGTTCCAACGAAAGTAACAAGGGTGTACATGTTTGCATGCTAGTGTTATTTGCTACCTGGAAGAAACCAAACCTTGCAGATATCAGTGAACTTCCAGACAACTTATTATTGTTTTCTTCTTTTTTTTTGGAAAAATTAACTTGTGATTCTTAGATTCGTATTGAGAGTTAACATTGTAAATGCGTAGGGTGAAACAGAAAAATTTTGCTTATGGTAATTGAATAGTACATCTCCTGTACAATATGGAGTGTAAAATTTACTGCTACCATTTTGTTAGTTGCTAGTATTATGCACACGTGTCGCACTTTTTGAGATATATTTGATCATTCGTCTAATTAAAAAAATTGTAATTAATACTTATTTTGTTGTGGCTTGATTTATCATTAACATTTCTTTAAGAATGACTTATATTTTTGTTTGTTTGTAAAAAATATTGAATAAGACGAATGGTCAAATGTATGAAAAAGTCAACGGCAATATATATATATATATATATATATATATATATATATATATATATATATATATATATATATATATATATATATATATATATATATATATATATATATATATATATATATATATATATATATATATATATATATATATATATATATATATATATATATATATATATATATATATATATATATATATATATATATATATATATATATATATATATATATATATATATATATATAGGACACTCATATGGGGCACCATGGTGCCCGGGCACCATGGTATCTAATGCACAAAATCACTCAAATTTTTCAAAATTTTCAAATTGTGAGTATATACCTAGTTATAATAATTTGATTTATACCTTTACTTATCAACAAAACAACTCAAATTTAACTTTATTTCACAATCCATGATTACATACCTAACAAATTATATGTATGGATGCTATATACCTAGAATCAAAATCTAACAAAAACAAGTTCAAATTCAGTTCAAACTTGCTTTAAACTAGTTAGTAAAGTAGTTAATGTTAATACCTAAGTAATTGAAAAAGTTTCATACTAATTTGAATTGGGTATATACTCAATTTCAACAATGGTGCCCGGGCACCATGGAGCACCAAACAAATTTACTATATATATATATATATATATATATATATATATATATATTAAAAAAAGGAGGTATTTCATGAATGTCAGTTTGGATGAAATCGTAGGAAAAACATATGAATCAAATGAGAGATACAGTCAAAGAAAATTTTCCAATAAGTTAAACTTATTCAAACTTCCCTTCACATTCTCCTTGTATCGAGCCATCCTAAATGGTTTTCACATGAGACAGTTTATTTTCTTCAAATTTTTGTTAAATTCCTCTGTTTCGAAGAAGGCATCAAATGGTGTCCAATTTTATTTCAAAGGGCTATCTTAGAAGAGAGGGGAAAGAATTCCTATATGATTCAACTCATACAAGCATCCTCTATAAATTATCCTTTGCTCCAGGGAGGTAGCACAAGCAGCAATGGTCAGGGTGCATTCCCTTTGCCTGTCCAACAGGGATCCCCTGTAATACTGCAGAGGCAGTAGCAACCGTTATACCGCAGAGGATATGCATCATCAATACCTGTCTGGCGCTGAACTTTTGCGTGTAGTAATTCAGTTTCTCAATATTAGGCTCAGCTTGTTTCACTTTTTTTTGAGATCGAGGTTACAGAAGTATATAAGCAGCCAAGTTAATATGAATTAATAAGATGGTAGGATTAGAATTACGTACTCTCTCGATCATATATAGCCTCTGCTTGCATGCAGCAGGAGTATAGTATATAGTTAAGACAAAGAAAATGTATATAAATAAGATTTTGCGATTAAGTAAGGAATTTTATTTAGGGGCCAGGCGGCAACATGACATACATGAGACGCTAAGGTAGGTAGCTAGCTAGCTAGCAGCAAATTAAGGACTTGCATGCAAGCTAGGTAGCTAGTACATGGCATATGTAGTGGTACTGGTAGCTCGTTGATCAGGTGATGAATTGGATGGAGATAAGTTTCTTCTAGTTGCAGTTGCAGCAGGAGCAGCCGCAGCTGGTGCCGCACTTGCAGGTGTTGCAGCCGCAGCTGCCGTTCTCCGCCCCCATCTCTGATCCTCCGGAAGCAGCACCAGACCTGCAATCGATCATGCATTGCCCATGTAATGGATATATAGTGTTCATACTTATATAAAATCTATCGATCGGAGTATGTATAATTAATCAAGCATGGGTATACGTACATACCCCTTGTTGGTTGCATCGGCAAGGAAGGTGGTCGTGGTCGTGGGTTCCACCTCAGAGTACTTGCATCTGCATATATCGATCGTCAAGTTTGAATTGCATCGATCGATCGATCTGCATGTAATATACGTACCCGCCGCAGCCGTTGCCGCACTGGCAGCTGGAGCCGCATCCGCAGTTGCCACCGCAGCACGACATGGTGATGATGATGAGAGCTTCTTCTTCCTTCTCTGGCCTTGTCGGCAACTAGCTGCTGCTTACTTGTATGGAGCTTCTCAGTTGCTGGCCTGAGGAGCAATGGCAACCGCACCCTGCCCTATTTATAGCCACCCACACTACACCCACGGATCATCAGTAGTGAATGCAATGCATACGCCCGCGCGAGAGAGATCGATGTAGGAGTAGCAAGCATCTAACTGCAGTTGCAGAATAATCAACAGTAGTAAAAAGAAGAAAAAACAATACTCAGTAGTAGCTAGATCGACCACTAGAATGGATGGGATTGGAGATGCCGCGCGCACTAGATAGCGATAGCAGCTGCCATGGAATGGAAATAAGGAACGGACGACATCATCCGAGGGACCACCATGCGTCTTATCTCATTTTGTCTCATCCATATATATATCTCTCCAGTTTTCTTCTTAATTTCTTCAATTAATTTCACAAATATTGCAACCGGAAAAACTAAATCTTTTAGTTGAACTAATTCTTGCTTCGACATGTAGTATTCAGTTCGATTTAATTTAATTTAATTTACGACGCTATATTATATACATACAGTTCGATTTGCAGTTTTTATTCGTCGAGACACCGACGGACGGATCGATCGATCGATCAAACATCAAAAGATATAAATTAGTAAAGGTGAATGAGTGGAGCATCTGTGGAGTGTCAATTCTTGTTCCCCCTCTATCTATGTAGATCTCTGTCAATGGCTACCCCTATGATATTGCAATTACTAGACGATCGTTTACTTTTACAAGGCGTATATTGATTACTAGCATGCAGCATGGGAGTATATATATGGCTGACCATCGCTCGCATCACCAAAAAGTTAAACTGCGAGCAGTGACGAGGCCGATGATAAGGATATGGAGAACGATCTCTCCTCCATTCTTTTCCTGCCCCAACATATATATTCCTCCTCATAACAACAAAGGCAACGCAACTTTGATTCCAACAGTTAAAGCATCACACAACAGGAGCAATTGATAGATACGTCTGCGACAATTATTGTCCATCACTAATCACGTACTGCTAAAGCTGAAATTAACACTACACACATAAAGCAGGGCCAGTCACATATACAAGAGCTGGAAAACGATCGATCCATCTCTTATTATTACTGCATTAAAATTTGCATATGCGTGGTTGCTAATACTATTTTTTTCCAACAAGTAAGAGTAGAGTGTTATTCTTCTTGGGGGCACAGATCAACAACAAGTAGTATGCAGACTTCAGGTAAGGTAATTGAGGAACTCTGCAGCGGTTGCGATGGCTCCCCCAGTGATGGCGTTCTTCACCACGTTCTGCCTGTGGCTGTTGCTCGCCGCAGACACCAGTGCTCCTGTTACGGCGCCTCCAACCATCGCGTTCTTCTGCTCAATTGCATACACACACATCCCAAGGAAATGCAAGTTAACATCCAGATCGATCGTGCACACTGCACAGACAGCAGCCAGTATATATTCATGAACAGATGAGTACATTTTCCAAAACTACAGATGCTTTAATCAAACTATCACAAAACTATATATTTAAGAGTGCGTCTGCCAGATTTAGTACTAAATTATCACCAAACTACAAATTTAACATCAATTTTATTATAAAACTGTAGCTTTTGTAACTTTCAGAAAAACAACAGGCTATTGATTTAAACTTTAAAATCTGTAGTTCTTTGATAAATTCATTACAAAATCTGTAGTTTCGTGGTACAAGTCATTAAATTTATAGTTTTGTGATGCACAACATTAAATTTGTAGCTTTGCGATAGTTTGGTCCAAGTATTTTGAGATTTACTCCGACCAAATTAATCAAACACCATATGCGTATATTACCTAGTCCCTGTGACCACGGATTCTTTCGATTCCATACTCCATGCCCACATATACACCCGCAATAGTACCTGAATATGTGTTTCTTCCATTGTTAGATTAACAAAAATACAACACATGCGCTTGAGTACGTTGACAGTAGTATTTTGTTAGTTTTGAGCAAAGCTGAGTTAATAGAAAATCAAGTACTCCCTCCGTTTCACAATGTAAGACTTTCTAGCATTGCTCATATACATATAGACGTTAATGAATCTAAACACATACATATGTCTAGATTCATTAACATCTAAATGAATATGGGCAATGCTAAAAAGTCTTACATTGTGAAACGGAGGAAGTAGGAGATTATATATGCAGATGAGTTGATTATTTAATTATACCCCAATATGCGCCTTCCTTGCAAATTTTCTTGAGCTGCATACATATAAATTCAGGAGCGCAAGATCAGCAGGAGTATAGCAGTATTAGGTGGGGAAACAGTAACTTCATTTCTGAAGAAACTGTCCTTGATGGAACAGCAGATAGAGAGAAAATGGAATAACGGATGCAAAGCTATGGAAATGTGAGTGTATTTATATATACTTACTGCACTCTCAACTTTGTGCTTTGAGACGTCCCCTGCAGAAAGAAACAGGTCAAAAGTCAAAATAGCATGGAGCACTAACTCTGAAAGTGCATTATTCAGTGGGTGAATTATATATTTGAAAAGGGGTAAAAGCTTATGTATTAATAGAGAAGGAGAGTGACAACATTAAAAACAAATATGGTGGGTAGAAATGATGGCCACAGGAGAGATTCATGTTGTCTCTGGTGTGTCTTTGTCCCTTTTGGATGAGAGAGAAATGAACACGATGATAGGGAAATTATATATGCAGCAGATGAAGTAAAGTTGAGACCTCTGTGAAGGCACTCGAAGGTCTCTTCGGCAGCGACCTTGCAAGCCCCAACCTGCATCGATTATTATTCGATTAAATAAAAGATAATACATAAGATGCAGAGATTAATTGAGAGAGAGAGAGAGAGAGAGAGAGAGAGAGAGATGTATTATGTACAGCGCCAATCTTGAGGAAGCCGTCGACGGTGCGGTTGAGGAAGGGATGGCCCATGTCGACGGCGAGGTCGAACCTCGGCGACGTCAGGCTGCCGGAGAAGCCGCTGTGAGCCATATGCTGTTCGTTGCTCGATCGATCTCGTCGTCTTCTATTGTGTATACAATCACAAATAATATAGCCAGCCAATTAAGTTGAAGCAGTCGCCAACTCCGGCATGCACTGCACACCTTCCGCCCGGGATCGCTTACCTCTTCAATTCCCTTCCTCTGCACTCTCTCTCTCTCTCTCTCTCTCTCTCTCTCGCATAGTCCATATCCCACGCAATTCTTTCTGTTTCTGGGCACACAAGTAGGAGTAATACGCAACACATGGGACTCCCATACACAACAAGATGGTTCACTCAGACAACAAAGTTTTCATGTATTTATGCATTCCTTGCTGGTTACCTTTGCGCAAGGGCACAAGAATGAAACATCACAATATCAAACAAAAACCGGCCTACACTGCCTCCCAAAAAAAAAAAACAAAAACAAATTAAGAAGATGCCCTACACAACTAACGGAGATTTACACATTTCCCCGTGCTTTTCTTGTTTTAATAATATCCGGGAATGCAGGAAACTTGGAAAACAAAACCAGAGACTATAATTCCACTATTCAAAAACTTGGTTCCCCTCTCTCCAAATGACCTCTTTCTAATCTCATTCTCAACCTGCGCTTTCCTCTCATTTTCTTCCTTTTTTCAAGAAATGCTACACTAATAGCAAATTCCTGTATCAGCGCTTCCCAATGGAGAAAGCTCCCCCGTGTTATTCCTGAGCAATCACAACAGTCTGCTAAGTGACTTGATAAGCAGCTTGATGTTCCGCCTTGTCGCGTCGTCACCGGTGAAACCAGAGATGTCTGAGCTGATACTCTGCGAAGTAACCAAGGACGGGTACAGCAAATACATTTCAGTCTGATGATCTGACTGAGAAATAACCAAAACTGACCTAAAGAAAGTTAAAAGAGTATATATATGCAAACCTCAATATTCTTCAGAGTAAAGATAAGGGTGAAAATAGACTGCTTAATAAGATCGGTGTTCTCAGGGGTAAGCATGGAAGACTTCAGCCTTCTGCAGGGTAGCACAAGAAAAGTTTATCATCACATTTATCTTTGGTACATTATATAATATGATGCAGTGTATATTTAGAGAGGTCTATTTGAATACTAGTATAATCTTGTAGACTCTTTCATAATAAGAAAGTCATAGCTTGATGGTTTATATCAAATTCTCCAATTTATATCATTACTTATCATGACTTACCTCAAGCAAGATGTTATAACTCATAGTTGTATAAATAATATGTATTAGGCCACAATGCTTTCCAGAAGTACCTTAAATCACCGGATGCATCAGCCAGACCTTTAGCTATAATCTCGACATCCTTCACCAGATCACTATCACGAACCTCAGAAAGCAGAGGTTGAATTTCTTCAGCTAATGCTTCAATCTGTTCCATCACTAACATTTAAATGGATGAGTACTACTATTCAGGAACATTTTTCGATTTTGCACCCAAAAAAAAAGGATTCGGCAGAGCTGCACATATGGAGGAAGTACCACCCACAACCTTTTTTTTTTCTTTCTCAAAAGCATGTGACATAAACAAGAAACCTAACAACATATCCCCCCTAAATGGAGGTCCCCTCTCTTGACAGTGCTACATGCATGCCAACCAGTGCAGCTATGTGATAGGACAAAAATTGACCATACCCTGGAACATTCAGTGGTCAACCAACGTCTGACTTAAGTATGGACAGGATGGATCATTTTTTTCTTGGTATATCATACACAAATAGATCATATACTTTGGTACACAACCAATTTGAACCATATACAAGACATAAAAAAAAAACATGCCAATAGTTGAGTTGTACATAAAGGCATGAAAACAAATGAATGAAGGCTGAAAATTTATTTGCAAGTAATAATCACGATAATTACATGATTTATGGCTTCATATGCATGATACATTGACATGTTAGGAAAAACTGTCAGGTATAAAGGATGAGACTCCAGTGGTACTAACTGCCAGAGTAACCACTCTTTTCAATATTTAAAAGGTACACAGGATCAGGAAACGCTGTTGCACTTCCAAGCATGGTTACGAAAATTTCACCATAGGGGTAAAGCATATGAACCATGAAATCTTATTGAGTGGCAGTGAGAAAAAAAATAGGTTGCAAAGAGATCTGATTAACTAAATAGGACAAATTATAAATATTTCTCCGGATATGGAAACTATATACAAAAGCAGAACGATGAGAAAAATGTACCCGTGAAAGAAGAGGCTGCGCTTCTTCCATTATTGATGCTACTTTTTCAGCCAACTTGTAGCTTTTGTGAACACCAATTTCCTCCATATCTCTTCCTAGACGAGTAAATATTCCAACCAGTGCGTCTAAGCTTACTCCTTGTTGTCCTTTCATCCTCTCTTTGTCACAGAGAATTAAACCTTCTTTGGAACAGTCTGGGTCAAGAGGACCAACTGAAGGTGTAGGGAGTGGATCTTTTGGTGTTATATCAATCAGTGTCTCCATTAGAAGACCAGACTGATTCACCTCAACCACTGAATTGCGGGGCACAATAATTTTATCATCTTCAACCTATCATACAAGAGATAGCAAATATTCAGCCCAGGGGGAATTATACAGTAAGAAATGCACATATGTAGACAATAGGCAAGACCAAAATGAAGGTGCTCTTGTTGCCCAACTTACTAAAAGGAGTGATGATTGAAAGGTAAACTCAACCTATTTGTGTAACTGG
Organism: Oryza sativa Japonica Group; assembly: GCF_034140825.1. Lineage (NCBI taxonomy): Eukaryota > Viridiplantae > Streptophyta > Magnoliopsida > Poales > Poaceae > Oryza > Oryza sativa. The sequence goes on along the minus strand of NC_089035.1, from coordinate 43,694,571 downwards.
AAAGTATCCGTAAGAGAACCAATGAGCCCTGAAGCTTAGTGAAACAGCATAAATGCAAATTAATGACACATTGCATTGCACAAACTAAACCATGGATTCTTTTCAGAAAGTTGTTCTATGAATTAATAGGCATTTAGGGCAAAGTCAATGCAAAGTCTTGCTTTCAAATAAGTCGCACACCTGCAACACCAACTTTATATTGAAAATGTGAAGTCTGAGTAAGTGAGTAGTGGAAAACTCTAAGCATCTAAAAGGAGGACATGACCCCTCCCATCCATGAATCATGAATCATGACAAGTTACAATACCAGGAATTTGCTGTTCAGATTACCAGCTTAGGTAAATCGAGTGGCTACACAGCCAGGTTAAAATAAACTAGCCAGCAAGAGTAAAGATCTCAGCTTTTCCGAATGAACAAAATTTGAGCAACTAACTACTCTAGATCCAATATTTTTTTTAGAAAAAAAAAACTACTCTAGATGCAATTAATTTCAGCATCAGTAAGCAATGGCAATCTTCTTTAGAAGGAAATGGCATATATCTGCATAGAATTTGACATGCATGAAGCAGTCATTTGATTCTGATTGATTAGGTTAGCATCAAATTTCAGTTGATAATTAGAAAGAAGGCGAAGCAGTTAGCAAGAAAATGCGTTAAAATTAAACACAAGAATATGCATTGCCATTTTGACAAGTTACATGGTTTGAGTGCCAATTGTATGAGAGAGTAATATAAGTAAGGTGATAAGAAGTAGTCCTATGGTGCATGTACTAGATCTGCCATCTTCCATTTTGGTTTGTTGAAGGAATGCAAAAGGATGCATAAAAAAGGAAGAGGATGGTGTAAGTAGGGGGTACCTCAACATAAGCATCGATGCTCTTGAGGGAAGAGTCGACGCGGACGACGTTGCCGACGGTGACACCGCGGATGCGGACGGGGGTGCCGACGCAAATCCCGCAGGCCTGGGTGAACTCGAAGACGGCTTGGTACTTGCGGAAGCGGGCGCGGAGCTGGAATCCCCGGAGCCAGGCGAGGGCGAGGGCGAGCAGCGCGGCCCCGGAGACCATGAAGAGGCCGACGCCGCCCTCCCAGACGCTGCGCTTGCCGAAGCCGTAGTCACCCAGGGGGTGGAGCGTGCGGCGCCATAGCGCGAGGAGCGGGTTGCCGCCGCCCTCGGCCTCGGGTGTGGGAGAAGGGTCGCCCGAGGCGGAGGCGGAGCAGATAGCGAGGGAATTGCGGCGGCGGGGCCTGGGATTGGGAGTGGGAGCGAGGGTGGTGGGACGAGGGTTCGAAGAGAGGGCGATGAATGGGGGAGGGAGAAAGGATTTGGTGGTGGCCATGGCGATGATGACGAATTTAGTGGATGGATGAATAGGGGGATTGGAAGAGGCGATGCCGATGCGTCACCTTGGATGATTGAGCGGTTCCATCGTCGGCGATTGGAGGCGGCGGATCGGAGGTCTCCGGCGGCGGCGGCGGTGGCTGATGGCGATTCGATCCTCTTTGGCTGGACGCCCCTCCCCGTCTCGTCAACTAATCACATCACATCACCTCCACCACACACTCCTCCAAACCTTTACACAAGATTTCACATTATTTTTACTATTATTATTTTAGAAAATATTTCTTGGTGAAAGAAAATATACTGCTAACCTTGTGTATTAACTCATCTGTTCTAAAATAAATCAACTTTTGTATACAAATTTAGACATTATCAACGCTCTAGGAGCCATCGAATTTAGGTTTGTTCATTGCAAACCATCCAACCCAGCAACCAAAACCAAATCAGTACAAGCGGGTTACACTGGTTTTCTCGGTTATAGATCAAACATGTACGATTTGACAACGTGGTGGATTGAATAACGGTTTTAACCCACCGGCTATAGGTGCGGCGGAGGTGTTACTTTTAATCTCTCCGTTGTTATAGCAAGGTCGTCTCTTCTCCTCCAACAAAACAAGGACTATTTGTTATTGTCTCCGGTATAGTTACTGTTTGTTGCATCACCATGTGCACATGTTCCACGTGGTTTTTTTTCCCTCTTTGTTTTTGCTTGTGCCCATGCTTCACACTCTATATATATTATTACTCTACTTTTTTTAAAAAAAGAATGGTTATATATAATAGTATTACAATACTACCATACAATTCTACGATTTGATACTACTTTAAGGATACTGCCTAGAATCTTGATACTAACAACTTTGGTATTCCTAGCAATTCAAAACACAATATGACGGAGCGTGGGGCTCCTCACCGGGAGACCGCGCAGGCCCCCCTTTGCCGGTTCGGCCGGGGGCCCTGGGTGAGATTCTAAGCTCCTAGTCTGTGGAAAGTTCGCGAGAATGGAAAAAGCACAAGACACGGGCGATGTATACAGGTTCGGGCCGCTGAGAAGCGTAATACCCTACTCCTGTGTTCTGGTGGATCTGTGTATGAAGAAGCTACAAAGAGCTGGAGAGCCAGAGAGCTCTTATTCTAAAAACCCTCTTCTCCCTTTTTTTTTTCTCGTGGGATCTCCTCTCCAGATCATCCCCCCTTCCAGCCCCCTCTCTTAAGTGGGCAAGGTCCTCCTTTTATATCTCAAGGGGATACCACATGCACCACTTCTCCTTCTCTCTCTTTTTGGGTGGGGGCCCATCCTATCTATAGTAAAACTTGGCTTGCCTTCTCTTGGAAGCTGAAACACTGCCTGTTTTTGAGTGTGGCCACGCGTCCTCGTTCGTCTGACCTCGGGGATCACCCTGTCATCTCTTCATAAATGGGCGGAGATTTGCAACAGCTGCTGCCCGAGTGACCCTTCTGACGGGACGGCCCATACCTACCTCCACTCCGCCGGAAGCAGGTGCAACGTGGGAACACGGTTGTCTTCCGGCGACATAACCAGTGTCAGACCAGTCACAGACCGGTCACCTTTGTCCACCACGTGTCAGTTTAGCAATCTGCATGTTCGCCCTTCTTCATACAACGTCTTGCTTATAATGGTTGGGATAAAGCCTGGCATATATCTGACCAGGACCAACGTGCCATCTCCAGGAGCTAGCACGCTGGCTCCGGCTAGGGACGAGTGCCTAGAGACTCTCATCCTGACGGGACGGGGCGAGGCGTGTGTCAGATCGCCTGTTGCCACCTAACCCGCAATCTGACCGATCTGTGACCGGTCACAGACCGGATAAACGAGCGTGCCATACTGCGCTACATGTGGCGTGACGCGCTCGTCCAAACCGCAATAAATGCGGTTAGGTGAGCCCCGCTATGCTTACCTACCCCATATACGCGGCGCAAAACCCACAAGGGGTCGGGGCGCCTCGGCCCTCGGGGCCGAGACGGGAGCGGTCCGACCCCTCGGGGAGACAAAGAGAAGGGCGGCCGTATCACCCTCGGGCCCGACCCCCCCGAGGGGGTTAGGCCACGTGGGTGATCGTGTCTGCCTCAAGTCTCTAAGTCATGATACTCCCGGTCCCATGTCACCGACAGTAGCCCCCGGCGTTATGTCAGGGCGATCGCCCTCCTCGAGGGAAGCGGTCGGGCGTGACGCCACTTTCTAAGGCCTGGTGACAGGTGGGCCGGTCTAAAAATCGGGACAAGCCGGTTCGTTTTTCCTAGAGATATGATGATGGCGCTTCGGTCGGCGAGCGTAATTAACGCGCGCACGATATGTTCCATCTCGACTGCCACAGCCGCATATCCACCTCATGCACCGCAAACGGGCGAATGGGATTAGTGGAAGCGTGGGCGCGAGAAACGAGGGGGCGAAATAGTGGGCGCGAGAAACGAGGAGCCGGGCACAGCGTTGGCAAGGGTATAAAGTCGCCGAGGAAGAGATTTGCTTCCTTCCTCTCGCTATTATTCCCCTTGTCTTCGCCGCTTGCGCCCTAACTCCTTGTTTCCTGTGCCCTACCTTCGCCACACGTGCTCGCTCTCAAACATCTCTTCTTCCGGCGTCATGGCACGGGGCTCCGCTCCGCTTGACGGTAGCGTGCTGCCGTCTTCCCGCATCGTGAGCGAGAGACAGGCCGGGCTGCCACGCCGCTTCATGCCGGAATCTGCCACCGGCCGGGAGATAGTCTCGCTGGGCGAGGGATGCCCGGCGCCACGCTACCCGGGGCGGTCCGTCTTCTTCCTCCCTTTTGCAATGGCAGGGCTGGTTCCGCCATTTTCTTCTTTCTTCATGGATGTTCTGGAGTTTTACGATCTCCAGATGGCGCACCTCACCCCCAACGCGGTAATGACATTGGCCATCTTCGCGCACCTGTGCGAGATGTTCATCGGGGTGCGCCCATCCCTTCGGCTGTTCCGGTGATTCTTCACCGTACAGCCGGTGTCGCCGCCGTCGGTGGTTGGTGGTTGCTACTTCCAGCCGCGGGGGCCGGTGCTGAACCGCTACATTCCCTGCGTCCTCCGCAAGAAGTGGGATGACTGGAAGAGCGACTGGTTCTACACCCCCCTCGCCGACGAAGCGCGCCTCCGACTTCCGAGCCAGCCTCCAGCGCAGGCCTCCAACTGGCGGGCGCCGGTAGATCTGGGAGATGGCTACGACGCCGTCCTCGACCGCCTGGCGGGCCTGCGATCCCAGGGGCTCACAGGGGCCATGGTGTTCGGCGACTATCTTCGTCGCCGGATCGCGCCACTCCAGCGGCGCGCTCGGGGCGCCTGGGAGTACACCGGGTCCGAGGACTGTATGAGGACCCACCGGGGGGTCAAATGGGACTGGGTCCCCGAAGACTTCAAGGTAATGATCCAACGGGTGCTGAATCTCAGCTCCGCGGAGGCATCCCTCATCCCCCAAGGAGTCCTCCCCCTCTGCAGCGATCCAGATCGCGCCAACATCCTGTCCATCATGATGGCGGTCGGGGCCTCAGAGGAGCGAGCTCCTAAGGGCCATGACGGTGCGAGCGGGAGCCGCAAGGGAGATCAATCTACCCCAGGAGGGGGTTGTGCTTCCGGGCCCCGTGATGGGGGCTCGGGGGGCAGCCGCCCTGCCGACGCCTGAGGGAAGAGGAAGCAAGAGGGTACTTCCTCCCCATCTCTTCCCCGAGGGGGCGGGGCGGCGCGTGTCAGCAGCAGGCGCCCGGAGGGGGCCGCGCCGACGCCGCAGCCCGAGGGGGAGCGGAAGAAGAAACGGCTCCGCAAGATGGGGGGGACAGAACCATCCCGGGGAAACCTCATTTCCCCTCCAAGGTGGTCGTTTAACCGACCCCCTCGCAGGTTCGTCCCACGCCCATTGTGGCTGTATTCATTCTTCCAACACAAGTTTTCATTCACCCACCTTGTTTGTCTTCTGGCTTTTCTTCTGCTTCAGCGAGATCCCGTCGCGTCCTTCTTGCCAATTCAAGTCCGGCCAATCTGAGGCCGAGAATGCGGCGACCACGGAGGCTCGGAGGCGGGAATCTGACCGGCGAGAAGCCGCGGATCGCCTACGGGAAGCCGAGGAGGCCGCCCAGGTGGCCGTCCGAGCTCGCCAAGCTGAAGAAGCCGCTCGGGAGGAGGCCAGACTTCGCCAGGCCGAGGCGGCGACGACTTCCGAGGCAGCTCGCGACGAGGCCGCGGGCGCATCGCTTGGGCCCACTCCCTCGGGCGACGCTCAGGACAAGCCAGGTCCGGGGGACATCCCTGAGTCCGGCACGTCCATCGGCGGGCCGAGCCGCGCGGCATCCTCACCGAGGCGGCTCTCCCCCACGCCTTCCGCTGCCCCACTGAGCGCAGAGCCTCTTCTGCAGGCCTTGGCCGTCGCTAACACCACGGTGTTGGACGGGTTAAGTGCCCAGATGGAGGCCTTGCAAGCAGAGCGGGTGGAGCTCGACGCCGCATGGGCACGTGTCGAAGAGGGGCGTCGCTCGGTGGAGGCCATGGTGGAGGTGGGCCGCAAGGCACACCGCCGTCACGTCTCAGAGCTCGAAGCCCGTCGGAAGATGCTGGGGGAGATCGCCAGGGAGGTGGAGGAGGAGAGGGGGGCTGCCCTCATCGCCACTACCGTGATGAACGAGGCGCAGGACGACCTCCGCCTTCAATACGGGAGCTGGGAGGCGGAGCTAGGGAGGAAGCTCGACGCCGCCCGGGGGGTCCTTGACGCTGCCGCTGCCCGAGAACGGCGGGCGGCGGAGACCGAGGTGGTATCCCGGCGGCGCGAAGAAGCCCTTGAGGCCCGTGCCATGGCGCTGGAAGAGCGTGCCTGCGCCGTGGAGAGGGACCTGGCGGATCGCGAGGCCGCCGTTGCCATCCGGGAGGCAACGCTGACTGCGCACGAGGCCGCCTGTGCCGAAGAGGAGTCCGCGCTCCGCCTCCGCGAGGACGCGCTCACCGAGCGGGAGCGAGCTCTCGAGGAGGCCGAGGCCGCGGCGCAACGGCTGGCGGACGGCCTGTCCCTCCGTGAGGCAGCGTGGGAGGAGCAGGCGCGCCGTAATCTGGAAGGTGCCCGCGCCGAGAGGGCCGCGCTGAACCAGCGGGCCGCTGAGCTCGAGGCGCGGGAGAAGGAGCTGGACGCGAGGGCGCGCAGTGGCGGGGCGGCCGCGGGCGAAAGCGACTTAACCGCCCGCCTCACAGCTGCCGAACACACTATCGCCGATCTGCAGGGCGCGCTAGACTCGTCCGCCGGGGAGGTCGAGGCCCTCCGCTTGGCAGGCGAGGTAGGGCCCGGCATGCTTCGGGACGCCGTCTCCCGTCTAGACCGCGCCGGCCGGCAGGCGGGCCTCTAGGGCGGGCGGACTGCGAAGTATGCCGCCAACCAGGGGGGCCTCGCCCAGCGCCTCTCAGAGATAGCCGGGACTCTCCAACGGCTCCCCGAGGAGCTCGAGAGGACGATTAAGTCATCCTCGAGGGACCTCGCCCGAGGAGCGGTGGAGCTCGTACTGGCGAGTTACCAAGCCAGGGATCCCGACTTCTCCCCATGGACGGCGCTGGACGAGTTCCCTCCCGGGACCGAGGACGGTGCGCGCGCGCAGGTCCGGGACGCCGCCGACCATATCGTCCACAGCTTCGAGGGTTCGGCCCCTCGGCTCGCGTTCGCCCTCAACTCCGACGAGGAGGACGATGACGGCGGAGTGGGCGACAGTGGCGACGAGGCTGGCGACCCGGGTGCATCGGAGTGAGCCCCCAGGCCCCCGCCAATCTTTAAATAGTTTCTTCTTTTCTTCTTCCGAGGCCTTCGGGCCCCCTTCTTGTATAGACTAATTTAATCTGCAATCAAATAAAGAGGAAATTTTTTGTGTCAATTCTATTTGTTGTGTGTATGAGACGAGGATGTCTGTGCCGCGGTCCTTTTGTGTCTTGGCTTGAACAAGGGCTCGTGCCCAGGTCCTAGTCCTCAAATGGCTCGGGTCGGGGCTAGTGCCTGGGGAGATCCACATGTCGAGACTGGCCAGGCCGGGAGCGTGGTGACCGAGGGTTATGGGTGACCCGATTGTGGGTTTTTGCCGATTCCCCCCCGGAGTTCACTACGCCCCGAGGCACGGCTCGGTTCTGGGCCCCGTTTGGCGATTTTAGCCGACCCGAGCCCCCGAGGGCAGGATTGAACACGAGTGACCTATTTCAAGTCAAGATCCTTCAAAAGGAAACAACAGCACAGATACAGCCTTTAGGAAATCAAAAATGCTTTTATTGAAATACAGATATAAGAGAAATAAGAATATGCATATGTGGTAGCCCCCGGCCAACCCTGCACGCCCGAGGGGGGTGCGGGGTTGGCCCGAGCCCGAAACCTGACACCCGATCCCCCTTTAGGGGTAGAAGCGACGAAGGTGTTCGATGTTCCACGGGTTAGGCAGCTCTGTGCCGTCGCCCATGGCCAGCCGAACGGAGCCCGGCCGGGGGACGCCGATCACTCGATACGGACCCTCCCACATTGGTGAGAGCTTGCTCAATCCAGCACGCGTTTGGACACGGTGTAGGACGAGGTCGTCGACGCAGAGTGATCGGGCCCGGACGTGGCGCTGATGGTAGCGCCGCAGGCTCTGCTGGTAGCGCGCGGCTCGGAGGGCCGCGCGCCGCCTTCGCTCTTCCAAGTAGTCGAGGTCATCTCTGCGAAGCTGATCTTGATCAGCCTCGCAGTACATGGTGGCCCGAGGGGACCTTAGGGTGAGCTCGGATGGGAGAACCGCTTCCGCGCCGTAGACGAGGAAGAAAGGCGTTTCCCCGGTTGCTCGGCTTGGCGTGGTTCGGTTCGCCCAGAGCACCGCTGGCAACTCCTCGATCCACGAATCGCCGTGCTTCTTGAGGATGTTGAAGGTCTTGGTTTTAAGGCCTCTGAGGATTTCCGCATTTGCGCGCTCCACTTGGCCGTTGCTTCTGGGGTGGGCAGGTGAGGCGAAGCAGAGCTTGATGCCCATGTCTTCGCAGTAATCGCCGAAAAGTTCACTAGTGAATTGGGTGCCGTTATCCGTAATAATACGGTTAGGCACTCCAAACCGGGATGTGATGCCCTTAATGAATTTAAGTGCGGAGTGCTTATCGATCTTGACGACCGGATAAGCCTCGGGCCACTTAGTGAACTTGTCGATCGCAACATACAGATACTCAAACCCGCCCGGGGCCCGCCTAAACGGTCCTAGGATATCGAGCCCCCAGACAGCAAATGGCCATGAAAGTGGTATGATCTGCAGGGCCTGGGCCGGCTGATGGATTTGCTTGGCGTGGAATTGACACGCTCTGCATCGCCGGACCAGGTCGACCGCATCATTGAGAGCTGTCGGCCAATAGAAACCTTGACGAAAGACTTTACCAACCAAGGTGCGCGAGGCGGAGTGGGCTCCGCATTCGCCTTCATGGATATCAGCAAGAAGCTCGACGCCTTGTTCCCGAGGAATGCACTTCAGGAGGATTCCGTTAGTCGCGCGCCGATAGAGGGTCCCTTCTATCAGCACGTAGCGTTTGGAGATGCGCTGGACGCGTTCACTTCCTTCGTGGTCCTCGGGTAGAGTCTTATCTGTGAGGTATGCTTGGATCTCAACGATCCAAGCAATCAATCTAAGGGAGCTGGGAGCGCTCCCCTCGGGTCCCGAGGCCTGGACTCCGACGGGCCTCGGGGGCCGGTCAGGCGCGTCCGTCTCCCCTAAGGGGTCAGGTCGCGCCGACGGCTAGGTAAGCCTTTCTTCAAAGGCGCCCGGTGGGGTCTGGGCTCGCGAGGAAGCGAGCCGTGAGAGTTCGTCGGCAATCGTGTTATCCCGTCTGGGCACGTGCCGAAGCTCTATCCCGTCGAAATGGCGCTCTATACGCCGTACTTGGCGTACGTAAGCATCGGGTCAGAGCACCGGTATTCCTTACAGACCTGGTTAACAACTAGCTGGGAGTCGCCTAACACCAGGAGGCGGCGGATCCCCAGTCCAGCTGCCACCCTGAGTCCCGCAAGGAGTCCCTCGTACTCTGCCATATTATTGGTCGCCCGAAAGTCAAGGCGAACCAGGTATCTGAGGACGTCTCCGCTCGGCGAGGTCAATGTGACCCCCGCACCGGCGCCCTGAAGAGACAGGGAGCCGTCGAACTGCATCACCCAGTGGGCGGTGTGAGGCAGCTGCGAGGGGCCCGAGCTGGCCTCGGGGACTGAGACGGGCTCGGGAGCCGGGGTCCACTCTGCCACAAAATCGGCGAGATCCTGGCTCTTGATAGCGTGACGTGGTTCAAAGTGCAAATCGAACTCAGAAAGTTCAATTGCCCATTTCACCACCCGTCCTGTACCCTCTCGATTATGCAAGATTTGGGCGAGGGGGTAAGACGTAACCACTGTGACCCGATGCACCTGGAAATAATGGTGCAGTTTCCTCGAAGCCATCAGAATAGCGTAAAGCATCTTCTGGGCCTGAGGGTATCGGGTCTTGGCGTCCCGGAGGACCTCACTAACAAAGTAGACGGGCCGCTGCACCTTTCGGTGGGGCCGATCCTCTTCGCTAGGGGCCACATCCCTGGGGCGCTCTTTGTCCAAGCGGCCTCGCGGGGCGCACTCGTCTTCTGTGCCGACGACCTCGGGGTCGGAGGACGACAGGGGCGGCCTTCCCACAGTGGCCTCGGGGCCGTCCTGGGGGTCGGGGGCTCCTGGCGTCGTCGGACAAGCGGGCAAAGGGCCAACTCCGGTCGTCAGGGGCCTTAGGCCACCGTTCGGCTCGGGGGCCTCTTCTCCCTGCTCTCTCCCGGGTCGAGTCGGCACAGGGTTAGCCTCGGGGTCAGAGGGCGATAGGTGCGGCCTTCCCGCAGTGGCCCCCGGGCCATCCTGGGGGTCGGGGGCACCTGGCACCGTCTGACAAGCGGGCAGAGGGCCTGCTCCGATTGTCGGGGGCCTTGGGCCACCGTTCGGCTTGGGGGCCTCTCCTCCCTGCTCTCTCCCGGGCCAAGCCAGCACAGGGTGGGGGTGCGCGGAATGAGGATTGTCCTCATCGCGCTCCACAACCAACGCCGCACTAACCACTTGCGGGGTCGCCGCTAAGTAGAGTAGCAAGGGTTCATTTGGCTCCGGGGCGACCAGAACTGGGGGAGAGCTGAGATACGCCTTCAACTGAGTGAGGGCACGTTCAGCTTCCTCCGTCCAAGTAAACGGCCCGGAGTGTTTGAGGAGCTTAAATAAGGGTAGCGCCTTCTCTCCCAGCCTCGATATGAACCGACTTAGGGCGGCCATGCAACCGGTGACGCATTGCACATCCCTAAGCTTGCTGGGGGGGCGCATCCGTTCTATAGCTCGTATCTTCTCGGGGTTGGCCTCAATGCCTCGGGCAGAGACCAAGAACCCGAGAAGCTTGCCCGCAGGTACACCGAACACGCACTTATCGGGGTTCAGTTTTATGCGGGCGGAGCGGAGACTCTCAAAAGTTTCCGCTAGATCCGAGAGTAAGGTCTCTTGGTTGCGCGTCTTTACAACCAAGTCATCGACATAAGCCTCAACATTACGTCCTATTTGGCTACCCAAAGAAATTCGAGTAGTACGTTGAAAAGTAGGACCTGCATTCTTTAACCCGAAGGGCATTGTCATATAACAATAAGTTCCTATGGGGGTAATGAATGCAGTTTTTTCCTCATCCTCCCTAGCCATGCGAATCTGATGGTAACCAGAGTATGCATCTAGAAAACACAAAAGGTTGCACCCCGCTGTGGAGTCGACAATCTGATCTATGCGAGGCAGGGGGTAAGGGTCCTTAGGACATGCCTTGTTAAGGTCGGTGTAGTCGATGCACATCCGAAGCTTGCCGTTCGCGTTGGGAACGACCACCGGGTTCGCCAGCCACTCCGGATGGATGACCTCGCGGATGAATCCGGCCTCCAGAAGTCGCGCCACCTCCTCGCGGATGAAGGCTTGACGTTCCGGGGCCTGCCGCCGTACTTTCTGCCGGACCGGCCTTGCGCCCGACCGCACGGCGAGACGGTGCTCAATCACCTCCCTGGGGACCCCGGGCATATCCGCCGGTCTCCATGCGAAGACGTCAGCGTTTGCCCGCAGGAAAGAGACGAGCGCGTCTTCCTATTTGCCGTCCAGAAGACCACCGATCCGTGTGGTCTTGGACGGGCCGTCGCCCAGGGCAACCTCCTTGACCGGGACCTCGTCGCATGTGACTATCCGCTGCCTCGGGGCGGCGGGGGCGGAGGTGCCAAGCCTCTCGTCGCCTCCCTCGGGCTTGGATGCGGCGGTGAGGTGGTCCGCGCGCTGCTCCATACAAGCAAGCGCGACTTTGAGGTCGCCATGGACAGAGATGGGGCCACCGGGGCCCGGCATCTTCATCTGGAGGTAGGCGTAGTGGACTGCCGCCATGAACTTCACCAACGCGGGCCTCCCTAGGACCGTGTTGTAGGGCAGACTGAGGTCCGCCACATCAAAGTTCACCCGCTCCGTGCGGAAGTTGGCGGATCCACCGAAGGTGACCGGGAGGTCGATATGACCTAGCGGCCAAGTGTGACCCGGCGTCACACCGATAATCGGCTGGGACGGCCGGAGCACCATCCCCGGGGCCTTGATAGCGTCAAAGGCTGCGGGGGAAAGGATGTTGAGGGCTGCTCCCCCATCAATGAGGACACGCCCCAGCTTCACGTTGCAAACAGTGGGGGAAACCACCATTGCGATCTGTCCTCCCCGGGCAACGCACGGTGGGTGGTCGGTCTGGTCGAAGGTGAGGGCAACCTCCGACCACCGCGCCCGGCGCGTCGCCTCATGAGTAGGGGCCGCGGCCAGAAGCTCTCGCTTCATGGCCTTGAGGCTCCGGCGAGAAACGTGAGCACACGCTCCCCCATCGACAGTGGCAATGGTGGCCCCAGGCTCTTGGAAACCTAGGTCATCATCGCCGTCATCGATGTCCTCGGCGGGGGCCTTCTGCTTGGCCTCACTTCGCCGATTGCCGGAAGGAACCGCCGGGGACTTGCCCTCTCGGCGCTCCTGCCTCCTCTCCTCCTCCTACTTCCTCGTCCGCTCAGCCAAACTTTTGACTGCGCGGCAGTCCGCGAGGTCGTGAAGGGAGGTGTTGTGGACGATGCACCACTTGCCGGTTGGGCGCTCCCTACTGGGAGCGCCGGCCTCCTTCTTTTTGTCGCTCGCAGGCCTCCCCTTTCGGGTGGCCCGCGAAGCGCCCTCGACGGCGAGGAAATGACCCTCGTCGTCGGAATGGGCTGACCTCTTCTTCCTCCTCCTGTCACGCCGCCATGTCCGAGCAGCGGATCCGGGGGCGGCCGAAGCTGCCACACCGGAACCGGAGGGGTTCCAGGTCCATGCCTCTTCCTTACGAGCCACTCGGTCCGCGAGCTGAAAAAGCTCCGCGGTAGTCTGGGGCTCTTTGGAGGCGATCTTTTCGAGCATGCGGTTGTGCCGCACACCCCCCCTGAACGCGTAGATCACCGCGTGTGCAGGGATGCATGGTATGGTGTTGCGGACTTGACAGAACCGCTGAATGTATGAGCGAAGTGACTCATCATCCCTTCGCTGGACTGCATGTAAGTCCGCTTCTTCACCTGGGCGCGGATATGTGCCTTGAAAGTTCATGGTGAACTGTTGGCACAAATCCTCCCAAGAGTGGACGGACGCGGGTGGCAAGTTCATTAGCCAACCCCGTGCCTGTCCCTTCAGGGCCATGGGAAAGAAATTCGCCATGACCCTGTCGTCACCCCCGGCGGCCTCGATCCCGGTCGTGTAGACCTGGAGAAACTCGGCGGGGTTGACGCTCCCGTCATATTTTTCGGCGATGGTGGGCCGGAACCTTGGGGGCCAACGGACGTTCCGAAGGCTCGCCACAAAGGCTCTACAGCCGACACCACCAACCGGGGGCACGGAGGGCTGATCCCCGCGTCCGTGTTGAGGTGACACTCCAGACGAGGAGGCGCCCTCCGTTGCGTGGGTAGCACGTCGGCCATTACGCCGGCGCTCGATACTGATGCGGGCATCCGGCCCCCCACGCAGATCTTCCCGGGTCGGAGGCGCTGACGAAGGAGTGGCGGCCGAATGGCGAACAGCGGCCGCCGCTCGCCGCGCCCTCCGTCTTGACGACGTGGAGCCGGTGGTAGCAGTACCAGAGGTCTTGGTGGCGGAGGACCGCCCACCAGTATCTAGGCGCTGCCGCGCCGTCATGACCAAGTTGGCCACGTCGTCCAGCCAACGTTGGGCTGGAGACTCCGGGTCAGGGACAATGGGCGGGTGACGTAGGAGCGCGCCCGCAGCTTGGAGCGCGCCCTGGGGCGTGCTGCCGTCGCCGTAGACGAGGAGGCGACGCTCCCCATCTCGCCGCCCTTCCCCATCACCCGTGGATGTCGAAGTCGCGGATCCTTCGACCCTCTCGAGCGCCTCCTCCCGCCTAGGACTTTGGCGTGGAGGGGGCGGTGGAGTACGAGCTCGACGGCGTGGGTTCGGCTCCCCGTCGTCACCGCTAACACTCGGAGAGAGGTTGTGCGCCTTTGCTTGTTCGGCCATTGGGCTGAACAGGAAAAGCTTGGCGCACACGAAAGAATGCGAGAACTTAGAAAAACACACGCAGACCCCCCTACCTGGCGCGCCAGATGACGGAGCGTGGGGCTCCTCACCGGGAGACCGCGCAGGCCCCCCTTTGCCGGTTCGGCCGGGGGCCCTGGGTGAGATTCTAAGCTCCTAGTCTGTGGAAAGTTCGCGAGAATGGAAAAAGCACAAGACACGGGCGATGTATACAGGTTCGGGCCGCTGAGAAGCGTAATACCCTACTCCTGTGTTCTGGTGGATCTGTGTATGAAGAAGCTACAAAGAGCTGGAGAGCCAGAGAGCTCTTATTCTAAAAACCCTCTTCTCCCTTTTTTTTTCTCGTGGGATCTCCTCTCCAGATCATCCCCCCTTCCAGCCCCCTCTCTTAAGTGGGCAAGGTTCTCCTTTTATATCTCAAGGGGATACCACATGCACCACTTCTCCTTCTCTCTCTTTTTGGGTGGGGGCCCATCCTATCTATAGTAAAACTTGGCTTGCCTTCTCTTGGAAGCTGAAACACTGCCTGTTTTTGAGTGTGGCCACGCGTCCTCGTTCGTCTGACCTCGGGGATCACCCTGTCATCTCTTCATAAATGGGCGGAGATTTGCAACAGCTGCTGCCCGAGTGACCCTTCTGACGGGACGGCCCATACCTACCTCCACTCCGCCGGAAGCAGGTGCAACGTGGGAACACGGTTGTCTTCCGGCGACATAACCAGTGTCAGACCAGTCACAGACCGGTCACCTTTGTCCACCACGTGTCAGTTTAGCAATCTGCATGTTCGCCCTTCTTCATACAACGTCTTGCTTATAATGGTTGGGATAAAGCCTGGCATATATCTGACCAGGACCAACGTGCCATCTCCAGGAGCTAGCACGCTGGCTCCGGCTAGGGACGAGTGCCTAGAGACTCTCATCCTGACGGGACGGGGCGAGGCGTGTGTCAGATCGCCTGTTGCCACCTAACCCGCAATCTGACCGATCTGTGACCGGTCACAGACCGGATAAACGAGCGTGCCATACTGCGCTACATGTGGCGTGACGCGCTCGTCCAAACCGCAATAAATGCGGTTAGGTGAGCCCCGCTATGCTTACCTACCCCATATACGCGGCGTAAAACCCACAAGGGGTTGGGGCGCCTCGGCCCTCGGGGCCGAGACGGGAGCGGTCCGACCCCTCGGGGAGACAAAGAGAAGGGCGGCCGTATCACCCTCGGGCCCGACCCCCCGAGGGGGTTAGGCCACGTGGGTGATCGTGTCTGCCTCAAGTCTCTAAGTCATGATACTCCCGGTCCCATGTCACCGACACAATACTACTAAATAAATGAAAATGCCTCAAAATAAATACTAAATTTTAGTTTCCAAATTTAATTTAACTAATACAACTAATAGGCTACAGTAAAAAAGCAAGTGCTGAGGGCACCCGTAATGGTTATTTATAGGCTCTCTACAAGAGATTCATGTCAGCATATTTTCCTACTTGGATGAGATTAAATGAAGAGAGAGAGCAAAGCTATCTACTAACTTAGAGATAGTCTATAGAGAAAAACGAGACAATTATTAGAGAGCTGTAGATACCCATGTAGACATACTATTGAGGTGGTTTACTATTAATTTAGTTATCGCTGACATGTACATGTTTATAGATAACACCTTACTTTATCATTGCGGGTGCTCTAGCAAGTATGGACGGCGAGGTGGAGTTGGCCCAAAATAATGGCAAGTGTGGTGTGGGTTGGCTCTTTGTAGTAGGTGTATGTTTGGTCGAGTCGAGCGTGTGAGAATCGTGTACCACGTTGGTTCTTTAAAAAAAAGACGGTGGTGGACCGGTGCGTGTCCCCATTGAACGAATTCCAAAAGAAAAGGACAAGGGCAAAAAAGCAAACAGGCTAGTAGTATTTACGTTTTTTGTCCTACGGCAAAATCAACACACAACAAGGCCTATTAGCTCAGCTGGTTAGAGCGTCGTGCTAATAACGCGAAGGTCGCAGGTTCGAGACCTGCATGGGCCAGTTTTATTTTTTGTTGCGATTTTTCTTCCACTCTGTATCCATAAAATAAATAAAGTTAGTTTTTCTTTAACAAATTTTGAGATTTTTTTTAACACGCATTTAAGGTCAGGTTCCAAAATCCCCCAAAACCAAAGCATATTATCTATCTATTATATTATTAAAATTGCTTTCAAAGGAGGCACCACGTTCGCTGTGGGGGCTAGAAATTCTCACATTAATCGAAGAAAAAGAAAAAAAAAAGAAAAGGAGAGTCCAAGTAGAAGTACAATTTAAAAATAGCTGAAATTCGAAATTAAAAATAAGCAATATTGAAAGAAGTTTCCATATAAGAACCCAATACGAGATTAATCAAAATTCGAAATAAAAATAAAATAAAATTAAAAATTAGAAAAGAAAAGGAGAGTCCAAGTAGAAATACAATTTAAAAATAGCTGAAATTCAGAATTAAAAATAAGCAATATTGAATGAAATTTCTATATAAGAACCCAATACGAGATTAATCAAAATTCGAAATAAAATAAAATAAAATCCATAATTAGAAAAGGAAAGGAGAGTACAAGTAGTAATACAATTTAAAAATAGTTAAAATTCGGAATTAAAAATAAGAAATATTAAAAGAAGAGTCCATATAAGAACCCAATGCGAGATTAATTCAAATTCAGAATAAAAATAATAATATTTCCGAAATTAGCAAAAGAAAATAAAGAAAAGTTTAACTAGGGATACAAATTAAAATTAGCTAAAATTCGGAATTAAAAATAAGCAATATTGAAAGAAGAATCCATATAAGAACCCAATACGAGATTAATTAAAATTTTAAATAAAAATATAATAATATACAAAATTATAAAAATTAAAAGAGAGTTCAAGTAGGAATACAATTTTGAAAGAACTGAAATTGAAAATAAAAAATAAAAACATTAAAAGAACACAATACGGTATTAACTATTTTTTTTAAAAAAATCTGAAATTAGAAAAAAAAAGATTTCAATTAGGAATAAAATTTATAAATAACTAAAATTTGTGATAAAAATAAAGACTATTGAAAGAAAAGACCATCTAAAACACATGACG
This sequence comes from Oryza sativa Japonica Group, assembly GCF_034140825.1. Lineage (NCBI taxonomy): Eukaryota > Viridiplantae > Streptophyta > Magnoliopsida > Poales > Poaceae > Oryza > Oryza sativa. The sequence goes on along the minus strand of NC_089035.1, from coordinate 43,677,605 downwards.
AGATAAATTAAGTAACATGCCTATAAAGGAGTAGAGTTGGTGGCGGTTGATACGGCATATAAAAATTGTTAATAAAACATCAAATGAATCCTAATGGCGATTAAAAGGTGGGACGTCAGGCAGGCCGTGAAGCAAACAAGTAAAGCGGTTGCCGGAACTTCTAGAAAGTAAGAAAAAAACCACATTGATAATCATATTCGAATTTTAAAATCTCAATGAAAATAAAAAGGAGAAGCAGCGGGCGGGGTGTATAAGAGTATAGTTGCAGAGCCGCCGACGGTTGACGGGACTTCTAGAAAATAAAAAATGAATTGCAACAGTAGTTATGCTCGATTTTTTAAATCACAATGACAATAAAGAGTAGGCGGCGGACGGGCTGTAGGGGGTATAGTGGCATCGTTTGATGGGACTTCTAAAAATTATAAAAAATAAAACTACAAGTCTAATTTTTAAAGGTTCGGAACTTCTAAAAATAACAAAATAACTAATGATAATCATATTCGATTTTAAAATCACAATGACAATAAAGAAGGGAGGCAGCGGGCGAGCCGTAGAGGAGTACAATGGCGGGACTTCTAGAAAGTAAAAATGAACCCAAACGATAATTATGTTCGATTTTTAAAATCTCAATGATAATAAAGAGAAGAGATAGTGGACGGGCCGTAGAGGAGCATAATGGCAACGTTTGACGGGACATCTAGGAATCATAAAAACGAAACCCAACGTGAAAATAAACTCTAAAAATTATAAAATCCAATTTTTAAAGGTTCCAAGAAGAATGAATAGAAATAGTGATAGATCGAGCAAACAAATAAAGGAGATAACATAAGGCGTAACAACTGGTGTGACTTTTAAAAACTATATAATTAGAAACACGGGGATGATAAAGTTTGTTTTTTCAAAGTCTTAACAATGAGATAGCTATTTAATAAATTTTAAGTAAAATCATACTTTAAAAAATATATGTTTTTTTTTGGTGCTAGCCGCGCAATTGCGCGTAGAAGTACAATTTAAAAATAGCCGAAATTCGGAATTAAAAATAAGCAATATTGGAAGAAGTTTCCATATAAGAACCTAATACGAGATTAATCAAAATTCGAAATAAAAATAAAATAGAATCCAAAATTAATAAAAGGAAAGGAGAGTACAAGTAGAAATACAATTTAAAAATAGCTGAAATTCGGAATTAAAAATAAGGAATATTAAAATAAGTTTCCATATAAGAACACAATCCGAGATTAATCAAAATTCGAAATAAAAATAAAATAAAATACAAAATTAGAAAAGGAAATGAGAGTCCAAGTAGGAATACAATTTCAAAATAGCTGAAATTCGGAATTAAAAATAAGAATATTGAAAGAAGAGTACATATAAGAAACCAATATGAGATTAATTAAAATTCAGAATAAAAATAAATAAATCCAAAATTAGCAAAAGAAAATGAAAAAAGAGTTCAAGTAGGAGTACAATTTAAAATTAGATGAAATTCGGAATTAGAAATAAGCAATATTGAAAGAAGAATCCATGTAAGAACCAAATACGAGATTAATTAAAATTTAGAATAAAAATAAAATAATATATAAAATTAGAAAAACTAAAAGAGAGTTAAAGTAGGAATACAATTTTCAAACAACTGAAATTGAAAATAAAAAATAAAAACATTAAAATAACATAATACAATATTAACTATTTTTTTTAAAAAAATCTGAAATTAGAAAAAGAAAAATAAGATTTCAATTAGGAATACAATTTATAAATAACTAAAATTTGTGATAAAAATAAAGATTATTGAAAGAAAAGACTATCTAAAACACATGACGAGATAAATTAAGTAACATGCCTATAAAGGAGTAGAGTGGTGGCGGTTGATACGAGATATAAAAATTGTTAATAAAATATCAAATAGAATCCTAATGACGACTAAAAGGAGGGACGCCAGGCAGGCCGTGAAGCAAACGAGTAAGGCGGTTGCCGGGACTTCTAGAAAGTAAAAAAAACAAACCCCATTGATAATCATATTCAATTTTTAAAATCTCAATGACAATAAAAAGGAGAAGCAGCGGGCGGGGCGTATAAGAGTATAATTGCAGAGCCGCCGACGGTTGACGGGACTTCTAGAAAATAAAAAATGAATTCCAACGATAGTTATGTTCAATTTTTAGAATCACAATGACAATAAAGAGTAGGCGATGGACGGGCTGTAGAGGGGCATAGTGGCATCGTTTGATGGGACTTCTAAAAATTATAAAAAATAAAACTACAAGTCCAATTTTTAAAAGTTTGGAACTTCTAAAAAGTAAAAAAAACCAATGATAATTATGTTCGATTTTAAAATCTTAATGAGAATAAAGAAGGGAGGCAGCGGGCGAGCCGTAGAGGAGTATAATGGCAAAGCCGCTGACAGTTTGGCGGGACTTCTAAAAAGTAAAAAATGAACCCAAACAATAATTATGTTCGATTTTTAAAATTTCAATGACAACAAAGAGAAGAGACAGTGGACGGGCCGTAGAAGAGTATAATAGCAACGTTTGACGGGACATCTAGAAATTATAAAAATGAAACCCAACGTGACAATAAACTCTAAAAACTATAAAATCCAATTTTTAAAGGTTTCAAGAAGAATGAATAGAAATAGTGGTAGATCAAGAAAGCAAGAAGGAGATGACATAAGGGGTAGCAACTGGTGTGACTTTTAAAAACTATATAATTAGAAACACGAGGATGATAAGGTTTGGTCTTTTAAAGTCTCAAGACAATGAGATAGCTAGATAGCTATTTAATAAATTTTAAGTAAAATCATACTAAAAAATATATGATTTTGTTTGGGTGCTAACCGCGCAATTGCGCGGGCCACCCAGCTTGCTGTTATAATTTGAGTCTTTTAAGCGAACTTTGAGATTTTTTTTAACACGCTAAGGTCAGCATCCAAAATCCCCATAGATTTTTTTTCACGTCAAAAAAAATCCCCAGAGACTTTTTTCACACACTAAAATGCAGCATCCATATTTTTTTTAACACGATGAGTTTTAACATTTGAGATTTTGTTTTTAACACACTGAAGATCAGATTTTTTTTTAATTTTAATCATACTGAAGTCTAATATTTGAGTTTTTTTTAAAACACACTGAAGTTTAGCACCACCCAAAATAAATTACACTGAATTTTAAGATTTGAGATTTTTTTTTCTAGACTCTGAAGGTCAGATTTTTTTTATCACACTTAAGTTTACTATTTGAGATTTTTTTTAACATACTGAAGGTTAGCACCATCCAACAAATACACACTAAAGCTTAGCACGATTCAAGAACAGAAAAAAAAGAGATTTTTCTTATCACACTGAAGTTTAATGTTTGAGAACTTTTTTTAACACACTGAAGGTTAGCACCATAAAAAAAACACACTAACTAAAAGGTTGGCACGACTCAAAAATAGAAAACACTAATGCCTTGCTCGTTTAATCCACAAAAGAGAGAGATTGACAAAAAATAATTCCATGCCACGAAAAATATGGACTAAATCCTCTTCAAATCCCCTATTAGAGGGATTAATGAAGAAGGCCTAAAGGTTAGCACGTTTCAAAAACAAAAATGTTTGAGATTTTTTTTATCACACTGAAGTTTAATACTCCTATTTGATATTTTTTTGTAACACGCACATACTAAAAAAAAACACACACATACTGAAGTTTAATACTCCTATTTGATAATTTTTTGTAACACACACATACTCAAAAAAAAAAAAGGGCTGCGCCACACATACTAAAAAAAATTGGCTTCGCCCGGACTCGAACCGGAGACCTTCAGTGTGTTAGACTGACGTGATAACCAACTACACCACGAAACCGACCTGAGATTCTATCAGACTAACAGTAAATGAACAAAATGCATCTGAGTTTTCTCTCAAGGAAAGTAAAAAGAAGAGTAAAACCTTCGCAATTCCTCGAGAGAGAACTATCTCTCAATGTGTATATTAGTAGGAACAAAAATGGCTGGGAAACGAATAAAACTATCTCTACCATATTTATTTTTATTACTTTAATCGAATCGAAAACAAAAACCATAAATATGAAAATAAAATCAAATAATATAAAATACAAATACCAAACGAATATGAATCAGAATGAATATGATTACGAATATTTATGGGAACATGAGAACTCTTTATATCTTTGCTTCCAAAATCAACAGAGGTATAAACCTAATACTTTTATCCAAAAGATATGCTAAATTCTTGTTAAATATGATATGCGAACAAGTCTTTAACCGAGTTGGTTAGTTGATTCAAGTAGCACTTCTCAACTCCTAGGTTGACTCCCATCGTTTGTCCGATGCCAAAGTACAGGTCGATGGTCGTTATCAGATGAGCTACAGTACCGCTATATAGGGGTGGGGCTGAGGTTCGGGGTTTTCTCAACCTGCGTGAGAAGATCTTTTTCTATGCAAAATATAGCAACTTATTTGCCTATCTTCTATGCAAAATATAGCAACTTATTCGCAGATATCAAAACTATTATCTGCTTCATGCTAGAAAAAAACTCAAAATTTTTTCTTCTGTTGTATTGTTTAGATCACATGTTTTAAGCTATTTGTTAACTTCCAACATATTTAGTTTATGGTCATAATTAAGTAGATAATTTGCAGGTTTGTGGTGGCGCAGTTGGCTAGCGCGTAGGTCTCATAGCTAATCTGAGTTATCCTGAGGTCGAGAGTTCGAGCCTCTCTCCCCCCAATTTCCTTTATTTTTTCCTTTCAAGATCTTTTTGTTCTCTTCGAATATAACCAAGCTTCTTGGGAGATACCTTTTTTTTCTATCTGAAGATTTCTTTTCTCTGGATATAAGCAAGTCAACGTAAGCCGTAGCCCGTAGGCCCGTGTAAGAGCCTCTCATCTGCGCCACATTTGCAGCGTGAGTTTCTCACTGTCAACCAAACCAACCTTCCTAACAAGTTCCTTCAAAAGAGAACCGAAACTGCCACCCGAAAATGGTTCAGTTTACTAGCAGCACACATCTCATAAGATTCTCAAATCACCTGCTATACAGGCATACCAATTGTTTAGGACAAGAAAGAAACATAAGACAAGTCAGATTAAATAGATACTGGGACACACACCAGGCTGGAAAAAGAAGAGGGAATAATCAAGACTTGTCTTGGTCATAGTTGCATGCTTTTCTCAATGTTCACATGCACTCCGCATATGTTCCTTTCTTTTCCCACAAATCTTCTCCTTTTCTTTAGACTACTTCAGCAGTAACATCTTAAAAAGAAAAGGATACACATTGTCATTTCTTTCTGATGAAAAGAATCTCCCGTTTTTAACCACATACCTAACAAGTGCGGTGGCACCAGAAAAAGGCTGAAGCCTCAAGATATCTTGTTCACATCACAGCAACATAAAATATTGTAACATAAAGAATTATCTTGTTCACAACCAAAAAGAAAAGCCAGAACATTTTAGAGTATATCATTTCAAAACAGAGTGTAACTAAGCTTGAACATTCTATTATTACAAAGGGAACCAACAGCATGTATCATGTCCACTCTACAACAAGGGGGAAAAGGAAGTGTGTTCAAAATACACAAGGTCCATCTATGTGATAAAAGAATGAATATAAGGAGGAAAAAAACGCTGTAAACACTCATCATTGTACATGGTATGCAGCAGATTAACCACTAGCAGCCATCATCGCCGGAAGAACAAAAATGAAATCCAAAAAGAATTTTATGTTTTTGTATATGCCTTCAAAAAAAAGCTGGCACACTCTCTCAACTCTCCTGCCTTGTTAGTACCCGTCATCTATTTCCCTTGTATGTCCAAAACTGTTAAAAAGAACTCCTTTTATCACAGAAAAAAAGTATGGGAAGCTATTCTTCCTTCTCTCAGTACTTCAGTATCCAAGAAGCACAAATATGAATCAGAAGCTGAGCAAGGAACGGCGCCGCCGCCTCTCAAACTTTGCCCTCCGCTTCATATCAGTCTTGATTGGCATCATAAGCAACCTTTCGGTATCCAGTTCTGACTGCAGGGAGGATTTCAGCCTTTTGAGGTGCCCAATGCATAGTGCGTGATCTGAAGCTGTGCTGTGGAAGTCTTGCTCAATGTGCAGGTCTATCCTCTCATACTTGGAATGCCATTTTGCTTGGAGATAAGGCAAGGATCTCCAAGGAGGCAGAGGCATAGAGTTCTGCTTAAGCGACCATTTTGCAGCATCTACCATAACATGCAAGAACTGTTTCAGTCTGGGAAGAGTGCCAACATAGACCACCGGAAGTGAATTGAGCAGACTGTCATAAGAATCAACAGCCCTGGCTATTTCAAAGTGGCTCCTGAAGTCGATATCAATGATCAGACGATATTCAGTATCACTATTCATGATGACATCGATATACTCATGATCACCTAGTCACCGAAAAAAAAACAAACAGATAAGTTACACAGTTCAATTCCAAGGAGAGATTGTAAAGATGTACTGTTAGTTATGATTTTGAGACTTGTTAGGCAAGTACCTCCAGGTATCTTGTCGAATCCCTGCCATTTTGATACGCAAACAGCTGCATCATATCCCGAATATCTCAAGAGCTTCACAAGTAAATGACGGATGCAGCTGGCACTGCATTGACCTCTTTTGAAAGCCAGAAGGTCTGACTCATGGATCGAGAATAACAGCGAGTGGACCATGGAGAGTAGCTCGTTTTCTTTCTCATCGCCGCCTTGCTTGTAGATCTGAAATGGAACACATAGATAAAACGGTGAGTTATGACAGATGAAGCATAATAGTAATAGTAATATTTAAAGTTGTATCCAACAGTAAGCTATCCAGTATCCAATTATGAATTTAGATAGGAGGAGTAGCAGTTACACAAATACGGCTTGCTAATAATAAATTGAGAGGTAGAAATTGGTAGCGCTAGTTAATGGCAGGGCAGGAAATGAAGGATGCATAATGAAACCCTCGAGTAGCAGCTAGCGTAGGCATCATAGGGGCAGATTTAATCGTCGTTGCAATTTCACGGGACAGAAGCGCCAAAAACTAGTAGGATCATGGGATGATAAAATGATAAGAAACGAGCTAGGCAGTGGTAAGTTGTAATGAGAAATTGAAAGTAGAGTAATACCCAATTGGAATTAGAAGGGTTCCCTTGTGAGAATTTTGATGCGCAATTGAGGGGGAAAAGATATGCAAATTACAGGAGAGGAGAGGGAAATCCTGTCGAGTTGTTCAAGGCAGAGGAGAGAGGGGTATGTATTGCATACAGAAATGTTATCGGCGAGGTGGTCGGAGAGGGCGGAGTCGGAGTCGCTGCTGGCGCGGGAATCGGCGCCTCCGGTGCCGCCGTTCTCAAGGAAGTCGGTGACGAGCATGGCCAAATCCATCTCGCTCTCGTGGCTGTGGCTCCCGAACCCGTCTCCTCCTCCTCCGGCTCCTTTGGTCCGGAGCCAGAGGTCTCCGACGGCCACGGGCGAGCCACCGGAGGGAGAGGCGGGGACCCTGGCAGGCGGCGGCCTCCGGCGAGGAGTGACCGCTGCCGGCGGCGACAGGCCCAACTCCTTGGCGAGCAGCATCATCCTTCAATTCCTTGGGGCCTTGGATTGGAGGAGGAGAAATTTGAGAGAAATGATGGCTCAGCGGGGTGGGGGACGAGAAATTGACGAGATCTCGCGAAAAGGAATTACTAGTATGTTATGGGGAAGGAAGAAAGAATGGGCAAGGCAACGCCAGCGCATCGCGGCGGATTGTCGGTTGGTTTTCTTTTTCTTATTTATAGCTGACAGGTGGGCCCGCAGAGCAGCGGCGGGAAGCGGTTTATACCGTTTCGATTTGGCGTTTGCTCCTCCGCTCCGCTATCCACTGCTGCCATCCTGGCCGTTGGTTGGATTCATGGGATTCAATCCCATCACATCTGCGCTTCTCTTTTTACTCACATTAACCATTAGCTTAGCTGTCAATTTTTTAGGTAGGAGTACTTTATTTTGGAAGCAATAATACTCCCTCCATCTACTTTTGATAAGTATATTTCTAAATCTGAAAAATTTATTTTTGATAGGCATATTTCAATCCAACAAACTATTATCTTAATGACTTTCTTAGATTTAACGGGCAACTCTCCATTCTTTCACACAAAATTGACTACATGGACATCGAGAAATGTAAATATTAATGAATCGTTTGTTTACGAGGAATAACTAGTACTAGCATGCTTGTTTACGAGGAATAACTAGTACTAGCATATTTAAATGGATGATAAGTAGAATTATTTATCCTTGGTCTGTGTGCTAAGATGAAATATGACTATCAAAAGTATATGAAGGGAGTAGTACTCCCTCCGTACTCGTAAAGGAAGTCGTTTAGGACAGCGACACGGTCTCCAAAACACAACTTTGACTTTATATTTCTATAAAAATATTTATTGAAAAGTGATATATGTATACTTTTATGAAAGTAGTTTTCAAGATAAATCTATTCATATAAGTTTTACATTTTCAAACTCAACAACTTGAGAGTTATTTATGATTTATATTCCTAATGTTTGACTTGAACATTGTACTAAACGACTTCCTTTACAAGTACGGAGGGAGTATGTAGTAAGTAGTATATGCAAGTTCGTTAAATTAAATTAGAGGGTGGATAGTATAAACGGGAATTATTGAGTACTCCCTCCGTACTCGTAAAGAAAGTGGTTTTGGATAGTGACACAGTCTCCAAAACAAAATTTTAACTTCTTGTTTCTATAAAAAATATTTATTGAAAAGTGATATATGTATACTTTTATGAAATTATTTTTTAAAATAAATCTATTCATATAATTATTTACATTTTTAAACTCAACAACTAACAACTTGAGAGTTATTAATGATTTATATTTCTAATCTTTGACTTAAAAATTGTTATAAACGACTTTCTACCGATGGAGTACTAGTAGTAGATGGATTAGGTGGGCCGGGGGGACAATGATTAATTAGTCGATTGCCATTAAGATTTTAACTATGGGATCCTAAGATTAGGGAGAGTATATGGATCTCGTCGGTCTGTCTGCTTGCACGTGCCTGCGGGTAACTAATTAAGCTGATTCATTTCTTTCTTGCCGCACAAGATTAAGCATTTCTTTCTTGCCGCACAAGAGTAAGTTAGGAGTAGCTAGTTTCGTTAGTTATAAGTATAAAACTATATATATAGCTGACTATGTATACTAAAATATAAGAAATTTTGTTTATGTAGTTATTATAGTATATATTTTGGGACGGATAGGTCCGATCGGAGGTAGTACGTACATATAGTAACAGTTAGGAGTGTACAACATAGTGATTAGTAATCATAGTTAGATCATGACCTTTCGAACCGGCCGTTCAGGTACTTCCTTCGTCCAAAACAATACAATATTATTTAGGTGGTGTTACATTTTAATTTAGATTAGTTTTTTTTTACGGAAAAAGTATATAGCTAGCTAGCTCTAGCTGTGTTTAATCACACATCGGTCAGTGTCTTTTTAATTAGAAGCTCTAGAGTTTTGGTACAGTTCGTATATGTGTAGTGCACACCAAAGATAAGTAGAGATAAGTAGGCAGTCCTACTATCTAAAGAAAAACCCACTTGACAGTTTATTTTTAACATGATAGTAATTTTGGAAGAAAAAATAAATTAGAAGTGGAATAAGCGGAAAAAGAAACGGGTTTGCCCACCCTTGCACCCCTAGGATTGAGGCGCTTCTTACGAATTGATAATTTTCAATGGGTCATATCGAGAAACAACCATACATGGCTAGAATTCTATATAATTTTTAGTTTTTCCTTTAAATAAAAATACCTCACAAACTTTTGTTTTACACACGTATCTCTGTTGAAATCTTATGTTTTTCTCTTTTTTTTTATCAAGGGGCCAGATCCCATTTCTATTTCTATTAGTAGAATGCATGAAGACAAGAGAGTTTTGACACTACAAAAGCATCGACAAAAGAAGATTTGCTCAAGCACGCTAGCAGAGTTTCCAACAGAGAAACAGACGGGGCACTCTTGCCCTTCGCCCCCCCCCCCCCCCCCCCCCCCCGCACCCAAAAAAAAAGTAAAAATAAAAATAAAAAAAATAGAGCTACAAAAAGTTCCAGTAATGACAACCATTTCCAGCAGCAAAAAGTCTTCGGTTCAGGTTCTTCTTGCTCCAATCCTGTAGATCATGAAGCTCAACACAGCCGTTTCCAGTTTGCCCTTCCATATTGAGAGAATGGGAGTTGAAGACTTCATTTGTATGATTAATTAAATATTAGCTAATTTTTTTAAAAAATGGTTTAATTTGATTTTTTTAAGCAACTTTCGTATAGAAACTTTTTTTGCAAAAAACACACCGTTTAGCTATTTGAAAAGCGTGCGCGCGGAAAACGAGGGAGAGGGGTTGAGAAACACAGTCTAAACTTGTCTTCGCAACTGAACTCCCCACAACTATGGCTGTGTTTAGTTCAGCGCAAAGTTTGAATTTTGGTTGAAATTGGAGATGATGTGACTGAAAAGTTATGTGTGTATGACAGGTTGATGTGATGGAAAAGGACTGAAGTTTGGATCTAAACACAGCCTGTCTTTCTCGCTTTTCCTCGGAAATCTGCAGAATGGCCCATGAAGACATAAAAGAACAGGCATGGTGTAAGATTTCAGTGGAATCAGCAGGAATGATTTGATCAAAACAAGCTTTATTTCTAATTTTCCTAATTGCCCAGAAAACTACATCGACCCCTACAAGCAGCAACTGCTTTGTTTGTTTTTCACAGCTTTGTAACCAAGTTCCACGCACTTGCTGTAAATTTACAATTAGTTTCAGATTAAAGGCACAGATTATTATGTCCCATGTGAACATTGTTAAAGAGCATTAAAAAATAAGTGATGAATTTGTTTCCTTTATGTCACAGAATGGGCAGTTATCAGTCCTTTGTTCTAACCTCTTCTTTTCAAGTTGTGACACTGTTTTTACATTAACTAGAGGAATACCTTAATTTTTAAGGGTATTTTGATAATCCAAATCTTCATGTGTGGAAAACCCACATTCTGTAGTTTCGGAGCTTTATAGAAGGATTTCAGAGTGAAGTTTCCACTTCTTGTCAATTCAACTGGATTTCATCTTTTTGATCCGTCAGAGGTTAATTGTTACGAGCATTTTTTTTTATTTTACTCTAACTAGGATCTTAGGTTTTTCCTCCGTTTTTCTCAGTCTAGTCTTTTAAAGGACAGAGTCTTAGGATATATGATCGAGAAAGAGAGGAGTAATAAAGAAACAAAAGTTGGGGTGTTCAATCTCGTTGACATAATGACATACTCTTAGGCTCTGTTCGTTTCCTGGAGTTCCCAACTCCCCCATCTCATTTTCCGCGCGCACGCTTTTCAAACTGCTAAACGGTGTGTTTTTTGCAAAAAGTTTATATACGAAAGTTGCTTAAAAATTATATTGATCCATTTTTTTAAAAAAAATTAGCAAATAATTAATTAACCACGTGCTAATGGACTGCTTCGTTTTCCGTACCGGAGGGATGGGTTCCCAACTCAACCAAAAGAACAGAGCCTAAATTTGTTCCCAAGCCTCAGAATGCAGATAATACTAGTTTGGTTTTCGATCGAAACGGATGGTCGATGGCTTGTTTCATCGCAAGTTGTTGCTGATGGATGCCCTAGTGGATCGAACGCGTTAACATTTCAAAGGTCCTAGCTAGCTGCTGCTTAACGCGAATATTACAGTACAATAGTACGATTTTATTTTTAGAAGGCGAATAATTAATTGACCATGCATTATCCGTGTTTATATACTATAATATGCAAAGTACTAGGTAGCTAGCTATATATCGGTCAGTGCCAAACAAAATGTTGCACGCTTGTCGGCAAAAGCAAGGCGTCTATCGATCAATGAGTCAATGTCCGATTAGAATAACCAACGCTAGTACTCCAGTTCTTAGTGTTGGTGGTGGAAAGATATCATGAGGACTATGCTTTTTCCGAATGCCTTTTCAGATCCAACGATATACTACTGCTCATATCGGCCCACTGGAGTGTTCCGATCTTATCGCCCAGCCCACATAATTTGGCCTGTAAACTAATGTAGAGACAGGATTAATTCCACACCGAATAAGTTTACCTTTGGTTTCCCATCTTTCCATCGAATTTGATCATATCTTTCTCAATAACTTACAATATTACTGGATATTCTCGAGATTCCGAGGTAATATTGTGCTTGGTTTCGACCGACGTGACGATCGAGTTAACTGTTAAATCAGTATGGAGACTTGATCATCACATGTCTGTCTTCTGCCTAGTGCTCTTCCTCTTCCCCATCTCTCCAACCTTCCATGGGCCATGGCATATCCATCGAGTCATCGTATATATCCACCATCAAAATCTCTAAAGTCAAAATAAGTCATATGTACACCATGCATGTGGAGTACTACTACTAAACACTTTTTTTTTCCTTGTGATTGATACGAAATGCTACTGCTATAGCTTGCTTAGCTTACCTTTGTCTCTTTGCTAATAACCACCGATTGATATGCGCCGCTAGCTGCAGAGGCTGAAGCCACTTGCATTTGTTTGGTTGACTTGACCGTGCATTAATTCATGCATGGAGACTTAATTGAATTAATAACTGTAATTTGATCACGGAGTCAACGTACGTTCCATAGGTTGTTGATTGGTAGGAGTACATGCTACTACTTGCTTGTTTTATACCTAGCTAATTAACACAAATATATACTCCGTGTACTCCTATATACTCTTGATCGACAGACTCAGAGACATTAGCAGGCCACCATTAATTAGTGGATGGAAAGAAAAACCAGTTAATTACTTACTAATTAGGGCAGGGCAATAATGAGAACACAAGGTCAACGCGTGTATATTGCCCTGCATTTGCAGGTACTCATAGTACTCCACTATGTAGACGTACTGTAGCTAATTAATTCTGCAACTAGGTAGCAGCAGATCGATGGACTTGTGGAGGAGGATAAATATACGTTCATCATGCCTCTGGCTACACTTGTGCACATAAATTACGAGATGAAATAACTTTAATTTGTTGCGCTTGTCAACATGAAGAGAGGATTGGTTCTCAATTTTTCTTAAAAGATTTTTTTTGCTTAATTTATTCTATACCTTAAAAAATATGTACGTGTTACCTCCATATTTTAATATAATATAGATGTTTAGAATAAACTAATTAGGTAAAAACCAAATTAGCTCCTTTGGATGGGAGGATTTTCAAAAGAAAAATGAAGGATTTGTATCCTTAGGATTTTTTTTCCTATGGAGTTTATTTGGTTTGTACGATTTGGGCTTGCAAAATTCCTGTATATGGAATCATTCCTATATCTCAGTTCTTTTCAAAAGAATTTAGGGTTTCTTTGAAGAAACACGAATTTTGAAAACACTGGCCGAGGTAAGAAAAAAAAGGATGGGAGTGCCGTCACATCTCAGATCTTATGGATAGAAAAAACACAGAAAAACTATAGGAATGACTATTTGGATGGAACACAGGAAAACACACAAGAATTAGAAGAGAGATAGACACATATGAGTTTTTCCAAGAGGTTTAATCTCATGTTGGAAATCCTCCAAAATTCATATGAATTGAGGCAATTCTAAGGAATTTCAAAGGAATTTAGGAGAGCCATTTCTTCATTCCAAAGGACCCCTTTTATAGGAATATATCTAATTAATCCTTCAAAATTCCTTTGTTCCAAAGGAACCCAACCTCATGTTATTTTTCCCCACTGGTGGAGAAACCATCTTTCGTCGGTCGGCCGATTTCCACAATAGTCCCGGATGCAATAAAAACCGGGGCTAAAGATGATCTTTAGTCCCGGTTCAAAATGGAAACGGGCATATTTGATCTTTAGTCCCGGTTTGTGTTACCAACCGGGACTAAACATCATCTTTAGTCCCGGTTCGAATGCTGTCAGGACTTGTCAGGCCCCCACCAACCGGGACTAAAGATCTTAACTTTAGTCCCGGTTGGTAATACCAACCGGGACTAAAGATCCCGATGATCTTTAGCCCCGGTTGGTGCTACCAACCGGGACTAAAGATCTTAACTTTAGTCCCGGTTGGTAATACCAACCGGGACTAATGATCCCGGTGATCTTTAGCCCCGGTTGGTGCTACCAACCGGGACTAAAGTCCCACCCCTATATATATGTCTTCCTCCTCCTCCAGCTGCCCGAGCAAGCTTCAAAATTACTTCAAAAAAGAGGGGAGGTCATGCCAAAATTTCTATTGAATTTATTTTGGTGATTACATACAAATCGGAGGTGCCTAAAAGGTTTGCAACTTCATCCTCCAATGTTTTTTTTTGTCATACTACATTTGCACCTATGTTTTGCACACTTTTTTTGTCTCCAAAATTTAGTTGTAAGTTGATGAGAGAGAAAATGTGTGTGGGGAAGAAAGAATATATAGAAATTTAGTTCATTTGCTAAACAAGGTTTTATAAAATAGTTGAGAAGGAAAACTCTAGTGAAAGTTAATCTTAAATAATAGAAAATAAACTAAAATGAAAATTAAAAGAAGTAAAACACATTAAAATTAGTTTAAAACTTTACAAATAGTTTTTAAGAATTATTTGGTGTAATATTTTATGATTTTTGTATGAATAAAGATATCTTATAATTATTGTATGACTGTCATTATTGTAAGAATAATTATTTGTGTGCGGTTTTTTTGACTCATGTAGATGGATCGGCAATGGATGTACGCTGACCGGCGGTCCAAAGAGTTTATTGACGGCGTGCACTATTTTTTGAGAGTGGCCGAAGCTAACAGGCAAAGGGGTTTTATTTGTTGTCCATGCAATAAGTGTAAGAATCAGAAGGAGTATTCTGCATCCAGGACTATTCATTTCCACTTGTTTGAGTCGGGGTTCATGCCAAGCTATAATTGTTGGACATCCCACGGAGAGCAAGGTGTTGAAATGGAAGAAGATGAAGTGGAAGACGACAATATTCCGGACTTTGCTCAGTATGTTGGATTTGAAGGAAATCAAACGGGCGAGGAGGAAATAGCTGCTGATGGTAACGACGTTGCGGATGATCTTGGTCAGATGTTGCAGGACGCTAGGGAGGACTGCGAAAGTGAAAAGGAGGCCCATAAATTGGACAAGATGTTGGAGGACCACAGAACTTCGTTGTACCCAGGTTGCGAGCAGTGGCACAAAAAGTTGGATACCACTCTGGAGTTGTTGCAATGGAAGGCAAAAAATGGGGTTAGTGACAAGGCATTTGGCGATTTATTGAAACTCATTAAGAACATTCTTCCGGGGGGAAACAAATTGCCCGAGACAACGTACGAGGCTAAGAAGATAGTCTGCCCGTTAGGACTGGAAGTTCATAAGATTCACGCATGTCCGAACGATTGTATCCTATATCGCGGTGAGGAGTATGAGAACCTAGAAGCATGCCCTGTTTGCAAAGCACTACGATACAAGATTAGACGGGACGATCCAGGAGAAGTTGACGGGCAGCTAACAAAGAAGAGAATTCCTGCTAAGGTGATGTGGTATTTCCCTATAATACCACGGCTAAGGCGTTTGTTCAGGAACAAGGGGAATGCTAGAATGTTGCGATGGCACGCTGAAGAGCGTCAACAGGACGGGATGCTGAGACACCCCGCCGATGGTTCGCAGTGGCGAAACATCGACAGAAAATTTAAAGAATTTGGAAAGGACGCACGAAACATACGGTTTGGTTTGAGTACGGATGGCATGAATCCTTTTGGAGAGATGAGCAGTGGCCATAGCACTTGGCCCGTTACGATGTGTATCTACAACCTCCCCCCTGGCTATGCATGAAGAGGAAGTACATAATGATGCCGATTATTATTCAAGGCCCTAAGCAACCTGGTAACGACATCGACGTGTACCTAAGACCACTGGTCGAAGATCTTAAACAGTTGTGGAAGAAGGAAGGTGTCCCCGTGTGGGACGAGGACAAACAGGAGGAGTTTAACCTACGAGCGCTGCTGTTCGTAACCATCAACGATTGGCCTGCACTTAGCAACCTATCCGGACAGTCCAACAAGGGGTACAAGGCTTGCACTCACTGTATGGATGAAACAGAAAGTACGTATCTTAAGCACTGTAGGAAGGTTGTATACATGGGTCATCGTCGATTCCTTGCAGCAAACCACCCGGTACGGAAGAAAGGCAAGCACTTCGAACATAAGGCCGACCACCGTACGAAGTCTAAACATCGCAGCGGGAAAACAGTGTTTGCTATAGTTAAAGATCTTAAAGTAGTGTTCGGAAAGGGGCCTGGAAGCCAGCATATAGAGAGCGAAGATGGTCACGCGGCGATGTGGAAAAAGAACTCTATATTTTGGGAGTTACCATATTGGGAATTCTTGGACGTACGCCACGCAATCGACGTGATGCACCTCACTAAGAACCTTTGCGTAAACCTTCTTGGCTTCCTAGGTGTATACGGAAAGTCGAAAGATACACTGGAAGCACGTAATGATCTGAAGCATATGGAACAACGCGGCGACCTTCACCCGGAACCAAAGGAGAAAGGAAGCCATTACTTGAGTCCAGCCAGCTACACTCTTAGCAAGGCAGAGAAGGAAAGTATGTTTGAATGCTTGGAGAGCATAAAGGTACCGTCTGGATACTCCACGAATATCAAGCGAATAATAAGCACGAAGGAGAAGAAGTTCACAAACCTAAAGTCTCATGACTGTCACGTGTTGATGACACAACTGCTACCAGTTGTAATAAGGGGTATCCTTCCAGACAATGTCCGGACAACAATAACAAAGATATGTGCATTCATGAACGCAATTTCGCAGAAGGTCATCGATCCGGATAGATTAGAAGCCCTTCAGAATGAAGTGGTGCAATGTCTCGTCAGTTTTGAGTTGATATTTCCACCTTCATTTTTCAATATAATGACGCATCTGCTTTGTCACCTTGTGAAAGAGATCCGTATTCTTGGGCCTATGTACCTACACAACATGTTTCCTTTCGAGAGGTACATGGGCGTTCTGAAGAAGTATGTTCGTAACCGTGCTCGTCCAGAGGCAAGCATCGCCAAGGGTTATGGAACAGAGGAGGTCATCGAATTTTGCATAGAATTTATCGAAGACCTTCGCCCAATCGGGGTACCTGAATCACGCCATGAAGGGAGACTACGGGGAAAGGGAACTCTCGGAAGGAAAGCAAGAACGACGGTAGACAACAATTTATTCCGTAAAGCCCATTTCACTGTTCTGCAACACTCTTCATTGGTAGCTCCTTACATCGAGGAGCACTTGGCTCTAGTTCGCGCAAGGAACATCGGTAAGTCCGATGCATGGATTACACGGCATCACATTGATACTTTCCCCGCGTGGCTACGACAACATCTCATGGGTAACGAGTCGATCAACCAACAACTTGCCTTCCTGGCGAGGGGACCGTCTGGGTCGATCGCGACATTCCAGGGATATGAGATCAATGGGTACACATTCTACACGAGAGCCCAAGACATGAAGAGCACGAACCAAAACAGCGCTGTTCGTGTCGATGCCATGGGACACGATGGAACAACTGCCACGTATTACGGTGCCATCGAGGACATATGGGAACTTGACTATGGTCCTCTCAAGGTTCCTCTGTTCCGGTGCCAATGGGTTAGGTTGACTGGTGGAGGCGTAATGATTGATGACAGTGGGATGACAACTGTTGACCTTAACAAGGTTGGATACTCGGACGAACCTTTTGTCCTTGCCAATGATGTAACGCAAGTCTTTTTCGTGAAGGACATGTCTAGCAAAGGAAAGAAGGGCAGAGGGCCTGATGAGCCTAAGCGTCAAGTGGTTCTCCCAGGCAAAAGAAAAATCGTCGGAGTTGAGGACAAGACTGACGAGGATTACGATCAGTTGGATGGGCAACCCTCTTTCACGGTGACGATTGACCCTAGCATCCTCCTATCAAATGAAGACACCCCTTACTCACGCAGCGATCACAAGGAGGGAACAATAGTGAGGAGAAAGTACGTGCCGTAATTATTGTGTACACGATGTAAACTATTTTGGAT
Organism: Oryza sativa Japonica Group; assembly: GCF_034140825.1. Taxonomy (NCBI): domain Eukaryota; kingdom Viridiplantae; phylum Streptophyta; class Magnoliopsida; order Poales; family Poaceae; genus Oryza; species Oryza sativa. Next base: position 43,659,577 of record NC_089035.1, on the reverse strand, counting down.
GTATTGATTATCCATATAAATCAATTGATGTATGGCATATGTTAATTACGCACGATTATTAGAGGTTTCAACAAGTTTAAATCATGTATATGCTAGTTATATGTGATACTTACAATTTTTAAAAGTTTTAAATCACACAGGTGGCAATTTCATATGTATGTTAATTAGAGTTTTTAACATTTAATTTACTAGCATTCATATGCTAATTATAATTGACTAGAGTATTTTTAAAAGTTTTAAATCACGCAAGTGGCAATTTCATATGTTAATTAGAGTTTTTAACATTTAATTTACTATCATTCATATGCTAATTATAATTGACTGGAGAATTTTTAAAAGTATTAAATTTAATATATTTTTAAAACTATCATTCATATATTAGAGTTTTTCACAATTTAATTTACTATCTTTCATATGCTACTTATATATGACTATTCGAATTTTTAAAAGGTTAAAATCATGCATGTGGCATTTACATATGTTAATTAGAGTTTTTAGCATTTAATTTAATATAATTCCTACGCTAAGTACATATGATGATTACAATTTTTATTAATTTTAAATCATGCAGTATGTACATACATATCTTAATTAGAGTTTTTACCAATATAATAATATCATTCATATATATGCTAAGTATATATGATTATTCGAATTTTTATTAATTATATTTGCTTATTACGATTTATCCACTTAATTTATTACAGCCAAAAATAATTTTTCGAAGTAATTGTCATTAATCTTTGTACTTTAAATAATGTTAATGCATTAACTTCTATTTTATAAACACATATGTAAGCGAAAATCATATGCAGTGCTATAATCTTTAGTCCCGGTTCTTAACCCTAACCGGGTTTAAAAAGAATTTCGAAATAGCGGGAAAAGATATTTACTCCCGGTTGTTGAGAACAACCGAAACTAAAGATATCTTTAGTCCCGGTTGTTGAGAACAATCGGAAGTAAATATCTTTTCTTTACTCCCGGTTGTTCTCAACAACCGGGACTAAAGATATCAAGATATCTTTAGTCCCGGTTGTTCTCAAAAACCGGGAGTAAAGATCTTTTCTTTACTCCCGTTTGTTCTCAACAACCGGGACTAAAGATTAGTCCCGGTTGTTGAGAACAACCGGGAGTAAAGATCCAGGGGTATATATATTCCCAGTGCGCCCTCGTCTTCTTCACCAACACTTAAACGTTTTCGGCCGATCGATCTCTCTCGGCCTCTCTCCTTCGCCGCCACTGCCTAGGGCAAATCCCCGCGCCGACGCCGCCGTATCTCGCCGTCGTCTCGAGCTCGTCGTCCTCGCCGCCGCCTCCGCCTCCTCCGCTGCCGCCGCATCTCTGGGGTGAGAGCCGCCGCCGCCAGATCTCCCTTCATGCATCTCGATCTCTCCGATCTCGATCTCTCTCCGTCGCGCCGCCCGCCACGAGACGCCGCGCCACGACGACGACGCGCCACGCCGCCGCCTTCGACGCCGCGCAACGCCGCCGCCGCATGCCAACGCCACGCCGCCGCCGCCGTCGCCACGCCGCCGCCGCCTTCGCCGCCGCGCGCGCACCGCCGCCGCCGCCACGCCACGCCGCCGCCGCCACGGCCCCACAACGCCACGCCGCCGCCGCCGTCGCCACGCCGCCGCGCCAACCGCCGCCCCGATGCCGCCACACCGCCGTTAACGAACGAGAACGAGAACGATCGAACGAACGAGAGCGAGAATGAACACGTCAACGTACGTTGCCGCGACAACGTGAACGAGAACGAGAACGATCGAACGAACGTGAACGAGCTAGGGAACGTGAACAAGCGAACGAACGAGGACGAACGTTAACATGAAATGCAATATATATATATATATATATATATATATACATGTATATATATATATATATATATATATATATATATATATATATATATATATATATATATATATATATATATATACATGTGTATATATATATATATATATATATACATGTGTATATATATATATATATATACATGTGTATATATATATATATATATACATGTGTGTGTATATATATATATATATATATATATATATATATATATATATATATATATATATATATATATATATATATATATATATATATATATATATATATATATATATATATATGTGTGTGTGTGTGTGTGTGTGTGTGTGTGTGTGTGTGTGTGTGTGTGTGTGTGTGTCGGTGACATGGGATCAGGAGTATCATGACTAGAGGTTTGAGGCAGACACAATCGCACACGTGGCCTGGCACCCCCGAGGGACGTCGGGCCCGAGGGTGATGTGTTCGCCCTCCTCTTAGTCCCCCCGAGGGGGTCGGGCCGCACCCGCCTCGGCCCCGAGGGCCGAGGCATCCCGACCCCTCGTGGGTTTTTGCTCCGCGTGTATGGGTTAGGTGAGCACAGTGGGGCTCACCTAACCACATTTATTGCGGTTTGGCTGAGCGTGTCACGCCGCATGTAACGCAGTGCAGTGCACTCGTTTATCCGGTCTGTGACCAGTCACAGACCGGTCAGATCGCGGGTTAGGTGGCGACAGGCGATCTGACGCACGCCTCGCCCCATCCCGTCAGGACGAGGGCTTCTAGGCGCTCGTCCCCAGCTGGAGCTAGCGTGTTACCTCCCAGAGATGGCACGTTAGTCCTGGTCAGATATATGCCAGGCTTCATCCTAACCATTACAGGCAAGATGTTGTGTGAAGAAGGGCGAACATGTAGATTGCTAAGCTGACACGTGGTGGACAAGAATGACCGACGTGACGGGTCTGACACCGGTCATGTCGTCAGCAGACAGCCACGATTCCACGTCGCACCTGCTCCCGGCGAAAGTGGAGGTAGTTGTGGGCCGTCTCATCAGAAGATGACTCGGACGGCAACTATACAAATCTCCGTCCATTTATGAAAAGGTGGGGTAAGTCCCCACAAAAAAGAGAGAAATGGTGCATGTGGTATCCCCTTAAGATATAAAAGGAGGACCTAGCCCACTGAGAGAGGGGACTGATTTTTCCAGATAGGGAACCCAGAACAAGGGAGCGGCTGGCTCATACTTTGTAGCTCCTTCATACACAGATCTCCCAAAACACAGGAGTAGGGTATTACGCTTCTCAGCGGCCCGAACCTGTATACATCGCCCGTGTCTTGTGTGTTTCCTGTCTCGTGAACCTTCCACATACAGAGAGCTTAGAATCTCACCCTGAGTCCCCGGCCGAACCGGCAAAGGGGGGCCTACGCGGTCTCCCGGTGAGGAGCCCCACGCTCCGTCATCTGGCGCGCCAGGTAGGGGACTCTGCGAGGGATTTTCTGAGCTCTCGCACTCTTTCGTGTGCGCCAAGCTTTTCCTGTTCAGCCCAATGGCCGAGCCGGCAAAGGTGCACGACCTCTCCCCGAGTATGAGCGGTGACGACGGGGAGCCAAACCCACGTCGTCGAGCTCGTACTCCACCGCCCCCTCCACGCCAAAGTCCTAGGTGGGAGAAGGCGCTCGAGAGGGCCGAAGGATCCGCGACTTCGACGCCCACAGGAGGTGGAGAAGGGCGGCGAGATGGGGAGCGTCGCCTCCTCGTCTACGGCGACGGCAGCACGCCCCAGGGCGCGCTCCAAGCTGCGGGCGCGCTCCTACCTCACCCGCCCGTCGCCCATGACCCGGAGTCTCCAGCCCAACGTTGGCTGGACGATGTGGCCAAATTGGTCATGACTGCACGGCAGCGCCTAGATGCTGGTGGGCGGTCCTCCGCCACCAAGGCCTCTGGTGCTGCTACCACCGGCTCCGCGTCGTCAAGACGGAGGGCGCGGCGAGCGGCAGCCGCTGTTCGCCATTCGGCCGCCACTCCTTCGTCAACGCCTCCGACCCGGGAAGATCTGCGTGGGGAACCGGATGCCCGCATCAGTATCGAGCGCCGGCGTAATGGCCGACGTGCTCCCCACGCAACGGAGGGCGCCTCCTCGTCCGGAGTGTCACCTCACCAAGGACGCGGGGATCAGCCCTCCGTGCCCCCGGTTGGTGGTGTCGGCTGTAGAGCCTTTGTGGCGAGCCTTCGGAATGTCCGTTGGCCCCCAAGGTTCCGGCCCACCATCGCCGAAAAATATGACGGGAGCGTCAACCCCGCCGAGTTTCTCCAGGTCTACACGACCGGGATCGAGGCCGCCGGGGGTGACGACAGGGTCATGGCGAATTTCTTTCCCATGGCCCTGAAAGGACAGGCGTAGGGTTGGCTAATGAACTTGCCACCCGCGTCTGTCCACTCTTGGGAGGATTTGTGCCAACAGTTCACCATGAACTTCCAAGGCACATATCCGCGCCCAGGTGAGGAAGCGGACTTGCACGCAGTACAGCGAAGGGATGATGAGTCACTTCGCTCGTACATTCAGCGATTCTGTCAAGTCCGCAACACCATACCATGCATCCCTGCACACGCGGTGATTTACGCGTTCAGGGGGGGTGTGCGGCACAACCGCATGCTCGAAAAGATCGCCTCCAAAGAGCCCCAGACTACCGCGGAGCTTTTTCAGCTCGCGGACCGAGTGGCTCGTAAGGAGGAGGCATGGACCTGGAACCCCTCCGATTCCGGTGTGGCAGCTTCGGCCGCCCCCGGATCCGCCGCTCAGATAGGGCGGCGTGACAGGAGGAGGAAGAAGAGGTCAGCCCATACCGACGACGAGGGTCATGTCCTCGCCGTCGAGGGCGCTTCGCGGGCCACCCAGTAGGGAGCGCCCAACCGGCAAGTGGTGCATCGTCCACAACACCTCCCTTCACGACCTCGCGGACTGCCGCGCAGTCAAAAGTTTGGCTGAGCGGACGAGGAAGTAGGAGGAGGAGAGGAGGCAGGAGCGCCGAGAGGGCAAGTCCCCGGCGGTTCCTTCCGGCAATCGGCGAAGTGAGGCCAAGCAGAAGGCCCCCGCCGAGGACATCGATGACGGCGATGATGACCTAGGTTTCCAAGAGCCTGGGGCCACCATTGCCACCGTCGATGGGGGAGCGTGTGCTCACGTTTCTCGCCGGAGCTTCAAGGCCATGAAGCGAGAGCTTCTGGCCGCGGCCCCTACTCATGAGGCGACGTGTCGGGCGCGGTGGTCGGAGGTTGCCCTCACCTTCGACCAGACCGACCACCCACCGTGCGTTGCCCGGGGAGGGCAGATTGCGATGGTGGTTTCTCCCACCGTTTGCAACGTGAAGTTGGAGCGTGTCCTCATTGATGGGGGAGTGGCCCTCAACATCCTTTCCCCTGCGGCCTTTGACGCCATCAAGGCCCCGGGGATGGTGCTCCGGCCGTCCCAGCCAATTATCGGTGTGACGCCGGGGCACACGTGGCCGTTAGGTCACATCGACCTACCGGTCACCTTCGGTGGATCCGCCAACTTCCGCATGGAGCGGGTGAACTTCGATGTGGCGGACCTCAGTCTGCCCTACAACGCGGTCCTGGGGAGGCCCGCGTTGGTGAAGTTCATGGCGGCGGTCCACTACGCCTACCTACAGATGAAGATGCCGGGCCCCGGTGGCCCCATCTCTGTCCATGGCGACCTCAAAGTCGCGCTCGCTTGTCTGGAGCAGCGCGCGGACCACCTCGCCGCTGCGTCCAAGCCCGAGGGTGGCGACGAGAGGCTTGGCGCCTCCGCCCCCGCCACCCCGAGGCAGCGGATGATCACAGGCGACGAGGTCCCGGTCAAGGAGGTTGCCCTGGGCGACGGCCCGTCCAAGACCACACGGATCGGTGGTCTTTTGGACGGCAAATAGGAAGACGCGCTCGTCTCCTTCCTACGGGCAAACGCTGACGTCTTCGCATGGAGACCGGCGGATATGCCCGGGGTCCCCAGGGAGGTGATTGAGCACCGTCTCGCCGTGCGGCCGGGCGCAAGGCCGGTCCGGCAGAAAGTGCGGCGGCAGGCCCCGGAACGTCAAGCCTTCATCCGCGAGGAGGTGGCGCGACTTCTGGAGGCCGGATTCATCCGTGAGGTCTTCCATCCGGAGTGGCTGGCGAACCCGGTGGTCGTTCCCAAGGCAAACGGCAAGCTTCGGATGTGCATCGACTACACCGACCTTAACAAGGCATGTCCTAAGGATCCTTACCCCCTGCCTCGCATAGATCAGATTGTCGACTCCACTGCGGGGTGTGACCTTTTGTGTTTTCTAGATGCATACTCTGGTTACCATCAGATTCGCATGGCTAGGGAGGATGAGGAAAAAACTGCGTTCATTACCCCCATAGGAACCTATTGTTATACGACAATGCCCTTCGGGTTAAAGAATGCAGGTCCTACTTTTCAACGTACTACTCGAATTTCTTTGGGTAGCCAATTAGGACGTAATGTTGAGGCTTATGTCGATGACTTGGTTGTAAAGACGCGCAACCAGGAAACTTTACTCTCAGATCTAGCGGAAACTTTTGAGAGTCTCCGCTCCGCCCGCATAAAACTAAACCCCGATAAGTGTGTGTTCGGTGTACCTGCGGGCAAGCTTCTCGGGTTCTTGGTCTCTGCCCGAGGCATTGAGGCCAATCCCGAGAAGATACGGGCTATAGAGCGGATGCGCCCCCCCAGCAAACTTAGGGATGTGCAATGCGTCACCGGTTGCATGGCCGCCCTAAGTCGGTTCATATCGAGGCTGGGAGAGAAGGCGTTACCCTTATTTAAGCTTCTCAAACGCTCCGGACCGTTTACCTGGACGGAGGAAGCCAAAAATGCCCTCACTCAGTTGAAGGCATGTCTAAGCTCTCCCCCAGTTCTGGTCGCCCCGGAGCCAGACGAGCCCTTGTTACTCTACTTAGCGGCGACCCCGCAAGTAGTTAGTGCGGCATTGGTTGTGGAGCGCGATGAGGACAATTCTCATTTCACGCCTCCCCACCCTGTGCCGACTTGGCCCGGGAGAGAGCAGGGAGGAGAGGCTCCCGAGCCGAACGGTGGCCCAGGGCCCCCGACGACCGGAGTTGGCCCTCTGCCCGCTTGTCAGACGGTGCTAGGAGCCCCCGACCCCCAGGAAGGCCCTGAGGCCACTGTGGGAAGGCCGCACCTATCGCCCTTTGACCCCGAGGCTAACCCTGTGCTGACTCGACCCGGGAAAGAGCAGGGAGAAGAGGCCCCCGAGCCGAACGGAGGCCTAAGGCCCCTGACGACCGGAGTTGGCCCTTTGCCCGCTTGTCCGACGACGCCAGGAGCCCCCGACCCCCAGGACGGCCCCGAAGCCACTGTGGGAAGGCCGCCCCTGTTATCCTCCGACCCCGAGGTCATCAGCACAGAAGACAAGTGCGCCCCGCGAGGCTGCTTGGACGAAGAGTGCCCCAGGGATGCGGCCCCTAGCGAAGAGGATCGGCCCCACCGAAAGGTGCAGCGGCCCGTCTACTTTGTTAGTGAGGCCCTCCGGGACGCCAAAACCCGATACCCTCAGGCCCAGAAGATGCTTTACGCTATTCTAATGGCCTCGAGGAAACTGCGCCATTATTTCCAGGCGCATCGGGTCACAGTAGTTACGTCTTACCCCCTCGGTCAAATCTTGCATAATCAAGAGGGTACAGGACGGGTGGTGAAATGGGCAATCGAACTTTCTGAGTTCGATTTGCACTTTGAACCACGCCACGCTATCAAGAGCCAGGCCCTCGCCGATTTTGTGGCAGAGTGGACCCCGGCTCCCGAGCCCGTCTCGATCCCCGAGGCCAGCACGGACCCCTCGCAGCTGCCTCACACCGCCCACTGGGTGATGCAGTTCGACGGCTCCCTGTCTCTTCAGGGCGCCGGTGCGGGGGTCACGTTGACCTCTCCGAGCGGAGACGTCCTCAGATACTTGGTCCGCCTCGACTTTCGAGCGACCAATAATATGGCAGAATACGAGGGACTCCTTGCCGGACTAAGAGTGGCAGCTGGACTGGAGATCCGCCGCCTCCTGGTGTTAGGCGACTCCCAGCTGGTCGTTAACCAAGTCTGTAAGGAGTACCGGTGCTCTGACCCGCAGATGGACGCCTACGTGCGCCAAGTACGGCGTATGGAGCGCCATTTTGACGGGATTAAGCTTCGGCATGTGCCCAGACAGGATAACATGATTGCCGACGAACTCTCACGGCTCGCGTCCTCGCGAGCCCAGACCCCACCGGGCGCCTTTGAAGAAAGGCTTGCCCAGCCGTCGGCGCGACCCGACCCCTTAGGGGAGACGGATGCGCCTGATCGGCCCCCGAGGCCCGTCGGAGTCCAGGCCTCGGGACCCGAGGGGAGTGCTCCCAACTCCCTTAGATTGATTGCTTGGATCGCCGAGATCCAAGCATACCTCACAGATAAGACTCTACCCGAGGACCGCGAAGGGAGTGAACGCGTCCATCGCATCTCCAAACGCTACGTGCTGGTAGAAGGGACCCTCTATCGGCGCGCGGCTAATGGAATCCTCCTGAAGTGCATTCCTCGGGAACAAGGCGTTGTGCTTCTTGCCGATATCCATGAAGGCGAATGCGGAGCCCACTCCGCCTCGCGCACCTTGGTTGGTAAAGCTTTTCGCCAGGGTTTCTATTGGCCGACAGCTCTTAATGATGCGGTCGACCTGGTCCGGCGATGTAGAGCGTGTCAATTCCACGCCAAGCAAATCCATCAGCCGGCCCAGGCCCTGCAGACCATACCACTTTCGTGGCCGTTTGCTGTCTGGGGACTCGATATCCTGGGACCGTTTAGGCGGGCCCCAGGTGGGTTTGAGTATCTGTATGTCGCGATCGACAGGTTCACTAAGTGGCCCGAGGCTTATCCGGTCGTCAAGATCGATAAGCACTCCGCACTTAAATTCATTAAGGGCATCACGGCCCGGTTTGGAGTGCCTAACCGTATTATTACGGATAATGGCACCCAATTCACTAGTGAACTCTTCGGCGACTACTGCGAAGACATGGGCATCAAGCTCTGCTTCGCCTCACCTGCCCACCCCAGAAGCAATGGCCAAGTGGAGCGCGCCAATGCGGAAATCCTCAAAGGCCTTAAAACCAAGACCTTCAACATACTCAAGAAGCACGGCGATTCATGGATCGAGGAGTTGCCAGCAGTGCTCTGGGCAAACCGAACTACACCAAGCCGAGCAACCGGGGAAACGCCTTTCTTCCTCGTCTACGGCGCGGAAGCGGTTCTCCCATCCGAGCTCACTCTGAGGTCTCCTCGGGCTACCATGTATTGCGAGGCTGATCAAGATCAGCTTCGCAGAGATGACCTCGACTACTTGGAAGAGCGAAGGCGGCGCGCGGCCCTCCGAGCCGCGCGCTACCAGCAGAGCCTGCGGCGCTACCATCAGCGTCACGTCCGGGCCCGATCACTCTGCGTCGATGACCTCGTCCTACGCCACGTCCAAACGCGTGCTGGATTGAGCAAGCTTTCACCAATGTGGGAGGGTCCGTATCGAGTGGTCGGCGTCCCCCGGCCGGGCTCCATACGGCTGGCCACGGGCGACGGCACTGAGCTGCCTAACCCGTGGAACATCGAACACCTTCGTCGCTTCTACCCCTGAGGGGGGGGTCGGGTGTCAGGTTTCGGGCTCGGGCCAACCCCGCACCCCCTCGGGCGTGTAGGGTTGGCCGGGGGCTGCCACACATGCACATTGTTATTTCTTTTTTTTTTCAGTACTTCAATAAAAGCAGTTTCAATTTCCTAAAGGCTGTATCTGTGCTGTTTTTTCCTTTTGAAAAATCTTGACTTGAAATAGGTCACTCGTGCTCAATCCTGCCCTCGGAGGCTCGGGTCGGCTAAAATCGTCAAACGGGGCCCAGAACCGAGCCGTGCCCCGAGGCGTGGTGAACTCCGGGGGGGAATCGGCAAAAACCCACAATCGGGTCACCCATAACCCTCGGTCACCACGTTCCCGGCCTGGCCAGTCTCGACATGTGGATCTCCCCAGGCACTAGCCCCGACCCGCGCCTTTTGAGGACCAGAACCTGGGCACAAGCCCTTATTCAAGCTAAGACACAAAAGGACCACGGCACAGATCATCCTCATCTCATACTCACAGCAAGATGAAATTAACACAAAAATTTCTTCATTTTTGATTACAGATTAAGTTGATCTATACAAAAAAGAGGCCCGAAGGCCTTAGAAGAAAGAAAAGAAGAAAAAACTGAAGAATGGCGGGGGTCTGGGGGCTCAATCCGATGCGCCCGGATCGCCGGCCTCGTCGTCACTGTCGTCTGCACCACCGGCATTGCCCTCCTCGTCGGAGTTGGGGGCGAACGCGAGCCGAGGGGCCGAGCCCTCGAAGCTGTCGACGATATGGTCGGCGGCATCCCGGACCTGCGCGCGTGCGCGGTCCTCGGTCCCAGGAGGGAACTCATCCAGCGCCATCCATGGAGAGAAATTGGGGTCCCTGGCCTGGTAACTCGCCAGGACGAGCTCCACCGCTCCTTGGGCGAGGTCCCTCGAGGATGACTTAATTGTCTTCTCGAGCTCCTCGGGGAGCCGTTGGAGAGCCCCGGCCATCTTCGAGAGGCGCTGGGCGAGGCCTCCCTGGTTGGCGGCATACTTTACGGTCCGCCCTCTCCAGAGGCCCACTTGCCGACCGGCGCGATCTAGGCGGGAGACGGCGTCCCAAAGCATGCCGGGCCCTACCTCGCCTGCCAAGCGGAGGGCTTCGACCTCCCCGGCGGACGAGTCCAGCGCGCCCTGCAGATCGGCGATGGTGCGTTCGGCAGCTGCGAGGCGGGCGGCTAAGTCGCTTTCGCCCGTGGCCGCCCCGCCGCTGCGCGCCCTCGCGTCCAGCTCCTTCGCCCGCGCCTCAAGCTCAGCGGCCCGTTGGTTCAGTACGGCCCTCTCGGCGCGGGCACCTTCCAGATTGCGGCGCGCCTGCTCCTCCTGCGCTGCCTCGCGGAGGGACAGGCTGACCGCCAGCTGTTGCGCCGCGGCCTCGGCCCCCTCGAGAGCTCGCTCCCGCTCAGTGAGCGCGTCCTCGCGGAGGCGGAGCGTGAACTCTTCTTCGGCGCAGGCAGCCTCGTGCGCCGCCAGCGTTGCTTCCCGGATGGTGACGGCGGCCTCGCGGTCCGCCAGATCCCTCTCCACGACGCAGGCGCGCTCTTCCAGCGCCATGGCGCGCGCCTCAAGGGCCTCTTCACGCCGCCGGGACGCCGCTTCGGTCTCCGCCGCCCGCTGTTCTCGGGCAGCGGCAGCGTCAAGCACCCCCTGGGCGGCGTCGAGCTTCTTCCCTAGCTCCGCCTCCCAGCTCCCGTATTGAAGGCGGAGGGTGTCCTGCGCCTCGTTCATCACGGTGGTGGCAATGAGGGCAGCCCCCCGCTCCTCCTCCACTTCCTTGGCGATCTCCGCCAGCACCTTCTTACGAGTTTCAAGCTCCGAGACGTGTCGGCGGTGAGCCTTACGGCCCACCTCCACCATGGCCTCCACCGAGCGTCGCCCCTCTTCGACACGCGCCCATGCGGCGTCGAGCTCCGCCCGCTCTGCCTGCAGGACCTCCACCTGGGCACTTAACCCATCCAACACCGTGGTGTTTGCGGCGGCCAAGGCCTGCAGAAGGGGCTCTGCGTTCAGTGGGGCGATAGAAGGCGTGGGGAAGAGCCGCCTTGGAGAGGATGCCACGCGGCTCGGGCCGCCGATGGAAGTGCCGGACTCGGGGATGTCCCCCGGACCCGTTTGGTCCTGAGCGTCGCCCGAGGGAGTGGGCCCAAGCGACGCGCCCGCAGCCTCGTCGCCAGCTGCCCCGGAAGTTGTCGCCTGAGCGTCACCCGAGGGAGTGGGCCCAAGCGACGCGCCCGCGGCCTCGTCACGAGCTGCCTCGGAAGTCGCCATCGCCTCGTCCTGGCGAAATCCGGCCTCCTCCCGAGCGGCTTCCCCGGCCTGGCAGGCCCGGGCGGCCTCCTCCCGAGCGGTTTCCTCGGCCTGGCGAGCCCGGGCGGCCTCTTGGGCGGCCTCCTCGGCTTCCCGTAGGCGATCCGCGGCCTCTCGCCGGTCAGATTCCCGCCTGAGGGCCTCTGCGGCCGCCGGATCCTCGGCCTCAGACTGGCCGGACTTGGAATGGCGGGAGGGACGCGACGGGATCTCGCTGAAACAAAAGAAAAAAAACCAGAAGACGAACAAGGTGGGTGAGTGAAAACTCGCGTTGAGAGAATGAATACAGCCACGATGGGTGAGAGATGAACCTGCGAGGAGGTCGGTTAAACGACCACTTTGGAGGGGAAATGAGGTTTCCCCGAGATGGTTCTGTCTCCCCCATCTTACGGGGCCGCTTCTTCTTGCGCTCCCCCTCGGGCTGCGATGTTGGCGCGGCCCCCTCCGGGCGCCTGCTGCTGGCACGCGCCGCCCCGCCCCCTCGGGGAGGAGATGGGGGAGGTGTTCCTCCCTGCTTCCTCTTCCCCCGGGCGTCGGCAGGGCGGCTGCTCCCCGGGCCCCTGTCGCGGGACCCAGAAGCACGACCCCCTCTCGGGGTAGATTGTTCCCCCCTGCGGCTCCCGCCCGCGCCGTCGTGGCCCTTTGGAGCTCGCTCCTCTGAGGCCCCAACCGCCATCATAATGGTCAGGATGGAGGCGCGGTCTGGATCGCTGCAGAGGGGGAGGATTCCTTGGGGAATGAGGGCCGCCTCTACGGAGTTGAGATTCAGCACCCGTTGGACCAATATCTTGAAGTCCTCAGGAGCCCAGTCCCATCTCACTCCCTGGTGGGTCCTTGTGAAGTCTTCGGACCCGGTGTACTCCCAGGCGTCCCGAGCGCGTCGCTGGAGCGGCGCAATCCGACGACGGAGGTAGTCGCCGTACACCATGGCCCCTGTGAGCCCCTGGGATCGCAGGCCCGCCAGGCGGTCGAGGACGGCGTCATAGCCATCCCCCAGATCTACCGGCGCCCGCCAGCTGGAGGCCTGCGCCGGGGGCTGGCTCGGAAGTCGGAGGCGCGCTTCGTCGGCGAGGGGAGTGTAGAACCAGTCGCTCTTCCAGTCGTCCCACTTCTTGCGGAGGGCGCAGGGGATGTAGCGGTTCAGCACCGGCCCCCGTGGCTGGAAGTAGCAGCCACCAACTACCGATGGCGGCGACACCGACTGCACGGTGAAGAACCACCGGAACAGCCGAAGAGATGGGCGCACCCCAATGAACATCTCGCACAGATGCGCGAAGATGGCCAATGTCATCACCGCGTTGGGGGTGAGGTGCGCCATCTGGAGATCGTAGAACTCCAGAACATCCATGAAGAAAGAAGAAAATGGCGGAACCAGCCCTGCCATTGCAAAGGGGAGAAAGAAGACGGACCGCCCCGGGTAGTCTGGCGCCGGGCGTCCCTCGCCCAGCGTGACTATCTCCCGGCCGGTGGCAGATTCCGGCATGAAGCGGCGCGACAGCCCAGCCTGCCTCTCGCTCACGATGCGGGAAGGCGGCAGCACGCTACCATCAAGCAGAGCGGAGCCCCGTGCCATGGCGCCGGAGGAAGAGAAGATTAAGAGCGAGCGCGTGTGGCGAAGGTAGGGCACAGGAAAGAAGGAGTTAGGGCGCAAGCGGCGAAGACAAGGGGAATAATGGCGAAAGGAAGGAAACAGATCCCTTCCTCAGTGCCTTTATACTCTTGCCAACGCTGTGCCCGGCTCCTCGCTTCTCGCGCCCACTATTTCGCCCCCTCGTTTCTCGCGCCCACGCTTCCACTAATCCCATTCGCCCGCTTGCGGCGCATGAGGTGGATATGCGGTTGTGGCAGTCGAGATAGATCATATCGTGCGCGCGTTAATTACGCTCGCCGACCGAAGCGACGTTACCATATCTCCAGACGAAACGAATCGCCATGTCAAGATTCGTGTGCTACTCAAGTAATGTGGCAGTCTTGAAGAGACTGCTCATTGTTGACAGCCGAATTACCATTGCCGATGTGCGTGGTTTGTGACCGTTGGGTTTCTGCCCAATTGTGGAGACCGGTCCCACCTGTCACCAGGCCTTAGGAGTGGCGTCACGCCCGACCGTTTCCCTTAAAGAGGGCGATCGCCCTGGCATAACGCCGGGGGCTACTGTCGGTGACATGGGATCAGGAGTATCATGACTAGAGGTTTGAGGCAGACACAATCGCACACGTGGCCTGGCACCCCCGAGGGACGTCGGGCCCGAGGGTGATGTGTTCGCCCTCCTCTTAGTCCCCCCGAGGGGGTCGGGCCACACCCGCCTCGGCCCCGAGGGCCGAGGCACCCCGACCCCTCGTGGGTTTTTGCTCCGCGTGTATGGGTTAGGTGAGCACAGTGGGGCTCACCTAACCACATTTATTGCGGTTTGGCTGAGCGTGTCACGCCGCATGTAACGCAGTGCAGTGCACTCGTTTATCCGGTCTGTGACCAGTCACAGACCGGTCAGATCGCGGGTTAGGTGGTGACAGGCGATCTGACGCACGCCTCGCCCCATCCCATCAGGACGAGGGCTTCTAGGCGCTCGTCCCCAGCTGGAGCTAGCGTGTTACCTCCCAGAGATGGCACGTTAGTCCTGGTCAGATATATGCCAGGCTTCATCCTAACCATTACAGGCAAGATGTTGTGTGAAGAAGGGCGAACATGTAGATTGCTAAGCTGACACGTGGTGGACAAGAATGACCGACGTGACGGGTCTGACACCGGTCATGTCGTCAGCAGACAGCCACGATTCCACGTCGCACCTGCTCCCGGCGAAAGTGGAGGTAGTTGTGGGCCGTCTCATCAGAAGATGACTCGGACGGCAACTATACAAATCTCCGTCCATTTATGAAAAGGTGGGGTAAGTCCCCACAAAAAAGAGAGAAATGGTGCATGTGGTATCCCCTTAAGATATAAAAGGAGGACCTAGCCCACTGAGAGAGGGGACTGATTTTTCCAGATAGGGAACCCAGAACAAGGGAGCGGCTGGCTCATACTTTGTAGCTCCTTCATACACAGATCTCCCAAAACACAGGAGTAGGGTATTACGCTTCTCAGCGGCCCGAACCTGTATACATCGCCCGTGTCTTGTGTGTTTCCTGTCTCGCGAACCTTCCACATACAGAGAGCTTAGAATCTCACCCTGAGTCCCCGGCCGAACCGGCAAAGGGGGGCCTACGCGGTCTCCCGGTGAGGAGCCCCACGCTCCGTCAATATGTTACTTCGCATTTATCCTAATACATTTTTTTATCTTGCAGAAAAGACGTGTTGTCGGAGTCGTCCGTCAAGCCTGAGTGGAAGAGCTAGCCCTAGAAGGAATTGGAGCAGGCAAGTGACGTAATAATATAAATGATTGTTATATTTGTAATGCAATTAATTAAGATTATTAGACCTGTAATTAGACTTATCATATAAGATTGTGTAGTGTTCTAATATTATTTGAGTTTTAATATAAGATTATTTTATTGCAAATTAGACTTAGTATGACATTATTGACTACGGAATTGGTGCGACTCCTAGGAATTGACTATTGTAGTCTTAATTAGACTTAGCATATACGCACGAAACACTTAGCATACATTACTATTTTAGTCTTAGCATGTAATATTATTTGAGTTTTAATATAATATTACTTTATTTGTAATTAGACTTGGTATGTAATTATTGACTACGGAATTGGTGCGACAAGTAGCAATTGACTATTGTAGTCTTAATTAGACTTAGCATATACGCACGAAACACTTAGCATATACATGACTATTTTAGTATTAGCATGTAATATTATTTGAGTTTTAATATAAGATTATTTTATTTGTAATTAGACTTAGTATATAATTATTTACTAGCTAGGGTTGTATAATATACGTCACCTAGACTTAGCTTATATCACGATTTGTAATTAGACTTAGCACGTAAGGTTGTGTAGGGTTCTAATGTACGACATTTACACTTAGCATACATGACTTAGATTGTTAAAACATAAATGTCTCGTGACTTAGCAGATGTTTCTTGTATCAATAGATGGCTGACCGCGATGAGGAACAGATATTGTACGATACAATCGCGGAGGGAAGCAGCCAATACTGGAATGAAGAAGAGGGGAACGAGGATCCAAACCAGTACTTGAACGAGGAAGGGAACGTGGAGAGGGATGCGGAGGGGAACCAGCAGGGGCACGTGGAAAGGGATGTGGAGGGGAACCAGGAGGAGGAGGCTAGTGGTAGTCAACCCTCCGTTGGACAGAAGAGGGCACGCGGGCAACGAGGTGCAGCGAAGAAGCTTGAGGGTCGGCACATCATAACGGAAGTGGAAGAAGATGGACGTCCTAGTGCCCCGGCCGAAGCCGCCAAGAACTATGTACGTCACAGCGGTTGGGTTGTGCGGGATAACGTGCCTGTCAGTACGGTGTACTGGCGAAGAACAAGGGCACGCGGAGATCATGAGAGCTTTGTCCCAAATTCGGAGAAAGAGATGCTGTGGACCACAATGCTCGAGACATTCACCCTTCCTGCGGGTACAGAGGACAAAGTGAAAAGGTGGACTCTGAAGAAAATGGCAGAACAGTTTCAGAGCTTCAAGGGAGATCTGTACCAGAAGTATATACTGAAGGGGCAGACACCGAACTTCGACACATTCCCAAAGCTAAGGGATCACTGGGACGAGTTCGTTGCATATAAGACAGGTGAACAAGGGAAGGCGATGATGGAAAGAAACAAAGAAAATGCCGCCAAGAAGAAGTACCATCACCACTTGGGGTCAGGAGGCTATAGCGTCGCGATGTCGAAGTGGGAGCAGATGGAGGCTAGCTTGATTGAGAGGGGTATCGAACCGGCAACAGCCAATTGGCCGGAACGATCGAAGTTCTGGTACTATGCTCACGGTGGAACGCTCAACCCAGCTGATGGCTCACTGGTCTTCGGCTATCAGATACAAGAGGCTGCGCGACGACTAACAGATGCAGTGGAAGCCTCCTCTCAGGGCACGTTCCGACCAGACAGAGATAGGGACGAGCTGACACTCGCCCTGCAGACTCCAGAGCATCCAGGACGAACTCGAGGGAAAGGGGTGATTCCTTGGAAGATTGGTTTCAAGGAGGACATCCACACGTACAGGAGTCGGATGAGGAGCAAGAGAGATACCGAGGCGAAGATTGCAGACCTAGAGTTCCGAGTATCGAGCTACGAACTCAACATGCAAGAGGAGGTGGCAAGGAAGGTTGATGAACGCATGGCCGCACATCGGTCCCATGATCCCCAGCTGACCATTCCTCCTGCAATGGTGAGCCCGTCAGGAAACCGTAGCAGCTGCGCCTCAACGGGGCAGGTAGGATCACAGAGCATGGACGCCATGCAAACACAGGACGAATCGACCTGTCCCGTTGATGACATCACTCAGCGGACACCATGTGAGCTGCATATTCCTTTCAAGAACTTATCAATAAAGGTAAGATTTAGCCATTCTGCTAGTTGCTGCTTATATATGTTGATTACTAATAAATAATCTCTCACAACATGAAGGTGGCGTCGGGCATGGCCATCCCAACGGACCCTTCAGGTACTTACCACTGCAGGCCGATTCCAGCAGGATACTCCAAGGTCGAAGTTGAGTTGGTCAAAGGCGCGTACGAGGACCTCGAGCTGGATTACCCTGGAGGAGACGGTGAGACGCATCTACGAGACACATGCCATGCCATTATTCTATGGCGCAGGCGGTACATCATCCTCCCTGGGCGACAAGCGGCGTCTCGTGCACCATCTCCTCCGGCTCCGCCATCTCCTCCTCAGGATCCTGCACCGTCTCCTCCTCATGCTCCGCCAGCACCGTCTCCACCTCAGGCTCCAGCATCGACTCCTCAGGATCCTGCACCGACTCCTCCTCGTGCTCCTACACCTACTCCCCCGCAAGCTCCTCTTCCGGCACCTTCAAAGTCAAGGGCCCCCCCAGCTCCACCGCTTGCCCACACAAGGGCAACAAAGAAGGCGAAAGTTGACGCCGCCAAGAACAAGGACCCGGGGTACGATTGCACGCAAGAGGAGCTTGACGCTTACGTTGCATCAGAAGTCAAGAGACAATTCAAGCCTCGAAGTCCAGAAAAGAAGATTCCTATAGACCCCAGTGTCAGGAACTTCTTCAGGGGTATGTCTGCATCTGTCAAGGAGGCCATCAAGCTATCGGACTATGAGCGAACGCTGAAGAAAGCATCTTCTGGAAAGTCCAAACCAGTCCCTCAGCTTGGAGAGCAACCAAACCAGGAGATCGAGCCGTTGGTGACCGGTAAAGAAATGACGATAGAACAATTTATTACTGACACCGGTCTAACTACGGATCAATTGCTAGGAGTCGCACCAATCGAAAAGGCGGAAGTGAAATACATGTACGAACTCGGTAAACCGCTTGTCAAGCCTGAGCTGCTGCAGTCCCTACCCACACAAATGTACAAGTTCCATCAGCTGTACATGGAGATGAGCGCCACCGGTAGAGAGATGATCAGAGCGAGGATCAGGGACACGGACTTCTTGCAAGGAGATGACATTCTCTGGATCAATTTCAGGGGAATCTACGAACTATACCAGCTAGACGCCCTCGACGTCTCTATTATGAGTTGCTGGATTTTGTAAGTATATCGTTCAGTTAGATTTCTTACTATACGTCTCCTTTAATTAATTAGGTCCTTGTATATAAGTAGACCATAGAAAATAATATACTCCCTTTTATCGTTGTAGAATGGAGATTCAAAGGGCCCGACGGCGGAGGGTTTTCGATACTGGATTCATCGACCCTCGGAAAGTAAACGTCGCAATGCTCGACCAATATCCACAAGAAACAGAGGACAATCTCGTCCATCTCCTGAAGGCGCAGCATTACAAGACGTTCATACTGTTGCCATACAACACAGAGTTAGTTTAATTTTACTGTCTTCCTACATACCAAATTTCATTCCCGTACGAACTTGCTAAGTGTTTCATATGTAATGCATCCCACGCACATTGCAGATTCCACTGGGTGCTTTTACTCATCGACCTGGAGGCCTGCACCGTCAACGTATATGACTCAATGGATAAAAAAGAGTCTACGTTTGACAAGGTTTTCGAACTTATAGACAGGTACCGTCATAAGTTCCTTTGTTAATTAAGAAAATCTTGTTATGTTAATTGCTACTACGAATCATAGCTTTAAACTCCATGTAGGGCTTGGTATCGGTTCCGTCATTTGGTCCGCGGCAAATGGAGAGAAAGACTTAGGCGGAAGTTCAAATTTCCTGTGAGTACACATGCTCTACATTTATATTTCTCCGATTCAAATACATACAAGTGTATATTAATTAGATCTCTCGTTGTTTGTCATTTATTTGTAGTGCGCAAAGCAAAAGCAGGGAACTAACTTGTGCGGCTATTACGTGTGCGAGTATTGCCACTGCCTTGCAAACCAAATCATCACCACAAGAGAGCTCGATGTACGTACAAATAAATTCAAAATTTCATTACGTAGCGATTTCTTGTTTAATTACTAATCAATTTCATACATTCATATAGTTTATTCGCATGAGGGATAACCTGACCACACACAAGGAATTTATCGCGGCGGTTCAAGAACAACTCATGGGATTCATCAACGAAGAAATCCTTGATCCCAAGGGTGAATTCTACTACGACGGAAACACAATTCACCGGTCCTTAGCTTCTGAGCTAGCAGCGAGTACTACTACTTCGAAATCGTAGCTAGCTAGGACATATAATGGATTGTAATTAATACATGACTACATATGTTTCTATATGCATGTATACACATTTTCTATAATGTAAATATATTTTGTTCATATATATATCTATATACATATGCATTTGCATAACATATATATGTATAAATACATATACATATATATATATATATATGTGTGTATGTGTGGATAATGATAGAAAGTTTTATAATATGAGACGGAGGAACTAGTCAACTGGACGTGGATCGATGGATAATTGTGGTGCGAAGCTGTTATGTGCGGTGCAATATAATAGTGGTAGATGCATGTCGATGGAGTCAAACAAGTGGACTATACATACTGATCAGCTAGGTACGTCCAATAAGTCAAAGGAAGGGTCACGGGGCTGGTGGCATCTCTCAGCTGGCACTAATTAATTAAGTACGAGTATATTAGAGTACACGTATATATGCTTAATTCCTGATTTATTTGCTATACATACAGTAGCTAGCTAGCTAATTAAGGTAGGCGGAACGAACAGCATGCAGGCACAGGCTCTTGAGATGTAATTAAGTAACGTATCTCTAGCTATTGCCTTTGCAATACAAAGCTTGCCGATCCTACCTCGAGGTAGCTAGTAGTTGTTACACTTACACATCAATCACAACTTCACAGGTAGATACATATACTCCTATATAGTAATATAGTTTGGATCTGCATGCAGCCTACTACTACTAACCCGGTTTAATTAACACAATTTATTATTTACTACTAACTAACGTACATATTTCTAGCGATTAGCTTGCAACTAAAAGACAGATATGTATAAATGGAGATATATATCGTAGGAGTATCACATCATATTCTAGCATGATGCAAAGAGATAGTACTGTAGTTTGGCCGACGGGATTGATATATCAATGCATGCATGCATCTGCATGGATCGATGCATTTGCTGCCTGTCAAGTCAAGTCAGCCTACTCTGGTTGAGAATGAATCGTATGCTACTATACTTATTATTATTATTATTATTAGAATGAATTGTACTCTCTCCGCTTTAAAAAAAATCAATCCTAAGCCAGGATTGTTTTATTTACAGAGTTTTTTTATTGTCCTTGACAATAAGCGGTACCAAATCGTAGCCGTCGATCTAGCGACATCGAACGGCTGCGATTGGTCCGTACTGCATGGTACCGCAAGCCCCGATTGAGGAGGTACCGCGAGTGGGAGGGTAAACTAGTACTTCCACGTCCGAGCTCATCCGTTTGCGGTGCTTTGATTTGCAGCCCTTTGGGAAGAAGGGCTAAAATCCAATGCGAGCTCGCCATAGTTTTCGTTCGCTGGCCGCAACTGGTGAGCATCGTGGACCCAAATCCATTGCCGCCAGGCAGCATCAGTGCCGTCTGCTGCATTGTCGACTATCGCCGTTAGGGATGGATTTGGAACCCACGGTGGACGCCGCCAACTCCGACCGTGCCAGAAGTACAAGTCCGGCCGCATCGCCAGCCGCCGTCGACGAGGGGCAGAGAGGGAGCAGCTTCCCCTGGGAAAACACCTCGAAGGACACGCAACTTTCCTTCTTACTGCCTATATGCTCGATTCCACGGCAACCAAACGCGTTCGTCAAAGTAGAATCCACGAAGCCAATCTGGTGATTCAAGACGACCCGTACTAGCAGCGGCGGCGCGACGACAACACACTGAGACAATTCGCTCAACAGGCGAGGATGCGACGGTGGCCTCGGTGAGGGCGTCGATGCGATGGCGGCCGCTGCGGCGTGGATGCGACGGCAAGGACACACGAGTTGGGATGGCGGTGAGAGCTCGCAAGGGACGGAAAGCAGGAGGATTAAGAACTACGCAGCGACGACATCTGACGGCCTCACCTACCTTTCGGTCTCCCGCAGCGACGGTGTCGTTCCTCACCGATGGATTTTTTAGCCCGATCCTACCCCTCCTAAACCAACGGTCAGATTTAATTGGTACCTGGTACCTCATAGTACCTTCTCAAGAATAGGAAAAAAGTATACTACTATACTTATTGCTATTACTGTTACTCCATGTGAAGCCCATACAACACTAATAATTATAGTGACTTGAGTAGCACCATAATATTCTAAGTTTAAATTTTCATAGATTAAGCCAATGTGAACTGTTCTCCATAGATCAAGTTTTACTGTGATGTACTGAACTGTTTTTTTTTTCGTTTTTAATTTCTAGGAGCTGAAAAAATTAAGGCAATGTGTTGACCATTCGATGTTGATCCAACGGATGGCACAAATCCCCACACCGCACGACACCTCGGCTAACAACTGGCTGAGCGTCAGGCAAGGCAAAGGGGTCCGTCCTATAAATAAAGGAAACAGAGGCTGCTCCTTTATAGCTTCAAGGTCTGAAATCTTCCATCCCCATCCAGGACTTTGATGATCTCTTCTCTTGAGTCTTGATCCATCCATCACCCACAATAATCCTAATCACAAGTGGGCGTGAGAGAGAGGGGGCCAGAAGGTCAACCTTTGATTTAATTAGCAGGCAGGAATTAAGAGGCAGCTAACAGTAGCAGTAGCACACAATCAAGCTCAACCCTCATATATCCCGTGATCCATTGTTCAGACCTGCCTTATTACTAGCTGTAGAGATCTTAATTTTATTGTAAAGCAAAGCTCTCACCTTTATTTATAACTAGCTGCCCTTCCCTTGCATCCTATTCCTTCCCTGCATCAGAGCAGCGAGCTCGCTCTCCATCCCCTGCGTGCCATGGGCAACTGCTGCGGAACCAAGATTAGCTCCGACGCCATCTCCCGGAACGCATCTGGTAATCTAGCTTCTTCAATTCGCTCTCGTATATATTTCACCATCTAGCTAGCTGCATAGGACGTACTAGGAGTAGATAGATTCTTGATTCAAGTAAAAAAGTAACCGCTGAGTAGTGAGGCATGTATGATTAGGAATGGAGATGTTCGTTTGTGCCTGCCTGCAATTTGTTGATCATTCCTAATTGCTTGAGTTTGTTGAAATCGATCCTAGTAGGTTAGGTAGATCATGCCGTTTCCAGTTCCAGTTGAACTGAAATAAGCGATCGGTTTCAGACAGAGACAGGACGACGCCTGCACATACTAGTAGTATATCATCTTGTACTAATCCTTGATGGACTAGTATAGTATGAAATCATTCACTTTTGTAACTAAATATTATGGTCATCTCAATCAATCTGAGAAAGAAGTTGTTATATAGATGAGGCTTCTGCATTGTGCGGTGGCGTTAACTGGTTGGTAAATTGACAATGCATGCGTATGATATGAGCTCATTAATTGGTGGTCAGGTTCAAGAAGAAGAAGATCAGGAAGCAGGAGGAAGGGGACGGGGCTGAGCAGCCGGGTGTCGTCGTCGGTGGCGGCGGTGACCCCACGGAGCGAGGGCGAGATCCTGCGGTGTGCCAACGTGAGGAGCTTCGCGTTCAACGAGCTCAAGACGGCGACGAGGAACTTCCGGCCCGACAGCGTGCTCGGCGAGGGAGGCTTCGGCTCCGTCTTCAAGGGTTGGGTGGACGAGAACACCTTCCTCCCCAGCAGGCCCGGCACCGGCATGGTCATCGCCGTCAAGAAGCTCAACCAGGACGGCTTCCAGGGCCACAGGGAATGGCTGGTATGGATTTTCTTTCTTTCTGCATAACTCTTGATTGATATACTACTGTAGTATATAATAACTTGCATTTTAATTTGCAGGCCGAAGTGAACTACCTTGGGCAACTGTCACACCCAAATCTTGTAAAGCTTGTAGGCTACTGCCTTCAAGATGAGCAGAGGCTTCTTGTCTACGAGTTCATGCCTCGGGGAAGCTTGGAGAATCATCTTTTCAGGAGTAAGCCGCGCCTCCTCTCAACTGCCCTTTTCTTTTTCTTTTAATTTATTATTACTAGTATATATATTCGGGATGATTTTGATTTTTCTCAACCGAGAAGTCTGAAACGGATGGTGGTGTTGACAAGTTTTGGACGGCCTTGCACAATGCAGGGGGCTCACATTTTCAGCCTCTCTCCTGGAATCTTCGAATGAAAGTTGCCCTTGGAGCAGCAAAGGGACTTGCCTTTCTCCACAGCGACAAGGCCAAAGTTATCTACCGTGATTTCAAGACTTCCAATGTTCTTCTCGATTCGGTACGCTACTATCAATATACGTTCGTCGTTTTATCCTCATCTCACAAGCATTAATTAATTGTCAGTTGTTAAATTGCTGATCAATATATGATAATTCGATTCGGTGCCTCAACTCTACTCTCTTGTTCGTCACTGACAGAACTACAATGCAAAGCTGTCTGATTTCGGGTTGGCAAAGGATGGGCCAACTGGTGACAAGAGCCATGTCTCAACAAGAGTTATGGGCACATACGGATATGCTGCTCCTGAATATCTTGCGACAGGTAAGCATTCAGACCTGCGCTGCAAATTTTCAATTTGATTCTTGTTTTGCTCAAACCTTTTCCTACAACTATTTATAGAATTTCAGTTGTTACTAGTAGAAGTATATGTTAAAGATCAGACTTTATATATGTAATGATAATGAAAGGTCAGATGCATTTTAGCAAGACAATCTCTGCATTTGCCAGGGTTGCTAGCTGTTGTTGTTAGGCTATCTCCAACAATCAAACCCAAAATACAGGACCCATTTCATATTTGCATAGCGCTAAAGTCAAATAGTTCAATACCTATTTTTGATCTTCTCTAACAATAAGACCTAAAAGAGAACCCTTCCTATAAATAGGTCTTCAAGAGAGAGGATACTCAGATTTAGGTTATGCTTCTTATAGCACGCAAAATGAGTCTTCTGTATAGGTACTCTGTTGGAGGCTAAAATAGTACTATCGAAGACCCATTTTGGATTTAGGTGCTCTTATGGGTCACTTGTTGGAGACAGTCTTATGTATGCAGATGCAGTAGGTATGTGTAAGGATTAAAAGGTTATAATGAAAGCTGGTCTGCTTGGCAGCTTGTGCTCGTCCTGAAGCACTAGACGAAGTAGTAAAGAATACTCATCCTCTCCTGTTGAAAGCTGAAGTCATATATAGAGTAGTTAGGTGCAGACAAGTCTGTCCAATTTTTTTGTCATGGTTTCAGACCGGCCTAACTGGCTTTGCTTAAATGTGGACTGGACCCCTTGAGCACATGTGCTAAACCAAATTAATTACACTTTCTTTAGTTAATTACTCACTCGATCATATATCCACAGAAATAAAAAATGCTGCACAATCTTGTACGTACTACAGTACTACTACCTAGATATATACTATATACTAAGAAATTAAGAATGCCGAGAAAGACCTGTAGTCTCAGATGAGCTGTACTCTAATAGTATTAAGCCCACTAGGTAGGTGTCGGTTAATCTGTAATGCATACAGCATCTAAACAGAAACGTAGCTCAGCTAATGATGATGCATCTGAATGTTGGATGGTGCAGGGCATCTGAGTGCGAAGAGCGACGTGTACAGCTTCGGGGTGGTGATGGTGGAGATGCTGTCGGGGCGGCGCGCGCTGGACAAGAACCGCCCCGCCGGCGAGCACAACCTGGTGGAGTGGGCTCGGCCCTACCTCAGCAGCAGGCGCCGGATCTTCCGCATCCTGGACGCCCGCCTCGCCGGCCAGTACTCGCTCGCCGGAGCCCACAAAGCGGCGGCGCTGGCGCTGCAGTGCCTCTCCGCCGACGCCAAGAACCGGCCCACCATGCACCAGGTGGTCGCCGCGCTGGAGCAGCTTCAGGAGACGACGACCACGTCTCATCATCATCGGTCGCCGCAGAGCAGGATGTTGCTCGGCGGCCGTGGCTTCAACGCCAGCGGCAGGTCGTCTGCTGGTGCTGGTGCTCGTCCGAGGCGGCTGTCGGCGTCGCCTCTGCCTGCCTGAGTGACACATATGGCGACGGCGTGTTAATTAGTAGATTATTATATTCCTTGATGATGAGTGACTTGTAAATCAAGAGGCATGCAGATTGATTGCTTGATTAAGCTTCTTCATTCATGTTGGCCGCTGCAAATCCGACCGACTCTTCTCCTTCCTTCCTTCCTTCCTTTCTCCCTTTTGCAACAACTTGTACAGTTCTTTTTTTCATTTTTTTTAACGTACTACACCAATTATATATATGTACCTTGAATAAAACAGAAATTGACGGCAAAATTTAGTGGACTTGGCTACTCAAATCCATAGCGGATTCATTCAATATCTCGATCAAAAATCTCCAATTGCCGTGGTCTCTTGTCGAGATATAAGTTCCTTGTCCTTCGCACTCGCCCAATATCTCGAATACATACACGTAGGCGTGGTCGTGTGGCATTTTAGTGTTGCACGGTGTGTTCGGAACTCATTCCCGACCCCTATCCCTCCCTCGTTTTCCGCACGCACGCTTTTCAAACTGCTAAATGGTGTATTTTTTTAAAAAAAAATCTATACGAAAGTTGCTTAAAAAATTCAAATTAATCCATTTTTAAAAAAAAACTAATACTTAATTAATCACATGCTAATAGATCGCTCCGTTTTCCGTGCGGGGAGATGGGTTTCCATTTGTAAATAGGGATGTCCATACTAGCCCCCTCAACTATTGCATTTGTCTAAAATTCACCTTTAAATTTTAAACTGGATATAACTCACCTCTCAATTAATAACTCACCTATACTGTATATCCTGCTAGCTCCATCCATTATTGATTTGTGATTACTCCTTTTGTTCTAAGCTAGCACTTGCATCATGGTCATGGGAGAAGAAGACCCTAGTAGTAGTGGATGCAGTAGCGTGTATGGACAGTAGGTGAGCTCTCCGTGTTCTTTATGGCCGGATTCACTGACGCCGTCCTCGTTGTAGCCGATCCACGCACCAGGGCCAAGGTTGTGCTCATTCCTGTGCCGACGCGAACCGTAGGTGCTCACGCGTTGCTTTGTCCCGCGCTGCCACCTCCTCTCATCACCTTGAGCCGACTCTCACCGCAGCCACTCGCTGCTGCTCTGTTGTCGCCGTCTTTCCGCTGCTCCTTCCTTGAGCCGCACCTGCACTGACGCCTCCTATAACTAACCATAGGCCTGACATGTAGCATTTGTACAGGTGGCATGCTCTGTGACTTCCACGCGTGCACAAAACCACTCAAGGGGATAAAATGTATAGTTAAGGGTATAAAATATCCGGTTTTATAATTTGAGGGTGTATTTTAGGCAAAGTTAAGATATAGGGGGGGGGGTATAAAATGAACTTATCCAAAATATCGCACGTGGTGTTTTCTAATATTTCAGTAAATATTTTTTTTATGTATCACCAACTACAACATAGTGTTTCATATATGAAAAAAAAATTGTTCCAACTAAAAATATAATGATACTCACTCCGTAAAAAAAAAAAACCTAAGGGGTCTTTCTAGGTTGGTTTTTTTTTTTGGAAATAAGGGATGTGAAACAAACTCGACGTAATATTGAGGGACAGCGAGTGAACTTATCCCAAAGAAAAGAAACATCTCCACAAGATGGGCCGGGCCGGGCCGAGCCGTGAAGAGAAGCAAATCGGCCCAGGAAAGAAATAATAATAAGGCGATATATGGAAGGAAACAGAAGTGGATGAGAGGAGGCGATGAGAATGGCCGCGCCGCAGCAAGTGCATGTGCGTGCCGCCCCGCTCGCGCGCGCGCTCCGAACTCGCGTCGCCGCCGCCGCCGCGTCTGCGAGCTCTCCCGAACGCGCGCTCCTCGGCCTCTCCGAACCGGATCTCCGGCAGCTCGCCGTCGACCTCGGCCAGGTTCTTTCCCATGCTTCCTTGCCCTATCCCGCTTCTTCGATTGTTTGTCCTGCGCCTTACTGTTGCACGCGTTTTTTGCAGCAAAGTTACAGGGGGAAGCAGCTTCACGACCTCCTCTACAAGTCCAGGGCCAAGCAAATCCAAGAATTTAGCCACGGTAATGTGCTAAAGCTCCTGCCGGGGACAATGCACGCCACCTGTTTGTTGTTTTGCTCCGAGCCGTCAGGTTCTTGACTCGCTTGTATGTGCAGTACCAAAGGTGTTCCGTGAGGCCTTGGTCGGCGCTGGCTGGAAGGTTGGCCGCTCGCCAGTGCACCATGCTGTGACGGCCTCCGATGGCACTACCAAGGTTAAAAGCCTCCTTGTGTCGTGACTCCAAGATATCTTTGAGACAAGTACATCTAGCCTTGTGTGCTCACTTGGCATACTTTTTTGATCCTATGAATTGGAAATTAGGATTTTATAATCCTGTAACCAGTGCAAAAACTATCATCGAGCGTACATGGTTGCTATTGTACACGTGCGCATCTTCCCTTGCAAAATTTGAGGGCTATAAACTAGATCTCCCTTTATCCTTGCAGATACTTCTCAAGTTGGAGGATAACAGATTGATCGAAACAGTAGGGATCCCTGTCGATGATGACAAAGGCCCGTCAAGACTCACTGCCTGCGTTTCATCACAGGTGCTGTGAAATTCATACCTCGGATTTTGGACATTACCATAGTCAGAGCGCATGCTTGTTTTACAGTTTGATACTAGTGCTGCAGGTTGGCTGCCCCTTGCGTTGCTCATTTTGTGCCACTGGCAAGGGAGGGTTTGCAAGAAACCTTCATGCACATGAGATTGTTGAGCAGGTTGTCTCTCCACAACCCACCTAGTACAGCGTTTATGTACAAAAAAGATAAATTGTGCTTGTTCTTGCACAACAGATTAATATTCTGGCGTTGCAGGTTTTGGCCATAGAGGAGACGTTCCAACACAGGGTGACAAATGTAGTGTTCATGGGGATGGGTGAGCCTATGTTGAACCTGAAATCAGTTTTAGAGGCACATCGATGCTTGAACAAGGTTTGCCAAACTGAATTTTTTTCTTAGTTCCTTTTGCTCAAGTAGTTTTTGTGAATCATTGTCATTGTATCATACAATAATTTGTATGCCTTTCAACTTTGATTTTTTTTTTGGCAGGAACTAAAAATTGGGCAAAGGATGATAACAATCTCCACAGTAGGTGTTCCCAGCACTATAAAAAAGTTAGCATCTCACAAGCTTCAGTCAACACTTGCAGTCAGGTACACCCCCCCCCCCCAAAAAAAAAAAAGAAAAAGAAAAAAGAACACCTGTCTTCACACCAAGATTTAATAATGTTCTCATTTTGTTCCTCCTTACAAAACCTGTGTTGTCTATCGGTTTTTTTCTTGAAATACTTGCCCTTTTCACAATGTCTAAACTCTGAAGCTAATCATCGTTGACACTGATATTTTAACCGTGGGTAGCATTGTTTTTGTAATCTGTTTGCTGACTGGTCTGCTATGTTGGAATCAGCCTGCACGCCCCAAATCAGAAACTACGGGAAACAATTGTTCCAAGTGCAAAGTCATATCCCTTGGAGGCACTAATGGATGACTGCAAGAATTACTTCCTCGAAACTGGACGAAGGGTATCCTTCGAGTACACTCTGCTAGGTATGCTCACTATGCCTGGATCCATGTGCTTAAGAGGAATAATGCTAAAGCTGCTTTACCAAACTAACGCGCCTGAACTGAATTCCCTCCAGCTGGGATTAATGACGCAAAGGAGCATGCTGAAGAACTTGCAGAGCTACTGCATACATGTGGCGGTGGTTATCATGTGAACCTAATTCCTTATAATCCGATTCAAGGTTCTGAATACAAGAGGCCCTACAGAAAAGTGGTATGCTTGTATCGCTTATATATGCATTAGTAAGGAGTTGTTCAATTTGAGCTGCTGTATTTTATGCATATGATACCTGATATGGACAGGTTCAAGCGTTTGTTGATGCGCTAGAAGCTCGGAAGATAACCGTAAGCGTTCGACAAACCCGTGGGCTTGATGCTAATGCCGCTTGCGGACAACTAAGGAATGAGTTCCAGAAGAATCCACTGCTTGAATCATCACCTTCATCAGAGCCCAACCTCGTACCAGCTTGATGAGAAGACTGAGTTCATGATGGCCATGCACAATGATTGCAGATTATCAGTCCATCACACTGAAAGCTGATATTGTACTCGTAGTTGTTTTCGGCATTTCCTGATGTATTTGAATTTTCAAGAGTTGTTATAAGTAGATATATATTTAGTGCCACATACGGGTGCTATAGAATCATTATGCACATTGCTTAGGTATGTAATCTGCCTGACGTTGTGAAAAATGGCTCTTCCTGAATATCACCAGATGCGAAAATTTCCACACAGCTTGATGAGAAGAATTGAGTTCATGGCCACACAGTGCTGATCGTCAGTCCAATCAAATTGTAAAGCTGATATTGTCGTAAATTTGTCTTCGGCATTCAAGACTCCCGACGTATTGAATTTTCAAGTTTATAGATGTATTTAGTGCCACATGAGGCTAGTATAGAGTTATATAGAGCAATAGAGCATGCATATTGCATAGAGTATGGAATCTGCCTGACGTTCTGTAAAACGACTCTTCCTGGATATCCATACGGCTTGTGCCCACAAGATAGGGGAATTCCCATACGGCTTAGTTTTAGGAAGCTCAAAATGGAAGATATCGTATAACATTTCAATTCATTTGCTGGATACCTTTACTATAAAACCTTCATAGCTTGCAAATAATGTACAACAATTTACAGTATCCACAAAGTGACATTTAAGACTAAATGCACAGGTGTTAAAACGTAAAGCTTCATTCTATGATTGCTACAACTCTGTTTAGGAGGTTTAGGCCAAACGCTGTATCTTCAGAGTTCACCTTAGCAGTGAGGTCAAGTGGTTCCGAGATATGCCCTTCCGCGAGGATGGTAATTAGGCAAGGGTTTGAAGTGCTCAGGATCTCACTGCTGAATCGCCAGCATAAGCCAGAAGCATCCTCAATGCTGAAGGTCACTGGCATATCCATTGAAACCAAGTGGAAGTTGGCATTGCTGAGTATTTTTGACGCGAGGCTCTGGGCTATCAGAAGGTTCTTATCAGTGTGCTCTTCACTATCATCGTTGTGCTCAAGCTTCTGAAGATGATCTTTGAAAGTGCACCTGTGGTGATGTCTTCATATTAGTTCTAGCATATATAGTCGATAGAAGTGATCATGAAGCCTAATTTGATATAGTACAGAAAACAACCAAGAAACTCTTCCTTTGTTTTTTTTTGTTCTGATTGCCTTTTTGGTAAGTAATAAAACCCATAAGCAATAGCAAGAAATTGCAAATATGCAAATATGAAAAGCTTAAGGTGGTGTTATGGCATTATTAGGATAAGCCCTAAATGCTGAAACTTCAGAGAAACCAATATGTGCAAATAAAGCTAGCATTATAACATAGTGGAGACTGGTGGAAGTCTCGTAACATGACCAGAAGTATAACATAGTGGAGACTGGTGGAAGTCCGTAACACGACCAGAAGTATAACATAGTGGAGACTGGTGGGGATTTACTGACCTTCTAGCATACTCAAACATTCCCCTCAGTTGGTTTTCCTTGCATAGAAAAGCATTTAGGTCCATGGGCAGTGGCCGCACAAAATAAGCAATGTCAGGATGAAGTTTTGCTGGATGCCTTTTCCCATTGCAGAGCACAGACAACTTAAGGGGCAATAGATGGTGATGGAAGTGAACCTGAAGAACCATCTTTTCCGTTTGTTCGGGAGCCAATAATTGTATCTCTTTATCAAGAACAATAGTTGGAACACTGCAGGCCAAAATGATTACAATAAATGAGACAGTAATTAAAATAAGTTAATAAACACAAACAGATAACAGAATGCCACTGCAAGCATTCTGACGACACAAATGAAATGACATTAAAATGAACCAATTAAAGATGGATAGTACCTTGCAGATCCTTGTAATGTTTGGTCCAAGCCATCCTCACTACCAGAAGCCTCCTCGGATTTAATTGTTATATCTGCCAGTTGGTTTGTTGAAACATTCTCAAATAACAAGTCTACACACACTAGCAAGCGTGATACGGGTGAAACCTCAGATGAAAAGGCATAAAGAACACTTAGACCATTACTATTAGATGGGTCTAACAACATGTGCAATTTAGGTTTTCGCTCAAAGCTCCGATTGGTAAAAGACACTCTAGCAGAGGATGCTTGTGTAGAAACCTGAACTGGTTCAGCAGGAGCTTCATCAAGCCATGTTTCCAAGGCTGACTTAGACATTAATTCAGTCAAATCAGTAGTGATGAGAGATGCAAAATTATCCTCGACATCCCTAGCCGTCTGACCTTGATCTACACTTGCATCATAAACATGGACCAGGGGATCTTCTTGATTATCTTTTGTGTTAGAATCAGCAGCATTCCTGTCAGATGAGCCATCAACTTCACTCTCTGAATCATAAACAGAACCACCATCATATGTTGAAGATCCAGATTCAGCATCAGAATTAATGCTTTCAGAAGAATTGCCTACTCCTCTGGTTGGTTCCATGGTCTTATGAATTAATTCCATACTCTGAGGCTTTGGAAGTGGTGCGTAACCAGGAGCTGCATGAAGAATCACCTGTGACAAGGAACCAGGAAGATAAATCCGGTAGTTATTGGTTGGATGGAATGTTGATGGCATCTTCCCATCAAATATATGATTAGCCAGTTCCTTAAACATATCTTCATTATGTGATTGACATGAGGAGTTGTTTCCATTTAAATAGGTTGTGCTGTATGGCAAAAGTCTTGATATAAAACGGGCACGATCACGGACGTCATAACTCAAATCACATGTAGCCAGCTTAATGACATGGGCCATTATCTTTTTGAATTCTTCTAAGTGTTCTTCAGGAGAATGTATGATAACCTGTAAAGGAAGAACAATTAGTGATCCCCACAGAAGAGAAAAGGAACCTTTTGAATTCTTACAGAGAGGGAGAGATGGAGGATGGAGGGACCTTTGCAGCAGCATTTAAGATCTGAAGCTTTGTCTCAAGCATTTCAGCAGCAAAGGACCATGCAAGATACTTGAGAACAGCAGGAGTTATCTTTGGAATGATATTTCCTATGGAACTATACTCTCCAAATATCCAAATAATCAGGGATCGTGCTGCAGGCTCCTTAATTTTGTCCAGGCTGTGGACCAAGCGTACAATCACCTTCAGGAAAAGAATAGCAAAATAGCAAAATATCAAATTAATGTATAATTAAGGAACAAATACATTCAAACAATAGAGCAAAGTAGCACACAATATTCAATATTTACTATTGCACATGTTTTCAATAAATACACAACCAGACTGCAAACAGAAAAAGAAACACTGAATGTCAAACAATTGTTCAAATTGTTCCCAATATCCCATTTTCATTTACTTTGCACATATATGTTCATATTTGTGTAATACACCCCTGCTCCCCAAAAAAAACTAAATTCTTACTAGAATGTGTGGCTTATCACACGATTTCAGTACCTCTGTAAGTTCAAGAAATTCTGTGCTAGAACTGACAAGTACCAAAGGCACTCAAACCGTTGAAACAACTATTGAAATAATTAAACATGCACTTACATAAGTTAATAAATAGAAAAGATAATAGAACTACCAGAAATAGTGTAACATGCCTCATTGAGGGGTATTTTCAAGACTGGTTAACTTATGGGGGGCCTAAGTAAACAAAAATGAAATATGGGAGGCACATTGAAAGGTGACATAAAGGGAGTCTGATGGACTATCCTTTTCTATTTAAAATGAGAGAATAAAATAAACTACATTGTATCATCTTAAAATTCTTGCACCCTTCAGTAGCCAAGTTATGAGTTATGACTAACAAAAGAGCAAAACAAACTGTTTCAATCCAAGGAGATGAAGGAAAAACCATAAGTTGTATAATACAACAGAGGTTTCATGCATTTCGTACTAAATTACTGGTTGGGCATCATGAGGTCAAATCAAGTATGCATCATCCATATATTGAGAAGTATACAAATGAGACACACCTATGGAGTTACAAGATTGCTAAGCTTATTTAAAACAAATACCTTTTCATGAGATGCTGGATCTGTTCTCACTATTGCTTTGATAGACAAAATTGCTTGAACTAAAACAGCAGCTTCTCCATCAAAGTTAGCAGAATCACTTATAGATGATTCTGTAAAATAATTAGAATCAAACTTTATATTCAAGAAGAATCATTTACTGCAAAAATATGCAGAAGTAGCAGTATTACCATAAAATACTAGTGCCAAAAGCCCACCAAGGCAACTGGTAGTGATAGAGGGAAGCTTCTGGGCACACAGCGCAATAGCAGCAACTGTATCTGCCACAAATCTCCTATCCGGTTCTTTAATATAATCCTGGCAGGAATAAGAAGTACAATAAACATGCACAAACAGGATGAGTTAACAACAACTAACTATACCAGTTTTTGTTTAAGATAGATATTACTTATCACATTAGGGAGTGGACAACAATGTCAAGAAGAAATTCAGAAAGATGCTGTTTGTTATGCATAAAATTCAACAAAGCAAAGGTAATTTGTTTTCAAAAAATATATTGCCTCAGTATATTATGAATATGGTTACCAATAATCACAAGATGAACTTCAAATGAACCTTCATTTGAGAATCATATAGAACATTATCAGGTCACTGAGACAAGTCAAATATAGAGTGTACATTGCTTTTACAAACAAGTACCTGAAATTCTTCAAAAATTGCTGGAATAGAGGACTCTGTGGCTATGGTGGTCAGTATTTCAAGCTTCAAAGCCTTAGTTTGATATGGATCTGAAGTGCATATGAAGAAATCTTCATAGAACGGAGCAAACAATTGTGGGGCTGTCTTGGCAAAAACTAGTATGTTGCCAAGCATCTGCAAGAATTAAAAAGGATTGTCAGATCAAGTAAAAATTTAAGTGAGAGAACATGAACATTTCAAAGAAATATATCTCAATATTTGATTCTCAAAATAAAATTAAAATTAACGATCAACTTGCTAGCTTCATCCAACACAAAGTTGTGAATGCTTATGCACCATAGGCTTGTCTTCTATAATGAGTTATTGAGTTCAAACATCAGTACAAACAGAAAGCAAGGCTGACAGTGTCCCAGAAGCATTTGGGCTCTGAAGGATTTAATTTGGCACCAGAAAGACATAGCATGGTCAAAAGTTGGTTTGAATAGAATATTTATTTACATAAAGTTATAAAAGCAGTCAAGCACATCAAGCCTACACCTAAAAATTGTTGAAATGACATTATCAAAAGTCTATGGGAGTATTTACAACGGATCAAGTGAGTAAAAGTGTAAAACATGCTTTGGCTCCATATTTCTTCTTAGTTGAAATCCAGGATACAGTACCAATGGACCAGGAAAAAGAAATTTTGGGATTACCACATATGTTGCATCAGGAGATGAGCGTAGAGTAAATAAAATTGGCCCAACAACTCTATTCAGTTGGTCAACTGGAGCCATGATCCAATGAACACTTGCTGCTGCAAGTATGACTCCACTGTTTCGGCTCCACAGAAGAGGCGATGTACATTTCAAAAGTAGTGCAACATCATTGTTTGTGCTACTGGTCACGGATGAACAGTTGATTATGTCACCTTCTAAACATTCCGAATATTCTTCAATGTAATGTCGGAACAATGTGATGGTTGATGTAGTGCCACAAGTTTCATTGCCAATAAGGGCTGAATCTCCACTGCCCTGGCTCTTCAAAGTCAAATTTGAAGCAAAAATTGAAGAATCCTTCACCAATCCATGTCTAGCTATTACATATCGCAAGATGATATCGATTAGAAGAATCTGAGCCCATTCTTCAATATCTGGGAGTGTCTCACATAGCCTTTGGAAATGCTTTGATATCAAGGGTAAACAATTTGGGCAAACTGAGTTAAAGGCAACAGCAGTAGCTCCCACTACTCCCGGGGAATTGTCACTGAACAAAACATCTACCGTCTGCAACCATATTAGCATACTTCATAATTCAGATACATATGAATCTTCAACATCAATGCACGAGGAAAAAAAGGTCATACTAGACATACGTCCTCCAAAGATGTAGTTTCATCTGGAAGTAAGTCGTGCAGCTTACAAAGTGCATAGGCAGCACATTTTCGAACGTATGCTGATGGATCCCTGGCACATTTCTTTACAGCCACTAACACAAGTGGAGCAACGACGTGTAGTCTAATGCCAGCCATAGTTCGTAGTGCCCAGGCCCTCACTAATGGGTTTATATCAGATAAGTCCTTCTGAAATATGTTAATTGAAAGAAGAGCTTCATTTTGGCGCCTGTAGTAACATCAAGCAATAAAAAAAAAGAGAGGGTGAAATTACTTCCAACAGCAAGTCAAGATCACGGGGAGTCACAGTTTGAATTTGTTACTCAAAATTACAGTTAATAGAACGAATATATAAATTTTAGTCATCAGATTTTCTATCATTACAGTTGCCTAATTGATTAGTACTAGATACTTTCTGCATCACTACATCATAGCTAGAGCACAAGTGTTGTATGGCTGTAACTCAGAGCGTGCCTTTTTGGAAATGGAAAGAATTACAAGAGCATCGATGGCAGTCATGAGCCAAATTTAGGCATTTGAAACAACGATAAGAGGCACAGCTAGTCTGGTATAAAGCACACAAAGGTAAATAAAAGGAGCTGTTCCCTAATCACTGCAACGGATTGCAAGCAAGATGAATGCATGTGAGGTACTAGCTTACTTCTCAGCGTAGTGGAGGAGGTATAGATAGACGAGCTTCTTGACCTCCAGCGATTGCGAGGCCACGTTCTTGACAACCTGCAAACAAAGCAATTAGCAAGGTGCAGTGCAGGCCGGTAGGAAGGAAGGAAAGAAGGGGAAGAAGCGAGGAGGAGGAGGAGAATAACCTGCGGGAAGAAGTGGGCGACATCGACGCCCTGGGCGATGAGGGCGAGGAGGCGCTTGAGGGCGTCGAGCTTGTCGGCATCGAAGCGGGAGTCGAGCAGGGTGGGGATGGAGGCGTCGTCGGGGTCGTCGTAGAGGTGGGCGTCGGTGCCCATCCGCCCCACCACCCACGACGCCGCGGCGCCGCTCGCCTGCAGCCCAAACATCTCCGATCTCCGGCGACGTCGTGGATCTCGCCTCTCGTCTCCTCCCTCTCTTGGAGACGACACCAAGTACTGATGATGCTTTGCTCCGGGGCCGAACTATCCAGATTAAATGGGCCTCCAAAATACCAAAGGCCCACGGCCCAATCGCAGTGGATAATAAATAAATAAATAAGCTTTACACGCCAAATTTTTTTGAAGTGGTTCGGCTCCACCCACCCACCCCCAACGGCCACCAGCAACGCCGCTCCCGTCTCCGGCTCCGGCGGCTTCACCATGGAAGGCGGCGGCGGCGGAGGAGGAGGAGCCATCGAGTTGCGCAGGAGGATGGCGGCGCAGTGTTTGGCGTTCGAGCGGCAGATCGCCGACGGCCGCGAGCGCACCAAGGCAGCGGCCTCCGCATTCAGCGCCGCCCTCCTCTCCGCCCGCTCCCTCTCCAACCACACCATTTCCCAGCGAGGTATCGGCCCTTCTTCCTTACTGGAGTAGGACTATATCACTACGGATGGACTGGATCTGGTTTACTCTCGTCTCATCTAAAATCTCACACTAGACTATGTTAGGTTTAGGTTTTCTGTGGGATCCGCGCAAGCAATTTCTCTGTCTTGCTTTTTTTCCATTTCGGAGATTCGACTCTTTCCAAATGTCGCATACTTAATCCCTGCTTCTGCACGCATAAATAAGCCAAGCGTGTGGCCTATGGTTAATTGTTCCCTTCTTGCATTCCTGCAACTAATTTATCGTTGACTGTGCACTGCGATTTGTGAATTGTGAGTACAAATTCTGTTTCACGGTAATAAAAAAAAAGATGGGGAACTGACTTGGGCTTGTGCCTTTCTGGATGACAGAAAAATCCAACCAACTAAAGGATCAGCTGCGCAAACTTGAAGCAGATTTTGCACAAGCTCTGTCCAGTAAGTACAACCTTTTCTTCACTATTTAGTGTTTTGGGATATTCTTCAGGTCATGGAAGGTCTGAGACCCTTCAAACTTCCTCTGCAGTCCAAGGTAGCAACAAGACAAAGTATGACCTTACTGGTCAATCCATTACGAACGCAATTGCAACTAATGATCAGCTCAGCTGTTTGGTCACTGATAAGAGGGCCAGTAGAGATGAATATGCAAATGTCATATCAAGTCAACTTGAAGGTAACATAAGTTTGCGGTTCTAGTACAGG
Organism: Oryza sativa Japonica Group; assembly: GCF_034140825.1. Taxonomy (NCBI): domain Eukaryota; kingdom Viridiplantae; phylum Streptophyta; class Magnoliopsida; order Poales; family Poaceae; genus Oryza; species Oryza sativa. The sequence goes on along the minus strand of NC_089035.1, from coordinate 43,621,908 downwards.
AATTTGGAGTGAGATAGATACCTTTATGACTTACGGTTCACTCAATTTGTTTGATAGGATATTTAGGCTTCACTTCCGTTGGGCACAAGTCGTTTCAGAATCACAGCCTTTAATGCATCATTTGTGGGGTTTTATTTTATTAAGGAACTCCAGTTTTGGTGCATTGGCTCAGCTATTGCTTGGTCTCTAAGTGCTTTACTCTGCATTACAAATAAAAAGGCCAGATTGAGAATTGATTGGAGCTCTTAGGTCCAATGTATCGTATTTTCAGATCCTTTTCTAATGATATGGGTTTTATCTTTTGCTATGTATGCATTTCTAGCTGTGTCTATGCTAATTTGGTTCTTTTGTTTCAATATTTTCCATTGGCCATACAGAAACTAAAATATATAGGCCATAAGCCCTTAATGTCTCTTCATTTGATGGCAGCTATTGAAGCCCTTGAAGCTAAAACTGACGCAGCAGGGAAAAAGAACCTAGATGAAGCTTTTATGTGGTACAAAAAGTTTCTTGGTTTTCAAGTTGTTGGTGGTGAAGGTAATGGAAGTTTTAGTGATATTGCCAATTAAATTAGCTCAGTGTTATCTCTGCTGACAAAGTTACAATTACCGTTTTGCAAGGGGTGAAATTTGTCTTCAGCAAAATTGACATTCAAAACCCTGACAATGAATATTCGTTTTGCATAAAGCTCAACAAAGATAGATACAACCGTGAGTTACAACTGTCTAATATCCATGCAATTATACTGCCTAAGTCATATTATTATATTCTTTGGTGAAAGTGTTGTTGTTAATGATGCCTTCTTTTGTGTTGATAACAGTACTTCAATGTACTCCATTTCTGAAAGATTCTGAAGAATTGGTGAAGGATCTAAACTGCAGTAATGATCTATTCAAGTTTGTGAGAATCATGAGAGAGAGGTTCCAGGCTGCTGCAATCAACGGTACTCCATTTTGCATGTTTTCATTATAAATCTGCGTTGAGTTCCTTTTCCCCAGAACACATGATCAGTGCATGTGTTTACCAAGATTACCGCCTCTCTCTTAAAAACACTACCACAAGCCCTACTGAAATTCATCCTGAAAAGGATATGGGTACCATATCTCTTTCTAGAGAAATGAACCCCTTATCCCTATATCCATGAGGCCACGATAAACCTCTTAACTTCAAGAAATTTTGAAGAGTTAAATGCAGGGAGCCCAACAAAATACAGACTTACAGAGGTTCCATACAGGAAGATAAACAATTAATTCTCCATTTCCCAAAGTCAAATGGACACAGACCTGACAACAAGATCGATATTAATGGTCATTGCATGATGAGAGGTTGTCTAGCTTTCCAGGTTTTTGGAGTTAAAACAGAATTTTTTTCATGGTTCCATTGAAAAGCTGTAAGATGTCACTGAACCGGTTGTCCCATTTTCATCTTACTGTTGTTGTTGTTGTCTACAGGGTTTCTTCCTGCTAGCTCATTATGCCCAGACATGTCGTCATCCATAACAGATTCATCACCACCGGCTTTATCAATTGATACTGGACGTGAAAGTACCACTACCACCAGCCAAAGTCACTCTCGAAGTCGGGCGAAAAATCAAGATAATCCTACTAAAAGAGGAGCCCGTCCTAGTAATTTGCTATCTAGCACTCGTCGATCTCCACGTGTTGCGGTAAGTGCATTGTATCATCCCCTCAGGCATAATTTTAGCTGGTTATTGATATTTACCTGGTGCCTTTTTTGTTCACAGGCTGCAGATGCAACTAATAGGTACTAGGCACAGTCTAAGAGCCACTTGGGTTGCACGAGCTATTGCTGATATTTGTGTACAATTTGATGCAATATGGATGTATCGCGTTTCATGTAGTCACTGTAGGAATGAGATTGAGTTTAGATGGCTATGGTGGAGTGATTTCACGCGTGAAGAAGCTGAACTTGCAAACACAGGCTATATTCTGTGCATACGCGGGGAGATCCATCTCGAACTCCCCATTATTCATCTTTGACTATGACACGTTGATCTCTCCACCTGACAGTGATAAAACTGTACAGTACGTATTATCTCCATTTGTCCTTTGCAATAGAGCTTATCATGTGTCAAATAAAATCGTTGTGTATCCAATGCTTTTGAGTAGGGATGTATTCATTTGTATAGGTAATTCTGATATGCTATCTACTGAAGAATGTTCACTATGTTGGCACACCACATGTTGTATCATAACTCTCTGCAGTTTAACAGTTGATGCTTGCTTGCACAGATTTGCTATGAATTTTATACCGCGAGCATATGATATGGTTGGGGGTGTGCTGCTGCTCCCGGTGTTTGCTTGTTGCTTTGATCCCGTTTGTGAAGTTACCTGTGCAATTTTGTCTGATCATTACTGGTCTCAAGCGAGCGGGCTCGGCCGAAGGAGAAACGGAGCCTGCTCGTCGCCAAGAAGCAGCCATGAAGAAGAGCAGCGAGACGGGCATGTGCTCTCCTCCAACTCCAAGCTCGCCAAGTTCCTTGTCGACTCTACCCACCCAACCCTGCAGCAGCAGCTGCTTCAGCTTGTTGGATCATCTTCTTGATGGATGTTGTCTTGGCAGGATCAAATGTTGGACGCGCTGCCTACACATGACATGACTGGATCCGGCAGGTCGTGGGGCTCCTCTGATCTTATGCCGTTATGCGGTCTGCTCTGGGGACTAAAGTAACATCCCGAGATCTTGTCTATTATGAACATATGATTTCTCCGGAACAATCACTGAGTTAGAAAGAGGCCAACTTTCTTCTTCAGAGAGAGAGGACAGCGAAGTGGGTAGTCTTTTAGGGATGACCAAGCTTCGCAGCAATCTTGCCATTTTTTTCACCATTCTTGCAGCATTGTGCTCTACTCAGCTACAACCGCAAGTGCATCCAACTTGTTTTGCTTGACCACACTAGTGTGTTAATATATTGTGCATGGCAATGCAACCAAAGTGAGCACCGATTGAGATAGGAATTTGCCGCCCTTGTTTGGCTGTTTAATTTCTGTTGATATTATGTTCCATTGAAACAACTATTGGCACATTAGATGGCGAATTACAATACACTGCTGTGGAATCTGAGATTTACATGCATTGATATTTGATTTGGAATGCCCTTTCTCCAGTATTGTGTGAAAAGGGGTTAGATCATCCGACATATAGCTTCAGCTGGGCTTACGAGGAAATGTATAGTGTTATCATTTTCTTTAAGGCGCCCATTGATCTACAGTGCTTGTAATAACTAATGATTAAATAAGATACTCCCTTCATGCCAAATTATAGGGCGTCCAAATTTGATAACTTTTGACTAATAATTATATTAACCATAGTATATGTTAAGTATTATACATGTATATCACTAGATTAATATTTTAAAATATTTTTATGTGATGTTAATTTTATATTCTGTGGGAACATATATAAATTATATACTTTTATGCCATTAAAAAATACGTAAAAAATATAGACTTTATAATTTGAGACGGAGAGAATAATTATTATATTCCATAACATAACATCCAATAAACTGTAACAATACATTTATGAGAGAATCTACTCTGTACCACTGAGTTTGTTCGAGTTCAACAATTTGCCATCAACATTGTCGCTTTCTATAATATACCGGCGACTTTATCAATTGTTTTACAACATGCCATTGGGTTGAGCCTTCTTTTCAAAAATACTCAAAATACCCTTACAGACATACAAAGTTAACAATTGATTTATCTCATTAAAAGTTTCAAAAAAGTATGAAAATTTTTATGTGGCCTCCTTATACAACATGGAAATTTGTATATAAGTTTCAAGTTTTTTACATTTCTATTTTTTACAAAAAATATAACTTATCTTTTATATGCTACTTAAAATACTTGACTATTGTTGTTTTTAATATAAATCATCTTTCATACACTACATAAGATATTTTTGTGCTATTATCTCTTTTATTAACAGATTCTCTCTCATATACCACATAAAAATATTTATTTCAAAAAACTAAATATACCAGAAAAAACATGAAACCTGTATACAAACTTCCATATTGTGTAAGGAGGCCACATATTTTTTTTGAATATTCTGATGAGATAAATCAATTGTTAATCTTATATGTCTAAGGGTATTTAGGGTATTTTTTTAAAAAAATGTCCTGTCCAATGGCGTATTGCAGAATAATTGTAAAGTCACCGGCATATTATAGAAAGAGACAATGTCAATGGTAAATCGTTGAACTTAAACAAACTCAGTGGTATAGAATATATTCTCTCTACATTTATTGCCAACTTGTAATGCTAGCTTAGTTCAAACCTCTTACCAATGGATGCAAATGTATACATAGGTACTAGTAATCGCTTGAAATGTGACATGCATGTACTATCAGCTAGTATAGACCCTAGCTAGCAATACTTTATTACACTAGTAATGCATAATGCATAAACGAGAGCGACATGCATGTTGATCGTGTAGTAGTACACATAAATTATTAAGGAGATGAATGTAGTTTGATGGGGAGCTCGATCTCTCTCTATATATCACTTCAATTTCAGAGTTTCAAGGGCATCCAGATCCGCCATAGTAGATGTAAGTGCCCCAGCTTGTGGTACTAGAGGAACCAGTCATGACGTTATAGTAATTGGGTAGCGGAGCTATCAAGCTCACACCATTTGGTGATTTAAGTTTGTTGGAGGAATCAACAACTTGGATTGCTTTGCTGTAGGTGGCCTTGCCGAATCCTTCTTTAGGGAAATGTCCACTGCCCATGGGTGTGGTACTTCGAGGCGAATTCACCTCCCCGCCCCATTCCACAGTGTCAGCAACGCCTGTCTGCAAGTGGGTGAAGATGGACGATGGCCAGTAACCCACATATTTGCCTTGCACTTGCAACCACCAATTACCACCCGCTAGGTCCTGCAAATTAATTAATTAATTAATTACACACACATATGATCAGGGAATTAATATAGTTAGTTAGTTTGTTTAATTAAGATTATTTATTTATGGGGTGCATGGACAGACTTTTTCAATAGATTAGCTAGGGGCAAGGAAATAAGAAATATTAGGGAATGACCTAATATCAAATAAATAGAAAGGGTGAAGCTTCAAACCCATGCCGACTAGCCCACCACCTTGTGAGCTAGTCAGAAGACCCCTAGACGTTTCTCAGAGACAAAGAAACAAGAAAACTAAACAAAGAATTACACCTGCTAAATCACTAGAAACTAGCTAACACAGAATCAAATGGTATCGTATGATCGGTTCAAATGGTGTCGCATACTTTTTATGTTCTTCAGCAAACTTATATTATATAGTATATACAGGAGCAAGATATATATTATATTAATATTGTTGTTTACGCAACAGTATATATCTCTACTACTTATAAAAAATCGTAGTGGTGGTCTTGAATCCTCACCCAAGCAGACCCACGGAATATTAACCGTACGATCGCGAGATCCAACGGACAGATCGATCCTTCGCACTCCTACCCCTCCACTTGACGGCCGTGCAACCCTACTCCCTGCACCCCCAGTGCCGTCCCCTCCGATTGTGCTCCATCTCTAGCGCCGCCGACACCTCCCTCCCTCCTCGCCCACCACCGAATTGTAGCAAACGGCCCCCAACGATGTCTCCCTCCTTGCCCTCCGCAGTCGCTGCCAGATCACGGGAGCAGTAGCCGGTCACCCCATCGCCGCCCCTCCGCTCACGCCCCTAGCGGTGCCCCCTCTGCCTCGCCTCAATGCGACCCCCTCCTTCGCCCAATCTAGCCTCGAAATTTTTTTTAATGTATTAAAAGGTCCCATCGCCCACCAGATCTCGCCCCCTCAGCTCCCTCGCCTTACCTAAAAATATTTTTTTCTAGCGGGTCTCTTTAAGCCATCGTCAGCGAAAATCGCTTTTTCACAAACGACCTTCTCAGCTTGGACGTCTGCGCCAGTCAAAATTCATTATTTTCACTAACCTTAGGTCGCTGGTGGTGCCGCCTATCACCAGCGAGAACCTATTTTGGCCGCTAGAAAAATGTTGTTTTATACTAGTGTATGGATACTTGTATTCACACACTTGATGCTACAATATGTGTTGCAAGCGTTTGTTTAATTAGCATTTGCTTAGCGTTAACACGAACATGTAACCAGTATATATATATATATATATCCTTGCAGAAACTGATTATATATTAAGATTATTCTTCTGAACATTTCTTCAAATGGCTAACTTAACGGTCCTGCATTTGCATCAAATCTTAATCTATTACGTGCGTGCATAGGGACAACTGCGATTCCATCTGTGTGGTTTCCTGATAAGCTAGAGCAACAGTTAGTCGTGGCTTCAACTCAAGTCTGAATTGAAGGTGCATTAAGGAAGGACAAGATCAGTAGCTAGATGACCCAGATTCTCCGTGCCCATTCATGAAGAATTTGATTTTGTCTATATGCTTTGAGTGTTAAAGAGCTTAATTTCTGTGTACATTTTACCTTCCAAACTAAATAATCGTACTCATATTGTGGGCCACCATAGATGGAGACAGGGGATGTGCTGCCACCGATGACCGTGTTTGTCTGGATGAACCCTGAGCACGCTAGATTGTAACATCCCGTTTGGTCATATGCATCACGCTACAATATATATTCCATTAGTACCTTTATGTCATTAATTAATTCCCACCGCAATAGAACAGGGGCGAAATATTAATTGTTACTAATAATAATGGTAAAAAGGAATATATGTTATGTTTATATATCTTACAGTCCAATAGATGAAGAATCTAGTTTTTTCATCCCTATAGAGAGCTGGGTACACCTGAAACAATAACGTAGATAAATCAACGCCATCACCATAAGAGAAAGCACAACCATTGCAAAATTAAAGCTTAGGACTCATACATACAACAGTATCATGATGTTAGGGCATCCTCAATGTTTAAGCACACAATGACCATAAGGTGGGACTTATAGCCATGTGTCTTTTTACATGTAGCAAATGCTACAATATACGCCCTAGCTACGTCCCAATATAAGTTCAACATAGTACACATGTGAGGACTATGAATCTGGATAGTTGCACATCTGTAGTAGGTTGCACTTATATTGGGACGAAAGGATTATGAGATCACTTCTTCATCTTAAGTTGGGGCCCACCAAGGATAAAAAAATTCTAATAATCCTTTTAGCATGAAGATTCAAAGTCCCCATACACATTATGAAGATTTTCCAATACATAAAGTTGGATTACAAATATTAATTTAATACTTAAGATTACCTTTACATGCACATGAAGATGTCCTTAGTACATAGATATCCATAAGATGGACACTTATCGAGATTACTTAGTTACTTCCTCTGTCCCAAAATAATGACCACTTTAGGATTCAAAATTTATCCCCAAAAGCTTGTTACTTTAGGGTATCTTTTGCCACATCAATCACCTCCAATTCAAAATTTTCTCTATCATATCCTACCCCCAACTACCCTCTCATACCCAACTTTACATCATTTAGTAAGGGCACTATAGTTTTTTCTTACCAAACCTTATACTTTGCTAAACAACCTAGAACAACAAATATTTTGGGACATAGGTACATTAATTGTGGCATCCTTATATACTCCTATTAACTGAACATGGAATCAGTAGAAAGTTATCTACAATGCTAACTGTAGATAACATGGACATCAGGGCATGCACAAAGACAAGAGCTTGCATGAATAGATCGAGAACCTAGTCTAGTATATGTATCATGCATGGAAACTGCAAGGCATGCATGTAGGATTTAATAGAACGTTTTCCCCTCTGATGCACTTAGAGCGAGTACAATAAGTGACATAAGCAAGCTTCAAAAATTGCCACATCACATTTATGCTCACTTGGAGGAGAGATAAGAGGAGAGATAGAAGAATAGTGGGCTACAGATTTACAGCCAACTATAGCACAGACTCTAAGCTTTGTGTGTGTATGAGAAGTGGGCTATATATTAATGAAGTATATGTTTATGTGTAATTATTGTACAAGTTGTCTCTCTGATAGCTCTTGATGACATGGAAAGATTATGAAGCTAGCAGCTAGCTCTTGTATTGATCCTGCTCTTAAGGTCTCACATACCTGCCATCCTGCTTCAATGGTATTAAGGTCCTTGTTTTGATAGGAGCCCGCTGAGATCCATAGCTGGGCCAGACTGAAATCACCAGATGTTGCAATCGTTGGTTGCCACAAATTGATTGTCGCTTTGGTTCCGTAGTAGTTAGCATCCCCAGTTGCAGATGCTACACCATACTGCTTAATAGGAGATTAAATAAGAAAATTTACTAGGAAGACAAGCTAGTTGTAATATGAGATGAGGGTGGTACGTGGTGGCCATCTGTGACACCAGCCAAGCGAGGGTGATGGCTCCCGTGCGTCTTCTTGCCAAACGTTGCAACAGAGGTGGCCCTCATGACATCCTCCTCCTTGGTCCTTCGGATTGGTACGGTGTTGTCGGGACACTTTTCGCCATTTTGATTCCATGTTTGGGTGAATGGACGTGCCGCTTCACCATACATGCCACTTGGCTGGATAGAAGGCCGCATCTGAAATCGGCATTATTCGTACGTGAAGATGTCATGCATGCATTATATTGGTGGTGTAGAGTGAAATTATATTTGAAATTAGGGGGCGGGCAATATATACATAATATAATGGTGCTTAATGAATTCACCTGGATTGTGTGGTTCTTGAGGAGAGGATGATCGAACGCAGGCTGTTTGGAGATATGCACACAGTCTATGATATCTCCATCTGGGCTCTGCATAGGGTTAATTTATCATATTAGTAGTTTGCAACTAGATGAGAAGTGCAGATATATATATTCTACATGAAGTACTCATTCTAGCTAGCTAGATGTGAAAAACACAAAAGGAAATGGTAGGTAGGTACCTGAATGGTTGCGAGAGGAGGCTTGTTGAGGCGCCTGAGGAGGCTCTGCACCTCCTGCCGACGCCGCAAATTAGTAGAAGTAGCCGCAGCTGCTTCTGCTTCTGCTTCCGATGGCGACAAGGTTGAGAAGATGAGAGCCACCAGGAGGAGGAGCGCCACCTGCAACTGCAACCACGCTCCACCTGCCATTGATCGATCGACTGCTAGCTTGATGCTTCTTCCATCTCAGATGCATGCATGGCCCTACCTTTTATAGATCGATCGATATATATCATGGAGAGGGCCGGGCCGGGGAGCGAAAATTAAACTGAGAGACTACTCAACGTTAATAATTACCTGCAGGATACGTCATGGAAGGCGCGTATCCGTGTCAGATACAACCTTTTTTCTGGATTTCCGAAAAAATAAATTAATTCAGGATATATATATACACTCTCCGATATACATATATACGTCGATCGCGACCGTATAGTAGTGCACACATCGTACGTATACGGTACGCCGGCCGGGACGTCGCTCCCACACAGTACGTAGTAGCTAGCTGCTAGCGCCGTACGCAACGACCGGCGTCGTCGCCATTGTCGGGGGCGCAGCACCATCGCTGCCATCCAGCCCAGCAGCAGCGCTGTCCGCTTCCAGGCGTCATTCTCTAGCTACCGATGTTCTCTTGCCTCAGTCCGAGAGGTTACAAAGATCTAACTGCATGTCTGCATCACACGTACTTGTTTTTGAAGATTCAGGTGGCTTCATCCTCTTCAATGACATTGGCTATTGCCTAACTGAAAACGATCTATAGATGAAAAGTTGGGTACAAATATATAAATGGAGCATTCAGAAGAACAAATTAAAGCTGAAGATACTTGATACATACAGTTATTAGCCTACTAATTAATGGTGTTATAAAGCTAGCTTGTTTCATAGATGCATCACAGATGGAAGATCATCACAACTAAAAACAACGACAAATGTGAGTCACTCAATATACATACAAAATAAATCTGGAGAAAAGTTCATAGTTGACTGACCTGGAGCTAGATTCCATATGAGAAAACTGGATTCAAGAATTGTTGACTGATTCTGCATTTTTCTCAATACATAAAAAGAAAGATAAAATTACAAAAGTATTCGAGGTAATTTTGGGATCATACTAGCTAGTATAACTTCAATTATGAACTCAGAACTCAAGTAATACAATTAATATTGGTAAAGAAAATCCAGCATGAGGGATCCTAGCACCTATCATTGATATATCACTACATAAAGAATAACTGAAGCTTGAAGGGTCACACACGTACAAATTTCTGAATGAAATCTCCGTACCTCATATGATTAAAAATTATCTCCATTTCAACTACTGCTACTGGTTCTGTGTAAAATCACTCGGATTGGCTGAAGGACCGGACCTCATAACTTTTGATATTTTTTCACCTCAAGGAATTATCAGTAGTGATTTTGACATCATGTTTACAAAAAAATATATATATAACTTCACATAAATTGGTCGGTGATAATTAAGAATTATCAGCTGCTTCGATTCAATATGGGAGAGGAACGATGATGCGCCAGCTGGGGCTTGTGATGCGGTGGTGGTGCGCTTGGCTTAATTTCTCCGGCTTCGCAGCTGATCTTGCATGTCTTTCCCAATTAAACCACGGCGAGCTGGCTGCTTCCGGCCTCACTGCATATATGCTCCTGTACTGTACTCCCCAACCCGGCCGCATCTTCCGCCCTCCCTCGCCGATTCGATCTGTAGGCTAGCTTCCTTGGACTGCTGGTACGGTGTTGCACAAAATGTTACTACTTCCATCCATGTGGTCTGCATGCCTCCTGACTCCTGACTCCTGAGGGAGAGACAAACATTCATTAATTTTGACAATTTGACTATTTGCAAAAACTATTTTTACAAATGAATCGCTGTCAAAACTTATTTCAAATCTAACCCTTCTGCTCAACGCCAAATCGTGTGGCGCTGAACTTAGACACCTCAGCGCCAAATAGCATGGCGTTGAATGTACGTTGGCACGCTAACTTAGTCTACCATCTTCCGTGGCACGGCATTCAGCGCTAGCTGACATGGCGCTGAGGTGTCTAAGTTCAGCGCCATATGATTTGGCGTTGAGCAAAAAGGTCATTTTTAAAATAAGTTTTTGGCAACGGTTTATTTGTAAAAATAGTTTTTGCAAAGAGTCAAATTGTCAAAATTAATGAACAAACATTGGGGTGGCCGGCCTCTTCGGTCTAGCGTACCTTCAATGCTACTACTGCAAGTATCAGATTCTTATCCAAAACAGGATCAAAATATTTTTGAACGTCTCAATTAAGCCCTCTATATATATGTACCCTTTTCGAACCTGTTCATCATTAATGTTCAGCCCTTGTGTGTAACGGATCTTTAAGTAAGGTGAATATTGAGCCCTTGCATTGCTTTGACTGCCTGTCATTTTTAATTTTTATTCCTTGATATATAGTGTTTTATTATTTTTCTGAAATGTTATAGTTTTTTTACAAAATTGTGGCATCAAGTGATGATTTTAACTTACTTTGCAGCTAGTTAAGTGTTCAGTGATTTTATATGGAGGGCGACAAGAGGTGTGAGAAGTTCAGTTCGTGGTCCTTTCAACTATGATTGGAACCGGCCTGCCCTGATCCTGAGCCTTACACTATCCTGATCTTGAGAATATTTCATTTTTATCTATATTTCCGGATTGAATTGCCCATGTAAGCGTCACGTCAATGCCACGTGGAACCAAGACCTAGTTAAAAGAGTCACGTAGGCGCCACATCAGCCAAACCCAGGAACAAATACTGCTGAGGGAGACATCGTTCGCACGGTTTTGTAAGTTGGGGAATTCGTTATATCCGATTTTGTGGTCTAGGAATGAATTTCGAACAAATTGAGGGACCTAAAGTGAACTTATTGCCATGTGACTATGTGATCTTACTGACGGCATGGGCCGCATGGCTAGCTCGCCCCGCACAGTGCCCATTAGCCAATGGAGCCTATGCCCAAGGGAGAAAGGGTATGATTACAAAACGCAATAAGGGATGGTAAGTGAACTTACTGCAATCCAGAAAGGGTATGATTACACGAGAGGCCAGACGCCGTTACTTTCATGGACCGATATAGCAGCATTTGTGCACTTCTGAGAAGCCCCGTGTTTAGAAATGTCCTGAGGTTTTAACAGATTTCATTTTGTAGAATCGGTTGGCAATGATTGCATTAAGCCGTTGAAGTACCATACACTGCGCCTTGTCAAGCTATCCCTGTACCACGGCTGAAACAGCTCATTCCCATTGTAATTTTTGTAGCTTTCTTGATTTCATGGTTCACTACGGTATATACAGATTTACATATTGAATCTTGATAACCATCCATTCTTGCTGGTCTTGGAGATCTGTGGCTAGTGTGAAGGTATTCCAGCCTTTCAATACATCAATTCATATCAATTGCCATGTGTATGCTAGGCAAGGAGGTAGTTGAACAGAGCAAAGCATAGATGAACAACTAGCCTCCTCCAGTCGAATCATCTGGAATAGCAGCAAGTCTTTCTTCAGTTTCAAAGAAATGACATGTCTCAAGTATATCAAGGCTGACTTGTGGCGTGCATGCTAAAATCTATTCTCAAAGAAACAAAAACGCTGAACCACAAAGTCATCCGGTGCTCACAAGTCACAACGTGTTAAAGACCAAACAAGAACAAAACATCACCAGGAATTGTATTGTCAGTTCATAGATGGCATTTATTTATTTATTTATTACAGGCAGTCACACACTCACACAGTACATGAAGAAGAGTAAAATCTCCCCTAAATTAGCACATCTACTTTCAGACATAAGAAAGTGCAGAGATGAGCTCTGAAAAATGATCCACTCATCTCATGCTGTTCTCCATCAGAAACATTCATGGGAGTTTTAAGCGATCACAGATGTCTCAATTCCGACTTTGCTTGACTTCCTGACATCCTCATCCTTCACAGCTTCATCCCACAGCTCAGGCAATGCTTCCTTCATGTTGTGAAGGCTTTCCAACGCATGGTCAGCACCCTTTATTCTTTCAGAAGTTCCAACCTGGTACATTCACATTATCATCAGTTACTTTACCTAAACATTACATAATCGTTACGCTCAAAATTAATTAACCGAAAGGGATAATTACCAGGACAGTATACATTCCTATTAGCTTCGCAGCCTGGATGTTCCTGGCGCTGTCATCAAACAATATCTGATAGGTGTTTCAAGCATGTCGATCAGTTTACACACCAAAGAGGACCAGACCTGTGATTCTGAAAAATGAGCAGGCAGGAAATTAAGTGCTTACCGATGTCTTCGGATTGATGGAGGCAACCTTGAGAGCTTGCCGCATGGCATCTATATTTGGCTTGCACAGGATTGGCGACTTTGGTAGTTCAACCCCAGGCTCTGGATGAGCCAGATGCTTCATTATATCAAAAATTTCAACCTGACCAGCTGCCGAAAGAGAGGATGATGTTGGGTTCAGTGTCTCAAAGCACACAACTCTTTCAAAGCAATCTTCTATTCCTAGCCTCTTGAGGGCCCTTGAAGCATGAATTCTGTCACCATTTGTGAAGACCTGGTCAAAACAATTAAAATCTATCATTAGAATCAAATGCTTATTATGTTTTGTACAAAATAAACTTGAGGTTTGCGTACATACAACTTTGCGGATTGGCAAGCTTAGGAGAATGTTCCTAAGTACTGGATCAGGCTTAATTTTCTCATAAGCCAACCTTCCATGAACATAGCTGCACAGAAAATGAAGCAACTAAGAACCTGATTACTGGCAAAAACATGTATTTTGGTGAGAAGCCAATACCTGTGGAAGTCGTCATAATCAAACTGGTACCCAACAGCCTGCATCATCATAAGATTGAAAGGAACAATACTTAAGAGGGTTACAGAACAGCAAGGAAGATATGAACAAGCACCCAAAAAGGGGGGCAACTTTGCTGGGGAATAGAGTAAAGCATACAGACCCTCAAACCGGCCATGGTAGTTCCATACTGCTTGTAGAGGAGGACGCATAGCTCCAAACTGATGCTCTCTTCCACACCAAGCTTTTCGATCATATAAGCTGAAACATCCAAACAACACCACATACCTCATCAACATATCTGTTCCAAGAAATGCTAATACGTTGTGCTTGACTGTTTGTGTACCTTGGATGTTCCTTACGACGTCGGCTCCAATGCCGGAGGTCACCGGATACAGCGTGTCATCAAGGTCTAAAAAGGAAAATGAACAAGGTATGAAAATCTTGCAGTTTCACTTTAAATGAAATTCCTTTTTTTTTTCTGAAATGCAATTGGAGACAGCACCAGTGATGGCAAGAATTACTATTGAATCATTCGCTCCGTCCCTAAATATTTGATGCCGTTGACTTTTTTAAACATGTTTGACCATTTGTCTTATTTAAAAAATTTTGTGAATATTATTCAAAAACTTGAGTAGTAGTATATTTAACAATGAATCAAATGATAGGAAAAGAATTAATAATTACTTAAATTTTTTAAATAAGATGAGCGTTTAAACATATTTAAAAAAGTTAACGGCGTCAAATGTTTAAGGAGGGAGGGAGTACTGGTTAAGCAATGGGTAGCATACCGAAGACGAGGCTGTCGCCGTTGAGCCTCTGCTCCTTGCTGTAGTTGCTCTCGCACTCCATCTCGATCTGATACAACCAACCAACCAACAGAAGAAAAAAAAAGTAACGACTTTACGCCCAAACAAACAATACAAACACAGGATTGAAGAGAGATATCCGATTCAGATCTAAGCTTTGGCGTTACAGGCCGGACTAGTACAAGATTTGACTAGGATCCCCAATGAACTGCCGCCATCCTTGATACACACAAAAATAAAAAAGGAAATTTGGCTGGTCCAAGAAAAGAAGGGAATGGGAAAACAGACCTGCTTGATGAATTGGTTGTGTGAAGGCAGAAGATTGGTTCGCGCGGTGAGCCGGAGTGAAGAAACAAAAGGGATGAGAAAAGCAGGAAAGGAAATCGTGGGAAGAATCGCTGGGCAGGCAGGAGATTGCAGTTGGAAGCGGCCGTATATGTAGATGGAGATGGAGATGGAGATGGAGATGGAGTGAACTAGTCGATGAGGCGTCGGCGCCGCCCCTCCCCGCGAGGAATGAGAAGGAAAGGGAGCCGTTGTGCTGTGGAAAAAAAATATATTTTCTTCTCTCTTTCTTTTTTCATGTCTAGGGCTAACAACTTTTTTGACGGAAATATTTGATGGGTGTTTTCTCATTGCTTACTTTGTCCCTGATGACGCCTTACACTCTCCAGAAAAATATATATTGTTAATTTAATATAGTATTAATTATTATAAGAAATAGTATAAATTTGTACCCATGAAAGTGTTTTTATAAAGCAAGCGTTATACTACATGCCAAATTCAGATGATGCAACAAATAAATATTCATGGAGATATTTAAATCCGATGTTTATTGGTTTCATTAGTACTTGACTGTCGTTGACAAATTCAATTTCAGTTGATGGCAGGCTGCAAACGTGACAGGATTATTGTTACTAGTACTTGTTCTGCACGTATTGGTATTTGGGGTCAATGTGTAACCATCAGATCCAAACAAACTACTCTATCCTAGTAGCAGTACTAATTTTTGATGAGTAAACAGCTATAGATTGTTGTTAAAAGTCAATGTCCTCGTAGCAGACGTACTACGTGTGCAGTTATCTGTCCAAATCATTTTCTCTTTTCTGAAAGATTCAGTTATCTATCCAGATTGCTCCACAAACAAAGAGCAATGAGGAAGAAGTGAAGGTTCAGCTCTTTCTTGCTTCGTGCTCCATACAGCAACAAGAATTCTTACAAGAGAAGAAATAAGCAGATTGAGGAAGAGATGGCGGCATTATTGTTCCATGAAGATGAGTCGCTGAAGCATCATTGCACACAGCTCATTTGGATCACCTACCTGGTTGCACTTGAACTGGATGCTGGATTGAATTGCTTCTTGCATTTGCATCGGCAGCTCGGCACCAATCTGTCAAACCGACTACGCTACCACTTCTCATGTGCACCCATCACTCCTTGCAGGCTGCCGCGTGTAACTCGACCACAAGAATCAACTTGTTTTTTTTTTTGGGTTACTTCGTGTTAGTAGTTCTTTAAAAAAAAAACTTGCTAGTATTATTCATTTCATAAAATAAAATAAAGCTGAACTTGTGACTGAGGAAGAGGCGTGATCATCATGGAGAAAGTCTTCTTGGCCAAGAATTCAATATCATACTGGCTGGCTGCTTGCTTGCCTGATTTTAATAAGTTTGGACCAGGCTTGGGGTTGCACCGACCATGCTATATGCTGGTTCGCTCTTTTTTCCTTTATGCCGGCTCAAAGGCGTCACCCAAATTCCATCTTACTCCTCTTCATCTCTTCTTTCTCGAGAACGGTCTCAGCATCGGATGCCGTTTACCCGTCTGCACAATGCTGCTTTCAGGAAGCAACAAGAATTATACTACTAGTAAACTGAACAAGAGTACAACTTAACCAGTCTGAATGCAGCATCCTGTGTGGCAAGCTGTTGTTTACAGCTCAAGGCATAAACAAAAAGACTGACAAAGGCTGGCATTTAAGCAACAAACATAATCCAGAGGTTTGATCCATTTTGAAGTCATGAAATGGCCACAAAGTGTGTGAGAATAATACAAGCATATAAGTTTGTGATAAATTACAAGGCCCTTGTTTCTCTGCAATGAAATTCCAAACAAGAAACTAGCCGACTTATGAGCTTCTAATACAAAGAATTGGTTATGTTAATATGAGTTCTTCTCCCTTTCTCTCGATCTCACAGACACACACGCGCACACAAACAATAAATGAATAATTAGGCCTCACAATTTACAAATCGCTGAAGAACTGCACAAGTTCAGAAAATTATGTTTCATACAAACATATGCATTTTCTTTGCCTCCTATTATGGTCACCGTATGTGGCTTCTCGAGAATGACCAGAGCCCAATATCACGAACAGGAGCCTGGTGCAAACAATATGGCAGTTCAAGCTACAAGCCACAAAATAAATAAAATCTGTGTTCAACAATAGATGCCTACCTGTGTCTTCATTGAAGGAAAAATATTCCAAAATCTGAGGGTTTCATCCCCGGCTCCTGTTACTATTGTCTGCAAATGAGTAATATGCATCATTTAGGACGATTCCCAGGAATATTTTTCCGGATACATGATTTGCAGTTTGGAAAAAGATTTACCTGTCCATCAGGTGACATTGCAAGGTAAAGCACTCGCAGCGTGTGTCCAGTTAGAGTAGCAACCTGTTTATCGAAAACATAAAATACTTAGTGGTACTGCACTAGTGGAAATCTTTCTTGAACAGATATTAAAAATTCAAAGGAATTATTCTACTCTTATCCTTATCTGCAAATACAAATGAAAATAGCCCCCTGTGAAATACTTCACTTGGATTTGCAGCCATACTGATATTGTTCTTTTTAAGCATTACATGCTCGTCAACTATGTTGATACTAAATTCCTTTTAAGCGTTTAAGCAATCCATGAGTCAATGTCTCGGCCCACAGAAAGGAATGAGTTCTTTGGAAACAACCCTAGGAGAAATCAGACACATAACTTCCTCTGCTTTTTTTCACGTTTTTATCCGAATGAGTGATTACTTGATGCACAATTGTCTAACTGGTGAATTAGTAGGCTTGACAGCCCACGGGAATTTAAGCTTACCTTTGACATAGATGGGTACTTCCACACCATGATTTGGTTTTGGGAATACCCATGAGTGCTCACAAGCTCATTTACATTTTTACACCAGGCAAGATTACAAACCTGAAAACAGAAAGCAGCTGGTGAGGATGACAGTAAAAATTCACTGAACTACTTTTTAGAGGCTTGTTCAGAACTACTCGCCTGGCTGCCTGTGTCCACTGAATTCAGCATGTTTCCATTAACCGTGTTCCAGAACCTGATACACCTATCAGCGGTTCCACCACCTGATGCCAGGAGGCCTTGCTGATGTGGTGACCATGCTATTGCTTTAACTGCAGCTGTGTGTTCTGTCAGCCTCAATATCGGCTGCTGCGAACGTTGGTTCCATACTAGCAGCTGATTATCATTTCCACCGGATGCAAGCTCACGGTCGTCGTGCGACCATTTCAGTCCACAGACCTGACCAAAAAAACTGTCACTTGATGCACATACATGGTTCTGAAATCTTACTGTGAGATGGGATGATTTTAACTTGCATAGTTAGTGAGCTATTTTCCAAAAACCTATGGCTTGGAAGTAGTTAGAAGTCTCACCTCTGATCTGTGCCCTGAGAACTTGCTGATATAGTCACTTGGGACACGGATGTCATGCTGCAATATGTTCTTGTCCCTGCTACCGGAGGACAAGATTCGGGAGCTCCATGCTAATACACCAGTCCGTGTTTGGTGTCCTCCCATGTTCCTAATCCGTTTACAGCGAGAGCTATCCCAAATCTGTTGGAATTTATGTATGCATCAAATTCTCGATAGCCATGAACAAATTCACAGAGTTGAACAAAAACAATAGGCTAATTCAAGTATAGGTAGTTTGAGATTTGCAGACAAAACTGTCGCACACATCCTGGACACATTGAAAGAAGTATGTACGTGTTGTGATAGTGATAGTTAGTACTAGAATCGAATAAAAGTTTAGAGTTTCAGCAATAGGGCTTATGTTTCAAATCTTTACTAGTGTACATCTATCATACGAGATGGTGAACGAAGCGAATTGCATCAGCCCAGGATTCAGGATATTTGGAACAATTGATGTATATAGTTTGTGTAATTGTTGTGATGAAATCTAAAGAGTGTAGAAAACAATTACTACTAAGTACTAGATAGATAAACTGAAGACAATCATATGCTGCAGGCAATTTATTCAGTAGAGAGTAGAGGAGAGGAGATGAGAGGGGGAAACCTGGACATCGCCAAGGCTGGTGCCGATGGCAAGATAGGAGCCTTCTCGGGTCCAGTGCACAGCGCAGACGCTGTCCCTGGGCCCCAAATCGCAGAGCTTGGTGACCTTGCAATTGGAAGCCGACCAGAGGTAGACGCAATTCCCGAGGCCGACGGCGAGCGTGTTCTGCGACGACCAGTCGACAAGATTGAGGTAGAAGTCGTCCTGCAGCGACGGCGCGTCCAGGACCTGAGTTGCGCACGCACACGGATCGGAAACCAAAAGATTGTTTTAGTTGCGCAGTGGGTGTTTGTGGAAATGCCCAAGAAGAGGGAAGAAGGAACGTTGGGAACCCACCTTGTGCGGGGTCTTGGGGACCTTCCTGGGCGGCTTGCGCGGCGTGGAGGATTCAGCGGAGCCGGCGGTGCAGTCGTAGTGGCCGGCGGTGGCGGCGGCGGAGGCGGCGAAGGGCGATTTGGGCGAGGGGTGGTCGGTCTTGAAGCGGAAGAGGTTGGTGTTGGGGGAGGAGGGAGCCGGGGAGGGGGAGTCCGGGCCGAAGATCTCGGCGCGGAGGAGGCGGGAGTAGGGGGCGTCGTCGGTGGTGGAGGAGGGGGAGGCGCGGTCGCGGTCGAGGAGGGCGAAGTTGTGGAGGCGGGAGGAGGAGCGGCAGGGGATGAAGCGGTCGCTGTACGTGGTCTTGGAAGGGGATGGCGTCTTGGGGACGTCGAGGAGGAGGCGGGCCGGGGAGGCGACGGCGGGATCGAGGCGGAGCCCCCCCGCCATCGCCGGCGGCACGTTGAGGCGCGGCGGCGCCGGCTTGGGGGACGCGTCCGTCGCCATCGAGAGAGACTAGGGATCTCTTTCTTGCTCGTCTGCTGCCCCGCCACCCACCGCCGCCGGCACGTCGAGGCTGGATGCGCCGCCGACGACGACAACGACGACGAGGAGGAGGAAGAGGAGCGGAGATGAGGTTGCAACGGTCACTTTGGTTGGAGTGGGCAAGTCGCCTACTTTTTCTAGCACGAGCTGTCTCCCTCTGACTGTGGGCCCCCCACCCGAGTAGCCGTTGTACTCTCTCTGCCATGCGGGCCGGCCCATTAGCATTTCCTTCCTCGCTTTCTTTCTTTAAAGGCCCGTGGAAAAACCAAGCCCATGGATTCGCATTTGTTTTGGGCCGGCCAGATCTTACGTGTATGATGTGTTGGGCCAACATGATACTAGGCCCAAACATATAGTACTTTTCTTTTCTTTCAGATGCTACTATTATATTACCACCGAGAAGAGGAAATGTGAACAAGAAAGAATGTGATAGAGGCATTGGATGAGCAATGTGATTTTTTTATTAGCCGCAGAAAATATTGACAGTCCGGGCGATTTAACTCGTGCAATATCTCATCAATATATGATTGATACAAATATAGAGATTATATTAATTATTATTGCATCGCCAATATTTAAGCCAGCCGGCCGGCGAGAGCATCTTATAGCTAGATTTCCATATGACATAGCATAGGATGGATCTACATATACTACTTCTATATACTATACTCTGATGAAGATACATACATATAGTAGTAGATACAACGTGTACCTTTCGATACGATGCATGGTGGATCAGCTGGAAATTAACAAAAGCAACAACTATAGTAGTAATACGTGCTGCACTAGCTACGTACGTACAGTACGCATACATACCTATATATATCTTGTAAGTACTAGATCGACTAGCTAGCTAGCTAGAGAATACTAGATGAAATTTCATTAATTTGAATATAGCTAGAAGATGTTGGAGAGTATGGCCATGTCGATGCAGGGAGACATGGGAGTAGTCCAGCTGGAGACGGAGACGGAGGAGGACGGCGACGCCGACGCCGACGAGCCGTACTCGTTGTCAGAGGTGCAGGTGGTGGCCGGCGAGTAGTAGTAGTTGTTGTTGTTGCAGATGGGCGGCGGCGGGCGGCGGACCAGCAGAGGCACCACGTCCTCCAGTAGCCCGCCGGCGCCGGCGGCCTGCTCGTCGTCGTCCAAGCTCATCATCAAGCCGCTGCTGCTGCTGCCGTTAATATTGTAACAATCATCGGGGGGAGCCTGCACCATCAAGTGATCATCTGCAGCAGGCTGCAGCAGCTGATCATCATCATGTTGTTGTTGCTGGATGCTGAAGCTCTGCATTATCATCATGGTCGTCATTTCCGGCGGCGGTGGGGGTGGGGGTGGGTCGTCGTGCAGCAGCGGGTGCAGGTGCAGCTTGGGCTTCTTCTTGCAGTTGGTCATCATCTGAGGCTGAGGCTGCAGTTGTTGTTGGGTGGTAGTAGACGACGAGGAGGAAGAAGTGGAGTGGAGGAAGTGAGAGTAGGTGTAGTGCAGGTGGAGACCCTCGTAGGTGACGATCAGAGTGTCGGGTTCGTCCACAGCTCGCTCCACCTGCTTCTTCGCGTTGCACCGCGGATTCGTGCACCGGTAGTAGCTCCTGCATCCATCCCACATACATACACGCGTCCTATATATAAGTTTATTTTTTCTTACTATATGTATGTATGTAATTAACCTAGCAAGAGCTAGTAGCTAATTAAGCAAAGTACTGCAGACGAACAATTAATCGACACGTCTACATGCATGGATACTTGATCTTGTCCTCGATGACAATCAAGGGACGATACATAACTTCACATGCCATTTGAGGCCTAACACTGCACAGCTGGTGTTTAATTAGCTCCCACTTTCCTTAGTTTCATGTATCACTAATTAATTGAGCCGCCTGGTTTGCTAGCTAGCTAGCTAGTAGATGCAAATGTATATGGTATATACTACTATATATATAGAGAGAGAGAGAGAGTAGTACAAATATATATACCTGGGGTTTGGGCTGTTCTTAATGGATTTCTGGCCATACTTTCTCCATTTGTACCCATCATCTGCGAGCCCACCATTATTCCCACAGCTTTTCATCTTCAGTGTGTACTTGTTCTCCATCGTCTTGCTCAACGTCTTCTCCGGCGAGAAAACCCTATATATTTATTCATTCTTTTAATTAATTTTATCATTTTTCCACCAAGTAATATATATATCACTCCTCCCAACGAGCATGTCACAAGTAAATTAAATTACAAGCATGCGCAGGAGTAACATATATATAAGCATGCAGTTAATTAAGCTAGCATATATACATGCATATGTACAAACAGAGACAGAGGTAGCTACACTTACACTGGGCTACAGCTACTTGCAGCGAAATTGTGACCGTCGGCGAGTAGCTGATGGTCGCCGGCGGCGGTGAAGGAGAGAGCGCTCTCGATGTCGCTGATGGTTGGCCCAGAATACACCGTGGAGATGAGCTTGTTCACCATCGACTCCCGCCGCCGCCGCCCGCAAGGAGCCTCCACCTGCAGCTGCTCATCCGCTGCAGCTGCGGCAAAATATTCTCTCTCATCCTCCTCCTCCGCCTCCTTTGAATTGGAATTTGAATTTGAATTGGAATTGGAATTGGAATGCACCGCGGCGGTCTCATCGAGGATCTCCCTCAAGAGCTCCTCTCCGACGACATCGCCGCCGTCGCGCCAATACTCTCTGCTCTCTTGCATCGCACCATCCATATGATCAACCTAAGCTGCTGCTGCTACTTGCTTAATTCTTCCAAGATAGGATCAGTTTGTTTATATGGAGTATTAACTGGCTGGTTAGCTAGCTAGTGTGTGAGTGTGACTTCATTAATATAATCTACCAACCCAGCCCAGGGTATGCGTGTATATATAGTGAGAGTGAGAGGCCGGAGTTCGATCTCTCTTCATCGTCCCAAAATGACAAATGTACCCCTCATGGTAGCTAGATGGATAGATCGATCGATCGATCGAGTGTTAGCCTGAATTATATGTCTATATACATATATTCACTGATCATTATGTAAACATATATACATATATTCACTCATGATCACCAAACAGAACAAATTACGTGTTGAGAGAGATGAGTAAGCGCGTGTGGTGCAGTTATTAATAATTAAATTAATTCAATCGGTGTAGGTTGAAGCAGGCCAAAATGGATTGAATTGAAGATGGGTGCAGGTATGTAGTAGGTGACCTTTGATTGAGATTTTGATATCCCGGCCTGCCCTTAAGTAGTAATAATCCAGCTAGCTAGCTCGATACTATATATGAATATATCGGACGTTTGCAGGATGAAACATCTGGAGATGTGTTTATGCATGTTCAGGAAACTGCATATGTATATTAAGTTCTATATATGTTACTGCCAAGAATTGGCAATCGATGGAACCAACTGACCCAACACAACATATATAATGGTGCAACTAATATGCAATTGTCAACAACTAAAGCTAGCTAGCATCTATGATTGCGAAGAATTGACAATCGATCGATCGAGACTTTTAACCAATGCATGCATGCACCACCTTTTTCCACTAGCTTTTACCCCTGTGCTGCTACTTCTCCTAATTATTCTCTGATCCATTTGAACTGCTCGAATAATTAATTAGTATGCAGCTAGGTAGGGCATGCATGCAGCACTGCCTCCAAACAATCTCTAGTATGTAGCGCGCCCTAATTAAACTATGTATATATGTGGGCGTAGATTAAGCTCTCTGAGACGATATCCTCTTGACATATATTATAATGTCAAATATTTTTTAAAATTTATAGAAGTTAAATTTGACATTTATGTTTGTGGAGTGAGATTTATCACATATTTATCTATCTTATTGAACTTTATAACAAAATTTTATAATTATTTAAAGATGACATGTAAACAACGAGGAGAATAGTTTCTCCTCGAGTGTTTAGAATAGTTTCGCCATATATATCAACTATGAAGTATATACTACTACTGTATCTAGAAAGCACATATTGTTCACGTCTCTATCGATGGATACGATCGATGGAAATATTCTGCACGCCCAGCGCAGCTAATTAATCAACCACCACACTGATAGAACCATGTATATATATGCTGAATATGTGGCCGGAGAAATAACTAATTAAGCGCAAGTTCAGCGGGGCTAGGTATGCAGCTGGAAACTATACCTAATCTCATATAATATCCTTGATTTGTCCCCTAAAAAGAGCCCTACAGAGCTGTCGAGACGAAAGAATAAATGCAGGAATGAAGACAAACTATGTTTCTTAATAATTTGATCACTTTGGCCAAACGCAAACATCAGCTAGATTATTGGCATGCGTGCCAATTCAGTACGGAGTACCATGTAAAAGCTCCACCCATCTTCAATATATTCCGGCATCATACATTTGATTATGTAATTGCAATTCTGGCAAAATCTTGAATAATCAGCCTTGTCTCCAAATTAATGTGCAGATCAACGGCATAGTTATACATATTCTTAATTAATTCTTTTGTACTTGTGCATATTGATTAATTGATCCGTGGTGTAAATACTCGATCAAACCTTTGAAACACTGGCGATTAACAAATTCTTAAATGATAAATTAGAAAATAAATAAACAATTGATGTAAAGTTGCGCGCATAAAAATGGAAAATACTATCATAATGTCATAAACGTATTATATTACTTTATTATGATATAAAATTGATTGTTGAAATTTTACAAGTCCGATCAATATTTTACAAAATATTGAATACTACCTTTATTTTTTAATGTATGATGCCGTTGACTTTTTGATCGATGTTTGACTATTTATCTTATTCAAATTTTTGTGCAAATACAAATATAATAGTTAAATCATACTTTAAATAAATAATAAAAATTATATATTTTTTTATATAAGATGAACGATCAAACGCATCTTAAAAAGTTAACGGCGTCATACATTACGGAGGGAGTATTAATTTATGATCGGCGCGTGAGGAGGGGGGAGGGGAGAGTTACTGTGTTCGCTAGCTCAGATATTGCCTATTGCATAGGCACAAGGTGAATGATCGATCGAATTGGATAGAAGTATGTAGGATTCATATGCCACTAGTTCTTGTGATTCTGTGAAGGAAGCTGATGAGCTAGCTATCTTTATCAGCTACGCTCGTACCAAATCCAACAAAAAAAAAAGTTTGTACGCATGCATGCGCACACCGTCCACGGGAAGAATACAGATCTGCCGCCTTTGGCGTCTTGCATGCCTTTAATTTGGAGGAGGTTGACTTTTGAGAGGGAGGGCAATTCGATTGGTTGATACTCGTAAAGGAAGTCGTTTTGGACAGCGACACGGTTTACAAAACACAATTTTGACTTCTTTTTTCTATAAAAATATTTATTGAAAAGTAATATATGTGCACTTTTATGAAAGTATTTTTCAAGACAAATCTATTCATATAATTTTTACATTTTTAAACTCAACAATTTAAGAGTTATTCATGATTTATATTTTAAATGTTTGATTTAAATATTGTTCTAAAGGACTTTTTCTATGAGTATGGAGGAAGTATAATTAATTAGCAGGGTCATCCATGCATGCATCGTCAGACTCACGTACTGCTGGCCAAGCTAGCTTAATTAATTACTTGTCGATATATATGATCGTTGATGCATGGGCAGTGACGTGCGACTGCATGAATAATTACCAACAAGCTGATCGATTGATCTAGCAGCTGCCATACTGATACTGTACTGCTGCAAATTAATTACTGTGCGTGTAATGGTGAATAAAGAGTTGACTTATAAAGAAGGGTACTGGGCGGGCGGTGGAATGATGAGATTTATAGTAGTAACAGTGAGAGGAGAGCATGCAGTGCAGTGGGGCACTGACGACAGTGGGGAGCAAAGCAACAAGAGGAATTAATTAGGGAGAAGCCATGGGATACGACAAGGGGTTGACCTGCTGCATGCGTAACCTGCTAGCGCTAGCTTGCATGGCTGGCGACCCTGCCTCTGCATGCATGTACTCGCCTCCATTCGATCGATTACCTCGCGTTTGCATGTTACTAGGCGCGCAGTAGCATGCATATTTAGCTTAATTTGTCGTGTGCATTGGCCGGGACTGATCTGTGATCCATCCATTCATCTTGACTCTTGAGTCAGATCGAGTCGACACTAGCTAGTACTCATGCATCTTCATCGATCTACTACTTCGTATACTCCATCTTTCTCGAAAAAAATTCATTTCTTACATTCTAAGATAAAATTAGTGAAGATGGAGAATAACTAAAATACCCTTAATCATTAAAAAAACAGTAATAGTGATGGGTAGGTAAAAGGTATATATTGAAGAGATAAAATTTTCTGCTTTACGTGCTGAGGGTAGGCAGTATGGTAAAAGTTGATTTTCTGTAGAACAAAATTTAATCTGAAGTTAAATTTTTTTTGGACAGAGGGAATACACCATTGGTAATAATATATAATTAAGTTAACCAAGAGATCAGGTCACCTGCATGCATGTATACGTATACTGACCAACCGATCGATCTCAGTCGATCAACAGCAAAGTCAAAGCACTACAAGCTATTGATATTTTCATTTTGAAGGACAGGGTTAAATTAAATTAAGATGGATCGAGATATCGGCGGATCTAACACGACGAGAACGATGAGGGCTCGAGCCTCTACTACGGATAATTATAGGATCATGTGAGTCATCACTAATAATTTTTTTTTCATATATATACAAGCAAAGGAAGGGTCATAATTTTATTTATTTTATTTAAAACCCTGCTATTATTTTCTGGATCCGTATCTCATCTAGAGTCAGCTTGCATAGCATATACACGCATGGGGTTTGTTGGCCTTAGCGAGCTGGACCATTCCTGCTTCCTAGCTACATATATATATTGTTGGGTGGTGCGTGCAAAACAGTAGTCCGGAGTAGTGTTACAAGTAAAGACAGTATAGTAGACATAATAGCCAACTAGATCGATCGATCGATATAATTAATGTACAGTACATACACATAGGGTCAACGCATGCATCACAACGTTAGTACTCTCTTCCTAGTAAAAAGTACCCCTCTCTCTCTCTCTCTAAGCAATAAAAAGTACTTGGCATTTGACATTTTTTATGGTCTTCGAGTTATGAATGTAATCAGTATTATTTGATATTGAAAAACAAGTTTATAAGATTATGACGGATATGATTTTCCAAAAACTATTATGAGGGATTCTAAGAGATAATGATAACTGAGGTTTCAAATATTCCCAAAATGGAGTATATATAATTCAAAACGTAATAATGTCTTACCAGATCGATGGAGGGGGCGCATAATGTTGTACCGTGGATTGAAATAAGTTCACTTTAGATCTCTCATCTTGACATCGAATTTGAATCGTGTCATTGAACCATAATACTAGATATAGTGTGTCCCTTCGATTTGCAATATCGGAGTACCTAAGGTCGCATGACTGTATTGTGCCTAGTTTTAGCAACCCGGCAAAATCAACGTGGGCCCCACACATTAACAACCTAGTCTTCTTCCACCTATCAACCATTCCCTCTTTTCTCTCTCTCTCAGCAGGATGTCGGGTGGTACGAAGAATGGCGATGGTTGCTAGGAGAGGAATTGGATGGCGGTGTTGTCACTGCGAGCACGAGCAGCCGCCTCGACTCCTCTCTATTCTAACTGGCACTTTATTGGGAGAGAGGAGTCGAGGTGACCGCTCGAGAGCTCCGTGCCGTCGTCGCCCATCTCCTCTCCCGTTGGCTGGCGCTTGCTACCCTTTTCCCCATTAGCCATTGCCTTAGGTTTGGTGAAATATGGGAAAGAGATGGAAGAAGGGAGAGAGGAAGAGAAGAAGACTAAGCCGCTAACATGAGGGTCCCGCATTGATTAAGCCGGTTGACCACATTTAACTCGTGACTTAAGCCAAAACCTGGTATAATAGTACCATTGAGACATCGGATGCTCCGATATTGCAAGTTGGGGGACGTGTGGATATGGGTACCCCATACCCACATGGCATGGTTATCCGACTAGTTATAGAGGATAACTTATATCTATAGAATATGTAACAGATCATGACTTGGGTATTACGTTTCCTTGTATATTACGGAACGGCCTAAAGTCCTGGTTTGATAATATTGTAGAGTAGATTTAGGAAACCAATACCGTATTGGTTGAGGTTTCTATCTTGTAACCCTGCCCCCCAACCTATATAAGGCTGGCAGGGAGCCCCCTCTAGGGGCATGAGACAACCTGATCGTCAGATCAATGCACACTCGGCGGATTCAAATCCCCAAACAGGAGTAGGGTATTACATCTCATTGAGAGGGCCTGAACCTGTCTAAATCCTTTGTCTCCGCATCCATCCACTTTTAGGTCTCGTGCGCTACCCCCTTTTATTATTGCCGAATTCATGTTTCGACAGTTGGCGCGCCAAGTAGGGGTGCGTCGAGTTCCTCGTC
This sequence comes from Oryza sativa Japonica Group, assembly GCF_034140825.1. Classification (NCBI taxonomy): domain Eukaryota; kingdom Viridiplantae; phylum Streptophyta; class Magnoliopsida; order Poales; family Poaceae; genus Oryza; species Oryza sativa. The sequence goes on along the minus strand of NC_089035.1, from coordinate 43,593,760 downwards.
GAAGAGTGCGATGGAATCAATTTCAGGAGAAACGGCGAGATCAATCTCACCGAATTCAATGGCTTGAACTTTGAACCGGGTTTGTTCATTCCAATCTAATTTTTATTAGATTATTTTTTTATCATAGATCGATCTTCTGGTATATTTTCTTGTGTCGATCTTGTGTCGGTCGGCGGAGATCAAGCTGAAGCTGTCGACGACGCCCTCATGCATCGAGACTTTCTTCGTGTTTTGCTGACGGACATGTGGTGGCTATCGCTGGTCACAGCTTACCAGGAGAAAACACTGCATGAGTTGACTCAACTGATCAACATACATGCACGATCCAACCAACATGCACATTACATCTACAGAGTTAATCTGTTTACTAGTTGATTCTAACCAGCAATTATTTTGTTGCTATCTGTCTTGCATGTACACCGCCGGCCGTATCTACTGCCGGCTATATCCGTCAGCGCCGACCGGCTCCACCGTCTCCGTAGTCGGTCGCCTTCGAGCTGTTATCATTAGGCTTTACAGCTGCCCCGGTCGGTCATCTACATGCTGCCGACTCTCCGAGGTCGCAGGGCCGTTGATGGCTTCCGCCGGCTACTGCTGATTGCGGCATTGCGACCCAAGCTGATCGACGCGCACGACGTATCCAAGCCACGCCGTACAACTTGGGTTGGCTGTTCCAATTTAATTTTTATTAGATTGATTATTAATTAATCCCTAATCACCGGCCGTTTTGATTTCCTGGCAATTTTTTGTTGTTTTTCACATGATGGTTGAGATCACGACACGGCCGTCATCGTCTACGTCTTCACCGACCGGCCGCTTCGTCCGCCGCCGACTGGTGTTTCCGCCTGCACGGCTGGCTTATTATGCCGCCGTTGTTGGGCGTCTACGACTTCACCGCCGGCCTGCCTCCGTCGCCGCCGACTGGTGTCCTCGCCTATGCGGTTGGTTGGTCACACCACCGTTCATGGGCGTCCACGTCTTCACCGACCGGCTGGCCTTCGCCGCCGCCGACTGGTGTTTCCGCCTGCACGGCTGGCCTATTATGCCGCCGCTATTGGGCATCTACGACTTCACCGCCGGCCTACCTCCGTCGCCGCCGATTGGTGCCTCCGCCTACACGGCTGGCCTATTATGCCGCCGCTGTTGGGCGTCTACGACTTCACCGCCGGCTTGCCTCCGTCGCCGCCGAGTGGTGCCTCCGCCTACACGGCTGGCCTATTATGCCGCCGCTGTTGGGCGTCTACGACTTCACCGCCGGCTTGCCTCCGTTGCCGCCGAGTGGTGCCTCCGCCTACACGGCTGGCCTATTATGCCGCCGCTGTTGGGCGTCTACGACTTCACCGCCGGCCTGCCTCCGTCGCCGCCGACTGGTGTCCTCGCCTATACGGTTGGTTGGTCACACCACCGTTCATGGGCGTCCACGTCTTCGCCGACCGGCTGGCCTTCGCCGCCGCCGACTGGTGTTTCCGCCTACACGGCTGGCCTATTATGCCGCCGCTGTTGGACGTCTACGACTTCACCGCCGGCCTGCCTCCGTCGCCGCCGACTGGTGTCCTCGCCTATACGGTTGGTTGGTCACACCACCGTTCATGGGCGTCCACGTCTTCGCCGACCGGCTGGCCTTCGCCGCCGCCGACTGGTGTTTCTGCCTACACGGCTAGCCTATTATGCCGCTGCTGTTGGGCGTCTACGACTTCACCGTTGGCCTGCCTCTGCCGCCGCCGACTGGTGTTTCCGCCTACACGGCTGGCCTATTATGCCGCCGCTGTTGGACGTCTACGACTTCACCGCCGGCCTGCCTCCGTCGCCGCCGACTGGTGTCCTCGCCTATACGGTTGGTTGGTCACACCACCGTTCATGGGCGTCCACGTCTTCGCCGACCGACTGGCCTTCGCCGCCGCCGACTGGTGTTTCTGCCTACACGGCTAGCCTATTATGCCGCTGCTGTTGGGCGTCTACGACTTCACCGTTGGCCTGCCTCTGCCGCCACTGACTGGTGTTTTTGCCTATACGGTTGGCGGACTCCGCCGTTGTTAATGGGCTTCACCATCTACACCACTGGCTTGGTTCCACTGGCGCCGACTGGTGTTTTTGTCACCATTGATGGACTGCTTCATTCCCACATCGGCTACTTCTGCTGTCACCGAGGGAATACGACAAAGCTAAGTCATCATTTATTTTATTCTTTATATGATATTTTTCCTTTTCCTCTGCCTCACTACACCAATTGGTCTTCCATTGAGCAGTGAGTCGGGGGCTACAGATGTTATATCATATTTTCCATAATATTTATCTTGATTGCTTGCGACATAATCTGAGTACAAAAGTACCTATCGAGTTATGGAGTTCTATCTTCCTATGCTTTCCGTTTGGTTTGTCAATGGATGGTTGCCTTTGGGCCGATTCCTAGCACCCGGGGGCTCGTTGGATGGACCGAGTAACGCAAGGTGCTAAGTATTATTCGGAATAAATCAAAAGCATAGAGATAAGATAATTTATTTTCTGCTCTTAATAATTAAAAGTACCCGAGTAGTAAACTCCGATCCGTGAAACTTTGTTCCATTAATGACGAACTCATGTCACTCATATGCATGTTTGGGAAATGCCTAGGTCGACTCCCGATGCTTGGGGGCTATGACTAGTCGGACAGAGTGTTTAAACGTACAGAGTCATCTGCTCGGGGAAATCAAAATTGACAAGAGGAGAAATACATATTTATAAATATTTTAAAATACTTGATTTTTTCTCGAGTATTATATTTATATCAGATACTACTCATCCTATATGTTTGTTCTGCAGGATCCAGATCCAGATATGCATAAAAGGGATTCATGGCTTTAAGCTTATCTCTTACGCTCCAGGAATGGATCAGTCAGAACATCACCACCGGCTCGCCTTGACCGCCGCCGACTGGTGTTTCCGCCTGCACGGCTGGCCTTTATGCCGCCGTTGTTGGGCGTCTACGTCTTCACCGACCGGCTTGCCTTCGCCGCCGCCGACTGGTGTTTCCGCCTGCACGGCTGGCCTTTATGCCGCCGTTGTTGGGCGTCTACGTCTTTACCGACCGGCTTGCCTTCGCCGCTGCCGACTGGTGTTTCCGCCTGCACGGCTGGCCTTTATGCCGCCGTTGTTGGGCGTCTACGTCTTCACTGACCGGCTTGCCTTCGCCGCCGCCGACTGGTGTTTCCGCCTGCACGGCTGGCCTTTATGCCGCCGTTGTTGGGCGCCTACGTCTTCACCGACCGGCTTGCCTTCGCCGCCGCCGACTGGTGTTTCCGCCTGCACGGCTGGCCTTTATGCCGCCGTTGTTGGGCGTCTACGTCTTTACCGACCGGCTTGCCTTCGCCGCTGCCGACTGGTGTTTCCGCCTGCACGGCTGGCCTTTATGCCGCCGTTGTTGGGCGTCTACGTCTTCACCGACCGGCTTGCCTTCGCCGCCGCCGACTGGTGTTTCCGCCTGCACGGCTGGCCTTTATGCCGCCGTTGTTGGGCGTCTACGTCTTCACCGACCGGCTTGCCTTCGCCGCCGCCGACTGGTGTTTCCGCCTGCACGGCTGGCCTTTATGCCGCCGTTGTTGGGCGTCTACGTCTTCACCGACCGGCTTGCCTTCGCCGCCGCCGACTGGTGTTTCCGCCTGCACGGCTGGCCTTTATGCCGCCGTTGTTGGGCGTCTACGTCTTTACCGACCGGCTTGCCTTCGCCGCTGCCGACTGGTGTTTCCGCCTGCACGGTTGGCCTTTATGCCGCCGTTGTTGGGCGTCTACGTCTTCACCGACCGGACGCCTCGACCGCCGCCGACTGGTGCTTCCGCCTGCACGGCTGGCCTTTATGCCGCCGTTGTTGGGCGTCTACGTCTTCACCGACCGGCCGCCGCATCCGCCGCTGACTGGTGTCACCGCCTGCACGGCTGGCCTGTTATAACGCCAACTGATGCTATCTTCTTCACGGCTGGCTACATCGCTGTCACTACTAATAGGCATCAGTATCTTCAACACAAGCTACCTACGTTTGCCATGGCTGCCGACTGGTTTCTTCACTTCCATGACTGCATGATTCTGCCAGTGTTGATTGGCCTTACCATCTTCATCGCTGGTCGTCTCGTCTGCTGCTGACTAGTGCCCTCGCCTCTACATCTGGTTTATACAGCTACCACTACTGATGGACATCATCGTCTTCCGCCGCCGACTCGTCTTCACTACCGGTTTGCTTCTGTTGCCGCCGACTCGTGTTCACTTCATCACGGCAACACAACTTTGTCATCATGGTGGAGCGACTTCATCTTTATTATCTTCGGCACTGGCAAACTCTATTGCTGCTACTTCACAAGTTTTGCTACATCACCAACCATAACGTTGTTGTGAATCTCGACATATCGGCATGCGACGCCGTGTTATTTAATTACAACAAGTGGCTCTCCAACATTCATGATTTCTACTTGGACATCTTCAACACATATCTTCAATCAAGTGATGACTACTCGACAACAAGAAGCTATAATTCTCGACTCTATGTTCAGTTGTTTCCCAACTAATCAAAGAGTCGGGGGCTACACAAATACATGGCTCAAAATTTGACAAGCTTTATGTCAAGATGAAGCAATCAATTAATCAGCCAACAAGTCAACTCTGGGAGTCATCAATTTTGTCTTCGCTTCAGAGCAGTAGGTCAAGATTAAATTTACATGTCTGGGAGTTTGGAGTCATCAACCAATCAACTCATATCAGATTCACTGAGTTGAACAACAGCATATACTTTCCTCCAAGTGAAGCATCTACAACAGTTTGATGGATTATTGTCACTGACATCATCACCAGCACCTCTGCTTCATCGGCTCTGACATTCCGCCGTTGCTAATGGATGATTAAGACTTCGCCAACTTGCTATTTCGCCTTCACGGTTGACCAACTATGCAAACGCTGATGAGCGTCTTCGTCATTATCATCGGCAATTACACCGCTATTGACTGGATCACCGACATCGTCATCTTCATGATTGGTGGATTTCGTCATCGCCTTTGATATGCCTCGTCTGTCACCGACTGATTATTTCGCTGCCATGGCTATACAACTTTATCGCTGGGCACCTTCATCTTCATTGATGGCTGACCTGACTGTTGCCGACTGGTTGCTTCGCCTCCACGGCTGTGCAACTTCATCACTTTTGATTGGTATCACTATCTTCACTACCACCAATATTTTTGCCACCTCTGTTGGGCAATATTATCTCTATATTGGTCGTCTTGTCTCTATGCCAACTGCGTCAGCTACCATCAATGAACAATCGTGACTACGTGCTCAGGGGCTTACTAGCTCAATTACAAGTATTATATCTTCAATTTGGACTTGCTCCGGATACATGCAACATGAATTCATGATCATAGGTCTATTTTATATGCTCAAAGACTGGACTATTTATTATTCCCCGTAAGGGTTATCAACTGAATACTTGCGCCAGTCGGGAATCAATTGTTACATCTATTTTGGAGTATCCCATAAGGGATAATCACTCAGATTAGAAGCTATTCATATGAGCTACGCTTGGTCTATATTACCCGGAAGATTTATTACTCGGGAGCATGTTATATGCGTCATCCTTTAAAGGGTGTCGAAGGCATATTTTTTGGCCTAGGCCTAATATGTCTGCAGCCCATATTTTCAGGTGTGGCCTGTCACGTTCTTTTAGGGACTTAGGCACTTTTTGCTTAGGCCAAAGTGCGCGTGATCTAGTGCCCAATACCTTAAAATCCTTTTATACCGCAGTTACTCAACTTTTTAGGAGTTGGTACAATGCATCTTAAAAGGTGTCAAACAGTAAAGCTTTATATAGCTGCCCCGCTGACTTTTTATATAGTCATGGCGCTGTTTGGGTTTATCAAGCAATTGATTGAATACAACATCATTGCTTTTTGCCACGTAAGTGTGCATTTTTATTGACCAATATTATGGCTTAGGCTGATTATATATTTTGGTCATTTTCCAGACGATTGATAAATCCTTATGAGTTTATTTACTCGGATTTTATACCACATATGCCATATATTTCCAGGTGTGGTGAAACCATGTGTCTTTTAGGGACTAAAGCACGTCTGTTAAAGCAGTGTGCGCATGGCGTATGCCCAATACTTTGGAAATTTATTTATTCACAACATACAAGCTTCTTTATAGCTGTTTTGCTATGTGAATTTTCAATAATGTAGCCAACTTTAGGTTACACTCATCATATTTTACAAAGCAGTCGGTATATCACTTGGATCATGTTATTTGGAGGATTCACACCGCATATGCTATATATTGATATCAAGTCACTTGGTTGATTACAATTATCAAAACCACTCGGTTGGTTGGATTATTTATTCCTTGACTATATGCTTGGTTTGTTCAATTAACCACATTGTCGGGGGCTACACCTATTAGGTGCATCTAGTCGGTGCACCTGACTTTATTTTCCAGCCCTCCACAGTCTTCAGATTTGGTAAAAGTACTCGGGAGACCATGACAAAGATGATTGAAGCACTCGGCTTTGGAGTAATCTGGTTCGAGAGAAGATTATCTTTTCGACTGCGAAGGTCTCAGGGGCTACTGTGGATATTATGGGTACCCCATACCCACATGGCATGGTTATCCGACTAGTTATAGAGGATAACTTATATCTATAGAATATGTAACAGATCATGACTTGGGTATTACGTTTCCTTGTATATTACGGAACGGCCTAAAGTCCTGGTTTGATAATATTGTAGAGTAGATTTAGGAAACCAATACCGTATTGGTTGAGGTTTCTATCTTGTAACCCTGCCCCCCAACCTATATAAGGCTGGCAGGGAGCCCCCTCTAGGGGCATGAGACAACCTGATCGTCAGATCAATGCACACTCGGCGGATTCAAATCCCCAAACAGGAGTAGGGTATTACATCTCATTGAGAGGGCCTGAACCTGTCTAAATCTTTTGTCTCCGCATCCATCCACTTTTAGGTCTCGTGCGCTACCCCCTTTTATTATTGCCGAATTCATGTTTCGATAGGACGTTTTATATCTAGCATTACGGTTTTGGAGGATGGTATTTAAACTGTACGTCACCATGAGGGATTTAAGGTGAACTAATTCCATAAACATATGGCCACGAGGCCCGATAAAAGAAAGAGTACGTCATGGGGCCTACCTCTCCCAAGAGAAAAGCTCATACATCTCGCTCGCTCGGTTTCTTGCGGAGAATGTAATGTTTGGGGGCTTTGGGCCCAATTTTGATCGCAAGCAGTTGCGGGCGGCGAAACGATTTCCGTGTGGTGTCCTGGCCCACTCAGATTCACGGGCCGAATTTTTGCTTTGATGCTCCGCCTAGGGGTGAGCGATGGATGGGCCAAGTAATCTGTTGGGCGAAAGGTGCATGCAAGGGCCCATTTCGTGTTGGTGAGCTAGCTGTTGCTGCTTCTTCTTCTTCCTCTTGGTCGTCGTCGTCGTCGTCGTCATCGCTTGGATGTACCAAACTCAAGCTGTAGAGACAAACGATATCGATCAGGCCGGTGAAACTTGGTTTTTAGACGAAGGACGTAACTAATATTCAGTTGGTTTAATAATTAATTAACGTGGTCTTTCTTTCACTAGCTAAGCTTGAGAAGGAAAAAAGAAGAAGAAGGGGGGCGTACTCCAGTGTACTACAGGGCAGGGAAAATAAAGATGCATGCAAGCATGTGTCAGCCAAATAATGGGAGCGGGCGGGCATGCATGCATGTCGTCGGTCGATCGAGGCCAGGGCAGCAGAGCAGAGCCGGCGGGCGGGGCGGGCGGGAGTGGAGTGGACAGGTCATGGCCGGATTCTCATGCATTTTATTTCTGCAGCAGCCAGCAGGGCAGAGGAGCAACGCCCAGCCGGCGCTACGTGCATCTGCTCTCTGCTAGCTCGTGCATACTGCCGCCCTTGCCTGCGCATGCATGCATGCACTACGTACTACTGTGCCTGAATTATTCACACCAGCTGTTGTAGCTACTCCCTCCGTTCCGTTTTAGATCACAACACGTTTTGATTTTGGTCAAAGTCAAACTGCTTTAACTTTGACTTAGTTTATAGAAAAAAATAGTATCATTTTCAACCCAAGAAAAATTTATTACGAAAATATATTCAATTATTGATTTGACGAAATTAATTTAGTATTATAAGTATTACTTTATTTATCTATAAACTTAGTCAAACTTGAAACAGTTTAACTTTAACCAAAGTCAAAACGTCTCGTAACCTGAAACGGAGGGAGTAGTAGCCATGCAATTCAAGCTTAAAATTGCAAGCTAGTATAATCTTAGTAATGCTTAAAATTTTCATATTTAGTAAATCAAGCCATATAACAAAACAAAAGATATTTACATAAACCTTTTAAATAAGATGGATAGTTAAATATGATGTAAAAGTCGACAACGTTACACATTAGAAAACGGTGATACTCCCTCCGTTTCTAATTCTTTTTTTAAGTCAAAATTATTTAGGTTTGACCAAATTTATAGAAAAAGTTAGCAATATTTATAACGCCAAAATTAGTTTTATTAATTTAACATTAAATATATTTTGATACTATGTTTATTTAATATTGAAAATGTTAATATATTTTTCTAAAAACTTAAAAAAGTTTGATTATTTAAAATAATCAAACAACTTATAATGTGAATATGAAACAGATGTACTCCATCCGTGCTAAAAAAACACAACTTAGAAGGAGATGCGACTCCTCCTAGTACTACAACGAATCTAGGAAAGAGAATGGTAGTCACATACTGTTCTAGGTTATTATTATTATTTCTTTGGATGGATGGAGCAGTATATTGCAGACCAATTAATCTGGTGCGTTGCATGCCTGACTCTGATGCCCCCAGCTTTGGTAGCTACTCCCTATAGATCGATATGACTGACAGAAGGATGATCGATGCATGGAACGACGACGACGGACATGGCTTGGCTGATCGATCTGCTTCCCGCCGCTGTCAAGCACCAGCTACCACTGCATCCATGCGCGCACATCTCACATGCATATGTTCTGGTTGCATTGGTTGGGCGCCAGCACTAGCAGAGATGGATGAGGTGTACGTCCAACACCCCAGGGCCAGCATATTGCAGCGCGCTGATTGCAGAGTGATGGCCTACTACAAACTAATAGCAGCCAGCCAGCCCTCTAGCTATCTATCTAACTCCAACATGCATATAGTACGCACTTTGTAAGACAATGTCTCAAGAACAAAATATGTGCTACATAAGTACCACTATTTTCCGCGAACACCCAAAAGGATTGCACATCAATATATAATTAGAAAAAAAAAGTTGAAGTTACACGACGTAATCAGCCAGACCGGCTTATGCCAGGGAAAGCGAGAAAAAGCAAATTAAAAACTGAAGCTTAGAAAAAACCATGAACCATTAGGAGGGTACCACCTCCGCAATGTAGGCAACATTCAAGTGATTTTTATATTTCGGCCCCTGATTATTTGTTATTTTCAGCCACTGTTGTAATACTTGTCGATCATTAACGCCAAATCAGTTAAAACTTTTACATTTTAGATCATGTAACAGACAATAAGCCTACATAAATACCCCTAACCATTTTGTAGGTTCACCTATCCTTGTTTTTTCCTTCTCCCCTAGCTACTTTCTGGCACTTGGACGATAGCTCACAATATGCAGGAGTATATAACTGGTTGCAGGCAGGCATCCATGCATGCAATGCAGTTTGACGGTAGCTGGCCGGGATCGATAGGATTCGGATCGCATGGATGGATTCATCACCTAGCTAGCTAGCAATGCAAGCATGCATCAAATCAAACCTCGCTGTCAGCAACAATTTTGCTTGCAAGGAGCTCACCGATCAATCCAGTATAGCTATATGTACTTCCTCTATTTTCAAAAATATATATAGTACCGTAGCTTAACAATATACTCCATCTGTTTTCAAATATATATACTTCAGGTTGTTTAAGTAAAGATTAAGATTAAAGGAAAACATTCTATCAATGGTTCAATATATTTTGAATTTTAAATTGCTTGGAGTCATTTTCTAAGCATTTGGTTGACTGAAAAATGTTTACATTTTTACATTGAAATTATTATCTAGTTGTGCATAAAATTTGGACTTGCTTATGTTTGGAAACGGAGGGAATATTGTGTATCCATCTGTGTCTCTTTTTTTTCACAATTACGTAGATCCGCCCTTGTATGAGTGTATCCATCTTGATCTTTAGCTAGCTACTCTCTCTGTCCCATAAAAAAATCAATCTAGTACCGGATGTGACACATTCTAGTACCGTGAATCTAGTCATATGAATATGTCACATCCAGTCTTATATTCGTTTTTATGGGACGAAGGGAGTAGCGATCGGTCTTTTTCTAACAGCCGCTGGCCATCGAGGCACATGCAGGATCATATCGTCCTCGATCGGCTAGACGGCTAGCTAGCTTCATTCGTTGCCTTCCTCAACATAAAATAAAATTAAAGCTCTAAAGTATGAGCAATGCTTATTCCCACACTAAGCAATAAGGCTGAACCCGCCCGTTGTCAGCTAAAGTAACTAGCAGGAAGACCTCATAAGAGCAGGGATAATAGAGGAGACTGCTATGGGCTTATGCAAGATGTTATAGCCAGTGCATATAATAGCATGCTCTGTACACATACTCTACTACAAATAAATAAGCATTTTTATATGTTTGGTGGGACCGACATGTCATATACCTTCTTTCTCTTGATATGGATCCAAGCAGTCAGCACGTCTAGGCGCTCGTGCCTAGCGGGCGGTTGAAGAAGCGCCGGCTTCCTTCTCTCACATCGCTTTTTCTCTTCCACGTCAGCTCGAGACATCATCTGTTAGCTAATCGTCTACTTATTAGACTTGCTCTAAGCCTTGGTGTGACTTAAAAAAGTGAGGTGACACTCATCAAATTTTTTTACTACCGGTAATTCGGTTAATTATGTGATCTGGTAGTAGCTATTTACTACTCTCAAAATATTTATTAATGGTTAACTAACAAGTACATATTTAATGCTTAGTATATGCTATACCACTGTGGATGCACTACTTTTGGGTTTGGGAATAGGAATAACGATTGAAAATTTTTGCTTTCATCATACATATTCAAAATTCCAACCATCAAATCTATATTAGAAAATATTCGTAAAATCCGATAAGTTTATAATATTATGACTAAAATTTTCGTTGTTGTAGATAGTATTTATTTCTTTTTTTTCATGCTACTAAAATGAAGTTAATATAGCTATTGAGGGCCCAAATTTTTGTGTGGCTGTTAGGACAGGCCCTGTGTTGGCTTACGTGGAGGTTGAAAACCCAGCGTGTACTGCTCCTGCCGTAAGCAAAGGTGGAGGTGACAAACTGACGGGGACACGGATGGACGGTCGGGATTGATGGATGGGCAAATAGATGGACGGATACGATGGATGGGATTGGACGGAAGGCTGTACTCGGGCCCCGCGGCCCAGCGGTAACTTGACAGGTGCAGCCTTTATACTGTACAGTAGTAGTGGAGGTGTATTTGCAGCTGCGGCATCAGAGAGAGACTACTGTCCAGCAACATGTGCTAGCTCGAGAACATCAACTGCATGCAAACAGTACAACAGCATGTTGTTTTCCAATCGATCAAAAATATTTTTCTTTTCAGGTCGTGCCATGCTTGTACAGTATACGTACATAACTGCTCTCTGCTCCTCCTCTCTTTTACCGCTCCTGCAATCCACATACTGCCAAGTAATTTTTCTCACAACCCTACTACAGTAGCTCTGACGAGTACTCCATGGAGGAGGAGTAGTATTTGTTTTTCTTTGGCACAAGTACGATATATGTTCCATTGGTCCGACTATTCACTAGTCGGCTAAGGTGTGTTTAGTTCATGTCAAAATTGAAAGTTTTTTTGAAATTGAAACAATGTGATAGAAAAGTTGGAAGTTGGTGTATGTAAGAAAGTTTTGATGTGATGGAAAAATTGAAAATTTGAAGAAAAAGTTTGGAACTAAACTCAGCCTAAGATGTATACTTTGATTTTATATATATATATATATATATATATATATAGAAAAAGAGAGAGAGAGAGAAAGGAGAAGTCGTCCCTTGTATATAAGGTAACCTCCACACAAATTTTAAGTAACTAGAGAGAAGAAAAGAAGTGCATTGGGTAGAAAATGTAGTCAAAGATAATACATTGATCTCTAGGTTAACTTTAAATTTGTGAGTAGATGACGCGAATAAAATTAGATGTAACCATCACCTTTACCGTAAAACTTGCTCTAATTCATCACTCTCCTATTATCATTCACTTATAGAAGTTCTATAAGTGCCACCTTGCTGCTTCGCTTGAGCTCCTCTGTCGCATTGTTGTTCTTGGCAGGGTCTAGTGTAGACGAAAAGAGGTGTATTTTGTTCAGGAACATAATGATGGATCCTAGAACCCCATAGTACACTATTGAAGTACAGTTGGAATATTCGAGAATGAAAAATAAAACTATATATACTCGATCGATGGATCGATCTCCACTTGGTATATGTGGCACTACAGAGATATATGACCGTACTATGCATATGGGACTTTTTCTTTTTCACAATTACCAAGAGAGATTGATGAGATCAGGCAGCAAGACTTGCATCCGTGTACGTTAGTGGCCGGATATCCATGCAAAGTGTTACAAAAGTAAGGCAGGCTGTGGCTGCTAGCTAGCTTCCTCTCAAGCTCATGCATGCATGAGAAGCGGACAAATCGAGCAGATTCTGCAGCATATATAAGCATCGCATCTACATATATATACGTACGTGTACATGTGCCGCTAGTTCGATCTCACTAGCTAGCTAGTGGCCAGTGTTGTACGTATATACTCTCTCCGTTTCAAAATGTTTGACACCGTTGACTTTTTAAATACGTGTTTGACCATTCGTCTTATTCAAAAAATTTAAGTAATTATTTATTCTTTTCATACATTTGATTCATTGTTAAATATACTTTCATGTACACATATAGTTTTACGTATTTCAAAAAAAAATTTAATAAGACGAACGGTTAAACATGTGCTAAAAAGTCAACGGTGTCAAACATTTTAAAACGGAGGGAGTATTTGTGATTTGTGATCGAAATGCATATATGCAAGCTGCTAAAGAGACTAGAGTAGAGTCGTAGTAGATGATCAAGCTAGAAATGCCCAAATTAAAGTATACTAATTACGTATGCTTTTTTTTTGTTAAAAAAAATGAATTGATCGATTGATCAGCTGGTCGTGGTCAGTGGTCGCGTAAATGGCACATGTAGGAGTATACTCCTACTACATGAAGAGAAGGCATGCAGTATTGTACTACATGAAAGAAGGATGGTGAGGTCAGGTCATGCATGGGATCCTGTGCAACACGTACACACATGCATGCATATACGCAGAGAATCGCATGCAGATGCCGATGCAATATGTGCCACGGTCGATATATATCGATCATACCATCAATTCACATGCATGCATGCATCTGTGTGTGCTAGAAAGAAATTAAAGAAAGAAGAATCTTCTTCACATACTCCACTTGGGAGTAGTACATGATACTATCATGCATGCTGGCACGGACCGCTTCAAGTTTAGTTGCGATGTACTACTAGCAGCTAACAGTCAGGACACACTGTGTACTGTTATGTTAGCGTGGAGACGAGCCAGCCATGCATATGTAGTGCTGTCATCTGTTCATTTGTTGCTTCAGCGTACGTACGTAAGTAATAGCAGCTGGCTGCATATATATATATATATATATACATACATATATATATATATACATATATATACATATATAGATACATATATATATGTATCTATATACATATGTATATATATATACATATGTATATGTATATATATACATGTATATATATATATCGACCTTATCTGAATGCATGGCTAGCTTGACCAGCTCTACCTAGCTTACATGCAGTTCCCTTTAATTACTTTCCACCTGCGTGCATATATATATAAGCTGCTGCATGCCCAGGTGCAGGAATATCCTACTCCTTACATTTCTATATATTCGATACCGTTGACCTTTTTAGCACATGTTTGACCGTTCGTCTTATTCAAAAACTTTTGTGAAATATGTAAAACTATATGTATATATATATATAAGTATATTTAACAACGAATCAAATGATAGAAAAAGAATTAATAATTACCTAAATTTTTTAATAAGACGAACGGTCAAACATATTTACAAAAATCAATGGCGTCAAATATTTAGAAACAGATGAAGGGGGTATATATAAGTATGGCTTCTTAATCAAATATTGCTAAATAGCAGATCTAGTACTACTTGTATGTTGCACCAAGTTTTCTGAAAGTACTACTTATGTATTATTCATGGGTCTCTCCTAAGGAGGCCACAAAAGAGCTGAAAAATAAGGTTAGTTACTTAGAGACTGTTTGGTTTGGTGCCACACATTGCCACACCACATGTTAGGCATGCCACAGATTGTTAGCTTAGCGTTTGGTTACTTGTTTCAGTTGTGGCAAACCACACTTTCTTGTTTCATGGGCCTACATGTCATATACTCATTTTCTAACTAAACATTGCCACACTTGTTGCCAACAAATTGTTGGCCACACTTTATTTGTCATGCCACATCTATGACAAATTGAGTTATGGCAATGTTAGGCAACAACCAAACAGACCCTTAATTACTGTTCGGAATTCCACTATATATGTTACTATCTATATATGCTTGATGGAACGTAGCGAGCTACGTAACAAGCTCAAGCTGGCTATATAATCTTTAGCTTGTAAACAAACGTACGCATGCAAGAGATACAAGAGATGAAGATGGATGGACGACAGCTGTACGCATCGTCGTCATCTATGGGTATTGGAATTGCATGAAGCCAGCCAGCTAGCTAGCCATGGTAGCTGGAGTAGCTAGCTAGAGGTCGCATAAGTGGGGATGTCATGCATTGAAGAGAGTTTGTTTAGTTTCCTCTAAAGGCAGGCCTTTTATAATTTCTGCCATGCCTACCCGTCGATCGTTGCTTGCATATGTACGTACACAGCACGATCGATGGATCTATATATACATACATACATCATATATATCCAGGGGCGGATCCAGAAATAAAAAATTGGAGGACTCAATTACACAGTTTCTTAAACCTCCAGTCATCTAGAGACCTTTAGTTTATCATTTATAGTGAAAATAATAGAAGGGGGTGTTCCAGGAGGTATCTATAGGTCTTGTGGGTGTAGGGGAGACTCGAGTCCCCCTGCACCCGCGTTGGATCCGCCCTATATCGATGAAATGATATTGCATGACGTACGTGACGTGCTTATGCATACATACATACATACATACATATATACATATATATATATATACATATATATATATATATACATATATATATATATATACATATATATATATATATACATATATACATATATATACATATATATATATGCAGCTAGCAGCAGTGAAATTCAATTACTACTCTTACTCCAGTAAGTAGCAAAATGCAGATCAGGGAACGCATGCAGTAAAAGCCTCCGTGTCTTTTGGCCCCTCACTACCGATGGCGATGTCTAACCACCACTCTATGTATACGTATGTATCTACAGATCGAGCTAGCCACCATGGCTACCTAAGATATATAGGAGTAATACGTACTCCCTCCTTCCCTAAATGTTTGACACCGTTGACTTTTTTAAATATGTTTGACCGTTCGCCTTATTCAAAAAAAATTTGTGAAATGTGTAAAACTATATGTATACATAAAAGTATATTTAACAATAAATCAAATGATAGAAAAAGAATTAATAATTACTTAAATTTTTGAATAAGACGAACGATCAAACATTTTTTAAAAAGTCAACGGCGTCAAATATTTTGGGATGGAGGGAGTATATGCTTACGTATATCAATTGCAATACATGCATTGCTTGCATTGGTCCCTCCGGCTAGATAGCTAGTCACATGCATCATCGTCATACATACAAGTACATGCATGTACAGTGACATGAACAGAAAGTAGTGTAGTATCGTAGCTCCTCAGTCCTTGATCGATCACTCGCATGCAGCTAGCTTCATCAGCTCGACCGGTATCATATATGTGTACATGTTGATCGATCGAGTTGAGTATATGACTAGTCTGTGTGCCACAATAGCATGCACAGTGCATAACTGTTTCAGTTTGGCAGGCAGAGGTGCGTGCAGATAAGCCAGCTAAGCCGCCCGTTTCGATCCTCTGTATTTATATGTGCCATCCTCACGCTTGATGGCTTGGCATATGCATCTCTCTCTCTCTCTTTCTCTCTCAGCTCTCTTTCCCTCTTCCTCCATCGATCGATCTCTTGCATGCAAGAGCAACCTGCTTCGCTTCAGACAAAGCTCCTTGCTACCTAACAAGCTATAGCTGTAGTTGAACACACAACTTGTGTCCAGATCGACCACTTCGTCTTCTCTTTTTTATTTGTTTCAATTCGTTCGAGAGCTAGTATGAGATAGAATATTAACCGATGGAGAGAGAATGTCTAGCTAGATTATTCATATTTTGAAGATATATATATATATATATATATATATACACACACACACACACACACACACACACACACACACACACCTACCACCGGCCTCTCCTTCCCCTTCTGCCTTGCGTATTAAAGCTCCTTTTTAATTTCAGCTTGCAGTGTATGTATATATATATATAGCTGTTCTATCTTTCTGAAGATTCTTGGTAAGCAGTTAGCTAGCTTTATTCCTTTGGCTCTACCTCGCTGTTGTCTCTGCTCCACCTAGCTAGCTAGCTACCTCTTCCTAATCGATCGCTTCTTCTTCTTCTTCTTCTTCTTCTTCTTCTTCTTCTTCTTTTTAGTATCTCTAACTAGCTGTGTGTATAGAGATATTCCTGGGCTGCCGCAGGTTATATTCGTTATTCTTTTCCTATTCTTAAAACAAAAAAAAAAGTTGTAGCCACTATATATGTGAGAGAGAACTAGTGAACAAAGGGGATTTCTGTAGCTGCATGCTAGGTAGCTACAACATCAGTAATCTCGATATACGTACAGTACTACAAGATAGTGCCTCGATCTGCCGGCAGTAGAGAGTGTGATGCCGCAGCTAGCAGTCGGTGATTTCTGACGTGGCATCATCAAGATTCACACATTACATTGCATGCATGCATATGTCTATGCATCTTTGAGCTTGTTGTTCTGATCTCAACAACCTAGCTAGCTAATATTTCTCTCCTGGCCCTGACCTGCATGATGCATGGTTGCACGCATGGAGAGAGAAGAGAGAGATCGAAGCTAATTAAACGCATGTGTATATATGTGTGGGAATCTTGATGATGCTGCATCGGAAATTAATGACTAAGCATCAGCTTAATTGTACCAACGCCGCCGGCGAGAGTGATCCTCCCTCCCTCTTTCTGTGACACATTGACTAGCAGGTAAGAACTTATTTCAATAAACTTGTTTATATCTAGATTGGCCATATAATTTAGTGTAGGTTAATTTGTGAAATTAATTCACTCACATTTGATTTTTTTTTTCAGTTGCATATATGTATTCCTTTTTGGAGGACTGGTTATGACTTAGCTAAGCTAGCTAGGGAGGACTTCACAAGTCATAACAAATAAGTTGAATGGTTAAACATATTTAAAAAGTATATGGTGCTATATATTAAAAACAAATTAAATAGAGTAAGTTATTACTGGTATAACATCATTATTTAGAAAAGAGAGAGAAAAAACAGTGTGCAAGTTATACTCCACAGCAAGGAGCTAGTAACATTGACTTTTCTTTTTGTCCTGTAGCGATGGATGCATGCAAAAAAGGCTAGTAGGATTGATGCGGTGGGGGGAATCAATCAAATCCAGTCGCGCATTCTACGGGCTTCAATTCGATACGACATGTATGCTGATCGATCAATGCTGCCAGCTAGCTGCGTACGTACATACTACTGTACGTATATACTGTATGTACTTCTGCTCCTGCAGCTATATACTGTACGTACTACGCGGTAGAGCACTGTAGCATACAGTACGTACGTGTAGGAGTTGTTGTAATTTGCAGCCATATAGGAGTATCGATCTCTATCAACCATATGGTTCACAACTCCACTCCAAATTATAAGTACTAAGCTCTGCTAACATTGCTAACATTGATCGATCCATCTCATCCCAGGTAATAAGTATATACTTAACGCAATGTCACAATCTATCTAAAATAAGTAGAATGTAACATTTTCTACTATAAAAAATTCTGATAGAGGCATATATCTAGATCCTATTGCGTTAGTAAATAACATATCTTATTACAAGCTAATTATTTTGTGACCGAGAAAGTATCCGGGTACGTAGTAGGAGTAGTATATACATGCAGGTAGGGTCATCATCACAGGTGCTAGCTACAGTAACTTGCATTGTGTCAACAACTCAGGTCCTGGGCTCCTGGCTACCTAGTGAGAGCTACGACTATACTACCTAGCAAGATACTACTAATCCGTACTATACTATGCTCCTCGACTTTACATGGCGGCCGGATATATGGATCGATCGATATCACATTGGCACTTCATGTACTCCATCTGTTAACGCCGTTAAAATTTTTAAACATGTTTAACCGTTTATCTTATTAAAAAAATTAAATAATTATTAATTCTTTTCCTATCATTTAATAAATATACTAGTACTACTTAAGTTTTTAAATAATATTTATAAAAGTTTTTGACGGTTAAATATGTTTAGAAAAACTAAAAGCGTCAAATATTTAAATACGGAGGGAGTATATATGTAACGTACTACGACACTACGTACGTACTATATACTCCAGTAGACCACTGTACAAGTATAGTTATCTCTTCTTTTCGCAATAAATAAAGCACATCATATCAGGAGTGACGTTACAATATTCATGTCGACACGTCGTATATGTACGTACGTACTCTACTATCCGTAGCATTACACAGGTAGCTAAGCTAGGACTAAGAGTAGTACGTACGTATGTATATATATGTACTTAATACATACGCATACATGCCTGTATCATTCATCGATCCTGTACAACGTTGTAGACTACTCACTTCTGATTCTGACTTCTTGTCTCGTCTCTTCTTCTTCTTCTTCTTGAGCTCACTACTAGACTGGAGTAGGAGTACTAGGCCCACAAACCCACAATCTGTGCATGGGCCTTACCTAGCAATAGTCCGTACTAAAGATTCTGTAAAAAGCCCATTTGGAAATTTTCTAGCGAGGGACTATTTTGAATTTTAGCCCAACAGCAATAGCAGCCATTTGTCTCAATCCCGGAACAAGTCCACTTTGTCGCCCTAAAAGAATGTACTAATGTGATTTGTATCCATCAACCGCAATATTAGATTAGATATCATAACCCCTCAACTATAAAAACGGGTGCAAAACAATTCTCTCGGGTTTTTGCTGACATGGATCGTTGACCTTATCTAACTAAGTAAGACAGCATATGGGACCAGTTGAGGGGTCAAAATATATGGTATTGTGGTTGAGGGATACGATTCAGATAGGACATATAACTGAGGGAGTTAAAGTGGACTTTATTCCTCCCAACCCCACATGCCACATTGTACATTTGTACACAACCCAACCCATTTGGAAAATGAAATGGATGTAGTAGTAGTATCATCTACTGTTACGCATAGTGCAGTGCCATGATCTAGAGATTGCTGTGACTAACTGGTCAGGCATTAAACAATTTTTAAGCACGCTAATTAAGCTCAAACCGGCCGGATCCGACACTGCTACATCCTCGAGCACAGTGCCGGCATCGATTCGGTTTCGCTAGCTGCAACTGTTGTCCCTGCTCGGTCAGCTTCAGTTCGTCGCAATTACAGCAATTATTACCAACTAGTATAAATTAATACATATGAAGAAGATAACAAAGAAAATTGGACTACATATTTATGTAGCTAGCTACAACACCAACTTTAAAACTATGTATTTATGAAAAGTGATACCGTGTATTAATGGTGTAATATATACTTGTAGATAAATAGATTATTAGATTGACTATCAATAATTTAGAGTTAGTAATTGACTATATACACTATTAAAACTGCTCTATATTCATACTGACTGACAGTGGCGGAGCCAGGATAAAATTATAACGGGGGCTAAATCAAAATGACCAAGAGCAACTAAGAGAGATTTAGGGTTGGTTTTAAAACTTTTTGGGCCTTCTTAGTCTTTTGGGCCTTCTAACAACCTCAAACAAAGTCTATATTAGCCCCTCATCTATAAATATATAGATTATGGGGGCTTTAATGGTATATTAGGAGGTAGGGGGTCTAAAGATCCCCTTGCCCCCATGCTGTCTCCGCCCCTGCTGACTGACAGCTTAATTTCTCTGCTTCCCTTAATTATTCTTCCTTGTTTCCCTATAAAAACCTTTGCTTTTCACTTTTATCGAGTATATATTCGGCGCTCATCTGACAGTGTCGTCGTCCTCCTTGTGTGTGTGCATCGATGAGATGCGATTAGTTTTAAGTAATTAATCAGTCATTACTAGCTAGCTGCAGTGGGGGAAACAATATGTATATATATAATACATATGCATAATTTGTACTCCCTCCGTCTTATAATATAAGGGATTTTAAGTTTTTGCTTGTAACGTTTGAACACTCGTCTTATTCAAATTTTTTTTACAAATATAAAAAGCAAAAAGTTGTGCTTAAAGTACTGCGGATAATAAAGTAAATCATAAATAAAATAAATAATAATTTCAAAAATTTTTGAATAAGACGAGTGGTCAAACATTGCAAGCAAAAACTTAAAATCCCTTATATTATAAGACGGAGGGAGTAGGAAGCAATGGGATCCAACCCTACCTGGCCTACATATATGGATGTCTCCTCTTCCATTGATCGAGATCGTCCTCTCTGCAAATTTTCTGTTCCTATCGCCTGCACTACACTGCTGATAGTGATAGCCCTCCTCCCCCACACCAACATTTTCCTTCCTTTTCTTTAGTTTCCCCCTGCATGCAAATGTCTCACAAAGCTTGTCACTTGCTACATATTAACCATACTGCTCTCCCATCTAATCTAATCCTCGAAAAAAAATACATTATCACGCCGATCGATCGGTCGACTCTCTATAGCTAGCTCAATAATGTATATATATAGTAGGAGTTTGATTCTTTTTTTTTTACTATAGTGTCAGTTGCTTAATAATGTTGACCCATGCAGGATGTGACATATACCAGATCAAAAGTGCATGCATGAGCTCGGCTATGCATTTTCAATCTTTAATTTTTCCCCCTCCTTTCTGCAAATTAATACTGTGAAAAGAATTATTTGCCACATTGATGCATGTATATATTCCTGCACTCATCCATGTGAATGTGGCACTTGCATTTTGATTGAAACTAGAGAGGCGCCAAAGGGCAATAAAAGTAAAAAAAGAAAAGAAAAGAAAGGCTTTAGCTTGGGAATGACAGGAGTACGTACGTCATGGTGGTAAAGTGCAACGGCTACATAATAACAAGCTTGGTGGATGGAGGAGGAAGAAGAAGAAGAGGAAGAAGAAAAGAAAGAAAGAAAGAAAGGTAGGGAACACATTGGCAATCATGTGATGATTCAGAAAGAGAGATGACACTTGACTACACTGGACGACTAGCAGTAGCAGCAGCGGCAGCTAGCAAAGAGAGATCGATGTGATGCAGAGCAAAGCATGAGGGACTAGTAGTGGTTATTGGTACACTGGGTGTGAGTACTACGGTTGGTAGGTGTAGGTACCAAGAGAATTTTTAGATCGAAAGCCAAGCCAAACGATATAGTATGAGCGATGAGATGCAATGCTGCAATGGTAGCTAGCTCCTGCTGCTGCTGAGTAGGATAGGTCTCTTTCTGTCTGTCTCAACCATAGCAACATCAACAACACACACACAAGGACTGGATTATTTTTTATACTATTCCCCTTTGCAAAAAGTTATTTCACATATAGACCCATAATAAACATATTGCAAAAATAAATCCAAAACTTGGCACAAGAGTCCTTGGCGGTGATCGAGGTTAGACATCTCACCGTCAATCTTGTTTTCACGGTACATAATTTGATGAATCGGAAGAGAGGTTGGAGGAGAAAATGAAGTTGTTTTTTTGGAAGGGTACACGTGAAAAAGGGTGAGTGACGATTCCTTGGTGCGTTGAGATTGGCGCGGGCGCGCACACGGCTGTCGGATCCAACGGGCTGAGGTGGGTGAGTAGCCCAAGTACTCCTACTGGTTTCATTGGGTCCCACCCACTCCCACTCCCAGCAGAAGATAGCAGAGCACACACACACACTCCACTACTCCACTGCACTGCAGTCTCTCTCTCTCTCTCTCGCAATCAGCATTGCACATTTTGCATTGCATTTTTATTGTTATTATTCTCAGGCTCATCAGCTGGATGTCCCTAGCTCTTGCTCTTCTTCTTCTTCTTCTTCCTAGTCCCCAGTTCATTCTCGATCTGCCAACTTCATTCTCCCGTCTATAAATCCATCCACAGCTAGCCACCCACTCTCTACTGGAGTAGTTGTAATTGTTTAGAGCGTGTGGTCGAATTAATATCCATGGAGGACGAGAGGTGGAAGCTGTCGAGCAGCAAGGGGAGGAGCAAATCGGGCAGATCCTGCAGCAGCAGCAGCAACTACTACTACCACTCCTCCGATTTCAACAGCAGCAACGCCACCACGCTCAGCCGGAGCTACTCCGCCAGCGTCACCGCCAGCAGGCACGCTACCACCGCTTGGTCCGCCGCCGGCGCCGGTGGTGGTGGCGCCAGCAGCAGCAGCAGCTCGCAGCATCAGCATCAGCAGCAGCAGCAGCAGAGCAACAATTCGCAGCGGCTGTCGAAGAAGTGCGTGGAGGCGGTGAAGGAGCATCGCGCGAGGTTCTACATCGTCCGCCGCTGCGTCTCCATGCTCGTCTGCTGGCGAGACTACTAGCTCAGTCTCCTCTTCCTTCTTCTTTTTCTTCTTCTTCTAGCTCAGTTTGATTCAATTTTATTTATTTGTTTCCCTTCCATAATACTCCATTGCTAGCTCCATGCATCATCATCATCATCATCATCGATCTCTGTGTGTTTCTGCCTGCATCTTAATTTGTTCTTTCTGTAATTAATCTTGCATTGCTCTCTCTACAAGTATATACTTACTAGCTAGTAGCTAGCATTCTCATCTTCTTACTATCTATTTAGTTCCTTCCTAGCTACCTAGTCGATCAGCTAGTCCAAGTATGTAATGTATATAAAGGTGAGGTGAGCTAGTCGTCCGGGAATGTTGATTTTGGAGCTAGCCGATGAATTGTGCTTGCTGATTTCTGTTAAATATTTATGAAATGCCAATGGTATATATATCGATCTGGCTGTCTGTAATTCTCAGTATTTGGAGGCAGGCAGGCAGAGCTAGAGTGGAGGCAGTCAATTGAGTGACGACGACTGAAGCCAAAAATGAGTCAATGCATGCATGAGCATGACACGGATGGATGCATGCTAGGGATTTGAATCATCATCATGATTGATGATGGACCGATAATCCAAAGAGTACCAATAATAATCCAGAGGAGAGGAGAGGAAAGAAAGGGAGTAGAGTACAGTAGGTGTGGGGGCATTGGTGTCTGCTAATGAGTGAATAATGGTTGGTCGTAGCCGTAGATAGGCAGAAGAATAATACATACTCTACTGAGTATATGGTCCAGTCCCGGGGGGGAGCTGAGTGAGAAGGAGGCAGGGCGAGTTGATCAGATGAAGCATGTGTGCGTAGACCAAGTGTCGTCCTTCTCCTCCGGCCCGGCCCCCCATGCATATGCCTTCCTCACCTACTCGCTCCTCCTCGCTAAATACCACTCACTCACTCACTCTAGTGTGCAGTGCAATGCAATGCAAAGTACTCATCTCTTCCATTTCAATCAATTGACTAGCTAGTCGTCGGTCGGTCTAGGACTTACTCCCTCCGTCAAAAAAAAAAAAAAGTCAAACCCCAGGTTTCCGTGTCCAACTTTGACTATCTGTCTTATATGAAATTTTTTTATAATTCGTATTTTCATTGTTGTTAGATGATAAAACATGATTAATATTTTATGCGTGACTTGTCTTTTTAATTTTTTTTATATTTTTTTTAAATAAGACGGACGGTCAAACGTTGCACACGGAAACTAGGGTTTATTTTTTTTGGGACGAAGGGAGTATATATCTTGGGCGTTGACGCCTGCTTTAATCAAGCCGCTAATTGATTGACCAACGTACTAGTGACTGCATGATCTGTACGTACTACTATCTGTCTGTAGCTAGCTTATCAGATTAATGCATGCATTCATGCTCCTATATACTACTCCAGTAGTGGAGTAGTATATGCTATGACTAGGAGTATCTGATATCATCGATCGAGCAGCTGCTAATGCTGATGCTCATGTCGATGCTATGGCGGATTGGCAGGCGAATTGAAGGGCAGTGTGCACAACGTAGTAGAGCTTGAGATGCAGAGCAGAGAGCAGAGTAGAGAGCAGATGTGACGGGCGGGCCACATGCGGCGCACGTGCGAGATTCTGTTGGCCACGTTAATTGGTTCATGCATGGATCTGCTGCCCGCCCGTACATTTTCGGTTGATAGTACTACCCTCATTTCTCCGCCTGCCAACACGAACACCACACCCATGCAAATGCAACCAACCCCTCTTCCATTTTACTCCTCCACCTATCTACTAGCTAGTACTATACTCTATTTACTGTCCTGTAAATATCATCAGTTACTACAAACTTAACTACAAGACACATTAATCAAGCATCTAGGAGTATGCATGCTGTTACATACTGTATACTACTACACTCTGCATATGCTGCTACTAACATTGTTAACATGTCATGAATGCTGAGCAATGCTAGCAAAGCAATGCAATGCAATGCAAAGCGACCAGATCTGTGAGTTGGAGGCCTCAACAGTGCGTGCCGATTACCTTTTTCTTTCTTTCTTTCTTTCTTTTGCCACTCATCCACTGCAGGCAGGCAGGTCGTGCAGCTGCAGCAACAGGACAGCAGGCCCTCCTTCTCCTTGGCTCTGTGTGTGTGACTCTCATGACTCACACGCTCTCTGATGACTACTAGTGCTACTAGGACAGCTAGCAATTTGGCCCTCCATCCCTGAAACACACACAAATGCATGTGCACGCAATCCATCCGTCTATCTGCCTTGAGTATTTTATTATGAAAAATAAGACTTAGAAGATTAAAAAAAAAACTAGTACTGCTACATTTTGCTCTAGGTGTAAACATATATATCTCATTATCTAAAGGGGAAAAAAGAGGAGAGGTATATATATATGTGGTCTATCTATGTTGAGTTTTGATTATAACAATCCAGATTGATCAATGCAGTTGTGTACAAAATGCTATTGGATTTGTAAAATAGAAGAAAATGCAATATGTTATAAATATAATTCCACTTTTAAAGAAGGAGCACTCTAGTTTTCAGTGATATAAAAATACCTACAAATTTCAGCCACTTTCACTTTGTGACGGCTTTGATCATGCCAAGATTTGTATAGGTGCGGCACAATAACCTTATCCTCTCCCCGTCCCTTCTTCTCCTCCTCGTAATGCATTTGGCCTCTCCACCTTGCCCCGCACATTTGTCACCCATGCTCGCAGGCTTCATAAGTCACCAATAGCGTTGGCACATTTCACCAGACTCCACCCTTCCTCCTCCTCCTTATGCTTATGCCTGAGTGGCCGCAGGTTTCCTCACCCTTCCCGTCTTCCCCTTCTCTGATATAGTCTCCTGGCCACCCCTCTAAATCCCGGTGAACCACCCTCCTCATCTTCCCCTAACCCACCCCTAACTTCTAATTAGTAGGTTTTTTGTCATAATTTAGGTTTTGTTAGTAAAGAGAAAGATGAAGAGATCGATCATCAAGGAGAGTGTCGTCGTCGTCGCAATCGCTGATAAGCCCGGGCTACCCCCTACCCCCACCACCCTCTTCTCTCTCTTTAATTTCTCTCTTGTTGCCTCCCCTAGTTTGGAGGATGAAGGATGAAGGTGACTCGAATACTATGATTAGTTACATTACTGACATAGGGTTATGAGAACCAACAAAAATCAACATGTTGATGGAATGGAAGAGAGATGGACACGAATGTATATTTAACAAGTGCATATGTATTTTTATAAATATATATATATTAATGCAATTATATATATTAAAAATAGATCACATGAAAAATCCTATATATATCTTAATTTATTATGCTCAGTTTGTGGTTGCTATGTTGTGTTATGGTTGTTTTATTACAAAACCAAAAACTTACAATTAATGGTTGTATATGTTTTCTTTTACAGATCAAATTATAGCCACTTCAAACGGAATTTTAATAGTAGTAGTATTATTGTTTGTGAC
This sequence comes from Oryza sativa Japonica Group, assembly GCF_034140825.1. Classification (NCBI taxonomy): domain Eukaryota; kingdom Viridiplantae; phylum Streptophyta; class Magnoliopsida; order Poales; family Poaceae; genus Oryza; species Oryza sativa. The sequence continues at coordinate 43,567,369 of NC_089035.1, read as the reverse complement.
ATACAGATTATAAAAAGAAGGGGGGGAAAGGGAAATTGATGGGCCCGTGCTTTGTGGTCAGGTCGGGTGGGTCATTGTATTTCAGTTGAATTTAATTTGTGTCGGCCCAACCCCACCACTGGCCCATCTGTGCTCTCGTCTGTCTCTGAAATGCATGGGTGGACGTACAGGTCAGGTCGTCCTTTTACTGACGTGGACAGTCCTTCCTTCCAAAATAAAACCATCTCGTATAAAATAAAATATCTTTATACTATAATAACTAAATCTAAATAGATGGGAGAAAGTATGATGAGTCTGGATTTGGTTTGTAGAAACTGTTCCTCGTTTGGCCCAGCTTGCAAGTGTACGGGAGGAATGGTAGTAATTTTCTTCATTTTCAGTGAACTCAAATGGGTACAATTTTGGTGGATTTGAGTACAGAAAACAAAGTACTTCTTTGACATATTTTCTTTGCTATGCTTGCTAAGCTGCAGCTAGCTCCTTTCTGGTTCAACTTGCAGCTTGGAAATTGATTTCTTCTCTACGATAATGTGTCCTCCAAAAAGGAAAAAAGAATATTTGAATCAAGTTGCAGTAGATTTTTAAGTTAATTATTAGAAGAAGAGATGGGATACATTTCACATAATTCGATCCAAGGGGACCAAATTAAACAAACTGTGGCCATAAGCATATACTTCTTCCGTTTCACAATGTAAAACTTTCTAGCATTGCTCATATATATATATATATATATATATATATATATATATATATGTATGTATATATATATATATGTATATATATATATATGTATATATATATATATGTATGTATGTATGTATATATGTATGCATGTATATATGTATATATGTATGTATATATGTATGCATGTATATATATATATATATATATATATATATATATATATATAAATACATATATATATATATATATATATATATATATATATATATATATATGTATGTATATGTTAATGAATCTAGCCACATATGTATATAGATTAATTAACATCTACTCCCCCCATTCTAAAATATAAGGCATAACCAACCCTAACTCAAAGACCAAGAAATAATTATTAATCCCTCCGTATTTTAATGTATGGCGCCGTTGACTTTTTAATCAACGTTTGACCACTCATCTTATTCAAAATTTTTATGCAAATATAAAAATACTTATGTCATGCTTAAAGAACATTTGATGATAAATCAAATCACAATAAAATAAATTATAATTACATGAATTTTTTTGAATAAGACGAAATGTCAAACATTTGTCAAAAAGTCAACGGCGTCATACATTAAAATATGGAGGTAGTATCATCTTGTAGTTTGTATCATCCTAATAAATACAATGCATGCATCCAATAGAATTAGAGAACATGAGAGTAGAGGATTTAAAAAAGTAATAATTTCATGGAGAATGGGCCATAGTTATATTATGGATTATCAAAAAAAAGTGGTTGTGCCTTATATTATGGAATGAAGGGAGTATATAAATATGGACAATGCTAGAAATTCTTACATTGTGAAACATATGAAGTATATGCGTGCATCTCCCAATCAAAACCAAAATTGTAAGCAAGAGCTGGCTAAGCCATACCCGGTTAATCCCAACGCAATGTTGACCATCGATCCAACCCAATTATTGAGAAATAACGAGAACTACCTCCATTTCATATTATAACTTTGACTCTTTTTTTTCGTTAAACCATCAATCAAGTTTGCAAAAGAATTTAGAAAAATCTATAACACCAAATTAGTTTAACTAAATGTTTGATAATTTGTGTGTTTTGTGTTATAAATGTTGCTATATTTTTTTTTATAAACTTTGCTAAACTTGGAACAACTTGACTAGAATCAAGTTTGTAGAAGAATTTAGAAATATTTATACTACCAAATTAGTTTTACTAGATGTTTGGTAATTTGTTTGTTTTGTGTTATAAATGTTGCTAATTTTTTTTATAAATTTTGCTAAACTTGGAATAACTTGACTAGAAAAAAAAATCAGAACGACTTATAACATAAAACAGATGGAGAATATACATGAATGAAATTGTGGATGCACTCTCCATGTATAGTACTCTATTTCTTTTTTAAAAAAGGGAGTAAAATCATGGATAATGTATATATCCACCGGTGTACGTATCGAATCAGTTGCATCGTACTATATGATTGCAAGCCAGATCGAAACCACGCATCCCCAAGTACAACCTTAACCGATCTGTTATGTGCACTAGAAATAACCTGTATGAATTTATCATTATATCCTCGTCGTACGGTGCAAATTAATCAAGAGTAGCTGTCAATTGTACTCCATTAGAGGAATTAATTAAAGATTTATGTTGCCGCTGCTGCTGCCAACCTCTTAAGTGGTCCGTCTGAAAAAATTGATTTTCGCAGATGGATGATGAAAACCCATCCCGGTTTATATTTTTCAGGTGGACATTTGGCTTCGAGAATCATACCGTCTGAAAAAAATAAAAGACCAGTGTCACTAAAAATCTCTTTTTCTAGTAGAGACAGATGGGTTGATATGACGAGTTGGCGACGCCCTACGGCGCCTATGGGTTTACTATGCAGGAGCGAGTTGAAATGAGTTCGTGAATTTATTGTTCATGGCTATATATATTATCTAAACAAAAACTAGCTAGCTTGTTGAGTTTTTTTCCAGCTAGCATGCTTTAAGCTAATCGATCTCGTATGCTTCAAATAATTAAGTGTGTTGATCAGCGATTTCGTGCCAGGTGACGGCACCACCACTCTTTTCTGGTCTAACCAGATTGAGAGCCGCTCGGTAACTTTCCTTTGCACCCAACCTTCTCCTTGTTATGCCACCACGTATCCGGGCTTTAAGCACGGTCCTCTTGGCTCTCGCCGATAACTTTTGGGTGGGGAATATTCATGGCACTCTCACGGTCCCTGTCATTTCTTAGTTACTCGTGCTCTAGGACGCATTTTGTCTGGCGTTGGACGAGTGACCAACGATACTCGACTCGCTTGGCTTGCCATGCGTTATTTCTCGGCCAACAATCCTTTGCTTGCGCCAATCTTCTTTGGCAAGCTAAAAGTCCCGTTAAGTGCAAATTATTCCTTTGGCTTGCGTTCCAGCAACATTGTTGGATGGCCGACCTTCTTCTCAAGCGGGGTATCAACAGCCACTCGGCCTACCCCTTCTACGCCCAAGAGCTGGAGACGGCGAACCACATCCTTCTCGATTGTGTTTTTGCTCGTCAGGTCTGACGCCAAGTCTTGTATTCCTCTGGCTGGTCTGACCTCGCCTCTTCTCTTGGCTGCTCGCTCTAGGTCTGGTGACTACCTTCTAGGGCACGCCTATCAGAGCATCTTCGCAATGGTTTCGATTCCCTAATCCTCTTGATATCCTAGCAGGTGTGGAACGAACGGAACTCTAGATTTTTCGACTACTCACTCTTTTTCAATTTTGGTGGTATTGGAGTTCATCCGTTTGGAAGGTCGTCTCTAGTCTTTTGTCGGCGCTGCTGTTTTTGGAGTATTTCTAGGATTTTAGTGGGCTCCACCACCACCTTCCCTCATATTAGGAGTCTTTTCTTTTCCTTAAAGTTTTTTTTTCACAGTTTTCCCGTTTCCATTTTTTCATGTACGTTGGCGACAATCTTTCTGGCCATTTGCGTTGTGTAATTCTCTTTTTAATATATTGACGCATAATTCTTTTGCTCGTTCATGAAAAGTGTGTTCGGTGATAATGTGTGTGGGTATGAGTGTCTCATGTAATTGAAAGGGAAAGCTCTGCCGTCACTAGTCCGTATATGCCATGGAGGATGAATGGATAAGCCGCGTTTGAAGAAGCTAAGTATCCAATAATCTAATTAAACATTTAATTCAGAGATTATTGGTGGGAGAGCATATACCAATTAACAAACTTAGCTAATAGTCATCATCCAGTTGTTCATACATGACAAAGAGAGAGTTAGGGGACGACGTACAGCTCCCAAGTTGTAGTACAACTTGACCCTCAAAAAGTCAGCACTTGTACTGCACACCATGCGTAGTACGTTCGTTCGTTGATGCACATATATATGCGATGGCCCGAGCAAGACTTCACGCTTTTATATAGTACAATATATTTAATTTAGTTCCTTACTTATTGAAAATTTGATCTGACTTGTCAATTTAGAATTCATCTCCCGCTAACACACGTCACTGGATTATATATTATATCAATCAATACTTGTTTCAGTTATAAAACTTTTGGGAAAGTGATTTCATCCTCAATGGGATATCCTCTCGTTTCGTGCATGCCACCTAAATAGTCATAAGAAAATATAAAATAAATGGCAATATAGACTAATATGAAATATATCGTTTCACAAACATGCAAGTTTAAATTCAACTTCGATAATTTGTAACAAAAATAACAAATATTATTGTAATAGGGGGATAACGCCCTCCCTCCTATCCGGTTGAAACACCTAAAATAGTTTACGGAAAGATTCTAAGTGTAAAACAGGGAAAACACTCTCGAGTTGGAAAACACTCTTGAGTGGCTTCTTATCAGTTATATGTAACTCATCTTACTTAAAGATGAATTCTAACTACATGGCAGGTAAACCGGGGTGATTGGAAAGTTGATGGAGGATGTGCGAACCCTCGAGAATAGAAGACATTCGGCTAAGAAGAACTCGAAGGAAAAACCTATTCGAGTTGAGATCAAGTCGAATGGAAGATTTTGTGGGGGCCACTTCTCAACCACTCTTGCCAGCTGGAGCCAAAAGACTATAATGACCCTGAGAATATACTGTAATACCCCTAAGGTTGCTGACATGGCAAGGGCGTTATAGGAAATTCACTAAAGCCCATGAGGGTAGAAATGTAACATCACATGTAAGACCGTAGGCTATAAAAGCTGATCAAATCCCTGTAGCAAGACAAGATATTTTTAATACAAAAGTAATCCTCAAGAGTTGTGTTTGTTGTTTGAGCTCATTTCTAAGGATAGGCGGGAAAATACTTCTTTCCGGTCTATCCCCAATCTTGTTCGTGACCTAAGGTCCCAATAAATATATTTGTGAATGTGCGATAACTATTTTGAGTTTAATTTGTTATTTTTGTTGCAACTTGTAAAAGTAAAATTTGGTTTTGCATGTTTGTAGAGTGATATATATATTTCGTATTAATCTATATTATCAATTTTTTTCAAATTTTTTAATAACTATTTAGATGGTATGCAAACAACGAGGGGATGTCCCCTCGAGGGATCAGAATCCACATCCAAAACTTTTTATGTTTATAGTAAAAAGTAAAATTCGATCAAACTTTTGATATCTTGACCACTGATATTAGAACAAGCTTATAAAATCTAACTGTACTTTGTAATATTATGACTTCTCATGGCAAATTTATGGACGTCCTTTTAAAAATATGGATATTCGAGATGTAATTGATGATCAAAGTTTAATAAAATTTTGTTCTAATAAACTGTAAATATTTATTACTGGATAAGGTAAAACGTACATCTAGCTTAACCTAACATCATCGTATCCCTTCTTTTTATAAAACTAATATCCACTGAATACCTAAAACTCAACGTGAAACATATTATTTATTAGCACTATTAAAACACATATGCAAGCATGCCATATCAACTCATTAAGCACATAAAACTTAACATGCAAGCATATAATAATTATATTTATAATTTGTTTCATTATAAAACTAAACATACACATACTGGATCATCATTCTCAAATTAATCATCTATTATATTATTAAAGGAATAGAAAAAGGAGCCTCCACGTTCACTCACATAACCTAGAAATTTTCATATTAATCGAAGAAAAAGAAAAATGCAGACTCCATATAGAAATACAATTTAGAAATAGCTGAAATTCGGAATTAAAAAATAAGAAATATTAGAAGAGGAGACTAGAGTCCATATAGAAATACAATTTAGAAATAGTTGAAATTCGGAATTAAAAAATAAGGAGTATTAGAAGAGGAGACTAGAGTCCATATAGAAATACAATTAGGAAATAACTGAAATTCGGAATTAAAAATAAGGAATATTAGAAGTAGAGTATAGAGTCTATATAGAAATACAATTAGGAAATAATAGAAATTCGGAATTAAAATAAGGAATATTAGAAGTAGAGTATAGAGCCATATGAAAAAGCATTGTCCATATAGAAATATAATTTAGAAATAGCTGAAATTTGGAATTAAAAAATAAGGGATATTAGAAGAGGAGACTAGAGTCCATATAGAAATACAATTTAGAAATAGTTGAAATTAGGAATTAAAAAATCAGGAATATTAGAAGAGGAGACTAGAGTCCATATAGAAATATAATTAGGAAATAACTGAAATTTGGAATTAAAAATAAGGAATTTTAGAAGTAGAGTATAGAGTCCATATAGAAATACAATTAGGAAATAACAGAAATTAGGAATTAAAAATAAGGAATATTAGAAGTAGAGTATATAGTCCATATAGAAATATAATTAAGAAAAAAAGAAATTCGGAATTAAAAAAATAAGGAATATTAGAAGTAGAGTATAGAGTTCATATAGAAATTTAAAACTAAATAAAATTCAGAATAAACATAATAAAATGAAAAGTTGTGTTTAGAGTCCATATAAAAATACAATTTACAAATAACTAAAATTTAAAATTAAGAAAAACATGGGAAGAAGAGTTTAAAGTCAATATAGGAATACAATTTAGAAGTAACTGAAATTTGAAATTAAAAATTAAAGAATATTGACAGATGAGTTTAGAGTCCACATAGAAATACAATTAGAAATAATAAAAATTCAGAATTAAAAAAGAAATATTAAAAGATAAGTCTAGAGTCCATATAGGAATATATATATATATATATATATAATTTACAAATAACTAAAATTTGATATTAAAAATAATTAATAACTAACACGTATATAAAATACAATATGAATATTACACATTAGTAGTTTCGTAAAGTTATTGCAAAATTTAAAATTACGTTGTCATTGTAATATATTTTAATAATATAATGAGAAAACATATATACTATTATATGAGAGAAAATATAATGATGCTAGCCGCGCAATCTGCGCGGGCCACCATACTAGTTTTTATAATATATCAATCCGAGTCCTTCATCATTTCTCCATTATCTAACATATATCCAGCAGCAAAGCGTTGGGCATCTCTAAACCCGAGTTTACTTTAACACACCTATAATATATAGACGTGTATATATATATAAGCTCTCACAATCCAGCCTCCTACCTAGTGGCTGGCCCAGAAGTCGATCGATCGATCGTGACGGCGACGGCGCGAGCCACGACCATGGCCAGGACGATGACGATGAGGGTTTCTTCGCTCCTTGTCGCCGTGGTCCTCCTCGCCGCGCTCTCGTTCCAGGCGTGCAGCGGCCATGGCGGCATCAACGACGGCGACGGGCAGGTCGACGCCCCGGCAACGCCTGCGTCGTCGTCCGGCGTGCGGTCCAAGGGGCTGATCGCCGTGAAGGTGTGGTGCCTGGTGATCCTGCTGGTGTTCACCTTCGCCGGCGGCGTCTCCCCCTACTTCTACCGGTGGAACGAGAGCTTCCTCCTCCTCGGCACCCAGTTCGCCGCCGGCGTCTTCCTCGGCACCGCGCTGATGCACTTCCTCGCCGACTCCACCTCCACCTTCAAGGGCCTCACTACCAACCAGTACCCGTTCTCCTTCATGCTCACCTGCGTCGGCTTCCTGCTCACCATGCTCAGCGACCTCGTCATCGCCGCCGTCGCGCGGAGGAGCGCCGCCGCCGGCGTTAGCGACAACCAGGTCAGTGAGCAGCAGCAGCGGCAGCAAGCCGAGGGGGCGGTGATGAGCCGCAAGGAGGAGGAGGCGGCGGCGGTGGCGCACCCGGCGATGCTGGTGAGGACATCGTCGTTCGAGGACGCCGTGCTGCTCATCGTCGCGCTCTGTTTCCACTCCGTCTTTGAAGGGATCGCCATTGGTGTCTCAGGTCAGGACAAAGCTTGTTGCAATCTGATTCATTTAAATTCAGTTCTTTTAACTAATTAAATTCAGTTTGACTGATTTTTTTTTTGCTCCAAGTCTCTGGGACAAAATTCTGTCAGTGTGCAATTAATGTTCATTGCTAGCTGACTCATTTTTAGGCCAATTGTTATGCTAAAACCTAGAGTTGTTTGTTCTGTCTCCAGATATTTCGATCTCTTTGATTTGGCTAATTGATCATCTCATCTCACTAGTTACTTGAATTATTTGTCCTCTTGCTTAATCATTTTTACAGCTGATAAGTTACAAATTTTCAAGGCATTAATTAATTTCAATACAATATTAGCCTGTTGTTTTAGCATGATCAAAATTACGGGATACATTATACATAGACAGATGATGTAACGATTAATTGCTAGCTAGCTAGTAAAACTGCATGTGCTATATAATTTGAACGATGATATGGTTTCTTGAAAATCTTGAGTGATTACTGGAAGAAAAGGAACAAAAATTGGAATGTATATATGGATGAAATAATTGGACTCTCTGATGTCAATATGAGATGAATTGCAGCGAGCAAGAGCGAGGCGTGGAGGAACCTGTGGACGATCGGGCTGCACAAGATATTCGCGGCGGTGGCGATGGGAATCGCGCTGCTCCGGATGATCCCCAAGCGCCCCTTCCTCATGACCGTCGTCTACTCCCTCGCCTTCGCCGTCTCCAGCCCCGTCGGCGTCGGCATCGGCATCGCCATCGACGCCACCTCCCAGGGCCGCGCCGCCGACTGGACCTACGCCATCTCCATGGGCCTCGCCACCGGCGTCTTCATCTACGTCGCCATCAACCACCTCATCGCCAAGGGCTACCGCCCCCACCACCCCACCGCCGCCGACAAGCCGCTCTTCAAGTTCCTCGCCGTCCTCCTCGGCGTCGCCGTCATGGCTGTCGTCATGATCTGGGACTGATCCATCCATCCTAGTATTACACTGCTTCATTTCTTCAATTCCTGCGCCCATGTATGTATGCTTAATTTGGCTTGTTTAATTAACTGTATGTACACATGCTGCATGCATGTTCGATTTCTATCACCCCATTCATTAATCGTGGCCGAAACAGTTCATGTCCACTAATGATTGCTGTATCTATCTACATATATCAAACCGTGAATAAAAGTTGTTATAAAACGTACTGTTGGTTTCGTTGGATCATTTTTTCTGATGATGAAAAATATCGCATGAATTTGAGTGCGCAGAGACCAACAAAGAAAGGAATAAGATCACTTTGACTCCCTCAACTGACCACCGAATCTAAATCGTATCCTTCAACCGCAATAACAGAAATCTTACCCCCAACTTACAAAACCGGTACAATTTGACTCTCTTGGTGGTTTTGGAAAGTGGTTTTGCTGATATGGCGCACACGTGGCAGTATTGACTTGGTCTTTGTCCCACGTGGCATTGACGTGGCGCTTATGTAGCATTAAAATTTAAAAATATAAGCAGGGTCCATTTGTCATTCACACAAAAATAATTGTAGGCCCCACTGATATGTGGGTCCCACATGTCATCCCCTCTTTATCCCTTCTTCCTTCTCCTTCTCCTCCCTTCTCTATGTCTCCCTCTTTCTCACATGTGGGCCACCGGACCAATCAAACCGGGAAGCCATGGCGACCACGCCGACCACCACCACCACCACCCTCTCCGCCGCCCGCCTCCTCATCCCCACCGTCGCCGCATCGCGCGCTTCCTTCTCCACCCTCGCCCTCCCGCGATCTCCCTATCCCTCTCCCGCTCCACCGCCGCCGGTTGCCGCGGCCACCTCGCCGAGCCATGGCGACCACGCCGACCACCACCACCACCACCCCCTCCGCCGCCCGCCGCCGCATCGCACGCTTCCTTCTCCACCCTCGCCCTCCCGCGATCTCCCTATCCCTCTCCCGCTCCGTCGCCGCCGGCTGCCGCGGCCACCTCGCCGGCGCGGCCTCAAAGTCCAAGGGCGCAGGAGCAGCGGAGAACAAGAAGGGGCAGGAGCAGGAGTAGCAGGAGGCGTTCGCGACGGTGGTGGACGGTGCGGAGGAGGCCGGGAAGGAGGAGGCGGGAGGAGAAGGAAGGGATAAGAGCCCCGAGGCGGTGGCAGCGGAGCTGAAGGAGGCGGAGGCCGCGGCCGCCGCCGGCGGGTGGTGGGCCGGCGTCGCGTAGGAGATGTCGAAGATCGAGTGGCCGGTGCCTGGGAAGGTGGTGGGCACCACAGGCGTCGTGCTCGGCGTCATCGCGAGCTCCACCGCCGCGCTGCTCTCCGTCAACGCGCTCCTCGCGGAGCTCTCCGACCGCACCGCCGCTCGAGCCCTCGCCTGCCGCCGGCTCATGTCAAGGGGAGAGAGAGAGAGAGAGAAATAAGGGAGAGAGGAGGAAGAAGGGTGGTGAGAGAGAGGATGATATGTGGGACCCGCATGTCAGTAGGGCCCACAATTATTTTTTGTATGAATGACAAATGGGTTTAATTTTAATGCCACATAAGCGCCACGTCAATGCCACGTGGGACGAAGACCAAGTCAACACTGCCACGTGTGCGCCACGTCAACAAAACCACTCTCCAAAATCACTAAGGGAGTCAAATTGTACCGGTTTTGTAAGTTGGGGTTCAAGATTTCTGGTACTGTGGTTGAGGGATACGATTTAGATTCAGTGGTCAGTTGAGGGAGTCAAAGTGATCTTATTCCACAAAGAAAAGATGCGGCCCAAGCCCAACACTACGGCCCATCTCTCCGGAGCCTCAGAGCTGGATGCCCCTCTGCCTCTGCTTCACTGCTTGCATTGCATATTTGCATACAAACACTTCTGGATATGAGAAGCTCAGTTAATTTGCATTTGGAAATATATTACTCCAGTAAAGACTATCTCTCCTCCACCATCCATGCGTCTAACCAACAATGAAACGGGTCATCTGGAATTGAAAGGTGGCAGATAGCACCACACGATTATACAATTTTTCAACTGCAAAACGAACATTACCTCGGACATTAAACACGCACGTTTCAGCTGGAGACATCCAAACTACTACTCCCACCATTTTAAATTGATCTACATATAGTTTTTTTTGTTTATTTCTAAATGATCTACATATTTGTGTTCATTTATTAAGTCTATTCGTTATTTGTGTATTGGAGTAAATAGACATTGATGCATGTATCCATGCACACAAGTATTTATAACCCACATGCAATATCTTGATTTGCTATTGGCTAGGAAATATTGGGGATGGTGCATGCATCGAGTTTGTTGCTAGAGTAAATATAGTATGAGAGAGTTATTATCTTTTCTTGGTCTTAGTGTACCCATGAAATATTCCCTCCATTCCAAATTGATCTACATATTTCATAGGTACACCAAAACCAAGAAAAGCTAATAACTCTCTCATACGATGGCTCTGTTTGTTTCAGCTTAAGATTATTGTAATCTATATTATTAAATCAGATTACTCTAAGCTGGATTATAATAAGCTAACATAAAATAAGCTACGAGTTGTTTGTTTCTCTGGATTATTAGAGGCATCTAAGGGTAGTGGGTTGTCGGTGATATGGGACCGGGAGTATCATGACTAGAGGCTTGAGGCAGACACAATCGCCCACGTGGCCTGGCACCTTCGGGGACGTCGGGCCCGAGGGTGAGGTGTCCGCCCTCCTCCTGATTTCCCCCGAGGGGGGGTCGGGTTGCGCTTGCCCCGGCCCCGAGGGCCGAGGCACCCCGACCCCCTTAAGGAAGTCTGCGCCACACATATGGGATAAGTGAGCACAGCTGTGCTCACCTAACAGCATTTATTGCAGTCTGGTCAAGCGTGTCACGCTGTATGCAGCGCAGTACGGCGCGTTCCTTTATCCGGTCTGTGACCAGTCACAGACCGGTCAGATCACGGGTTAGGTGGCGACTGGCGGTCTGACGCACGCCTTGCCCCATCCCGTCAAGACGAAAGCCTCTAGGCAACTCGTCTCAAGCCGGAGCTAGCGTGTTATCTCTTAGAGATGGCACGTTAGCCCTGGTTAGATTTATACCAGGCTTCATCCTAACCATTACAGGCAAGGTGTTACACGAAGAAGGGCAAACATGCATCTTGTTAAACTGACACATGGTGGACAAGAATGACCAGTCTGACACTGGTCGCGTCAGCAACGGGCAGCCACGATCCCACGTTGCGCCCGTCTCCGCCGGGAGTGGAGGTAGGTGTGGGCTGTCCCATCGAAGTGTCATTCGGACAGCGACCATACCAATCTCCGTCCATAAAGAGAGGAAAAGTCCAGTTTGGAAAGAAGAGGGTGCATGTGGTATCCCCTTGAAGTATAAAAGGAGGACCTTGCCCATAGAGAAGGGGGATTGATTCTTTCCAGATTTAGAGCTTAGAACGGGGAAGAAGTTGGCTCACACTTTGGAGCTCATTCATACACAAATCCACAAAAACACAGGAGTAGGGTATTACGCTTCGCAGCGGCCCGAACCTGTATACATCACCGTGTCTCGTGTGTCTTGCGGGCAGACGATCTTTCCAGATACAGAGGGAGAGCGAGAGCTTGAGATTTCACCCTAAGCCCCCGGCCGAACTGGCAAAGGGGGGCCTGCGCGGTCTCCCGGTGAGGAGCCACGAGCTCCGTCATCTGGCGCGCCAGGTAGGGGGCTCAGCGTGTGTTTCCTGAGCTCTCAGACTCTTCCGTGTGCGCCAAGTTTTTCTTGGTCAGCCTAATGGCCGAGCAAGGAAAAGCGCACGACCTCTCTCCGAGTGTGAGCGGCGACGACGGGGAGCCGAATCCACGCCGTCGAGCTCGTACTCCCCCACCTCCTCCACACCAAAGTCCTAAGCAGGGGGAGGCGCTCGAGAGGGATGATAAATCCGCAGCATCACCGGTCGCGGGTGGTGCAGGAGAACGGCGAGATGGGGAGTGTCGCCTCCTCGTCTACGGCGACGGCAGCACGCCTCAGGGTGCGCTTCAGGCTGCTGGCGCGCTCCTACGACACCCGCCTGTCGTCCATGACCCGGAGTCTCCAGCCCAACGATGGCTGGAAGACGTGGCCAACTTGGTCATGACGGCACAGCAGTGCCTGGGTGCTGGTGGACGGTCCGCCACCACCAAGACCTCCGGCGCCGCTACCACCGGCTCCGTGTCATCAAGGCGGAGGGCGCGGCGAGCGGCGGCGGCTGCACGTCATTCGGCTGCCACTCCCTCGTCGACACCGTCGACTCGGGAGGATCAGCATGGGGAGCCGGATGCCCGCCTCAACATCGAGCGCCGGCGTAATAGCCGGCGTACTCCCCGTGCAACGGAGGGCGCCTCCTCGTCCAGAGTGTCACCTCGACACGGACGTGAAGATCAGCCCTCCGTGCCCCCGGCCGGTGGTGTTGGCTGTAGAGCCTTTGTGGCGAGTCTTCGGAATGTCCGTTGGCCCCCAAGGTTCCGGCCCACCATCACCGAGAAGTACGATGGGAGCGTCAACCCCACTGAGTTTCTCCAGGTCTATACGACCGGGATCGAGGCCGCTGGGGGTGACGACAGGGTCATGGCGAACTTCTTTCCCATGGCCCTAAAAGGACAGGCGCGGGGTTGGCTAATGAACCTGCCACCCGCGTCGGTCCACTCCTGGGAAGATTTGTGCCAACAGTTCACCATGAACTTCCAAGGCACATATCCGCGCCCAGGCGAAGAAGCGGACTTGCATGCGGTACAGCGAGGCGATGATGAGTCGCTTCGCTCGTACATTCAGCGGTTTTGCCAAGTCCGCAATACTATACTGACGGAGCTCGTGGCTCCTCACCGGGAGACCGCGCAGGCCCCCCTTTGCCAGTTCGGCCGGGGGCTTAGGGTGAAATCTCAAGCTCTCGCTCTCCCTCTGTATCTGGAAAGATCGTCTGCCCGCAAGACACACGAGACACGGTGATGTATACAGGTTCGGGCCGCTGCGAAGCGTAATACCCTACTCCTGTGTTTTTGTGGATTTGTGTATGAATGAGCTCCAAAGTGTCAGCCAACTTCTTCCCCGTTCTAAGCTCTAAATCTGGAAAGAATCAAAACCCCTCCTCTATGGGCAAGGTCCTCCTTTTATACTTCAAGGGGATACCACATGCACCTTTCTCTTTCCAAACTGGACTGTTCTTTTTCTCTTTAATGGGCGGAGATCGGTACGGTTTCCATCCGGGAGCCCTTCTGATGGGACAGCCCACACCTACCCCCACCTCCCCCGAAGACAGAGATGACGCGGGACCGTGGCTGTCTGTCGATGACGCGACCAGTGCCAGACCGGTCATTCTTGTCCACCACGCGTCAGCTTAACAACGTGCATGTTTGCCCTTCTTCGTGTAACACCTTGCCTGTAATGGTTAGGATGAAGCCTGGTATAAATCTGACCAGGGCTAACGTGCCATCTCTAAGAGATAACACGCTAGCTCCGGCTTGAGACGAGTGCCTAGAGGCTTTCGTCTTGACGGGATGGGGCAAGGCGTGCGTCAGACCGCCAGTCGCCACCTAACCCGTGATCTGACCGGTCTGTGACTGGTCACAGACCGGATAAAGGAACGCGCTGTACTGCGTTGCATGCAGCGTGACACGCTTGACCAGACTGCAATAAATGCTGTTAGGTGAGCACAGCTGTGCTCACTTATCCCATATATGTGGCGCAGACTTCCTTAAGGGGTCGGGGTGCCTCGGCCCTCGGGGCCGGGGCAAGCGCAACCCGACCCCCCCCCTCGGGGGAAATCAGGAGGAGGGCGGACACCTCACCCTCGGGCCCGACGTCCCCGAAGGTGCCAGGCCACGTGGGCGATTGCGTCTGCCTCAAGCCTCTGGTCATGATACTCCCGGTCCCATATCACCGACAGTAGCCCCCGGCGTTATGCCAGGGCGATCGCCCTTCTTATGGGAAGCGGCCGGGCGTGACGCCACTCCTAAAGCCTGGTGACAGGTGGGACCGGTCTCCATAGTTGGGCAAAAACCCAACGGTCTCAAACCATGCACACCGGTAATGGTAATTTGTCTGTCAATAATGGGCGGTCTCTTCAAGACTGCCACATCACCTGAGCGGCGCACGAATCTGGGCGAGCCGATTTGCCTCGCCTGGAGATACGGTAATGGCGCTTTTCTCGGAGCCATCAGAATAGCGTATAGCATCTTCTGGGCCCGAGGGTATCGGGTTTTGGCGTCCCGGAGGGCCTCACTAACAAAGTAGACGGGCCGCTGCACCTTTCGGCGGGGCCGATCCTCTTCGCTAGGGGCCGTATCTCCAGGGCGCTCTTCATCCGAGAGGCAGCGCGGGGCGCCCTCGGCTTCTGCGCCGATATCCTCGGGGTAAGAGGGCGACAGGCGCGGCCTTCCCGCAGTGGCCCCGAGGCTATCCTGAGGGTCGGGGGCGCCTGACACCGTCGGACAAGCAGGCGGAGGGCCAACTCCGGCCGTCGGGGGCCTTGGGCCGCCGTTCGGCTTGGGGGCCTCTCGGACCCTGACTTCTCCCCGTGGGTAGCGCTGGAAGAGTTCCCTTCCGGAACCGAGGACGGCGCACGCGCGCAGGTCCGGGACGCCGCCGACCACATCGTCCACAGCTTCGAGGGTATGGCCCCTCGGCTCGCGTTCGCCCTCGACTCCGACGAGGAGGGCGGCGACGGTGGTGCGGACGACAGCGACGACAAGGCTGGTGACCCGGGCGCGTCGGAGTGAGCCCCCAGGCCCCCGCCAATCTTGAATAGCTTTTTCTTTCTTCTTCCGAGGCCTTCGGGCCCCCTTCTTGTATAGACTTATTTAATCTGCAACCAAATAAAGAGGAAATTTCTATGTCAATTCTATTTGTTGTGTGTATGAGACGAGGATGGTCTGTGCCGCGGTCCTTCTGCGTCTTGGCTTGATCAAGGGCTCGTGCCCAGGTCCTAGTCCTCAAATGGCTCGGGTCGGGGCTAGTGCCTGGGGAGATCCACATGTCGAGACTGGCCAGGCCGGGAGCGTGGTGACCGAGGGTTATGGGTGACCCGATTGTGGGTTTTTGCCGATTCCCCCCCGGAGTTCACCACGCCCCGGGGCACGGCTCGGTTCTGGGCCCCGTTTGGCGATTTTAGCCGACCCGAGCCCCCGAGGACAGGATCGAGCACGAGCGTGCTAATTCAAGCCAAGATTCTTCAAAAGGAAACAATGGCACAGACATCGTCCTTAGGAAATCGAAAATGCTTTTATTGAAATACGGAAGAGAAAAAAGATAAGCCCCCGGCCAACCCTGCACGCCCGGGGGGGGTGCGGGGTTGGCCCGAGCCCAAGACCTGACACCCGACCCCCACTAGGGGTAGAAGCGACGAGGGTGTTCGATGTTCCACGGGTTAGGCAGCTCTGTGCCGTCACCCGTGGCCAGCCGAACGGAGCCCGGCCGGGGGACGCCGATCACTCGATACGGACCCTCCCACATTGGTGAGAGCTTGCTCAATCCAGCACGCGTTTGGACGCGGCGTAGGACGAGGTCGTCGACGTAGAGTGATCGGGCCCGGACGTGGCGCTGATGGTAGCGCCGCAGGCTCTGCTGGTAGCGCGCGGCTTGGAGGGCCGCGCGCCGCCTTCGCTCTTCCAAGTAGTCGAGGTCAAGGAGCGCCGGCCTTCTTTCTGTCGCTCGCAGGCCTCCCCTTTCGGGTGGCCAGCGAAACGCCCTCGACGGCGAGGACATGACCCTCGTCGTCGGAATGGGCCGACCTCTTCTTCCTCCTCCTGTCCCGCCGCCCTGTCTGAGCAGCGGATCCGGGGGCGGCCGAAGCTGCCACTCCGGGACCGGAGGGGTTCCAGGTCCATGCCTCCTCCTTTCGAGCCACTCGGTCCGCAAGCTGAAAAAGCTCCGCGGTAGTCTGGGGCTCTTTGGAGGCAATCTTTTCGAGCATGCGGTTGTGCCGCACACCCCCCCTGAACGCGTAGATCACCGCGTGTGCAGGGATGCATGGTATGGTGTTGCGGACTTGACAGAACCGCTGAATATACGAGCGAAGCGACTCATCATCGCCTCGCTGTACCGCATGCAAGTCCGCTTCTTCGCCTGGGCGCGGATATGTGCCTTGGAAGTTCATGGTGAACTGTTGGCACAAATCTTCCCAGGAGTGGACCGACGCGGGTGGCAGGTTCATTAGCCAACCCCGCGCCTGTCCTTTTAGGGCCATGGGAAAGAAGTTCGCCATGACCCTGTCGTCACCCCCAGCGGCCTCGATCCCGGTCGTATAGACCTGGAGAAACTCAGTGGGGTTGACGCTCCCATCGTACTTCTCGGTGATGGTGGGCCGGAACCTTGGGGGCCAACGGACATTCCGAAGACTCGCCACAAAGGCTCTACAGCCGACACCACCCGCCGGGGGCACGGAGGGCTGGTCCTCACGTCCGTGTCGAGGTGACACTCTGGACGAGGAAGCGCCCTCCGTTGCGCGGGGAGTACGCCGGCTATTACGCCGGCGCTCGATGTCGAGGCGGGCATCCGGCTCTCCATGCTGATCCTCCCGAGTCGGAGGTGCCGACGAGGGAGTGGCAGCCGAATGGCGTGCAACAGCCGCCGCTCGCCGCGCCCTCCGTCTTGACGACACGGAGCCGGTGGTAGCGGCGCCGGAGGTCTTGGTGGTGGCGGACCGTCCACCAGCACCCAGGCGCTGCTGTGCCGTCATGACCAAGTTGGCCACGTCGTCCAGCCATCGTTGGGCTGGAGACTCCGGGTCATGGACGACGGGCGGGTGTCGTAGGAGCGCGCCAGCAGCCTGAAGCGCGCCCTGAGGCGTGCTGCCGTCGCCGTAGACGAGGAGGCGACGCTCCCCATCTCGCCGTTCTCCTGCATCACCTGCGACTGGTGATGCCACGGATTTGTCGACCCTCTCAAGCGCCTCCCCCTGCTTAGGGCTTTGGCGCGGAGGAGGTGGGGGAGTACGAGCTCGACGGCGTGGATTCGGCTCCCCGTCGTCGCCGCTCACACTCGGAGAGAGATCGTGCGCTTTTCCTTGCTCGGCCATTAGGCTGAACAAGAAAAACTTGGCGCACACGGAAGAGTCTGAGAGCTCAGAAAACACACGCTGAGCCCCCTACCTGGCGCGCCAGATGACGGAGCTCGTGGCTCCTCACCGGGAGACCGCGCAGGCCCCCCTTTGCCAGTTCGGCCGGGGGCTTAGGGTGAAATCTCAAGCTCTCGCTCTCCCTCTGTATCTGGAAAGATCGTCTGCCCGCAAGACACACGAGACACGGTGATGTATACAGGTTCGGGCCGCTGCGAAGCGTAATACCCTACTCCTGTGTTTTTGTGGATTTGTGTATGAATGAGCTCCAAAGTGTCAGCCAACTTCTTCCCCGTTCTAAGCTCTAAATCTGGAAAGAATCAAAACCCCTCCTCTATGGGCAAGGTCCTCCTTTTATACTTCAAGGGGATACCACATGCACCTTTCTCTTTCCAAACTGGACTGTTCTTTTTCTCTTTAATGGGCGGAGATCGGTACGGTTTCCATCCGGGAGCCCTTCTGATGGGACAGCCCACACCTACCCCCACCTCCCCCGAAGACAGAGATGACGCGGGACCGTGGCTGTCTGTCGATGACGCGACCAGTGCCAGACCGGTCATTCTTGTCCACCACGCGTCAGCTTAACAACGTGCATGTTTGCCCTTCTTCGTGTAACACCTTGCCTGTAATGGTTAGGATGAAGCCTGGTATAAATCTGACCAGGGCTAACGTGCCATCTCTAAGAGATAACACGCTAGCTCCGGCTTGAGACGAGTGCCTAGAGGCTTTCGTCTTGACGGGATGGGGCAAGGCGTGCGTCAGACCGCCAGTCGCCACCTAACCCGTGATCTGACCGGTCTGTGACTGGTCACAGACCGGATAAAGGAACGCGCTGTACTGCGTTGCATGCAGCGTGACACGCTTGACCAGACTGCAATAAATGCTGTTAGGTGAGCACAGCTGTGCTCACTTATCCCATATATGTGGCGCAGACTTCCTTAAGGGGTCGGGGTGCCTCGGCCCTCGGGGCCGGGGCAAGCGCAACCCGACCCCCCCCCCTCGGGGGAAATCAGGAGGAGGGCGGACACCTCACCCTCGGGCCCGACGTCCCCGAAGGTGCCAGGCCACGTGGGCGATTGCGTCTGCCTCAAGCCTCTGGTCATGATACTCCCGGTCCCATATCACCGACATATACCATGCATCCCTGCACACGCGGTGATCTATGCGTTCAGGGGGGGTGTGCGGCACAACCGCATGCTCGAAAAGATTGCCTCCAAAGAGCCCCAGACTACCGCAGAGCTTTTTCAGCTCGCGGACCGAGTGGCTCGTAAGGAGGAGGCCTGGACCTGGAACTCCTCCGGTTCCGGAGTGGCAGCTTCGGCCGCCCCCGGATCCGCCGCTCAGACAGGGCGGCGTGACAGGAGGAGGAAGAAGAGGCCGGACCGTTCCGGCGACGAGGGTCATGTCCTCGCCGTCGAGGGCGCTCCGCGGGCCACTCGAAAGGGGAGGCCTGCGAGCGACAAAAAGAACGAGGCTGGTACACCCAGCAGGGAGCGCCTCGCCGGCAGATGGTGCTCTGTCCACAACACCTCCCTCCACAATCTCGCGGACTGTCGTGCGGTCAAAAACCTGGCCGAGCGAACGAGGAAATGGGAGGAGGACAGGAGGCAGGAACGCCGTGAGGGCAAGTCCCCGGCGGTTCCTTCCGGCAAACGGCGAAGTGAGGCCAAGCAGAAGGCCCCCGCTGTTGACATCGATGATGGTGATGATGACCTAGGTTTCCAAGAACCTGGGGCCACCATTGCCACCGTCGATGGAGGAGCATGTGCTCACGTCTCTCGACGGAGCTTCAAGGCTATGAAGCGAGAGCTTCTGGCCATGGCCCCTACCCATGAGGCGATGCGTCGGGCGCGGTGGTCGGAGGTTGCTCTCACTTTCGACCAGACCGACCACCCACCGTGCATTGCCCGGGGAGGGCAGGTTGCGATGGTGGTTTCCCCCACCATCTGCAACGTGAAGTTGGGACGTGTCCTCATAGATGGAGGAGCGGCTCTCAACATCCTTTCCCCCGCGGCCTTTGATGCTATCAAGGCCCCGGGGATGGTGCTCCAGCCGTCTCAACCGATCATCGGTGTGACGCCGGGGCACACGTGGCCATTAGGTCACATCGACCTACCGGTCACCTTCGGTGGACCCGCCAACTTCCGCACGGAGCGGGTGAGCTTCGATGTGGCGGACCTCAGTCTGCCCTACAACGCGGTCCTAGGGAGACCCGCGTTGGTGAAGTTCATGGCGGCGGTCCACTACGCCTACCTCCAGATGAAGATGCCGGGCCCCGGTGGCCCCATCTCTGTCTGTGGCGACCTTAAAGTCGCGCTTGCTTGCATGGAGCAGCGCGCGGACCGCCTCGCTGCTGCGTCCAAGCCCGAGGGTGGTGACGAGAGGCTTGGCCCCTCTGCCCCCACCGCCCCGAGGCAGCGGATGGCCACATGCGACGAGGTCCCGGTCAAGGAGGTTGCCTTGGGCGACGGCCCATCCAAGACCACACGGATTGGTGGTCTTCTGGATGGCAAATAGGAAGACGCGCTCGTCTCCTTCCTGCGGGCAAACGCTGACGTCTTCGCATGGAGACCAGCGGACATGCCCGGGGTCCCCAGGGAGGTGATTGAGCACCGTCTCGCCGTGCGGCCGGGCGCAAGGCCGGTCCGGCAGAAAGTGCGGCGGCAAGCCCCGGAACGTCAAGCCTTCATCCGCGAGGAGGTGGCTAGACTTTTGGAGGCCGGGTTCATCCGTGAGGTCATCCATCCGGAGTGGCTGGCGAACCCGGTGGTCGTTCCCAAGGCGAACGGCAAGCTTCGGATGTGCATCGACTACACCGACCTTAACAAGGCATGTCCTAAGGATCCTTACCCCCTGCCTCGCATAGATCAGATTGTCGACTCCACTGCGGGGTGCGACCTTTTGTGTTTTCTAGATGCATATTCTGGTTACCATCAGATTCGCATGGCTAGGAAGGATGAGGAAAAAACTGCGTTCATTACCCCCGTAGGAACCTATTGTTATACATCAATGCCCTTCGGGTTAAAGAATGCAGGTCCTACTTTTCAGCGTACTACTCGAATTTCTTTGGGTAGCCAAATAGGACGTAATGTTGAGGCGTATGTCGATGACTTGGTTGTAAAAACGCGCAACCAAGAGACCTTACTCTCAGATCTAGCGGAAACTTTTGAGAACCTCCGCTCCGCCCGCATAAAACTGAACCCCGATAAGTGCGTGTTTGGTGTACCTGCGGGCAAGCTTCTCGGGTTTTTGGTCTCTGCCCGAGGCATTGAGGTCAACCCCGAGAAGATACGAGCTATAGAGCGGATCCGCCCCCCCAGCAAACTTAGGGATGTGCAGTGCGTCACTGGTTGCATGGCCGCCCTAAGTCGTTTCATATCAAGGCTGGGAGAGAAGGCGCTTCCCTTGTTTAAGCTCCTCAAGCGCTCGGGGCCGTTCACTTGGACGGAGGAAGCTGAACATGCCCTTACTAAGTTAAAGGCATATCTCAGCTCTAAACCCTAAACCCTAAACCCTAAACGCTAATCCCAGTCCTCGAAAAGCGCGGGTCGGGGCTAGTGCCTGGGGAGATCCGCATGTCGAGACTGGCCAGGCCGGGAACGTGGTGACCGAGGGTTATGGGTGACCCGATTGTGGGTTTTTGCCGATTCCCCCCCGGAGTTCACCACGCCCCGGGGCACGGCTCGGCTCTGGGCCCCGTTTGGCGATTTTAGCTGACCGAACCGAGCCCCCGAGGGCAAGGTTGAGCACGAGTGACATTATTTCAAGTCAAGATTCTTCAAAAGGAAAAAACGGTTTAGGGCCCCGGGGCGTGGTGAACTTCGGGGGGGAATCGGCAAAAACCCACAATCGGGTCACCCATAACCCTCGGTCACCACGTTCCCGGCCTGGCCAGTCTCGACATGCGGATCTCCCCAGGCACTAGCCCCGACCCGCGCTTTTCGAGGACTGGGACTTGGGTACGGGCCCTTATTTCAAGCTAAGACGCAAAAAGACCACGGCACAGATCATCCTTATTTCCGCCAGCTGGAGACCTGCGCCGGGGGCTGGCTTGGAAGTCGGAGGCGCGCTTCGTTGGCGAGGGGGGTGTAGAACCAGTCGCTCTTCCAGTCGTCCCACTTCTTGCGAAGGGCGCAGGGGATGTAGCGGTTCAACACCGGCCCCCGCGGCTGGAAGTAGCAGCCGCCAACCACCGACGGCGGTGACACCGACTGCACGGTGAAGAACCACCGGAACAGCTGAAGAGAGGGGCGCACCCCGATGAACATCTCGCACAGATGCGCGAAGATGGCCAATGTCATCACCGCATTGGGGGTGAGGTGCGCCATCTGGAGGTCATAGAACTCCAGGACATCCATGAAGAAATGAGAAAATGGCGGGACTAGCCCAGCCATCGCGAAGGGGAGGAAGAAGATGGACCGCCCCGGGTAGTCTGGTGCCGGGCGCCCCTCGCCCAGCATCACTATCTCCCGACCGGTGGCGGACTCCGGCATGAAGCGGCGCGGCAGTCCGGCGTGCCTCTCATTCACGATGCGGGAAGGCGGTAGTGCACTGCCGTCGAGCAGAGCAGAGCCCCGTGCCATGGCGGCGGAGGAAGAGATGATTGAGAACGAGCGCGTGTGGCGAAAGTAGGGCGTAGCAGAGAAAGAGTTAGAGCTCAGGTGGCGAAGGCAAGAGGAACAATGGCGAAAGGAAGGAAGCAAATCCTTTTCTCGATGCTTTTATACCCTTGCCATCGCTGGGCCTGACTCCTCGTTTCTCGCGCCCACTACCTCGCTCCCTCGTATCTCGCTATCTCGCTCCCTCGTTTCCCGTGCCCACGCTTCCACTAATCCCATTCGCCCGCTTACGGCGCATTGAGTGGATATGCGGTTGTGGCAATCGAAATGGATTGTATCGTGCGCGCGTTAATTACGCTCGCCGACCGAAGCGGCGTTACCATATCTCCGGGCGAGACGAATCTGCTCACCCAGATTCGCGCGCTGCTCAAGTGGTGTGGCAGTCTTGAATAGACCGCCCATTATGGACAACCAAAGTTACCAATACCAATGTGCATGGATTGAGACCGTTGGGTATTTTGCCCAACTACGGAGACCGGTCCCACCTGTCACAGGGTGGCGTCACACCTGACCGCTTCCCTTGGGAAGGGAAATTGCTCTGGCATAACGCCGGGGGCTACTGTCGGTGATATGGGACCGGGAGTATCATGACTAGAGGCTTAAGGCAGACACAATCGCCCACGTGGCCTGGCACCTTCGGGGACGTCGGGCCCGAGGGTGAGGTGTCCGCCCTCCTCCTGATTTCCCCCGAGGGGGGGTCGGGTTGCGCTTGCCCCGGCCCCGAGGGCCGAGGCACCCCGACCCCCTTAAGGAAGTCTGCGCCACACATATGGGATAAGTGAGCACAGCTGTGCTCACCTAACAGCATTTATTGCAGTCTGGTCAAGCGTGTCACGCTGTATGCAGCGCAGTACGGCGCGTTCCTTTATCCGGTCTGTGACCAGTCACAGACCGGTCAGATCACGGGTTAGGTGGCGACTGGCGGTCTGACGCACGCCTTGCCCCATCCCGTCAAGACGAAAGCCTCTAGGCAACTCGTCTCAAGCCGGAGCTAGCGTGTTATCTCTTAGAGATGGCACGTTAGCCCTGGTTAGATTTATACCAGGCTTCATCCTAACCATTACAGGCAAGGTGTTACACGAAGAAGGGCAAACATGCATCTTGTTAAACTGACACATGGTGGACAAGAATGACCAGTCTGACACTGGTCGCGTCAGCAACGGGCAGCCACGATCCCACGTTGCGCCCGTCTCCGCCGGGAGTGGAGGTAGGTGTGGGCTGTCCCATCGAAGTGTCATTCGGACGGCGACCATACCAATCTCCGTCCATAAAGAGAGGAAAAGTCCAGTTTGGAAAGAAGAGGGTGCATGTGGTATCCCCTTGAAGTATAAAAGGAGGACCTTGCCCATAGAGAAGGGGGATTGATTCTTTCCAGATTTAGAGCTTAGAACGGGGAAGAAGTTGGCTCACACTTTGGAGCTCATTCATACACAAATCCACAAAAACACAGGAGTAGGGTATTACGCTTCGCAGCGGCCCGAACCTGTATACATCACCGTGTCTCGTGTGTCTTGCGGGCAGACGATCTTTCCAGATACAGAGGGAGAGCGAGAGCTTGAGATTTCACCCTAAGCCCCCGGCCGAACTGGCAAAGGGGGGCCTGCGCGGTCTCCCGGTGAGGAGCCACGAGCTCCGTCATCTGGCGCGGTCGTGGAAGAATGGAGACCTGCTGGAGACGCAAGTCAGCCCCTCCGTCATCGGCGGCGCTCGCCCGCGCCGTCGTGGCCCTTAGGGGCTCTCTCCTCTGAGGCCCCGACCCCCATCATAATGGTTAGAATGGAGGCGCGGTCGGGATCGCTGCAGAGGGGGAGGATCTCCTGAGGAATGCGAGACACCTCCGCGGAGCTAAGATTCAGCACCCTTTGGACCACGATCTTGAAGTCCTCGGGAGCCCAATCCCATCTGGCTCCCTGGTGGGTCCGCATGTAGTCTTCAGGCCCAGTGTACTCCCAGGCGCTCCGGGCGCGCCGTTGGAGCGGCGCAATCCGGCGGCGGAGGTAATCGCCGTACACCATGGCCCCGGTGAGCCCCTGGGATCGCAGGCCCGCCAGGCGGTCGAGGACGGCGTCGTAGTCCTCCCCCAGATCTACCGGCGCCCGCCAGCTGGAGACCTGCGCCGGGGGCTGGCTTGGAAGTCGGAGGCGCGCTTCGTTGGCGAGGGGGGTGTAGAACCAGTCGCTCTTCCAGTCGTCCCACTTCTTGCGAAGGACGCAGGGGATGTAGCGGTTCAACACCGGCCCCCGCGGCTGGAAGTAGCAGCCGCCAACCACCGACGGCGGTGACACCGACTGCACGGTGAAGAACCACCGGAACAGCTGAAGAGAGGGGCGCACCCCGATGAACATCTCGCACAGATGCGCGAAGATGGCCAATGTCATCACCGCATTGGGGGTGAGGTGCGCCATCTGGAGGTCATAGAACTCCAGGACATCCATGAAGAAATGAGAAAATGGCGGGACTAGCCCAGCCATCGCGAAGGGGAGGAAGAAGATGGACCGCCCCGGGTAGTCTGGTGCCGGGCGCCCCTCGCCCAGCATCACTATCTCCCGACCGGTGGCGGACTCCGGCATGAAGCGGCGCGGCAGTCCGGCGTGCCTCTCATTCACGATGCGGGAAGGCGGTAGTGCACTGCCGTCGAGCAGAGCAGAGCCCCGTGCCATGGCGGCGGAGGAAGAGATGATTGAGAACGAGCGCGTGTGGCGAAAGTAGGGCGTAGCAGAGAAAGAGTTAGAGCTCAGGTGGCGAAGGCAAGAGGAACAATGGCGAAAGGAAGGAAGCAAATCCTTTTCTCGATGCTTTTATACCCTTGCCATCGCTGGGCCTGACTCCTCGTTTCTCGCGCCCACTACCTCGCTCCCTCGTATCTCGCTATCTCGCTCCCTCGTTTCCCGTGCCCACGCTTCCACTAATCCCATTCGCCCGCTTACGGCGCATTGAGTGGATATGCGGTTGTGGCAATCGAAATGGATTGTATCGTGCGCGCGTTAATTACGCTCGCCGACCGAAGCGGCGTTACCATATCTCCGGGCGAGACGAATCTGCTCACCCAGATTCGCGCGCTGCTCAAGTGGTGTGGCAGTCTTGAATAGACCGCCCATTATGGACAACCAAAGTTACCAATACCAATGTGCATGGATTGAGACCGTTGGGTATTTTGCCCAACTACGGAGACCGGTCCCACCTGTCACAGGGTGGCGTCACACCTGACCGCTTCCCTTGGGAAGGGAAATTGCTCTGGCATAACGCCGGGGGCTACTGTCGGTGATATGGGACCGGGAGTATCATGACTAGAGGCTTAAGGCAGACACAATCGCCCACGTGGCCTGGCACCTTCGGGGACGTCGGGCCCGAGGGTGAGGTGTCCGCCCTCCTCCTGATTTCCCCCGAGGGGGGGTCGGGTTGCGCTTGCCCCGGCCCCGAGGGCCGAGGCACCCCGACCCCCTTAAGGAAGTCTGCGCCACACATATGGGATAAGTGAGCACAGCTGTGCTCACCTAACAGCATTTATTGCAGTCTGGTCAAGCGTGTCACGCTGTATGCAGCGCAGTACGGCGCGTTCCTTTATCCGGTCTGTGACCAGTCACAGACCGGTCAGATCACGGGTTAGGTGGCGACTGGCGGTCTGACGCACGCCTTGCCCCATCCCGTCAAGACGAAAGCCTCTAGGCAACTCGTCTCAAGCCGGAGCTAGCGTGTTATCTCTTAGAGATGGCACGTTAGCCCTGGTTAGATTTATACCAGGCTTCATCCTAACCATTACAGGCAAGGTGTTACACGAAGAAGGGCAAACATGCATCTTGTTAAACTGACACATGGTGGACAAGAATGACCAGTCTGACACTGGTCGCGTCAGCAACGGGCAGCCACGATCCCACGTTGCGCCCGTCTCCGCCGGGAGTGGAGGTAGGTGTGGGCTGTCCCATCGAAGTGTCATTCGGACAGCGACCATACCAATCTCCGTCCATAAAGAGAGGAAAAGTCCAGTTTGGAAAGAAGAGGGTGCATGTGGTATCCCCTTGAAGTATAAAAGGAGGACCTTGCCCATAGAGAAGGGGGATTGATTCTTTCCAGATTTAGAGCTTAGAACGGGGAAGAAGTTGGCTCACACTTTGGAGCTCATTCATACACAAATCCACAAAAACACAGGAGTAGGGTATTACGCTTCGCAGCGGCCCGAACCTGTATACATCACCGTGTCTCGTGTGTCTTGCGGGCAGACGATCTTTCCAGATACAGAGGGAGAGCGAGAGCTTGAGATTTCACCCTAAGCCCCCGGCCGAACTGGCAAAGGGGGGCCTGCGCGGTCTCCCGGTGAGGAGCCACGAGCTCCGTCATGGGTCTTTAGCCACTAAATAATCTGGAAAAAGCTCTTCTAGAGGAGATTATTAGATTATAGTAATCTGGCTTATAGATTATAATAATATAGCATAATAATCTACTTATTTGTTTCAGCTTACTCCTAATAATCCAGATTATAATAATCCTAAGCTGAATCAAACAGAGCCTATATTTACTTTAGCAAAAAACTCGATGCATGCACCATCCCCACTATTTACTAGCCAATAGCAAATCAAGATATTGCATATGGGTTATAAGAGCAGGTACAATAGCAGGCTATAAGCCAGCTATAAACATATTTTAAAGAGATAAATAAAGAGAGAGAAGAGCAGAAGGCTACTGATCTGTAGCCAGCTACAACACGGACTTCAATACGTAATGTGTGTATGACAGGTGGGACCAGGTATTAATAGTATAGTAAGCAACTATTGTATGAATTGGTTATTACATTGGCTATAGATGATTTGGAGCTAGTAGTGGGCTGCACTATTGACCTTGCTCTAAATACTTGTGTGCATGGATGCATGCATCAATGTCCATTTACTCCAATGCACAAATAACGAATAGACTTAATGAATGAACACAAATATGTAGATCATTTAGAAATAATTTGAAAAAAACTATATGTAGATCAATTTGGAATGGAGGGAGTATATAGATCAATTTGAAATGGAGGGAGTACCACATACTCTACCAAATTGTTTTCTTCAGACAAACATGGCATCAAACATGGAAAATAAGACGGTGACTTTCTTTCACCGTGTACCAACTTTCCAATTAATTCTCAGCACAAGCTGTTTCACACTAAATCTCCTGAATGAATGCTGGCTGTTTTGAAGATGCCATGTCGTAATCACAATGAGGAAAGCAGCTAAACACACCACACACTGAAATAGCACTATTTCAGCAAATGTAGCACATGCATCTACACCTACTAGAAAAAGACTGAGCAAACTGTTACTATCTTTCGGCAGTCACCAGCAACACTATGAGGTTGCAGCTCAAGCGGTCAACAACCAGAGTAGCTCAATGCCAGGAATAAAACAACTGGAAAATGCCTAAATTGTTGGAGCTAACAAAGTAACAACAAAATCAAACCACAGAAGACAGCAGGTTATATGGACCATTTATGAAACAAGACAGCAAGTAGGTTTAATACTAGATATGAAGATACTACTTCGTAGTAGAAAGGAACAGAGCATCCAAAAGGAAGTCAGAGTCATTAGGCATCATGATTCATGAACAGACAATCTCTTGTTCCCAGTGAAGATAGCTAGAAAATATAAGGATGAAAAGAGATACAGTTGGACAAGACAACACTATCCATTTGAAGAATTGACGAAGCATGATAGTGAAGCACAAAAATTTCTGAACATTGACCATCAATAGGCTGTAAGTAAATTACATTAGTAGAATACAAACACTGAAATGACTAGAGTTGAAAAGCAACCACATTGGTTGCTACAAACAATCGAAGCTCTAACTATCCCAATTCCCAAATGCTCATTCAAGTAACAAATTCTCTTGCTCATCATTGAATAGGCAAACCAAAGATATATGATATTTGAATTGTAATGTTACATTGTTACCTGAACAATCTGCTATATGTACAAATTAAGCAGCAATTTTGCTATGCCTACAAACAATAATACTCATCATATCTTTCTTGATATTATCTACTACTTACACAAAATCATCAAGCAAAAGGTAGCAAAAAGATGCAGGTGATGATCAATTTCCAAATCATACCACCATTATCATCTAGTAGCAATGGCATCGGGGTGGCCATCTTCCGATCTCCAGCTCGTGATCTGGCTCCTCAGGCTGCGGGTGAAGACAGAGGAGGAGGATCTCCTCCCAGCCCGTGAGGAATAATCTCCTGAATCTGCAGTTGCATCATGATGCCTAAAGCATGCAAACATGTTGCGAAACAAGCGTGGGATGATGCTTCTCTGTCTCTGGGACGAACGACTCCCTCTAGATGACCACCCGATCATCGTCGGCGAGCCCGAGCCGCCGCCGCCGTTGAAGCCGCCATCATCCATCTGGGTGTAGAGAACCGGGAGCTCCCTCTCACCGGCTCTTGTCCCACCAGCAGCAGCAAACCTCCCAACCGCATATCCCCCACCGGGAAGCCTCCAAATGGTGAGAGTACCCACGGTGGTGGCGTCCTCGTCGCTGCTTCCGGCGGCAGCCTGAGCAGCAGCAGCATTGGTCGAGTCGTGGTCATCGGTGGGCATGCGGTGGCGGCAGACGGGGCATGAGTTGTGGAGAGCGAGCCAGGGGAGGATGCAATTGTGGTGGTAGATGTGGGCGCAGGGCATCTCCCTGGCCTCGGCGGCGAGGTGGAAGGGTTCCTTGCAGACGGCGCAGTGGGAGTCGGCGGCGAGGTGGCAGGCCCCGATGAGGATGGTGGGCATGGAGTCGACGGCGGCTTTGGAGGCCGGGGGGTTGGGGTTGTCGGAGGCGGAGGGGATGCGGAGGAGGAGGCGGTCGAAGAGGGGGCGGAGGGCGGAGGAGGCGCCGTCGTCGTAGAGGAGATCGAAGGTGGTGGCGTCGTCGGGGGATGCGGAGCGGCGGAGGACGATGACGGGGGGGTTGAACGGGGAGTGGTCGGCGGCGGGAGGCATCTCGTGGTCGTGAAGGAAGCCGGCGGCGTTGCAGTGGGGACAGAGCACAGCGGCGTCGAGGTGGGGGTGCGGGTGGACGAAGCTGTCGCAGCTGTGGCAACAGTAGGTGTAGGAGGAGGCGTCGTCGTCCATGGCGATGTGGCGGCGACGGGAGCGGAGTGGAGGAGAGAGATGTGAGAGATGTGGCGGCGATATGAGTCTCTCTCTCTCTATCTTTAAAGCGGCGAGGAGGAGAATAGACCGACCAGTCAACTCGACTCGGCTCGGAGGGAGGGAAGAAGCGCGTGCGTGCGTGTTAACACGCTTCTTCTCTTTTCTTGCTCACTTGCTCCCACCGCTGTTTTATTTTCTTTTTTCCTTTTCTTATTGTTTATTTTATTTTTAATAAACAGAGTCACGACGCGCTCGCGAATATTTTCATTTTAGTTCTCTCCATTACGGCTGTTTCTGGCCTTTTTCCTTGGGCTTTCCTTCCTTCCATCCTCGCTGGAAATTAAATATTTACCATTTTTAAAATGTGCCATTTAATAATTTATCACTCATATCTACTTATTATAAAAATTGAATATGTTTTTGCCAATACTTTGATACGCCATCCGTGTATTAGTTAGTTTTTAAGTTCATTTGATTTTGGAAATGCATATTCATGTTTGAGTCGGGTTCTAAGTTTGTCCTTTTTGGAAATATGCAACGAGGCGCGCAAGATATCTCTTTAAAAACTCACATACTAACTTGAGATGATCGGATTCCTAGTTGCAACTCATGATTTTCTATATATATATATCCAAGCAAATTCCTATAGTGAATTTCACCTTAACTAAATCGTATAACAATAATAAAATTAAAATAATCTTCACCAATTGCAACGTACGTGCATTTTTTCTAAGTATTATGTGACATATGTGTCTTCATGTATATATGATATTTGGGTTAAGTGATGCCACATGTAAAAGTGACAGATAGTTAAATATCTCATACTTGTAGCCAGGTGTCGAAAACAAGATTTATTTGTGCTTTTTTTTTCCCTATACCTCTGTTCAATACTCCATCTTTCCATCTTAAGATCACATTTTCCGAACTTGTAAACCGTGCATATTACCTATTATTTTTAAAAAAGTTTATAGGAATTTGCTTTTAAAAATTATATTAATCTACCTTTCAATATTTTTAGCTATTAATTAATTAATTATGTGTTAATGAGTCGCTTTATTTGACATACATCTAGGGGGAGAAATCCCATATTCTCTAGACTAACACAGCTTTAATTGGAAAAAAAAACACATATACTCCATCTTTGAAAGAATGTACTTTTGAACTTAATTTTTGTCTCGCAAATACCATATTTTTAAAAGCTACTAGTGTACATATCGGAGCAAGAAGCTTCTCTAGCGGAAAGACAATATACCCTTTCTTGAGAGTTCAATCATGTTGCAAGTTCCAAGCTCATGGTCGGGCGCGTGAGAAAGAAAGTGAAGACATGTGGCTTATACAGGTTAGGGCCACTGAGAAACATAATACCCTACTCCAATGTTCTTGCGCTATACATAATGATTAAATTTACATTGGAAGAGGATGTACCCTTCTTCACACAGTCAATGGTTACGAATGGTCAAATGTTACGCGAAAAAGTTAATGGTGTGTTATCTAGAGCGGTTGTTAGCGCAGTGGTAGTGTGTTATCTTTTTTTTCAAGGGAAATAGTGTGTTATCTCTTAGGAAGCAAAAGGTTTGAATCCTCCTACCTACGCATGCTTCGGAATCCTGATCAAATCTAATGGTCTAAAATTTAACAAATTTTCTTCAGAATTTCTGTCGAGATGTATCTAGCAAAATGATAAATTAAAAATTTATAATGGACACCAAAATAAAAATGTTGAATAGCATATTACTGGAGGTAGCAAATGTCAACCCTCAAAATGAGGAAAGAGCAAAAAGAGGAAAAGGAGCGCCATATCCACATCCATTACGGATTGCAGTAGCAGCAAGGCAAATTTGCGTTTCTTTCTGTTTTAAGCAAAAAGAGATGGGAGGTGCGTGTGCTCCCCATGTGCGCAACCGCAAAACCCTAGGCCCCCAAACCCCTCGGCGAGATCCCATCCGTCCATCGCCTCATCCGACGGCCCAGACCTCGCCGGCCGTTGTACTTAACGCAGCCGCAATCCACTTCTCTCGTCTCTTCTCTTGTCACAACACAATACTGCAGTGCACTGTAAAAGAAAGGAAAGGGAAGGAAGAAAAAGCTTTTGTTCATCTGCTCCTTTCCCCCCCTCAAATCCCTCCCAAATCCCAACTAATCGCCCGATTTATCAGCCCATTCCTCGCGCAAATCCGCTCCGTTAGCTTCTCGCCGGCTATTCAACCTTGGGGCCATCTTTTTTGGGGTTAAATTTGGTCCAGAGTTGAGGCTTTTTCTTTCGGGAGGAGGGATTTGGGTAGCAATGGCTTGTCCAATCGTGGAGATGTCTCGTTTCTAGTCGCCAAAACCATCTAGAATCCACTAGTGTTTTGGGAGGTCGCTGTTGCGGGAGCAGCCGCCGCCTTTTGTGTGTGTGGAGTGGAGATGGTGACCGAGATGGCGATGCGAGGTGAGCCGTGGCGGCGCCAGGAGGGGGAGCAGGCGCAGGCGGAGGCCGATCGGGAACGCGAGCTGGACCTCTTCCGCAGCGGCTCCGCGCCGCCCACGGTCGAGGGCTCCATGGGCGCGCTCCACGCCGCCGCCGCCGCCGACGTGTTCCTGGAGGACGAGCTCCGGGCCGACCCGGCCTACCACTCCTACTACTACTCCAACGGCAACATCAACCCTCGCCTCCCGCCGCCGCTGCTGTCCAAGGAGGACTGGCGCTCCGCGCAGCGCCTTCGCCCCGGCTTGGGTGGGATCGGCGACGGGAGGAAGCCCAGAGGTGGAGGTGGAGGCCGCGGCGGCGGCGGCGCTGGAGGGATGGGTCCAGGGGATGGCCTCATTGGGATGCCCGGTCTCGAGATTGGCCGCCAGAATAGCTTCTCCGGTATCTTTCAGGTGGTGCTTCTTCTACACTAGAACAACTTATCCTATCTTATTTAACTGCCATTGCATTGCTTGCACCTAAGCTTTCATGACTTGATTATGTCAGTGGTTCACGCAGTAGATGTCGAGTACAAGCATTGGCATAGGAGTTTTATTACTTTTGGTTCCTTTTTTCGTTCATTCAAGTAGATGAGTTCGTTTGAGTCAATGTTCATGTCTAAATTTTTTACCAGGGTATACGCTTCTCCTGCTGCTTTTACTGTTACGGAGTTAGATTGGTTTATTGTGATTGATAACTCCAATAGTTGAGTTAGATTGGTTTATTGTGACTGATAACTCCAATAGTTCTCCACCTTCATAGCTACTTTGTATGATAAAACCTCAAGTTCTGGCTGACGTTTGCTAGGTTTTGGCACTATAAAACGCCTTTCTGTCGCAAAAGTATTGGTCCTGAAACTTCGTAAGTTGTCGACCAATATGCTATTTGCAGCCAAAATTGTTGTGTTACTGCCTTGTTGTTTGTTACCACATTCTTGGATCTGTACCCATTCCCTATGCTATGTTTGTCTCGGTCATCTGAGTAATGTGATCTGTACATGGTTAGGGAGATGCTGAATTTAGCATGCATACACAAAATTGGTCTAGATTCCACGGAAGCTGCATAATATTCAGGAAATATTTTCTGCAGTATATTTCGTTACAAGTAGATGGAAATGGTTCTGAGAAAGCTTCCCTTGCCACACATGCTAGAATAGTGCAGTATGATAATTGGCCAGCAAATGTCATATTTATATCTTCTTCTGTTTTTTTTTGCAATAAAGTTTATATCATTATTGTATTGATATTCGGTGCAACATGTATTGTTGGCTTCTAGAACTGCTATCTAGGGATGTGGCATCGCATTTCTTGCCAAATGCACTGCATCATGATTACAATTATTATCTTACATTGACATGTAGGTCATTTCCCGTATACGTGTGCGGATTGTATAAAATAGGGTAGATCTTAACTCTCAAGGGAATTTAATTACTCTTTTCTTCAGTTATAATTCTATTCAAGGCTAAAGAAATAACTTCTGACCTATATATGATGCAGGATGACTCGTATCAACACGATACGGATAGACAGGGTGCCAACTGCAATGGTACAGACTTGTTGAGTTCTTCTAAAGTGCAGTATGGTCTACATCGTGAGACTGGAGCTATTAGTGGCCTTCACTCAGACAGCAAAGCACCATGCTTGCCAGAAAACCAGAATGAATCATCACACTCATATGCATCAATAATAGGATCATCACTTTCAAGAAGTGCATCTCCAGATCCTGAACTAGTGAGGAGAGTTCCTAGTCCTTGCCTCCCCCCAATTGGTGTGAAACTTGGTGCTACAGATAAGAAGAATAATGTTGGTTCATCTTCTTTCAATTGTAGTTCTCCCAATATTATTGAATCTGATGATTTGGTGTCTGCTCTATCTGGTATGAACCTGTCGTCATCAAGAGCAATGAACGGAAACACAATGGACCAATCTAAGCTCCATCAGGATGTGGATGATGTTCGTAAGTTCCTTTTTGATCAGTACATGGATCAAACAAATGGCAATCAGCGCCATTCCTACATGAAACGTTCTGAACAAGGACACGTGAAGGTTCCTCAAGAATATTCTGGTGCTTCTATGAATCCTTCTGTTATGAGAAGCCAGATCAATGCTGGTGGTTTCACATCATTTAACAACTCATCGGTGGGATCTGGCTTTGCTTCTCCTAGGCTTGGATCCCGATCACCAGGTGGGAGTTTATCTTCACGGCAAAATCTAACTGGTGCATCTAACCTTCCAAACTACGTTGGAATTGGAAGTCCAACTGCAGCTTCTGCCCACCAGATGCCTGTTGATCCACTGTATGTTCAGTTCCTTCGGGCAGCAGAAATTGCTGCCCTTGCAGCTAACTGTGAGGATCCTTTGATGGATAGGGCTAATCTAGGAGGTTCTTACATGGATCTATTTGGCCCTCAGAAGGCGTACCTTAGTCCATTGCTTCAGTCACAGAAGCAATATAGTTACTACGGGAATCTCGGGGTTGGTCTTGGCTATGCTGGTAACTCTTTAACAAGTCCTATTCTTCCCTCGTCACCAGGTGGACCTGGTAGTCCACTTAGGCACGGGGATCGCAGCATGCGCTATCCATCTGGGATGAGAAATTTTGGTGGTTCCTTTGGCTCCTGGAATTCAGATCTCGGTGGTAAGATGGAGGCCAATTTAGTTCCATCACTTCTGGAAGAATTTAAGAGCAACAAAAGCAAATCATATGAGCTCTCTGAAATCGCTGGTCATGTTGTTGAGTTCAGGTACTCCTTCTCAGTGGATTAATATGTTTCTGTATAACCCACTAAATTTTAAGGATATGTGGTAGAATGGGGAAAATTGAAATATATAGAAAACCCCCATACCATATTGGATAGCGCTAACTTTCATATATTAGTTCTAGATTGGAGGATTCAGTGATTGCATGAAAGATGTTTAATATTGGTAACTGCTTCATTCCATAATTGTTGGAAGAGCTATGTACACAGATCTCTCATCTTTATTGGTCTAATCTTTTTTTTTTTTTGGTTTACATTCAGTGCGGATCAATATGGAAGTAGATTCATACAGCAAAAGCTTGAAACAGCCAGCACTGAAGAAAAAGACATGGTTTTTGCTGAAATCATGCCTCAGGCTCTCACATTGATGACTGATGTCTTTGGAAACTATGTTGTTCAGAAGGTACTGATAACATTTTTTTGTCAGTATAATAGCCATCATGATTTTACCCGCTGACAGTAATCCTTTGAACCAGTTTTTTGAGCATGGGAGCTCAGCTCAGATAAAGGAGTTGGCTGATCAGCTAATTGGACGTGTCTTAGCACTCAGCCTCCAAATGTATGGTTGCCGAGTTATACAGAAGGTGCAGATAATTTGAAAACCCATCTGTTGGTTCTTGAATTAAACCCATAATGATCATTTTGCTTAGTCAAATATATTTTACTTTTCCAAGTAGGCAAGTACTAATAATAAAAAACTTTTACAATCTGATCACATGGATCCCTTAGCAACCTATATTGTGGACAAAAGAGAGTACAAGTTACCTAGTTGTCAGCAAAACTCTTGGTTTGCAAGGCATGACAGATTGAATTTATATTTATACATGTGTGTCGATTCCTATTCATCGGTCTTTGACATATAATGCATCTCTGGTTATCTAAGTGCATATTGGCAACCACAGGCATGCTTGATCTTATCCAGTTATTTGTGTCCATGCACATATACCCTTATATATTGCATGAAGGGCTCAAAGGTGCAGCAAATAAGATGTTTAACTGATGTTATGGACAATATTCATGCAGGCCATAGAAGTTGTTGATTTAGATCAGCAGACTAAAATGGTTGCTGAGCTTGATGGACAAGTGATGCGCTGTGTACGTGATCAAAATGGAAATCACGTTATACAGAAATGTATTGAATGCATTCCACAGCATGCTATCCAGTTCATTGTTTCAACCTTCTATGGTCAAGTTGTGATGCTATCAACTCATCCATATGGTTGTCGGGTGATACAGGTACACTTGTAGTGCCACAGCATGCTATCCGTTGATTGCTTCAATATCCAGTCTATTCATGCTACTTCATAGCTACACTAACCTTTGTCATGCAAATTCACTGGACGCAGAGGGTGCTGGAGCATTGTGATGATCCTAAAACCCAGCAAATCATGATGGATGAGATCCTACAATCTGTTTGCTTGCTGGCTACAGACCAGTATGGTAACTATGTTGTCCAGGTCAGTGACAAAATTTTCCCTTTTTGTTTTTATGGTGGATTTGCTCCTGTTCAGCACCTGTCAACTGTAGCCGCTTGCTAAAAAATAGGGTTTCTGCTACTTGAAATACTGACTACTACATGAGATACTGACCCAAATGTTCATCAATTACATGTAAGAGATTCTTAATATTTCTTTAGCACTGTGATGTGCAAACATGGTTATATTAAATTATTTCAACCACTTCCTATGACATGTCTAGATATTAGAGATAGGATTTTTATGAGGAAAGCTCAGTTTGCTTGGACCTTGCCGAACTGTGTTTCCCCAAGAGTAATACACTCGCTCAGTTGAACATGCTTTTCCTTCCCCTTTTCCACCTTAAGCTATTTTGCATTTATGTATAGGGTGAACGATGAAAATAGTTTGCATATACTGTGATTGATTGATCAGTGGAATTTAGCAGTTGTGCAAGTAGACATGATAAGCCTGGAATGTTGATGCATGTGCTTCTTTCCCCTCATTTGCTCTCTCACTGCAAAAGGCGTTTTCTCTCTTCAATAACCAACCTTATTTGACAGCATGTTCTGGAACATGGCAAACCCCACGAGAGATCTGCTATTATTGAGAAGTTGATTGGGCAGATAGTACAAATGAGCCAGCAAAAGTTTGCTTCAAATGTCATTGAGAAGTGTTTAGCCTTTGGGAATCCTGTGGAGCGTCAAGTCCTGATTGGTGAAATGCTTGGCTCCAGTAATGAGAGCGAACATCTTGAGGTTTGTGTCTGTTTTAACTTGTGGGCATATTTCGTTATTTCTATGCGGTACAGTTTTGCAACATCTCTGCTTCTCAGAAAATTAAGCACCTAATATGAAAAGTTGATGGTCCTTGCTAAAAGTGACTTGTCTTTTTGTTTGAAATCTGAAGGTGATGATGAAAGATCAATTTGCAAACTATGTGGTACAGAAGGTGTTAGAGACCTGTGATGATCAGCAGAGAGAGATGATCCTTACAAGGATAAAAGCTCATCTGAACACACTGAAGAAATATACTTACGGGAAGCATATAGTGGCACGCGTGGAAAAGCTCGTCGCAGCCGGAGGTACGGGACATAACACAAAGAGAGATAAGTTTTGTGTGACTAGGATATGATGATTTGTTATATATAACACAAAGCTGTTTTTGTGTGTGCGCAGAAAAGCGGCTTGGGCTTCAACCATCAACTGCAGCTTGAAGAATAAGCGCTATCTAGTTGTACAGCTAACAGTGGCTAGGTTTGCACTGGCGTCATGTTTTTCTATCTAAACCAACCCCTACTAGTACGAGGCTCTGTTCTGAATGGCCTTGTTAGAAATAAAGAGAGAGAGTAGTAGCTTGCACCGGAGAGTGTACATTCTGTAGCTGAGGAACTAGCACAAGGGAGGGAGATAAAAAGAATCTTCATGTGTACCGTGTACTATGAGTTCTCAAACTGTGTAAAAAGAGGAGGAGCAAGGTGTACAAATTTTTTAGAACTAGAGCGAAAGAGAGGGCTGTTGTTAGCTGTTTTATTAAACTTTTAAAAAGCCAGTCACTAGTACTTTTTTCTTTTTGAAAAAAAAAGAATTAATCTCAGCCCTGCCCGGTATCGATGATTCGATATCATATCAGGGCGTCGCGTTTTGTTGTAACATATACTACTACTACTGTACCACAGATGATGCCTTGAGCTGTTCTGTGGGTGAAGCTGGAGCTATTAATCTCAGCTTTGCTCTTTTTTACTACTACATTTATCATCTACTGGTCGCTTGCTTGTTCTTTTCAGGGTAGATCGTGTATCATTATCGTCATCTTTCTTGTTTCTGGACATATTATTATAATCTAAATGCAGCAATTTATAACAGTACTAAGGTGGTGTTCTTTTTCTCCTGAAGATGAAGATTAAGTTTTTTTACGCAAAACGATGTGGTATTAACTTATGATTGATTGTGTTTTAATTATTACAAACTTGAAAAATAAATTAATATGCTATTTTAGGGCAACTTTTATATAGAAAGTTTTCGCACGAAACGCACCGTTTAACAGTTTAAAAAACATGCCACGAGAATTCAAAATTCCATCCATTCTTTTCATTAGAAACGAATGGGACCTAATAAAACACTACATCCTAAAATATACAGTAACAGTATAACATTTGATAGGATACATTCGTACTAGATAGATGAAGTCTATATTTCATTTGATTCGAAATTGCTAGTATATTATTTATGGGATATGGGTGTTACTACTAATGTAATTTTTATTTGGAACATAGGCAGTATAAAAGAAGGATAGACTGTATAGACTAAGGTTAGGAGAGTTTATTTTGGTTGCTGAAGACTGAAGGGGAGTAGGGTGGGAGAAGAGAAGAGAAATATCTGGTTGCTCCAGCTTGGCATCGTTGACCGGGCCATCCCAACCCAATCCAATCCACAGAATCGCATCGCATCGCCCACAATTTTCAATTATTATACAGGAAGAAGAAAAGGGAAAGGCGGAGAGCAGAGCCACGCCGTCGGATTCGCCCTATCCGAATCTTGAGGAAATATCTCCAGTCCTAATCAGCTTGAGGAGTGCCCCGAAAAGAGCACGGGAATAACGATCGTGCCACTGCAAAAGGGCGCGGGCGGACGGCCGGGATGCAAAAGCGCATCCCCCGAATCAAAAATATCCGGCTCACCGGTCCACGTGGACCGTGATCTCCCTTTGCTCTCTTCTCTCCGTCCCCACCCACCTCCACTTTGCTCTTTATTCCCCTTTTCCCCTCTTTTTTTATTACTATTTATTCGTCTTCCCCCTCTTGTCTTCCACCTCGACTCAACTCAACTCGCACAAATATCTTCTCTCTTCTCACCCACCGCCCGATTCTTCGAGTCCCCGATTTGGTTCGGCCTGAAGAAGGGTCTGGGTCTCTCTAGAGAGTGAGTAGCCATCGATTTGAGATTTGATTAGTAATTCGGAGGAGGAGGAACGAGTGGTTTTTTTGATTTGATTTGATTTGATTGAGAAGAAAATCCGAGTATTATGGGCGAGGAGGCGCCGGAGGAGTACGAGCTGGGCGGCGGGGAGGACGAGCGGGTGATGGAGTGGGAGACGGGGCTGCCCGGCGCCGACGAGCTGACCCCGCTGTCGCAGCCGCTGGTGCCGGCGGGGCTGGCGGCGGCGTTCCGCATCCCGCCGGAGCCCGGGCGCACGCTGCTCGACGTGCACCGCGCGTCGGCGGCGACGGTGTCCCGGTTGCGGCGCGCGTCGTCGTCGTCGTCGAGCTCGTTCCCGGCGTTCGCGTCGAAGGGAGCGGGAACGGGAGCGGACGAGGCGGAGTCAGGGGGAGGCGCGGATGGGGGGAACGGGAACACCAACAACAGCAGCAGCAAGAGGGCGCGGCTGGTGTGGACGCCGCAGCTGCACAAGAGGTTCGTGGAGGTGGTGGCGCACCTGGGGATGAAGAACGCGGTGCCCAAGACGATCATGCAGCTGATGAACGTGGAGGGCCTCACCCGGGAGAACGTCGCCAGCCACCTCCAGAAGTATCGCCTCTACGTGAAGCGGATGCAGGGCCTCTCCAACGAGGGCCCTTCCCCCTCCGACCACATCTTCGCCTCCACCCCCGTCCCCCACGCCTCCCTCCACGACCAGGTTCCTTCTCCTTACCACCCCCACCCCCACCACCACTCCTACAACAACGCCGCCTATGCCGCCACCGTCTCCTCCTACCACCACTACCACCACGCCAACCACTGATCCATTCCTTCTCATCATCATTTCATTTCCACATCTATATACCACATACTACTCCATAACGAAGGTGTTTCATCAATAAGAGAAGAGAAGAGAAGAGAATGCTCCCTCAACTGTAAACTCCTAATTCTAATTAAGGGCAAAGTGTATCCATCCATCCATCCACGCTGTTTGTTTGTAGCTGTTGTTAATTGAGCTGGATGCATGACATGTATCTCTATGTACCTACCTGCGTGACAAAGGCATCATGCATATGTATGGTTCCCTT
The DNA here is from genome assembly GCF_034140825.1 of Oryza sativa Japonica Group. Lineage (NCBI taxonomy): Eukaryota > Viridiplantae > Streptophyta > Magnoliopsida > Poales > Poaceae > Oryza > Oryza sativa. The sequence goes on along the minus strand of NC_089035.1, from coordinate 43,526,969 downwards.
GCAATTTGGGGAATCCAGAAATGATTCATACTTGTGATTCTTGCAATTGTGATGCTCACACTGTACTCTACACATTCAGTTCCATAAAAAACAAAACTAATACTACGAATATAGATGCGATATATACTATTACTACAAATCTATCTAGATGGTACACATACTTTTCTCTTTGTGTGATGGCAAATGAACTGAATAGCGAATAAATACATATCCATTCATCATAGATAATACTAATAAAACCCTATCACATCGGATGTTTGGACACTAATTATAAATATTAAACATAGACTATTAATAAAACCCATCCATAATCTTGTACTAATTCGTGAGACGAATCTATTGAGCCTAATTAATCCATGATTAGCCTATGTGATGCTACAATAAACATTATCTAATTATAGATTAATTAGGCTTAAAAATTTTGTCTCGCAAATTAACTTTCATTTATGTAATTAGTTTTGTAAGTAGTCTATATTTAATACTCTAAATTAGTGTCTAAATATAGAGACTAAAGTTAAATCTATGGATTCAAACACCACCTAATATGGTACTAGGTTGTGGAATAGCAAGGACAGAGAGATTTGTTCTAGATAGATATTGGGTACACATGACAAGATTGATTGCTGCAAGGAAGAGCAAGTGGCTAGACTACTTATTTGATGAAGAAATGTAATGTGTGGAGCAGCGGAGAACAGCACTGATGGTGACGAGTCCCATGAGGCATGAGGAGCGGAGGAGACAAGTGCACGTCGCCTGCCTCTCTGTCTGTATCTCTACTATGTATGTAGGAGTAAATGTATCAGTATCACGGTCGTTTTTATCCTTTCCATGCCATGCCTGAGAGAAATGAATTGGCTTCGGCTTCGGATTGGATATGCTTCTTCCTCCACCACACAACCAGAGCACAAGCCAAGGCAAACCTCACTGTTGCTTCCCTTCCCTTCGCCCTGTACCAATAGAAGTTCGGATTGGGTTTCGTTCTTTTCTTCTTCTTTTTTTTTTCCCTTGTACCATTAGAACATGGCCATGCCACATATTGCCATCGCTCCATCGCTAACATTTCCACGACGGCCGGCAGCCTCTCTCCTATTACCAAATTTCAAAAGCTTCTATACAAACTAGTGTCAAACTAGTGTAGTACTCTATTCGTTTTTTAATATATATGGTACTGTTGATTTTTTAAGATATATTTAATTATTCATCTTATTAAAAAAATAATGTATTTATTTATTTTATTATGACTTGATTTATCGTCAAATGCTCTTAAAATTTTTTATATTTGCACAAAAAATTTTAAATAAAATAAATGATTAAATATTTATAAAAAAATCAACTGCATCATCATGTATTTAAAAATCAACTGCCTCCCAACAACATCTATCACCGGTGAAAGCAAGAAAAATAGTTAGTTCAGGGATATCATATGCTGCCTGTAATGTATTGGATCCATCTGTACTCCATTATCACGCACGCCTCTCCAAGAAATCATAAGCTCATTAGCGGTCAACACGATGCGATACCGCCATAATCGACTACAGTCTACAAATTTAGGCCAATTTCAAAATTTGTGTGGAGTATAAATTACAACGAATTTTCTGCATTTGCTCTTGTTTGTTCGTACGGATAGATACTACTAGTCCGTCAATTGCCAATAGGCAGGGAGAAAGGAAAAAAAAAACAAAAAAGGAAAAAAGAGCTTTGAGTTGACTGACATGGCCGTGCTCTCCTCTTCCTCCCATGGCCTCCTCCACCCACCGCTCCGTCTCCTCGCCGCCGCCTCCGCCAGTAGCGGCAGCAGCTACTCGATTCCCCATGCGCGCCTCCGCCTCGCCGTCACTACTCCGTCGAGGCTACCTTCCCCCATCTCATCCTCGCCCGACCCACCGCCCGACGTCGCCCACGACGAAGACGAACAGGAAGGTCAGCACCACAAGGAGGAGCGGGACGAGCGGTACGGGTTCGAGATCCAGGTGCGCAAGCTGCCCAAGCGCAACCGCCGCCTCGTCCGCGCCCGGGTCCGCGTCGACGCCCCGCTCGACGCCGTCTGGGCCACGCTCACCGACTACGAGGGCCTCGCCGGCTTCATCCCCGGCCTCTCCGAGTGCCGCCTCCTCGACCAGTCCGACTGCTTCGCCCGCCTCTACCAGGTACCCCCAATTCCTCCTCCACCACCAATCAATTTAGGTTGACCTTATCTGTGCTTTCATCCGCAGGTGGGTGAGCAGGATCTCGCGCTGGGTTTCAAGTTCAACGCCAGGGGCACCATCGACTGCTACGAGGGCGAATTGCAGCTGCTGCCCGCCGGAGCGCGGAGGAGGGAGATCGCCTTCAACATGATCGACGGCGACTTCAAGGTCTTCGAGGGCAACTGGTCCGTCCAGGAGGAGGTGTGAGATGCTATTCCAAATCCATGTTGCCGAATCATACTACCACATTTCATTCCATGCCATGATCCCAACAGCATGATTTTTTCTTTCTTTCTTTTTGAAGAAGAAGAAGAGAGATAGTAGTGCATAGTAAGCATGAATTGAGAAAAGGAATCAACCCCCATTCATCCCAAACATACGACATACTGCATTGATTTTTTTAGATAATGGATAGAAATCCAGCCTCTATACATGTCGCATTGATGGTGGTTCAGATTTAAGATTTTTCACTTTTTCATACAATCAGCTGCTCATTGCATTAACCATCGGTACTTATTCTCGATTAAATCTGATTCCAGCTGGTCTGGATTCTAGAAGCAAGATGCTATGAATTTCATTTTCTGAATCTTAATCTCGAGACTAGGGTTAGATAATATGATGATTTGGGTGTGCTGTTCAGGTTGATGGTGGGGAAATATCAGCGGATCAGGAATTTCAGACTATACTTTCTTATGTGGTGGAACTGGAGCCGAAGCTCTGGGTTCCAGTGAGGCTACTGGAAGGGAGGATTTGTAATGAGATCAAGACCAACCTTTTTTCAATCAGAGAAGAAGCTCAGAGGATCCAGAGATTGCAAGATAAGGTAAACTGTAAACAAGGGTGTTGCTCAATTGCTGTTCCAACATGCTCGAGTCAATTAGTAGTAATTTCTGAACATTCTTCAGTAGTACTGGAAATACAACATTAGCCTGTGGAAATTATGGCAATGGTACATTTGGGAGTCATATCTTTTCTTGTTATATAACTCCATTTTGTTCATTCCACTGTTATCATACTGTACCTTCTTAATTCTACAGAGAAATCCATGCTGAAGTTTGGCAGTATGTTTTCAGTGATTGGTCATCTCTTAAGGCTTCATCCCAATATTACACGTCCTTGATTCTCAAGAATACACTTCAGAAAGGTAGGTATTTAGCACTCCTTAGTTTTTTTTTTCTTTTTTGAAACTTTAGCACTTGTTAGTTAGTTGGACAACTGCCATGAACCTAATGAGTCTCAGTCTTGCAGGGGGAAAATGGGCGAAGAAAGATGATGACGCGCTTCATGATGTTAGTGGAACACCCAAAATTATGACTTAGGTCACTGGGCATGTCTTGTGACAATTGGATTGGTTGATCTTTCTCAATAGAAGAGAGGAAAAGGCAAATGGATTATTTGGAATTCGGACAGCTTTGGACGTGCCTGACAGGCAAATGGATAGAGGGTCCCAAAACCTAATCTTGCTTGTATATCTAGGATTACCTTTTTGCCACTCAATGGAGAAATGATTAACGTTTCGTGATTAACTACACGATGTTGACATATATTGCAATTTTATTTGTAACCAATCCTAGGCAGAAAGCTGCTGAATTGGTACTCACTTAGTCACTTGCCTCTTGTGTTGAAGCGGAGGGGAGGGGATATTTTGGGCTTGATTGGGGGTGCTTTTAACTTCTGTAGCTTCTCCGAGAATCAGAAACTTCTCTAAACAGTTCAGCTTTTGTCTGGATTCTAAAAAACTGTAGTTATAAAATCTAGAAAATGAATTAAAAGCTAGAAGGTAGGAAACCTAGCTTTTCCAGATCATCATAAGCTAGCTACCAACCAGTTGCTTCTTAGAATCTCATAAACATGCCTTTTGTCATCTTCTGTTAGCTTACTTGTACTGTGGAATCATCATCTAAATCAAACTTGTTTGTTCATAATTAATCAAACTTGTTTGTTCAAAATGATGAGAAAATTGCAATATTAGGACTGTAAACATTGGGGTTTCGCACTTTTGACACAAGTGGGTGACAAATAGGCCCATTTGTGTCTATAAAATGTGGGTCCTGTGTCATTATAGCAAATGTTAATATTTGCAACGTCATAATTGCAAATCCCCCGAAAATGAGTCGTTCACCATCTTTGCCACTTTCTCGCGAGGTAGCATAGCAGTGCTCACTGCTCAGTGGGAGGGAGCATCTCGCCGTTTCAATCGGATCGGGCTCCACAAATCCAATCCCGAATTGAATGATGAAATGCGCGGCTTCCTCCGCCACGCCGAGTCGCGAACCCCGCGGGCCTTCGTCCAACTCCTCGCCGCCCAGCCGCCGCGCCCCTCCGCCGCCGACCAGTGCCATGCCGCCGCCACCAAACTCGGTTTCTCCGCCTCCAACCCCTTCGCCAACACCGCGCTCCTCGCCTTCTACTGCCGATCCCGCCGCCTCCGTGAGGCACAGCACCTGTTCGACCAAATGCCCCTAAGGACCGCCGTCACCTGGAACACGCTCATCTACGGCCACGCGCAGTCGACCGCGCCCGACCTCGCCGTCGCGGCCTTCGCGCGCATGGTGCGCGCCGGCGTCTCCCCCACCGCGTCGTCCGTGTCCAGCGTCCTGGTCGCCTGCGTCAGGCTGGAGAATGCCGGTGCTGGAGCAATGCTGCACTCCGTTGGCCTCAGGTGTGGCTTCTTTGCTTCTGTCGTCGTCGGCACTGCCTTGGTGGACATGTACGCCAAATGCCGTCGTTTGGGCGCGGCGCAGCAGGTGTTTGGGGAGATGGAAGAGAAGAACGTGGCCACTTTCACGGCGCTCGTGACAGGGTTCGTTCTAAGCAGAAGGCCTCATGACGCCGTGCTGTTGGTCAGGGAGATGGAACGCTCTGGTGTGGCACCAAACTTGATGACGTACAGCAGCCTTCTCAGCTCATTCGCGAGCCCGGAGGACATAGATCATGGGAAGCAAGTTCATTGCGCAGTGCTTAAGAAGGGCTTGGAGCACGATCCGTTTGTTCTGTCTGCTCTTGTGACAATGTACTCCAAGTGCGGCATTTGGGAAGATTTTGTCAAGGTGCAGATGTCTGTTTCATGTCAAGATCAGGTATCATTCAATTCCGTCATTTCTGGGCTCTCCTGTCTGGGAAGAGGTAAAGAGGCGTTTCAACACTTCTTGGAAATGAGAAGGCACGGCACTGATATGGATGTGTTCACCTTTGCCAGCATATTGAAGGCTATAGGTAGCTCATCCTCGTTGCTAGAGGGTAGGCAGGTTCATACTCTTATTCTGAAGATTGGATATGATTCTGTTGTGGATGTCCAGAACAGCCTGATTTCCATGTATGCCAGACATGGTGCAATAGGGGAATCCAATGGCGTTTTCATTTCAATGGAAGCACCCAATTTGGTTTCTTGGAATTCACTAATGTCGGGATGTGCTCAACATGGCCATGGAAAGGAGGTAGTTGAGATGTTTGAACAAATGAGGAGGCTACATGTTCAGCCAGACCACATAACCTTCTTGTCAGTCCTCACAGCTTGCAGCCATGTTGGCTTGGTAGATAAAGGGCTCGAGTATTTCAACTTGATGAAAGATAAAGGGTATCTTGTGGGAGCAAGGACAAAACACTATGCTTGTATGGTTGATCTTCTTGGTCGAGCAGGCTATCTCAATGAAGCTGAATACTTGATTAATGGCATGCCTATAAAACCTGGTGCATCAGTATACAGAGCTCTGCTCAGTGCCTGCCAGATTCATGGGAACCTTGAGATTGCAATCCGAGTGTCCAAGCGTCTAATGGAGCTAAATCCTCATGACTCATCTGTTCATGTTCAGTTATCAAATGCCTTTGCTGGTGATGGCCGTTGGGGTAATGCTGCTGAGATCAGGGAGACCATGTCAGGTAAAGGAATAGTGAAGGAGCCATCTTGGAGTCGTATTGAGGACCAGATGCAACATAGATAATAAGCAGCCTGTGCTTACAAGATGCATGCCACTGTCTTGGTTGCTACCTAGAACTGAATTATAGACCGAAGCTCTGAGGGTGATGCTTACCGAACGAAGCAAGCTAGAAATATGTGTAAGAAAAGGTATGCCAAAGTTAGTGATAGATTTGACTACCTGCTCGTAAATTTTTGGAGGTTTAAACAGTTAAACTTCCTTCTGCTTTAGTATGAACCTCATTGCGTTTATCATTAGTGAGTAAAGCAGCACCAGATTGGATAATTCTGGTGTTATAACGATGAGTTCTACTGGAAGCAAGATAACTGATCGCCGTATAACTGGAGCCTAAATTAACCTGATGTAATGAACCCTTTAGCCTATTTCTTGTTTTGCATAAGCATAAGTGCATAACAGAAAGTGTATTTCAGTTAAACAAGAAACATCCACTTCCTTCTGTACATAAAATTAACTCTTTTTTTTCAATCTTTTTTTACAGGGCCTTTGCAGGCCTCTATGGCTGTATGTGAGGCTGTGAGCTAATTGTAGGCCCTTTACAATAGAACCAGCAAAATGTTTCATCCTAACTTGCTGTGCTATTGTTGCATGATATAGCATAAGGTTCTATCCATGCAATCCTTTTGTTCACTGCACATTGAACTCATCCCTTGTAGTTTTCAGCTTGCAATGTTCTGTGAGAAGACAAAGATAAAGAGTTATTTTTCTTAAAACTGCACATTGAACTCACCCCTTGTAGTTTTCGGTTTGCAATGTTCTGTGAGAAGACAAAGATAAGAGTTTTTCTTAAAACTGCACATTGAACCCACCCCTTGTAGTTTTTGGTTTGCAATGTTCTGTGAGAAGACAAAGATAAGAGTTTTTCTTAAAAGAGTTTAAGAAAGAGTGGAAGGCGCCAGTACTTATTTGACCCATATATAGCTTAGTACCAACGGTGCATTTTCTTGTTTGATATGTGCTTTTGTTATTGTTTCCTGCACATCATAATTTGGACCCAGTTTTGCAGGGGAACTTCCATAGACCGAGGGAAGAGCTGGTAGGACTTTGTACCAAGCAAATCGAGGAGCGTCAAGACCGAGTGGCTTAGGTTGGTCCATCGAAGTGGGCAAGGGGGAGAAACAAATCAGAAAACGACTGGCCTGGCCTGATGGTAGAATCCATGTTGTGTCTGCCTCTCCTGTGGGCGCTCCAGAAACCAAAGGGGGATCACTTTGAGTAATCATTCATACACAAGTAATCTTGCTTGATGGCCAGTCATGTTACAGACTGTATCATGCAGTTTGATGCCTGTTTAAGCTAAGAGAACGGGGGTTTTCCTTCAGTTTGCTGCTTGAGAGAAAGCTTGTGACAGACAAGACGAAGAAATGTCATGGCTGGAGGCGGTTTGGGCCTTGATGGTTTGGGCCGAGGAAGCAAAGAAGCCCAGCGAGAGGATGAAGGAGGGCAATCCTCCGATACCACCGAGACGGGAGAGCCTCCACACCTGACCTCAGCAAAAGCAGCAGATCGACAAATCCTCCCCGCCACAGCCACCGTCCTCTCCAGCGAGTCTTCTTCTTCCTCCTCCTCCCGCTCGCTCGCAAGTGCCAAGACAGACTGCCATGTCTCTATCGATTCCAATGGTCTGTTGCTGAAAAGGACAATCTGGTAGAGCGGCTCGCACGATACAGACACATGCACTTCTTGGGGATGCTCGCCCCTCCTTCCTAGTAACATTCTTCACCCCCCATTTTCTTTGTTTCTACTTCTCTTTCCCTTTCTTGTGCTCCCTCCCCTCCTCAATCCGTATATATAAGCTAGCTGCTCGTTCTTGTTGGCTCCTTCTTCCTATTATTTCTTTGTTTGCTCCCTCCCCTTGCTGGTTGGCTGGCTGGGTCGGTCGGGTTCTTTCTTGATCTGCATTTCGCCCTCCGCCACCGGGATGGAGAACGGACACGCCAAGAATCTTGTGGCCGTCATCGGCAGCGGCAACTGGGGCAGCGTCGCCTCCCGCCTCATCGCTTCTAACACCGCTAAGTTGCCCTCCTTTCATGGTAGGTACCTTCCCTCTCACAATTCTCCATTAATTCCCCATGTGTTGCATTTCTGAATTATGCATCTCCCTATGTGGGCTCTATGCATATCAGCATATGCATTGTGTTTGCTACAACTGTTGGGTCATTTCCATGTCTATTGTTGTTTGTAATTGTCTTCTCTAAGACTCTAACCATTCAATCAGAGACCATATATACCCTGTGTTTTGTTGGGATCTTTCTACTTGTAACAAAAACAATCTTACTGCATTCCACTTAGCCCCTGTAAGATGTTCTTTTGAGAGCCTATCAATGTTATCCAACCGCATGAAACCATCAAATTGACTTTATTATTTAAGATTGAATTGCCATGTTGTAGTCTGCAAATTATCTACCACAAACGTACTACTCCCTCCTTCCTTAAATGTTTGACGCTGTTGACTTTTTTAAACATGTTTGACCGTTCGTCTTATTCAAAAACTTTTGTGAAATGTGTAAAACTATATGTATACATAAAAGTATATTTAACAATAAATCAAATGACAGGAAAAGAATTAATAATTACTTAAATTTTTTGAATAAGACGAACGGTCAAACATTTTTAAAAAAGTCAACGGCGTCAAACATTTTGGGATGGAGGGAGTAGTATTTATTGGGTACTTGGGGGAACTCTAATGCTAGCTATGGTTCTTTTTTGCATGAGTTCTTTTGACAACCCTACATCCTGCACCTATTTGTGCTGATTTTGTTGTAATTTATTCGTAGATGAAGTAAGGATGTGGGTGTTTGAAGAAATATTACCAACAGGCAAGAAGCTCTCTGAGTCCATTAACCAAGCAAATGTAAGAGTTCAAACTAATTCCCCGTGCTTTATTTTACTTCTGGAATCAGTAAATGATTCTAGCATGATCCTCGCATATTACAGGAGAATTGCAAATACTTACCTGGTATAAAGCTCGGAGCTAATGTAATTGCTGATCCTGATTTGGAGAATGCAGGTAAACACCGTAAATTGTATTCCTAATTATAATTATTCTTAATTGGATACATTGCTCTTGGATGCTACAATAATGCTTAGAGATCTAGTTAATGAAGGAAGTTCTCTTCACCAAAAAAAAGAAAAAGAAAAAGAAAAAAGCCAGCAGCTGCTTCAGTAAAATGAAAATCAACTTATAGATACACTCAAAATTATTAGCTTTGATGTGCTATTTGATACTACTTTGGGGGGTGGGTGGGATGTTGTAATATAGGTTTCATAAGCAAAATGCTATCATCATTGCAGCCTCCCTGTCTACATCATGCTTTTTTTCATCTTGACAAACAAACACCCATAAAAGTCTCCTTTTTTTTTCAGTGAAAGATGCAAATATGCTTGTTTTTGTGACTCCCCATCAATTTGTGGAGGGTATATGTAAGAAGCTTGTGGGTAAACTAAGGCCAGGAACTGAGGGTATCTCCCTCATCAAGGGCATGGAGGTCAAGATGGAAGGACCATGCATGATATCTAAATTAATTACAAACATACTTGGAATCAATTGCTGTGTCCTTATGGGTGCTAACATTGCAAATGAGGCAAGCATCTTCTGAACTTCCCATGCAAAGTTTCTTTGTACTCCCTAAAGGTGAAAAGTAACCAGGTGCACCTTTCAAATGCAGATTGCTGTTGAGAAATTCAGTGAAGCGACAATTGGATATAAGAAAGACAAGGAAGTGGCAACCCGATGGGCTAAACTTTTTACAACACCTTACTTCCTGGTTTCTGTTGTAAGTTCAACCATAAAATCTCATTGAAACAAACCCTCTCACCAGAGTGATTCCTAGCAGTGGTTCAGCAGAAAATGAAAAACCTGTGTCCTTCATGTACAGGTAGAGGATATTGAAGGAGTTGAATTATGTGGAACACTGAAAAATGTCGTGGCCATTGCAGCAGGTTTTACATGTTTGTTAATTTGTAGTAGTCATTGTTTCCTTTCAAATTTTAATATTTAAGTGATGGAATCAACTTGCAGGTCTTGTTGATGGTTTGGATATGGGGAACAATACCAAGGTATGCTATTTTTATTGAAAACATAACAGAGAAGAATTTTCATTGTATCATAGAGTTTAATGATCTGTTTTATCTATTTGTCAGGCTGCAATAATGAGGATTGGTTTGCGGGAAATGCGTGCTTTCTCTAAGCTTCTATCCCCTACAGTCAGGGACAACACTTTCTTTGAGAGCTGTGGTGTGGCTGACCTAATAACTACATGCCGTATGTATCTCATTGTTCTCCTTTTACCATTGAGCTGACAAACACTGACAAGATGAGTGTTTCATGGCAGTTGGTGGGAGAAACAGAAGAGTCGCTGAGGCCTTTGCACGAAATGGTGGCAAAAGGTTTCTTGTCTAAAACATACATAATGTCTTTTGATAATTTTACTCTATACTTTAACTTTGTTAGAGAATCAAAATACAAAGTATGTCGATGTTGATGGCCTATACTAAAGAGTTTTCACATAGATTTTTTTTTCTGTTTTGTGATGATTACATAATAACTATGGTATTTCATCATTCTTACAGGTCTTTTGATGAGTTGGAGGCCGAGATGCTACATGGCCAAAAACTTCAGGTAAGCAAATATCTGGAACCAAGCAAACATGGTGAATTCGTTGCCTTCTTAGTGCATCTAATCTTTATTAGTTTCACTTGCAGGGAGTGTCCACAGCAAAAGAAGTTTATGAAGTCTTGACTTATCGAGGGTGGCAAGAATTGTTTCCTCTTCTGTCCACAGTGCATGAGATTTGTATTGGTCAGCTACCTCCTACATCAATAGTTGAATACAGTGAGCACACGCCCAACCTCTCCATCATCAATGGTTCTAATGCGTATTACTGAGCTAGATTCTGCAAATTGTATTATTGCCACTATTCTCAGTATCACTTGTTACAACAGAACAAGTTGAAACATACCTAATGTCTGAATCCGTTATATATATAATATTATTATTCAGCCATGTCACCTCATAAAGTGCATGACTGATTATGTGTTTCTGTCCCTTGTTGTTTGGAAATTGAGTGACCTTGCCAGAAATCCATGGATTGGAATAAACAAATTCAGTTTATATGGAAAATAGAGTGAAAGAATTTCATGGTATAATTTATAAGGGTGCTTCTTGAATGAAACACCACAAACAACAGGCCATGCTTAAGTTTAATAACCTGGAAGTTTAAAAAGTTAATGACCCTCGCCCAAAAAAAAGAAACAATTTACATCCAGTATGCAGTTCACTGTTCACCCATTTCATAATTTTGTAATATAGTGTGTTTTTACAAACACGCTGTGTACATTGTTTCCAACTTCCAAGTATCACAAAAGAAAACTAATATTTGAGCCTTTATATTTAGAGCTTTCCACATTTCAATAATTCATTGTATGTAGTAAAGACCAAGGAAATGTTGAGTGATAATTTGGGAAGACTTAAATAGTGTTGTTTTGGATTCATGGAGTGCTGATTTGATATTGAAATGTTAAATTTGGAAGGATTCCCAATTACAAACTGTTGATCAGGCCTTGTAATTTTGGAGCTGCTTTTGCTGACAGACAGAGCAACAATGGATTGTAGAACTATAATACCATATTCCTACTTCCTAGATGGAATGTTTCATCCGAAAGCCTCACTGGCCTGGAATCATGATGGGTAGAGGGGTAGGTGGAGGTGTGCAAGGAACTTGAGAGCGATCACTGTATTGCCTTATATGATAAGTAAGCAATGAACTAACTGAATATTCCAGGACCACCAGGTGGACTTGATGCCTGTGCTGATCCAGTTCTGGGTCATTGGGTGTACTGACGATATCATTGGACACAAACATGGAGAACATTTCTAATGGAAGAAATTGCATTCTAATACAGTGAAACACAGGAATAAAATATTAGAGACTGAATTTGAACAAATAATCATTCTACTATAATTTTCTGAATCAATTGGAATTCAAGTTCCTAGAGTTCACACTATGACATGGAGAAGAAGTTTGCGAGTTATGTAATGAAAGAAGTTAAAAGTGTACTTTCTATATTTTAAGTTTCGTCCAATGACTTCATTTAAGAGTAGCAGATTTTGCACCTAGCTTTTGTCATGCAGATTTTGTTAAGCTTCTCTTAGCTGAACCCATTTTCACTATTATCGAAGTTTGCTAGTTGAAAATTTGGTCTTTGATACAAAATGCTGCTTCCTTTCAGTAAATTTTAGTGGCCTTAGAATTTTACAATCCAAGTACCTTAAGAACCTTCAGATAATGCAACTTTCTGCTATAGGCTACTTGATACAGTGAATAGATTGTTGATTTCCTTTTTGAATGGCATGTGTTTCTGATGATCTATTTTAATATAAGATGTATTTCTTTTACTCTTAACACATGCAGGTATTACTTAGAAATGATATTTATTTTAGGAGTGTTTTGTATTCCCTGGACAGTTTTCACTTGTAGTTCTCCAATTTCATCTCAATAATCAAATCTTAAACATATTGCAATAGCATTTGCCAAGATAAAATTATTCATGGTACAGTATCCACTATATGAAGATGAAGCGGAAACACGCTAATGATTGTTCATGTCCTGTCTTAGATGCAACCAAAATAAACTATTTCACCTTTCACGGATTAGTTGATTTATCATATTTTAGTGGATTAAATTGTCCACAACATTTTAAATTCCAATCTTCCTGGGGAACAAGGACCAAAAGAATCTGCCAAACACATCACTTTCATCTTTTTATGTCTACAAAGTAACTTTTGGTGTTGAGCCTAGACAAGACACAAACAAGATAACATGAAATACCTCCAAAACTTGAACAGCGGAATTTATTTGGAGTCATGGCAATATGCTCATCGAAATTCAGGACCTAGTTTCTTTCTTTAAAAGAAAACTGTGACTCATGTTTCAATTCCAACTGGCATAAGTTTTTATTTCTATTGTGACCTGACATGAACCCGTTTCAGGAATCCACTGAATGCTGTTCTCTGAAGATGTCATCAATAACAGTTTCAGCTTGCTAAAGGTCTTGAAGGACCTCTGCTTTCTAGTGGAGCAAGGCTCAGGAAATTCTTCATGTCAGTGTTCTTCGTTGCGGGGTCATCAACTCATCTGTCAGATCTTGGACATTTCCAGGCCTTCAGCAACAGTCCATGCAAGAAGTCGTCAGAATGCACTTACATTTCACATCTGTTTATGACTGATTACACATTATGCTCATATGTGCTTTATTTTTTTAATGATACAACGCATCAGTATGTGAGCAATATAGTTTGCTCATATTTGTTATCGTCTAACAGTGGCTTGTTAACTATGTTGAGGTTTTATATTCACAACTAAAAACTTTGTACGCTGGGAATACTTAAACCCCTTAACAGTTCAAGACTCCAGGCTGTGTTTAATATTAGTCCAACATTTGCCTGAGAATTGTTACTTGCTTGATGCACTTGGTACTGAAATCTGCAAATCGTTGTTATCATTCTACATATGCCTGAGAATTGTTGCTTGCTTGATGCACTTGGCACTGAGATCTGCAGATCGTTGTTGTTATCATTCATTCTACATTTCTCTGATAAGGAGTCCCTCCCGTTCAAATATGATTATGATTCGATAAAAACAATTGAAAGTAGATGAATTCAAAAGTCATCAGGCTGAAATTATCTGACAGTACAGAATCTGTAATGCTGCAGATACATCCATAAGCATATCTGGTTGAGCAAGGTACAGAAAATGACATCAAATTAGAGCAGCCATTCTGGAACATTCATCAGTACCATGGAAAATATGATCAAATATCCATTTGATTTAGTCACATTTTACCAGTATTAGTCTTAGAACCATAACAAACATGACAGACCATGCTGGTACAAAATACGCAATCCTCGGATCCTCACTAACTTATTAAGTTCTTGACCTTTTGAAAGACTGACAACAATACTAAGCAGACTCTGACTTGGTGTAGATCCTTACAGCAACAGCCAATCCCAATATCGCCAAGGGAACCAAAAACTGGAGGATCTTGATGATGAACTCTGGTGTCTTATCCTGGTTGTAGTGTGGTTGCTTCGGGGGCGTGTACTTCACCTTGGTGGGTATCGTGGTTGCGTCAATGTCGCCGACATAATACTCATCCATCATCGCCCGAGCAGTGGTGCTGTGCCCCACATCTTCGAAGTCGTCGGTAGCATCCTTGGCTGCAATATTCAAGTACCATTGTAAGCTGAAATCAGATTTCCTGAAACCTTATCGATCAACAAGTATGCAATGCAGCAATGGGGCTTTACCAGTCGAAGACAACAAGACATCATCACCTCCAGGGTGATCCTCCAAAAACTTGGTCACATTGTACACCTGCAAGTAGCAAAACAAATACTTCTATGAGTTTGATTTGTGTAAAGGGGATTTTTTTTTCACCATATAAGGCCTCGTCAATATAAAAGCAACAATAACCAAGCACATTTCAGTGTATAAAAATGAGCAAATGACCCTAGCAACCTCCCTTATAGAACAGTTTGTTGAAAAAATACATATCTTTTGATCAGCCAACATCATGTTCACAGAGTCAAAATAGCTTCTTGACATATACTACACGAGAACATATAAGCTCCCTAAAGTTCTGAGCATATTTTAAACAGGCTTGTTCATCTGATTGAACTGGAAATAGAGAAGTAAGCAAAACTGATTTTTCCTTGGCTCTATGAAGTAAAAGATCTTGCATTATTCTTTAGCGTTTGACATATCAACAGAATTGTGAATCCTATGGAATAAAAGATGAAACAAGAGCTGCACATTTAGATTACAAAGAACAGTTTCTCGCATTAAACCACAAAATATTTATACCAGGACTAGTGAGGTACATTCTTATATAGGCTCCATGAAAATGACTGGTTAAGAAAAGATGTTCAGGAACATTACAGGAAAAAAAATGTGCAGTAGGAGATTCTCAACAAAAATTAAGGTCAGGATAGGCTAATTTATGAGGGATGTTTGCTATCCTATCCTATCTGGAAAGCCATATCCGCACAGTGATGAAAAGTTTGTCCCTAAAAGTTCCCAGCAAGACCGTGTGTCATACTAATCAAAAGAAAAGAGAAGAGAAGAGAAAAGGGAGAAGACCTTGCCGCCGATGATGAGCCAGCAATCGTCCTTGGTGTTGTGCTTGGAGACCTCCTCCAGGGTCAGCACCTTGTTGTTGGACATGTTGATCTTGATCGATCTTGCCCTCCTCTTGCTCCTGCCTCCTGCTCCTCTCTCTCCCAAGTCCCAACTGGCAACTACCAAGAGATGAGATGAGAGATGGGACGAGAGAAGGGACGAGGAGCGCGAGGCGAGGAGGAGGAGGAGCTTTGGATCCAACGACGAAAGAAAGAGAGAGAGAGAGATCGCGAATGAGGAGGAGGAGGAGGAGGAGAGGATTGAGGAGCAGTAGAGTTGTATAGTGGGAGTAGGTCGAAGGGCCCACCAGTCATAGTCAGTTTGGTTGGTGGGTAAGGGCGCTTGTCTCACCGACCCCAACCACATGGTTCCTTTTTTTTTTCTTTTCTGTGTACTCCACACCAACAACCGTAGCAGCTAGCCAGCTAGTCTGTGGATCCGATCCGTATGCGACTAGACTAGTCTGGTGTGTGGGCCCTCCCTCCCTGTATCTGTATGTTGTACAAATACGGTACTACTGTACTTCATGCTTTTCTGTCCAACAGAAGTAGTGGTGGCCAATTGGTTTACAGTTATACTACACGGTTTATACAGTCTTTTGGAAATTCAAATTCTCTTTCTGAACGACCACCAAAACTTATTCACGTAAAAGAGAAAAATGTGCAAAAATAATTGCTTCTTTTTTCCTACTGGTTTATGTTTTTACCCAAAGTATAAACTACTCCCTCCGTCCCATAATATATCTAGTCCTAGGATGGATCTCATCCCATCCTAGGTTGCTATATTACGAGTCATGTCTAGATACATTGTCCTATAATAGATTCCATCCCATCCTAGATTGCTATATTATGGGACGGAAGCCAACCTGCCAAGTCTGCCCAAATCCTATGCAACTCTCACTTGCTTCCCATCATGTGCCACTAACTCTATAATTATGAACTACTCCCCACGTCCCTAAATATAAGAGATTTTGGTGGGATGTGATATATCTTATTACAATGAATCTGGACAGAAGCATGTCCAAATTCGTTGGACTAGGATGTGTCACTTCCAACCAAAATCTCTTATATTTTAGGGACGGATGGAGTATCTCTCATTCAGCTATATTTATATCTTTTTTTTTTGTCTTCTTGGATAACATACATAACTTAGAGTGTGTTTGGTTCACGGTCATGCATGGATAGGATATGGCCATCCATATTTTGTTGGATATGGCGATCTAATTGCTTTATTATGCTCTACTCAGTTGTTATCTCTCTAGCTAATATCGACATGGTTCAATAATCGTATCCGGGTGTTTTCCTTTTTATCGTAACCAGACATTTTCACATTCTATATTTTTTTTAAAAGCAACAGTGAAGACGATATAACATGGGGATCGATGTGGGAAGAAGGTTGATTTTTCGGCTTTCTAAAGATGGGAAACTAACAGAAACTGAAAAGCAAACTATAATAAGACCAGAACTGAGATGATCGAAAGATTTTAAGAGAGAGAGAGAGAGGCTAGTTTGGTCGAGTTCGTTCTTCGTTTTTTATTTTTACGAATTTGTGACAGCCCCAAAGTAGCCACCGATTATTAATAAATATTACAAAGAAACAAAGAGGGAATCCCAGTAATTATTACATCTATCCATCACCATCTTTAATTTTCACCGATGAAAAATAATGAGAGACAAACAATCTTGAAATGTGGATGGGAATTGAAAATGAATAACAATGAATACGAGTACTGAGAAACACTTGGAAGTGCCGAGATAACAACAACGAACTTTACAAGCAGGATGAATTAAGAGAGTCCTCTTCTTGTGTTATTATTTTGTATCCTTGAAATTAAGAAACTGATTTAATTTAAGCGTTCTTGGTTGGGTAGGAGGCCATCTTGTTGATGCCGCAGAGGCCGTCGTGCTTGCCGGTGCCCCTCCTCATCCGGATGTACCCCTTCTCACCCCAATGCGATCCCCACGAGTTCTTCACGATGATGTAATCGTGTCCCTTGCTGGCCGTCCCGTATCCAACGGCCGTCACGCCATGATCCAGCCGCGTGCCGCACGGACCATCAAACACACCCTGACCGATTAATCACCATTAATTTCAAGTCAGGACAAGAAGAAAATGGCAAATTAAGAAGTAATTACAAACAATTTACTACTACAATTAAATTCCATTAACCTATACTCCTATAAAGTCTCTAGTGATGGTGGCAGTGAATCAAACACCCACTGCTGTTTTTAAAAATTGACTGCTGATATCTTTTGTTATTATGGAATAGCCCAAATATTCAGTTCAAACAAATAAACAAGTGGTACTAATATGTTCGATAATTTTTATAATATTTATTACATACTATAATATATTTTCTTTTATCTATAGCAAAGCATTTGTGTTTTTTTAGCTATTGAAGAGAGAACATTGTTGATTAATTGTTTCATACCCCGCTGTAGAACTGGAAGTTCCTGCCTGAGGCCTCGATGGCGACGCTGACGGGCTGGTGGGCCAGGGCCTTGAGCAGGGCCTGCTCGTTGTTCCTCGGCACGTCCTCGTACCCGGAGATGGTCACCGCCGCCGCCGCCTCGCCGTCGTCGTCCCCCTCCGTGCTGCCGCGGCGGCAGGTGCCTTCCTCCATCAGGTACGGGTAGGACTCCTCGGTGTGGAGGCCGCCGTTGGCGGCGATGTAGGAGAAGGCGTAGTCCATGAGGCCGCCGCTGCAGCCGTTGTTGCCGTCGGTGTCGCAGTCGATGAGCTCCTGCTCCGACAGGCGCGTCAGGTTGCCGGTCACGATGGCGTTGATCCCCTCCACCGCCGCCACCGTCGAGAACGCCCAGCAGCTGCCGCACTGCCCCTGGTTCTTCACCTCCGTCACCGCCCCCTTCTTCCTCCAGTCCACCTCCTTCGGCAAACTTGCCGCCTCCACCTCCTCGTACCTGAACAACTGATCGTTGCTGTTCCTCCTCGCCGGAGTGAGGGTGAGGCCGAGGTAGGCAGCCTTGAACTCGTCGTGGGTGAGGTCGGCGAACTCGTTGAGGCCCAGCCAGTAGCCGGTGATCTTCTTGTTCTCCTCGTCGATGTGGTTGAGGTTGTCCTTGAACACCTCGAACCTCCTCAGCTTCTCCTCCAAGCTGGAGTAGGCCTTGCGGTACTTGGCCATGAACTTCTCGAACAGCTCCATCAGCCTCTCATGCGACGCCAGATCCTCCTCCGAGTAGCCAACTATGGACAATTCACTGGGCATGGCTACCGCTACGCATGCGCCGCCGCACAGCAGGAGGAGCACAAGAGCCAGGGGAAGCTTCGAATTCATTGAAGCCGCCATTGTTGCAAGCTACTACTAGTAGGATGATACAAGCTGCTGCTGCTGTGCATGGTAGAGATGAGAGAATGCATGTGTATATATAGCTTAGCTTTTCTTTCTTTCTTAGATCGATTGTTAATTTTGCTTGAAAGCAAAGACACGATCGATCGATCGATAGATCAACTGCGTGTGCTACATGTTGAAGGTTATATGAACCATGCGAGAGCTTTAAGACATGGTTAGCATCTTGGATGATTTGGTATCTGAAGAACTAGACTTTGCTTTTAAGCATGCATATGATATGAACGCTGGGCGCTTACTCTTGTAGTAGTAGTAGTATTATATGGAGCATCAGGGAAACTGTTTTAATCTCTCGAGGGGATATCCCCTCGTTTTTTGTATGTCACTTAAATGGTTATAAAAAAATTTAAAAAAAATTGGAAAGGTGTATTAACATGTGATATAACACTCCACAAACATATAAGTTCAAATTCAACTTCTACATCTCGTAACGAAAAAAACAAATTGAACCGCAGCTAGTTAACGTATATTCAGAGCCAAATTTGTTTTTTTTCGTTGCGAGATGTAGAAGTTGAATTTTTACTTGCATGTTTGTGGAGTGATATATCACATATTAATACATCTTCTTAATTTTTTTCAAATTTTTTTATAATCATTTGAGTGATATGCAAACAACGAGAGGATATCCCCTCGAGTGATCAAACTCCTCTTCCGGAGTATCATCTAGAAGCAAGCCTGAACAAGTGTCAGGCAGGCATGCATCTGAAGCAAACTGCACATGCGAGAGGAACTGGAGTACTTAATTTCAGAGAGACATAATTATTATCCTTCACGTGTTTTTTTTTCCTGGCAGTATATAATCCATTTCATATATGGTTTACTACTTTACTTCACAGCTAAGACGAAGATAGAAGAGAAAAACGCAGGTGAACTAATTAAGCCTAAACTTTTGAGAACTAATAAGGGCCTAAATTGTTCTTGTACACTCCAAATAAGAAGGCCCAAAAGTAAGCCCATGGGCTGGTATATATCATCGTCAACCACATTGGAGCCCACAACCAGCTCATTTTCGCTTTTGTGCCGCCCATAATAACAACTAGCAGCTCTTGAGTTTTGATCGAAATGTTACGGAACAAGTAAATATTATTATCTTGTTTAGATTTTTTTCCAACACATGTAAAGTTCTGTACTGCTATAGAATAATACTACGTCCGTAGTGCATCATTTGGAGGAGTACTTTTGTTGAAACTCTGTTCAGATATATAGGCAGGCAGGCAGGTTTGGCACACGTACGTACGTACTTTCGCTAGCCATTATGACCGTAATCTAGCAATCATGCAAGCTTAATTAGAAGTATAGTAGTACTAATCTATTGCCCTGGGAGTCAATAAAGACACGCATACTAGTAGCACAAGGCAAAGAAAAATCTGCCCTTTTTTTATGGTACAGATGGAGTAATCTAGTCGAGACTGTTAACTAGTAGTACAAATTAATGGTACAAAACTACAAATAATGTACAGTAAACTACAAATATATATACTCCATCAGTAGAAAAGTATATTCTTGGTAAACGATCGGTGGAATGGTAAAGACAAGGAAACATGATGGAAATGAAGGCTGAGAGAGTTGCTGAGACGACTTGAGACTTGAGAGTTGAGAGGAGATCGACCGAGATCTCTACGTAGTACGTGTGTTGTGTACGCGACTATCTGCATCAAGAGAATATCGCGCATATATACGTCCTAGCTACTCCCTCCGTATTTTCAATGTATGACGTTATTGACTTTATAACTAACATTTGACCACTCGTCTTATTCAAAATTTTTATGCAAATATAAAAATATACTTGTGTCATGCTTAAAAAACATTTGATGATAAATCAAGTCACAATAAAATAAATTATAATTACATAATTTTTTTTGAAAGGTTAAACGTTTGTTAAAAGTCAACGCGTCATATATTAAAATATATGAATGGAGTACTTAATTACGTATGGGTTGAATTAATTGAGGAAGAAAAACGAAGTCTCCACCTGATACTAGAGTTGCGTTGACGAAATCAAAGCCACGCAATCAATTAAATAATTAAGATAGGTACACGTGTGGTGGATAAAGATGATCTAGAGAGAGAACGTTCGCACGCTAGCAAGTATAGTTAGGCACGATCGATCGAGTTGAAATGGAGGCTTGTTTTTTGTTGGTATAGGGAGAGATGAAGGCTACTAATTAACACATGCATATCTTACTAACTAATTAATGTGATCCTGCCAGCAGTACACGTCCATGGATCATCCAATATTAATTCATGCATGCAGTTCTTAATATTTTTCTATACAACTTTTTTAAAAAAATAGTAAAAGTCTGGCATGAAGTAAGTACGTACTACGTGTGAGTCTTCAACCGTCCACATCAGCGTGGAGAAGCAAGGAAAGAAGCGAAATGTATGTAATCTCAAAAATAAAGAAGAAGAAGAGTATGAAGCTGTGACGTGGAGGGCTGACCGTTGACTAGTGAGAGCAGAAAAGACAGCAGAGAATAGGTCCAAGTTGTTGATGGGCCCACATGACAGTCACAGAGAGCGTGGTGGGCTTGTACGATGATGGGCCATCGAGATTGAGCCCAGGTTGGATAGATAACCAACCTATGGACTACAGTAAAGGGTGTGTGTGGTCGGGTCGGCTCAGCTGGAGTGAGGTCGAGGAGGAGGAGTCGAAACGGAAGCCGCGTCGCGGTTTCGGTCTGGTCCCCCCCCGGAGCCACGCCACGCCATCGTCGTCTTCCTCCTCCACCTCCTCCTCGTCGTCGTCGTCGTCTTCTTCTTCTTCTCCCCCTGCAACGCAATCCCATCTCATCGACCTGCTTGCCTGCATAGTGCGCGCCAACCCCAACCCCTTCCCCTCTCCAAATCTCCTACTGCCCCGGCCCCGTGCTTCTTCGACCTGGGCACCCGCACTGGTGCGGGATTGGACTCACAGATTCTAGGGTTTCGCCCCTCGCGGCGATTCCACCACCCAAGGTACGTTATTATACCTCCAATTCCCCCCACCCCCTCACCATCTTCTTCTTTCTTGTACCAAATTGCAATTGCCACGCCCTGCAGATTCCCTCTCCTCCTTATAACCACACCCAATTTCTTTCTTCACGCATCCACTGATTATTCCAAAACCAATTTTTCTTCTTCTTCTTCTTCTTCTTCTTCTTCTTGTACTTGCGCTGTATGGACTATTTACGGGAGGGATTATCTCGCAAACGGGGCGGGGGGAAAAAAGACGGTACAACTGTTATTCTTGTCCCCCTAAAAAAAAGCGTGTCTTTTTTCCCCATGTTTACTTAAGCGGGGGACAGACAGGATGAACTGATTCCTGTTACTAGTAGCTTGGTTAGTTGGTCGCCAGTTCACAGCTTTTCTATATTCTGCAACCTTATTAACCCACTTCTTGCCTTAATTTAAACCATGAACCGACTGTCTACTCTGTACGTTCCCTTACCATTACTACAAGTACCCTCCAAGAACCCACCCTTTTTAAGTCAAGCCTCGGGATCTCCCTTGCACACCTCCAATTTCCATGCCTTGTATCCAAAGCTCAAGGCCTTATTCCCACAAACAACTCCAACCTACAAAAGCCTAGTTGCCACTCGCAAAAGGCTTTACCCGTTGATTGATGGTATTGTTATCGTAATCAATCTAATTCTCTTTTGGTTCAGCTAACCTTGTTATGCAGCTACATCCGTCTTATTTTCATTTATGTATCACTGTCCTTCAGGTTTGCGTTCCTTCTGTTGGTGCATACACGACTCCACCTATCACCGTTATGTTCTCGCTGCGCAATGCATAGAAGCTGCACTCACGAGGCTCCATCTCCTATGCTTGTACCAGTATACTAAACAATGGCCAAACTTCCAATAGTTGGTCGCAGGTTTGTCTCGCTTCCTTTTCCTTATCTATATTCCTTGCTATGCTACTTCCTTTTGATCCTTATCTTGGCGCTCATGCAGTGCACCTCGCAAACCCAACGAAAGCATGAGGCTTCTTGTAGTAACAGTTATTGGGGTGATGTTAGGTTTCTTTATTGGAATTTCGTTCCCAGCAGTTAGCATAACAAAGGTATGGACATGGCTTATCAATACACTGCACTGATGTAAGTTTCCTTTGAAGAGTTTTAACATGCTGCTCTTTGCATATGTTGCAGCTTCACTTCCCATCTAGTATTGTTTCGTACATAGAAGACAAGAACTCAGCATTGACAGCTCAAGCGATACTAAATCATGCTTGGACAGCTGCTAGGAATGCAAAGGGAAATGATACTGAATCAAGCTCAGACACTGCCATGAAGGTACGATGCTGTGTGTTTGCTTTGATCCTACAATTGAGTGATGCACCACAAACAATCTTCTTTCCCCCATTTTTTCTGTTGCGCAAGAATACAGTACTTTTACTCTAAATGACAGCATCAAGGGGAACTATGTTTTGTTTCTGACCAACTTTTTCCTTTTGATATTTCTGACACTGTTATTGCTTGATAACTTTCTAGATTTATGTACCAACAAACCCCAGAGGAGCAGAGAGCCTGGCACCTGGTATTGTTGTACCAGAGTCCGATTTTCATCCACGCAGGTTATGGGGAAACCCAGATGAGGTAATATTCATGTATCCACTCTATGTTTCATATCAGCTCTAATTCCTGTCAGGATATGTTCAGTTTCTTGGATGCCTTCTCTTTTTTTTTTCACTTGACTATGCTATATTTCCACTTAAAAAGAGAAAACAAATATGCTATATTCTTCTCAGTTCTCACAGCTTTTTTCTTAAATAACTTCTTATGTTCTTGCGCCGATTTGTCACTATTAGTTGTTCTCATGCAACTAATTCATGCTGCTATATACTGATGATTCGACCATGCAAATCTGAGCTGTTTTTTGTGAATTCTCTTCTGGTTTTTCCTTATTGTTCCATCAAAGTTGGCTAATGGCAATGGGTCTTAATTTCTGCTCGCTGATCTTTATTGTTCCTAAAAAATAGTATTGATGTCCCTTACAAAGTGTATAGCTATATATTTGTCTGTCACTGATACTGATACTTAATTTTGCAGGATCTACCCTTCAAACCGAAGTACCTTGTTACTTTCACTGTCGGAATTTCGCAGAAAGAGAACATAAATAGGGCAGTCAAGAAGGTAATTCTTGAAAATTGAACTATATACACATGTATTTTTAGAGAACTTGAAAACTAAGCTATAAGACACCTTTGAAAGTACTGCCACACCCAAAGGTTGTATAGTCAAACAACCGCTGTTTCTTTTCTTGTACAGCGCATGTTTGTGTCATTGGACACTTTACTTTGTATTTAATTTAAACACACCATGAAATTGTAACTTGTCAATTGCCTAATCTTTTATTTTTCTGCTGTTGCAGTTTTCTGATAATTTTGCTATCCTGTTATTTCACTATGATGGTCGGGTGAGTGAATGGGATGAATTTGAGTGGTCAAAGCGAGCTATACATGTTAGTGTACGGAGGCAAGCGAAATGGTACACTCTGCTCCTTTGATATCCTTTATAATTGTCTAAATTGGAAGGTGATTCTAAAGATACTGTTTTGTTTAAATTGTAGGTGGTATGCCAAAAGATTCTTACACCCTGATATCGTGGCATCTTATGAGTACATATTTATCTGGGACGAGGATCTTGGAGTTGAGCATTTTAACGCAGAGGAGTATGCTTTCGATCTTCATTGAACAATTTCTCAATTGCAGATTTCTGGTGATTCTGCTGACAGGATTTACAATGCAGGTACATTAAACTTGTCAAGAAATATCAGCTAGAAATCTCACAACCTGGTTTAGAGCCAGATCGGGGATTGACATGGCAGATGACCAAAAGAAGAGGGGATCACCAGGTTCACAAGTAAGTGGAAGAACTTTCATCTGTAGCTATAGCTGTATGGTTTGTGTCCCTTACAAACATGCATTTTTTTATAATGCATAGTGATTAGTAAGGTTGAGACATCATTTGATCTATGCTCCTAAAAATGTGCTTGTAACAAGGATTCAGAATTTGAAGTCTTGAGCAAGGCAAAAAAAAAAAAAAGCCCACTTACTGATCAATAGAACTTCATTTCTTTCCCTTTATAATCTCATAAAGTTATGTTGTGGATTCGTTTTTACAGGGAGACAGAGGAGAGACCAGGCTGGTGCACTGACCCTCATCTTCCACCTTGTGCTGCGTATGTAGCTTCCTCCTCTACTTGGGTAGCTGATGTATGTGAAGAGGGGCTAACTATTTGTGTTTGATGTACAGCTTTGTTGAAATAATGGCCCCGGTGTTCTCCAGAGATGCATGGAGATGTGTATGGCATATGATTCAGGTATGACATAATTTTCATAGGTACCAGATTTCCATTATCTGCCCACCTCTTCACATGGTTGATTTTTTTTTTAGAGAAGGGTATTTTTTACCCGGCCTCTATATCCAACCGGATATATGCAGCCATTTTAATTTAGGAACTTAGCCTATCAAACAGGGAACTTAGCCCTCAAATAACCCAATCCGAAATTCGCTCCTATGGGGATTTGAACTCAGGACCTTGGGGTGCTACACATCTTCACATGGTTGATGATCTTATCGGTTTTGCAGAATGACTTGGTTCATGGATGGGGTCTTGATTTCGCTCTCAGAAGATGTGTAGATGTATGCAGCACACATACTTGTCTACGGCTTTTGCCCATATCATTTCCATCTGTCTGGCTGATTATTTTAATCTTTGCAGCCTGCACATGAGAAAATCGGTGTCGTTGATTCCCAATGGATTGTACATCAAGTGGTTCCTTCTCTTGGGAACCAGGTAAGGATCAAAAGAATCACATCTATAGAGAACGAGATGCCCGGAAAAGTTTGTGCTTAATGTCTTTGTCTTTTGTTGAAAATTCACAGGGGCAGTCAGAGCACGGGAGGGCACCGTGGGAAGGGGTAGGCATCCAACAACATTCTTTTATCGAATCGTCTTCCTTGCAGGGTTGTGCATAAATGCTTGTTACTGAGCTTTGTTGTTGTTCTATTTCAGGTAAGGGAACGTTGTCGGAAAGAATGGGGAATTTTCCAGACGAGAATTGCGGAGGCAGAGAAGTCATATTACGAGATGATGGGCGTCCCCCCACCAAACGTAACATTTGTCCACTAGGCTACTATACATTACCTGCTGTTAATCCGCTCACCTATTTTTTAGCCCCAATACAATAGTAGCACTTGTGTAGAGAGCTAAGCTAGATATGATGATGGTGATATTCATGATACGTGTAGAGCATACGAAACGTCATATCTATCTATTAATTCCATTTTTTCTGTTTGATCTCCTTGCTGTGCTGTGCTATGCTATTTTCATGAGTTGTCACAGCCCTCCTCACTGTTTCTACTTTATTTTTTTTCCCTCCATGCTGTGTTCTTATTATTATTATAGCTTAATATTATATAGTGTGACCACAACCAGAAGCATTGTCTAGTCGTCCTCATAACTGGAAGATGCTATCGAGTCAACTGGAACAGACGATTCCTGCAATGGAGTTCTTTTTAATGTAATTATGTATCCAGGTATTAGTATGGGATATGGCATATTCTCCTGCCAGATGTATAATAATTCATATGACAAACTTGGAGCCAAAGTATGCAAGCATTCATCTACTAGAATATTACATGGTATAGATTATATATCTGTGAGCCAGGGGATGTTGCGCATACATGACTGATACATCTGCGCTCACAAAACACAAAACATAAATAAAACTTGCTAAGTAACACTAGACAACAAATTAAAGAATTGTCGACATGATTATCTCCTTGACAAACTCGATTCTTTGCAACCTTTCCTTGAGTTCCAGCTTGGATGCATCATCAGTCAGAGTCACACGCTGACTCAACCTGCAACAAGAATGCATCATCAGTTACTTGGCATTCATAACCAGTATTCCAGTAACACCAAGTTCTAAACTACTGAACGATGAACAGAAATCTTTATTTACCTCTGATCATGTGAGACTGCTGAAACTGCAATTTCAGTGTTTGTGTTATCCGAGTTAGTGTCAGTTTGAGCCATGCTGCAGATAAATTGGGAGAGCAGTGGATCAGGTGCAGGATCTTGGTATGTCCTGTTGTTCATCATATACTGTGGAGGCCCCTCAAAGTAGGGGTCTGAATTGTTGGAGGGTGTAGGCCATGAGCTGCTGGGCCTAGAAGGTTTCCTTCTCTGCCATGTTCAGATTTATGTTTGATCAGATGATGAAGTGAATGATTCATTGTGCTTATAATATACTGGCATTGGTTCTCAAGTAGTAGGATTAGTGGTACCTTGAGAAGATGTGAGTGTTGAACTCTGAAATGGGCACCCATGTCTCTCCCTATATTGTCGGCGCACAACGGGCACACCTGAATTCCATGAACATCGACTCAGCTTCAGAATGGACAGCAAGTTCATAAAATTGACTTGTTTACCATTTGTTTAGGAACAAGTTTAGCATGGAACTTTATCTAATTTGTGTATATTCCACATTTGTAGTATGAACGAGTAATTGTCTCATATGTCAGTAACTTATGCTAAGTTTCTTGAAATTGTTAACACAAGTTCTTGTTAAGCAACAATAATTTCATCCAGAGATTACTTCACAAAAGTCCTTTTCTATGAGAGGAAATTAGGGTCAGTTCCTTGAAATGTGTTAATATAAATACAGCATCATGTTAGGACTTGGGAGTCTCTAGAAGATTGCTTACTCACGGGCCCTATAACTCCAGATTTGCTAAGTGGTCCAAGAAAGCTATTATTGTTCCCTTGCATATACAGGTACTATCTCATAATTGAAGATGCATATACATCATGAGCAACTGGTTAGATTAAGACTAGGCTTTGATTAATGAAAGCTGGTTTTTGCATATTAGTCCATCCAAAAAACAACCTACAGAGAGAAATAGAACAAGTTGAGAGGTAGGCTCTCTTACAGCATTTCTGGTGTCAAAGCAATGCTCTTCCTGAAGATGGTTGCAGATGAAGGGCACCTCAACCTCGATGTAACAGAAAGGGCATGGAAAGTACTCCCACAATTCGCCTTCCTCTGAATCAAATAAGAAGAAACCAGTTAAAAATGTTGTAAGTCAAGTCATCATTAATCAAACTTATTTTTTCTTTTATGCTAGTCCTTGAATTGAAGAAAAAGGCCAGGTGTTCAGCTTTCTTCTCAATCTTGCAATGATTCCCATAAGTCAAGGTAAACGAGAAGGCAAGAAAGAAGCGCATTTTTTTTGGTTGTATCTGAAGACCAAGCCAATGCTTCTAAATGCTTGCAAACAACCACAAAATAGTGACAGAAAACTCAAGGAAAAAGGTGCATAGAAATTCATTGACAAACATAGCTATACTCTTCAAGAAAGGCCAGGAAAATACATGAAGCTGTTACAGCACGATATAGATGCAAAGAACTGTCTGATAGCAAATTTGACTGAAGAGATGAAGCAATAAGCAGAAACTATTCATTCAAGGACTGAAGGAACAAGAAGTAAAAGTGCCACAAGAAGACATGAATCTGTTACAGCACAATACAGATGCAGAGAACAATCTGATAGCAAATTTAGCTGAAGAGAGGAAGCAATAAGCAGAAACTATTCATCCAAGAACTGTAGGAACAAGAAGTAGAAGTGCCACAAGAACGCATGGTTTGCATCCATGGATCAAGCAAGCATACCTGCAGGGTGGGGAGGAGGTGGTGCATAAGGCTGGTGCCTGCCTGAAGGAAGGAAGCCATAGCTGTAGGAAGCCTCAACCTCCATGGCTGAACCTGAACTCCACTGCTTCCCTTCTCTGCTAACCACTCTAGCTACAAGGCAGGTGTGAGAACAGCTATGCTTTGCAACTGAAAGGCAGCAAGTGAAACACAGAGTGAGTGGAGTTGCTCTCCTTAGCCTCTTCCCTGCATATATATGGCTCCCAAGAGTATCCTATTCTGTCCACACAAAAAAATGTTATGTATTATTGGTGGCTTAAAGAAAGAGAAGATAAAAGAAATTGCATAAAGGAGACTAGCTGATGACTAGGTATATAGAGAAAAAGAAAAGCTCATGGCTGCGTGCGGTGCAAGGAATTGTCTTCCCTACGAAGGAGTTGTTTTCATGAATTCAGCCAAAAACAATGACAGCTGATTCGACCACTGACCCAAAAAGGGATTACAATCGGACGGTCACCGAATAATGATTTTGTTGTTTACACAGATTAAGGGATATTTAGCATGGCACGAAACTCTGATCAGATAAATTATAAGAACCGACTTAATCTTAATCTCTCTTGTTATATGTAGCTCATAACAACTTTCTTGGATTTCACATGCCAAGTAGGATCTTACTTGCATTTGTCTCCCACATGGCTCAACAGTTCAGTTCCGTCCTATTGTCCCAAAGTGCAGCAGGTTGCTTTGGATGGGCATATCATCAAGGAATTGATACTAAAATTTGTTTACAAGACTGATGAATATATTAACAGCTAAGTACCAAAAGGAGAAGACGATGAATTCTTCTTGCCACAATTGAGTTAATTAATGTGATGAATACTACTAGAGATGCAGTGTGTAGTGAGTATCTTTCCAGTCAGCAATCGAGCGTGAAAGCTACCCGTGCGTGGTGTATGGTTGTTGGTGGAAGCCAGCCATCTCATGAGATGATATGGAGTTATTGTTATTCCTCAATGTACTCACTCGATCGATCGACTTTATGCGCAGAAAGCTACTGCCTCTGGACTTTGCAGCCACTCCAGCCCTGTAGAGAATTAAAAAGGAAGCAGCTGTGGCCACTCGATTCAATTGAAGAGACAGTGATGTTGCATTGCATCTGCTAGTGTGCTAGTGCTCTCTCTTTAATTTTTTGCTCTTCATACTCTTGCAAGGAGAAAGTTTTATGTAGTTGCTGGACACCTTTTTGTCTGAATAATGATCTGCCTCATAGGCCCACTGTTAATCTTTCTGATTTGTCTTATTGTTGTGGCATATATTACTCTTGAGATTTCATTAGATCTTATCCACTAATTGTACTACCTGTTTTCAGCTGCAGATATTTATTTACTCAACATATATAGCACAAGAGGGGATTTATCTGTGTTTCAGTGTCAAGACGATCATCTTTTTGATGTAACTGTGCATATTTTCAGGTTTCCACTGTTTCAGATCATCCATCTGTTTGAGCTGTGCCATTAATTCCTCGAAGTCTGGGCAATGAGAGCATCCATTGAAGATATGGTGTGCTTGATCTTCACTCAAAGATCAGAAAAAAGTACTTAATCAAGAAAAGGATGGACAAAGAATGAGCAGCAAACTATCCAGGAATTATGCAGAGAGCTACATGTGGAGTATAGTATTATTTCTGCCAAGATTCCTGCCATCTTCTGGACAATATTATAATACAGATCAAACTCGATGCACAAAGTACAAAATCCACAATAAACATAGTTTAATGATGCGTAGCTTTCCCAGTGCAATGCGAATTGTCCTCCTTGAATCAAAGAAGAAAATTTAAAAAGAATGCCATGTTGTCCAGTCACTTGACAGAGAAAGCATGGATGGACATGGACTCGTGTTGTCCTTGGTTAGAATAAGCAGTGAACCAACTTAGTCGGTCATGCTAATGCTAATGCTAATTGCTGTCCCATTACATTCTCATCACTTCACTTGTGGCAAACTCCAACCTCTCAACCTAACACCACTGTTCACTGCATGCATCCTTCTACCTAAGAAAGCGCCATGCCTAGCTCTGCTTTCTTCTTTTAATCACGTAGCTTCAATCAATCTCTCGCTTATTAGCTGGATGTCACAAATTTGGACTCAATTTTCCAAAATTCCCAAAATTTCAGGTATATTGGTGGCTCTTGATAGTTAATAGGGTGTGCTCATGTAGGAGTAAAATTACCAAAAGGATATTCAAATTCAGTGAAAAGTTGTTCAAATTTCAAAATTTTCAGTTCCAAATTTCTCCCCCTCAAGGGAAAAAAAGATAATCTGTTTTGCATTCCAAAACATGGAACCCTGCTTCTGGTCCACTGATCTGAGGATGGTCTTTGTAAACTTTTTGACAGACTTGTTCTTAGATTCGACAGGTGTATAAGCCTAGTGGATGACAGTGCTCTGATCCTTTTTACAGACAAGAGAAAGGAAAGAAAAAAGTAATATTTCTCAGAAAAGTGCCTTTTCTCCTCTGATATTAAGAAATTGGGTAGCAAGTGACCTGCTGTTGAGTCAGCTCAGTTAGTTCTCTCCATTTTAGATCAATTCATACCACCACCTTTTCTTCTCGGCGTGTAATATATGTTTCTTCTTCAGAAAAAGGATTACAGCGACAGATGTAGGTTTGGTTTTGTTTAGTGGGTTAGAAGCCAATGAGAGCATGATATTAGTGGAGAAGGAGATGATTGATTGCTTTTCCTAAATCCTAACCATGATGCTGTTCTTGTCTGTACTACTGCAACTAGGAACCTCTCCTTTCTTTCTTCTTTGTTTCCTTTCTGCCTCCATGAAAAATACGCATGCTATGCTACTCCTTTTCCTTAGACTTTTGATTTCCTTTTGTTTCCATTAGTTGGCCAATGGGACCATATATCAATTATGCTGACAAGACAATCCATCTGTCCTTTTTTCAGAACCGAACAATCCATTTTGTTCTGCAACTGTTCTTGCAACACTGGAGAACTATATCTTTCTTTAGTTATCCTCTGAAGATGTATCATATAAAAACAAAACTGCTTTGTGTTGACCATAGCTAGAACATTTTTTTGTTCCAAGATCGGACCGAATAAATCACGTCTGAAACCAACAAATTATATCAAAAAACGCACGAATTTACACGAATATCATTGACTGATGATCGTGGTGAGAATTTCTTCAGAAAGCCGTTTTTTTCCGAAAATGAGAAATGTCTATCCAAGTTCCAACTGTGCCAAAAGGCCCAAGTTCATCCTAGTGGCTTTACATTGGGCCTAAGGTCCAATGAAGATTCTGTTGATGGGCCCATTGTGAGAGGCCCAGCCCATCTTGATGGCTCCACCTCCACCTGCCTTCTTCTTCCCCATTTCGTCGAGCACCTTGAGTAACCAAAAGCCCTAGAGAAACCCCAACTGAGAGAGAGATGGCGCCGCCGCCGCCGCCCACCGCCTTCTCCCGCCTCCGCCGCCTCTTCTCCACCGCCGCCGCCACCGCCACCGCCCCGACCCCGGAATCCGTCCTCTACTCCCTCCGCACCCTCTCCAAGGACCCCTCCGTCGCGCTCGCCTTCTTCCGCCGCTCCCAGGCCGGCGGCCACCCGCTGGGATCCGCCGCCTACAACCTCATGCTCCGCACCCTCGCCTCCCACCCCACCTCCGCGCACTCCCACTTCTGGCCCTTCCTCCGCGACATGAACGACGCCGGCCACTCCATCGACCAGGGCACCTACCTCGCCGCCCTCGCCTCCTTCAAGAAGGCCAGCCTCACCGCCGACTACGCCTCCCTCACCGCCCACTACGCCAAGGCCCAGGAGGACGCCAAGGGTGGGACCCCCACCTCCGCCGCCGCCGACGCCGTCCGTGCCCTCGAGGATGGCTCGGATTCGGATGCTAGCGCGGAGCTCGACGAGAAGCTGGAGGGCGTCGACCTGCCGCTAACGGAGACCGCCGTGGCCAGGGTGCTCCGGGAGGTGAGGGACCATCCGATCAAGGCTCTAGCCTTCTTCAGGTGGGCGGGGCGTCAGATTGGGTACAAGCACGGTTCGGTGTCTTACAATGCCATGGTGAGGGTGCTCGGGCGAGAGGAGTCCATGCGGGAGTTCTGGGACCTCATCCAAGAGATGAAGGCCGACGGGATTCATGTCGATATCGACACCTATGTGAAGCTCTCGAGGCAGTTCCAGAAGCGCCACATGCTCACGGAGGCCGTGGAGCTCTATGAGCTCATGATGGATGGTCCTTACAAGCCATCGAAGCAGGATGGTCCGGTGCTCATCAGGCGCATTGCTCTGGGGCCTTCGCCGGACCTTGAGCTGGTCTATCGTGTGGTTAGGAAGTTCGAGGCGGTGTGGGAGTTCAAGACTAAGGATGTTTTTGATGGCATCCATAGGGCGCTGACGAGTAATGGGAGGTTTGATGAGGCTGCCGAGATCGTGAAGAGGATGAAAGGCGAAGGTCATCAGCCAGACAATATTACGTATAGCCAACTGATCTTTGGGCTCTGCAAGGCAAACAGGTTTGATGAAGCTCGCAAAGCGCTTGATGAAATGGAGGCTGAAGGGTGTGTCCCCGACTTAAAGACTTGGACCATGTTGATCCAAGGTCACTGTGCGGCTGGGGAGGTGGAAAAGGCCCTGCAGTACTTCACGGAAATGGTTGAGAAGAATTTGGAGGCAGATGCGGCTTTGTTGGATGTAATGGTGAAAGGTCTCTGTAGCGATGATAAGATTGATGCGTCGTATGCTTTCTTTGTTGAGATGGTAGACAAGGCCAACTTGAGCCCTTGGCAAGGCACTTACAAGCATATAATTGGTGAATTGCTGAGGGTAAAGAAACTTGAGGAGGCTCTGGGTCTCCTGAGATCAATGAAAGCACGCAAGTTCCCACCTTTTGCAGACCCATTCCCTACTCACATCGCCAAGTACGGGACATTTGATGATGCAAGGCAGTTTCTCAAGGCCTTGACGGTGAATAACAAGTACCCATCACCCACTGCCTATCTGCATGTTTTCAAGTCATTTTTCACAGAGGGAAGATATTCAGAAGCTCAGGATTTACTGTATAAATGCCCTTTCCATATCCGCAAGCATCCTGATGTCACCGAGTTGTTTGAATCAATAAAAGTTGAAAGTGAGAGTGCGGCTTGATGAAGTGCAAGAAATTATTGGTGAGATTACGGCAAGCACCTACCTTTTTATACTCACTAGATGTTGTTTAGTAATCATGGTGTGATAGTTGCCACATCTAAAGGATATTTTTGCTGAATTAACTTTCCTGTGCCACACTTGTTTCTTTTACTGTTGACAGTATCATTGCAGCTACATAGATGGCCTTTCCTAAAGTTACCATTCAAATTAAAGCACATCTGCACATTTTTTTGGTGAACGTACATTGGAAATTCTTCCAGTAATACTACTATAGTACCAGTAATGTTGCCTGCACATATTAAGAGAGGTCGATACCACCGTTCCATGAGCAGAAAATACCAGAAAGAATATGTTATTTCTGTATTTGTTATTAGATGTCGTTATTCAAAAGAAAAGCCGGGACAAAAAGGTATGGCTTATATTTGACCAGTAATTGGCCACTTCTAGCCAAGTCTGGAGATTTTTTTTTTTTTTTTGGAAAAGCAGAATTTGAATCCTTGCCTCAACTATCGTTAGCGATAAAAACTCCATAGTTTGCTGCCAAACTATGCCATAATGCTATAGTCTTTTTTTCGAAGCTCTGCCTTTGTAGTAATACTTGATAATTGATAGATTATACTGCAGGATACAACACCAAATATCAAATGGTGTTATATCATTCCTTGGTGTTCAGTGATGACATCAATTAGCACCACATACACGATGAGTCGATGATGCTATATAATCCCTTATCAGAGGGAAAAACTCTTGACTTATGTCAGTGGCTATGTTATAATCACATTATTTCCTACTCACAAGCCTTTGGTTCCTACAACATGCTTGTGAAAGTTATTTTGTCAGCATAATTATTTTTCTAAGTTATATGCAGCTATGGTCTAGCATTAATTTGGGATTGCAATCGCACCTTTTTTTATTCCTTTTTGGGATAAAACACCTTGTTGATCGATTTTGCATTGTAACTTAAAGGAGAAATCAGGAACTTAATGGTCCATAGGTTTGCTTCCTCTTAGCTGGTTAGAGAAGATTAATATGTCAGGAAATCTATTTTCTTTTACATTAGGACGAACAAAGGTTCCTCAAAAGCGTCTGACTCCTTTGTTGTCTGATGTGCATCAATACCCACTTGTAGCCATGAGGGCTTGCGTGCTATGTTGTTCTTGACAGGGTTTGGCAAAAGTGGTTGACCTGGTTCTGTTCGCTGCTTTTAACTTTGTAACTTTTCAAATAGAAATATGTCGGAACGATAATAGTATAAATAAAATGCCCTCATATTCACAAAAAAAGGTATGCTGTACATCCTGCTGCAAACAATAGTAGTCTAGTTCCACATTGCAATATTAACAATTTAAAATATGGTCATGTTAACATAAAAGGTATCACATACATTTGTGCGGGCGTGCGGCAAATAATAGTACAGACACAATACTTTCTTATTCATATATTGCAAATAGCAATACCATAGTAGCACAACTTGGCGATAGCCATGGCTCTTTCAAGCAACATGTCTTATTCAAACCAGAGCCTATGTAGTGAAGACGCATAAGTGGAGAATACCATACTATTGGAACCGCATTTAAGAAGGTTGATACATGCTTGCGCTCTTCTGCAGTGCCCAAGCCCTGTGCTTGAGCTTGATGAAGTCTGAAGCTACTGAATCTACATCCTTGTTCTTGTCATCTTTCATCCTTTGGTCATGCACCAACTTCTCATTTGTTCCTATTGGTACTTCCTTCATAATATTGGCTTGGTTATCCTGAAATCTGACCTTTCTTTGGGCTTGGAAATAGAGGACCTGATTATGAGAGTGAGACATTGTTGCCTGGCTCCTTGTAAAGGTATTGAGGAAGTGTAGGAAGGGATGGAACTGGTTTGCGGAAGCTATGTTTTCTTGTCCTCTTTTATAGGCGAAGGAGGATGTGCATTTTTGGAGGATAAGCGAGAATCTTATTCCCTACCTCTGACAAATTTGAACGAATCTTATTTGTTTCATCTTGTTGTCTTTCTTCATTCAAATTTGTTAGGCAGCACACGACCTAACCGTCATCTCTTGCATAATTTGGCTACCTAGACTTTAACTAAAGCTAAGTTCCATGGGCAGTTTCTTCTTATCACTTGCAGTAGAAATCATTGAGTTGTTTTCTCCCTTTGACAATAATAATAGCTACCTTCAATCATGTGCTGACCTGGGACCAAGTGTGTGCAATGTTTTTCGTTTTCTGTTAAGTGTGACAATATTAAGAAATCCCAGGCATGTTATGTTTGTTAATTTCAGTGGAAATTAAGTGAACAATATTTTGTCCTTTCTTACCCACAGAAACTTTGATTCCTTTTTTTTTTTTACTGAACCACTGTGGGGAGGAGCCCCAAAGTATAACTTTGATTCATCTTACTAGACATTGTGTAATGTTGTGCCGCAGCATGAATAAAAACAGCTAGAAACTTTTTCTGAAATGTTACTTAGCGTTATTAGATGGTCACATGAATTTGAGGCAATGCTCTAAAGGTTTTGAAATATAATCTGAACAATTTTGGATCCATCTGTAGATGCTGCAAGTAGTATTCTGGTACATGTAACACGTTTCCACTAACTGAAAAGTTATCATCATGCATATGATACCCTGATATTTCTTTCTTTTGAAACGAACTATTCGATGCCTTTTCCCTTACTTGAAAAAAAAAACTATTGGTTGCTTTTCCTTGTCTTGGTCATCTTTTCACGTGCGTGGTTCAATAACCTGTTCTTTCGTTTATTTGCAGAGTTGCTCGAGCGATGGATTTTCAGCAGAGGCAGAGGGCAAAAACTGTGGCTGAATGTGATGGCAGCTTAGATTGGATGGATAGATTCCCAGCTGGGTCAGTTCAAGCACTCCATGCTTGACGGAGTTTGGCAAGACAAAGATTGGTAACAGAGAGCAGCGATATGATGATTATATGCTCAAGATATTTGGTCTTTGAAGATGCTCCTCGCACTCTGCCAACAATAATACATGCCGAATATTATCGCATAGGCATCTTCATGTACCGGCACATATCTTTCATGTACCAGCATCCCCATCAGTTTCGTCAACATTTCTTTCCAGGCACCGACTTTTATTACAGGTTGCTGCCTGCCTTCTTTTCTTCCCCACATCTCCTTTTGCAGTTTTGCTTAGCTACTGCCTGTTGGTTCGCTACCTCTGTCTGTCTGATTGCTGTGTCTTGGGTAATGCTGAAACAATTTCCATATATAATACATTACAGAAAATATTTGTTACAGCTTGTAAAATTCCTTACTTATCTAGCCTTCTATGACCTTAAAAAAAAATCCCGAATCAACTTTTATTTATTGGAAATGAAAGGAATAAAAAGTACGAATTTTTTTCATTTTTAGATTTTTTTTAAATATTTACAGAAATAATCTATCGGCCAAAAAAAATTACAAAAATAGACCCTGCCGCCCGCCTCTGGGGCGGCAAGCTGACGTGGCAAACGGGAGAGGGACGGGCGGTGACGGAGGGAGGGTTTTTTTGCAGGAAAGCCCTTGCCACCCTCTGGTGGGGCGGCAAGGGGCCCGAATGCAAAAAAAGCCAGTCGGGGCCGGCCATTTTGCAGGCGGCCCCTTGCCGCCCTCTTGCCGGGTGGCAGGCCTCGCTGCCTATAAAAGGCCTGCCGCCCAGCCCCCAGCCCTCATTCCTCCCCCCTCAAATCCAGTGAAAAAAAAAAGAAGAAAGGGGAGGAGAAGAGAAGAAGGGGCGAAGCCCTGTCGGATTCAGACGCCGATTTCAGGTAATATTCATAGATCCTATATGTGACTATTGAGTTAAATAGTGTGTATTTTTTAAAACTTTGTTTGAATAAATGCATTATATTTTTAGGGTTTTAGTTGTATTAATCTAGAAGTGCGTATTGTAGATATCGGTAACTACGTAGATCTGCTAGTTTGGAATCAATACATTACCGTTGCATTGGCATATACAAGAAGATATTACGTTGTAGATGTTTATTGCATGAAAGAGTAATATGATCTAGTTATTTCGTTGACAGATATGTCAAACAAACAAATATTCCAAGTTTACCATGGACCAGGAAACATCCGTTACGGGCCAATTGGGGTAGATCTGTCAGATTGTATTGTATCAGAAAGGGGAATTGATAGACCGGCTAAGAGGAGTGTACCTTCTATAAAAGGATGGTTAATGAGGGGCTTGAGAGTTGATCCACAGACAAGTGACATAACAATCAATGTTATAGTAAGTCGGGCAACTGAGGGTTTTTATTGGGAATTAATGCCAGTTCAAAACTCTCGAGTGTGGAGATGGTATGTGGAAAATGCATTGCAACGTGGGTGGCCTCTAGCTATGGTTCCGTTTGTTCACTCGAAGGATCCAGGTGTGCAGATGAACATGGATGATGGCGAGGGACCAAGTGCTGAAGTAAATGAGACTTCTGTGGAGGAGGTCAACACACGAGAGGACGGGGGCGTAGTAGCTCCAGTGGGCATTCAACCAGGTGGAGTGGCCGACGAGGGGAAGACTGTCGGTGCCATTGTGGATGAAATGGAGAGGGAGGATTCTGACAACGAGCGTGTAGAGGAAGGTGATTCGTCAGATGATGAGACGGATATTAATCCAGCAGAATGGGCTAGTGAGGATTTTTCTAGGCTGGTCGTCTCTAAAGAGGATAGTGTGAGATGGGAGTACAAAGAAAATGAGGTTATTTAGGGAGCGATTTATAGTAGAGCAGAAGATATGAAGGAGGCGGTAAAACATTTTGCAGTGTCACTTCATAGAAAGTTTTGGGTTGCCAAGTCCAACCGGTCGCAATATGAAGTTCGGTGTGTTAAGGAAAAAGATGGTTGTCCCTGGAGAGTGCACGCGTATAAGGGGAAATGGAAGGATTATTGGACAGTGTCAGTCGTTACCAAGCATACATGTTTTCTACCTGGTGTTTAGAAATACCACAGGAACATTACATGTGCATTTGTTGCATCTGAGATGTATGCGCATGTCATCGATAATCTCACATATGAACCAAGGTCAATAATCCGACACATCGAAGAGACATACAAGTATACTATTAGCTATGCCAAGGCTTAGAGGGCCAAACAGAAAATAATAGAGATGAGATTTGGAACTTACGAAGCCTCGTATGACAATTTGCCACGCCTGCTTGGTGTTATCGAGGAAAGAAACCCTGGGAGCTCTTACGAAGTGAAGAAATTCCCCTCAATTGAATATCCTGGCAAGAGTGTGCTACAAAGGGCGTTCTTAGCTCTACAAGCATGCAAGATGGCATTCGTGAACTGTCGTCCTGTTCTCTGCATTGATGGGACATTCTTGACAGGAAAGTATCGGGGCCAGATACTAACAGCAATAGGGGTAGATGGGAACAATCAGGTATTGCCCTTGGCATTTGCTTTTGTTGAGAGTGAGAATACCGACAGCTGGTACTGGTTCCTGAAATTGGTTAAAACAAAAGTTGTTGGTATGAGGCCAAATGTGTGCCTGATACATGATAGGCACGCTGGCATTCTGCGAGCGATAGAAGAGTTGCAGTTTGGGAGTATGGAACGAGGATACCCTGGTGTTTGGGAAGATGTACAGAGTAGGTGGTGCATGCGTCATATGGGAGCTAATTTCTTCAAGCAATTCAAGAACAAGGAGCTCATGAACATGTTCAAGAGGCTATGCAATCAGAACCAGGAGAAAAAATTCAATGAGCTTTGGAAGAGATTAGATGAATTGACAGCCAAATGCAGTGATCAGCGTGCAGCGGCTCCATCGACCGCCGTTGCTGACCCTCCTCAAGCTCTTGGACCTCTCCCAACGGATAGTCCAACATTGGTTAGAAGAACTGGATTGGAGATTTGGAAATTTTCTCAGTGGATTCTGCATGAACCAAAAGAGAAATAGGCCAAGGCGTATGACACAAGTGGTGCTAGATATGGAATAATGACAACAAATTTGGCAGAAGTTTACAACTGGGTGATGCGTGGTGTCCGTGGACTGCCACTAGTTGGCATAGTGGAGTTCATTTTACATGGGACATGCAGGTATTTTAGGGATCGGTTCCAGGCAGTTCTTCCCTCTATGCCGAACAACAGCATTTTGTTTGGAACTTTCATGCAGAAAAAGCTAGAGGAGTTGCGTAAAAAGGCCATGAAACATCGAGCTCTAGTGCAAGGTACCTAACAACACAGGTTTGAGATACTATGTCAAGATAAGGCAGGCAGGGGTATCTACCGCAAGAGAGTGAAGCAGGAGTGTGTTCTCAAAGCCGACGGCACATGTCATTGCTCTTGTGCAAAGCCGAAGCTGCTCCACAGGCCATGCACCCATGTCATTGCTGCCGCAGCGGAGTGTGGCATACCAGATACAGTATATGTGTCACAGTACTTCAGTAAGCAAGCAATATATCATACATGGAGCGGCGAGATTTATGGGTTCGGCATAGCTGGGGAGTTCACAGAGACTAACGATGAAGTACTCAATATTCCTGACCCATCGAAGCTCCGAGGCAAGGCTGGAAGGAGGAGGACTCGTTGCATCCGCAACGATATGGACGAGTCGGAGGCTGGCAGGGTGAAGCGTTGCAGCAAATGCGATGAACGTGGGCACACCTACAAGCATTGTCCTAAAGACAAGGAGAAACCA
Organism: Oryza sativa Japonica Group; assembly: GCF_034140825.1. NCBI lineage: Eukaryota > Viridiplantae > Streptophyta > Magnoliopsida > Poales > Poaceae > Oryza > Oryza sativa. Next base: position 43,486,867 of record NC_089035.1, on the reverse strand, counting down.
AGTGCGGCGGAGGTAGGACTATCAGGATCAGCAGCAGATGGAGCTCGCCCTACGGGTGAAGGCACTACCTCCACTCGACCACGTCCTAGGCGTCGTCGTGCCACGTCTGGCTACGTGGTGTAGTTCTTATGTTCTATGTTGGCATGTGGCTTTGCTTGTAATTTGTTTTGAACTTATCGATGTGTTTATGTTTCGTTGTGTAATGTCAGACTTCGGCATGTCATGTCTTTAGGTCTCGTGATGTAACGTCAGACTAAGGCACCTAGTGTCTTTAGGTATGCTGATGTAATGTCGGACTTCGACACGTAATGTTATGTTATGTTATGTTATGTTATCGAACTCTACATATATGTTAAATTGCACGTCATCGTTATGTACCCTTAGTAACGTTTGCTATATTTAAATAGCCTGTACTCTTGTTGTACATAATTATTCTCATGATTTTATTACTATTTCATAATTTTACAAGTTATCTTTTGTTTTACATTACTACTTTTTGAATTGTTCTAACACGAAACACTATATTTTTCAGAGATGGCACGTCAGGATACACCTTAGTTGTTGGACCCCGCGATAGATCACCGACACCGGTCTCACCTTACTGCGGTGCAGGGGGCTCAGCTTGGGATGTTCCGGGCACGGACGTGCGGTGAGCTACTTACGGTTCACGACTCCTTTGTCGAGAGGTACGAACAGTGTATTACTATAAATTAGTTGCGCTGTAATAATTTTTATAATGACATATTAATTTGTTATTGCAGGCTGTGTGAGGTCGGCCTCCTACCGATGTGTCGGCTGGTGGAGGCTGCCGCCGGCGACGCGGACCCGGCCAGACGATGGACTGTGGACCGGTCCCTCCTAGCAGCTTTGGTCGACCGATGGAGGCCAGAGACGCACACTTTTCACTTGCCGTGCTCACTTGCCGTGCGGTGAGGTAGCCCCTACCCTACAGGACGTATCGTACTTGTTGGGGCTACCGCTCACGAGAGACGCTGTTGGGCTAGTGACCACGGGTGTGGACTGGCAGGACGATCTGATGGCACGTTTCGCACTAGTACAGCGCGCACCGCATCTCCCGCTCGAGCCGTTGGCACACCACCGCAACACCGGACCTACGAAGAGGTGGCTGCTTCAGTTCACCGTGAGTGTTTTTGTACCGAAATGACAAGCGTACTACATATTTAGTCCACAGTTAAGGTGCCTAATATTTTATCGAACGCTTGCAGGTCGAGCAGCTACAGGCGGAGGCCGACGAGTACTCCTACAGCCACTGTTTGGAGGCGTACTTGCTCTGGCTTTTTGGCTGGGTGATGTTCTGTGGCGGTCACGGGCACGCGGTCGACAAGGGACTCGTGCACTACGCCAAGAGCATCGCCGACGCCGCGGTAGGCGAGGTGCCTCAGTGGAGCTGGGGTTCCGCGTTGTTGGCGGCTCTGTACCGTGGCCTTTGTGAGGCTTGCACGAAGACGGATCCCAGCACGACCTTTGGTGGGTGCCCTCTCTTTCTTTCTATCTGGGCAGCTGAGAGGATTGCGAGCGGCCGCCCTGAGGTGGACCAGCACGCATACGAGGAGTCACTGTACGCGGAGCGACCAGAGGTCGACTACCCTACGATGGGTACTCTGTGGTGCCGTCGTCAGGTACGTTGCATCGATCTTCTCGTATTGCAGCGCCGATGGGCTCACGTCCAGGTTAGGTGGTCGTATCTTGAGTTTTTTATGGAGTTCGACCGCCTTCTGCCGACTGACGTCGTGTGGGAGCCCTACAGTGCCGCGGCTACCCAGGCTCGTGCGCCGTTGGGTCTGTCCACACTCTGCACCAGGGACCAGACGTACTAGATGACTACGGTTCCGATGGTCTTCGACATCTGAGTTGAGCCTCACGCCCCTTTCCGCGTGATGTGGCAGTTCGGCTTCCGTCAGCCCTTTCCAGTACCGTTTCCGACGACCGTCCCAGCTGCTGTTCACCGGTAAGATCTTTCACTACGCTTTGAGTTGTTGCATTAAAATCTACCTGTCCACAATAATTTGTAACATCTGTCGATTCACACTAATATGACACATTAATTCGCAGGTACTCGCGCAAGGGTCAGCAGTCAGCTGGCGACTGGCCCGCCAAGTTGGCGACTTTTTTTGAGTACTGGTTGCTCGCAACCGAGGAGGTCATGGACCACGAGGGAGAGCCACACACTGAGGAGGCATACCAGGCCTACCTACGCTGGTACCAGCCACGCACCCATACTAGGGTCACCTTCGCTCCCTTGGAGCAGCAGCCCCACGTTGCGAGCACTAGAGACCTCTACGCCAGGCACCGCGACCAGGACATTGCTCGTGCTATGAGTACCCTGCATCGCACCATTCCTTTATGTTTTCATGTCTTTCTCTTCGTCAAATTTTACGAATATGTATGAACAAATTAACCATGCAGGTCGACGACATCAACCGGGTCGTCGTTGACGGTTCAACGACAATCCAACGTTTAGGCGCGGGGATTCCGGTACCCGTAGAGGAGCACTTGACGACGTACACGCGGATGGTGGAGTCGATGCGCTCGATTCTCCGAGTGCGCACGTCGAGTCAGGGTCCACCACTGGACCATGCTGGGACCTCGTCGGACCGCTTGGTGCCATCCACCTTGCTCTTCGACATCACTGACTTCGACTTCGCTTCAGGCTCAACAGATGACGTCATCGGCCCCTCACAGCTGGGAGGCGCACCGCCGGTGCAGACGCAGGACCAGGCGCAGGCCACTCCTCCGCCAGACACTCGTGCTACCCGTGCTGTGCCACCGGATCGTTTCATCTACTCCCAGGACCACGTGCGAGCACAGGCCCGGAGGACCAAGCGTGGTCGCGGCGCGGGGCAGGGCCAGTAGAGCAGTCTTCTTTTTGTTTATTTGCTTCACTTTCTAAAACTGTATGCTTGTGTAATGACTACGTTGTTGTTATATGTGCACGATACCTTTCGGCGCATGCACGATACCTTTCGGCGCATGCACGGCTACTTTCTGCCGCACCGATGCAGCCTCCTTTATTCGCGTGCGATACGAGTATTTGCCCGCCATTTGCCGCATACAACCAATGTAACTTTCGGCGCCGATCAGGCATGTAACTTTCGGCGCCAATCAAGCGTACCCACCATGCCCCACCACGTTCACATGTCAGGGATATCACTCGATTTTTTGCGCCTATATAAGTCGCCTTAACGAGTGAGGCCTCACAATCTTTCAGAACTCAGTCACATTCAGTACTCTCTTCCCCACTTGCTTCATTACAAATCCTACCGGCTTTCGTCAATGGCTAGACGTCGGGGTGTTGAGGATCTGAACTGGCGTAGCGATCCTTGTGTATACCTACTACCACCTTGGTGCCAGCGTCCTCTCTGCCTATGCGGTGATCGATGCCAACTAATGGCTTCGAGGAATCCTGATATTCGAGGAATGCGCTTTTTTAGGTGCCCTAACTATGACCGTGAGGTATTTTATTATCTGCACATGCTTATTCATTCCGTATGGGCAATCGCTTTATTCTTCGTAACACTACTCTATTCGGCAGACGCGCACTACGGCTTGCGCATAAATCGAGTGGGTCGATACAAAAAATCCCGTTCTCGACCTAAGCACTTGTTTACAAGAAGGTCGCTGGTATTTCGCATCCGAAAGTATTGAGCAATACTTACATAGAAAAGCGGCTTATGAACGATAATGTCGTGAACAACAGAGCGACTGTCGGGTGCTAACTACGGCACTCCCTCCATGGGAAGCCCGTCCAAGATGCAGGTGTGGTGATCGTTGTCAGGTTCTCCGTTCCATAAAGCCTACAACATTGGGTCGAAGGTTCTTTGTTTGTCCAAATATTCTTGACGACGATTTCATGGTAAGAATATTTTGATTACATGAATCCTTATTTTCTCACAACATTTACTAACTTTGCTCGCTTTACATCTATTCTTTCCTCCCAGGAACCACCAAGGAGATGTCAATACAGAGAATGGATAGACACCAGAAGGGTTCTAACTCCACCTAGCCGTGTTATGCAGCTTGAACTACCAGAGCAATACAGGGTTACTAAAGCGCGGTTTGAGAGAGGAGAGGGATCCTCACGTAGGGGTTAGCTATTATCGGACAACTTGACATATTGAAATTTCTACTGTCATGCTTCCTTGTCCCATTACTACATTGTCGTTGTGTTCAACTATTGCACTACCTCCCTCCTAGTTCGAATCTAATATCATCTATGTAACCGCAATGGAAATAGTTGTATCATGTTCAAATTGTACTACTATTTCTTCATGTTACATAATTCTCCTTGTTTAAGTCCATATAATGTTTCTACGACCGAGACTGCGATAGGCCTATATTAATTATCCGAGTACTAATACGTCAAATAAGGTACAAAATAATACCTCACTTAACATATGAAATTGCGAAACAACCAACTTCAATACATTTTTATAACAATAATAACAAGTTTTACCAATAAATACTTCTTTATTTATTATTAACATAACATAGAAAAATCTTTTGGCCATACCTTTTGCATATGGGTCCGGCGGCAAGGGACCCAGATGCAAAAAGTACGGCCGCAAGCTCTTTATGGGCGGCAAAAATTGCAATTAGCCCCTTGCCGCCCTCGGGGCTAATTGCAATTTTGGCCGACGGCGGCAGACGGCGCGGTCGACCCGCCGTCTGCCACGTCAGCTTGCCGCCCACCACTGGGGCGGCAGGGTATATTTTTGCAATTTTTTTTGGCCGATAGATTATTTCTGTAAATATTAAAAAAAATCTAAAAACGAAAAAAATTCTAAAAAGTACTACTCTACGTTCCCTTTGTTTTCACTGGTGTACTAGGCTGGCCCATTCGCGGCCCACCTCTTCTAACCATATACTACTACGTTTATTGTTCCTCCTCCCGACGCCGAACGCGATGAAGCGCCGCGTTGCAGGCTGCAGGAGACGTCAGCAGTGACTTATTACTACTACACACTGTGGTTGGTACCTGGTAAAAGAACTCTACTGTACGTACTAATCGCTGTCGAACTATAGTAAGAAGGAAGAGCTACTTAATTGCTATACACATTCGTTTAGTTCTAGACTTTAATTATCTGTATGTATAATATATATATCTATCTTGACGATGCATTATTTGTTAATTTATTATTTCAGGTAAAAAACTACTAGGGCTTCATTCCGGCCGTGAGGAAGGCTATTAGGTAATTAAGCGGTTTGAGATGGAACACGTCAGTCGATGGATCAGACAGCGACGTGCTGCTCTTGCTTGATAATGATCGAGTGGCGTTGTTTGCTTGCTTGCTAGCTTTGCTTAACTGACTGCCTGGTGAATGGCGATGAATCTATTCGCATCACTCGTTCGTCAATTTCAGCTGCTGCTATCTTTCAAAAAAAATCAGCTGCTGCTCTTGTTTGCTGCAAGTTGCATCATCTGTGACCATACAAAAAAGAAAAGCAAAAAAAAAGAAACGGCGGGAAATTGCCAGAGTATTTTACCAGCTGAGCAGAAATTACCGCGCAGTGGTCGTCGCCCTCGTTGTTTACTTTGCTTAATTTGCTTGCCCTCATCCTCATGGCTGCGGCGGCGGCGGCTGCTTCTGCTCCCCGCCTCCTCCTGCCGCCGGCCGCCTCCACCTTCCCACACCAGCACGAGCACGTCCGCCGCAACTGGCACCGGCCCCGCCGCCAGGTCATCTCTGCCCGCGCCGGCGCCTCCGTCGCCGCCCGGGGCCTTGATGCAGACGACTTCCGCCATCCGCTGGACAAGCAGGTGAATTCCCAATTAATTTGCTACTGCCTGCTTCCACTGCTGCAGTGCTTATGATATATCATGCCTACTGTAGTATATATGTAATGTAATACAAGGATTAAGTATGTCCTTCCTGAATGATGATGGATGATTGCTGAGTTTCTCCTTCCTTGGCCTGCAGAACACACTGCTGCTGAGAGCAGTTCCAGGGCTTAATGATATGGGCAAGGCTTTGCTAGGTCACCACCACTTACTCAATAATTCCCCTCTCTTCTTTTCAGCTTTAGTCCCATCCTTAGGTTACCCTTATCAATTACTATTATCATCCTTCACTGATCAATTCCCCTTTTTGTAACTCTTTTAACTTAGCTGAATTAATATTTGCTTCACAGTGTTATTTACTGCTCCATACTGTGCCTTTCTCTTGCTGTTAATCTTTTTTTTTCTTTTTACCTAAATGCTAATGCAGGACCAGTTTCTGAGCAAGTTATGGTACTTCAGAACATTGGATCGTCTGTGCTAGTCTCTGAAAACCAGGTGCGCTTTTCATGTTAATCATTTTTAAGCCATTTTCAATTTCTTAACTTATTATTGCAATAACAGATAACCTCATTGAAAGGGGAAAATAGTTCATCAAAGATAAAAAAAAAGGACAAACCAGTAGTACCGATAGAAAGCCATGAGGCTTAACTTTTCCATGTAAATCATAATATTACTTCCACTATGAATATGGAGTTATTCTAGCAAAAGAGAGGCAGAAGCACGCATAAGACATGCAGACAAATCCATGGATATATTATAAATTACTTTTGTTGGGAAAAAAAAACTTTTTGTAGAACATTGCACAAACAATGAGCATAAGTAACGCTGATATCCAACCATACACTGGTTCTACCATTTCATGTCTTTTATATATCTTATGATTTCTTTTCTTACTCCATTGCGGCATTTACACTTTTGTTTCTTTTCCTCAGCTTTCAGATCTTCATCAGATCTTGACCGAGGCAGCAAAACTATTGAACACAGACGCTCCTGACTTGTACATTCGGCAGAACCCTGTTCCTAATGCTTACACCTTAGCGATCAGTGGCAAAAAGCCATTCATAGTTGTTCATACAAGCCTTGTGGAGCTGCTCACTAGAAAAGAACTGCAGGTAGATACATGACTGTGATCATCAGTAGCTGTGTGTTTATTTATCAGTTAACCCGCTCTCTTCAGTCTTTGCATTGTAAACCATGAAGATATCATATCAGACTATGGTGTTAGTAGTAACTCATGGTGTGAAGATTTGTGTGTTTGGCTAGGCTGTGTTGGCTCATGAACTGGGACACCTCAAGTGTGACCATGGCGTGTGGCTTACATTTGCCAACATACTGACAATGGGAGCATACTCTGTCCCTGGTAAGCTGATCTCCATCTGAATAACTAACCTTAAATTGGGAGTACACTAGTATTAATCCATCAGATGCATGTATTGATCTTACCAGGATTTGGCATGGTTGCTGGGTTTCTGGAAGAGCAGCTCTACAGGTGGCTCCGGGCTGCAGAGCTGACTTGTGATCGAGCGGCTCTTCTTGTAGTGCAGGACCCCAAGGTAATCAAAATCTGAATTGGATTTGTAGCAGTGTACTAGTACTTACTACTCGGTGATGATTAATGTGACTGAACGGGCGTGTTGATTGATTGTCAAGAGGTTGTGATATCTGTGCTGATGAAACTGGCCGGAGGGTGCCCGTCGCTTGCGGACCAGCTGAACGTGGACGCCTTCCTGGAGCAAGCTCGCTCCTACGACAAAGCTGCGTCAAACCCCGTCGGCTGGTACATCCGGTCAGCCAAACAAACATCTTCTTACTCCAGCTGCTGCTTTAACTTGCTGCTACTGCTTGGTGAGATTAATTTGGTGTTTGTCATATGCATATGTGTGTGTGGTGCAGGAACGCTCAGACGAGAGAGCTGTCGCATCCTCTGCCGGTGATGCGAGCCCGCGAGATCGACGAGTGGTCCAGGAGCCGAGAGTACAAGACGGTGCAGCAGAAGGTCATTCAGCTCCAGCTCAATGATCACGATGCAAGCTAGCTAAGCTGCAGGCTGGACCGGCCTGATCAACTCACTTCACTGTACAAGTAGAAGTAGAAATGGAATCTAGCTGTATATGTTTGTACATGGATGGAACGGAACCGAACTGTTGGAGGTCAGATTGTATTCTAGTGAAGAATATGCACACCACAGATATACAAGAAAATGCAAAGATATATTGATTCTTTAATAAGAAAAATAAACTAACTGCTATACACATCTACGATATTATATACATCTGGTGTAATACTATTAAAAGTATATGCACTTTTTTTTAGATTTTTTTTAACATTCGTTAGTTGGTTTATACGAATTAGGTACGTAAAATTTGTGTGTGTAAGATATGTACATGGGTCAAGCCAAGTAGCCAATCCAGTCTAACTTGGACCAACATGAAACGATAATTTAAGCTGCTTAATGTTGTTTCTTTTTTTTGTGTGTGGCGATGTCCTCAGTTAATCTTGTTAGGCCATTTCCAATCTAATGACTAGGATGGTGTCCATAGCTTTAAATAAGCTGTCACCTAGGATGAAAAATGATGTGACAAGTGAATAAATGAGGAAAGATAAGAAAACTAAGTCTTGCATGAGACATGGTTTCTACACAACTTCCAAAATATCATGTGAGAGAAGTAGCACTAAATTTAAATATGGAAAAGTGGTGTTTTCATTGAAAGATTAGTGTCTGGTACTAGTTTCTTGATGATATGCAATTTATGTAAACTATGTCTAGTGTCTTGGGTTAGGATTGGCCTTAGTGCAATAGTGTACTTGGTGATGGAACACAGCTGATGATCTGCCGCAAGCTAATAATAATTAATTAATTAATTAATACAGCTGATAAGTACTCCCCTCCATCCAAAAAAAATTCTATTCCTAGCATCCCGAGGTGGAATTAGTGGAGATGGAGAATGACTAAAATATCCTGGGGCAATTGCATTGCTACCCTCACTTTCGAAGCCAATTGCTGTTTTACCCCCACTTTTTAAGGTTAGCAGTTTTACCCCCACTTTTTAAGGTTTGCAGTTTTACCCCCACTTTTTGAATCTGAATCAGCCGTGTATCCCCACTTCTAACATCCTGTTTTAACAGTGTTAGCAGTAGAAAAAAGGACATTTATACCCTTGGTGGTTATTGCATTTTTGCCCCTGTTTTTTTTTAGCTTTGTATGATTTTGCCCCTATTCTGTGATTTCAGCTTGTGTGATGAGCATTTCGACCAAATATGAGCATCTCTTGTGATGTTTTTGTACTTTAACAAAAAAAAATTCACAAATACTAGGCGATTACAAAATTTGACAAAAATCACAAACACGACGCAAGGTGAGGAACTGCAGCGGCGGCACGAGATAGTCGAGGCGGAGGCGCATCCACCCGGCGTAGGAGGCTGTCGACGGCGAGGAGCGACGCCACCTCCTCAAGGTGCCACCCCTGGAGGTAGGCGGCGACCTCGACGCCTCGCCTGCGGCCGCCTCCGCCTTGCCCGCGGCCGCCGCCGCCGCCTCCGCCTCCGCCTCCGCGCGCGCCAGCGGCCGCCGCCGCCTCCTCCATGGCCGCGTTCTCCGGCTGCGCTTCGCCACTCTCCACCACCCTACGCTCTGGCCTCGCCCCGTTCACGCTGCGCCACCGCCTCCGCCTCCGTCGACTCCGCGCCTCCGCCGCCACCCTCCGCGAGGTCTGCGCCGGCCGCGTCCCGGAGCACGTCCTCCAGAGGTGCTTCCCTCTCTTCCTCGTTCGAGATTTTTTTTTAATTATTTATGCTCATGGGTTTAATTTTCTTCCAGGGCTGAGGAGGTTGGCTATGTCGTCCCTACCGAGGTGCAGGAGCAATCCTTGCCTGTCCTCTTGTCTGGCCAAGACTGCATCCTCCACGCACAGGTGCTGTTCCTCCTCCTCCTCAAGCTTTGCTTACTCTCCTTAGATTGTTTCATGCTGTACAGTGATAGCAATCTGATCTTACTATTGCTGGTTGAATGTAGACGGGTTCTGGAAAGACACTTGCCTATCTATTGTCGGTGTTCTCGGCCATAGATTTTGGGAGATCCTCGGTGCAAGCGCTGGTTGTGGTCCCAACCAGGGAGCTCGGCATGCAGGTGATAAGCTGCTTGGCTGCTTGCTATGCAATTATCTTCCACCTGCCTTGTGCGTCCCTTCTAACTCACCTTGTTGCTGTTATTGTGCCAATGTAAGGTTACCAAAGTTGCTCGAATACTTGCAGCAAAGGCCTGCACCGTTATGGCTTTGCTTGATGGTGGAATGCTAAGGAGGCAAAAGAGTTGGGTAAAGGTATTTTCAGTCTATGCTCAATAGCTAATTCTTCAGTTCCTAGCCCAAAAAGAAAACTGTGATAGTGCTTCAGTTTAATACAGGAGCATTTTAGCCATGCCGTGGTTATGTCCATATCTCCCTTTGATATTAGTTTTCAGGCCTCTTGGTGTAAATGTTGCCAAATTGGTTATACTGATGTACGCACTTCACTTTCTTTTTGTTTCTACTTGACGCATAAAGAGCAGGCTATTTAAATTTCTCTTACCTGTTGTTTGCTTCCCCGCTGACTATATTGATCTATTTCCAGGCAGAGCCCCCGGCTATAATTGTTGCTACTGTTGCAAGCTTGTGCCAAATGATTGAGAAGCGTGCTTTCAGTCTTCAGTCTATGAGAGTATTAGTTATTGATGAGGTGATTCTTGAGTCCTAAATCAAACTTTTTTGCAGTATAAGCTCAGTCTGCTAATGCAATATCTGACTCTGTATATTTGCAAAGAGCCCAAGAGGCTATTTGAAGTTTGGAACTCATTTAGTTGATTTTTTTCAAGACAGAATACCTAATGTACTCATTGCTGTTTGATAGGTTGATTTTATTTTTGGGTCGTCAAAGCAAGTAAGCTCTCTTCGCAAAATATTAACATCTTATTCAGCAGCTTCCAGTCGTCAGACCATATTTGCTAGCGCATCGATTCCTCAGCACAATCGCTTTGTGCATGACTGTGTGCAACATAAGTGGACTAAGGTTGCACTTCTTTATCTATATGGCTTGAACGTACACTATTATTATTGAATGAAAAGATGGACCTTTTTGACCTCATGTTTGCATATTCTGTCTTATCTGTGTGCAGACTGATGTGGTTCATGTTCATGTCAACCCTGTACAACCCATGCCCTCTCACCTCCAGCACAAATATGCGGTGGGCATATAAATTTCTTTTTATGATAATCTTACATTCTAAATGCCTTCAATCATTTCCTACAACTGTGGAACTTAATACCTGTCTTGAACATAGTAAATAGGCGTGTTTCAGTTGGGGCCTAAAACCTAAACCCACAGGCACGGGCATTCCTTGCATAAGCTCATTAAACAGCATGCATGTGATTATGGCAAAAGTTTAGTCCTTTTACAAAGCATTGCACATCTTCTTTTAGTTTTCAGTGATCTCATGAGTCTCTTTTACTTTTCTGTTCCTGAAAAATCTTGCGAGTATGGGTGACTAACCCCCTTGCTCCTGAAAAATATCTTTTGACCTGATTTTTGTTCTTGCTGATTATGGTAATTTTTTAATTAATGTACAGATCTGCAGTAAGAAGGAAAGGTTGCATGTTTTACTATCCTTGCTTGAGAAGGATGCACCAAAGTCAGGGATTATATTTGTTGCTGAACAGGTATTGCTACTTGTGGATTCCATTTACTCCATGGCATGTTGATTATAGTGTTGCTCCAGGGTGATGGGATGTGCCAATTTAGGGGTTAGAAATTATTCTAGAGGGACCAACCGGCCAAGGGACCTCATGATGGACCATTTATGCTATCCTATATGCAAATACAAAATGTTACTTATCATAGATAGTCTTTATCTGCTGGTATGGAATAATTTTCATTTTTGGTACGATTGAAGATTTAATATCTGATTCTGTTTCAATGGGAATCACCAGCTAGTCCATTAGCTGATATTCTTTATTTTTATCGTTCCTATGACTAGCAACAAAACATTTAACAAGACTTTAAAAAAAAATCAAAATGTCCTTTATCATTGTATACCGAAAATGCCGGGGCGATGGAACCTATTAGCATTGTTTGTGTAGGGGTACCGTACACTCCAGCATATAAGGGTATTCTGTACTAGCTTGGTGCTAATGTGCTATGATTAATTACCAGCTCCAGACCATAATATATATACATTAATATTTCTTGAAAACAGTTCTATATTTCATTTACATTACTTCCAATTTTTAAAACCGTATATTCAGCATTCACAGACATTTGTAAGTACTAGCAATTTGGTTTGTTTACTAACTGGGCAGTATCATATGTTTTTCACCAAGGTCTGAGCAATTCTTTTAGAACGAATGAATATTTACTTAACCAGAATAGTAGTGTGGCAACCTCACGTTTGCAGTTTGTTTGTTAACTGTTCAACCTGTTCTGTTAGTCTGAGAAATCAAAGAAGGCTGGACACCCTCCTTCAACTACTGTTGTTGTTGAATTCCTGAGAACTACGTACATGGGAAGCCTAGAGGTCCTTCTACTGGAAGAAGATATGAATTTCAATGCCCGTGCTACATCATTCACCGTTCGTGTTCTCTTTCTATTCTTTCTGACGTTCCCACTATAAAGACATGTTTGATTTTGAAAAATCCATATCTTCACACAAGTATCGATGTTCCTCTGCAGGAGGTCAAGGGAAAAGGCTTTCTTCTAGTTTCCACTGACATAGCAAGCAGAGGGTTTGACCTCCCACAAACCAGCCACATATACAACTTTGACCTTCCCAAGACGGCTATTGACTATCTGCATCGTGCTGGAAGAACTGGGAGAGAACCATTCTCCAAGTTAGCTTGCAGCGTGACAACCCTCATAACAGAGGATGAGCACTTTGTATTACAGAGATTTCAGAATGAACTCAAGTTCCATTGTGAAGAGCTACCTGTAGAATCCATGTTCGCATTTAACTTGTGACGTCCCTCACTGGATGTAAATAGCCATTTCTCTTGATTTCATCCCCCGGTTGGAGGTTTTTCTTTTTTCTGTTTAATCTAGATGAAGAGGTTTGAACAAGTGTCCTGGTTATTTTCCCTCTGGAGAGTGGAGAAAGATGTTGAACGTATTTATATTAAAGCATAAAGTTGTTATGTATCCTTAATCCTTATTCACTGGATTGTAGCTTTTTTAATGGAAATTCCCATTAGTTGCAACAGGGTTATACCCCTGAACTCTTCAATATCCAACCAGCATTGACTCGAAAATAACAGTATCAGGCGATGAACAAGGTAATCTGAACATCCTGTTCAAAGATTTAGAATTCAAATGTTAGGTCTGCCTTCGGCGAGAGCATGATTAGGTACAGAGCACACTCATGTCACACATCACACTCTTCATTATCAACAGAGGAGAGAAATCGGTCCATCACTCAACAGAGAAGAGAGAAATCGATCCATGAGTGATGCGGATGGCAGACAGAAACTATGAACATGATACTCTAGTACTCCTACCATGGAAACTGTTCAGATTCATGATACGAGCCAGGAAAACAGATGCAAGATTATATTTCAGGTGCGCCAGGTCTGCAGCATCAAGAGAAGCAGGATGGGCTCTTCCGCAAATTACTCTTCTTTAGTCTCCAGCAATTTGGAATCGCAGGCCACGATCTTCACCTTGTTTATTGTCTCTGTAATCTCTTCGTTCTTGAAAATTGCATCTGTTAGGATGAAAGTCCACACATTGTCGCAGAACCTGTAGGTGTGCAGATGGCCCTGTGCAGAGAAAAGGGAAAGCCATCACTGGAAATGCAGGCGGTCTGAACTATACATGTGAATACTTTCAAAAGGACTCATGGCAGGAAAGCACAGTCAATGTGCTAAACATAAGAAATCTAATTAAGATATATGTAACACATCGACGGTCTTGAGTGAAGCTATATATTGGCATATACTCATCACTTCGAATGTGTAACCTCAATGCACAATAAATCATACAGAACTTGAATTATTTCCCATAAAGTACAACACAATTGCAAAAGATAATCATGTTACTTCAAAAGCTTTGCAGAAGTAGCCATCTTCGACATACATGACACACAATAAAAGAACAAAATTAATCAATATTATATTCCAGTTATTTGTAGGTTTGTCCAAACAGGAACCATGATTGAAAATGTTGTGCACCGCTACTTGACCTTGATATTTAGAAATTAACATCAGAACATAATCAATCAATATTCCAGTTATTTTCATGGAAATTTGGATTGTCCCAAAAGTGCTTAACTTATTGGTCACAGTCATTCTCACAGAAAGTCTATCGAATTGGTGAGTAGCCTATGAAGCAAGCAGGAATTGCCTTCCCACAAAAGAATACACGGTAGATCTAAAAGAAGACTCCTATGCCACAAACTTAATGACATGCCAACATGACATAGTAATAATGTTATCTATAGACTGCACTCTCAGTACTCATTTGCATTGCATAACTTGGATGTGTGCAAACACCATAGAATGAATTGATGATTAACAAGATAAGTCAACAGTTAGAAAGTTTACTAATTCATAACTAAATAACAACAATACGGCATTCTCATCGATTCCTTTTTTTAAAAAAAAATCTACAGCTATTAATGAAACCTACAGTACAAAAAGAGAATCAATAGAAAGAGCATACCTTGACAGTAACCTTGCTCTTCACCTGATGCTCCAAAGCGCTAGTCATGGACTGAAACAACAAGAACATCCATATATGAAAAACAAGTAATCCACATCCGGCAGCAGTAATGAAGGAGAGGTAGGGGGTTAAGAAACCTTGTCAAACTGCACGAGGACTTGGATGGCGAGCTCGGGGCTGAGCGCCCCACTGGAGACCATGTCGTCCAGCGTGTCGGTGAGGCACATACCGATGGTGGACCTCCGGTACAGCTCGAAGGTGGCCATCGATGATCGAATATCGATCCCCTCCCTCCTGCAGATAGGCAGCCCAGATACATAAAAAGTTTAAGATCGGCATGCAAAGGCTGCGGAAACGAACTAATCAAAATCCTCCGGGTCTGTTTGCCGGCCAGCCGCCGCAAATCAAAATCTAGAAAATTCATCGATGTGATCGTTCGTGCATATACACAAGTATCGCATCCCTCCCTCCCTCTATTTGGTTTGGTTGGGTGCGGTGCGGCCAATCGAATCGAGGGCACAAAATTTCCCTAAAAATTAGATCCCGATCCCAACAAAAAATCGCATGATCGAATCGAACCAAGCACCAGCCGCATACCTGATCTGAGACTGAGAGCGAGAGCGGAGAGGAGGATTGAGGGGAGGAGCAAAGCGCAGCCGCAGAGAGGAATTCGAAATCTGGGGCTTATATACCGATGGAGGCCAGGGGAAGGGAGGAGGGGATTTGGGGATTATATAGGCAGGGGAGGCAGCAGCAAGGATCGACTATGTCGGTGCCAAATGCCGATTTTGCCCCTCCCTCTCCCGTTGACCTGGTCAATGCATACTGCTTTATTTCCTTTTCTTTTTTTTTTCATTTCATTTCATTATTATTCCTTTTCCTTTTTTCCTTTGATTATTATTATTATTATTATTATTATTATTATTATTATTATTATTATTATTATTATTATTATTATTATTATTATTCCACGTCATCATTTACCTTTTCATCATATATTATTGTTCTCGCTTGGTTTAGTTACATATAGTCGCTTGGTTTAGTTATACATAGAGAACGTATTTGGCTCTCTTTTGTGTTAATAGAGCGTTTCAGCTTTCAACCTCCAGAAATATATGCCACGTTGTATTGGTTTTTCTTACTAAGCCAGGATGGGTGAAGGTGATGAAGAGCACGATGAATTAAAGCTCACTAGTAATTGACCCGTGCTAACGCTACGGTAATATTTAGTAATGCAAATTAAACTATTAAAGTTTATCATTCTTAAAAAAAAGAATGACAGAGCCAATTACTATATTGTTAATTACATAGCGATGTGAGTAAAATAACATCGTGACTTTTCTATCTTTTGATTTGAAACAATGCAAGCCTATTGTACAACTTCACAATCAGGCATAGACATAGAAGTCTATAGCATCTAATATTTGATATATATCTGGTTTACAATAGAACTTCAGTCTCAAAACATTTCCCTTTTTCATTTGATCACCTGGCCTAAGAGAATTGAGAGTCCAAGAGACCTTGCATCTTCTTTCCCTCAGTAGAACATACATACAGAGCAAAGACATAAGTTGAGTCTGCAGGTGGCTTTGTTGCTCACCCAGTCACCAAGGTCTTCCCACCGATCAGAAAGTACTATAAACTTATTGGATCTGGGAAACAAATTTACATGTGCATTTCAGCCAATTAAATGATCCAAGTACTTAAGTAGACCAAAAATGCAACATGCTTCAGCTTGGTGTCATCTACCTCAAAAGCTAATGGCGGTGAAAGTTTACAAAATAAATTTCCAGTTCACATATAGTACCAAATGATCTGGAACGATTCACTTTGGCAGCACGGGCCACGCCTCAATTGATCAATCGATATTAGCCGCTGCATGTTCGGAATTTCAGATTTTCAGACTTTCAAACCAAAGTTAAGACTTTCATAATTAACTTTTATCAATGAATATTCCAAAGTTTAGACTTTCAGAATCTTAACCATGGTAACTTATAACTTAAACTGTCTTATCATGTGCTTCCATGTATGCCTATTTACATTCTGAAATTTTAACATAGCTATATACATATTCTGAAATATACCATGTGTTGAATGCCTGAATCTGAAACAACAACATTAGTTTTCTGCAAGTATTCATTAAAAAAATATGCAGCAATCTTGTATAATGTACCAAACTACCCAAGCAAGACAAGCAAGATGATGTTGATTTTAGGTTCTGAATTAAGGTAATGTAATAAGAAAAAGAATATATTTCTAAAATTTAATGATTTTCCTCATCAATTTGACTATATCACAAATATACTCCATACATTAATTTTCAAAGCATAGGCATAAAGCTTCAAAATGCAAGCCATAGATAAACACTTAAAGTGCCCAAAGCACAAATTTATTCCATCACATGTCAAAATAGAGATCATTATATTTTCTCTAAATAGAAAATATGGGGTAAATAAATGAATAAAGTTCAGAAGTGAAACAACCCTTGCCAAAGCCCGCCAAACAACTATGCATTCCAACATTGTGTACATTATTGAGCTCAGAACTAACATATGAATTTCAGTCGATATAACACATGAATCTGTCATGTACTGCAAACTGAAATGCTAATTTTGTAACTCCAATCCAATATGAAGAATCGATGTTTGTTGGTGACAAGAACGAAGTGGTATTTAGGCGCAAATATAAACAACTTAACCGGGAGATAAGCAACAACCCAAGCGTAGAACCTATCAGGAATATCCTTAACCTTTAGCTACATCTACCTTCCAGCACATCTGAAAAAGTTGCTCCCATGTTGTACGCTGGTGGATAGCAGAGGGCTTCGTGCAAGGGAGAGGTGGAAACAAAATGCAGGAATTGAGAAACACTGTATGAAGACAGTGACCTGATGTTGGCAAGCCAGCACACTTGATGACTGATAGCTTACTTTATGGAGTAAAATGGACAATTTCCTTAAAAAGAAGAACTGATGAAGAACCACTACTTTTACTGCATCAGTTGTTAACCAATAGTATTAAATTTAAAAGTAGCAAATTATCATGAGTTGCTCATATAATGCTGAATGTTACCTGACCAATATCGGCACAGTAGAAGTAGGAAGGCCTCGCGGAATCAAAGCTGCATCTCCACGGGTTTCTAAGACCCAATGCCCAAACTTCTAGTTCTAAGTCACTGTCATCAGTGTATGGGTTGTCTTTTGGAATGGAGTAGTTACCCCACAAGTTGGTTAGCAATTTCACTCTGTCCTGTAAAGGGAAAAAAGGGAACAAATTATCAAATAGAGTACATGTTGATGCTCCATATATTGCTAATTGTTTGTCTTATGTGAGAGGAGATTTATCACAAATAAATATGTGAAGTCATTTGCAAAAATTTCAGTTCGTATGTTTGAAGTTCATCAGAAACATATTTATCTACCCACCCCGGTATCTACTTACACAAATATAAGTAGTGAATCCAGATAACTGGGTTGTTGCTATATGGGAAAAAATTGCAGCAGTAGCAGTACCTATCTCATGACGGTGGAAAAAAGACACTCAAATCAATTTGATTACCTGTATCACCATCCTGTTTTGCAACTCGTAGCAAAATGGAGTACAGTAATAAAATCCTATTACCAGTTGCAATAGTACAATGGAACTTAGTTGATTCCCATAATTTGTAGTATACACATGATGACATAAAGGGATGGATGGGGTCTAGTTGTACAAGAAGGGCTCTGCAACACTATTTTATCTCCATTACCAAATTCTCTGTAACACTATTCTACGTGCATTACCAAAATCAGAACTCAAAAAAAGCAGGAATTCATTCAGTTCGTAACCTGGTCAAATTCTTGTGAGCAAAAATTTACCTTGGGCACAGAGGAGATCGGCAAAGGTGGCCGTCGGTGACGATGCGGACGGGAGAGATCGACGCTAGCGGAGCAGATCGGTGAGCGGCCGTCGGTGGCAATGCGGACGGGAGAGATCGGCTTGGGCGGAGGCGCGGAGGAGATCGACGACGTTGGTGACGCCGGCCGACGGAGGAGGGATGGCCGTTGTTGGCGTGGCGGCGTCGCGATGGCGGATGGCGCTGGATAGGGCGATGGCGGCGGCGTGAGAGTGCGGCGTCGGCGGCGTGCGAGAGAGAGGAGGATGCGTGTGAGGAGCGTGATTGGGAGGATGCGCGTGAGGAAAGGGGAGAGGAGGACGCGCGTGCGGAGGGGAGGGTCCGCGACGATTTTGAGGCGTTGGATCAAATGATTCTGGACCGTCAGATTTGATGAACGGGGTTTGTAGGAGTGTAGTTGGTGAATTATAGGGTAGATGCAACCACACAATTAGTGATAATAATAATAATCATAAACCATCCCAGATCGCAAAACGGTATGAAGCAAATTCAGCTAACCAAACTCTCAGCATATAACTCGCTCATGTCTTCATATTTGGAAAGTATATCCCACTGCAATTCCCAGTCAATATTCGTCGTCAAAATATGCAGGTTCAGAGAAACTAGCTAGCGGTAGCGGCAGACTAAACAAACAAGCACCCTCAGATACCAGCAAACAAAGGAAGAACTGGACTGATTTATAGAGTACAGAGACACCTCTGATACGTCATTATATTACGTTTCAAGTTTAAACAGTTCACGGCAATATTATAGCCTTCAAGCGCTCGCTACAAGCGAATGACAAACACTAAAGCATCGAAGAAAACCCATCCTACATGTGGATATACTACTCTCTTGGATATCTGGACAGGAGTGCTCAGATCAAACTGTGTAGCGGTTCTTGAGACCTTTGTCCATCTTTTTTGCATCGTCCTACAACCAAAAAGGGCACGAATAAGAAACAGTTATTCATCCAGGCATATAATGTAACAAAGCTAAGGACTACTCACATGAACAATGAACCCAATCGAGTCCTTGTAATCCAGAAATTCTTTCCACTGCTTCCCAATGCTTATCTGATGAAGAAAGAGAAACAATTATGTTCAGCTTATCTGACCTACCTAGGCGAATCAAATATAATAATGATGTGATGAGGAACCAAAAAACTTGCCACAAGATGCATATATTGCAGCAGTCATACAAAACGCTAAAATGGCAAGAAAATACTACAAGAGATAACGCGGACAATATAGCACGAAAGGAACACCAAGATAGAACAGAACTTAACGTTTCAATATAAACCTTGGTTAAAATAGCTGCACAATGTATATAGCATGATCTTGGCCAAAATAATGAAAATCCCCCTATGACAAACTTCACCTGGAAGTTTAAGCAAGTGCACCCAAATGTTGCAATCTTTTCAGGAATATATCTCTTCAGCTATGCATTGTGTATATGCAGATTGAGAGCATTCCACATGTACAGAGCAACATTTGGACAGGCTCAAGACATAAATAGCTCCAGATAACCAGATCATGCCATTATTAATACATAGTGGTATTTGACAGCAATGACATGTAAAAGTTTGAATTTAATGATGTTGAAAACTATGTGGTTATTATCTGCAGGTAACAAATAAATTAGCAGCACATATCTTAGAAATAGTACCTGAGCAGCTTCATTGGCAGCATTTTTAGTCCAGATAGCTATTCTTTCCTGCTTGCCACGCACACTAACAACTGCTCCACAAATTTCATCCCCATAATCGAATTGTTCGCCAATCATTGCCAATAACTAAGCACAGGATAAGGTAAAGAATTAGGGAGATATTTGTATAAAGGATAACTGTGCAAATAAGTGATTCAAATAATGCTTACAGTATGCAACCACATTGTGTCGGACTTTCCTCTGCCACAGCTGAAGGTCCATTTACCTCCATTAGCACAGATAGGATCTTCCCATTTTGGCTCGATTTTATTCTTAAAGCAATGGAAGTCAGCTCCCACAACCAACTTGCTTGGGTGATGGATATTGTTATAAAGGCTGAAATACCACATTCAACCTTATTAGACTAAAGGAATACATGAAAAGATAGAAGGAAAAAAAATACTGAAGCAAATTGCCAAAAAATAATAATATTTAAGCGAGCTGTTAGCAGAAAGAAAGAAGCCCTGAAGCACATGCATTGATATAATTTGCGACAAATGACACATGTTATAAACTGTCGAGAGAACTCAGGACGACACATGTGTCAACATACGTGGACTATCTCAGATCTCTGAACATGTATCAACTCAGGATGCTCAAATTACTCATAAAAAAATAGAGCCACAGAGAATTAACATTCTTTTTATAAATGTCAGATACATAAAATTCAAAATCACCAAACAGAACAAAACACCATCAGCCAATCACCTTCCAAGTTCTAATACTACATGGAAAGTAAAAGATGACAAATATTCGGCCAGAAAAAAAAAAAGAAGGATCATACGCATTTTAGAAGGATCTGATTCATGTCCTTTCATGATGACAATGGAAAAAGATATGTTTATATTAAATATAATATCTGACTTAGACAAAATAACCTAGAACTGAAAATAGAAGAACGCCAATAAATAACTGGCTTATGATGCAGCCAGAAAGATGTCAAAAGGCACAACAGCACAATGATACAGCAAGATCAACAAATATTTCTGACATGAAACATGAAGGGTGCCAAAAGCATAATTATGACAGCAGGACTGTAAACAAATGCTTAAGTGTGAACAAGCAGAACACTTGGACACAATTTGCAACACATATGCATGAAGAGAAACCAAAGAACACCCAACTCTGCACCTCAAATGTAATGCACTACAATGTAGGATAACACATAATATTGATTTCCCCAACCATGCCAAGAAATCACAATCGGCGTACCGACATTTCAACAAACAAACTCTGCACACCGATTTAACCACAGTTAGGCTTATTAAAATAAAGGCATAACAAATCATGTGGCCTGCACTAAGAATTCAATTCTACAGTTGACCATGGAATAAGTATTTGAGTTTGGTACTTCTCACTTGAGACGTTTTCTTCCAGGGTATCAATCACTCAAGACAAATTTTCCTCAAGACATGTTGTTCATCTAAGAACATTATGATGATAGCATATACAGATTATCACCCTATACTAAGTAAAGTTTCCATCAAAATAGATAAACAAAGAAAAGCATCCATCCACAGCATGAAACATAAACTGATCGATGAAGATGTGAAATATTATTCTGCTTAAAGAAAAACACTATAATTCACGAAAAGAGTGTACTCCTCCTCAAAACAATTCTGCCTAATCTGCAACCAAGTCAAAAAAAAAAAAAACTAGATCCACATTAGATCTCAGTCCTACACATGAAGCCTATGACATGGACAAAGTAAAGTGGGCATGAGTGGCAAGCCTAACGCATGTAATCGAATCGGGTTAAACAGCTAGATGGGGAATCTACAATACTGATTCATGAAGGCAAGGGATGGAGAGGTTGTGGAGGGGAAAAGAAGAGGAGGGGGGGTGGGAAACCTCCAGAAGTCCTCGACGGTGGAGAAGGTGTGGATGGGGCGGATGGAGCTTCCCCAGGTTGCCTGCTTGGACTTTCCCTGCGGGTTGTCGAACCAGAAGGTCCAGGCGTGCTCGAGCGGGTGCGGCGCGGCGGGGTTGGCCTGCGGCGGCGCGTGGCCGGAGTCGTCGTCGGCGATCTCCCCCTCCTCCCTCTCGTCAGCGTCGTCGGCCCTGCCGCGGCCGGACGACGGCGGCCTTCCGGCGGACGGCGGCCTCGTCTCGTGCTCCTCCGCCATGGATGCGGGCGGCGGTGAGGGTTTCTGTGTTGCGCCTTAATTAGCTAGGTCGAGGTCGGTGCTCTTCCCCTCTCGCTTCTCCGTCTCTATATCTCCCTCTCCACTCGTGTAGTATAGAAGAAGAACTTGTATTGTACCGGATGCGTTGGGCTTATCAGGCCCATGGGCCCAAATAAGGACTATTTAGGAATTTTTTTTATTTATAATTTTTTTTATTAAAAGTTTTACAAAAATAATTTTCCATTTTGAAAATTAACGGAAATAGTCGCCTACCGCCCTCTGGGAGGGCGATTTTTAAAAATCGCCCTCCCAGAGGGCGGCGAAAATGACGTGGCAGACGGCCGTTCGCTCTCGGGCGACGGCCGTCAACGAAATTTGCAGGCGGCCCCCTTGCCGCCCTCCGCGAGGGCGATTTTATACTGTGCGGGGGGCCGCCTGCAAATGGGCGGCGAGGGGGGGCATGGAATTTTGCAGGCGGCCCCCTTGCTGCCCTCCGCTAGGGCGATTTTGCACTGTGCGGGGGGCCGCCTGCAAATGGGCGGCGAGGGGGCATGGAATTTTGCAGGCGGCCCCCTTGCCGCCCTGGGGGAGGGCGATTTTGTACTGTGCTCTATATTTTTTTTGTATATAAATATCAATAGTTATCAAATCTTTTTATATTGAAAACTATACAAGATTAAAATCTCCAAGACTGGTAAAATACAATTTTATTATTTTTTAGGGCATATTTGGAATGTTACCGTACAAATATTTTGTTAATGCCAAAATATAAGCAAGTTTTGGCACTACCAAATATTTGGTAAGGTAAAATTGCATTTGATCATATTTGGTTTGCTGCCAAAATGTAAAATTGTAGTGAAGAATGTTGTACATAATCTCAATTCTAGATTACGTATTACCAATTAATAGGCTTCCATTTTCGTGTGTGGTGTGGTAGTTGGAAAGAAGATATGAAGAGGTTGCCTTCAGATTGTCAATTATATAGCGTCGTTTTCAGTGCAATATATGTGAACTCAATGAGATACATTATTCATTAGATGTGACAAGACGATCACGCGTGGGCGTGATTCACTTTATGTCAACAGGCAGCGCCGAAAGTTGATAGTGATAACTCGAGCTGCCGCTTTTCATGTGTGCTGTTGTGGACTGTGCGCGCTACTGGATATGGCACTACCGTGAAGCGCCGAAAGTGTGTTGTTGTGAGCATAAGTTGTTCAAGCACCATATGAATGAAAAGAACTACGTAGACGAGACAAACACAAGTAGTACTGCAGTAGTAATAGCAAAAGTAGTACTGCTTTACAAGTTTGTAAGCCAAAAGAAACGGTCACATAAGGACTGAAGAGGTAGAACACTACTGACGAGGCCTCTTACCCCTGTCCCTCCTACCCTGCGCCCTAATGTGCCCCTGGGAGTACGTGAGTCGGTCCGGGGGTACGGCACGGCCAACCCGTCCTGCCTGTACAGGTGTGACCTCTGGCTGCTCCTGAGTGTGCGCCTCTGGAGCTCCTCCAAGCTGAGAGGAGACTAGTACGTCCTGGTGGTCTGCACCGTGCAAGTCGTCGTCGTAGAACTGGCTAGTAGGACCAGTCCTACCGGCGTGAGACGAAGAGGCCCCAGTACCGAAGATCCCGGCTGCAAATCCTGCTGGACAAGGACCATCAGTTTCGTACAGGTATTTAACAGTATTAATAAAAAGTAAAGTACCGTGTGGGTGAGGGATCGACGCTCCGTGGGACGAAGAGCTGGCGAACGCGCCCGAAGAGGTGGCGAACGCCCCTGCGGAGCTCGCGGAAGCGCCGGTCGTGCCTACGAACGCGCTCGAATGCAGACGAGGTCCTGCGATGAGGAAACGTGCAGTTAAAACATGGTGACACATTCGTGCAAAAGCTGAAACAAAAATGAACTAATATCTGGGCTGAACTGTACCGTGCGAAACCGGTGCTGTAGGTCGCACTGCTCCGAAGCTAGGGGCGCTCGAAGACAAACGAGGTCCTGCTCCGACGGTAGGCGCGCGAGGCCGTGGGTGTACCGGACCAGCTGGAGGTACGACGTCCACGGCGCTGCGACAGGAGAAGACGCGCATGACCGCACGCATCTTCTCCTGCATCCGGTCGAAGGTCGCCCTCTGCTCAACGTCAGTCAAGTGCAAACCTCTGTTCAACCTCACCTGGACTGCGGTGATATCGGCACTGATATCCCGTGCCGCATCAGCCTATGCAAGATGGAAATAAAAAATTCAGTAGTTGTCCTATATTATGCAAGATAAATGACATAATTGTTGGAAGTAATACAAATTGGACGTACCGCCACGAAGTAGTCTCGGTCACGGTGCGTGGGATACGCGTCCGTGACAGCGGCAACGTGCGGCTCTGGGGCGTCTGGAGTGAAGGTCACACGCGAACGAGTGCGAGGAAGGTACCAGCGAAGGTAGTCACGGTAGTTCTCCTCCGTGTGTGGGAAGAGCTCGTTGATCACCTCCTCTGTAGCTAACACCCAGTCGTCAACGTACTGCTGTACACGTGGAGCCCAAAGTGCGCCTGCTAGCTGTCCCCGTCGAGTCAACCTGTGAAGAGAGGTAAATTGTATGGCTCGATGATGTAATTACCATAAAAATTTAGAAATGAACAATCCGAACTCACGAGTGGTCGGCAGGGGGGACGGTCGGCTGCACGTTGCCCGGAAACACCTGCCTAAGTCCGAACTGTCTCATCACACGCTGCGGGCAGTGAGGCTCAACGAAAATGTCGAACACCATCGGCAGGATGGTGAGCCAGTAAGCCTGGTCGCGTGTGCACAAGGACGAAAGTCCTAGCGGTGCTCTCGCAGCGACGGCCTCTTCTGTGTACGGCTCCCAGATGACGTCGCTCGGCTGGAGACGGTCAAACTCGAACACGAAGTCCGGGTAACCACGTCTCACCTGGACGTGAGCGTAACGACGCTGCAATAAACATGATAGGAATTAGACATGTTATGTGAAGGAAAAAAAAGAAGAGGACTGATAAACTTATAACGCAGCGAAGTTGCACTAACCCCACGTCGACACCAGTAAGTCCCCATCGTGGGACCGTCCTCTGGCCACTGCGCGCTGCGACCAACCCCGTAGGGTGCGCTGTCCACCACTGGTCGCCCTATGGCAAACCTCTCGGCTGCCCAAAGCTGAAGCAACATAGGGCAGCCAGCGATGATCGCTCCCGCGTCAGTCTTCGTGCACGCCTCACAGAGGGCACGGTACGTGGCTGCTAGCACGGCAGAACCCCAGCTCCACTGCGGCACGTCCTGTGGCTGAGCATCCGCGATGGACCGTGCGTAGTGGACCAGCCGGAAGTCCACAGCGTGCCCGTGGGTGCTAGTGAACATCACCTACCCGAACAACCACAACAGGTACGCCTCAAGGGAGCGTCGGACCGAGTAATCATCAGCGTCAGGGTGCAGAAGGTCCGCCTACAGTTAAGAATGAAATGTTAGTACAAAACACTCATCCGGTCGCAAATAAGCATGTATGATAATAACAACTTATTTACTTACAGTGAACTGGAGCAACCAAGCCTTGCTAAGCCCGACTGTAGAGTACGGAGGAAGGGTGGTGGTCGGTCCTAGGTGTGGAAGGCGCATCACCTGCTCGAAGCGCGCAGTGATATCCTCCTTCCACCCAAAAACACCGTCGACGGGACCAACTGGTGCTCCCGCCAGCGGTAGCCCGAGCAGGTACGACACGTCCTGCAGTGTCGGAGCCATCTCCCCACAGGGAAGGTGGAACGTGTGCGTCTCAGGTCTCCAGCGGTCTACAAGAGCGGCAAGGAGTGACCGGTCTGCATCCCACCGCTTCGCTGGGTCACGGTCGTCCGCCGCCGCCTCAACAAGCCTACAAAGTGGTAGAAGGCCTGCCGCACGCAACCTGTATAGAGCAAACTTCAAACATAAGTGCAAAACAAAGCAAAGTTGAGTTCAAATGTGAACATACGCGTACCAAGGAACGTGACGGGGGTCGACACGCAACCACTCGCGCGACGTGCGTGGACGGAAGGTGCCGAGCTGTGCACCCTCGACTGCTGACAGGAACGAGCGGTGGTTCCTGTCAATCCCACGGTTCAACAGCGCCGGTGTGTCGTACGCCATACCTGCATCAAATAGGTTGATCAGAAACATATAAATAATTAGTTCAACATAAGTAATAAATGTTCATAAGCGAATTACTAACACATATTAAACAAGAGTACAAACAAACAAAAGTGTTTAGTCCGAACACTCATCACGATAACATTATGATACAACACCGAATAGTTCGCAATACTACTAGTACAACAATAGTCGGAGGTACTCATTACAACAAGATTGAATTGAAATTACACGATAGAAGTATTTAGTCCGAACACTCATTACATCATTTTATTTCCTAAATCGAAAGCATTGTTACACCATGGAATCGCCTGCTGCGCGACGACGCCTTGGCCTTGCGCGCCTGCTTGTTGTTCCTTCACCAGGTGGTCGCCTACCATCACTTGCCTGTCCAGATGGACTAGCATCTGCGCCGCTTGGAACTTCTGCATTCTTCGGGCATTTCTTGTAAGTATGGCCGCGCAGATCACACTTGCTGCAGCGTAAAGTCCTCCCACCTGCTTCTGACTCATCCATATCATTTCTGATGCGTCTAGTTTGGCGTCGACCCTTTTTCACCCTTAACTTAGATGGATCTGGAATATAAAAAACTTGGGCACTCAGCGTTGTGTAAGATCCTGAGATCCCGAACCCATATATCTCCTCACTCCATGTATGAAAGATTGCTTCTTTCCTGAAATAATTTGAGACGTACACATTGGGAGATATGCCACAATCACCGGCAGCAGCAAGAACGTGTGAGCAAGGAAGGTGATGAAGCTTCGGCTTCATACAACTACAGGTACATCCACCATCCGCCTTCAAGATACATTCCTGCACGGCTTGCTTGCGATAGATACCACGCCTGCTCCTATCAACACACATTATTTCATACCGATGCACTTGTGTGCCTTGAGCAACAACTCTATGTCTCCGTGCCTTTTTGATTTTATCTTCCATGTACTTTGTCACTACGTTGCCAAACACTATGTTGTTATCGGCCATGGACGGACCAATTTTCTTGTATCGATCCCTAAAGTAGGCTTGCGTGCCGTGAAGGATGAATTCAACAATAGCAACCAATGGAAGTACCCGAACTCCTCGCATTACCCAGTTGTACACCTCTGCCAAATTGGTTGTCATTATGCCATACCGAGATCCATCGGTGTCGAACAATAGAGCCCACTTCTCCTTAGGCTCATTCTCAATCCACTGAGAGAAATTTCTGATGGCCGACCCTGACCTCCTTCTCATTGTTGGTGGGTCATCATGTAATGCACCAAGAGGTATGGGAGGCTCGTCACCTTCAACTTGTGGTCTGCGAGATTGCTCATCTGTTTGCTTCGTTGTCAACTCATCCAACTTGTCCCACAACTCATTAAATTTCTTCTCTTGGTTCTGTGCACAGAGCCTCTTAAAGAGATCCATAAGATGCTTGTTCTTGAATTGCTTGTAGAAATTTGCACCCATGTGACGCATGCACCACCGACTCCGAACATCAGGCCACTTAGCTGGAAGTCCCTTCTCATCCCAACCGTTCTGCAAGTAGTCAATAGCCCGCAACATACCCGCATGACGATCATGTATAAGGCAAACGTTGGGCCTCATACGCACCACTGCAATGTGCACTCTCTCTAGGAACCAGTACCAGCTTTCAGTGTTCTCGCTCTCTACAAATGCGAAAGCCATAGGTAGAACCTGGTTGTTCCCATCACACCCAATTGCTGTCAATATCTGACCTCGGTATTTACCTGTCATAAAAGTTCCATCTATGCATAGAACAGGTCGACAATGCACAAAAGCATTGATGCAAGCACCCAATGAGAAAAAGGCTCTTTGCAGCACACTCTTTGTTCGATCTTCAACCGATGTAAATGTATGTAGGTCATAGTAAGTATTATTATTCCTCTGGGCAATGGTGGCTAACAAACGAGGCAAATTATCATAAGAAGCTTCAAATGTGCCATACCTCATCTCAATGATCTTTTGTTTGGCTCTCCAGGCCTTTGCATAGCTTATGGTGTACTTGAATTTGTTCTCGATGTGCCTAATAATTGATTTTGGTTCAAAGCCAATGTTACCAACAACACTGCTGTACATCTCACTTGCCACAAAAGCTGAAGTGATGTTTCGGTGATACTTCTCCACCCCTTGTAAGTAGCACTTGTGCTCGGTCACAATGCTAACTTTCCAATAATCATTCCATTTACCCTTATATGCATGGACACGCCACGGACAATCTTCTTTCATGCACCTCACTTCATACACATAATTTGTTGACTTGACCACCCTAAACTCTCTCTGCAATGAAACTGCCCAATGCTTCACCGCCTCCTTCATCTCATCCTTATGAGCATACCTTGCACCCTCAATTACCTCGTTCTCCTTATACTCCCAGGGTACATGATCACCCTCTGATATAACAAGACCAGAGAAGTCCTCATTTGCCCAATCAGTGGCCATTACATCACCTTCCTCATCGGATGATGCGTCGTCCTCCGCTTGCTCATTATCCGAATCTTCCCTCTCCATTTCATCAACAATTATACCGACTCTCTCCCCCTCATCCGCCATGCCCATGGCCTGCTCCTCCCTTGGTTGATTTTCCTCATTTTGCATCGATGGTCCAACAACATCCCCTGCATTGCTAGGACCCTCCACATCTTCGGTTTGCATTGAAACATTTGTATCTTTCTCTTGTACCGACACAAATATAACGAGGGGCCATGACCGTTCAAAAGCCATTTCCACATACCGTCTCCAAGCAGCAGTGCTGTCCATCGGCATTAGTTCCCAAAAATAACCTTCTATTGCACGACTCACTACAACAGATACTGACATTGTGTAGACTTCTTGGTCTATTCTAAATCCTCTCAACAACCAACTATAAATTGACTGAAATGTTCTCTCCGCAGGCCTATCGATGCCCTTAGATGTCATTACAAAATCTGACAGATCAACACCATCTGGACCAAATCTAATATTTCCTTCACCGTGAACTATCTGAAATGTGACCTTACTTGACATTGTGCCTGATGAAAACAATAACTGCGTTAACCTCGCATTTCTGTACTACGCCCTAAGTTACATTCTCTACAATATTGTTCTCTAAATTTCTAAAAGTAGGTTACATTCTCCAGATCAAACTAAACTACATCTTACAATTAACACTACTGTCTATGTCTCAATTCATACTATTATATTCTATGCTCTGGATCTACACATATGTGCTGTGTGCTACAGATCTGCTAAAATATATGGAACTAAAACTAAAACGCAACATATGTACTCAAACGTAATATATTAGTACAAATGCAAAAGATGTATGGGAGCATACCTGTGATGAAGTGAGCGAACCAGCAGGGCTTCGCCGCTCCCCTTCTGCTGCCCTCCCCTCTCTCTCTCTTTCGTTTTTTTGGATTTTTAGTGAATATAATGAAATTTCACAGGGGAGGGGCTGGGCTTTATAGGGGGGAGGCAAAAATCGCCCTCCCCCAGGGCGGCAAGGGGGCCGCCTGCAAAATTCCATGCCCCCTCGCCGCCCATTTGCAGGCGGCCCCCCGCACAGTACAAAATCGCCCTCGCGGAGGGCGGCAAGGGGGCCGCCTGCAAAATTCCATGCCCCCCCTCGCCGCCCATTTGCAGGCGGCCCCCCGCACAGTATAAAATCGCCCTCGCGGAGGGCGGCAAGGGGGCCGCCTGCAAATTTCGTTGACGGCCGTCGCCCGAGAGCGAACGGCCGTCTGCCACGTCATTTTCGCCGCCCTCTGGGAGGGCGATTTTTAAAAATCGCCCTCCCAGAGGGCGGTAGGCGACTATTTCCGTCAATTTTCAAAATGGAAAATTATTTTTGTAAAACTTTTAATAAAAAAAATTATAAATAAAAAAAATTCACTATTTAGTGCTAATAGGAATACTACTTTTAATCGTCAGAGTTAGTCTTTCAAAATAAATTCAAAACAGAAACAATTTTTTCGTGAGCATACACGTCCGTAGGTAGGGTCATTGTACCATATTTTTTATTACTAAAATTAATTTGGTATTTTTTTAGTTTTAAAAGTACTAATCTTAATTAATTAAAAAATTCGTAACTTTCCGATCGTTACATTGTTTTTTTTTCGTGTTTTCATCCGTAAACACGCTAATTTGGTTGTATTGGACTCGAGTTCGCCGGAGAGAAAAAAACTAGGGTTCGTTGGAGAGATAAACTCGAGTTCGAGCTTAATATGGGAGCGATTTTCACGGGATTTCCTTCAATTTCTTGAGGGAAAAAATAGAGTAGAAGATATAGAACAAAAGCCCTCAACTAATTTAAGATTATCTCCACGTGTTTAGTTGAATCGGACGCGGGATTCGGGTGTCGTCGGGTGTAGACCGGGCTACTGGCTGGAGCTTGAAGAAGCTACTGTAGCGACTGGGCGTAAATTAGACTTTTTCTGGGACATCATTTCATAGGCCCGATTGTAGGAGGACACAAAATGGACTTCAACAGAGAAAGGAAACAGACCAGACATATAGAATAGAGAGAAGGGAGAATTATAAACTTTTCCATATTCGGCCCAAACTAAAAGGGAGGATTTTGATTCCTTTTTCTAATTAAATAATTGTTAAATGATGTTTGTATTATTAAAATTAGCAATTAAGCTCTGAAAATTCCAATAAAATTCAAAGAGCGTAACTAATCATGGGAATTTAATAAAATTAAATTTAACCATATCATTTTATTTCTCACACTTATTTTACTTGTAAATTGATTTAATTATATACCTACCTACTTAAAAATACCAAATATTTTAGAAAATTTGTATTTTAATTAATCACATATTGTAAAGAGTAAAGTGTATATGCGGTCCTTAAACTTGTAGGGGTGTGTCATCTAAGTCCATAAACTCTCAAAATGCATATCCAAATCCCAGAACTTGTTATAGTGTGTCATCTAGGTCCCAAATCGCCATAACCCTTTTAGGATCCTACGCGGCGCTAATGTGGCATGCCACGCAGATATAACGTGGCATTATTTTGACTGACAAATGGGACCTATTTAATTTTTTTTCCTTTTTCTTTTTTTTCCTTCTCTTTTCCCCCCTTTATTCTCCTTTCTGTGTGACCTGAGCAGAAGAAAGGAAAAAAAAGAAGAATGGGAAGAAAACGGAAAAGAAAAAGAAAAAAAGAAGAAAAAAAAGGACATGTCACGTCCATGTGGCATGCCACATCAGCGCCACGTAGGATCCTATAGGAGATGTGTCGATTTGAGACTTAGATGATACACTTTGATAAGTTCTGGGATCTGGATATGCATTTTAAGAGTTTAGGGATCTATATGACACAACCCTACAAGATTAAGGACCGCCAATGCACTTTACTCTAATGTAAATCTTTCTCAACTTTTCCTTAATTTTCTGATCTTTACACTTCCCGTTACAAATCACGGGCACTTTTTCTAGTTAAGTAACTTGAGATACCTTGGGATATTTTATAATGACCATAAAATTTCGAGAATGCCTAGCTCGTGCAGACGCGCGAGAAGGGTAGGTCGCGAGCACTTTTTTTTCTTTTATCGTATTCCTAGCCCAGTCCGACTCCCCAACTTTTCGGCCCATACACGCGTGGCAGGCTGGCAACCGCACAGCCTAGTGCCGTAGAGCAAATGTTAGCGCTAACAAGGAGTAACAATTAGCGTTAAGTAGTCCTTTATAATGAAATAATAAATAAATAAATAATTGAGTTGAAATTTTTCAAAAATTTAGGTGCATTTGTTTTAAGATTCGGATTGAAAGTTTTGAAATTCAAGTTGAAATTTCAAAAATTCAAATTAAAAGTTTTAATTTTTGGGTTGAAAGTTTTTAAATTTTGGTTGAAAGTTTTTGAATTATGAGTTGGAAGTTTTTAATTTTTGAGTTGGAAGTCTTTGATTTTGGGTTGGAAGTTTCCAATATTCAAATTGAAAGTTTTAAAATTCAGATTGAAAGTTTCAAATTTGACTTGAAAGTTTTCAAATTTCGAGTTGAATGTTTTCAAATTTGACTTGGAAGTTTTTAAATTTCGAGTTGAAAGTTTTCAAATTTGACTTGAAAGTTTTCAAATCTCAAGTTGGAAGTTTTACATTTTTAATGAATTTTAATTTCTTAGGAAGTTTTAGATTTTATTTGAAAGTTAAGAAAAAATATGTATAGATTTTCAATTTTTTAGTAAACTAGCAAAAATGCCCGTGCGTTGCAACGGATGAAGTTTATTTTAATCTTATTATTGTTATATGGTTTAGTTAAGATAAAATTCACTATGGGAGTTCGCTTGGATATATATATTTCTAGAAAACAATGAGTTGCAGTTAGGAGTCCGATCATATCAAGTTAGCATGCGAGTCTTTTTAAAGAGATTTCTTATACGACTCCTTATATATTTCCAAAAATAAACGAACTTAAAAACCGACTCAAATATAGATATGTATTTCCAAAAGCAGACGAACTTAAAAACCCACTCATACACGGATGACGTACCAAAATATCGACAAAAATATCGTGAATTTTTATAATAGTAGAGAAAGAGAAAAAAAACTCCCGCCAATATAAAAAGAAAGGTTATCTTAGTTTAGTAACTACTTAATTATAAAATGATCTTTTCTAATCCTGTAGTAACCGCACGCACTTGGCAGATGGCTGGCGGTCGGACGGAATTGGAATCGACTGTAGCTGGTGGGCCAGAAACGCATATGCGGGCGTGGGCCTAAAACGCGGCGCGCCAACGCACGCGAATTTAGTCTTTCCGTAAAATACGTCTCTTCTCGTTTCTTACGGTTGTATTACCAATACAAGTGCTTAATTGGATTCATCATATATATATATATCTGACACTTGCTATATACTCCCTCCGTACTCACTCGTAAAGAAAATCGTTTAGAATGATTAAGTTAAACCTTGGGAATATAAATCAAGAATAACTCTCAAGTTGTTGAGTTTGAAAATGTAAAAATTATATGAATAGATTTATCTTGAAAAATACTCCCTCCATCCCAAAATGTTTGACGCCATTGACTTTTTTAAACATGGTTGACCGTTTATCTTATTCAAAAACTTTTGTGAAATATGTAAAACTATATGTATACATTAAAGTATATTTAACAGTGAATCAAATGATAGGAAAAGAATTAATAATTACTTAAAATTTTTTGAATAAGATGAACGGTCGAACATGTTAAAAAAAGTCAACGGCGTCAAACATTTTGGGATGGAGGGAGTACTTTCATAAACGTATACATATGTCACTTTTCAATAAATATTTTTATATCACTTTTCAATAAATATTTTTATAGAAACAAGAAGTTAAAGTTGTGTTTTGGAGACCGTGTCGTAGTTTAAAATAACTTTCGTAAATGGAGTATACCATTGTAATTCCTTGTCAATAATTATGTACTGTACGTACCGGTTGGCCGCCGCCCGCCGGAGAGAAAGGAGGAACACTACTACAAGCACGCATGCATGCCGGGCGGTGCACTGCGCAGACGACCAATCAAAATCCCGCCACCGCGCCGATGAGGAACCCGCTCGCTCGCAAGATGCCGCACAGGAAAGCCGTCCTCCAACCGCCGTGCAAACTGCAAAGTCGGCGCCGGCTCAAGAGGAGGAGGAAATTAATTCATGGAACATGACGAATCTAATTAAAGACCAACAAGGAGAACCATATGTGAAATCATTTTCGTAATTATGGTTTTGGAATGTTTGTATTCGGTTTGAATATATATATATATATATATATATATATATATATATATATATATATATATATATATATATATATATATATATATATATATATATATATATATATATATATATATATATATATATATATATATATATATATATATATATATATATATATATATATATAGCTGTGCGTGTGATTAGGTCACAGTCTCACAGAACATTTGTTTTCTTCGATGGATTATGTGTAGGCGATTTAGGTGGTGTTCTTTTCTTCTGAAGATGAAAATTAATTTTCTTTTACGTAAAACGAGGTAGTATTAATATATGATTGATTGAGTTTTAATTATTATAAACTTAAAAAAAATAGATTAATATGATATTTTAGAGCAACTTTCATATATAAAATTTTTGTATGAAACGCACCGTTTAGGAGTTTGAAAAGCGTGCCACAAAAATCTTAATCTTCATCCAATGTTGGAGAAAAGAATATGACCTTATTAGGATCAATCTTGTCAACCGAGACTATGCATAGGGAATTTATAAATTGTGCATACAAACACCGGTGTACGTGAGAAAAATTGAAGAGTAAAAGAAATAGAGTACATAATGCTAAAGTACATGTGTATATGCTAGAGTATGTCTGTACATGTGTATGGTGGTGTGCATGTGGCAGCAAGGATCGGATCAGTAGCAAGCAGCGAGGCAGTCGGCTCGGCTGTATGCGGCGGCTCAGCTGGGCCTTGCGCGAGGACGTGGTGTCGGCCCAGAGCCTAGGGCCCAGTCGGGCAGGAGCGCAGCAGGCCTGCCGAAGCTGGCCCATGCGGCAGCTCGATCGATCGATCGCAGGCAGAGTCCTGTCCGGGATGTGGATAGGACTTCGCTTTGGGGGGAGAGAGTTTAATTTGGACATTGTCATCGGTATGGAATACGAGGGCTTTGGAGAGAATAAGAGTTCTGCTCCTACTCCGTGATTGGGAGTTTTTTTTATTTAGGTATAAATACACTAGGGTTCACCCAAAAACAAGGAATTATAGGAGGAGGGAGAAGAAGAAGATGAAGAAGAAGAGAAAAAGGGGAGTATTTTTGGAGGCACTTTGTAAGCACATCTTGATACAATAAAGTTCATACACTTTGGAAAGTTTAGTTAAGTTGTGTGAGTGAACGGGTCAGACCGTGACCGACAACATCAAGAGTTAGTTCATCAAGAGTTTTCGGTTACTTGCTAAATGATTCGGTTGTTGAATTTCATCTCCTATGATATGATAGGTTTGGTTCTTTGGTTCGATCCTACACGATATCATGGTACATGAAGATAACAACAACCTTGCAACCTCCGAACACGATGATGGTGCTATCAATACGATGATTATGGAGAAAAATGTGGAGGAAGCCAATCTGATCACTCAGGAGCTGAATGACTTGGGTTTGGGAGAAGATATTAGCACTGACAAGTTCCGTGGTTACTTGTGCCAGTTGCCTCAAGAGCGAGACTCTCCCGTTGATATTTCCACTCAATTGAATTTCGATCAGCTCGATGCTCAAAATGAACTCCATGAACTGTATCGTGTGAAGTACTACAAGGTTAGTTTCATCCATGCTCTATCTATATATCAATCAATTAATCATCATATATACGCCATGCATTCTAGTATATTCTGTACATTTTATATATGTTGCATATACTTT
Source organism: Oryza sativa Japonica Group (assembly GCF_034140825.1). Classification (NCBI taxonomy): domain Eukaryota; kingdom Viridiplantae; phylum Streptophyta; class Magnoliopsida; order Poales; family Poaceae; genus Oryza; species Oryza sativa. The sequence goes on along the minus strand of NC_089035.1, from coordinate 43,451,195 downwards.
TATTCGTATATATAGGTGTCGTTATATATGATTAACCTCCTGTTTGAATTTGCAATATTCAATATAATCTCGTAAGTGATCTTAGGGCCTGTTTGGTACAGCTCCAACTCCTAAATATAACTCCAGGAGTTGAGTCTGGAGTGGAGTTGTGGAGCTGCCTAAACCCAGCTCCACAACTCTAGTACATTTTGTGAGAGAGCTCCACCCAACTCCACTCCCAGTTTTGGTGGAGCTGAAACTGTTTGGCTGAGCTCCAGCTCCAGGAGGGGTGGAGCTGGAGCTGGAGCTGTGCCAAACAGGCCCTTACTGTTGCAGTTGTTACAACAAGTGCCTAGGACTGGGAGTAAGCTGGATCATGATACAATGATAGAGCAATACCCTTTTGACATGTCTAAGCAGTTGGAGGAGGTCCTTATGTGCTTTGAAAATGATGGCACACTTGATTCTGTTGATGACGAGGTCCTCTGGGAGGTTCTCAAGTGCTTTGATTACACATTTGTTTGGTACTTCCACCCTGAGTACTGCAAGCTTGCTGCACTTGTTGACTATCAACGTCTAGTCATTAAAAATTATGTATGTGTGCGCACGAGTATTGCTATATATTACATATCTTTGTAAATATTATTTTCTCAATCATGTGATTTTTCCCCCCTTTTCTTTTTGTAGGGTTGCATGTATGCCAATTGGGATAGATATCATATGTATTTTAATACATATGATGTTGAAAAACAGTATGCGAAATACTATGTTGAATTATCAAAGAAACTTAAGGTATACATGCAACTATGCATCATATATAGATTAAGTTAATCAAGTGTTAAAACTTTGTAACGTTTTTAAAACATTGACTACCGTACTAATAGCCTCCTTTTATTATGAAACAGTGGATGGAAGATTATGTGTTACTTGAGCGGCCATCTCTTAAGGCAAGTATTATTTGTATAAACAAATTTTGTATCTGCATGTATTGTATCACCATGATAACTCTGTATGTAGTGGGGAAAAGTAAGCAACAGAGGACTCTACCAAGCAGTTAAGATAGCCACCGGATTCCCCAAGATTACTGCCAAGTTAGCTTATCTTGGCTTCCATGTATGATACTTAAGTTGCACACTATTTAATTTGATTTTGGTGGTTTTGTATATATCTAACAGTTGAATTACTCATGCAATTCAGGAATTGGTATCTAGCATGAACTATGATGTTTGTTTTTTTAAGGAGCTAGATGGTGTGTATTTTGAGATTTGGCAGCGGGTCACCAAGCAAAAGGTCAGTACAATATCAACACTATACCCCAGCTGCACAACTAAAATTTATGTAATGTAAATATATAATGGTTTATTTCGTATGTTTATAAATGTTGTATTTGCTCAGTGATGCCCGTGTTTTCTCTTTAACTATGTATGTCCAGATGAGTTTCAGAGATGCAATGAAGGAAGTCTACGAACTGAACAGGTTTCCGGTACGGCAACAAAAAATGAAATATGTACTGGAGATCAATGACTGCTCTCAATGGGAAGCGGAGGTAATTTAGTTGTGTTGTTCATTGATGACCTGCAAATTTATAATGTGGTATCTAATTGCCTTGTTTTATGCTTATTCATTTCATCGTTTTTTCCCCTTTCCAGTTTCATACTTGCACGGCTTGCATTACGGAGGAAGTAAGTAGTCTTATGTATCTGACATGCAAGTGCAATCCATTATATATTTATACTGGTAGATGTTGTTATGTCTAACATCCCACTTGTCAGGTTGCAGAGGATGAAGTTCTCGGGCTGATTGCAGAGGCAGTTAAGAAGCTGGTACTGTACTATATGAAGTTCTCTATGCATGCATGCTTACTTTTTTAAAAAAAGTTTAGTACTACCTCCGTCTCAAAATAAGTGCAGCCGTGGATATCCGTGCCCAACGTTTAACCATCCGTCTTATTTAAAAAATTTGTGAAATATTTAAAAATATTTAGTCACACATAAAGTACTATTCATGTTTTATCATCTAATAGCAATAAAAATACTAATCATAAAAAAATTTCAAATAAGACGAACAATCAAACGTTAAACGTGAATAGTGTAAAACTACACTTATTTTGGGACGTAGGGAGTAGTTTACTAATTGAGATTTCTTTTATTTGTAGAGGGATAAACCGCGGTTTTATGATGACTACATCAGAAAAAAGATAGAAATTGCCCGAGCTATTGGACTTATCACCACAGTGGAGTCTTAGTTCCACTTTTTTTTCATCAGTTTATGTAATACTCCCTCCGTTTCAGGTTATAAGACATTTTGACTTTAGTCAAAGTCAAACTACTTTAAGTTTAATTAAGTTTATAGAAAAATATAGTAATATTTATAATACCAAATTAGTTTCATTAAATCAATAATTGAATTTTTATAATAAATTTATCTTGGGTTAAAAATGTTATTATTTTTTCTACAAACTTAGTTAAATTTGAAGCAGTTTTTAACATCTTGTAATCTGAAACGGATGGATTATTAGTTAACTATTACTTAATAAGGTGGTAGTGGATGCCATATGGCTTTTGTAGGATATGTGCTGGTTAAGATGGTAGCGGATACCATATGACTCAAAAGTGAACAACAATACTTGATTGTTGCATTATACTCGCTGATTTGTGATGCATGACGGCAAATTTGGATTAATGATGCTGATTTGTGATGGCAATATGGCATATGAACAGAATCCTGCTATTAGGCCGGGAAAGGTGGCCAATGATGATCAATGTTGCCGATTTCTGATGCATATGAACATAATTTTCTACAGTTTTTTCTCCTTTTTTTTCTTGCTGTTAGGCTTGGAAATGTTGGCCAGTGATAAATAATGTTGCTGATTTGTGATGCTTATGAAAAGATTTGTCGACACTTAACATTTTCTCTCTCTTGTTGTTAGGCTAGAAAAAGTGGACGCCCAAGCTGCGCTGTACAGCCCAAATGACGCGCGCTTGGGCCAAGTAGAAAAGGAGCTAGGAAGGAAAAATAAGAAAGAAACACAAATAATTTTTAAAATCTTCAGATAAATACAATATATTATGGTTGAACCGGAAATTGGAACAAGTATCCTGGACGGCTGGACACATTAATCTCCTATATTTCTAGAATCTATAAAAATATTATTAATTAAAAGATGATTAGTAGTACTCCTACCATTAAAAAATAAGGCATATTTAATTGGGTTAATTAGAACCATGCCATTGCAACTTTCATGGTTTAAAATATACTATTACTATTCACATATTAAATACGTGCCATTACAATTTCATGTTTATTTGATACATGGTATTACTTACCCTTTCATCTTATTTTTTAATTTTTTTTACCAAATTTCCCTTCTTCTCCCTTCATTACCAAATTTCCCTTCTTCTCCCTTCATCCCCTTTTCCCATCTCTCCTGTTCATATCCTCCCAAGTCTCAGATCCGTTCCAGCGGGGATAGCTGAAGCAGCGGCCATCCTGCTCGTGCGATAATTTGAGGGACAACGTTGTGTTTTTTCAGCCGAAGTTATATCCCGACCAGATGGTTCTTTCACAGTAGTATAGGTACTAACATATGTTCTCTTTTACTGCAATTTCGTCATGATGTAACTGTAAAAGTGCAGTAATTTCACAGTAACGACCTATAAATTTCGCAGTAACATATCATGTTACTGTACTTCTACGATAATGTTACTACCGAATCATAATAATAATAAGGTATGATTTATACAGTAACATAATGGATTTGTGTTCACAAAATTTGAACAGATATACATAGAAAACAAATAATAATATCACATAGTGTCATAGGGTAAATTGGTTAGGAGAGTTTGTTATGAACCATAAGATCATGGGTTCTAATCTTGAATTCATTAATTTATTTTTAATTTTTTCTAGAAAAGAGAAGATTCTAGAAAAGAGAAGAAGAAAAAAAAGGAGCGATCAGGTGGGAGGGAGGGAGGCGGAGCCGGCCACGGCGCTGGTGGGGCGCGCGATCGGGAGGGGAGGCGGGGCCGGCCGCCGGCGCTGCGCACGATCTGGAGAAGGCAGGGCCGGGCGTGATCGGGAGGGAGGGTGGGATGGGCTTTTGGTAGTTGGGCTGAAAAAGTACGTTTGGTCCCTCAACTTGTCATCGAGTTACAAAATCATCCCTCAACCACAAAACCAGACACCATCCGTCCTTCAACTAACAAAACCGTTCACTTTACATCCTCTGATGATTTTGACTCCGGTTTTATCTGACGTAGCGACTGAGTCAGCATAGGACCCACATGTCAGAATGCTAGGTCATCTCTCCCCCCTCTTCTCTCCCTTCCTCCTCTCTCTCTCTCTCTTCTCTCCACTCTGCAGGGCGGGTGGCGGGTGGGGAGGAGGTCCGGCAGCCGCCGCCACCCGGCGGCGGCACGTGTGACCTCGGAATCGGCGGCGACGATGACACGGGAGGACGAGGTCAACATGCTGGCGCTCGCCGGCGTCGGGTCGGGGATGCGGAGGCCGACGAAGCAGCGGCCGGAGTAGAGCTTCTCGATCCTGGAGGGAGAAAGGGAGGGTGGGTTAGGGCATCAGGGGAGGAAGGGAAGGGGGAGGGAGACGGATAGCCGGACAGGGGAGGAACCTGGAGGCGAGGGCAAAGCAGAGGTCGGAGTGGGCGGAATCGAGGTCAGCGAGCTGGGCGGGGTCGTCGGAGTCGGCAAAGAATTAGTGTCATGGGAGTACCTATTTATCCCATGAACTGCAGTTTGCACACAATCTCTTCCACTATAATGGTAGTGTACATCGCATTATCCAGCTCGTTCTCTCGCTGTAATCTGAGTATTATCTCGCGGATGATCTTGCCTTGATGCAGGTTAAGAAAATACCCACAACTTTCTCCTCGCTGAAAGAGTACATGGGATCATTCACCGTGCCGCTGATCGAAGAAACTTGTGGATATTATGGGTACCACATACCCATACGGCATGGTTATCCGACTAGTCATAGGGGATAACTTATATCTATGGAATATGTAATAGATCATGACTCGGGTATTACGTTTCCTTATATATTACGGAACGGCCTAAAGTCCTGGTTTGATAATATTGTAAAGTAGATTTAGGAAACCGATACCGTATTGGTTAAGGTTTCTATCTTGTAATCCTGCCCCCCACCCTATATAAGGTGGGCAGGAGGCCCTCTAGGGGGCATGATGACACAACTAGATCGTCAGATCAATACACGCTCGGCGGATTCAAATCCCCAAATAGGAGTAGTGTATTACCTCTCATTGAGAGGGCCTGAACCTGTCTAAATCCTTTGTCTCCGCATCCATCCACTTTTAGGTCTCGTGCGCTACCCCCTTTTATTATTGCCGAAATCATGTTTCGACAGTTGGCGCGCCAGGTAGGGGACACGTCGAGGTCCTCATCGACGAGTGTGATGGAACCAATCTCCGATGTTGTTGGAGTCACAAAGATCAATCTCGGCGAGATTCAACGATTTAATCTCCAATATCACCGGCTCATGGATTGGTGGCGTCGCTGTGTAGCCGACTGCTCGTGAGCCTACTCCGGGACGCTTTGGCCGAGTGGTTAAGGCGTATGCCTGTTAAGTACATGGAAGAATTAATCTTGGCGATGGACCTAATCACTGTTGCCGCCGAATTCTCTATTTGATCGGCAAGACCAGCAGCCAATTTTCCAACACTACCGGGTTTAATCTTCCAACGACTCCGCAACCCGGCTGCCGGCGTGTACGTCGACTGATTAATTCGGCGAGACTGATTTTGCCAAGATCAAATTGACCTTCAGGGCTTCAAGTCTGCCGCGGTGGAGCCGCTGCTGCCCTTCCACCTTCCATATTTATGAAGTCGCCGGAGCCGGATATATAGCAACATGATCCATACACAGAACAGGAGAAAAAATCAAGTTCAACTTCAGTATTTTCTTTTCATCTGCCAGTGGAATCTGTTGCCATTGGAATCATCTTCTTATCAAATCGATCTACAAAGAGACGCCAGGTTTCTCGTTCCAATCTGTTGCTCTGTTAGATTAATTTCTAAATGCAGATTGATCTGCTATGATATTGCTTTTGCTTGCAGTATCGTCGTCGTTGCCGATCCGATTGGTAGCCACGCGCGACTTTTTCTGGAGCGGCACATGCGCGGCCGAACGGTCTCCTTCAGGTCACGCCGTTTGCTGTCACCGCACGGTTCGATCGGTTGTGCGCCGCGAGCTGCGTGCGAGGTGGCGCTAGCACGTACGCTTCGCTCGACGTATGGAGTTGGTGTGATCGGACGTCTACAGTACAACGGCTGAGTAGGAATCCGTTGCCGACGATTCAGCCGCACGGAGCTGTCGACGATCCAGGCGCCTACACATATGCATCTCGCATGCAAGCTTGACAACGGTCAACCAACAAGAATATTCTATTTAATTGATATACAAGAGCATATACAGTAGCATGCACGCATATTTGTTCTTGTTTTCTAATCAAACTGATTTGCTTGTTCGCATGTATTCACATATCCAACGAGGACACAACTAAAGCTGGGCTCAATCTGACCGATGTGCAGCGCCGGCTGCTTGCCATCTTCCTTTGCCGAAGATGATCTTCTACTTTCATTGCCGGTCGTCTCCGTCATCGTTAATTAGTGCCCTAGCCTTCGTGGCTGACCTATTCCATCGCCAATATTGATGGGTGTCCACGTCTTCACCATTGGCCCGCTTTCGACGTCGCCGACTGGTGTTTTTGCCTATACGGTCGGTGGACTCCGCCGCCGCTGATGGGCGTCATCGTCATCTTCACCGACCGGCCGCCACGTCTGCCGCCGACTGGTGCTTTCGCCTTCACAGCTGGCCTATTATGCCGCTGTTGATGGGCGTCTACGTCTTCACCGACCGGCCGCCTCGTCCGCCGCCGACCGGTGTCTTCGCCTTCACAGCTGGCCTATTATGCCGCTGTTGATGGGCGTCTACATTTTCACCAACCGGCTTGCTTTCGCCGCCGCCGATTGGTGCCTCCGCCTACACGGCTGGCCTATTATGCCGCCGCTGTTGGGCGTCTACGACTTCACCGCCGGCCTGCCTCCGTCGCCGCCGAGTGGTGCCTCCGCCTACACGGCTGGTCTATTATGCCGCCGCTGTTGGGCGTCTACGACTTCACCGCCGGCCTGCCTCCGTCGCCGCCGAGTGGTGCCTCCGCCTACACAGCTAGCCTATTATGCCGCCGCTGTTGGGCGTCTACGACTTCACCGCCGGCCTGCCTCCGTCGCCGCCGAGTGGTGCCTCCGCCTACACGGCTGGCCTATTATGCCGCCGTTGTTGGATGTCTACATCCTCACCGTTGGCTCACCTTCGTTGCCGTCGACTGGTGTTTCCGCTTACACGGCTGACCTATTATGCCGCCATTAGTGGGCATCTTCGCTTTCACCGTCGACCGCCTTCGTCGCCGCCGACTGGTGTCTTCATTGTTATTGATGGACGACTTTGTTCCCACATTGGCCGCTTCTGCCATCACCAAGGGGAATATTACAAAGCTAAGTCATCATTTATTTTATTCTTTATATGATATTTTTCCTTTTCCTCTGCCTCACTACACCAATTGGTCTTCCATTGAGTAGTGAGTCGGGGGCTACAGATGTTATATCATATTTTTTATAATATTTATCTTGATTGCTTGCGACATAATCTGAGTACAAAAGTACCTGTCGAGTTATGGAGTTCTATCTTCCTATGCTTTCCGTTTGGTTTGCCAATGGATGGTTGCCTTTGGGCCGATTCCTAGCACCCGGGGGCTCGTTGGATGGACCGAGTAACGCAAGGTGCTAAGTATTATTCGGAATAAATCAAAAGCATAGAGATGAGATAAATTTATTTTCTGCTCTTAATAATTGCAAAAGTACCCGAGTAGTAAATTCTGATCCGTGAAACTTTGTTCCATTAATGACGAACTCATGTCACTCATATGCATGTTTGGGAAGTGCCTAGGCCGACTCCCGGTGCTTGATGGTTATGACTAGTCGGACAGAGTGTTTAAACGTACAGAGTCATCTGCTCGGGGAAATCAAAATTGACAAGAGGAGAAATACATATTTATAAATATTTTAAAATACTTGATTTTTTTCTCGAGTATTATATTTATATATCAGATACTACTCATCCTATATGTTTGTTCTGCAGGATCCAGATCCAGATATGCATAAAAGGGATTCATGGCTTTAAGCTTATCTCTTACGCTCCAGGAATGGATCAGTCAGAACATCACCGACCGGCTCGCCTTCGTCGCCGCCGACTGGTGTCCTCGCCTGCACGGCTGGCCTTTATGCCGCCGTTGTTGGGCGTCTACGTCTTCACCGACCGGCTTGCCTTCGCCGCTGCCGATTGGTGCTTCCGCCTGCACAGCTGGCCTATTATGCCGCCGTTGTTGGGCGCCTACGTCTTCACCGACCGGCTTGCCTTCGTCGCCGCCGACTGGTGTCCTCGCCTGCACGGCTGGCCTATTATGCCGCCGTTGTTGGGCGTCTACGTCTTCACCGACCGGCTTGCCTTCGCCGCCGCCGACTGGTGTTTCCGCCTGCACGGCTGGCCTTTATGCCGCCGTTGTTGGGCATCTACGTCTTCACCGACCGGCCGCCTCGTCTGCCGCCGACTGGTGTTTCCGCCTGCACGGCTGGCATTTATGCCGCCGTTGTTGGGCGTCTACGTCTTCACCGACTGGCTTGCCTTCGCCGCCGCCGACTGGTGTTTCCGCCTGCACGGCTAGCCTTTATGCCGCCGTTGTTGGGCGTCTACGTCTTCACCGACCGGCTTGCCTTCGCCGCCGCCGACTGGTGTTTCCGCCTGCACGGCTGACTTATTATGCCGCCATTGTTGGGCGTCTACATCTTCACCGACCGGCCGCCTCGACCGCCGCCGACTGGTATTTCCGCCTGCACGGCTGACTTATTATGCCGCCGTTGTTGGGCGTCTACGTCTTCACCGACCGGCTCGCCTTCGTCGCCGCCGACTGGTGTCCTCGCCTGCACGGCTGGCCTATTATGCCGCCGTTGTTGGGCGCCTACGTCTTCACCGACCGGCTCGCCTTCGCCGCCGCCGACTGGTGTCCTCGCCTGCACGGCTGGCCTATTATGCCGCCGTTGTTGGGCGCCTACGTCTTCACCGACCGGCTCGCCTTCGTCGCCGCCGACTGGTGTCCTCGCCTGCACGGCTGGCCTATTATGCCGCCGTTGTTGGGCGCCTACGTCTTCACCGACCGGCTCGCCTTCGCCGCCGCCGACTGGTGTCCTCGCCTGCACGGCTGGCCTATTATGCCGCCGTTGTTGGGCGCCTACGTCTTCACCGACCGGCTTGCCTTTGCTGCCGCCGACTGGTGTCCTCGCCTGCACGGCTGGCCTATTATGCCGCCGTTGTTGGGCGCCTACGTCTTCACCGACCGGCTTGCCTTCGCCGCTACCGATTGGTGCTTCCGCCTGCACGGCAGACTTATTATGCTGCCGTTGTTGGGCGTCTACGTCTTCACCGACCGGCCGCCGCATCCGCCGCTGACTGGTGTCACCGCCTGCACGGCTGGCCTGTTATAACGCCAACTGATGCTACCTTCTTCACGGCTGGCTACATCGCTGTCACTACTAATAGGCATCAGTGTCTTCAACACAAGCTGCCTACGTTTGCCATGGCTGCCGACTGGTTTCTTCACTTCCATGGCTGCATGATTCTGCCAGTGTTGATTGGCCTTATCTTCTTCACCGCCGGTCGTCTCGTCTGCTGCTGACTAGTGCCCTCACCTCTACGTCTGGTTTATACAGCTACCACTACTGATGGACATCATCGTCTTCCGTTGCCGACTGGTTATGCCGCCGCCGACTAGTGCTTTTATCTTCACAACCGCGCGTCTTCGCTACCAGTTTGCTTCTGTTGCCGCCGACTCGTGTTCACTTCATCACGGCGATGCAACTTTGTCATCATGGTGGGGCGACTTCATCTTTATTATCTTCGGCACTGGCAAACTCTATTGCTGTTACTTCGCAAGTTTTACTACTTCACCAACCACGACGTCTTTGTGAACCTCGACATCTCGGCATGCAATGCCATGATATTTTACTACAACAAGTGATTCTCCAATATTCAGGATTTCTACTTGGACACCTTCAACACATATCTTCAATCAAGCAATGACTACTCGACGACAAGAAGCTATAATTCTCGACTCTATGTTCAGTTGTTTCCCAACTAACCAAAGAGTCGGGGGCTACACAAATATAAGGCTCAAAATTTGACAAATTTTATGTCAAGCTGAAGAAATCAATTAATCAGCCAATGAGTCAACTCCAGGAGTCATTATCTTCATCTTTGCTTCGGAACAGACATTCTACTTCAACAACTTCAAATATTTCGGTTTAGACGAGTTGGGCAACAACATCAACTCTCCTCCAATTATTTGTCTTCACGGTTGGCCTACTACGCAACTGCCGATAGAGGATCTCATCGTTATCATCGGCTGCTACATCGCTATTGACTGGATCACCGACATCGTCATCTTCATCAACATCTTGTCAAGCCTCATCAACATAGCCAACTCTGCTGCCGTTGATGGGAAACTTCGTCATCATAGTCGGCTATCTCTGTTGCCGTTAATCATCATTACCGTTGGATGCGTTTGTCGCCGCCGATTATTTTCTTCATCTTCATGATTGGTGGATTTCGCCATCACTGTTGATGCGCGTCTACGTCTTCATCGTCGGTTTGCTTTTGTCATCACCGACTGTTCTTTCGTTGTTGTTGGGCGCCTACATCTTCACTGCTAGCTGACCTGACTGTTGCCGACTGGTTTCTTCGCCTCCATGGTTATGCAACTTCATTACCTTTGATTGGTGTCACTGTTTTTACTACCACTGACATCTTCCGTTACTTCTGATGAGCAATTTCGTCTTCATGTTGGTCATTTCATCTCCATACCGACTGCGTCAGCTATTGCCAATAGACAATTTTGACTATGACAGAAGGACAAGCTATATGCTCAGGGGCTCATCAACTCAAGCGTGAGGATTATATCTCCAATTTGGACTTGTTCCGGATACATTCCACATGGATTCATAGTCATGAGTCTATTTTCTATGCTCAAAGACTGGACCAATTATTATTCCCCGTAAGGGCTATCAACCGAATACTTGCGCCAGTCGGGATTCAATTATTATATTTATTTTGGAGTATCCCATAAGGGATAATCATTCAGATCAGAAGCTATTCATATGAGCTACACTTGGTCTATATTACCCAGAAGATTTATTACTCAGGAGCATGTTACATGCGTCATCCTTTAAAGGGTGTCGAAGGCATATTTTTTGGCCTAGGCCTAATATGTCTGCAGCCCATATTTTCAGGTGTGGCCTGTCACGTTCTTTTAGGGACTTAGGCACTTTTTGCTTAGGCCAAAGTGCGCGTGATCAAGTGCCCAATACCTTAAAATCCTTTTATACCGCAGTTACTTAACTTTTTAGGAGTTGGTACAATGCATCTTAAAAGGTGTCAAACAGTAAAGCTTTATATAGCTGGCCCGCTGACTTTTTTATATAGTCATGGTGCTGTTTGGGTTTTTAAGCAATTGATTGGATACAATATCATTGCTTTTTGCCACGTAAGTGTGCATTTTTATTGACCAATATTATGGCTTAGGCTGATTATATATTGTGGTCATTTTTTTAGGCGGTTGGTAAATCCTTTATGAGTTTATTTACTCGGATTTTACACCACATATGCCATATATTTCCAGGTGTGGTGAAACCATGTGTCTTCTAGGGACTTAAGCACATCTGTTAAAGCAGTGTGCGCATGGCGTATGCCCAATACTTTGGAAATTTCTTTATTCACAATATACAAGCTTCTTTATAGCTATTTTTCTATATCACTCATCATATTTTACAAAGCAGTTGGTATATCACTCGGATCATGTTATTTGGAGGATTCACACCGCATATGCTATATATTGATATCAAGTCACTTGGTTGATTACGATTATCAAAACCACTCGGTTGGTTGAATTATTTATTCCTTGACTATATGCTTGGTTTGTTCAATTAACCACATTGTCAGGGGCTACATCTATTAGGTGCATCTAGTCGGTGCACCTGACTTTATTTTCCAGCCCTCCACAGTCTTCAGATTTGGTAAAAGTACTCGGGAGACCATGACAAAGATGATTGAAGCACTCGGCTTTGGAGTATTCTGGTTCGAGAGAAGATTATCTTTTCGACTGCGAAGGTCTCAGGGGCTACTGTGGATATTATGGGTACCCCATACCCATACGGCATGGTTATCCGACTAGTCATAGGGGATAACTTATATCTATGGAATATGTAATAGATCATGACTCGGGTATTACGTTTCCTTATATATTACGGAACGGCCTAAAGTCCTGGTTTGATAATATTGTAAAGTAGATTTAGGAAACCGATACCGTATTGGTTAAGGTTTCTATCTTGTAATCCTGCCCCCCACCCTATATAAGGTGGGCAGGAGGCCCTCTAGGGGGCATGATGACACAACTAGATCGTCAGATCAATACACGCTCGGCGGATTCAAATCCCCAAACAGGAGTAGGGTATTACCTCTCATTGAGAGGGCCTGAACCTCTCTAAATCTTTTGTCTCCGCATCCATCCACTTTTAGGTCTCGTGCGCTACCCCCTTTTATTATTGCCGAAATCATGTTTCGACAAAACTCGTGCTGATTTCTGCTCTGCACTGGAAGGCATCAAGGCATCAGAATTTCGTGACATATGTGCAAGATAGTGTGAGTACAGAGATGAAGGATGCTAGAGCTCAGTGTCTTCAGAAGCTAAAACACCTATCTGATCACTTTGAACTTCCGAACATTTTCGACAAGCGTTCGGTAGAAGATTTCCTAGTCCGGAACACCAAAAGCATACTCTGCAGTCTGCACAAGCTTCGAGCTCATCCCGTCTGCACTACCTGCCAGAAGCAAGCCCGTTCGATCTCCTTGTCGTCGACGAGGCAGCACAGCTGAAGGAGTGCGAGTCACTGATACCTCTTCAGCTCCCTGGCGTTCGTCACGCCGTTCTCATCGGCGACGAAGTGGTGTCGGCGGCGGGCGAGTGCGGGAAGAAGCTGGGGCGGCGCCGCCGCGGGAAGAAGTTGTCTTTGGCGTCGTGCCCGCTCCGCCCGCCGCTGCCCCTATAGCAGGCCAAACGGGCGGTCCGGCCCAGCACGGCATGGCACACTGACGGCACGGCCCACTAGGGCACGGCCCGTTAGGCACGGCTCCTGTAGCGGGCCGTGCCGTGCTGGCCCACGTGCCAAGGCCTCGGCCCAAGCACGGCCCAAGGAGGTGCTGGGTCGTGCCGGGCCGGCACGGCTACTGTAGCGGACCGTGGGCTGGTAGCCGGCCCACTAGTACATGTGGCCTATAAAAATTGAAATTTGAGGGGAAAAAAGAAAAAAAAGGCAGAAAAAACATAATATAAAGGAAAACATTATAAATATAGGATAAATGTGAGGAAAATTTAGGAAATATATCATAAAATATATGGTACAAATAGGATAAAATGTGGAAAAAAATAAAAAATATGAGAAATATATGGGAAAAATTAGAAAATCGTAGGAAAAATAAATGAACCGGTGGGCCGTGCCATGCCTGGGCCGTGCCATGCCGGCACGCTAAAGTAAACGTGTCGTGCCGTGCTGGCCTACGGGCTGAGGCGTCGGCCCAAACACGGCACGGGATAACGGGCCATGCTGGCACGGCCCACAGGCTGGCGTGCCGTGCCGGGCCTTGGCCGGCTACAGTACTGCTGTGCTCGGGCCGGCCCGGCTTGGCACGGCCCATTTGGCCAGGTATAGCTGCCCCACGCTCATACACTCCCACCGGTGGCGCGAGATCTGTGGCCAAAGACGACGACGGCAGCGGCGTCCTCGCTCTCCCCGTCGGCGCCATCTTCCTCTCCCGCAGCGCGGCTGCCCGCCGCCCGTTTGCTCCGCTAGCCGGCCGCTCCCCGCGCCGTCGCCCGCTCCGCCCACCGCTCGCCCGGTCCTCCGGCAGGCCCGTGCGGCGGGTGCATCTGCCGCCGGCCGCGCGCCGCCGCCTTGTGGGTCTCGTGGGTGGCGGCCGGCGTGGGAGCCCGCGAGCCGCTCCTCCCCCCACCGCCGCCGCGTCGCCCGTCGCCGCCATCACCGCTGCCACGTCGCCATCAAATTGGAGAGAAGTGAGAGAGAGAGAGAAATGAGGGAGAGAAGAGGGGGAGATAGATGACCTGGCATTCTGACATATGAGGCTCACATGGGTCCCACGCTGACTCAGTCGCCACGTCAGATAAAACCGGGGTCAAAACCACCGAAGGATCTAATGTAAACGATTTTGTTAGTTAAGGGAGGCTTTGTATCTGGTTTTGCAGTTGGGGGACGATTTTGTAACTCGATGTCAAGTTGAGGGACCTTCGGTGTACTTTTTCCAATAGTTATACTAAGGGGGAGGTGTAGAATAGAGCTGTCCTATCTCTACTATTATAAAAATTGAAGATGTTTTTGTTGGTCCGTTTGGTACGTCATCCTAATCCGCTTAGTGTTCCAATTAAGTTGCATCGTCCCTGTTCCTTAACAGCGATCACCCGTGTCATAGCCCGTAAAAAAAAACCTTAACTACTTAAAAAATTCACAACTTTATAATAGTCACATCCCGATTCAACCGTCTCCGACAAAAAAAGCCATCCGGAAAAAAAAGCGGAAAAGAAGTCCGACTCCCAAAAAATAGCGAAAATAAAACGTCTAAAAAAATAAAAAGGCCAAAAAATCACCTTCTGAAAAAAAAAAACTGAACGCCAATAGTTTCCTAAAATAAAAAGGGCCAAAAAAAATCCATCCGACTTACAAAACAGCGAAAAAACAAAAAAAAGATCCATCCGTAAAAAAGAATTTAAAAAGCAAAAAAGCAACTCCGATTCCAAAAACAGATGGCAAAAAAGTCCTTAAATAACGATAAAAAAAAGCCGTAAAAATCGCCTTCTAAAAAGAAAAAAAAAAGTAAAAAAAACAACACGTCCAATTGTCTTCAATTGGACGTGTATAATACACATGCATAGTGTTGCATTGCATCAGTTCGACAAAAAAAATTACATGGCATTTACACCATTTTACAATCAGACAAAGTATGCAAGATCGCCTGCCGTGGGCGCCGATCTATGATGACTTGGGAATTGGGATTCAGATTGGGTGACATAGGGTGGGCATGTCACCAGGTGACACAGGGTGAATCTCGGTCCTCCAAAACAAATCCAATGGCTGAGATTCATCCACGACATCACGAGTTAAACTTTAACTCGCAGATTTACTCAGGAGTTAAAATTTTACTGGGAGTAAACTTTCAGGAGTTAAAATTTTAATGGAGTTAAATTTTAACCCGTGATGACATGAATGAATCTTGGCCGTTGGATTTGTTTTGTAGAGCCGAGATCTATCCTATATCGCATTGTGACATGCCTACCTTATGTCACCCAATTTGAATCTGATGGCTTGTTTCTCGGTAGTGAGGGAAACGACCGGAGCAGATCGATGGAGGCTCGGACGATATAGTAGTTATATATATATATATATATATATATATATATATATATATGACACCTTAAGGTGCTACCTATTAAACAACACCTGACACAATGATCAGACCCACTAACTGTGCGCACACCCCACCCCCATCCTGAACCCACCCACGTTGACCTAATAGTTAATTTTTGACTACTGCACGTCCGCCTGATTGCCAACTATATGTGCTGACAGTTTTCAATAGTAATTTGTTAACTATTCATATGGAGTAATTATTTAACTCTATTTAACATTTTTAGTTCAACTAGAGTTTTTTTTTTCAATACGTGTCAGACGACATCTTTTTTTACTCTACATGGTGTTAGCTTACTAGTTATGTTTTAATTCAAGTTAGCATAACCATCCGCTCACTATTACGTGCCACAGATTTTATAATTTTATTTGTTTGTTTATGTCATAAAAATACTTTTTCTTATTATATTTTGTTCTCACTATCCAGAGTAATTTTATCACTATCGCAAACCACCACGTAGTCCTGCCAAGGCAGCGTCATCCCACATCCATGATAGTAAATTTTTTACCTACCAATATACTGAATATATAACCCTATTGGCACCCTAATCCAACCTGTTCCCATTCACTCTCCAATCTCCATCCTTTTTTTCCGGATCTGGGGGCAGTCGGCAGCATCATCGGCCACCGGGGCGACAACCTCTCCCTACACCAGCGACGTGGTTTGCTCCAAGGGAGTGAGCCTAGGTGGCAGCTCGTGGACAGAGACGGCGCACTGCTGGATCTGACTCCTCTCCTGTGTTGCGACGGGCGAGGACGGCATCAACAGAATCAGGGGCATAGAGGAAGCCTGTCCTGGTCGTCGGCGTCACCTTCCGCCGACGCAGCCGTGCGCGGTAGTCGGCGAGCACATCCGCGCGTTGCCCCTGATTTTGTTGTGTAATTTTTGCACGCCGTTTGTGGTCGTCGTCCACCTTCAGTGAATCCTGATGGATACTGCTGCGTGCCTTTTTTAAGCTGTAAAATGAATCTTCGTCCTTTTTATAGATGTGTAATTTTTTTCCTCACATTATAGATGTGTAATTTTTTGCCTCACATAATGACGCGGCACGGTACGGCTGCGGGCGCGGTGGTGACGGGCGACTATGGGCGGGAGAGACGCGGCAGTTCCGCCTCCACCGCCGAGTGGCGGCGTGCGCGGCGTCAGCGGATCCGGCACAGCATGGCTGCGGGCACGGCGGTGATGGGCGATTGCAGGCGGGAGGCGAGGAGGCAGCACGCCGGCACATCCGGTCGCCGCTCCTCGCCCCACGCGCGCGGATCCGGCTGCGGTGGGGCATATCCTGCACAAATGCAGGCGGCGTGGCAGCGGATCCAGTGTGGATCCTGCACTGGTGACGGCGGGCGCGGCTGTGACGGGCGACTACGAGCGGTAGGCAAGGCGGCAGCGGATCCGGCCGCTGCTCCGCGCCCACGCGCATGGCATGACCTCCGTGGCGGCCACCTCCACAACGCGTCGCCGTCGATGTCCGGAGCAAGCGCGAACGAAAAATTAACTTATACTTATAGATTGTGTGGATGTATATGGAGTAAAAATTTTGTTGTCATACCAAGTTAATTTATTACTCAGTAAGGATACCAAGTTAATTTTTTACATAGTCTCCCCATGTTTTTAAGCTTATTAAGCTGCATCCCATGTAAAAAAACAAGGTTTCTAATGAATATGTAAAAACTTATACGTATTGGGATGCATTTTTTTATAACAACAAATTACAAAAAAAATGCAAACAATCATCTCTGTTAACAAGTATGCAAAAGCTAACTCACCCAAAAAATGACTTGTTTGTGGGAGACGGGTATTGTAAAAAAAAAACTGAATTTGATCATCAAATATTATAATTTCAAAAACTAATAGTAAACTTTTAACTCCCAAACCATGTCAGTGTAACCCACAACCAAACTGTATACGGGAGTAAAAATTTTACTGACTTTGGAGAAATTTATTGAGCACCTAATATATAGGGAGTGAAAATTTTACTGAAGCATAATTTTGCTGGGAGTTAATTTAGCCCATGGTGCCACGTGTAGATTAGAAAGATGAATCTCTCGTGCTAGAGCGAACAGGGTAAAAAAAGCAATAGAAACGGAAACAACGCTCGATGAGTAATATTTTGACCGAGATGACCGGTGAGGGAGCGAAGGTGAACAGATAAACCGGACGCGGGGACTACCGTGAGTCGCTCTACGAAGCTTCCTGGCGCGCTGCATCTGTTAGTGGCGTCCTATTTGAACCTGTGAGAGAGGATACGGTGGGGTGCGGAGATGCTGGTGGGAGCCGCGAGTTAAAAATTTACTACGTTCGGGTGAGGGTCGAAAAGATGATCTGTGGAGTGCCATATAGCTACGTAGCACTTAAGGTACCATATAGTAGTTCTATATATATATAGGTAGGTAAATTAATTGGTGCTACATAGAGTATGAGTATCCATATCTATATATATGTGTATGTATGTATGTATATGTATATGTGTATATATATATACATACATATACTATATATATGTACATAAATGTATGTATGTATGTATGTATGTTTAAACTTAGGATTGAGATTATTTTTTTTTAGACAGAGGAGTAAGAGAAGGGGCGGATCCTTAATTTTGAATGTGAAAAGGGTCCGTGGACTGGAAGCTGCAGTAGTAGTATGGACTGTAACTTAGGCTGTGTTTAGATGCAGGGGAGTAAAGTTTTACAGTGTTACATCGTGTATGTCGGCACACATTTGAAGTATTACATGTAGACTAATAAAAAAACTAATTACAAAATCCATCAGTAAACCGCGAGACGAATTTATTAAGCCTAATTAATCCGTTATTAGCACATGTTTACTGTAGTACCACATTGTCAAATCATGTAGCAATTAGGCTTAAAAGATTCGTCTCGCAAATTAGTCGCAATCTATGCTATTAGTTATTTTTTTAGCCTATATTTAATACTCCGTGCATGTGTTCAAACGTGTATGTGACATGGATGTAAATTTTGCCAGGGGATCTAGGGCCTGTTTAGGGAGCTTCTAACTGCTGCAGCTTCTCCTAGAATCAGAAGCTCCCTAGACAGTCCAGCTTTTGGTCCAGATTCTGGCAAGCCAAAAGTTGTAGTTGTAGAATACAGAAAATAAACTAGAAACCAGAAGATGAGAAACCCAGCTTTTCCAGATTCCCAGAAGCTGGCTATCAACCAGCTGCTTCTCATAATCTTAGAGCTTATTTGGTACAGCTCCAACTCCTAAATTTAGCTCTAGGAGTTGGGTCTGGAGTAAAGTTGTGGAACTGCCTAAACCCAGCTCCACAACTCTAGTTCATTTTGTGAGAGAGCTCCACTCCCAGTTTTGGTGGAGCTGAAATTGTTTGGCTGAGCTCTAGCTCCAGGAGAGGTGGAGCTGGAGCTGTACCAAACAGACCCTTAAGCTCCCTAAACAGACTCTTAATTTCCTAAACATGCCCTTATCCTATATACTTATATAGTTCATCCCCACTAAGTGTAGTTAATACTATGTCTCTCTTCTCTCATTAAGCCACATCACCCCAATTATTTATCCATTGGATGATAGTTCTATGGTTGAAATTGTCATTTTTTTCTTCTCTTTTAACACTAAGTAATCTCAATCATTTTTAGGACTCAAAATTCATAATATCAATTTGTTTTAGTTTTAATATTCATATTTCATCTTATTTATACATACTATCTAACTTAATTTTTCGCAGCAACGCGGCGGTTATTCGTCTAGTTAAGACGTTGTAGCTGCTACATTGGATCTAAATCCAAATTGTAGCAAAAGTACTACACGACAGGTGTGAATAGGGATGGCAATCGGGCGCGACGGGCACAGGTAATTTCTACCCATACCCGTGCCCATGAGATTATTTGTGCCCATGGGTATGCCTGTTACTACATGACGGGCAAGGATTGTTGCCCATGCCCATCGCCCACGGACGCCTTGTGCCCGCGGGCGTGCCCGTTTACCCGCCACAACAAAAGCAGTGGAAAAAAGTCTACAAACTTTTAACATCAAATATTCTCCGTCTCGGTGTGGTGTCTCTCCTCTAGCGGCGATAGAGGAAGGGGGAGAGAAATAATAAGGGAAATAAAAGGAAACCGTAGAAAACAAAGAACGCGGCTTATGTATTCTAGTGGATTTTGCTCCTAGCCTACATGTAAGTTAGATTTCACGGGTAAATAGGCAAAGCGGGCATGGGTAGTGATTACCCATACCCATACCCATTTACCCATCGGGCATAGGTTTTGACCCAATAAAAAACCCATGGGTATAAAATGGAGAACAAACCCAACCCAACCCTAATAGGGTTTTTACCCACGGGTAAACGGGCAAATTGGCATAATTGCCATCCCTAGGTGTGAACAGTGTAGAAATTGATCTGGACCATTGATCGTAAGAATGAACGGCTGAACCAGATCTCAATCCGACCAGGGACGGGGCCTCCTCGCATTTCCCCTCTTCTGCTGCAGAGGAGGTGGAGGGGAAAAGAAAAGGAAAAATCCGCCGGCGGCGGCGGCGGCCTCCGCCTCCGCCTTGAAGACCTGACCAGCCGCCGGCCAGCATCTCCATCCGCCCTGCCCTGCGGCTTACACCGGTGAGACACTATGACTATGATCTTCTCTTCCAGATCCAACTACCTTGTGCTTTGTACTTGTATAGTATAGATGCGTTCCTAGCACACGTGACATGCCAACAGGTGGCCTTTTTTGTTCTTCTTTCCTTGGGGCTTTGTGCAACAATGTCAATGTAGATTCGATTTGTACTCATGAGGATGATGATCTGGTGGAGAAATCTCGGGCGTATCGATCGGTTTCTCTCCACGCGGAGAAATCGTGAAACATTCACGTGCCGTGTGGTCTAAATCTTGTCATTTCGCTTGGATCCCAATGCTGTTACGCCGTTGTCTTGTTCTCCTGATGATCTTGTGTGCCTTGTGTCGGTTTATCTCTTCTCTACTATTATAAAAAGTAAAGATGTTTTTGCCATACACTTCTCTTAACTTGCAGAAACTCCTTTTCATTTGGTTTGCATTCGAGTTCTTCCTTTTTCCTGGCCCCTTGTACTAGTTGGGATACTTTGCAATCAGGTTGTCATTAAGATACCAGTCAGTATTCCTTTATAAATTTCATGTTTTGTATCCAACTCCGTTTACTCACATTATCGTCAAGACTGCCTGTACCTCTTCACATAGAATAAAACGTTTTGTTGCAACTTCTTAAAGAAAATAGTTTTTGTTGTCAGCTGATTGAGAGATCCCATTGCTGACCTGCAGAAAAAAAAACCATGTGGTGACTCAATGGGTGATTATAGTCTATAGATCCTAAACCAGGATCTATAATGAGACCACCTCTATCCTGTGCTGGTTAGAATTAATGTTTGTAGTGCATATACATTTAATGGTCACTTCGTATGACCTTGGATGCTTTTTACCCTTTTGTAGTGCATTAGCTTGTACTAGTCACCGACCCATTCATCCACACGAGCAATCTGTCTTAATGAGATAGTATGCACGTGCGAAAACAGCTTTTGTAACCAACTCAGACTCATATTGCAGACCCTAGATACTTCCATAGAATTTGAATATAACCCAACATGTTAATCTGGGACATCTGTGCAATATAAAATTTAATCATTCACTTCTCAAAAATACTAGTTATGGTTTGCACTTCTTGTTTCAATTTGGCTTCTCAATTATGCCGCTGCTAGGAATTGACATAGCAACTGCATAACATTTGATTTATTCAAAAAAAAAAAACTGCATAACATTTGATAGATGTACACATTGAAGTACAAGCAGGGAAATCTTGTAGTAGCATATTATAATTCCATGATATTAACCCAGGATATCAGGTGTTTATGGTTTGTTTCTTTTCTAGCTTTATAGTATGTATGTGTCCAAGCTATGATATTCATACAAATTGCTTCATAAATAAATGTGTTATGTTGGAATGGCATTTTTTTCCAGATTTCTATACCACAGAAGATTGCTACGCCAGCTTCCAGAATAACCATCATGGGTGAACCATTAAGAACTCTTCAAAATGGTATTTTATTTGTACTTTTGCTACTTATACAGTTGTACTGAGCCATGGGGTAATAAGTTAAGATAATCCTTTTTTAACTCTTAGATAGTCTTAGAGAAATAGGATGTGCATAATTAAGACTGAATCAATTAATCTTATCTCTAATTCAGCATTTTATTTTATTTTTACTTCAGATCAATCAGAAGCTAAGGATAAGGGGAACAAGGTACAAATATTCTATTATGTATATGTCGCCTTATTCATTTATTGGAACCAGTCAATTTTCTGTGGATTTCAATGGTCTGCATGGTTAGTTAAGTCAAACCTCTGTATCTGAAATCTGAATAGTCTGTGGCCTTCACACACTTGCCAGTGTTCAAAGGCATGAAATGAAACACCTATCATGGTCAAACATAGAAACAGCCGGTTGCTAGACATCTTGGGTGCATTTGCAATCCTATTTTAAAATGTTGATACCTTTTTATGCTGAACCTCTTCACCCCACAAAATTTTGCAATTTGCAGATAGATATTAAGTACGAGCTGACTTCTGCAATACTGAGTCTAAAGCATCAACAAGCATCTGGCAGGTTGAAGATGCCTTCAAGACTGCCAGCAAGATATCCCCATAATGTGGGACATTGTGCAGAGCTTATCATGAATTTGGGCATTGGAGAAGATGTTCATTGCTTAAATGTAATGAGATCGTGTAACCATGAGAACATATTACATCCTGGAATTATTAAGGAAGTTATCATTGGTGACAGCTCCTTTAATGTGGCCTGGATGGAGCGTTACACTCGTGTGTTATCAGAATATGTGCAATTGCTCCTGTCAACAGCTCGGTTTCATGCCCCCGTTGGTGCAACTCTCTTACTTCCGTCACCCCATCTCCAGATGGTTTTGAGGTCTGTTTTGTTGGCACTAAGTTGAGTGAAGTTAAAATTTTGAGAGTAGTGCTTCCGTGAATGATTTTGTAATGTTGTTTCAGAGGAATATTTGACGGGATGGAACAGCTGTTTCTCAACGGGTATTATCATGGGAACTTTTCTCTAGAGAACACATATTGTTTCCTTGAATGTTCTACTCCAGTCGTGAAGCTCACAAATTTTAGAAAGAAAGGTAATATACAATTAACTTCATTCATATTTTCATACTTCTTTGTCAGTTGTTTCTCACTGGATGCCTTTTAATACTATCATGGGGTGAAGAAATTTCCTGATTTTTTTGACAGGAAACAGCAGAGAGCTATTAACACAAACATTTTTTCTTGGAAAATTATCAAGTAAATTGCTTCATTTATTCATTTCCTAGTTCATATTAGTGGCTCTAAAATATAAGTATGTATATCTAACTCCCTTGCTATGACCATCTCAGGTAAGGCACTTTTATCTACAGAATGCACATGTGTGTCTGTGCTTTGCTTGGGGTGGGGGGGGGGGGGTGGGGGAGGTCTGTTTCCCTTAGTTGTTGCAAGCTAACTGCCGTTTGTACCGAACTACTGACATGACTGGTTTCTAATCACTATATCAATGTTGCTTGTTTTCTGTATTTTTCTGATCTCCATGGAATTGAAATATTAGGAGTACTAGTTTGTTTAGAGCAAGTGCATTTAGAGGAGGGTGAGGGTATAGCTGCCAAGTTTGCTTGCCATGTGATTGGAATTACCTTTATCTGTCGAAAGGTCTGGTGGGGATGCATGTTGTTACCTGGCATTATATCCTTGACGGAATTGATAGTGTCTGTTGGGCATAATGGGCGAAACCAGAACGATATTTACTTTTGAAAATTAACTTCAGGCCCTAGTGTTCTTTACAAAAATAATAATGAAATAAATCGATGTTCCTTTTGCAGTTCCAGAGCAAGCTATGACCTGGGGTGTGGAGGAGGTGCGGAGTGATCGATATTTGTCCATAAGCTGCATTGAGTGCGAAATTTGTTCTTTTGTTGCATGTTCTTTGGACCAGGTTGTTGGGTCTTCTCTCTTTTGTGTTTGAGTTATATAAAAGCCGATAGCTTTACGATGGTGGTGTACAAAATTCTGTGTCGGGCACATTTAATAGTATTTAGGAGACCGTGGCACAAATGCCTTTGGCAACTCTGCGTTGTAAGGTAGATAGGTGTAGATATAAAATACATTCTCACCAAATTTTAAATCCAAGCTTAACTTCGTTTGTTGCCTAATCTTAATAGAGACTAATGGGAATGCAAAAGTACTGTCTTTAATGGGCTGATTTTCAATGGCCAATGAGTAATGATTTTTCAATTAAATAAGTCCATTACTATCGCGATGAACTGGCCGCGCCCTGCAGGTGATGCTGCCCCCCAAAAACATACGCGAATATTAAGGAGCGACCTAATACCAAATAAAAGGGTGAAGCTTCAAATCTAGATTATATTGTATAGTCCACCACCTTGTGTAGCTAGCCGAAAACCCCCTAGATTTTTCTCGTGATGCTGCCCCCTGTTCTCCCTCCGGCCTCCATGAAATGGACAGAGAGCTGGCCGCCGCCCAGGCCACTTATGGGGCGATGACGGTGAGCGTCGACAGTAGGAGGCGGCGGCGCTACGCTCTTAATCCGCTTAGGAACAAGTTCACTATGACTCCCTTAAGTAGTGATCGAATTTGATTCGTATCCTTGAATCACAATATCGGATATTTCAACCTCCCAACTATTTAAATTGGTGCAATTTGACTCCCTCAGCGGTTTTGGAGGACGATTTCACTGACATGGCACATACATGACGGTGTTGACTCGGTCTTCGTTCCACGTGGAGTTGATGTGGCACTTATGTGTATTAGAATTAAAAAAATATGAGTGGGACCCATTTGTCATTCACACACAAAAAAAAATAAGGGCCCCGAGATCAAAAAAAATAATAATAATGAGGGCCCCATGTTAGTCCTCTTTCCTCCATTCTTCCTCCTGACCTCCCTCTCTATCCCTCATATTTGAAAAATATTTGAGGGAACCAAAATAGACTTACTTCAGCCTTATAAGGCCCTGTCCAAAAAGAGAGGAGGGAGATAGAATAGCCATATTTCAGCTTTATAAGACACAACCCAAATAGATAAGGGAGGTCAAATAAACTTATTCTATAAAGAAGCAAATATATATTGTCACGCCTTCGTCCGGCCCGAGTTTTTTTGGGCTGTGCCTAGGCTGTGGGTAGGTATGACCCGGCCCGGCGTGTAGGTCGAGCCATGCCGGCCCGACTGACCTAGGCCGTGTCGGGCCAGGAGGCCCATTTGGACATCTATGATCTGAACAGGTCCTCACAGCTTTATTTATGCCTTCGTCAACTGTTACCTCGACTCAGATATATGGCGCGGCACAGCCACACACAGTGCGGCGGCGGCGGCGGCGTCGTCTTCGGCGCCGTCGGCTAGCTCGGCCAACCGCACCACCCTGCCGTATGGGGCGGTCCGCCTCAGGAAGGCTTCAGCCAACGCGCCGCCGTTGTGTTTCTGTGTGTGTGTTTTTTCCTATTTTGATTCGTTTATTTTCGCTTCTCTGGTGTCTAGCTTCTCTTGGAATTATACAAGCCTCATGAAGATCTGGGAGCTTAATTAGATCTTCCACTCTTTGATTTTTCACTACTTTAGATATCGCCATGAACAATGGAATGCAACTAGATGATATGCTGCCCAACAAGAAAATTACACATCTAGCATAGCATAAGATTGGATTCGTTGGAATGGTATTTTGACGAAAATATTTTAGTTTTGAGTGATATTCTAATGAAACCCATTTAATTGATGTTTTTCCAGCGAATCCAACCTTATGCAATGGTAGATATACAATTTTCTCGGGAAATACATATGGCTAAAGAGAGTTCATCCAATCGCACTTCTTAGATAGAGTTCACTGCTAATTGCAACAGTCGGTTGCCCACGGCAAACAAAACTACTCCAACAGTATTGTGTTTAAAACTACTTAAATACTGTTCGTGTTCAACAGTATAAAACTGCCGAACAAAAAGAAAAGTAATAGTGGTGTCCACTGTGTCTCCATCAGCATTGCGTTTTCTTAAATTGCTGCAACTCAGAAAACCTTGATCGAAATCTGTCCCTCACACTGTCAAAAGCTGCTGCTACTCCGAAAACCTTGATATTTCTTTCATTTGGCACTGACACGATCAAAACCTGTTGCTGCTGCAACTCAGAAATATACAGAACCAAACTGAGAAAAGGGAGTTACATACAAACCACTATCACAGGTATGGCTAATAAGAAAGAGAAAATGGATAAAAGAATTATGGTTTTGTTGTAGCCTCAACTAATCCGGGTCTACGCATCGTCCACCCCGAGAAGACAACAAGTCTTTTTACCCGCCCCTTACTACCCGTGTAAAAGGAGACGATATATCATGAGAAGAGGGAATACCTTACTTCGGAGGCCACCCAATGGCCTCATACAGGTTACACCAAATCCTCGGTGTCCACTTCTCCATCTTTCGAAGGAAGAAAGCGTAATCATCATTCTTCTCCTGCATTTGAAGTGTTATAAGGTACATGCTCGCATCCATTCATAATCATTCCAGTATTGTAGATGGTTTTATTTGTCTATTTGAACTTACCCGTAGATTAGAGGGCAGAGAGAGCCAATGTTTGACCAGGTTTCTGCACAATCGCAGGTAGTCATAAGGATCCAAAATGTTGTACTTTATGTCCAATCTGGTCACTTGATCAGTTATCAAGTTGTTGAGGAAGTCACTGTAGTCAGGCCATGTAAAACCAATGAGTTGCAGCTTGGATCTGACATATTTAGAATCAGACGCCACAAGTGCCTTCAAGTAACAGGCCTTTTTGTCATCATTCCATTCATCCGGGTAATCCTCTAACCACTTGACATTCCCAGCACCAATATATTTCAAAAACCTATCACAGTCAGGATGGATCTGCTTTTTAAGCCCAGCAAGTTCTACACATTTGTCTGCAACCCCTTTTACATCTTTCCACAGTTTGATCCTCTGTGCATTCTGATTACTAGCAGTAGTATTTCTTGATGTTGCCAATTGAGCTGCATACATGTTATGAAACAAATTAGTACAACAATGTTTATAAAAGTTACGAAGTACAGTAGATCACTGCATAGAAAATTCACATGTACAAGAAGGCTGAGGCACACACCTTCATAAACAAGCAGTTTAACTGTGGTAATTCCACCCTTCACTCGAACATATACATCTTCAATTCGAATCTCGCTAGGGTAAATGTTGTGTTGTAGAAGACAATCCAGAGCCTTGCTGATTCCACTACAACAATGGTTCAAATTAATAGTTAACATCAAATGACTAGAGTAACTATCTTGTCCATGTTAATGGCAATAAATTCAGTGTAACATATCTCAGGTACATGCAGTGGCAGTAAACAGAATGGGATTAAGTGCCAAACAAAAAAAAAGATGGTAATCAACTTACATAATGATTTGGCGGAATGTTGTTGAAGGGCGACTGCTGATATGTGAAGACTCAATGATTCCCTGTTGTCCTTTT
The DNA here is from genome assembly GCF_034140825.1 of Oryza sativa Japonica Group. Taxonomy (NCBI): domain Eukaryota; kingdom Viridiplantae; phylum Streptophyta; class Magnoliopsida; order Poales; family Poaceae; genus Oryza; species Oryza sativa. The sequence goes on along the minus strand of NC_089035.1, from coordinate 43,424,088 downwards.
TTGGACTTAATCCATGCAAAGAAGGGTCCCATCAACCCATGAGATGACAAATCTGGCCTCACCAGCTTCATCATAAAAATTTTGTATCGAGACGATGTTTGGATGCCTAATGTTCTTGAGAATAGCATAATCTTTAAGCATTAATGGTTTCTCTGCAGTGCCATTCTTCACCAAGCACTTTATGGTGCTTGGACCCATTATATAGGTGGCTTCATGCAGCTTGGTTGGGTTCCCGTCAAGATCCAGATGAAGTTTTCTCTGATCAATAACAAAGCATTCCCCACGAGTGCTATCCTTTGCATAAAACACAGACTTGTGTACCTCGAATGACATTGCTTATAAGCCTAAGAAGACAGTTAACTGTAAAAATCTGTCAGTATATAGTACTACTCAGGTCAGGTAGGCAAGGCTGTTAAAAATAAACTTGAAGCCATCCACAGAATAGGTTGAAATTGCCTGAACATCACTTGAATGTGTAATAAAGTAATAGCACTACTAGTATCTTGCCAGTATTGCGAAAGCAGTAGTAATCAGGTTTGCAAAACCGCCGGTAACCGGTTACTGGGCTTACCAATGGGGTTCAGTAGCCCTTTACCGGCGGTATGGATTACCAAATTTTGAGCAAATTCAAAAATTTTAAAAAAATCGAAAAAATAAAAAAAATCCATGGATGTAGTGCTTGATTTGTAGTGTATTATGGTGAAGAAATTTCTTGAAAAAGAGTAAGATAAATTCAAATTCGAGGGTAATACCAAAAGTCAATTAGGAAATAGGAAAAAGAAATAATGAAATGGGCCTAAGCTTCACTGGTCATGTGGCCCATTAAGGCCCATATGTAGAGAAAATATCTCATAGTACTCTCATCTCTCTCTATCGCGCGCGCTCTCTCTCTCCCTGCTTGAGGCACAGCGGCGCAGGGTTCCTTCATTTTTTTTTTGCATTTTTTTCATTTTGTTCTTCTTTCGGCCAAACATCTCACGGTTACCGCGCAAATACCGCAGTAACCGCCCCAAACTGCGCCCAAAACTGCGGTATCACGGTTGTTTTGAATTCAAATTTTTGAAACTGAAATTTGTGTGGTTTTTGGCGGTTACCGCGGGGGTCCGGTAACCACGCCGAAAACGGTAAGGGGAACCCATAAATAAAAGCTTGAATTGGACAATGACCGCTAGTAGATGAATATGCTCAAGCTAATTTTGGCAGGAGGAGGTGGCATAAGAACATGAGCAGAGCATATCCATTGCAGAGGCATGATATAGGGGTGGACGATTAAACTAGTAATCAGACATGGTATAAGCATATAATATATTAATCCACATGCATGGTCGGGTACTCATCAGGTATATAAGCAATCCTCATGCATGGTCAGGTCATGGCGAGTTTGGGGGAGATTGGATGAAGCTATGCAGGGAGAAGAGTTTCACAAGCACACGTGCCCAAAATAATAAAGTTTGCAAGCGGATACAGTAGATGAAAAGACTGCGCTTTTGTGCTTATATACTTGATAATTTAACCAGGAACACAAGAGAAAGCGGTTGACTTGGGTCACATATCATGGCATACATTTGGCAATCGAGCTTGTTGTTTTAATACTATAGTATCGATCGAAAGGTAGAAAACCAACCCCAGCTGATTCGATTCGGCAGACAAATTAGAAGGAACGCTACCGGGATGAACCAATATCGGAACCCAAACGGGATCAACCAAATCGGAACCCCCCCCCCCCCCCCACACACACACACACACCCCTACCACTACCGAATTCAAGCCCAAATCGGGCAGAGCAGGGGATTCCAACCAAATCTCGCGCAAAATAGGACCAAACAGCAACTGGCCCACCTAAAACAAAACGAACCGATCATCGAGCACCATAAGAGAGCCTTCCTTGTTCGTACGCACATATCATAAATACATCAAAATCACTGCTGCGCTTAGCAGTTAGCACAGGGGATGTTTGCTTGCAAGCAAATAAACCCAAACGCGGGTCAGCTGCATCGAGGATGGGAAGGAAAGGAGGTAGGTGGTTACCAGCTAGTAGCCGCACAGGAGCATACGGTGACTAGGGAGGGAGGGAGGGGCTGCCGCAAGAACGTCGCCGCGGAAGGGAAGGCCGGCGCCGGCGAGGGCGAGTTGGTGGGGTTTTGCAGGCAACACAAACCCTCGCCTCAACCCAGCTGCCTCTCACGGGCACGCGTTATATGCAATCCAAAGCTCCCTCTCTAGTCTCTACTTTGCAGTTTTGGTTTCTGAAAAAGGAAAAAAATAGATAAATAGTCGGAGTAAGTTTCACCGTGTTTTATTATCAATATTTTACTTTAGACCACCATTTAACCTACGTCATTTTAATTTCAACCGGGTAGTCAATCTTACTTTTGGACCACTCCAACTCTCGTTTTAAGTGTGTGTATACATACATACATACATACATACATACATACATACATACATACATACATACATACATACATACATACATACATACATACATATATATATATATATATATATATATATATATATATATATATATATAAGATTTCGGTTTGTACTCTTTAATGAAGTCTCACAACTATATTTTTATTGTTGCTCTGATATATAATAAGTTGATGGAGATGTATAAAATAGTTGAGGGTGATCCGAAATATCACAAAGGTAAATTTATTGGATTCATAATAGAAACATTTGTTAAAGAGTTATCCAAAATGCTACTTCCTCCGGATTCAGATAATGGTGAGGTTAAACTTTATAATTTTTTATTATGAATCATTTTTAAAATATTTCTCTTTGAAATAATTAGTCTTAAAAGCACTCTAATAATTTCTAAAAAAAGTACTTTAATAAAATCATATATTTGTTAACACTTTTATATATATTATAATAAAAAATAATGATTAAAGTTTTTTTGAGACCGTATTTTTGTCCAAAGAGACAAGTATTATCAATTCGAAGAGAGTACAATGGTAACAAAAGTTAAGTGAAATTTACTCTCATAATAATAAAAAATAAAAGAACAAAAAGTTGAGGGTTCCGGGTTTTGGGGGGGATACGGACGATCCAACGGTGGCAAATCATCCAGCTTTCCGCCTGATCACCCCTTCCCCTTCCCGTCCCGTCCGACGGACCCACCCATAATCTGGCCGTTGGTTCCAACGGTGGTGCATTTTGCACATAGATCCTTCTATTATAACATATTACAAAATTAGCCCGCCAATCAATTTATAGTCTGTACATAATATTACAGTAGCATGTACATGATACTAGAAAACTGTTTAATTTTTACACGAGTTATTTTCATTTTCATTAAAAATATTTTCCCAAAAGGACCTTTCAATGAATTTTAAATATATTATTATAATGTTTAAATGGATCAAGGTAGCATACTAATTTATATTTCTGAATGATTTTGTTGGGTTGGGTGTGTTGTTTTCTTAAAACTGTAAAAAATTCATAAAACCCAAAGTTTATTAAATAAATCCTTAGAATTTTTAGTATTAGTGGAAAATACAATGTGAAAAAGATTTCTGAGGCTTAATTGAATCATTTACGTTATTTCTGCCATTTGATTTTTCTATTTTGTTTTTGGAGTAATTTATAGATATTTTTAGTAATAATGATTGTCGACGGGGCATACCCGCGGACCATGTTATGAGGGTATTAGGGTACGTTGGTACGAGAATTTACACGATACGATATCAAACACACAGAAAAAACAAGGATTACACGATACGACAGTGATTTGGACTTCGATTATACATCAAGGTCGTTGATCTGCTCCGAGCTCTCTCCTTGATCGTCTCTACTCCCTCAGTAAAAAAAAAAAAGACAAACCCTGGATTTTCGTGTCCAACGTTTGACTGTCCGTCTTATATGAAATTTTTTTATAATTAGTATTTTCATTGTTGTTAGATGATAAAACATGATTAATACTTTATGCATGACTTATCTTTTTAATTTTTTTCATAATTTTTATAAATAAGACGGACGGTCAAACGTTGGACATGAAAATCCAGGATTTATCTTTTTTTTTTTGACAGAGGGAGTAGCATTTTGTTCACCAACCTCACTGACCTTAATGTATTATTCATGAGCCTTTCCTTGATATGCTTCGACGCCTCAGCCCTCCACGTACATCAACGAAAAGAATTGTCATGGCGTTGGCATCGCCATTGACAAAGATTAAGCTGATCAGAGAGCGAACTCAATTAACACAATTCACGGTGATAGCTGACCTGGCGCTCCCCCTCTCGCTGATATGCTGGTCCTACCTACCAGTGTCTCAGGAAATATTTCCAAAATATCTCTTTATAATAAAGAAAAACTATAGGATAAAAAACAACTTAAACACACTCAATCATGCAGTGGAACCAATGAACTGTCCTCCTTACATACCCCCGTTGTAACGCATGGACATCTTGGCTAGTCTATTTTAGGTTCAAAATTTTAGTACAGTGTCGGAGTAGTATGCGTCAGAGTCCCATCGCCGCCCGCCTCAATGTTGTCTGCCTTAGGGGCTGTTTGGATGCTTGCTTCAGTTTACCAAAGTTCTATAGCTAAGGTGTGGCATGCCACAATTTATGTGGCTAAGAAATTCTTGGCCACAAGTTAGGCAAATGTTGGCAAAGATATGTATCTATGACAAGTGGGGTCACAAAATTAAAAAGTATGGCATGATAAAGATGTGGCAATCAAGCAAACACTAGGCTAAATTGGTCAAAATAGCTTGCCAAAGTTGTGGTAAAGTATAGTCACCATCCAAACAACCCCTTAGGCCCGTCTCAAATTTGCCTCAATGGCCTGTACATGGCCGTCCCAATTTTTTCATTGAAGAAAGCAAAGCATATTCTGTCGATACCACCTATCGTTTTCTTTATTTTTGCATAGATGCTGTTCTTTATAAAAAAAATCGTCAAAATAAATTGCGGGCTTGCTCTTCATTCATGAGTTAGTTAGCTGTAGTTTTTCATTAAAAAAACAAAAGTACATGACCGTGTTTATTAACAAATTCATTTGTTATAATATCAATGGTAGTTTAATGAAAAACTTGCTACATAATATTAATTTGCAAATGTCATTTTGCACATACATCATACTCTGGATGTCGTTTTGACATATATGGTTTCTAAATTTCAATTTAGAGTATTGTTTGCAAATATCAATTAGGATATCAACGCTTTATTTGTGTGGATCTCAATTATCGAAGGATTTGATTTATTTCGTAATTTATTTTTTTCATTACAACACATTGACACTTTTGCAGTTTTGCTAGTCATACAAACTCTCTTTTATGTTTCTGCTTCGCTTTTCTTATTCATCTGCCTGCAGCTGCGCGTGTGATATTGTGATGGAATAAAGTTCACCGAAGGTCCCTCAACAGAGATTTTTTTTAAGATACTTTAACCACAACATTTTTAACCACAACATTAGAAAATATACCTCTAAACTCACGTAAACCATACACTCAAGATCCTATGACAGTATATACGGGTGGTTTCACGGACGTGGCAACCTAGTTAGAAAAAAAATAAAATTAAAAAACTACATGGAGCCCACATGTCAGTTGCACCTTTTTTTTTTCTCCTTCCCTTCTCTCTGCTCTTCTTCAGCGAGGGAGGCCGGTGGCGGGCTGAGCGGCGATAGGAGAGCTCAGCGGCGGGCAGAGCAGCGGGGGGCAACCGCTCGCTTGCCGCCAGCCTCCTAGGCCCGCCACCCTCTTCACTCCGAGCAGGCGCCATACTCCCCGCATTTTTCATCCACACCATGTGCCGGCGTTGGAGGAGGGCGGGGTGGGCGAATGTGGAGCAAGGCGACCATGGAGCGAGGCGACGGTGGTGGCGGCGGATGGTGCGGCGAGAAGCAGTGGAGGAAGAGGGGGTGAGCGGCCATGGAACAAGGGGCACTGGGCGACGACAGATCTTTTTGGAGCGTCAGCATCGTCCTCACTGCGCGCCAGCGACGACCCCTGTTATCGATCCAATCCATCAAGAACTGTCTCGCGCGCCTCTCCGCTGCAGCCTTGCAGGCCAACGCATCTTCGGCCCCGTTTGGTACGGCTCCAAACTCCAACTCCCAGCTCCAAACTCCTACTCCAGTTGAAGCTAGCTCCTATTGGAGTTACAGACCCATCAAAAGTGTTTGGCAAACTTTTAGCTCCAGATCTGAAAAAAAATGAAAAAAAAAGAAAAAAAAAGGAATCCCCGCCGCCAGGCCGCGCGCCGCCGCCAGCCGGCCAGCCCCCGCGTCGCCGCCGGCCCCCGCGCCGCCGCCGAGCCTATGCGCCGCCGCCAGCCCGCGCGCCGCCGGCTAGCCCCCGCGTCGCCGCCAGCCCCCGCGCCGCCGCCGAGCCCGTGCGCCGCCGCCAGCCCGCGCGCCGTCCGCCAGCCCTCGCGCCGCCGAGCCCGCGCGCCGCCGCTAGCCCGCACGCCGCCGCCGAGCCCGTGCGCCGCCACCGCCAGCCTGCCCGCCGCCAGCCCGCCCGCCGTCGGTTGCCGCCGAATCTTGCCGGAGAAGATGGGAGAGGAGAGAGAGGATGGGAGGAGGAGTTTAGGGGTAGTTCAATGGCATTTCTGTGTAAATACATCAAAATTTTAAAGGGTAGTGGGTCTTTTGGGGTGGAGTGGAGCTCTGGAGCAGCAAAAACCCAGCTCCACCCCCGTAGTACAAATTTATGGAGCTGCTCTGCCAACTCCGCTCCAAAAAACAGAGAATTTGTACCGTTTGGCACAGCTCCAGCTCTAGGTAAGTTGGAGTTGGGAGCTGGAGCTGTGCCAAACGGGGCCTTCATCTGAGCAACGGTAGAATTCAGAATTCAGACTTCAATATTCTCTTTTTGGGAAGGATTCAGACTTTAATCTTTTCTCACTGAAAAAAGAAAAAAAAAACTTCTAGCACTAATTTAGTCAGAATTTAGAAATCTTGGAGTACATGGAACTAATTTAATCTTGGAACACTCCTAGATCTAGTTCAGTCGAAATTCAGAAATCCTAGCACTACTACTCCTTCAGTCAGAATTCAGAATTCAGATTGCATTGTAAACCTATGATTGAATTCAGTACTACCACAGTACCACCAGCAAAAATCAGGTGTACTTTTCTTGCTATTGCTTGTACTCTGATTTTTTCAGAATGTACTTTTCTGAATTTGAGTCCTGAATAATTGGATTGAATTGGAGTACATCATTTTTTTTTGGAAACCACAAGCAACTGCGTTACTCAATCTGGAGATAAAATTGATGATTAATGTTTTGATTCCTCAGAGCAAACATCATATTACAGATTTACAGTCCCAATGCACTACTCCTACCTGTACTTCTTTCAATTACCAGTTTACCACTATTTAAAAGAATCAGAATTAATCGAGTAAATGTTCAGATCAGAGTAGCCACTTGTGTTCACTGTTCAGTGCTCTGCATATGCAGCAGATTCATAAGAAATCAGCCTGAGAGAAACCTGGAAAAAAAAATCAGCCTCCTTTATTGCACTACAATTTCACAGTTGTATTAACTTTACAAGAGTACTGTTGTTAACTTTACAGGAGTACTTCATACAAGAAATCACAATGTTAAGTTTACAAGAAATCATAGTTCACAAGAAACCACAATCAACTCGGAATTATTCCTGCAGGTGATTTTACACTTCCTTGCAGGGCAACATTCTGTGCAGCTTGTCCTCTTTGTTTCGCAGCTTCATTGCAGGGTTACGTTCTGCTAATTTTTGACCTGTTAGTCTGTGGAAGTTCGCGACGTCGGCCCTGTTTGGATGCTTCAGCCTATTAAATAGCCCTCCGAAATCTTACTATTTAGGAGTATTAAACGTAGATTACTGACAAAACTCATTCCATAACCCCTAGGCTATTTTGTGAGACGAATCTAACGAGGTATATTAATCCATGATTTGCTACAGTGATGCTATAGTAATCATCCGCTAATCATAGATTAATATACCTTGTTAGATTCGTCTCACAAAATAGCCTAGGGGTTATGGAATTGATTTTGTCAGTAATCTACGTTTAATACTTCTAAATAACAAGAATCCGGATAGCTATTTAATAGCCCGGAGGATCCAAACAAGGCCGTCGCCCATGTGGGCATACCCCATCCTCCGGTTCATGCCAAACTTCGTTGTCTCACCTACAATGCAATTTCATGGAAATTCATTCAGAGACCTGAATTCAAAGACAATTGCTTCTTAAAAATTCTTCCAATCTTAATAAAATTGGTCGTTTCGGCCGGCCAGCAAAAAAAAGTGCTTCTTAAAATGTTATGCTCCATTGAAATGCAGGAACTTTATACTCCTGAATGACATACTCAAACCAAGATCGGAGTGTCGTTTGTTGCTGCATCAAGCATTGCTGCCTATAAAGTTCAGTTCTTAAGTATTTTAGAATGAACATTTAATTAACTAGTTTTTTTCAACCATCTCGGCGTCAACCATCTGTCCCACCTACTAAGAACTGAACTATAAATTTTATGCTCCACACGCATGCTACCAACTGAGCTATGAAAATGTTCTATTAGTTGCAAGCAACTTATATACAAATTTTATATAGTTATACAATATAGTTACGCTACAATCACAATGTAGTTACACTAATGTTATATTTGAAAGTATTTTCTCAAAAACTTGTGACAGATTTTTAGATAGACCCAATATTAATACACGTTTTGATTTGTATACGGTTGTCATATAAAAAAAGATGGAGGGAGTACCAAACTATTTTGACACAATACGGTCATTTTTAAAAACTAAAAACTCCCAGGCTAGCTCCTTATGTAAAATTTGTCAACGTGTACCTGAAATCCCGTACTTTGCTATAGATGAAAAAAAATCGATATATTTGTTTTCATTTTGAAATAAACCTCATCTCCAGTATAAAACTCGATAATCACTTTGTGCCCATGCAATTCAAAATTTTGCATATAAACCGTGCCAGCACAAATTATAGTGTCATTGTTGTTTGAGACACTACTAGGTTCTACCAACAGTATTACACCCTCGTTACCAGGTCCAGCTATCTCCGCTAATGGGGGATCCTGTGTCAAAGTCTCCTCAGGACAAGTACTATGATGCGAGCAGGTACAATAGCAGGCTATAAGCCAGCTATAAACATATTTTAAAGAGAAAAGGAAGAGAGAAGAGCAGCGGGCTACAGATCTGTAGCCAGCTGCAGCACAGTCTCCAAGATGTAATGTGTGTATAACAGGTATGACCAGATATTAATAGTATAGTAAGCAACTATTGTATGAATTAGCTATTATATTGGCTATAGATGATTTGGAGCTAGTAATTGGCTATACTATTAAACTTGCTCTTAATGTGTTGCCCCTAAAAATGCCATGTAGGATTGGATGATGAGGTGGAAGTAATAATTGAGGAAAGAGAAGGTGAGCCACCCCTCATGCAAGGGCAACCTCCACACAAACCCAAAGAAAAATGAGATGAAAGAAAGAGGGGATTGGACAAACAAATAAAAAAATAATTTGGGTTAAAATGATAGAGGTGGTGTAGATGTGGTGTATTGTATATATCACCTCTTATCTTACATGGATAAAATTAGATGTGACAACTACCCCTACTATAAAACTTGCCCTCATGCTCCACTATCAGTTCATGCTCTGTTTCCAAGGAATGACCACAATCTAAGGATACTAGATCTACTGTACTTCGATTTGCACAAGTTGTAACCACCACATCCATAGAACGAACTTGTGAACTTGAAACATATGTAACATACGTCGATCACTCCAACTCACATGACATTGGCATCATCACAAAATGTTCCCCTGATCCAAACCTTGCAACATACTGCCCTTCCATTCTCATCACGTTCGTAGGTACGACATGTTCCATTTTAGAACGAACCCGATCACATAATTGTGCCCACGTAGGACTGCTCGCAAACACTAAAACACCTACTTTCATCTCATCAAATTTTCCATTTGCACTAACGGTTCCACCAGAATATACACGGACCACACGATCCATCTACATGCACAATATTCACATGCAAATCAAATACTCATTATAGAACGATACGAAGGCAGAAGCCGACAACTTATACACCAAAAAAATCACTGGATGCATGACCTTATCATCCCTACATGATCACAAAAACCTAAAAAAAATGTGTCCGTGCTCTCCCATGTCTAACCCCACTTTTAACCATATCATTCGAACTAAAAAGGTATTTTCCACTTAAATATCACTAACAGAAATGAGAACTACTCCATAATACACCCCGATCTATTCCGATCCATCCCATGAACCTCATTACCACATATTCCAACAACATTACATACAATCCTAGACATTACAAATACATGCAAAAACAAGAGAAAAGAAACCAAAAAAAGATATATACCTTACGGGTTGGGTTCCCACTCAAAAGGGCTTCACATCGAAGCAAGAACACTGGATTTTGAATGGATTTGAGGAGGGGGCGTCGGTTACTTCGCGCAGAGAGAGAGAGAGAGAGCGCAAGAACACGATAGAGGAAGGAGAAAGAAAGCGGCGGCGGCGACGGCTAGGGTATATTTCCCCCAACTATGCTAGATGGGATGGCATGGCAAGCCCAACCTCACCCCCACCAACCTCACCCCCACCACGTCAGTGCCTGTTTGACCTTGCCAACGCCAAGAGCGGTGGTGTGGCTGCTTAGTTTGGCCGCACCAGCTTAAGTGGCGTGGCAAAAAGATTTATTTTTTAAAATAAGTTCCTAGGAGGTATATTATTAAAATTATTTATTAAAAAAATCTAAAATAAAAAAATTCAAGGCCAGGACGTCAAAGAGGGAAAAAGTAAAATAAAATCTAATGTGATATGAGAAAAGGCACATATTAATAAGTTGGAAAAAAAAACATGGACCATGGTGCTATACGTAGAGTAAGAGGAAAATGATACAAAAATATAGCAAAATAAATATTTGATATATGGTAATGTTTAGCGATAGTTTCATCTTCCAACTTGAGATATTCTTATATATTCTTATAAGAATATATATCTGTATATATCTATCTCTTCCATATCTCTATATATTCTTATATATAGAAATATACTCTCCCTAGTTTTAATTATACTTTTCCCCTTTTTAATATATGACACTATTATAAATCAATTTATAACGAAGTAAATGGTTATTACATAACTCGGAGGTATTATGTACTTCGAAAATTCATATATTTTTTTCAATAATCACTTGCATGCTTTTTACCTTGGTCGTCTGCATGTCATTCGTTTTCTTTTCTTTTTTCTTTTTCTTGGTATATTGTTCAACTCACGCATCAAGTCTGCTTGCTGCCTCGCTCAACTTTTATTGACGTCTCACATTCCACGTTGTTACCTCACTCGGCTTTTATTGATCACACACTCTCTCATCAACCTTTTTCTCCTCTGTGCGGATATTTTTTTTCTTGTATTATATAAAAAAAGAAAGAAAATAAAAGCAATGCATGGGCTGTATAGTACTCATATAGGGGATGCTAGAACTGGAATAGCAAAAAGGACATATGAGACCCCTCTTGTCACCAAAATACAAAATCATTCCTCAACCAAAAAACCAGTTCTGTAAATTGAAGAGTCCGATATGTCTGATTTTTTTCGTTGAGAGATGATTTTGTATAATTTGGTGACAAGATAAAGACCTCGGATATACTTTTTTTTTAATTACAACTGGAATACCGTACAGCACTAGAAGGTCCCAAGTATAGTAGGCCGAATGGGCGGCCCGGCCCAGCGCGGTACGGGCCCACCAAAAGCACGGCCCATTAGGCACGGTTCCATAGCGGGCCGTGCCGTGCCAGCCCACGTGCCGTCCCTCCGGCCCAAGCACGGCCCAAGGGGACGTCGTGCCGTGCCGTGCCGGCACGGGCCCATTAGTGGCACGTGGGCCGGCGCCGGCCCGAAGGCACGCGGGAGGTCGAAAGTCGCGCCGTCGTCTACCGCCCGCCTGGCGCGCGACGCGTGGAGGCGAAAGATTGGAGCCGCGGCTCGCCCGATGCGGCACGGGCGCACGGCGGCGACGCAAGCGTGCATAAGAACGGGAGATTTTGACCAAAAAAATATGCGAAAAGAAAAGGAATGCATGTTGGTTGGGTGCATCAGTGCATGCATGTTTTTGACGTCGCCGAGGTCATTTATGCAGCAATACTAAGGGAGAATTAATTCAAGAAGCAATTATGATGCATGTTAGTTGGGGTGGATGCACGCATGCACTGCCTATTCGGTTCCTGTGCATGCCACACAAACTAACCATGCACGCTTGCATGCTGTAAAAAAGGAGCGAGTTTTAACTAATCTCGGGCTGCGCTGCGGTTGGTGGCTGGGGACGGCGCTACAGGCTGCGGCATGCGGCCCGATGGCTTCGGCCTCTCGTGCTGTGCCGGGCCACGCGTCGGGCCGTGCTGGCCCACGGGCTTAGGCGTCGGCCCAGGCACGGCACGCCCGAGCACGGCCCATAAGCTCACGGGCCCGTGCTGTGCCGTGTCGGTTACTGTAGCATCGTGCTTGGGCGGGCCCGACAGAGCACGGCCCATTTGGCCAGCTATATGGGAGAGAGAGCAAACGAACGGAATAAGTTCACCAGAGGTCCCTTAATTTGATAGCGAGATTTTTTGAGGTCCCTAAACCCCAAAACCAGAAATGTGTGCCCCTCAACTCTCACAAACCGTTCACGGGAGGTCCCTCGGCAGTATTTTTGCCCGGTTTTGCTGACGTGGCATACTAGTCAGCAAAAAAAATTAAAAAAAGTACGTGGGACCCACATGTAAGTGACAAAAATATGAGGTCAGATCCTACTCAGCATCCCTTTTTCTCTCCTCCTCTTTCGTCTTTATATTTGCCGCAGAGGGGAGCGGCAGCGGCGGAGCGAGGCGGCGGAGCGGCGGGCGAGCGGCTCGGAGGAGCAGAGGGGCTTGGGACCGGGCGAGCGGCGCTGACGGCGGTGTCGCCTTACCAGACGATGCACGAGGACGTGTGCGTCCTGGCGGAGGACAAGCACGTCTCGCTCATCGTGCTCCCGTTCCACAAGCAGCAGACGGTGGACGGCGGCATGGAGCCCATCAATGCGTCGCTCCGGGGCTTCAACGAGAGCATCCTCGCGTCGGCGCCATGCTCCGTCGGCATCCTCGTCGACCGCGGCCTCAGCGCCGCCGCGGCGAGGATGGCCGCCGTGCACTACGTCGCGCTCCTCTTCTTCGGCGGGCCCGACGACCGGGAGGGGCTCGCGTACGCGTGGCGGATGGTCGAGAACCCGGGCGTGTGCCTCACCATCGTCCGCTTCATCCCGCCGGGGTACACGGCGCCGGCGGTCTCGCCGCCGCAGCCGCCGATGCCCGCCGCCCACTCCCGCGCCATCAACGTCGTCCCCGAGGTCGCCAAGAGCGAGCGGCAGATGGACGAGGAGTACCTCAACGAGTTCCGGTCGCGCAACCTCGGCAGCGATGCCATCCTCTACGTCGAGCAGGTGGTGGCCAACAGCGAGGAGACGCTCGCCGCCATCCGCAGCCAGCTCGACAACGCGCACGAGCTGTACACCGTCGGCCGCCACCCCGGCGAGGCGAGCTCGCCGCTGACGTCGGGGCTCGCCGAGTGGATGGAGTCGCCGGAGCTCGGCCCCATCGGCGACCTCCTCGTCTCCTCCGAGTTCTCCAAGATGGCGTCCGTGCTGGTCATGCAGCAGTACGTCATCACGGCCGCTGCCGCCGCCGGTGGCGCTCGCCGGGCCGCCGACGGATGACCCCGTCCGGCAGTATTTGACCAACGCCAACCAGCTGCCTTCGGTGGCGATCGGCAGCAAACAGATGGGCGCCGCCGGCCGCGGCGGATGGAGCAGCGGCGCCGGCGGGTACTGACCGGACTCCGATCCGATCGAGCGCTTCGCTGTAATTGCCGTCAGTTAATCGCTCGAATGGTAGACCATTGGTCATTTAGCTTCACCCGATTTGTTGTCGTGGCTCCCCGTCCCCTCCCCGCCAGGTCCGGACACGACGCGACGGCGGCGGTGTTGTGGCTCTCCCCGTCCCCTCCCCGCCAGGCCCGGACACGGAGGGCGGCGGCAGCGGCGGCTGCTGCTCGGCCTCGAGCGGGCTCCGCCCGCCGCCGGTCTCCCTCACTGAAGTCACTGAAGAAGAGAAGAGAGAAGAGAAAAGAGGAGAAGAAGAAAAGAGTGTGCAGCTGACATGTGGACCCCACGTATTTTTTAAAATTATTTTTGCTGACTAGGATGCCACGTCAGCAAAACCGGGCAAAAATACTGCCGAGGAACCTCCCGTGAACGGTTTGTAAGAGTTGAGGGGCACGTATTTCTGGTTTTGGGGTTAAGGGATCTAAAAAAAATCTCGCTTATTCCCAAACGAACCCAACCCGACCCGATCCCGACCTGGGCACCCTTGGCGATTTGAGCTCCCAAACCAATCGTCTTCTTCGCCCCACCTCCCCTCCCCTCCTCCTCCGCCGCCGCCGCCTCTCCCGCTCCCGCTCCCGCTCCCTGGGTTCCAGATCGATCTAGTTTGGGTTTGGAGAGATGCCGCCCAAGCACCGCGGGTCCAGCCGCGGGCCGCCGCCCCCGAGCGGGAAGAACATGCCGGCCATCGGCGCCTCAGAGAAGAAGACGACTCCAAATCTGCGCCGTTTGGCCGTGTCAACCATCAACGACATCGTCGACGTATCCGCTGGTATTGACTCGACCACTCCAAAAGGTCGTCGTTTCGCGGTGCTAGGTGAACTTGATGACGATGATGATGATGTAATGGATTCGTGTGTCCCGGGGCTTTCTGGCCTCTCTGGTCCTTCCCAAGAGAAGGCGGCGCCACACAACAAGCAGGCCAAGAAGAAGAAGACATGGGTTCCACCTAGGAGGAAAAAAAGCTTCCGTTTTTCTAAGGCCCTCAACAGTCCTGCAGACCAGGATGATGATACCGAACAAGATTACAGCGTTCCAGTTGCAATCGCAACCGAATGCAATGATGCTACCATGGAGAAAAATGTGGAGGAAGCCAACCTTCTCACTCAGGAGCTGAATGAATTGGGTTTGGGAGAAGATATTAGCACTGACAAGTTCCGTGGTTACTTGCGCCAGCTGCCTCAAGAACAAGACTCTCCTGTTGATACTTCTACTCAATTGGATTTCAATCAGCTCGATGCTCAAAATGAACTCCATGAACTGTATCGTGTGAAGTATTACAAGGTTAGTTTCATTCATTCACACTCTATCCATATATCAATCAATGATCACTAGCTTATAGAGTGGATTGAGTATCCGTGCTTCCTCGGTGACACATCCTACAAATGAAATTGAGTGAATTGCACATTGGGCTACCTCTTATTACCAGAGTTACACATTGGACTAGGGGCAAAGTAATATTTTCACTTTGGACTAGACAATTTTATACAAGTTTCAGATTGGACCGGTTTTTCCTCAATCTCCGCTCTCTTCTCTTCTTCGTTGAGCTGAAGCCACTATACGTGAGCTTGAGCACTACCATGCCCTCTCTTGTATTGATAGCTAAAATTAGCATGCCAAGTGAGGTGATACGATTAGTTTAATTTGGTCATTAGCATACTGAAGTCTTCATCTTCTCCATGCTTGTGTGCTGGCTGGTGTGGAAAGAGAGCAATATGATATTTTTTTAGCACAAAACTGCACCGCCGCACAGCTCTACAGAGCAGTAAGAGAAGAGGTCCTGGTTTGGAGAGAAGCAGGAGTGTTCAAGCAGAGCGATTATTTCCTTGCAGCTCCTGGTTTTTTTTCCTTTTTTGGGGCAATGGCACACTGTCGTTTGACGGCTTGTTGCGTTTGCCCCTTTTTGACAGTCTAGTGCCGTTTTTTAACAGTACTGAATTTCTTCTCCTCTTAATACAATTTCGGTTGGTCCATTTTCGGCTGACCCGTCAAAAAAAAATTGTGTTTGGGATTGAGCTCCCTGGTGAAAGCAACCTACATACTCGAGCTCAAGAAACATTGCCTATTCCAAGCGCTGTCGTACTGCTCCCACACCCAAGCTCAAGCAGCAGCAACTTCAGCTCTACCACCATGCACTCCATCTCAGCTTGAGCACCGGTAGCGCTGCTGAACCTGTGATGATCTGCTCCTCCCTCCAGATTGGATAGGGTGACTGGAGTTTGGGAAGTGTCGTACTTTTACCTCCTCCTGTTCGTTGATAGCATAACAAGAACAGGTTGGGAGAGATGATAATAGCAGCAAAGAGAGGGACAACGGTGATGGGCTGCCTGACTTGGAGACGATGAGGGGGTGGTGCTGTCATGGGTAGTGGGCCGAGGGGTCAAGGCCCTAGGGATAAGGATAGAGTCTGTTGGATAAGATCAGAGTGAAACAAATGGCAAGGTTGTGTAGTCCAAATTGAAAATCATGACTAAGACCCTGTCCAAGCTGCAACAAGGGTAAAAATACATGACCCAAACTGCAATTTACTCAATGAAATTTAAAAAATGCTGCAACCTTTATTTTCTCTAAAATGTGCTTAACCTCAAACATTTCAGGGAGATAAGATACAATACTGATATATATGATTGACCTCCTGTTTGCATTTGCATCTAACATTATCTCATGAGTGATCTTATTGTTACAGTTGTTAGGAGATAAGATACAATACTGATATATATGATTGACCTCCTGTTACAGTCGTTACAGCAAGTGTCTGGAACTAGGAGTAAGCTGGACCATGATGAAATGATAAATCAATACCCTTTTGACATGTCTAAGCAGCTGGAGGAGGTCCTTATATGCTTTGAAAATGATGGCACACTTGATTCTGTTGATGATGAGGTCCTCTGGGAGGTTCTTAAGTGCTTTGATTACATATTTGTTTGGTACTTCCACCCTGAGTATTGCAAGCTTGCTGCACTTGTTGACTATCAACGTCTAGTCATTAAAAATGATGTATGTGATCATATATATGTTCTTGATGCATGAGTACTGTTATATATATCTTTGTAAATATTATTTTCTCAACCATGTGATTTTCCCCTTTTCTTTTTTTAGGGTTGCATGTATGCCAATTGGGATAAATATCATATGTATTTTAATACATATGATGTTGAAAAACAGTATGTGAAATATTATGGTGAATTATCAAAGAAACTTAAGGTATATATGCTTGTTGCATCATATTTATATCAAGTTAATCAAGTGTTAAAATTTTGTAACGCTTTTAAAGCATTGACTACTGACTAATAGCTTCCTTGTATTATGAAACAGTGGATGGAAGATTATGTGTTACTTGAGCGGCCATCTCTTAAGGCAAGTATTATTGTATAGAATAATTTTGCATCTTCATGTATTGTATCACCATAATAATTCTATATGTAGTGGGGAAGAGTAAGCAACAGAGGACTTTACCAAGCAGTTAAGATAGCTACTGGATTCCCCAAGATTACTGCCAGGTTAGCTTATCTTGGCTTCCATGTATGATACTTAAGTTGCACACTAGTTAATTTGATTTTAGTGGTCTTGTATATATCTAATAGTTGAATTATTTATACAATTCAGGAATTTGTATCTAGCATGAACTATGATGTTTGTTTTTTTAAGGAGCTAGATGATGTATATTTTGAGATTTGGCAGCGGGTTACCAAGCAAAAGGTCAGCACAATATTAACACTATACCCCAGCTGCACAACTAAAATTTATATAATGTAAATATATAATAGTTTATTTTGTATGTTTATAAATGTTGTATTTGCTTAGTAATGCCCGTGTTTTCTCTTTAACTATATATGTCCAGATGAGTTTCAGAGATGCAATGAAGGAAGTCTATGAACTGAACAGGTTTCCAGTACGACAACAAAAAATGAAATATGTACTGGAGATCAATGACTGCTCTCAATGGGAAGCGGAGGTAATTTAGTTGTGTTGTTCACTGATGATCTGCAAAATTATAATGTGGTATTCTCATTATCTTGTCATTCATCTCACCTTCTTTTTTCCCTTTCCAGTTTCATACTTGTACGGCTTGCATTACAGAGGAAGTAAGTATTGTGTTATATATCTGACATGCAAGTGCAATCCATTATATATTTATACTGGTAGATGTTGTTTTGTCTAACATCCCACTTACCTGTCAGGTTGCAGAGGATCAAGTTCTGGGGCTAATTGCAGACGCAGTTAAGAAGCTGGTAGTGTACTATATGAAGTTGTCTATGCATGCATGCTTGCTTTTTAAAAACTGTTTAGCTTTTTACTGATTGAGATTCATTTTATTTGTAGAGGGATAAACCGCGGTTCTATGATGACTACATCAAAAAGAAGATAAACATTGCCCAAGCTATTGGACTGATCACCACAGAAGAGGCTTAGTTTCACTTTTTTTTTTCATCTGTTTATGTAATATTGGTTAACTATTGGTTAAGTTGGTAGTGGACACGATGTGGCTTTTGTATGATATTTGCTGGTTAAGGTGGTAGTGGACACCGTATGTTTTTTGTAGGATATTGGTTAGCTGCTTGTTAAGGTGGTAGTGGCACCACATGTCTTTTGTAGTGAACAACAATACTTGATTGTTGCATGATGCTCGCTGATTTGTGATGCATGATGGCAAATTTGGATTAATGATGCTGATTTCTGATGGCATATGAACAGAA
Organism: Oryza sativa Japonica Group; assembly: GCF_034140825.1. Lineage (NCBI taxonomy): Eukaryota > Viridiplantae > Streptophyta > Magnoliopsida > Poales > Poaceae > Oryza > Oryza sativa. Next base: position 43,405,498 of record NC_089035.1, on the reverse strand, counting down.
TCCTGCTGTCTGGAAAGGTGGCCAATGAGGATTAATGTTGCTGATTTCTGATGCATATGAACAGGATTTTCTACAGTTTTTTTCTTTTTTTTTCCTTGCTATTAGGCTCGGAAATGTGGTCAATGATGAATATTGTTACTGATTTGTGATGCTTATGAACAGATTTGTCAATACTTGATCTAATTTTTCTTGCTATTTGGCTAGAAAAGGTGGCGAGTGATGGTTAATGCTGCTTATTTGTGATGCTTATGAACAGATTTATCTAATCTTGTTCTTTTATTTTCCTTGCTGTTTGTTCCTTTTTTTTATGCACTCATTCCCAGATTAATGCCTTGTGGTCTGGCAACCAAACATGCTCTTTGCATAAATTTGCAATGCAAGATAATTTTCCCCTTTGCATGCGACTTACATGAATACTTATCTGAGGCCAATCTCTAATACCGATTTCTAGGTCTAGGCTCTTGTTTTTCATTGGGCCGCGTGGCACCCTACAAATTTGGTTAGAGCTCACTGAAAAGCTGCCACGTGTGATGGGTGAAGTATTCGCATCGAAAGAGATCGGAAAAAAAAACGTAAACGTTTGCCTGCGTGCGTATGCGGGGTGGGTTTTGCATCTAGCTAGGCTGTGCGACCCTGGGCCTGGCCCTGGCCCTGGCGCCCCACGGCCTTTTCCGCAATATGTACCACAGTCCGCAATACTGGTGCATGGCCTCTTCACGCGGCGCTAAGTACGTTCGTTCAAAAGAAAAGGGAAGAAAAACAGCGTGAAGGACTGAAGTGTACAGAGCCAGTATAGAACAAAATAATAGTAATAAAAAGAAAATGAGAAAAAATAAAAATAATAGGATTATGCAATCAACCACAATTACTCGAATGAGGGAAAGTCACTTCATGTTAGCATCATGTGTTTCTAGAAAATTAGAAAAAATAGTGAAATTAAATGGAAAAAAATATAGCAGCAGCAAGGATTGTGTTAGGACAATCGAAAGCCTCCAGATAAATACAATCTAGAATGTTTACTTCAAACGAGGAAAATACCTAAAATTCTATAGAATGGAAAGAATAAAAAGTGAAATTAGATGAACCGATGTATTCTCTGTTAACCGACAAGTTCAGCACTATTTTCCTATTAATTCAGAACATTTTTTTTCTTTTTTAATCCTCACCTTATACTTTTTCTGGATGCTAGGAATCCATTTTTTTTTTAGAAACACAGTACAAACGTAGGCGCTCACAACGTGCGCACACTCACCCTATGAATGCACACACGCATACCCTACCCTTATGAGCACCTCCAGAAGACTGGGCCGGCATATCTTGAGATTGACGAAGTCACCACAGGCGCTTCGCTGTCGACGGGTACGTCGCCTACCACTGAAAGAATAATTAGCCATAAATACGAACACCCGTGTCAAATCTAGGATTTGAACCCGGGTGGGTTGGTTCCACCACAAAGGAATCCATTTATTTTGGAACATGGGTAAGTAACGACAATAATTTTGCTATATTTTTTGTTTGTGAAACACAATTTAGATGATATACACACGAGCACCTTTTAAGACTAGGCCGTCAGACATATATTTGGATTGATAAAGATCGGTAGGTTGCCTATCATTGAAACAACAAATAGTGGTAAAATGCAAAGAACTCGTTCTAAGTCTATTGACCTGAACCCGTATAGGCACGGAACCTAACCAGCTGAGCTGCATTAGAATAACTGGATATATGAAAACAAGATAAGTATCTTTACCATGTCGATGCCCCATCCTCTAAATAAAACCAGTATAAAGAAACAGGTAACCGAAGACACATTTATTTTAGATATGTATTTCGGACTAATTATACAAACTATATGACTTGCAAGTTTATAACAATCGTGTTGAATATTAATAAAAACACATTTTTCACTAATATATATGATCTTTAATAATTTCTTAACGTAAATATTCTGTTCGGCATGATAAGACCACAAATTAGGATAATTTTACTATTCTAACTTACTTTTACAAACATAAAATTTGAAAAAAAAACTTTAAATAATCATTTTAAACCTATTATTTCTAAAAGAAAATATACACATGCTATAAACTAGCTAGCGTGCCAACGGGCACGCTCATTTTCTAGTTCGTCCTATTAATAGTTGAGGGTGAAAGATGTCCGGTTTTCGGGCTTATGTGGATAATTTGTACTTTTTCCTATTTTAAAAAAAAATCTTATCATATTTCAGGTGTCAAATATCACTTGAAGACTATACAATGCTAATTTAATTCTACATATGTAAAATAAATGAAAACAACACAATTTAGTTGTGTATTTTTAAGTAGATCTAATTTAATTTTAATTCGTTTGAGATTAAGGTTTTCAATTTTTTTTGAATCTTTAGAATTATTTCATTAGTATCTGATAAGTGGGCAACATGAATGTTACACAGATGTAAAAAAATATGAAAAATATTTCAAGCCAATTATCTTGATAGAATACAACCACTTAATCAATCATGAGATTTATGGTCATATATATGTTTTCTCTTTGTCAAATAGTTTTGACAACAAATGAACAATCAAGTAACATGCATAATAAATTACTCATGATATATTTTTTATAGATGAGGAATTCCAACACATCAGGCAAATTTGATGGACGGATGTCATATACCCTATTGGCATGACTATAAAGTAACCCTATTGGCATGACTATAAAGTATACTTTAATAAATTAGTTATTGTAAATAAGTTTGGGAAAATAGATTCATTCTCCAAATTAATTAGTAAATATGTCTCATGTGATTATGAATAATAAGCGTTAAAAAAACCAAACTCAAAATTATAGATATTTATCAAAATATAACCAATAATATGGTGCTCTGGAGATTATCGTGGTAGTATTTAAAAAACCCTTTATCTAGGTTAAAAAATCACATATAGTACAAATAGATATGAAACAACTCAAATATTCCATTATCGTGACACATGTTCTCATAAATTTAAGGTTGTACGGTTTCAAGTAATATGTCCAAACTAGATATTAACGAAAACATGTTTAAAATATAATCAAGATCTATTTTAAAAATATCATCTACATGTAAACATTTGTAACAAAAATTTAAGCAACATTAAATAAGTGCCCGCGCATACGCGCGGGCTACCTTCCTAGTTTCTGCTATTTGTGGTACATCTATCGCTGACATGATTATATTTCAATCTTTCTCTCACTTGGCCTTTTGCTGGAAATCACATATAATCACTATTGCCACTCCTCTTGTGGTCAGGCAACCAAACAAGCTATTTTGTTTGCATCCTAATGTGTTTCGTCGTCGCTACTATAAGGGATTGTGCGGCGCCACGCCGCGCGGCCGGTGCGGCGATTTGAAGCGTTGTTAACACAAATCATGATAAAAAAAAAGGTTACTGTACAAATAAGGACCGAACCACAAATCAATAACTGAATATTGTACTCAAGCATCTGCCAAGTAGATCAGCAAACAAAATTGAGAGCTCCATGCGAACATCCATATAAGGCTAGAGTTGAGATGTACGAAAGTTTTGCACACACCTAACAAAGCAAAGATGAAGTTGAAAAAATCGTTAACTGTTTTCAATTCAAGCTACATAAACTCGCGTGCTTTACAGTGCTATGTAAAACTTTGAATGTCAACTGCAACTAATAGAAAAGATCAGATAGAGGATTTTAGATGAGTATGTGCTTTAGATGTCGGTTGGTCTAATCACTTTATCTCCAAGCTGGAAAAAAATACTGCCAGCTGATTGGTTGGGATGGCAGCCCATTACGGTGTTGACACGTATCTAGCCTTTTTCATTAAACTATTCCAACTTAAACGAGAAAAAGACCAAAAAAAAAAGGTGTGCAACGCAGCGCCTTCTATAACCGACTGGAATGAGCTGAAATGGATAAATTCTCCAACACAAACTAGAGAAAAACAATTCTACCTAAGAAAAAGGGAGATGGAATTAAAGTCGTCCTGTCCCAATGAGAAATCACAAAACAAATAGAAAATACGGGAAGAAAAAATGAAGAAGAATGAAAATGGCAAGGTTAATATATGTATTTTGATTGATTATAGTTTTTGGATAAACAGATCAAATACGGGCTAAAAATTTGAGGCAACTAATTTGACTATGTTGATGTCATGCATTTCAGAATTAATTTGTACCCATTAAGTATATCCCAGTTAAATGATGCTATTGACATTGTCCCTTTTTATAATATATATCGGAAAGAGCTATTAATTGTTTTATAATATGTTATTGGGCTAGGAATTTTTTTAAAAAAACCCAAAATACCTTAACAATTGATTTATTCCATTATAAATTTTAAAAAATATATGATTTTTTTATGTAGCCTCTTTACACAGAATGGGAATTTCTATTTAAGTTTCAAGTTTTGTTTGTGTTTTTATTTTTGTAAAGAAAAGTTATTTTTGTGTGGTATATGAGTGAGAAATTGCTTATGCAAAAGATAGTAGCAAAAAAATATTTTGTATAGGATACGAAATATGTTACATTAAAAATAACAACACAGAAAAATATTATATATAACATATAACAGATAATTATATTTTGCAAAAAAAAAAGCAAATACAAAAAATTTCACATCTATCTACCATATTTTTAATAATAATTCACCAACTTGTTTTACTCATCTTTCACTCAAACACTCTTATATTCATCACTCAACGGTTCAGATCATCTCTGTAAAATCCAACGCTCACGATCGCCTCCACCTCCCCTCTCCCTTCCGCACAGCTTGCGCCTTCCCTACTCCCCTCATTTATGCGCTCCCTCCGTAACCCTAACCATGCCGCGTCAACCAGTCGCCGTTGAAGCTGCCGCCTCGTCCTTTTGCCCTCGTCAGATTGACGCTGTGACGCCTTGCCTCCTCGCCCTGGTCGCCATGGAGCATCTCGCGCCGGATCCCGCGGGTCGTCATCCCCAGCCCTCCCTCTGACGGATCCAGAAAATCAATTCGTTGGTGTCATAACATATCTATTGGTGTCATAGCATGCTTATATGCTTAAATCATGGTGTTATAATATACGGATAAACAATTCCGTTATAGGTTTTGCCAAAAGTCATCGGTGTCGCCTGACACGGGCCACTACACTGTAGATCCGCGCCCTGCTCCCTCCCCCTCCCACTTCCCCAATCCCGGCAGCTCCTAGGTGAATCCCGGTGGCTCCTCCACCGCGTAGCCACCGGCCATCGCGCTTGCCACCGATCGCCCACCGCGGGTTTGTCGTCGCGGTGACCGAGCCCCCGCCAACCGTCGCGCCGTGCCGCCCCACCTCGCGCGTCGCCACAGGATCCGTTGGTGGCCGCCGGTCTCGGTCACACCGCCATCAAGTCGTCGTCGATTACCTGCCGTCTGGTCCGCGTCGCGCCTCCTCGCCCCCACGCCGCTAGCCAGGTAATGGCGAAGTCTCTCTGTAGAGCAACATTGAGCATATTCTTAACACAACATGATTTGCATTTTCAGTGCAACAAATTTTGTGAACTTGTGATAGCAACACATGAGGAATGAATTGTGTTCACTGTTAATCACAAAAAATAGGAAATCGAAGCTGGCAATTTTGTATTCCTAGCCCTCCTAGGAAGCTGCCACTACAAACAAATATTTATTTTATGAATCTGGGGACCTTTGCACTTGGGACTTGGAAACCAAAGTACTTCCTCTATTTCACATTATAAGACTTTCTAACATTGTCTGTATTTATATATATGTTAATGAATCTAGATATATATATGCACCTAGATTTATTAACATCTATATGAATATGAGCAATGCTAGAAAGTTTTATAACCTGAAATAGAGGTAGTACCAAACAACAATAATGTGAGCTGTAAAAACAATTGAAAAGATAAATATGAACTATCTGGAGCAACTAGGTTTTTTGGGGTTACATGTTTGGTCATTCGGTAACAGCTAAATATCAAATCTTCAGTTGAAGCCCAGGTTTATGAAAAAAATGGAATCTTTGATGTGGAGTAAGGGAAGTCATAATGCCCTAGGAATATGGTCTGCTATCGTTGTTTCTTATTGATTGTGACTTCTTGGATGATCAACCAATGATCATGACTTCTCTACGCATGTATTGTATTGTGCCCGGTAGGCTGGTAGGTGTTCGATTAAATGCTGTTGAGGGGAGGGATGGATCCAGTTTCCAGTATGTAAAAACGACCATGAGAACAATTTTGTAGATTACATGTTGATTTAACTCAGCCTCTGATTTCTACACGCATGAGGCATTGCATAGCTTAAACTGTCTTTTTTTTTTCAGAAATATGGTTTCATTAACAGTGGGGATGTGCAACATATTTATTGGTTTGCTTATTAATTTTCTTATGCTTGTAAAGAATTGGAAACCATGCGTTTTGTACTTCTTGATTTATCTACACCAATTTTCATGCAATATGAAATTGTATTACAAATAGTGAGTATTAAGTAATAAATCTTTTGTATAAATTCCTCATGTTGCTACATACTCCAAGTATTGACCGATATCAGAAGCAACGTGAGTCTTGAACATAACAAAACAAGGTCCTTACATGTATGTAACATATGCTCACCACTGCAAGATTAATCTGTTAATGTATAGTCAAATTACGTAATAATCGAGAACATATACCTATGAGAAGGATAGTTTTATTATTTAAATTGATGACAGAGTGTACATAACATGACTCGCATTTTAGGCTTTTATCAGATATTGCCTGTATTAAGAATCCGTGCATTCTTACTTTGGCATTTGATCTGTCGGGTTGTTTAACATTGCAGTACTTGTTGATTCCTTCCTCGAATATGAACAAAGAGGACTCAGAGCTGCTACATTGAGTTCATCAGAGGTATATGTGCGGCAAATTCTACTTTTTATGTGTCTCTAATCATTTTCTAAGTAAGCTATGAGTACTATAAATAGGACTCATGTCTGCTACAATGAAGTAGATCGTCGCCAGTAATCACCGCCTGTCGTAGGCGACCACTTCGATACCCTATCCCCGGTATCTGCCCCCGTCCGTGCTCTACATGTTCAGTTACATGCATCTTTTCAGTGTTCTCAGATTGAACAAATTTGAGCAGTGACGGAAGATTGAACAAATTTGAGAAAATTATAGGAACATGAGCATGATAGTTTGCCGGAGTCGATGTAACGGTTTGCTTTGGGTCTAACCAGCAAACTTGGTTGTACAGTATGCATCTTGTCAAACTTTCTGATTCTCACATCATGTGAAAACTTATTCTACATGTAATCAACAAATCCAAGAACGGTGGTTGTAGCAATTTGTCCGATTGAAAGGGAAAAATATTTTATTTTATATTACTGCAGTACTGGGAAAAGCTTATATTTTCTACTGCATGGTTGCCGGTGTGATCTGTATTTCATTCAATTTGTTCTAGATTTGTAGGCATGTCTAAATAGTGTGTGTTCCTTGTGCGACAAATAGAAAAGGGTTTGTTGGAACCATGCCACCCTAATTTTGCAAAATTTTAGATATGCCACCCGTATCTCAAAGACATGTAGGACCCACATGAGTCAATGACATGTGGGTCGGAGTGGCATATCACAAATTTTGCAAAATTTGTGTGGCATGGTTCAAATTTTCTCAATAGAAAATACGTAAGACAAAAGGAAAAATGAATGGAATTGACCTAAGCGAACATCCAAATTCGTGACATGTGGAAAATATATTTTCTTGTACTTTATATTCCATTCGTGACATCTGAATCTATTTATTAAAAAAAATGAAAAGTGATACTGTCATTTATTAACCTAAGTATTTACTAAATAACCTAAAAATTCTTATGTTTTGTAATCAAGAAAACATATTCTTAATTCTGAACGTGCTAAATAGTGGGCGGGCCAAAGAGCACGCCAATTTTCTAATACTCTCTAGAAGGCTATCCACGCCACGCAGGATTGGGCCACCTGCTGGCTGCTGCCATGTGCTTTGGCCGCCGCACGCCGTTGGGCGTTGCCTCCAACAATCACGACTGCCGCGCGCGCCGAAGCCTCGCTGAACAGCTCGCCAGCGCGGGAATTCCGGAATCATATTATACCCCCTCCGTCCCACGATATAAGGTATTTTAAGTTTTTGCTTGCAACGTTTGACCATTCGTCTTATTTAAATTCTTTTTGTAAATATAAAAAACGAAAAGTTGTGCTTAAAGTACTGTAGATAATAAAGTAAGTCACAAATAAAATAAATAATAATTTCAAAAATTTTTGAATAAAACGAGTAGTCAAACTTTACAAGCAAAAACTCAAAATCTCTTATATTATGGGACGGAGGGAGTATAAATTTAACCATTTATCTTATTTATTTATTTTTATAAATATCATTTATTTTATTGTTACTCGTTTTATCATCAAATAAACTATAATCTTAATTTATACTTTTACATATTTATACTAAATTTTTAAATAAGACAAATGATTGAACTTTATTCAGAATAAAAGTCAAATGACATTATATATGTTAGGACGAATCACACGCACAAACATTGCTTTAGCCCTTGATTGATTTAAGATTCGATTCGAGGGCACGTATCAGTTGTTGGTCGCCCTATGCTCGATCGGCTACTCGCAGTCTCGCTCTCGCTCTCATCACCATCAGGCGTGCCGCGTTCATAGCGACTGGAACAGGCACGACAAGACGAGCCGGGGAAAGGGGCTTGGTTTCTCAAGTGGCAAGGAAGCGGCATATACCAAACTCTGTTAGGAAACTATAAGCGAACAAACGATAAAAAACAATAGATCAATCATAGAAGACACGAGATTTAACGTAGAAAACCCTTTCAAAGTAGAAGAGAAAAAAACCACGGACGCCAGCCAGCAAAATATCTTCACTATATCTGGGGTGAAGTTGCAACGCCGCACGGCGGTTTACAAGAGGTATATATATGGTAAAACCCTAAAAGGGATGTCGATCTCTTAATTAATTGAGAGGTTCCTGCCCTTCCTTTCTTTACGCTGCAATGACGCAAGGAAGCAGACTAACAATTATTTTTTGAAAAAGAAACTAGTATGTTATACTACATTCATTCCAGGTTATAAGACATTTCTAGCATTATCCATATTCATATAAATGTTAATGAATCTAGACACACACATACATATATATATATATATATATATATATATAAATATATATATATATATATATATTTAGAATCATTAACATATATATGAATATGGGCAATGCTAGAAAGTCTTATAACCTGAAACGGAGAAAGTAGTTAAAGTTAGTGACTCTCGATGCTAGAGTTGTTGTCCAGATTTTGATTCATAGTATTAGTATGCGTGACATCATGTGCTAGATTGATTTATTTTGAAACGGAAAGCTTTCATTGTTTTTTTTTCCGTTGCGTCGGTTCGTCGGTCATAGGATCAGCAAAATTGCCGACTAGCCATATATTTGATGTTTCAAACTATATTTGCAAACATACCTTTTTCTTTCTTACAACGGATCGTACAATACGCTATCGTAATCCGAGCGGCTGGCAGTGCTTGTGGCTATGGCGGCCGATGGCACCGATTTTGAATTTTTTTTATTCTAAAATTGTTTTCACTGGCAGTTCTCTTTAGCTTGCCGCTTGGTTATCTTAGCATATCCGTTTGCGAAACTCGATTTTCGCTGGTCAACGAAAACCCAATTTAACTACCAGCGAAAACTATTTTTGTAGTAGTGATTTATGATGAGATATATGAGTGACGATAACAATATTACACCACCAACAACTTAAAGACTGGAAGGTAAACGAAAAGGGAGTTACTGAAAAAGAAGAGTTATTTTTAATTACATAATGGTACTGACCAGTACACTACACGTATGTATATGTGTGTGGTGATGATGAAGAAAGCACTCCCTCTGTGTAAAAAAAATTAACTTAGAAAGAAATTTGACCCTCCTAGAAGGTATAATGAATTTGGACTACCTTTTATGATTCGTTATTTTAAAAGGGATCACATCTACATCCCCTACTAGGTTAAGTAGGTTGCCAACGTGACAGAGACCAAAGTGCTGCTGTGACATTTGGGTTGAGGTAACAGACAACGGCATCACACTATAGTACTATATACAACAGTACGCAAATAATATCCATAAATATTATACATACAGTGTGGTCGAGATTTACCGCTTCCCGCGTACGTTAAAACAACACACATGATGCTAATTTATGCGTGTATGAATAGTAATATAACTAGCAATATATGTTCGCGTGTAGAAACAAACATTGAATTTATTGGTATAACAAATGAATGAATTTGATGTATATTTGGTTTGGAACAGACGAATGCTCCGCTTTTAAGCAGTAGAGGTAAGAATTTAAAGGGAAAAAATTCATTAGTGTCTATTCGTTTTGAAGAAATTTTAATACATAGAAATATAAAAAATGGAGAAATAGGAATACATGCAAACTTGAATCCATAGGATTTTCCCAAAAGGTTAGAGTGGACGGGAACAAAATATATGTTTTCCCTCTACATCTTGTAGGAGAAATTTTTTCTTTGGTTTTCCTATATCTACATTCCTAATAATCAAATAGCTTTCGTAGGAATTAATCCTAAAAGAAATTAAAATCCTTTAAAATTCATCCAAAATGAATAGGCGTAAATGAGTTAGGGAAAAAAAAGAAAAGAAGGAAATGGTGAAAAAGGAAGAGAGGCCCATGCAGGCCCACCAACCACCGGATCTCGATGGGAGGAGTGGGCCACCTCTTGTCCATCCCCTCAATCCTTTCCCTTCCTTCTTCAAAGTCGAGACTCGAGAGAGACAAGAGGAGAAGAGAGAGTGTGGGCGCTCTTAAATAGGAGAGAAAAAGAAAACCACCGCCACCGACATCGCCTCGCCTCGTAACCCCCAAATCCAGCGCCTCCCTTCCTCCCCAATAATCGAATCCAATCCATCTTCCACGCGCATTCCGGATCCGCGGACCAAGGGAGGATGTCGTCGTCGTCGTCGCCGCCCGCCGCCTCCGCCGCCGCGAGGCTGGATCTGGACGGCAACCCCATCGCGCCCCTCACCATCTGCATGATCGGCGCCGGCGGCTTCATCGGCTCCCACCTCTGCGAGAAGCTCATGGCCGAGACCGCCCACGTCGTCTACGCCGTCGACGTCTACTGCGACAAGATCCGCCACCTCGTCGACCCCGCCCCTCCCCACCTCCATGGCCGCATCTCCTTCCACCGCCTCAACATCAAGAACGACTCCAGGCTCGAGGGCCTCATCAAGATGGCCGATCTGGTCTCTCCCTCTCTCTCCCTCCTGCTCTCAATTTCAATCTCATTTCATTTCTGATAACACGCCTTGATTCCGGATCTGCGTAGACGATCAACCTGGCGGCGATCTGCACGCCGGCCGACTACAACACGCGCCCCCTCGACACCATCTACAGCAACTTCATCGACGCGCTCCCTGTGGTAATCCCTCCTCTTCTCCACTCCAGATTTCTTCTTCTTCTTTTCTACCACTAGTGCAGAATTGTTGATGGACGTGTGTGATGTGCACAGGTCAAGTACTGCTCTGAGAACAACAAGCGTCTCATCCACTTCTCCACGTGCGAGGTCTACGGCAAGACCATCGGCAGCTTCCTCCCCACCGACCACCCTCTCCGCAAGGTCATCCACCATATCACTCTATTTTGACGTTTCTTCTGGATAATAATGTGCTTGTGCCAATTGTACAAGTCTGTGTGACATTTTCTTTTTTGGTTGGTTGACTGAAAAGCAAACTGATTGGTACTGATTAGATTGGGGGTGGAATGGATCTGGTGCAGGTCTGCTAGATTCAGTTGTTCAGCTGCCATTATCCTGTACTTGCTGTTGTACGGCCTTGACAGTAAGGTTGGGTTAGATTTGGTGTTGGTTGGGAATGGATTTTCTTATTGGACCTTGTCTGGTTGTTGGTTGACACTCGGATATATGGTCTTGTGATGGTGGTTCTGTTTCAGGATTATTGAATGTTTTGACTTTCTTAGGATAGCAGAGTTGACAGCATCTCTTGGAGTGTCAGTATTTCTCATGTTGCTCTATCCTTCATCTGTGTAGATTGTCCAGTGCCATGTTGTGTTATGGAATGACTTGTTCCTCCTCTAGTTTGATGATACTTATTTCTTCAGGCATAACTATGTTTATGTGCTACTACTGCACATTGCTTTGCAAGTGGATATAGTAATCAAGAATACATGGCATCTTAAGGAAATGTCTTTTCTAATTGTATTTCCAATGTGATAAGTTAGTCCTGTAGGTGCATCAGTATTTAAAGTGAAGTCAACTAGCAACACGCTTGGAGGGTCAGGATCTAATGATAACTTGCTTATTGTTCCATGGACTTCCCCAATAAAGTTTACCCTAGAGTCTATATTGTTGAGTTGTATGCTTTGCAATGTATTTGTCTACTTTCACGGAGACAGTAGAGGAGGGCCCTACGCCCCTACTGAAATGCAGTAGTCCAGTTGTTGCATTCTCTTTAGTTAAATTGCTATGCATTTGCATTGACATGGATGGAGAAAGGAGCAAGTGTAAACCTGCCCATTACATGTCTTAATTTTGATCACAATTGACTCTTATCTGATATTTGTGTACCTTCAAACTTTGAAACAGGAACCTGAATTTTATGTACTGAAAGAAGATGAATCCCCCTGCATTTTTGGTCCAATTGTGAAACAGCGATGGTCTTATGCATGTGCGAAGCAGCTTATTGAGAGGCTTATTTTTGGTGAGTGCAGTAACTTTTGTTATTCATGTCATTACCTGAACACTTTGTAACCGTGTGCTTTTTGAGCTTTAACCAGCTGAAGGAGCAGAAAATGGCCTTGAGTTCACAATTGTGAGACCTTTCAATTGGATTGGACCAAGAATGGACTTTATTCCTGGTGTTGATGGTCCTAGTGAGGGTGTTCCTCGGGTTTTGGCATGTTTCAGTAACGTATGTCAACCAGTCCCTTTCTGAGAATAATATACCTCCATTTCGTTATGGTCGTTTTTCTCATAAGATGTATGTCGCCAATGAATTTGCAGAATCTCCTGCGTCGGGAGCCCCTGAAACTTGTTGATGGTGGCCAGTCCCAGAGAACTTTTGTTTACATTAAGGATGCCATTGAAGCTGTTCACTTGATGATTGTATGTTTTCTCTGTTTATCTTTACTTCCTTTGCTCTTATGCTAGATTTACCTTGTTAGTTGAACTGAAATGTGTACTTTATGTCAAAAGGAAAATCCTGCTCGTGCCAATGGTCAAATCTTCAATGTCGGGAATCCTAACAATGAAGTCACTGTTAGGCAATTGGCTGAAATGATGACAGAGGTACATCATTAGCGTGGCAATGTTTCTTTGAGCGTTTCTGTTACTCATGCCCTAAGTCTTACATGGTTGTCCTGTACAGGTCTATGCAAATGTCTCAGGAGAGCCACCACTGGATGAACCTATGATTGACGTGAGTTCGAAGCAGTTCTATGGTGAAGGATATGATGATAGTGATAAGAGGATTCCTGACATGACCATAATCAACAAGCAGCTTGGTATTTACTGTCTTCAATAACCTGTTATGTCTATGTTGTACTAGTTGGGTAACCAGTGGTTCATAATAACCAAATATTGATTCAACTGTTCTAGGTTGGAATCCGAAGACCCCTCTCAAGGATTTGCTGGAGACAACATTGACCTACCAGCACAAGACTTACAAAGAAGCTATCAAAAGGCAAATGTCACAGGCTTCAGCGTCGAGTTAGACAACACGCTCCAATCCATAGATGGTGATGTTGGCTCTTGTAGAGCACTGTCAGTGGCTATAATCGTTTGGAAGTGGAATACGTATACTCAAGTAATCCTTTTTGTGCATCTAGTCACTCCTAGATCCCTACCAACTTTTAGGTTTCCTCCTGTGTAAGCCGGCAAGGGGTTATCCACCATATCTGTGGCAGAGTCGATGTATTCATTTGTACCTTTGGTTGCTCATCCTGTGTCATTCTTTCTTATTGCTTCGTCGGTGAGAGATGTTCTTGTTCAGTATAGATGATTGTTCAAGGAAATTATGGGCTGGAAGCTATAATGGTTGTGAGTTAAGTTCTTTGAGTTTAGTACAGCAACTAGTAGTAGGCTGTTAGAAGCAAAATCTGCAAATTTCACTACTTGGTAGTTGTGATTCATATGACCGACTAATTTGTGGTAACTTGTTTGTTCCATGCGCATGCCGTGTGCCTGAGCTTTTCTCGTGCTATCACAGTATCCAGGTGGGTTCCCATTGTCATGAACTGATAATTTGGATTAGTTCAAAATTTCTTGAGAAAGTACTGTGCATTGTTCTCAAACTCATACTGATTGCGTACTGTGAAAAAAAAAACTGCATGAAAGGGCAGGTCCATCATTAGTATGTTAAGCTCTTTGTTTCTTGATAGCTGGAAGCCAGAATACATCCGATCTCCTTTTGTTTTCCACTTAAGATGTATCTGCGTTTGTTCAGGGAGATTGAGGGAGCAAACCTTTTATTTTTTGTGCGCATATTTTCCAAATTACTAAATGATGTGTTTTTTTAAAAAAATATATAGAAATGTTACTTTAAAAATAATATTAATCCATTTTAAAATTTAAAATAGTTGATACTCGATTAATTATATGCTAATGGCTAACCTTATTTTACGTATCTTCTCAATCATTTATTTTCCTCTTCACTCAAACACTAACCAGTAGTGTGTACGTTTTACTATCAGGGCTTTAATACGAAAAATAATCATGAAAATCCAAATGAAAAAGGTACAATTGGGCGTGACATCGCCCCCAGGCCTTCGAATGAGGTCAGAAATTAGCTTGGATGTTTCCTAAATTTTTCGCTTTAAAACCGAAGCTAAGCTAATAATTTGATGATGTAAAAACAAAACAAATCAACAGAAAGGAAAGGAACGTGTCGTGTGGGGCTAAAAAAGAATGTAGCAAATAAAAGAAAAGGTAATAAAGTGTACAGAAAATACAAAAGAAAAGAGCATATGTTACTCCCAAGTAATCCATCTTATCATCATCACCAACACCAATTACAAGCTAGTCGAGTGAGTCTCTTAGCGAGGAGAGACGAGGCGAGAGGAGAGGAGAGGCGCCGCCGCGGCGAGGAGAGCGAGAATCGGAAGGCGATGGGCAACGCCGGGAGCTCGCCGGAGCAGGCCGCCGGCAATAATAAGGAGGACGCGGAGGCCCGCCGCCAGCCGCCGTCCACCGTGCGATTCTACCCCAGCGCCGACCAGCCCAAGGCCAGGCAGCCGCCGCCCATCAAGCTGGAGGAGGAGGACGTGCCCCCTCCGCCCGTCGCCGACGAGGAGATGGCCCCCCGCAACCTCTGGCAGGTACAGCCCCAACTAATCCCAATCCCGCTCCGACCATCTCTCTGTCTGCGCGATTAAACCCACCAAAACCTCTATGCCTTGTGGATCTATGCCAATTTCTTCCCGCGTTTCAACCTGTCATATCGCCTGAAACTGCGACTCGAATATTTGTTTTGTTTGGAATATACAACAGATAAATTACACACAACATGAAGGGGATTTTCAGATGGCTTTACACACACCATGTATATTCACCATTATTTTGTTTGCTATTGTCTTTTGAAATGTGCAGTAATACTCTTGTTAGATTAGATGCACCCTTTGCAACACCATATGTCTTAGATAAGCACATTTCCTGTGATCTTATCCGCGAAGCTTGGTAGTCCAAAACAATTGTCTTAGATAAGCAACCTTTTAACTTTCAATGGCTCATTTCCTGTGATCTAATCCGCGAGCACTTGGTAAGTTGGTAGTCCAGGATAGAATGCACAAACTTGAAGGCAATATACTCATTCCCAGTACTATGCATAATTACAAGTGGATTACCACACCAGGCTGCTGTGTAGAATGTTCCCAATTGGGTATTTTAAATTTCACACCTACTCTGAGAATTAGCACCTGTTGTTTTGTCTTTCAAACTTTCTAAGAATTTAGTACTGTTTCTCCTTCCAATTGTCTCCATCGAAACTGTAATTTATCGTGTGCTTTACCCAAATTGTGTGTATCCAGTTATAGACCAAATGACTGTCTACCTCAAAGTCCCATGTAGTGAATTGTGGTTGCTATGCACGATTCCGAAAAATCAAATAGAATATTGCCAAACACCTCAATCCTGTGTCCGTGGGAGCAAAATGTGCATGCGAATATTCTGCAAGTTAATCACCACTTGATGTTGGATTTACTAAAATCAGGAGCTGAGATTCAGCAAGGTGGGTACAGTTATCTTGTTCAGATGATGCAATCAAGGAAACGAGCCTGTCTTGAATTCGGGACCCTATTATTCTTGCTAACAAGATACTCACACTTTTTTAGTTAATGCAGAAAATATTACTGTTAGTATCTGCTAATCAATGACTCCAAATTTCAGAGAAATCAACATATTCATTCAGACTTCAGAGAACCATATGTGGTTCAGCATCCGTTTTTCATTTTGAATTGTGCTGCAATATATATGCTCTTGTGTTCACTCATTGTGCTATCTCAACATACTTCACATATTTCTGAAAAGACGATTTGCCTTGCTACTTCTGTAGGTTTATGCTCTTGGAGCGTTTATTGTGTTGAGATGGGCCTGGGTTAAGTGGAAAGAAAGCAAGGAAAGAGATGATTCGCCTGATGGCCGATCCCCGGACGGGTCTTCTTAGTTTGCTCCAGAAAGCTTTAGTCTCTGCTTTAAATCCTAAGAAGATAAAGATGTTGTGCGATGATGGTGCACCTCTCTAATCTATGTCCATCTGATTAGAGTTTTTCTTCCCCGTCATTGTTGCCTTGTGTTTGGATTCTGTATTTGCCCATCATGCGCAAGTGACTTCCTTTTCCTTGCTGTCATGTTAGAACTTGCAATATCTTTAAGTGAAAGGCTTGTAGTAAAAGTAAAAGACCTCTTTTAATACTACCATCCATGATCCAACTGCAAGTTTGATTGCCTTCCGTTGTGTTCACTGATAAAGCATAACATTGCATGTTTTGCCTACTTGGAAACAATTCAGGGCCGGCCTACTTATATTTGTGGTGCAACCAAGAGCGACTGGTCCAGCCCACGATATGTCGAGGAAAACCTTTGGTGTTTTCGTCCAAATCTTTATAGAACATTACGGGCAGTACTTAAAAAACTATAGAACATTACGAGCATTACTTGTGTATAAACTGGAAATCTTTGAATATTGTTGAAGGAAATTTCGAAAAATCAAATTACTACAAGCATTACTCTTGTAAACTGCAAATCATTTGAATTTTTTGAAGAAAAAAAATCATTTGAAATTTTTTGAAGAAAAAAACTGAAAAATAAAAATGAAGTGGTGGCTAATAATTGTAAATAAAATTTTGAAAAAGCAAATCATTATGAGCTTTACTTTACCCTATCATGTTGATTTGGATATCTTCTTTCAGCTAAAGGTTAATATTCAAGTCTTTTTTTTTGGCCTAATACGCCTAAGGCGAGTACTCATGAAATTTTGGACCAGAGAAACATAACCACACTTTTTTTAAAAAAAAAATTGGCCGAAAGCTATAAATCACTAACTATAGGTAGATGGCTAAAAATCATGAATAGTTTTTTTTTTGTGAGGTTAATATTCACGATTTTGTACACAACAGTCCTTAAGACTAATACTCATTGAAATTTTGAGCTAAAGAAAAATATCCTTGCGTTTGTTTGCAAAGGTTAATACTCATGAATTTTGATCAAAGACTATACCTAATGAAATTAAATGCCGAAGGGTAAACCATGAATTTTTTTTTACTATAGGGTTAAGGTTTATGGATTTTTTTAACGGGTCCAAGGATAACAGTAATGAAATATTTGGCCAGACATATTCATATGTTTTTTTTTCAAAAGGATAGTACTCATTAATTTTGGTGTTATGCTATAACTAGTGAAATTATACGACGATGGGCAGAAATAACAAAACTTATTGTCCTAAGATTAATATTTATGATTTTTGCTCCCAAGGCTAATACTCGTTAAGTTTGGACATTTTGAGCTAAACCTTTGTGTTTTGTCCAAATCTTTATAGAACATTAGGAGCAGTACTTGAAAAAACTGTACAACATCACGAGCATTTACTTGAATATAAAGTTTTGAAGAAAATTTTGAAAAAGCAAATAATCTGAATTGTAAATCATTCCAAAAAATAATAATAATAACTGTACAGCATCATGAGCATTTACTTGAATATGAAGTTTTGAAGAAAATTTTGAAAAACCAAATAATCTGAATTGCAAATGTTGAGCAAAACCTTTGTGTTTGTCCAAATCTTTATAGAACATCACGAGCATTTACTCGAATATGAAGTTTTGAAGAAAATTTTGAAAAAGCAAATAATCTGAATTGCAAATCATTTAAAAAATAAAAAATAAAAACTGTACAATATCACGAGCATTGACTTGAATATGAAGTTTTGAAGAAAAATTTGAAAAAGCAAATAATCTGAATTGCAAATCATTTTGAAAAAAGAAGTAATAAAAATTATGTTATGAAGAAAAATTTGAAAAGGCAAATAATCTGAATTGCAAATCATTTAAAAAAAATCAAATAATCTGAATTGCAAATCATTTTAAAAATCAAAAAGTAAAAAGAAATCAATTAATCTGAATTGCAAATCATTAAAAAAAATCAAAAATCATTTAAAAAATCAAAAATAGTGCTGGCTGTGGGGTTCGAACCCACGCGCACTTCTGTGCAGAAGATCTTAAGTCTTCCCCCTTAACCACTCGGGCAAACCAGCTAAACGACAGTGATGGTCATAAAATGTTCTAGTCCTTGAAGCAACCGACTTTGCTGCATGGATGTCACTATTTTGGTCGGTGGCGTCCATTGACCTGACCTGTAGTAATGTCGCCTGCTGTGTGGGGCTGTCCAAATCGAATCCCTACGAATAATCGTCCACGAGAAAATTTTCTGGCCAATCATATATAACAATGTAGTAGGTTATGTTCGGTACGGTTGGTTAGGAATCATTCCGACATAGAAAACGAAAGATATCATTAACATATGATTAATTAAATATTAACTTAAAAATTATAAAAATAAATTAATATGTTTTTTTTAAAACCCAGTATATTCCCTCATGTCTTTAATATATGCTACACACCGTTCATTTTTTGACATTTGTTTGCCATTCATTGTTAGTTTTTTGTTTGCAAGCACAAAAATATAAGATATGTTTAATCAGGTAACAATGAAATAAATAATAACTACATAGCTTTTAATATTATAAACGTTTAAAATATATTTAAAAATTAACAACGTCATATATTTAATAATACCGGACGGGGAATTAAATTGTGTACATACAACATATGTGTGACAAACGTGCATTAAGTGACCGATGAAAATGCAGAAATTAAAGCAATCAATTGGATCCAATTGATGGGGATATATACGTACACAATTGGTGGGCGGAGCTCAATCTGTCAAAGAGTATGCAGAGCCACAAATAGAATAAATAATAACTTCATATTTTTAATATTATAAACATTTAAAATATATTTAAAAATAAACAACGTCATATATTAAAAATACCGGACTGAGAATTAAATTATGTACAAATAACATATGTGTGACTAACGTGCATGCAGTGACCGATGGAAATGCGGAAATTAAAGCAATCAATTGGATTCAATTGATGGGGATATATAAACGTATAATTGGTGGGCGGAGCTAGCTCGATCCGTCCAAGAAATTAAAGCGTGCAGAGCCACACGTGCAGGCATATGGAGTATAACGCATCGCAAAAATTCACGTTTGTTGCCTTCACCTTTTCCCGTTTGTGTGACAGCGACGACGACCGATGGTGATACACAGTAATCCATCGCGACAGTGAAATCGACGACCGATATGATGGTACTATTCCTTTCCTTGTCGGAGCTAGTTGGGTGAACAACCTCGCTGCCCTCACATTTTGATTGCTCTCGCTTGCTTTTGATTGTTCTCTTCTCTTTGTCTATACACATTTGCCGTTCGATTCGATCACTTTTTCTACCTGATGAATCGACTAGACCAAGTTTGCTAGCTAGCTAGTTACGGCCCGGCACACCAAAATCCAAAATTCTCCTTTTGCATGGTACATGTCAAAAGGAAATCTGGAACATTTCCAACACATATATGTTGTCCATATATATTTATAGACAAATGTGTGTGTGTATATGTAAATAAACAGCTGACTCCACACAGTGCTAACACAATGCATGATAGAGATATATGTTGAAAGTGATGAAACTATTGGTGTTTGGTCTTACATGTACATCAAGTCCTTGCAATGAGATATGCTAGTCTACTGTGCACCATGTGCATAACATGGGAAAACCATCGATCCTACTTTTCCAATGCCACCGCTAATGTACTTTCTGAAAAATTATAAAAGATCAAGTGACATAATTTCAAGCTAGCGTAAACTCAATTTACACATTAAGAAAGGAAACAAATACAAACATATATAAATATATAGTGCAACTACACCTTTTTTGGAATATTTGTGTTGTGGTTTCTTTCCTTCCACATGTGCCGCCATGTGTACATAAGAATTTCGCGTATTATGTTGAAAGTATGTTTTTGGTTGTGCCCATCAAATTTGGACCTTAGTTATTACGACTTTAATTTTGTGGGGGCAGTAGACAAATATTGTATTAGTGTTATCAAACGTGTGAAACTGACATCTTATAGCGAGTAACATGTAAAACATATCTCTCTTAAGTGCTTAAAATCCAACTCCCTTCACATAGTGTGGTACTCTTCTTGATTGCATGATTTATGCTTAATTAATTAAGACATGTTTCAATAGCAAAAGTTAACCTTAATCATGTCCTTCACACTCGATCATGACACCCGCTAGTAGTGTGGTGTGTCAGTCCGTGGTGATGTGCCTATGTGCGTGTAAGTTTCTGTATAGTAAAATAATAAAAGAAGAAAAGGCGAAAACTACACCGACCAACTAGCTAGTGGAGAATCTACAAGCCTGTGTGTCAGTAATAATCTGCACAAAAAAAAAGCAAAATCACCTTAAGTTTTATATTTTATTAACCACTACTCGTGAGTTATGCTGCCAATAATGGTAATCAAGTGATTTCTTCTACTTTTTAAGCATATATGCTTTGCTATATAGAGTATGAGCAAGTTGGTTAGTGATTGATGTGACATATATATTGTCTGATACATATAGAATTTTGCTATATCGACATTTATGCTGGTCAAAACTTCAGCTCCATTAATGTATAATTTAATTTAGAGCTATAGAAATTCTTAAAGGTCGAGCTATATATGCTGGTAAATTAAGGATATCTGGATGAGACATTTTATGTACATTTAAGAAAAAAGAAGAAGATTAAAACACTTTAATTTAGTCTATAAAATCTATTTTCTATAAAAAAAATTCAGTTGTAATTGCAGTCATGCCAAACAAAACCATATATATAAATGGTTCAGTACCGTAAGTATACAATATAGTACTACTCCCTATCATGTATAACCTGCACCCATTGCCCTAGAGGGCCGGGGTTACAGCATTTCAAAAGGAATAAATATTTTGTTCTTTTCACTATAGTTATTTAATTTATATATGTATTTGAAATGTAGGAAAAGTTCTAACCCTTTGATGGACTAGTTGATAGCAACTTAATCCCCAGCATATATATATTGATATCAAGGCATCAAGCTGCATATATACTCCGCCCAAATACGAAAGTATGTTATTTTCAGACATTTGCATGGTCTTCAAGATACGATTCTCACCACTAGTATATACACATAACTAGAATAATTATATTTTGTAATGAGGGCATACAAAATTATATTTGAAAACAATTATGTTATTACCAAGATAATTCTCGAGACAAATTTATGCATATGGTTTTTCATGCCTCCAATCCAAATATATATATCTGAAAGCAGATCGATGTTTAAAATTTAAAATTTGACTTATAACATACTATAAGAAGACCAAAATGATGTGTTTATTTTTTATAAAATGGATTAAAATAACCCGACCTCTACATTCAAAATATATGTACACAGCAAAAAAAAAATTGATGTGTTTTATGTGACTACATCTACATGTGTAGTTAAATATCACACACACAGTCACAAACACGTGTGTGTGTGTGTATTTGACTGCGTTAGGAGATAAACTCTATATATGATGTTTAATTAGCGTCGTGAGAAGTAAGAAATTAAAGGTAGGAATGAAAAGAGCAAGTAGGTCTCACAGACGTACGTTTCATACATGATTAATATATATATATGTAAATATAGTGTTCACCGTGTGCTACCCTTTTGTAAATCCTCAACACGTGTTGTTTATTATTATTTATGCGATACATGTATAATATGTGCGTTCTTGCCGTCGTTGTCATTAGGTCATTTACTATAAAGTTCAGGTTGGTAGTTAATTTGTGCGGCGCCGGAGATCGATCGAGCTACTTCATCATATCGCATATGCCAACAAAACTAGCTAGCTCTACTCAGTTTAATCAATTAGCAGTCGATCGACCCGTATTTAGTTAAATTAATCAATCTTGTTATCTCGATCTTGTTGTCAAATTAATCAATTGTCAGATATAATTTCATCGATCTGCATGTTTTTGAGGAAACATCTCTCAAATTTTATGTGCATTAGTAAACACACAAATTAATCTCTCGAGAAATTACTACTGATATATATATATATATATATAAATATATATATATATATATATATATATATATATATATATATATATATATATATATATATATATATATATATATATATATATATATATATATATATATATATATATATGCTAGCTAGTTAACTCTTTTTTCTCCTGGTGTGCAAGCAGTGCCAGTGATGGACCTGAAAACTTTGAAGAACCCATGGCAAAAACATGTTTCTTTACCTGAAAACTGAAAACAATAGAGGAGGCCGGCCCCCGCACCATATTAAAACTTTAAAATATTTACAAAGTTATATGCATATTTTGTATATAACATATTTTTTAGATAAATATGCACATTAATCTAGTGGTTACAAAGTGTCGATCCATAATTAAGATAATGTATGTCTATGTCTCTAAGCCTAAAAAGTAAATGTAAGGTTAAAAGTTCTTCCTTAAGTAATCATATTCATGCATATCAGAAACTAATAGTACGACCGATTTACTTAGTAGTCATATCGATCGTACTATTATTTATTTCTCCTTTGAAGAAAATAATATATAGTATGATCAATCTATAGTATTGTGGCCCACCAGTGAGCTTAGGCGGCTGCCCGAGTTGCGTGCCGGTCCTCTTGGCTCAGCTTTATGTGTGTAACTTTGAGTTTAGAGACTTAAGAATTTGTGGGGATTGTAAGAGCAAGTACAATTACAATAGCAGGCTATAAGCCGCTATAACCATATTGAGAAGAAAAGAGGAGAGAAAAGAAAGAGGACTACAGTAAGGGTGCAAGTGGCTACCCGCGAAAACCCATTTATAGGCTAAACTAACCCACAAGCTCGTTTATTTTGATCTATAAGTGGGTTCGCGGTTGACCCACTTGCACCCCTAGACTACAGATTTATAGCCAGCTGCAACACGGACTACAAGACGTTCTGTGTATATGAGAGATGGGACCGGCCGGGTATTAATACTGTAGTACTCCCTCCATTTCAAAATGTTTGACACCACTGACTTTTTAGCACATGTTTGACCGTTCGTCTTATTCAAAAAAAATTGTGAAATATGTAAAACTATATGTGTACATGAAACTATATTTAACAATGAATCAAATGATATGAAAAGAATAAATAATTACTTAAATTTTTTGAATAAAACGAATGGTGAAACACGTACTAAAAAATCAACGGTGTCAAACATTTTGAAACGGAGGGAGTATATTTTTATAGGTAACTATTGTATGAATGGGCTATTAGATTAGTTATAGATGATTTGGAGTTAACATTTGGCTATACTATTAAACTTGCTCTAAGGTGCAGATTGACCGTGTTACTTTGAGGTTAGATTGGCCAAAAGATTTTTGGCAAAACGACCTACTGTGTGTTAGATTGTTTCTCGATAGAAGATGACATCATGCATATATGTCTCTTAAGCACGATCCGTGTACATGTACAGTACTATATATGTCACGGGTGCAACAAATTTATGAGTTCACCCCTTGATCATAGATATTATATATATGTACGTTATATAAAAAGTGCCACATGTTTGGAGAAAATTTTGATTTGAAACTAATTATATGGTATTTAGGGTATATAATGATAATTAGAGGATGTCCACTCAAGATATTCAAAAAGTTATTAGCCAAATATCTGCAAATTAATTGATTCACACGTTTGTCTATTGAGAAAATATTTTGTTGCCCTTTTTTACTCTTTTCCCTAGCTAGCTAAGGCTGACGCTTGTCTGAACTTTATGTGTGTATGTGTGGATACCTTTGCTATCCATCTACTGTCAAAGTATTTTTAGGATTTTAATTTTGTAACAATATAAACATTTCGACAAACATTTTATTCAAATAAAACAAATGTAAAACCAAAATGGATGGTTTTGTGTTTATTACTCGTGTGACACCAATTTCAATGCACAGGGATGCAAGTATTTTTTAGCTAATATATTAATATGCTTAGGATGATCCAGTAATTCATCAAAATTCAAAATTTGATCGTGAGACAGCAAAAAGAGAATATTTTCCCTTAATCTCATTTTTTCTAAACAAACAAGAGGTGCTTATATATATTTAGTAGGATTGGCTGTGTACATTCTTCGGGATGTAGAAGCCGGGTTTTATATAAATCCTTTATCTAAAAATATATACTCCGTATTTAGTAGGAACTGATGGAGTATTATCTATATCTGTAAGCATATATACTCGAACGATATGTGTGTATACATGTCAGTCCATCCATAGCTTGTAGTCCATGTGGTAATGGTCATCGTCGTCGTCGATGGCGGCCCAGTCGTCGAGAGATCTCCCAATCGCCGGCGGCGTCAGCATCATCCCCCTCGCCATGTCGTCGATCAGCCCCGGCATGTCGAAGATGGCGTCCTCGTCCACGAACACGGCAGCCGGACGCCCCGAGGTGGCGGTGGCGCCGCCGCCGCTCGTGCCTTCCTGCGGATCCTCCGGCAATGCCAGCGGCGGCGGCGGGCGGCGGTACAGCTCGGCGGCCTGCGCGGCGGCGAGGCGGATGTCCTCGGGCGACGCCGTGCGCGCGCGCGGGAGCGTGGAGGGGGAGTCCGGGAAGTTGAGCTCGGCGCCGCGCTCGCCGCGGAGGGCGATGGCCGCGACGTCGTGCGCGCGCGCCGCCATCTCCGGCGTCGGGTAGGTGCCGAGCCAGATGCGCGCCTGCGCCTGCGGCTCGCGCACCTCGCACACCCACCTGCTCCCCCCCGCCCGCGCGCGCACGCCGCGGTACACCGGGTGCCGCGTCTCCCGGAATTTCTTCCGCCCCGCCCGCCGCTTCGGCGGCAGCCGGTGGTGGTGCCCGCCGCCCGGCGACGACGGCGGCGACACCGACGAGGACGAAGCCGACGACGTGTCCTCGGTGTCCATGGTCGAACACCTAGGTTAGCACTTAGCTTAGCTTGAGCTCAGTGGCGTGGTGGTGCGATGAGAGGAGGGATTAGTGGAGGTGGGTATAAGTAGGTGTGGGTGTTGGGTTTGCGGGTCGGGACCCGTCGAGTTCGCCGTCGAGGCGGACACGAACACGAGCGATCGACTTCGGGTTGTGGGTGTGAACTGGAGACAGCGGCTGGGGGACCCGCTTTATCCCCCCGCCCCGCCCGTTCGGCTTTAAGCTCGATCGTCACGTGGGGATTCAGAATTAGAGGGATGAAACACGTGCGCCCGTGCACATCTATTCTACATACAGGAGTAGTACTACTCTCGTACCACTAATAGAATTATTTAATTTAAGTGTAGTTTAAATCGGCGCAGCAGTATATTGTTTCTGATGATGTCGTCACGTTTGCATCCGTGCGACTGATGATTTCATGCCTACCTTAAATTTCTCGTGTAAAATAATGTGCCAGAGGTCGGCGCCTGTGTACCGGTTAGTGGACCTCGGCGAGACTCACATGAAAAATCCTTCAAAAAAATAATAATAACCCAAGTATATTTGGACATCGAGCATTAGTTGTGCAGTAAAAACGAGCTAGCATTAACCATTTTGAAGCATTAATATGGTATACTTATGCTCATCTGAGATGAAGTTGGGCCTTTTGACAACGAACACGAGTTTTACATGATTTTCGTAAGAATCAGGTCAACATGAAAGTTCCTCTATATTTCGATCATTCCAAAAGAGGCACAAGTCGCCTTCCCAATTTCGGTCATCTTTTCTAGTTATTAGGAATTTAGGATGAGAAAAGTCTAGTAAGTCACTCTCATCGACCCCTCACTTATGCACAAACATACGAGAAATACATACGAGCTACTGTACAGTAGTCTCAACACGACAGTAGTAAACATGATAGCTACTATTCGCAGTGTATCACGCCCAGGAATTTATGTAACCTAGCATGGCCCCACTGTTTCCAGTCACATATGAAGGAAAAATCATGCAATCTGGAAGACCAAGATATGCAAATATTCGATGGGTCAATGTCATGCTTAATTGCTAATCACTATCACCACTTTGCTAACAAGCTGGACCGCCTACCCAATTTATGGTGTCCTTAATGGGAAAACTAGTCTAGAAATGATCAGCAGATTGGAGAAACTCCAACTGGTCATCAGTGTAGATGCTGCTCAATCGGACGTGCTTGTGCTGACCAATCTGTAGAGTTTGTATTCTCTGCATTGGATGTTTGGAACTGGCACAAGAATCTAGCAAGGTACTATTAACAAATATATCTGCTGCTTGCTACCTTCTGAATGGTGTAGTCTTCAGCCAATTTGACAAACAGGATGCATGGGGACAGTTGCAGAGAATGAAGAAAGGTTCATGAACACCGAGAGTGCAAACAGTGCTAATTGCCTATAATGATATCACTGTACTAGCCTTCTGTTTCAAACGTTGTACTCTTTTACGGTGGCATCGGCCTTGCTTGTGTTGCTCCCACTCATGCGTTCCCCGAAGTACCCGGTTATCACAGGCCTGTAAAATAGGAGCAGGAAAGGCAAGAAAGTTTCATCAGATTGATTGCTGTCCCACTAACAAAAAATGTGGCAAAACGCACAAATGACGATACAGTTATCAACATTCTTTTTGGTAAGAATAAGAAAAGCCTCCCAATTACCTCACAAACATATTGAGTCCACAACTCTCTTGAAGACATCCTAGGGCTTCCAGTTACACTAGAACCATCTCTGCTTGCCAAAATTGTATCATCAGACAAGAAATCTCTAACAATATCCACGCAAGGTTTCACAACTTTCATGTTCCATGAGTCAGCAGTGGCACCTAGAAATATGCATGACATGTTAAGCAAACACATTAGATTTCGTAAGACATGAAATCTTTTGGCTTTGAACTAAAACATGAAATGCACATATCATTACCATAGAAAGCTTCTGTTGCATCAATATGACGCAAGTTCCACTCAAAATATTTATTCAACCGATGCAGCCTTCGTCTCTGAAGAAAGGCAAGAATATAAAACACACAAAATGCAATTTTCAATTATTTACTTAAAAAAGTGTCGAGATTACTTGACGTCGAACAAGTCTGCGAGTGTTTGCTTTTAGTTGTGAGACTGCTTCATCCAATAAGCCCTTCAGGTTATCATCATGGAGACCTGCCATAGTTGTACAGGAATCCATCTTTATCTCACCGGTTTCCTTCCTTGCAAAATAAAATCTGAAAAACTCATCAAATTCACGAACACCAATGGCCTGCCGCAGCCCTTGGGTATAAGTGGCCTCTCGATCATATATGTTACACACTTCATCTAGCAGGCCATCATCAATCATGCAGTCGACCCTTTCATTGACATAACGATCCAGAACATGAAGATCAGCATCTAACCACAAGAAACAACAGTCAAATCTGGAGTTACTAGGTCGACCCCACTTCTGTCCTGACAACAAATGACCTCATTAGGACATTTAGAGTTCGCATGAGGTCCAACTCGTACGGCAAAAAATGTGTTGTGCGCATGATAATATGCATAAAGTCCTTGCACATTTCACATGGACTATAGAGTCAGCAACAAGTCAGAATAAAGAAATTAATTAAAAGGGAAATCATTTTTTTCTCACCTCTGTGGCTTGCCCTTGGAAAAGATCACTAGGTAGGGCACCTGTGGATTCATACAACTCAAGGTAGCGTTTTATCTGGTCAACACAACAAAAAAGCATGCAGAACAGGATAACCGGATAAGGCAAATGGGGCAACACCACAAGGAAAATCCAATTGCTACCAAAGAAACCTAACAGGTTAAGGGCACAACTGTGCAACACCCTTACTTTTCGATGGTTGTTCGGGTGTATCCTTTGTGCAGCAACAGGATCAATCTTCTTCAAATGTTCATACAGACCGGCTTCATCATCATTATCAAGCCCTGCTTGGCATGTGTTAAGCAGTGTTTAACAAGTCAAACACTAATTGGACACAACCATTGATCAAAACATGCTAACAACAAGAAACATGTGCTAAGCTTTCATCATTCACCTATCTCATCTAGGTGGTCATTTAAAGTAAGACCCTCAATATCCTGTGCCATATCATCAAAGAGGAATGGGCTAACAAGAGCCTACAATAAGTGTTAAAAGGACAAAAATCAGATATAGTCTAATTCAGAAGAAAAATAGCCTAATATACAGGAATCCTCATGCGCTTAAGTATCAACCTGGATGTAGAAGTTTGTACCACCAACAATAACAGGGAGGCCGCCACGATCCAATATACCTTCTATAATCTGTGACCACTCAGAAACAGCAATTAATCAGTAAACCAATATACCTTATATAATTGGTGAGCAGAGCACTAAGAAACATCAACTAATCAGTAAACATGGCACACTAGGAGCACTAAAAGTCGTAGCAGCAACATCATAGGCTCACCGGCACAGCATGGTCGCGGAAATCGCGGCAAGTGAACTCCACAGAGGGATCAATCACGCTCAGGAGATGGTGAGGAACGCCTGGTAACACGGCAAAGATAGCGCTGTTAAGCTCGATCTGAAGCAGGTTTGGTCAAAAGAAGAACTGGGGAATCCCGGGAGGAGACCTTTCTGCTCGTGGAGGGGGACCTTGTTGGTGAGGACATCGAGCCCACCGTAGACTTGCATGGAGTCGGCGCTGACCACCTCGACGCCGGCGAAGTGGCTCGCGAGGTCGACGGCCAGCCGCGACTTGCCGGCGCCAGTCGCGCCCATCACCACCACCACCTTCCTCAGCCCCTTCTCCGGCGGCGGCGGAGAGTGGGAGGACTCCTCGCCGGCGTCGGGGTCAGCGCTTGGAAGCGGGGCGGCAGAGGCCGCGAGGTGGGCCATTCCGGTCAGGTGCGCGCCGCCCGTCGCTGGTCGCCGCGCCGCCGCCGCCCTAGCCCCCCGTCGCCCACTCTCCTCTCTGTTGTGGGCTTTGGGCCTTTGGGCTGGTAAGGTTGCGTTTTTTCTTTTTTTAAAAAAAAAAATTGGTAATAGGGGACTAGGGGAGTGAAATATCAAATTTACAAGAAAATCGGCGTACTCCAACGTATTTTTTCTTTCACTATGGTGGTTCTTAGCTGTCTGCTGCTCCATTCCAACACAATCGTCTCCTTGTGCACTGGTTTTGAGTTTGAGGATCCTTCCCTGTGGAGCTCGAAACAAGACCTCACCGACTTGCATCTGCTCATCGTTATGGTCCTCATCATCTTCCCCTCCGGGTTCTTCAAAACAATTGCAAAGATATTAGCATCTTTATTCAGTTATTATTATTATTAACCCGCCCAACTCGGCAAAATCTTTGGAATATACTCACATTTGGGCTATCGTAGCCTTCTTCAGAAGCATCACAAAGATCCAGAGCTAGCTTTCTTAGTAGTGGTAACTGAAATAAACAGCAAAATGAGTTGCACCTATGTGACCTATATAATGTTGCAAGGGCAGCAAAACCAATTAATAGATAAGATAGGTACCTCTGTTATGGCATCAGTTATGATGGTTCTTCCAATACCTTTGCCCTGTAACGACCAAGCCTCATAAACCACTTAACCAGTATACAGTTTAAACATCTTCAACGAAAGCTTGTTAGCAGAAATAGTTGCACATTGAATCATTTAGTGGCAGTGTTCATTCTTGTTTCTTGTCATTTAAACGTTCATTCAAGTAACTGAGCTATGCACAAGGGTTAACCGTTTGCAGGGGAAAGATCAAAGCACTGTGCTTACTGCTTACACCATCCTGAATCTACACAGTGTATGATGTAGAAAACTACCCCGCCAGAATTATATGCACAAATGGTAATTCTTTCCCAGTCAGGTACCACTGTAAACACTAAGTAGTACTCCCTCCGTTTCGTTTTATTTGACACCGTTGACTTTTTAGCACATGTTTGACTGCTCGTCTTATTCAAAAAATTTAAATAATTATTAATTCTTTTCCTATCATTTGATTCATTGTTAAATATACTTTTATGCATACGTATAGTTTTACATATTTCACAAAAGTTTTTGAATAAGACGAACGGTCAAACATGTGCTAAAAAGTCAACGGTGTCAAATAAAACGAAACGGAGGGAGTAACATATTACAATGGTCTAATGCTAAACCTTAACCAGAATAACTGCAAGCAATCAATTGATGGTCCTGTCAAAATAAACTCGAGGTGAATAACGATTTGTGTTGGATAACCTATGAAGGTGACTTGCCAACACTATGGCAGGAAATGCCGTTGTCACTGCACATCATTCTAATAAAGAAAAAAAAAGCATGATGACTATGAAGCATGAAGCAGGATTTGCTGCAAGTTTAAATTGCAATAGCATGCATATTAATAATGGTGAAACATCATGGTGAAAGGATTATTCCTATAGCAGCACAAGTCATAAACCTAACAACCTTTGTGTAAAGAGCAACAAGTTGCTACACATCCTTTAATTTAATTTATAGTTCTAAAAATGCTTTATTTGTAGGATTTACAGTTACACAAACACAATAGCATACAAAATATTTAGGTTTATGAGTTTTTAGATCATACTATCAATTATCTCAACTACATGGCTACGGCATTTCTATGCTCACCGTGTGCCGAAGTAACAGATCTTCCAAAGCTTTACAGTTTAAAATTGAAGAAACCCCGTCAAGTGTTATCTGACCACATTCCTGTAAATCAACAAGCCTATACATAAGAGATGGGGTTTGGAGGATGTTAACAATTTCAGCTGTAGATTGGAGTTTTCAATACATTGAATGCCTAATCAATGTACAAAAAGGTATATTCGTGATGATATCAAGAAATATAAACATCTACTAGTGAAATAACTACGATTATACAGTACATACATGCTGATGCATAAAGTATGGACATGAATACATTATATCCTTTAGTTCTGTTAGAAGTTACTTATTTAAGAGGGTGGCTACAGATATAACAGCACTGAAACCTTGAAATTTTGGCTTAAATAAAAACTGCAAAGATAAAGATAATTTTTAATCAAATGCCCCATGTAAAAAATTGTAGTTATAATATACCTCAAGGTGTAAACAAGTCAAGTTTGGCCACCCAGACGAGATTAACTCTTGAGAGTCTGTTGATCACAAAAAAAAACTCAACCCAACAGCATCACGAGTGGTCCACATACTGAATCCGAAAGTAGAACTTACTGGAGTCAAGGAGTTTGCAACCAGACAGTGAAAGTTCAACTAAGTTATAGTTCTGTATAAGAACTGCCAAGTCATCATTTGTCATCCATGGAGTAATCCACTCAAGCCTTAAGATTCTTAGCAATGGTGCCTTGATTTGGAAGCTAAATGAAGTTAAATTGCCAAGACAAGAGTACAGGCAAAGCACCCGAAGCTTCGTTGAGGATTTCAACAGATTTCTTACAACTTTGTCAGAGATCATCTGGTATGTACATCATCCGGTTATTAAAAGAATTAAAGGCACAATTAGTTTTATTATTGAACAAATAGTAGGGAGAAGAGCCAGAGACACACCTGAAACCTAAGAACCAAAGACTCTAGGAATGGACAAATATCAGGAAGAGCACACAATATATTCTCTGGTAATGTTGTGCCAAGTCCAATAGTCATCTTTCTTACTTTACTAAAAGAAGGAATAAGGGTTGTAACTCGAATAGGGCAAAATGCCCATCCCATTTCAACATCCTCTAAGCAGCAAGTACTGGTTATTTCTTGTAGAAAATCTCCGTATATATTACCACCACTCATCGCTTCTACTTCACCATGTTCAAATAGCAAGTTACGGCATCCAGCTGCTTTCAGACATCTCAAGTTAGAATTTCTTCTTATAACTGGTGCTAATGATACCATGGAAACCTGTAATTTTGAGGCGACAAAACTTTTAAGACTATATATATCAAAACAGACCATAGTAATGGTTCTTTTATGGCAGCATAACGATAAAAGACAGTAATCATGAACCATGACTGCACTGCTGTAGTCTGTCTCTGTCCTTTGCAGACACAAAAGTAGAAAATGTGATGGGCCCCCTTTTCAGATGTACAATAAGAAAGATCATTTCAATCATATACTTCTATTCAATGTTGGACGAGTAGAGCTTGGTTTGTGTGATCATCAAAACATTGCAGACTTTGTTCCATAATTCAATATTGCATATCGCTGAAAGCTACAGAAAGATAAATCACAATCTATAGTCCAGTACATGTTACCCTTACCTAAGTTAATTGTAAAAATATTGTTTATCTATAGTCTCCAACTGAGCAAATTCACTGCAAGTCTCAGTCTAAGCATTTCTTCAACTAGTCAATTGCAGTGTTTGATTCTTATAAAGTTCAAAACTGAAGAATATTTGCTTAGCATCACAAGTACTTTGGTTCAAAGAATAGGAAAATCATCTGATATTCTGATATATAAAAAGGTGACCATATGCATATAATTTGAAACAGAAAACCATACCACGGTCTCGGAAATATCAAGAAACTCAAGTGAAGAGCCAACAAAGTTGCAGAGAGCGCCATCGGTAAGTGTTGTCTCCCTTAAACATAGGAAGTTTGTTATATTCACATTACTCATTAGCTGAGACATAGCGGCATAACCAATACCTGCACAGTGCACGTAGATAAATTTATATTACCCAGATTCCCCCATGCTAGGCTAATGGAGCGTAAAGTTAATAGAACATAGAAATAAGAATGCCACTTCTGCTGTCCTAGGAAGTTATGATCTGCTTAGTTGTGGAGAAAGTTTTGACATGAAACAAAAGCCATGTTTACCTTTGCACCCATCCAGGTGCAATTCTTGCATTCTAAATGCCATTACATGCCTACACTCATCCATGCTGTCCAGAGGATTGGAATTGCATAGAGTTTGAATCGACTGATTTCCAAAAGAAGTATAAGAAAGAACCATTGAATGAATCTTCGTACACTTGAGTAATAATTTAGAAATACCATCATCTGTCAATAGGGTGCAATTTTTAATGTTTATATAACAAAGAGAGTTCTTCAGAATGGATATCTTCAACAGGTCCACATCTGCATACACACACGCAAAAAGAAAAGGCACATACATGGTTACAAGATTTCTTATAACCAAATCCATAACTATAAAGAAATCAATAGTAGGAACAGAACATATTTCCAACCAGTAATATCATTTCTGCCTTCCAATATCAATTTTGATATATTTGAGATATATGAGTTCATTGTGGTATCACATAGCGGATCCTGTGCATAATATCTTGTGAGCTTTGGCTTCACTGCGCCCCGTCCTTCAAATCTGGAAGAGATAACTGAATGCATTTGTGCTATAATGCTCGTATCAATAGACAAATCAATTTCATTAATCCATGGACAAGTCAGTAGCAGATATAACAAGTCTTCGAACTGAAATGTCAAACAAAAGGAAGCTCTGAATATCCTCAATTCTGGAAATGCCAACTTCAACCAGTCAATTGCAGTGCTAAAATGTGCATTTGGACATTTTGAGAGATCCACCATGTGCACATTTCCAAATGATGAGCTTTTAACAGCCTCCTCCAGCTCATTGTAAAGGATGATATTTCGGTAATCAACTTGGGCCCATGAACTTTCTAACCTTTTATTCAATGAGGCACCCACATTAGTAGGGGGGAGCACTGATATGTACAAGATTTCAGTAGTTATTTGTGGACAACCAGAAAGCACTATTTTCTGCAAAACAAAATCTTCATCAGTGAGAAGTGCAACGAAGTGCATGATCTGCAATAGACAATGAAAGGACCAGAATCTCTTTTGATAATGCAGGATAGCACTTTGTCATAACAGAAGGATATCTTCACACGAAGCATGTAAAAAGAGTTATTGAGCCTATAATATTTTGTAGGTTTTATAAGAAGATTTTTTATATACAAAGTAAAGCATAATTTACCTATTTTTACAACAATTGATAAAATAAAAGCAATATGTAGTCATTCAAACAAGGTATACATGAAGTGGTTGCGACCAATTTATGTAGTCACTAAAAAAGTATTATATTTTTAAGAAACACCAAAAAGAAAAGAATTCTAGACAATTCAAATATATCAAAACAACATTATTACAACAGAGGTGGCAAAAATAAAAACCTTAGAATATTCTGTAATTCGAACACGGTAACTCTCCAAGTTGTCATCAGCAATTGCATCCAATACTGTTCGCAAACTATCCTTGAGCAGATTAAGAATCCTACTCTCTACTTTGCTTCCGAACTCAGCCCAGTTTCTCTTTGTTCCTACAAAAATGAATCAAAAAGCATGGATTATGTCTTGACATAGCAAAAGATCAAACAAGAGAACCGCATAACATAATGTTATTATCAATTAAAAACTCATGATCAAGGAATCATACCTGCTGCAAATTCTAAAGGTAAGAGGCATATCCTCACCTGCAGAACAGGTTTAAACAGAAAGATAGACTTAAATCTGTGTGGCCAAAATATTCAGTGAAGTGGTAGAAAACATACATAAATGTAGTCAATGAACAAACCAAGGAGGCAACACATATATGATGGTATAAGTCATGTAACATTGTATAGATGGGTCACAGAGAGGTGTACTTTATTAAGAAGGTACAGCTGGTGATCTACTGAGTTGGGAGGTAGTTCTTCACAGCATAGCATATTTTCAGTAATCCAGCATAGGATTGCTTCGCATAATTGTTTTTCACTGGACAAGGTCAGTAGATCAAATTTTAGCATCGAGATGAAAGCACAGCGATTTGATTATGGAAAAGCGCTGAAAAATTAAAACAAACCTATCCACGGTCAGAAAGGGGCACTCGATTGTAGAATATAACAAATCATAGGGAAGTTTAACAAACGACCTCCTGGAGATAACCTGCACCTGTATGGGATTCACCCAGTGGTAATTATACATGAATACATTTCATGCCAAATAAAGGTAGCCCCACTGCATATATATTCAACTGGTAAGTTGGCCTATCATCATTTTAACATCATAACTTTTTTTTTCTTTTTTATAGAATATCATAAGCTTTCTTGGTTAAAGCAGTGTCTGAATAAGAAAGGCATAGTCTATTTAATTATTACAAGAAGGGGAAAAAATATGGTCTAAAACACTATAAGGCTATAAACGACATGACGCTGCTAACAAAGAGAATATCTTTATTTTCTCCATAAAAAGTAAAAAATCAGTGAGCTTTTCCTCTGAATCTAGACAAACCCTTTTCTTCAATTCAAGCAGTAATCATCATTCATAAATGCCAACATGCACCGGTTCATCAACCATAAATAGAGCACATGAAAATTCATCCAGCCTCTACAGTTTCTAGAATTTTCCTATCTGAAAATGTGAAATATTAATGTCAATTGTAGGCTACAAACATGGTTTATGTGAGTCAAATATGGTGACTGCGGGTCCTTAATGTTCTAGAATCTCCGAAAGGACCATGAGTGGAACAAAACTAACTGCTTGTAGAATCAGTCACACATAAACTTTTCAAACTGAAGGAAGATATTGTTAGGAAACAAATTGATAGTATGCAGAAAGGTATGGCAGCATTGCAACTTAGTATATTGTACCTACAAAATTCTGAGCTAAATATCCTGGGCATATATCTTGAACATAATTAATCCCTGCAATCATACAAATGTCAACAAGAATTAGATCTTTGAATAGATTTCGTTATGCAAAAGTATAAGAACCATTAGAACAAAGCGGCAACAAAATATGGCTCACCATGCTCTTGAGCAAAGTACCAGGTGTCAATTAAGAAATCTAATGGGGCCAATAGCGAGGAACTTTGAGAGCTCATGGTGCGGAACCACCTTTCACATTCTGTTAGAAGATTCTCAGCAGCCAGAAACAAGCCACCCTGCAAATATTAAGTTCATAATACCACCAGTGAGCATCACTGACCATACACCAAAACTTAATAGCACTAGCCTCAAATTATAAAGGTGCATAATGACCACAATCTGAACCTTCGAGCTCGAACCCAGTTAAGCAACAGTTCATGGAGACACAAATACATGGCATTTTTGCTCACATTTCACATAACACAAAATTTCCAAAACATGGTATGTTTACTCAAATTGAGCTAACTGACCAATTACTAGTAATTGTGTTGATTAGCAGCTGTGATTTCATATGTACACAAATGCCGGTCAACAACTTCTGCACCAAAGCCATTAAAAAGCTAACCCAAGACTGAATACCTCCATTAGCGGTAGAAAGGTGTGGTGCGTAATCGTCAAACTCCCAGAAGGCTCAAACAGATAGATGAGGACTTGCACGGCCGCCTCGAGGTTGCAGCTGATCTGCACATGCGCTCTCCCAGATTCACTGCCCACAGGAGCCGCGGGAAAATGTCAGACAATTACTTAGGATTTGCTGTTGATAGGTTTGAGAGATTGAGAGCTCGATCGCGTCGGGGCGACTAGATTACTGACCTGAAGCTGCCGCCGAGGAGGGCGCGGAAGTAGGAGGAGCTCTCGATTAGCCTGGCCAGAATCACGCGACGCGGGATTAGAATACAAGCAGCTCATTGGCCGGTGAATCCGGAGAAGAGGGCGCGGCGAGGGCTTGCCTGGTGCGGTCGGCGCGAACCCAGATGGTCGGGTACGGCAGGGGGTCTAGGCCGGCGAGGTCGTCGACGGAGACGGGAGGTGGAGGCGAGGGGTCAGCTTCCCCGGCGATGAAGGACGCGTCGGTGATCTCCAGGAGAACCGCGTCGCCGGCGTCTTCGCCGGCGGCGGCGAAGGACGCGCCGCCGTGCATCGTGCTCGCTTAGGTGGGCTTGTGTTGGAATGACTTTTTTTTTGTCGTTTTCTTTTGTGAAGAAGACACGAGAGAGATAAGAGACGGGCTGGAATTGGAGACAGAAACGGGCCCATCTCAAACTCCATCTTGGGCCTCATTTTGGTAGGCCCATCCACGAGTACGAAAAGTCCACCCCTTCAAAAGGAAAAAGTACACCAAAGGTCCGGGGAGCGCTACAAATCGGACGTCCGATGGATGATGAAACATCGGACGTGTTCCATCACACATAAAAAAATGTTTCAGATGTTTCATAATCCGATGAAAAAAATGTTTCAACAAGAATTGTTCCAGCGTGTTCCATAACTCGATCAAGAATGTTTCATTGATTTATCAAAAGATGTTTCAATCACATGCAACATCCAAGAACACTTGTTGCAACGCACAAAACCAGAATATTGCAACATCCAAGAACACTTGTTGCAACACACAAAACAGAATATTGTAACATCAAGAAATCATTATACCAATTTGTGCAACATCCAAAAAAGACTAATTGCAACATCAAGTAAACATTGTGTGCAACATCAAAAGAATAGGGTGTGCAACATTCTTGCCCAACTAGTTAGGCACACCAGCTTTACCTTTGTCAGCGCCGGCAACTACTTTTTCACCTCCTCTATCACATAGGTAGGGCACGACGACGGAGTTGGTGGCTACAAGAAGCTCCTGAGCTGAAGCCATATCCGTGCCTCTCTCCCTATCCCCATGGTGGCCTTGCCCCGGATCTGATACTTGAGGTCAAGGATGGCTAGATCTAGCTCGAGGAACACCCACGTTGGGGGAGATGTTAATGGGAGAGGAGGAAGAGTACATGAGGAGTTAAAGAGGAGAAGAACAAGGAGGCACAAAAGGCTTGCGGCGGCGGCGTCTCGACGGCCGACGACGGCAGCGCGTGGCGAGAGAGAGGGATGGAGCGAGAATGGGGAAAGCAGGGGCGGTTACAGCGAGGGGGAGGAGGAAAAGTTATAGCGAGGGGGAGGAGGAAAAGTCGTGGACTCGTTGTGTGAGAAACAGAGAAACACGTGGAGCGTCCGATTTTTTCGGTGGTATCGAACGACCGATTGTAAGCGTTTTCGCCAAAGGTCCCTCAACTTGTCATCGGGATAAAAAACGTCATCAAACCGCTAAACCAGATATCGCGGGTCCTTTAACTATACAAAACCGATCACAATAGGTCCCTCAGCGGTTTTGATCCCGGTTTTATCCTACGTGGTTGCTGAGTCAGCATAGGACCCACGTGGGCCCCACATATTAGGATGCCACGTCAACACATTTCTCTTTCCCTCTTCTCTCCCTTCTCTCTCTCACTTCTCACCTTCCTCTTTCCCTTTTCTCTCCCACTTCTCTGGGCAGGCTAGCCGACGGGAGGGGAGGAGGTCGGTGGGGCGCGGTCCCGCACCGCTGCCCGCCGCGCGCTCCGCGAGGTGGGCCGCGGCGGCATCGTCGTCGTCGCCGGCCGCGCGCCGTCTCCGCCCAGTTCGCCACCGCTGGCGCGAACCCATCCTCTGGCGTCGCGGCATCGGCGGCATCGGCAGCGGGGAGGCGGGTGTACGTGACCAACGTCGCACCGGGCGCGAGAGCGGAGCGGCTGCGCGCCTTCTTCGCGGGGTTCGGGGAGCTCGAGGGCGGGCCGTTCGGCTTCGACGCCGAGACGGGATCCTCCTGTATGCGAGGTCGTGCGTCGCCGTGCCGGAGCCGTTCATCCTGCAGTCCGTCTCGCGCTTCCGCAGGTGCAGGGAGAGCAACTGGATCGGGTACGTCGCGGTGGCCACCGACGAAGGGAAGGCCGCGCTCGGGCGCCGTAACATCTTCGTCGCGTGGCGCGGCACGGTGCAGTCGCTACAATGGATCAAGGACATGGAGTTCGTCAATGGCGCCACCCAAGGACCTCCTCCGGGACAAAGCCTCCGACGCCATGGTGCACCGAGGATGGCTGTCCATGTACACCTCCAGTGACTCTGAGTCCAGCCACAACAAGGACAATGCTCGAGATCAGGTAATGGCCGGAGTAGCGCGGCACGGTCACCTGCCACATTGTTACTGATTGACATGGATGTCGCCATGCAGGTGTTGAGCGAGGTGGCGAGGGTGGTGAGCATGTACCAGGGCGAGGAGCTGAGCATCAGGGTGACGGGACACAGCCTTGGCGCCGCACTCGCGACGCTGAACGCGTTTGACATCGTCGCGAATGGATACAACAGGGCACCCCGCGCCGCGGTGGCGGCGCTGGCGGCGACGGGCTGCCCGGTCACCGCGTTCGTGTTCGCCAACCCGCGCGTCGGCGGGCACGACTTCAAGAGTCGCTTCGACGGCGCACGTGGCCTTGGCCCCCGCCTCCTCCGCGTTCACAACACACGCGACGTCGTCCCCAGGTACTGAGGTACCCGACGGCGCCGCTGTACCACGGGAACGAGCTGGTGTGGCACAACCTCAAGTGGTACCTGCGCGACGTGGCCGGCGCGTGGGGCGGCGAGGCCGGGCGGTCCAAGCTCGCCGTGAACGCTGGCGAACAAGGCCTACGGCGCGCTGAGCGACGAGCACGCCGTGCACGCTCGAAATCGACTGGCGGCGGCAAGTGGGGCTGAGCGGCGGTCGGCGGAGGCGGCGTGCAAGCGCGCGGCGGCCAGCGGAGCAGAGTGGCGGTGGGCGAGTGTGTGGCGGAGGGCGGAGGCGGCGTGCGAGCGCGCGGCGGTTGGCGAGTGCGTGGTGGAGGGCGGAGCAAAGCGGAGGCGCAGGGCGGCAGGCGAGGGCGCAGCGGCCGGCGGAGCGGAACTGCGGCGTCTTCCGCCGGGGGGAGGAGATGGGCGAGGGCGGCAGCCGCCGAGCCACGGCCTCCTCTGGGCCCCCTACCTGCGAGCTCCTCGCCGACGACCGCGGCCACCCCGACTCCTCCCTTTCCACGCGGTGGAGCTCGCCGGCCTCCCCGCGCCTCCGCCGTGTCTTGCTCGCTCGCTCGCTCGTTGGCCTCCACCGTAGGCCTCGGAGCCGCCGTGCTTCCCCGCTGCAGCCGCTGTAGCGGCGCCGCGCCTCTCCTCTCCTGCGGCAGAGATGACTGAGAGAGGAAGGGAGAGAAGGGGGAGATGACGTGGCATCCTGACATACGGGGCCCACGTGGGGTCCCACGCTGACTCAGTAGCAACGTAGGACAAAACCGGGAATAAAACCACCGAGGGACCTATTGTGACCGGTTTTATATAGTTAAAAGACTCGCGATATCTGGTTTTGCGGTTCGAGGACGTTTTTGTATTCTGATGACAAGTTGAGGGACCTTCGGTGTACTTTTTCCCCCTTCAAAAACAAGTCAAGGCCGGTGTTTTTTCGTAGTACTAAGCATTCACGCAATATTTTTCCTAGTTTACTTAACTTAATTTGGTCGTAATAGCGTTGACGCAGAAATGGTACATATAGTACACCCCGCGATTTGAAGTTTAACACAGGTTAATTAGGTAATATATTAATCTGATCGATAGACTAATTAAAAAATAATGGAACAAAGTTATGAATGTGACACATTTTCATCAAAACAAATCAAGAATCCTTATTACTCCATGTTCAATCGAAAGAGCTCCATAATAATAGTCAATAAAATTTTGGAATTAATCAATGCACCATCCACATAATGAGAATATTATTTCTTGCTTTGACGTGGTGCACGAGTATGTATATACGTACGTACTGATCAGTGTCGATTTATTTCATAGTCGATCGATCGTATCTCACTTGGTTGGAGTAGACGAGTGATCGGCGATTTACGAGGCAAAACCGAGGGCGACATGGTCTCCGGCGGTGCGGCGGCGGTGGAACCTGGAGACGGCGCAGTCCGGCGAGAAGAGGCCCGAGGAGCGGTACTTGTCGGCGCCGCCCATGATGGGCATCTTGGCGGTGATGTTGAGCCTGTTGGCGTAGGTGGGGCGGTAAGTCTGGCCGAGCACGCCGTCGACGTCGCCGGAGAGGGCGTGGAACTTGTAGCCGAGGTCGAGGTGGACGAGGGTGTCCTTGGCGGTCTTGCCGTAGTGGTGGATCCGGGAGTCGTCGTCGGTGATGGGGACGGCGTTGGCGGTGATGGCGAAGACGCCGTCGAGCTCGACGGCGACGGCGTTGACGGTGTCGGTGCGGGAGACGGAGAGGGACGGCAGGGCGGCGGAGACCCAGTGGGCGCCCTTGGCGGCGTCGACGTTGACGGGCTCGCCGTCGAAGGTGATCTGGACGTGGTCCTCGTCGTCGTCCCACTCGGCGGCCCGGCGCGCGCCGATGTAGAGGCGGTGGTCGCCGAAGCTGATGCCGAGGGACTGGATCCAGGTGAAGTCACGCTTCATGGCCGGGTTGTGGTTGCCGATGAAGTGGGCGTTGATGTGCAGGTCGGCGTCGGAGACGATGCAGAAGTCCTGCTCCTTCTTGCCGTGGAAGTAGAAGGTGTTGCCGTCGGCGCCGGTGAACCGTGGGTCGCCGCACGACGTGCCGGGGAACAGATCGCACACTGACATGACAGAGTTCATACATATATCAATATTAATCCAATTGGAAACGAAGGATGAATAATCGAAATATATATATGTGCGTGCGTACTGCAGAAGGTGAGGCAGTAGGCGCAGGCGACGAGGCACTTGTTGGGGCAGTTGGAAGGGCAGGAGACGACGCAGGGACGGCGGCCGGTGTTGGTGCAGGTGACCTGGTAGTCGCGCTTGTGGTGGGGGCTGAAGGTGATGGTGGTCAGCTTCGTCTTGGGCGGGAGCTTCGGCCGCACGCCGGGCTTCGCCTTCGGCGACACCAGCGGCGGGCTCGACGCCGCGGCGGACGCCACGACGGCGGCGCCGCAGCACCACAGCGCAAGCGCCACCGCCACCACCTGCACCAGAGCCGCCATTGCTAGCTAGCTAGGCTGATGCGCTGCACGTACGACGAAGCTAGCTTGGATCAATCAGCCTAGCTAGGATGATTGTTTGGCTGCTAGCTACTTAGTTGCTGATCGATCGATGGATCGGAGTTGAGGATCAAATGTACATGGGGGGTAGGGTTCTTATGGGAAGATGGAAAGAAGACGCCGGCCTGGGCTTAATTGAGGGTGAAGTGGCTTCAGTGGGAAGTGGCGTAGGGGAAGACAAAGTGACAGTACATATGCATCTATGGTACGTTTGCTACTACTAATTGGTAGTAGAGTTGAAGCTAGGTAGAGCTATGGTCGTCGTGGTGGTCGAGTTTACAAGCTACGTGCTACATACTTTGCCTTTTTTGAAGACCGCGTATGCTACATATATACTCGCTAGCAACGAAGTCCCCAGATTAATTAAAGTGCATGTTACCGGCCCATGCAATGCCTGCATGGATTCAGCTCTACGCAATATGCATCTATCCTGGGCAGGGGAGACGTCCTTAGATAGCTAGATTTCATCGTTGACCTACGTACAGTGGCGGTGACAAGGGTGCTATACGTATTATACTATAAAAATGTGTCTCAACTAAGTCTAACAAAAGAAAACCCTTAATACTTTGAGAGGGAAGGAGTACATACTAAATGACAATATACGTGAGAATCCAAGTTGGGTTTAAGCATGCACTCCCTGTTTTGTTTGCGGCCTACTGGACTGGGCTGCACGTCCATTCCGACATTTCTATGTGTGAGAAAACTAAGAAAAGGTCTAATCTGGCTCCTTCAAATATAAGTATGATTTGATTCATACCTCTCAACCGTTAAAACGGATACAAAATGACTCTAAGAGCCAAAATGACTCCAATTGTTAAAACGGATACAAAATGACTCCAATTGTTAAAACGGATACAAAATGACTCTAAGAGCCAAAATATTTAAACTGGATCTAAGTCGTTTGTGTTGGTATTAATAGTTGGAGGGGTCGATATATCCGG
The DNA here is from genome assembly GCF_034140825.1 of Oryza sativa Japonica Group. Classification (NCBI taxonomy): domain Eukaryota; kingdom Viridiplantae; phylum Streptophyta; class Magnoliopsida; order Poales; family Poaceae; genus Oryza; species Oryza sativa. Next base: position 43,362,249 of record NC_089035.1, on the reverse strand, counting down.
TATTATGGCTTATGAAGTTGAGGGAAATGAATCAAATCTGACTTATCTTAAGGGAGCCATATTGAACTTTTTCTATAAAAAAAATACTAACTACATTTTTTGAAATGTGGACGGGCCGTGATCCACCATTCCCACTATTCAAATAAATCATATGGGGATTGCCTACACATTTGTCGGGTGATTTTTAACAAGAAATCACCCAGATTTTTTTTACACTTAGATTTATATCCAACGGACTACAAAATAAAATAACTAATACAAATTTGCTTATTCAATATTTTTATCAAAATTATAGTGCACTTACATATCATATCAACTAAATTTACATGTGTAATTTTAGTTATATAGGACTATAATTTTATATTTTAAATAATTACATGTCATATCAACTGAATTTACAAATGTAATTTTAGTTCTATATATAGGACTGTAATTTTATATTTTAAAGAAAATAACAAATACATATTTACTTACACTTTATTTTTATAAAAATTACAGTGCACTTACATATCATATCAACTGAATTTACAAATGTAATTTTAATTCTATAGGACTGTAATTTTATATTTTAAAGAAAATAACAAATACATATTTACTTACACTTTAGTTTTATCAAAATTACAGTGCACTTACATATCATATCAACTGAATTTACAAATATAATTTTAGTTAGTGTAATTATATACAAGTTGCAGTGTAATTACACTATGATTGTATTGTAATTACATCTGTCAAATTTCTAGAAAAAAATTTATCGGCAAATATATAAAAAAAAATGAATAGAACAGGTTTCTAGCGATGGTAGATTTGTTAGGCATGGCCGCATGGTGGTGTAATCTAGTGTGGGATCCTAGCTTTGGCTTGGTTCAGATTTACGCACAAGATTCAAGTGCAGAGAAGGTCGTCCCGTCCGGCGATCGTCTCCACTCATCATGCCCAAAGGGACGAGCACAGTGCGAACAAGATCATCCCGACCGGCTGACCACGCATGCAGCCTCCACCATCGTGCGGTCAGCAAATCCGTGAAATCACCGGGGAAAAAATCACACGACAGATTTCTAGCGAAATCGAATCATATGTTTTCATATGGATGTCTCGTGTTCAAATTAAAATATGGATTATATAATATTTGATTGGGAATTGCTAGTGTCCAGTCACCAGCTCTATGGCCGAGTCGTCCTCAAGCTCCAAATGAGGAGGACAGGGAGAAAGGGAGGAGGTGGTAACTCATCAGCAACGATGACTTCCCAGCGGTTGGTGACAGTGTCGCAACTATGACAAAGACACGGGGATTACGATTTTCTGGGTTGGGAGGTAATGGAGGGGCAAGGGGTGGTGAGGATGGTTTTCTGGGGACAACACGCTGGTCAGGGGAGGCGGCAGTGCTAGGTGAGGACTAAGGAGGCAAGTGTTTCGATGGATGCATGGAGATCCCCTCCTCAATCGATTCACATCGGGGGTTCGCGGGCACCCTTAAAAACTCTAACTAGAGACCAGAGAGATGGATTCGATTCCGGTAGTTGGAACGCGCGGTGGAGACTGGATTTGGGATCGGTCACGAACTCATCAGCCACGGTGGCTAAACCTTTTCTTTTTTTTCTTTTTCCATGTGTTCTTTTAAGAAAATGTATTTTCCGAAGCATGGAGCAAATAATCTGTTTTAACAATATTATACATTATCTTAAAAGAATTAAGCCTAAGCATTTTTTTCTTGTGTCACTTTTTTATTCGATTTCAACTTTTTTCTAGAGAAAAGAAAAAAAAGAAAGGTAAAGGAGTATATTCCATGTATCGGTTATTTTTATACATATGAAATTTAAATTGCAGGATTTTTATGTGATCACAAATATCAAATTATTTTTTAACATTAACAAACCGGCACGAGACGGTGCGAATATCAAATGATTTGAGTCCTATATTGATTGATGACTGGTATGTTTCCCTCAACCTGAAAATAAACTTATTCCAGTGTCTAGCTCTATTAATGCTTGATTGGGTACACGATAAGAGCTGTCAACGATCAAGCTTGAAGCATACAAGCAAATTTAACTGGCCCTGGCAGTGACCATGGTGATGCCGGCGCGGTGGCCGAACCTGGCGACGGCGCAGTCGGCGGAGAAGATGTCGGAGGCGACGTAGCTTGGTGCGCCGCCCATGACCGGCATGCTGGCGCTGACGCTGAGCTTGTTGACGTAGTCGGAGCGGTAGGTCTGGCCGAGCACGCCATGGACGTCGTCGGAGAGGTCGTAGAACTTGAAGCCGAGGTCGAGGTGAGCGAGGCTGTCCTCCTCGGTGACGCCATAGTTGTGGATGCGCGAGTCATGCTCGGTGATGGGCACCACGTTGGCCATGATGTCGAACACGCCGGCGAGCTGCACCCTGACGGCGTTGGTGGCGGCGGTCCTGGTGACGGTGAGGCCTGGAACGGCGGCGGACTCCCATCGCGCGTCGAGCTGAGCTGGAACGTCGACGGGCGCGCCGTCGAAGGCGAGCTCGAGGCGGTCGACGTCGCTGCTCCACTTGGCGGTCTTGAGGGCGCCCATGTAGAGGCGGTGGTCGGCGAAGCGGATGCCGAGGGCCTGGATCCAGGTGAAGTCGCGGCTCATGGTGGGGTTGCGCTTGCCGATGAAGTGGGCGTTGATGTGGAGGTCGGCGTCGGAGACGATGCAGAAGTCGTGGTCCTTCTTGCCGTGGAAGTAGAAGTTGTTGCCGTCGCCGCCGGTGAACCGCGGGTCGCCGCACGACACGCCGGGGTAGAAGTCGCACACTGGAACATTGAACATTGTCAGAGAGAATTACATTACATTACTTGATCAACCGATTGATCAGTACAACATGCAAATGGATTATGTACATAGCTAGTGATGCTTACTGCAGAAGGTCTTGCAGCTGGGGCACATGACGATGCATTGGTTGGGGCAGCGCTTGTCGCACTTGGCCATGCATCCTTTCTTCTTGCCCTTGGTGTCGGCGCACGACAGCTCCTGGTCCCTCTTGCCCAAGCCCGAGCTCCCCGGGTTGATCATGTGGTAGTTGGGCGGCAGCCTGGGATGCGACGCCGGCGGCTTCGCGGCCTCGGAGACGGCGGCGCACACGACCACCAAGAAGAGGGCCACGGCGACAGCCATGTATGCCCGGGCCATCGTCGCTAGCTAAGCTAGCTAGCTGGTGGTCAACGTACAGTAAATTTGGTTAAGTTGGCTACTCTGGATCGATCGGTGGTGAGGAAGATGGCTATGAGAGCTAGGCGCGTATTTATAGCTAGGCCGGCATTTCACTGGACTGGCAATGGAGATGATCCATCCATGAGGTAGCATGCAAGCATGGTGCTCGGCAGGGAAGACTGCCGGCGAGCCGGCGCGCGTGGTGGTGAAGCGAGCGAGAGCGCCTCGTGGTGCAGTGCCATGGCGACCGGCCAGGCGGCGTCGCGGCGAAGGCGGCTGGCCGTTCGATACGTCGTCGTGGCAAATCAGAAAGCTCCCAGCAGCTGCCGTATCTAGCTTCAGGTCTTCAGGAGAACGCATGACGCATTGCGTGCGTCTGAATATTTGCTAGCTAACTTCAGCTTGCATGTGGAGTACTTTGTCCAGCTTTTCTAGCATGCCACGCCACCAAATTTACAATCAGCAAACTCTGTTACAAAAACTTGTGTACCATCCGTTCTTGCTTGGCTGGTTTACTGATGAGAAATCTCATCACAATTTACAATTAGTTAACCACTATACTGTTCTATATGAAACGATAACAACAACGTGTGTGTGTGTGTGATCGAGCATGCATGTTGGGTAATTTGGCTTTACTGAAGAACAGAGGTCCGTGCATTGAGCCAGTAATATTTAGGAACATAATATCTGAAGATAAGAATTAAGTGTAGATCAAAATGGAGTTGACCAGGGGCTTGATTAGGATGGAAAAAAAGGTAAACAGCTTTCAGGTCCATAAGCCAAGCTTACTTCCTTTATTATGTTTGCTACTAGCTGAATCAACTAATTGCAGTAGATTTTAAGGAACTAGCTAGAAGGAAAAAAAACGGTAAAACCATGTCCATTGTTGGAAGAAAGGAAGCAAATTAAGCATGAAGCCATACAAGAACCAGCTAGCTTAATTTCTTTATATTATTACTGTTGACCTCGATCCTAGGACGACGTTTTCGATTCGTACGCTAGCAAGATCATGCATAGTTCAGGGTGAACGCAAAGTGTTGGATTCTCAGATGTCATGCTGGTGGCTTCACCGCCACGGCCGCGCCGCCGGCCAGCCGGAGAGAGCCGAAGCCGACGACACATCACCGGCGGCCACTCATCGATCCACTACCCCACTGCACTCGCGATCCCTATAAATGAACATCTTCTCTTGTCCTGAATCCTCACAAGTCACAACAACAACAACAGCTAGCAACACAGAGTCACAGAGGTTGAAGCACATCTCCATCCATTGAATCGCCATGGATCGGCAGCTCGTCGGTGCGCTCGCCGTCTTGGTGGCCGTGTGCGCCGTCGCGGCGGTCCAGGCGCAGCCGCCGTCGCCGAAACTGCCGCCCAACTACCACATGATCAACCCGGGTCACATGGGGGGGAAGAGAGACCAGCAGCTGTCGTGCGACGACACCCAGGGGAAGAAGAAAGGATGCATGGCCAAGTGCGACAAGCGCTGCCCCAACCAGTGCATGCATCGTCATGTGCCCCAGCTGCAAGACCTTCTGCAGTAAGCATCACCACTTCACTAGCTATGTACATAATCCATTTCATGGTCTACTGATGAATCGGTTGATCAGCAATGTAATTCTCTCATTCTCTGACAATGTTCAATGTTCAAGTGTGCGACTTCTACCCGGGCGTGTCGTGCGGCGACCCTCGCTTCACCGGCGGCGACGGCAACAACTTCTACTTCCACGGCAAGAAGGACCACGACTTCTGCATCGTCTCCGACGCCGACCTGCACATCAACGCCCACTTCATCGGCAAGCGCAACCCCACCATGAGCCGTGACTTCACCTGGATCCAGGCCCTCGGCATCCGCTTCGCCGACCACCGCCTCTACATCGGTGCCCTTAAGACCGCCAAGTGGAACAGCGACGTCGACCGCCTCGAGCTCGCCTTCGACGGCGCGCCCGTCGACGTCCCAGCCGAGCTCGGCGCGCGCTGGGAGTCCGCCGCCGTTCCAGGCCTCACCGTCACCAGGACCGCCGCCACCAACGGCGTGAGGGTGCAGCTCGCCGGCGTGTTCGACATCATGGCCAACGTGGTGCCCATCACCGAGCAGGACTCCCGCATCCACAACTATGGCGTCACCGAGGAGGACAGCCTCGCTCACCTCGACATCGGCTTCAAGTTCTACGACCTCTCCGACGACGTCCACGGCGTGCTCGGCCAGACCTACCGCTCCGACTACGTCAACAAGCTCAGCGTCAGCGCCAGCATGCCGGTCATGGACGGCGCGCCGAGCTACGTCGCCTCCGACATCTTCTCCACCGACTGCGCCGTCGCCAGGTTCGGCCGCCGCGCCAGCATCTCCATGGTCACCGCCAGGGCCAGTTAAAGAGTGTTGCCTTCGACAAAGGGTGCGTGTGCCGTCTGCATTCTGATGTTTGGCCAAGCTATCATGAGAGCCGGGAATAATTTTAACAGGAAGATCGATCACCAAGAGATGATCAAATTGACACAAGGATGATATAATCTCTTCACCCCTCCCACAAATGATGGGTGTACAACCATCATTGTTATTGTTCAATAATTATTTCGTCAAACTAAATATTGAATGAATATAGTGACGATGATTGAATATGTTAATTATCATGGATCATTATATTTTTGCCATACATATATTGTTCTATTTACTTATGTATGAAATAGAAAATTATATTTGCACCCTACATATAACTTAGCCATCAACCCATGCACACCGATCTATGTCGTAGGGTTCACCATGAGGAGCGAGACTCACTAAGGATGATCAACCATGCCTTAACTTAAAAAATCCCTTAACTTAAAAAAGGCTTGGCTGTGTACATCCATTTGGATGTAGAGGCCGGTTTAATCCATTATAAAAAAACTTAAAAAATGGTTATTGAACACCCTCATCTACCAATGCAATACCAGATAAAATCACACAGTAATTGGTTCTGCTTCCCTGATTTTGCTGACGTGGACAGGCCATAGAGCTGTTTTGCCGAAAGCACTAAGCATGCTCACATTACCGTTAAGCCTACTCTTCATATCTCCTAACATGCTACTCCTACAAACCACCAAACCGCCAAGGGAAGGCGTTGCTCTTGCTACTGCTTCTCCTTTTTTTTCAAACTAATTGCCTATTCAGTGATTTTTTTTACCTGTTGTGTATATCCTTATTGATGTAAATACCGAGTTTTAAATCCTATATCTAAAAAAATAGGTGCCGAAGTAGACGTTATGCTAGTAAGTTTGACCTTGTTTAAGCCTGGCTTAACTCATTTCCCCAATTGACCGACCCACGTAGTTATGTATGATATATTCGATATATAGCATGAATTATGTTTAGTTAACTAGACCAACCAACAAACTGTGATACACTTGGTCTATTTTAATCTATTCCATTATAACTCGAAAAAGTAATATTAACCAGTGAATTAAGTATATAAGTATTATTTTTAATTTTGAGAATTCCAATGATAATATAGGATGCACAAAGGAAAGTCTATGCATATAAAACTTTTAGTAACACTAATGTGGTATGTTGTGATTGAATCTAGATTCCTATTAACTACTACCATCTCCATTTCATATTATAAGTTGTTTGATTTTTTTCTAAGTCAAACTTATTTTATATCTGACTAGATTTATAGAAAAAATATAGCAATATTTTCAAAAAAAAAATTATCAAAATATGTTCAATGTTATATGTAATGAAACTAATTTGTGTTATTATATATGTTTTCATACAAACTTGGTTAAACTTTCATGAAGTTTGACTTAAAATATCAAAATGACTTATAAGTGAAAAGGATGGAGTATCTAATTAATTTGAATGGTTGATTCTCGAAAATAAATTCAATTGGTTGATAGCTTTGTTTGTAAGAGTTTTGTAGTAGTGCTCATTTGCAAAGTATGGATTGACGAGAGTAGATAAAACAAATTGGGCTATGTGAAGATTATTAGAGAGAAGGGGTCTGATGCTGATGAGAGGATTTAGTCGTACGTCGTCGACCAATATTAGATCGAAGTTTGTGCAAAGTCTCCTTGTTGCAGGACATGGTATAAATCGATCTGATCCATGTATTTGCCGAGTGCCGATCGATCCGACGGTCAACGAGCATGCTCTGCCGTTGGATGGCCGGATACCCCATGCGTTCGCGGTGCTGCTACAGTGAATCAATAATTGATTTTTTTAATGTGATACTCCCTCCATCTCAAAAATATTTGACACCGTTGACTTTTTTAAAAATATTTGACCGTTCGTTCAAAAAATTTAAGTAATTATTATTTCTTTTCGATTCATTATTAAATATACTTTTATGTATACATATAGTTTTACATATTTCACAAAAGTTTTTGAATAAGACGAACGGTTAAATATATTTAAAAAAATCAACGGCGTTAAATATTTAAGAAAGGAGGGAGTACGTACGTTTGATTCGGTGTAGCGTGTGGTGCACAACAGCAGAGAAGGGTGTATGATCGATCGAGTAGCATCGCAGGGAGGTCCTCGATCGATCGATCATCAGGTGGCAGCTGCATGCTTGTAACGTGTTGTGATGTGCAGAACAATAATATAGGTTACCACGCATGCAGATGCAAGCATTTGAAGCGATGCTGCTAGTAGCTAGCCGCTTTACGTGCATCGCAGCCTCTAACCGATCGAGATAGATGCCACTCAACGCACACCATGCACCGTACTGTGCCCTTGTACGTGTGTACAGCAAAACAAAAGAAATAATCTTTTTTTTTTTTTGCATTGGTGCATGCATGTAGGAAAACTATTTTCATCATTTTCATCCCTTGAGGGAATATTCCCTCGTTATTTGCATGTCACTCAAATGGTTATGAAAAAAAATAAAAGAATTTGAGAATATGTATTAATATGTGATATATCACTTTACAAATATGCAAATTCAAATTCTACTTCTACACCTCGCAATGAAAAAAACAAATTTGACTGTGAATATGCGTTAACTAGTTGTAGTTTAATTTGTTTTTTTCGTTGCGAGGTGTAGAAATTGAATTTAAACTTGCATGTTTGTGGAGTGATATATTACATGTTAATATATCTTTTTAATTTTTTTTCATAACTATTTAGTTAGTTGAGGGTTATCCTTCCCCTCGAGTTATGAAAATCCACTCCCCATGCATGGACATGTGCATAATGCGTGCGTCGCCAAGCTAGGCAACCCTTACCCAACGCATGCATATGCATCGCTTCACCACCACGCGCGCGCCGCACCGGCTTCAGATCCAACCCCAATCCATCGCGCCCGCGCTCCGCTCCGCTGCCTATAAATTGGCGCCTCCCCATGTCCTCCTCATCTCATCCTAGCTACCTCCTCGTTTGATCGATCGATTTCTGAAGCTTAGCTAGCCAACGAGGTAGCGATCGATGGCACGGGGCGCCGCGGTGGTTGCTGCGGCGGCTGCCCTGTTGGTGGTGGTGTGCGCCGCCGCGCAGGCGCCGTCGTCGCCGAGGCTGCCAAGCAACTACCACGTCATCAACCCCGGCAGGTTCGGCAAGAGGGACCAGCAGCTCTCCTGCACCGACTCCAATGGCAACAAGGCCGTCTGCATGGCCAAGTGCGACAAGCGCTGCCCCAACCAGTGCATCGTCATGTGTCCCGGCTGCAAGACCTTCTGCAGTAAGCATCACTAGCTAGTTGCAATTCATTTGAACTACTGATCGATCGTGACATCGTGTGTGATTCTCTGTGTGAAATTATTTGATTTTTTCAAAGTGTGCGACTTCTACCCCGGCGTGTCGTGCGGCGACCCGCGGTTCACCGGCGGCGACGGCAACAACTTCTACTTTCACGGCAAGAAGGACCACGACTTCTGCATCGTCTCCGACGCCGACCTCCACATCAACGCCCACTTCATCGGCAAGCGCAACCCCACCATGAGCCGCGACTTCACCTGGATCCAGGCCCTCGGCATCCGCTTCGCCGACCACCGCCTCTACATGGGCGCCCTTAAGACCGCCAAGTGGAACAGCGACGACGACCGCCTCGAGCTCGCCTTCGACGGCGCGCCCGTCGACGTCCCCGCCGAGCTCGGCGCGCGCTGGGAGTCCGCCGCCGTTCCAGGCCTCACCGTCACCAGGACCGCCGCCACCAACGCCGTCAGGGTGCAGCTCGCCGGCGTGCTCGACATCATGGCCAACGTGGTGCCCATCACCGAGCAGGACTCCCGCATCCACAACTACGGCGTCACCGAGGAGGACAGCCTCGCCCACCTCGACCTCGGCTTCAAGTTCTACGACCTCTCCGACGATGTCCATGGCGTCCTCGGCCAGACCTACCGCTCCGACTACGTCAACAATCTCAGCGTCAGCGCCAGCATGCCGGTGATGGGCGGCGCTCCCAGCTACGTCGTCTCTGACATCTTCTCCACCGACTGCGCCGTCGCCAGGTTCGGCCGCCGCGCCGGCATCTCCATGGTCACTGGCAGGGCCAACTAAGCTTGCTTCAACGACCTTCATCGCTGGGAGCTCTGATCTATTAATTTCTTAAACAGCAATAGAGCTAAACACCGGAATAAGTTAATTTGTTTTTAAGTTCAGGGGCTACACATATACAGATCACCAACGTGATATGTTATTTGATATCTGAGAGCACACAAATTTTATGCAATTTTATGTTAAAGATGAAATAACACACAATTATACTGGAGCATATGTTCACTATTTTCTGTTGTGTTCGATTCTCTAGCGCCAAACAATGAAAACAAAAGAAATTGTGTCAAATGTAATCCATCCGTTCTTTGTCCTTTTGTATTGAATGGCTAAAGCCTAAATAGGTACTCTCCTAGTTTCATATTATAAGTTACTTTTATTTTTTTCTAGTCAAACTACTTAGACTTAGCTAAATTTATATAAAAATTAGTAACATATGTAAAACCAAATTAGTTTCATTAAATATAACATTGAATATATTTTGATAATATGTTTGTTTTGAGTTAGAAATATCGTTATATTTTTCTACAAATTTGATCAAACTTGGAAAAATTTGAAAAAAAAAAGTGAAAGCGACTTATGATATGAAATGAATGGAGAGTAAATGGTTTGTGATAATTATTGAGATGTACAAACGAACAAATTAACTCTCGCAAGTTGAAAATGTATTTGAAACTATATTTCAAGAAATTTATGTGCATACAAGTTTTTTTAAAAAAAACCGCACCATTTGAAAGCTTGGAAAACACTAATCCATCATTCTACTCCTTACAAATAACGAACTTTAACCAAAGTGATAACGAGCTAGTCGACTCATAGTGTTGCCTCCCCATGGTTGGAGTCCATACAAATCAACTAAAAGAAAACATCGACAATATAAATTCCAAAAATCTAGTAAAAGAAGATTGTGATATAGAGTTTTTGTATTTCCATATTTTGCTTATAGATGGAAAGGACTCCGATTTTCGTTCATCTTGGTACGGACCGTCGATCCTTACATCCACGGCTCCCATCTCTCGAATCGACGGCTTCCGCGTCTTCGCGAAGCTTTCCCTTCTCCCGCTGTCGCGCGGCGAAGGAGCTAGAGGTGAGGTGACGATGAGGCATGGGCTAACGCGGCCTATGGGCCTATGGCCGCTAACCACCTCCAAACCCACCTCGCTAATTAGGGTTCTTCTTCCTCCTCCACTACTCCACCCCACCACCACCCACACGGCCCCACCCATGGCCACCGCCGCCGGCGCCTCCTCCCCGGCGCGCCGCCGCCCGCGCCGTGGCTCCAAGGGCCCCAACTCCGACCTCTCCCGCACCCTCACCGACTGCACCCGCCGTGGCGACGCCGCCGCCGCCATGGCCGCCTTCGACTCCGCCCTCTCCGGCCCCGACGCCCCGCGCCTCCTCGCCCACCAGTACAACCAGCTCTTCCACCTCCTCGCCACCGCCGACGCCGACTCGCTCCCCAACGCCGCCGCCGCCGCCCGCCGCGTCTTCTCCCACATGCTCGGCTCCGGGGCCTCCCCCTCCGAGGCCACCATCACCTCGCTCGCCCGCGTCACCGCCTCCGATGCCTCCAACCCCGCGGCCGCTGACGAGGCCTTCGACCTCGTGGCCACCATGAGGGACAAGTACGGCGTCGCCCCGCGCCTCCGCTCGTACAGCCCCGTGCTCGCCGCGTTCCGCCGCGCGGGGGAGGCCGGGAAGGCCTACGCCGTCGATGCCCACATGGAGGCCTCTGCTGTTGCCCCCGAGGAGCCCGAGATCGCCGCGCTCCTTGATGTCAGCGCCAAGGCAGGGGACGCAGACAAGGTGTATGAGTATATGCACAAGCTGAGCCGCACCGTGGATTGTGTCGGCGAGGAGACTGCGGAGGTGCTGGAGGGTTGGTTTCGGAGCGGTAAGGCGGCAATGGCGGGCAAGGCCGAGTGGGATGCTTGTAAGGTGAAGGACGCCATTGTGGCCAATGGTGGCGGGTGCCATCGGCTTGGATGGCTTGGGACCGGCCCTTGGACTGTGCAGCGAGTAAGAGTTGGAGGAGATGGCCAGTGTGAGGGGTGTGGTTGCCGTCTAGCATGTGTTGACATTGACGTCGAGGAGACGCAGAGGTTTGCCGATTCTGTTGCCAGTCTGGCCCTTCAGAGGGAGACCAAAATAAATTTCAGCCAGTTTCAGGTGCATATCCTCTGCCCTTCTGTAGTGTTAACCTGTATCCATATCTAACTTGGTATATGTAACCAGTTGATTTTACTGACTGCAATTGATTTACTATTAAGTGTGATAGGAAGATCACTCGTTTTGCTTGGTCTATTCAATCTAACATGGCCTTGTGGGCTCAGTGATCATAACAACATAGAAAAATTGTAGTCAGAGATGTAAGCCCATCGGTCTGTCTCCCTGCTTTGTTCAAAAAACCATTTGATGCTTCATTGTGGCCTAACCTAATAGTGCTCAGCTGATTTATCTATATTGGGTTTCACCCCTTTTAGAGATTTAAATGCTGCTGTGTATTTGAGCAATGTCTGCTCAGTAGTTCCTTGCCCAGGTAACTTGTTCTATGTTTAGATAAATCATTATTTGGAACTTCCCTTATGAGTTAAGCATTGAATTTACCTTCCTAAGAACGTAAGATACCTCATGCATGTGTTTCTCGATGCAAGTCAGAATATGATTCAGATACTTATTTTTTCTTCGCGTGCCTCTAGCGCCTAGGCAGTTCGCATACAAGAAATCCAAGAAATTAGCTGGCATATTGCATACAAATTATACTATGTAACCCTAAAATAGCAATAAAGCACCACCCAAGTTAGTTCAGCCGCCTAATGCAGCATCTAATGCCTAATTGTGGCTGCTACCCAGTGCCTAGGCGGCGCCTAGAGCCGACTTTTAGAACACTGCCTCTAGGTGATAATCCATTTATAAATTTGGAACACATGTTTTTTCTTCCTTACAAGTTTGAGTGCTATGACTTTATAGGAGTGGTTGGAAGAACATGGAGCATATGAAGCTATAGTTGATGGTGCAAATATTGCACTTTATCAACAAAATTTTGCAGAGGGTGGCTTTAGTTTGACTCAGGTCTGAACTCCATCTTTCAATGTACTTTGACCTATCAATGTTATCAGTGAAGTAATGTGGTACTAATGCTTTTCCTATCTGTCATCCTTAATATAGAGCAGCTGGACGCTGTTGTAACAGAGCTACGGGATAGATATAATGGTAAATGGCCACTTGTCGTATTACATAATAAACGCATTGCCAAGCTTATGGAAAATGCATCTAATAGACACCTGATTGAAACCTGGAGAGCGAACGGGGCATTGTACACTTCACCAATTGGGTCAAATGATGACTGGTAATGCTCTTCAGTCTCTAGTCTTGGGTGCACTTGCATTTTTTTTTGGGGTACCTTATATTGTATTTGTGCATTCATTGATTAATATGTGCAATTAGGTAATAGGTTGGATATTTCACCCATCAGTCTCCGGTTTGATGCACTTGTGTTTCATTTCATCGATGTTACTAACAGTACGATATGCACTTTTTCAGGTATTGGCTGTATGCGGCGATTAGGTTGAATTGTTTGCTTGTGACTAATGATGAAATGAGAGATCACATATTTGAGCTCTTGGGGTCATCTTTTTTCCCCAAGTGGAAGCAACGGCATCAGGTGTGCTCTGCACTTCTTTTTATTTAACATACTGGCCATTCTTTCTGCATAATTTATTACCACAGAACCCTGATTTAGAAAAGGTTGAGTGCCAGGTTAAACTTAAAACCATGTAAACAGATGCTGGGTCCTTTATCCTGTTGTAACATAGTGATACTGCTTCACGTATTGGATATTACCATTCCTGCTTAATTGTTGATTTTGTTTCTCATTCCAATTGTTTAGGTCAAGTACACCTTTAGTAAAGGAAAGGCGGTGCTTATGATGCCACCTCCATATTCTTCGGAGATTCAGGTAAGTAACTGGGCTACAGGCATCTTTAGAGCTTGCTATCTGTTGTTTCTGATGTAATCTTCATCGTAGGAATCGGAGATGGGATCTTGGCATGTGCCTATGGAGGAGAAATCTGGTGATGACAGAGCTAGGATTTGGCTTTGTATTGATAGGACAGGGCACTGCAAACATCCCCATGAAGCTCCTGCAGCAAACGGGGTTGTCCAGGATGTATCTCCCACCGAGGCATCTCATGGATGTGAGCAGAGGCGAGCAGAACATAATGGTGGCTCCTTAACCGGTAAAAGAAAGGATAGAAATTGATCGCCATGTAGCTTGAGGTGTCGTTCCTGAGCAGAGGAGGCATATTGTATTTTGCATTCTGCTGATGTATTTCTCAACTAGGGATGCAGCGGCGGTGCATCCCAAGATTCCCATATACATGGGGCAAGAAACGCCATAAACTACACTAAGGTGAGCTAAGCTGAGCTCCGGTGGGTTAGATTTTGTTGCGACATTTTTGGCGAAGGGTCACTGGGTGATGAAAATTGTGTTGGCATCAACTTTGTAATGCAACACTCAAATATCCAATCTGGTTGCACCGTCAATTTCTTCATATATAATGAAAGGTCAGTTGCACTCTGTATGTAGGAGAACGTATGCACGTTATTTTGTGGCGAGATTCTGGAACACCTGTAGAATGTTGGAATTTACCGATGTGATCTTGGCGAAACAATTTTGGATGGCCATTTATTTCATTTGTTGATCCGGCTGTGGTTGGATGGAATTTCAATATAAGCATTACAATCTCAACTTGCCATTCAGGCCTGAGTAACTGAGTATGATATGTGTAAGGCCATCTTCTCAAAAGTGAGCTTGGCGATGTGTCACCATATTTACATGTAAAATGATTTCACCCCTCTTGGTCATGCGTAGAATTAGATTGGGATGTTGGGACAAGAAAAAACTGATACTCTGATATACGGTCATTATTCTGATCCAGGAAAAAAAAATTCAAATACTGAACATGAGGAACTGATAAGATCTAAAAGTTAGTCTACGTTGAGTTTCCGGTCAATATCAGAGAACATCTCGAAGAAAGCTTTGAAGTGCTTGTATGTTGTATCTACGTCTTCTTTGCCACACATTTCTCGCACGCTGCAAACCAATACAATAGCAGTTAAACGTTCAGTAATGCGTCACCCACGGCCAGAACAACGATGGGGAAGGTATAAGTGAAATCTAAGCATACATTTTTCTTACCTATGTTATCAATTTAATTAAATACCTATTTTGACAAGGATGATACATGTAAGAAAAAAACTGACCTCTTATTCCCTATATAGCTAGGAGTCAACTTGCTCAATATGAATTGCAAAACGATTGGAAGTACTGTCTACATGCAGTTACTGCTAATTCAGAAATACGAAAAAGGATGGTCATAAAGCCACCGTTTTTTTGACAAATTGACCCTTTTCAAAAACTTATTTCGAAATTAACCCCTGCCAAAAGCTTCAACCAAAAATAGGCCGTTCGCTCAGCGCCAAGCGCATTGGCGCTGAGGTTGGGCGTGTCAACGCCAACGGGCGTGGCGCTGACCTCGTGCCACCGTGGCGGCCGGGCCGATCCCCTAGCTGACGTGGCAGCTACCTCAGCGCCGACAGTGCTAAGATGGCCAATCTCAGCGCCAATGGGCCTGGCGCTGAGTTTTGGTACTTAGAGGCCGGCCGAGGCCGCCCCCAGCCAGCCTCTCCTCCATTCTTCCCCACCCCGCGCGCTAGGGTTCGTCGCCCTCTCTTCTCCCCTCACCAAATCTCCCCCAAATCCACTCAAATCGAAGGGGATTTCGTCGGGATTGAATACTGCCTGTGATGTGAATAAATTATTGCCTGGATGTGTGGTTGTGTTAAGCAGGACTGGGCAGAGAGCTGTGCTGCTTATTACAGCAGGTCTGGAACCTCAGCGCCAAGCAAAATGGCGCTGACATACTCCAGGCCCGCGCCAAATGCCTTGGCGCTGAGCTCCCAGCCCAACCATCCAGAAGGCTTGCTGGGCTGGGCCATGGCCGAGCCGTCTAAGTCCAACCTCAGCGCCAGGTGCCTTGGTGCTGAGGTGCCCAGGGCTAGCGCCATTATGGCTGGCGCTGACATCCCAGCCCACAAGCCATCCAGAAGGTTTGCTGGGCTGGGCCATGGCCGAGCCGGCTAAGTCCAGGTGCCCAGGGCCAGCGCCATTATGGCTAGTGCTGACATCCCAGCCCGCAAGCCATCCAGAAGGCTTGCTGGGCTGGGCCATGGCTGAGCCGGCTAAGTCCAACCTCAGCGCCCTGGCGCTGATGTGCCCAGGGCCAGCGCCATTATGGCTGGCGCTGACGTCCCAGCCCGCAAGCCATCCAGAAGGCTTGCTGGGCTGGGCCATGGCCGAGCCGGCTAAGTCCAACCTCAGCGCCAGGTGCCCTGGCGCTGATGTGCCCAGGGCCAGCGCCATTATGGCTGGCGCTGACGTCCCAGCCCGCAAGCCATCCAGAAGGCTTGCTGGGCTAAGCCATGGCCAAGCTTGCTAAGTCCCATCTCAGCGCCAGGGTACGTGGTGCTGATGTGCCTAGTCTCGGCGCCATTTCTTCTGGCGCTGAGGTACCCCCCCCCCCCCGCCAGCCAGACAGACGGCCTGCTAGGTCGGGACTCGGCCGAAAAGGCTAAGTCCCACCTCAGCGCCGAAGCGGATGGCGCTGAGATTGGCCATCTCAGCGCCAAAGCGGTCGGCGCTGAGATAGCTGCCACGTCAGCTGGGGGATCGGCCCGGCCGCCACGGTGACACGATGTCAGCGCCACGACCGTTGGCGCTGACACGCCCAACCTCAGCGCCAATGCGCTTGGCGCTGAGCAAACGACCTATTTTTGGTTGAAGTTTTTGTCAGGGGTTAGTTTCGAAATAAGTTTTTGAAAAGGGTCAATTTGTCAAAAAAAGGGATAAAGCCAACTGTGCATACCTGTGCATTGAGAGCTGAGGAATACCACAGTCAACAGTCCGTATGCCAACACCAGAAGCAAGTATGGGGCCAATAGTTGAACCACAGCCCATATCATTCCTTACAACAAATTCCTATAAGCTATATACATCAGTGCAATTCCTCAAACTCATTCATGTATTCTAAAGACAAATCAGCTTTACAAAAGTAAAGACTTCTAGATGACACATGCTGATTTTGTTTTTCTTGAATTTAACATTTCCTATCAGAAATAATATAACTAGCAATAGATGATAATGATAGAGATAGACGATGATTTGATTCTTATCCATCTTGAAGCACACTTATTTGTTCAAACATAATGGGAATTTGCAATAAAAAAAGATGGTATTGAGGGTTAAAATGTAAAATATTGAATACCTGAACAGGAAGATTATGAAGTCTTGCTATTTCTTTGAACAGAAAAGCTGTCACAGCACTAGTAGCATAACGTTGGTTAGCATTGTGCTTGATAACTAGTCCTTTCTGTAGCTCTGGTCTGTGGTGCTCTTCATGCTTGTCTGGATAATTTGGGTGCAGGGCATGAGCCATGTCTGCCGAAACTGAAAGTGAAACAAGAATTAAATTTGTGCACTATTTAGTCTAGGACTATAGGCCGGTGATGATCTCCCAGATACATAAATATTACCAAGGAAAGAGGAATTTATTGCACGTTCCAAAGCACCCTCTCCCATAGATTGATGCATCAGGGAATCGACAATCCGTCTCATAGCATGGAACATGGTTGGTGCACCCGCCCCTTGCATCGAATTCGAACCCACCTGAATAGAGTCGAGGTTATAATATGAACAAGAAGGGACCAAGTACAAGAAATAAACCGAAACAATACCGTGTAGATAGTTCTACCAAAAAAATCAGTTTTATCAAATACTAGTGACCAGAGATAATTTAAGTGAAGACAAGCAGTAAATAAGTTAGCAGCACTACTTCTCATCTAAAGCCACTCTAAGCCTACAAATCAAAACAGACTCCAAACGGGAATGGAAATCTTGAGCACGCATTGATGTGCTTTTATCAATCATGATACTTTTAGCAATCAGGTGAGACTTCATTAGATATAGCATACCTCTTCATTATCAAATAAAGCAATCATTCTTATAGCCTTCTCATTTGACAATTCTTCTGGCATCTTGGAGGAGTCCATGAGAGATCTAAGAGCACAATAACACGAAGCGAGATTATCGAGTCTACCAGAATAAATGAACTCATTATTTCCCCCTCCAAGGCAGCTAGGTTGGGTATCACACACATTCAACTCTATGCCAATTATTTCACCTGATTTGCAACCAATTTCATCTGAAAGAACCTGTGGAGCAGAGCGAGAAAATCAAATGCTATAAGTTCAACTTGAAGCCATCTGTAGTACTTTGAAAGTACACCTCTGATTAAATGATAGAGCAAGTGCTCAGAATATAAAATCAATTACTTGCAAGAGCAGTGGATGATGGACAACTTTAGTGGAACTTGAACTATTTTTTTCACTGGAATTTGCAGTAGTCTCTTCATGTTTTGTTGCAAGAAGTGGAACTAGATGATTCTCCAGATTAGGCTTGAACCCATCAGAATTCACTGTGCTAAAAGGCAAAAGGAATTCAGTCAGCTAAATAGAGAAAGTCAAACTTAAAACAGGCAGTCAAATATGATAGCAGCAGTAGCCTGTGTGATCCTCAGATATGCACTAAACGAACATGACAATAGTGTTCAGAGATAACTTCCAAACACTGAGATAGATATAAATAGTAGTTCAAAGAAGACTAAGCTGCTATAACTTGACAGGGTTACATGATGATGCAGTACTGAAAGAGAGAACATCTAGCAATATTTGCTTAGCAATACAGAACATACTACCAGATAGATTCCACCTAGTTCTCAGAAAATAGATCAGTAAAAGAAGGAATGAGAAATAACCGGTCAAGATGTATAGCCAGCGTTGGTACACGTATCAATGGTCTGCTCACTTTGACAAGCTCATGCTTAAATGAGCCATCAGCATCCTTGAGGATAACTCTCCCAGCCAAAGTCAGGTCCCTGTCAAACCATGTATGCCACAGCCCACCTCCGTATGTCTGTACATTTACCATTTGATGCCCAGATTTAAAGGAGGCAGACCTTGGTTTCAGCTTGAGACATGGGCTATCGGTGTGAGCCGCAATTATATTGAACCCATTTCCCAATTTGTACCTGCGTCCAAAAAATAATTTTACTTCAAATATCCATTTACAACTAGGGAGTAGAAAGAGCGGTATCATAATTTTTTTTCTTTGAAACTTTTGGCACTTACGCATATATCATTTATCAGTGTGATGCCATGGATATCAAGGAGAGATTTTAAATATCTTCAAAAATTGAAAGGAATGCAACGAAGTGAAGAGGCAAAAACATTTTTGAGAAGGTACTGGAGTGTGTACCCTGCTGACTGCCGTACATACATAGGAATTTTTCATAGTATTGATTGCCTCTTCCACTAGCTTAAATATCTCAATCAGTTAAATACTTTGGCCATGTTTTACACTAGAGGTTCCTTTTGAGCAAGTTTAAGTACCTAAATCAAAGGCATTGACTTTCAAATGGTATTTGAACACCACATTCGTTGCAGATTCTTAGTGATAAGTTAAATAATCAGAAGCCAATGTCGCTGACTTACTTTTCCCCTACTGCAAAGGCAATCAAGCAGGACATGTTGCGCGTGAAGAAGTAGCGGCCACCAGGCTGCAGGTCCCAGTCGTCGTTCTCACTGAGCAGCGTGAAGCCCGCATCAAGCAGCTGCCTCTTCGCCTCCGCTGAAAGCATAAGCAAACACAGCACATGTGGGGGGGGGGGGGGGGGGGGGGGCTGTACCGATGCCTAAACACAAAGGTCAATGCACTCGAGCAGTCCAGGACATGCAGAAATGCCAGAGACAAAGCAGCCACTCGCGTCCTTCCCGGTGAGGAATAGGACCGAACAGGTTGAGGGCATCCATGCATGCGAAGCGGCAAAGCGTGGTGGGGGCGCTCACCGGTGGCGTGGAACTGCGTCCATGACTCGTTGAGGTAGTCGAGCAGGTCGGCGACGATAGAGGGCGAGGCGGAGGCGGAGGCATCTTCGGGCGGCGACGAGGCGTGGTGGGAGCAGAGGAGGCGCGAGGCGATGGCGGTGGTGGGAAGGGCGCGGCGGCACGGGGAGGATGAGAGAGGGGGAGGGCGAGAGGAGAAGGCGGCGCGCGGCCTCATCAGGAGGAGGTGGTGCGCGCGGAGCAGCGCCATCGTCGTCGTCGTCGTCGTTGCGCCGCCGCCTCAGGATGGAGGAGATGATGAGCTCAACTGACCACACCGCAGATTTTAGAGCCCAGCGCTCATTTGAAACAAAACAATTTGGCTTATGCTTATAAGCTAATTTTGAATTTTGAAAAAGAGTTGATTGTAAGGGTTTTTCATCGTAATTTATTTTCGAGCCTTTGCTTTTAGATTGCTAAGAACATGTATATAAAAGTTTTGTTTATAAATTATTTTTCGTTTATAAATATACCGTTTCGCTTATTCCATTAATAAGCGAAACTATGGCCTCCTTTTACAACATCTTCCTCAAAATTAGTTCAATTCTTACAAAGAATTATAAATTCCTTTCATTTAGAAGGAAGCCTCAACTGACTTATCAGGAGCCAAACATAAAAATTGAAAAATCTGACTATTTGAGCCATTGTGATAGACTCGCATAATCCCACATGTCATCCTCACGAGTGTAAATACAATCAAATTGGCAACATATAAAGTGTCAAATCATCAAATTTTATGATATATATATGGAGCCCAGCACTCATTTGGAACGAAGAATTTTATAACACTTCTCACAGAGCTAGTTCAGTTCTTACAGAGATCTTATATGCAATTCCTCAATTTCAAAGGAAGTCTCAACTTATCAGGATTAATAGAAAAAAAAGAACTGAAAAAACTTGACCAAACTTCAAAGAAAAAAAAAACTCTCCTGTAGATGTATTTTGTTCTCAGTGTCCTATAAAGCAGCAAATTGCTGATATCAACTTGCATAATCTAGCTAGGGCAGTTAGCACAAAGACACGGTTGTGAGCCTCTATATACAATCACATTCATCCATGTCGACCACAAAGCAAACAACAAGCTAATTGGATAGCCCAATTTCATGCAAAAAAAAAAACTTCATCTTCCGAATCAGCAAGTCGAATCACTCCGAGGCACGATTGCAACGTACGCTAAATGTATCGCACATAACATTATCAATTACAATGCTTTCGATCGGGCCGGAGCCTGGAAACCGAATTAATCATAACAGCTAAAAAAACATTGGTTCGGGATCTTTATTTCTGCAGGCGCTGGCGGGGCATCGACATCTACTGATACTGATATAAAAAGAAAGGTAAGCTAAGCCCTCCCAAAAAAAAACACTATAAGTTAAGCACATCATGTTGCTTCAGTCCCATCCTGCAAATGTAAATTTTAAATGACAGTTAGTTGAAGGAAGCTAATTTGGTTATTCACAGTGAGAAAACATGGCTCATGTGCAATTGTCAACAGCAATAAGACAATACCGTGGAAATCAATCCAATAGCTTGGGCAATATCTATCTTCTTTTCGATATACTGCTCGTAGAATTTTGCTTTGTTCATCTGAAAAAAAAAGAAGAAAATAAATTTCACTTCATTATTCTTTTTCTTTTCTAAATGTAGAGGAATTTCAATTCAGTATTCTATAAGCCAAAGCATGTACAATGAACTTCCACACAAATTTTCCTTTTTGAATGTAGAGGAATTTCAATTCAGTATGCTATAAGCCAAAGCATGTATGATGAAGTTCCGTACAATTTTTCTTTTTTGAATGCAGAGGAATTTTTCAATTCAGTATGCTATAAGCCAAAACATGTATGATGAAGTTCCATAGAAATAGGTGCCATCTAACAAAATGGAATTCCATACAAGTACAGTACCCGACTTTCAACTGCCTTTGCAATCAGCTCCAGAGCTTTATCCTCCGCAATCTAAGGCACACAGACATGATCAACATTAAGATCACATTCCACGTATTCAACTAATATTAGACAAATACAGTACTTACTTCACTGGTAACACTTGCCGTGCAAACATGAAACTGAAAAGATATGACAATAGATAATAAAATTAAAGCACAATTAAAAATTTGGAAACCACATTAAATTCTCAGATCATCCATGAAAAATAACCTACCACAGTTTCCATGTGGGAACAGTTATTCTCCAATGCATCCTTCATTTTATCTTGCCGTGAAGGGAACTTGTTGAGGTTGTAGACTTCCTCCAAAGAATCTCTGAAACTCTTCTGAACATTGTTGAGAAAAAGGCATGCATTACTAAACAAACATACACAACATAAACATAGGCAGGAACCTGGATAACAATGTTAAGTACTAACTTTTTGCATGTTGACCCGCTGCCAAATCTCAAAGTACAAGCTATCCATGTCCTTGCAATAAGCAACATAAAAGCGCATGTGCTGTAAACAATCCTGAAAGGAATGGAATTGTTACTAAATACAAACCACCTTTTTTCTATTAAAAATAATTAGTGTGTGTGAGGGATCGTACATAGTAGGCATTATAGGCCAAAGCAGCAGTGATCTTGGAAAAGCGGGTGGCAATCTTAATTGCTTGGTAGGCTCCTCTGCTGCATATTCTTCCCCACTGTACAGCAGAGTTATTATAGTACTACAACATATAACACTGCTCATTCAATCATTTTTGTATGGTGAGCTTGTTTACCTTAGAAGATGGCAGTTTATTCAGGACATAGTCTTCCATCCACTGTCTCAAGATAAAAAGCGTTTTTAATCCCAGAAGAATGCAAAGCGCTGTACAAAATGTTATTGGTTTGTTCAATTTTATGATACACACCTTAAGTTCCTTCGACAATGCCTTGCAGAAGTCGAGATATTGCAATTCAGTATGATAGCTATTAAAATAGCCGCGGTAGTCGTCCCAATAAGCGTACTCCTCACCAACCTATGTTGAAAAGGAGGGTAAGAGGAAACTCGCGATTTAGAGTTTTGAAGAAACAATTCGATGACTTCAATAACTAAGAGCTTCAAGCTAAAAAATATACAAGTAAATAAGCAGCAAAAAAGTTACTAGCTAGTATTCATACAGAAAGGGATGCAGATTTGTTCACTTTGTTCTTTTAAAGGAGAATTACAGAGTAGCACTCTTTACAGAAATGCCAGAAACTGTTCCATAAAGGGAAGAAGAAAGAAAAAAGGTACCGAGCACCTAGAGTATCAAGAAACAGAAATAACATGAATTGGGTTGGCTCTGGTTTTGAATTAGAAAAAAATGACCAGTTTCTTGTAGAGGCTGATAAAACAACAAAGCAAATGCTTGTCTTACGCAGCGATAATTCAGTAGATATAGCATGAAAGCATCCACAAAACTAATAGTAAAGCAGTATAAAAGCTGGATTATTAAACAAATAAACACATCTTTTTAACCTTTTGAATGCCATGTAGATTTTCCAACCAGACATCTTCATTTTGTATATATGATGATTTCAAATTCTAACTAAGTGGTCATCAGATTTACGATCTGTACACTTGTTATGTGTGATGGTGCAAAAACAACTGACAAAATAGAACACCAAGACACAACTGAAGAATTGAAGGACTATTCATGCATTAATATAATGTAATACGTACACAGTTTATCGGTACTAGACGTTGGTAGTCGTTCAGAGCAGCAAGCCAGCAGTAATCAGGGTAGAAATACCAATCAAATGTGCCATCTTCCTCGAAACGCATAAAAAATTCCATCTCGCGAATAAACTCATCGGAGAGTTCATCTTCCCCAACAAGTTTCATGTGGTAAGAATCCTCTACCAACTCAGTATTAGGTTGTTGTGACAAGTGCTGAAATTAGACAGACATAAACATTAAAGCAATGATTGTTGATCTAATATTCACATAGGAAACATAGTACAAAACATGCATGTGTTGGGTGATGATTAATTAGTATTTATTTAGCAGCAGTGATGGAAATTGAACCGACCTTATAGTATCTGACGCGATAGCGCGCATGCTGAAAATAGAGGGTAGTGACCTGTGCATCGTCCAGTTCAATGGAAGTATCGATTTTAGGTTGTTCATTCAGCTGGTCAATGTATGTAAGGAACTCCTCAGAGCTGATATTCTCTCCCAAGCCCAATTCATTCAGCCTTTTGATTGCCTCATCCGCTTCTTGCAAATCATTGTTCTCTGCGACAGGAACAGCATTATTCTCAGCGTTTGTAGCAGGTTCTTTACGATCCTTGGGAGGAGCAGTGTTGCCATTGGAGGAAGGGGCAGTGGTGGGCTTTTGACATGGGGTGTTTGTTGCTGATCTGAGCTTTGTAGTGGCCCTCGTCGATAATGAATTGTTACTTTTGGTGTGCTTCTGCCGGTTGGTAGTGGCCGCTTGTGCCTCTCTGTTGCTTACTCCTCCTTGGACTTGGATACATGGTGGATGGCGTCCAAGCCGAGAGGTACCCATCTGCTGCTTTGCCTGGTACTTCTGTGGCATTACTCCAATAGAGCTTGTGCCGGCCGGTGCCTGGAGCTTGTGCGGTATCCCTCGACTTGAGTCCGCCTTCTCTGCCCGGTGCTTCTGTAGCGTTACTCCAATTGAGCTCGTGCCCGCCTTCCCCTTTGCCCGGAGGAGCTTATGCGGCGGCTTCTCTCCACTTGGGCCAATCTCCTTTGGACGGTGATTCTCAGTGGCTGCCTTCTCTCGGAGCTTCTGCGTTGTCTGACCACTCGAGCCCGTTCTAAGAGCTATCTCCTCTGGCCGGTGCTTCTGCAGCTTCTCTCCACTAGAAGCCATCTCCGCCTTCTCCTCTATGCGGTGCTCGTCCTGCAGAATCTCTCCACTCGAGCCCGTTGGATCCTTTGGAGAGTGTTGGGTGGAAGATTTTTGACGGTTGCGTCGGGAATCCCTCCCCTCCCGCCACGGAAAAGCTCCAAACAAAACCTCCTCGCCGTCTTCGGCTCGGCCTTGACTCGGCGGCAGCAAGTAACTTACTCCTCGTCCTCGTCCTCCTCTTCCTCTTCCTCTTAAACGAGGAGGCCCCCCTCCCCTCCCCTTTCCGCAACCCACTCCAAGTCCATGACGAACCAAATCGAGATCGGTTTCCTTATTCCTTCATCCGCGGATCTCTTCTCTCGATTGCCTTGGATTTAAGGCCTGGACCGAGTGAAGTCGGGATCACCGCACCTCCTCTCCTCTCCGATCTCCTCTCCGATCGAGTTGGTGGATGACTAGGGTTAGGTCTTCTCACGATGGACGCGGCGGGGACGGTGAAAGAGAGCGGAAAAGGAAGGGCGAAGCGATAAGGGAGAGAGACCGCACTGCTACGTGGCGGGCAACCCTCGATTGAAAGGAGAAATCGGATCGCAAATCGGGATGGTTCGCCTCGGCGGAAAAAGGATAAAAAAAAAAGTTCAATTTGACTCCTTATATCGGATCGGATCCCATTGTAGGTCCCTCGTTTTATTAACTTTAGATGGTATGGAACCAATTTCCCCATTAAAATTATGTCCTTGAATTGTAATATCGCGTATAGCTGGTCTCTTTAACTTATAAATATGAGATACGAGTGCTAACGCTACGACGATATTTTATTCTTAGTTTCTACATATTTTTCCTTATTATATAATTAATTAACGATAGCAAAAACTGATTAAGAAGAAAATGAGACGTACATTTTTTTTCTCTACTACTTCATATTTTTCCTTTCAATTTCAGAATAAACAAGATGGTTGTTAACAACTCATCACGCTGCGATCTGAAACGCTAAAACACAATTAATACATGCACATGTATTATTGATTTCTTATACAAACAGTCAACAAATATTTCACAATATCAATTACAACATACATCACAAAAAAAAAAACACAGCAAATCCATATATAGTCGTAGTACTGCACAAATTTGCAGTTGCTCCATCTTTCTCCTGTTTTTCCTTCTCCAGTTTGATTCTTGCAAGTTACAGAAACTGATACAGTCATGTAAATGGAAGTGGCATGGACTTCAAAGTCATGTGCAGAAATAATATTTCTGCTCATACTCACCATTCGTTTTCTCTACTGGAGACTCAAGTGCAATATTAAATCCATCTCTCGATGATAATAGAACATATTACCACATCAAGTTGGTGAAATAAACGAGCAATTAGGACTACCAATAAATCCGCTAATGGAACACATAATGAACATAAATTCCATAGATCTAGGAGTAATATTAGCACTACAGTCACCATCTTCGAAACGATCGTTTCCTTTCATTTTAGAATGATGCACCACAAGCACTGTTTACAGAATTTTAGGTGTTCATAAAGAACAGATCTTCAAAGCAAAATTCATCCTCTATTTCCAATCAACAAGAGCCATATCATCTATTCACTCATGGTAGAGAAATAAGAGATGCAATAGCACCACATGGCACAAATGAACACAATTCCAATTATTATTTTGAGTCTATTTGCACAACACCGAACAATTCTTAATTATTATTTGAGAAAAATGTATGTAAATTGGCCATCCTTTTCTGTACTTACAGTAAAAATCAATAGCTCAACTAATAATTAATTGGTGGGCATGATGCATGCCATTTACCAATGGCAAAAAAAAAAAGATTGAAGTTTGAATAACCCAATTAATCAACTTTGCATCCACAATTTTGCAATTCCATCATAGCCCAAATGAGAAAGAGCTATGAAGTCTAACAAGAAAGAACATAAACCACATCGTTTCCTTTCATTTTAGAATAGCACAGATGAGAGAGAGCTATGAGGTCTAACATGAACCTTCAATTAAAGTATTCCTTGTTAGAATATGTTGGTCTGAAACTCCATGCACTACATTTAATTGTATGCTGATAGTTTACATCAATCTCACTGTGGCTCAATTAAAAGATGTTTCATCATGAATATGAAAGATGAAAGAACAATATTTGTCGGACGATAGGATAAGAACATACCTGTGAACTGATAAAGACTTGCGAATATAGATTGCAATACCTTCTCTGAAAAGGTAGCAACATAGCAGCCGTAAAAAAAACAGCAACGTCCTTTGCAGGACACAGAAAATACATGGCCACCAAATTCAATCCATATGGTGGACTTGCATCCTGAACTCCTGATCCTTGTCATACAAAACTACAAAAGGCTTCAGAGCTGTGCATGCTCACAGTCTCAACATATATAGTAATGGTGGTGCTATCAAACTGTGGTCTGTAGGAGAGAGTAGACACAAAGCTGTTCAGAACCAGAACTGCAAGCAACTTAACAGTGGTAAAGCTAAATTAATCCGCATAGCTCCATCAATTCAGAGCACCCCGTCATCACCAACAGCACCCCGCTGACAGGTCCGTCCCACCCACAGTAAAAGGAGGTTCCTTTAATGGTTAAAATTACAAAATCAAATCCACCATACAGCATGAAAGAAATCTATTACAAGTAGCGGTGCTGACAGTTGTTAGGTTTTTTTAAATCTTACCATCTGAGCTACTAAACTAAGGTATATAGAAAAAAATATATGCATTCAGATTTTACCTGACATTGGCATTTGAACACAAATACATAATTTCATATGCAGCCATATACGATCTCTAATATATTATGAACTTAACAATCTGCATCAATCTCCTTACTCAGGCAACCAGCATCAACAGGATAATTTAATACTTTAGAAATTTGGAAACTAATGTAATGCAAATATGCAATCTTCTAGGATTAAATACTCAGAAATCACTGAAGATGCACAGGATATATAAGCTTCTCGTTTCACAACAGTAATGCACTACCATATCAACCTTGAAAGACCAATACTATTCACGTAAAGCACATAAGTTGGTACCAAAAAATAGTTCCAGACAGTGCTAAATCATCAATTGTAACTGAACAACTCAACTAACTTTTTAGAATCATGCTCAAGAGAAAATTTCAACCGTAGACATCTAGCAGATAATTAGTAAATAAGGTAATGTTGTTTAGCATTATTCTCTAGCAAAAAATGACATACCTGATTAATCATGGCAAGGAGTTTGATTGCTGATTACTACCATGGCACTACAACTACAATTGATTTCGTCTAGCAGTTCAACAACCCGAATAGCAACTACCCAATTATGATGATGATTCATCTTGCAAGCACTGCAGTCACTTGTCTTGCATTTCCTTTTTATCAGTAGAATGCTCCCTGAAAAGTTAAAAAAACAGTAATCTCACATATAAACTTTCTAGCCCATGCAACAAAATCGTTCAGGGTCAACAAAATTCAAATACTCTGCTTGCCTTTTTATCCATGTGTACGATTCCATTGCGGTGTACATACTCCTGACCATGCAAAATATGTTTAGCGTATTTCCTGATGACCTGATAAACAAATACATTCAGTTAAAAAACCTCTTTAGTTGTAAACACATCAAAAGAGGACGCTCATATATAACAGTTAGCACTTACAGCCTCATGGAATGGCCCAACCCTCCCAAGGAATGATTGTATTGATCTTCCTAGCATAAACTCCACCAGAATATTTAGTGAGTTCTCCTCCCATACTGTTCCAATATATCATTGTTCAAAGCATACCAGATAAATCAAACACCATCATCGAATTGAAAAACAAACCATATGTAGTTATCTAGTATGTACTCACAGCATTTTGGAATGTGAGAGGTTCTTGAGTAGCTTCACTTCATCCTTAAGCTCCCTTATGTGTCACTAATCAAAAGTTTCCGATGAAAAACACTTAAGAGTGGGATCAAATAATTAAGAGCATTAAGATTTACAGTTGCGCAGTTGGTGAGGAAAATAAAGACAAACAAGAAACTGACCAAACGTACTCACTTGGGTCTTCTCCTCTGTGGCATTGCTGGTTCTGATCAAAGCCTGCACCAAAAGGAAAGCAGAAGACCGATCCAATCAGAATTGCCTATTGCTCGAAACTTGAAGCCCCTTGTAGGAATCGAGGTCCATGCTAGGTATACCTGCTCAGCACGCTGTTCCCGATGAGATTGCTATCTCTCCACTGGATCAGCAGGTTCTCCTCTCCTCCTGCTCCATTCCTACCGTCTGACATCCCGACTCATGAAGGCACATGCTAATCCACCCCTGAACCCCCACCGGAAGCTCTACGCTCGAAGCAGAACCTGCTCGTCGAGGAATACTGCAGTGCTGCCCCTGGGACGGGAAAAGATGGAGAGCGGCGGACTGAATCAAAGAGCTCCTAGAAACCGGCCAACACAATCGCCGCCAGCGGCGTCATCTCACACCGTGGTGGTCGTGGGAGTCCGCGCAGGTCCGATGGCAGCGGGGAGGAGCTCGCGGGCGAGTAGGCCCCGCGGGATGGTCAAGCGACATGCAGGCATGCAGCGGAGGAGGGGATCGGCGAGGCGGAGTCTGAGGAGACTTCAGCGGCGGAGGGACAGCGGAGGGAGACCGGATCGGCGATGCCGGTTGACGCGGCGGCGGTAGGCACTAGGCAGTCGTCGCCTCGTCGGAGAGGTGGCGCGGCGGAGGTCGAGCGCGAGGTGCGCGACCTGGAGGAGGGCGGGAAACCGGATCGGCGGCGGCGGGTGATGCCGGTTGAGGCGACAATCGTCGGAGATGCAGCGGCGGAGCGCGAGGCGCGATCTGAGAGAGGAGGAGCGAGCGCGATCTTTTTTTTTTTGAGTTAAACCGGCGCGCTTTATTAAATACTAGGATCAGTGATACCACGATCCACAATAGTTTGTACAATGTCAGGGACAGGTCAGCCCACACACTTGCTTGACCCAATTCCCAGCACACACCCATTTGAGCTAACTTATGCGCAGCCACATTACATGATCACGGGGCATAATTAAACACAACACTAGAAAAATTTAAATGGACGAGATCCTTGATCTCCCTTACGATAGAACTGCAAGGAGAGAGAGCGTACTCATGAGAGTGAAAGGCTCTCACTAGGATGGTGAATCAGTTTCCACCTGGACAGAGTTAATACCATGCGAAATAGCAGATTTTAGGCCTGCTAAACCAGCTTCAGCTTCAGCTGCAAAAGCATCATGTACATGTTCCAGGCAGCCGGCACCCGCAAGAACAGCACATCCACGGTGGTCACGAACCAGGAAATCATAACCACCAGACTTGTTTACAGCTCGGAAGGCTCCATCAAAGTTGAGCTTCAGATTACCATCTACAGGGGGAACCCACTTATTTCTTTGCACATTCACCTTGGGATGTTTTCCTTTGCGCAGAGAGGCATGATCACAGATCAGCTGTTTCACCTTGTGGACCACTTCTTCCACTCTGATTACGTCCTCCCCCGAGTTCACCTTGTTGCGTGCATACCACCAAACCCACAAAAGAAAGAAGACCTCCATTCTTCGATCATTCTCCAGCTTCAAAATGGTCTGAACCACATCTCTAGCAGAAACAAGCTGAGTCAAGCTTAAACGGATATCTTCAAGGCATAAAATTCTCCAGCAGAGTTTCATGGGCTTGCATTGCAGGAAGCAGTGTCCACCATTCTCATCAAACCTTTTGCAGACCGGGCATAGAGTTTCAGCGTCTGGTACTCTCCTTTTGATGTTGAGTTTCAGGGGGAGGCTGTTATGGGCAAGCCGCCAGATAAACTGTTTGACTTTAGGAATGCATTGCAAACTCCAGATTTTATCCCACTCGAAATTCCGCTGGTTCACCGCTCCAGAGGATGAACCGCCCTCTTGCTTCTTCGCCGATCTCTCCCTTTGATCTTCCAGGACATGGTACGCAGATTTGACCGAGTACATTCCTCTTGTATCAAAATGCCAGGCTACAAAATCATTTGTGTCTAATCTCACCGGGATGGCCAGAATGTTCCTGGCATCAGACTCCCAAAAAATCTCCTCCACTAGTGGTTTATCCCACCAGCCCGTAGCTGGGTCAATAAGATCAGCTACCTTGTTCAGCACAGTGCCTCTTCGAGGAGTTATCGGTCTTCGGGTGACTCCAGCAGGGATCCAAGGATCCTCCCATATATCTATACTGCTCCCATTGCCAACCCTCCAAATCCTCCCGGCCTTCAAGGCAGATAGCCCTCGGATAATGCTTCGCGCGATCTGATCGAGAGGGAGAGAGTGCGCGATCTGCGCCGCGAGTTGGATGGGGACGTGTTTTGCACGATACTGGTGGGGAGGAGGGAGGTGTGCGATTTGATATCGATCGGAGCCGTCGGATCGACCTCATTCCGTTGATTATGAATGAATCCTTAGATATGTCACATGATGAATGATTAATAAAAGCATTTGTTAAACTATATTTTGCATCATTACAGCAAGTTTAATAGTATAGCCCACTACTAGCTCCAAATCATCTATAGCCAACGTAATAGCCAATTCATACAATATTTGCTTACTATACTATTAATATCTGGTCCCATCTGTCATACTTACATTACGTCTTGGAGTCCGTGCTGCAGCTGGCTACAAATCTGTAGCCCGCTGCTCTTCTCTCTCTTCCTTTATCTCTTTAAAATATGTTTATAACTGGCTTATAGTCTGCTATTGTACCTGCTCTTAGATATGTCACATGATGAATAAGTAAAAGTATTTATTGCCAGCGTACGACGAGATCCCACAGCAGTACTATACCTGATTTTTTTTAATTAAAACGTGACACTTCAACCAATAAATAAATAAAAATTATGATAGCCCTACAGTCAGTGAACATGCATCTTTTCTTCCTAGGAGTGGATTATAATATAAACTAACATTTCATCGCTCTCAAAAAAAAAAACTAACATTTCATCGTTGTTTGCAAATTGTTATAAAAAATTGAAAAAAATAAACAAGATAAATTAATATATGACATATCACTTCACAAACATGCAAATTAAAATTCAATTTCTACAGGTTGAAAAAAAAAACAAATTAAGTCAAATTTGCTAACATTTTTTGGCATTGCCAAGTTATTGGATGGTCATATATTAGCAACTTTGTGTGTGTGTTTATACAATTGGTTTCGTTTGGGATGGATCGGTTTCTAATAATACAGAGATATTCAGATGAAATGCTAATAGTGTTGTGTAAAACCATGTGAATGAACGCATCTTAATGTCACTCTGTCGCACATTACCTTTACTCTTAACATTTTTCTGCTTAAATACAATTGCAATTGCCAATTCATTCGTTGCAACGCACGGACATTGTACTATAGATTACCAAGAAAATATTGAAAGCACCAAATATAACAGTACCAATCTTTATAAGATCTTTAGTGGTGCATCTCCCTCTTTTGCAAATACTAAATTATCAATAACTTAACTATGTTTCTCTTCGCCTCCTGCTAGCTCTATCAAAGACAAGTAGGAACCAAAAGCCACTGTTTCCCATTGTTCCAGACTTCATGCCTACCTCTCGCACAGCTCCCAGGGTTATATCTGTGTTGAAGAGATATGTTACTAAAATAAAATAATGTGCATGCCCATAACCTCAGGACACTCGAGCCATTGAGAATAAGACAAACAAGACGTTTCTTCAACAACAGACGTTATTTTACACAACAAATATCAAGCAAACAACAAAGCTGCAAATGATCCCATCATATTTATCTTTTGAAAGAAACAAAGTATAGGTGAAACAAAGTTCCCATGCCCGCTAAACAAACTAATCGAGCAATGCTCTGATAATGAATTTTTTAAGAACATCTACCACTACAGTTTTACAAGTTTGGGAAAGAAACCTGAAAACATTACCTTCAGTGTGGATTATCATGTCTGCTGAAGTCCTCCCAGTCATGTTAACATATATTATAGTCGACAGCAAAGGCCGGGGTTTCTCTCCATGATGACTCTATCGACCTGAATGTTGGTCTATAATTTACAACAGTAAGTTCATTTTATTTACTGCAAGCATGTAACCAGAAGGTAATTAAAGTAAGTTAATTTATTTGCTTAAAACATGTAATACCTTCAGCTCCTTTTCATGAGCATACATTCCACTTACACACAGCACATAGTCAACTCTGCTGTTAATATCAAACTTTTTAATCATATGATCTGCCCTGTACTTCATCATCAAATTAATTAATCCATCATAGTCCTCTTTGTCCCAAGGAAGAGCAATCAAATCTTCATTGCCCTCAATCTTTTGTCGAAATGCGCGTTTGTTCATGGCCAAAGGAATCGAGCAAGTCAAAAGGAACTTCCTATCATCAAAAACCCAAAAGAAAGGATGGCCTCCAATCTTCTTCTCAATATTGCATAAATCCCCGCTATAAAATAAACAATATATCATTAGTCTAGCACCACCATTCATGAATATAGCTTTTTAGATAGTCATTAAACTCTTAATTGCTAGAGAGTGCTCTCATTACGAATGCACGCATAAAAAAATATATTGTTAAGCTATTTATGTCATCAGTGTTTCACTTCAACTATCAAGTATTTCGCTTTCACCTAGAGGCTATTGGTTTTAGAATACCAATTGTTTTGTCACAATCAAACTCACAATATACTTGGAAACAAACTTGAAGCGTATGAAAGCTACACTGAAGAGCTGCAAGTTCCTTCTCATGGCCCATATTAATTCAAGCCAGGGCCATTCCAACACATTGGCATCACTTAATTCAAGCACAGATTTCTTACAATTCAATCATGAAATCTAGGTCTCTATCCTATACTTAAGCTATCAGCAATATTTACAGCAGGTAAACAACCACTGCAGAAAACATTGTTAAGTCACTAAAGTCGGTAAGATAAGCCTTCTTGATCCATGAGCGGTATTGAAGGAAATAAACAAAAACCATTGACATTGAAACATTCCACGCTCTAAACTAGATTGACCAACCTCCTTTAAAATAAACGACTAAAATCTACTATTCACAAACTTAGGAATTAAGTTCGGAGATATCCTTGTGAGGAACCTGCTTTCCTTGGCATGCAGTTAGCTACCTAAAGTACGAAACAATGATCATTTACATTGTTCTTGGTTTTACAGCAAGATGCTATTGCTGAATATGAACTGCTTAGCCAAAATTAGGAACACTCAAGACCATCCAAATTACACAATCATCAATTGATTCCTCAGATAAAAGAGCATTGACTAACCAAAAGCAGCCATGATTCAAATCAAAGCAAAAGTTTAGTAGATAAACTATAGACAGGTACTCAAGCATCAGTTCACAATAGGCATAGCTAACTTTGAAATTTAAAGATTTGCGATTATAGAACAAGTTAACCACACATCAGAACATATACTTACAAGGAACATATACTGATATTAACTCTCTAGAAAATCACGGTATACTTACAAGGAAAACTCCCTAAGTTCTTCAGCAAGGCTATCAATTTGACTGCAATCAAAATCAAGATCTTTTCGATCTTTAGCCATCTTTGAGATCTTTCTGAGTGCATCACCAACAGCCTGGCAGTCCTTAGCTTGCAATACTGGAGTAGACTTCACCTGATCTGAAATTGAAACATTAATTATATTGAAAACGTCATCTAAATAATGTGCTTACATATCTCTACTTGTTTCTACCCTAAATGGTGATCTTGTATCTCAACGGTCGATAGGTTGCATTACCTTTAACTTCAAAATTAGCAAGTTTCACAATGATTTCATTTCCATTCTTCTTGTAATAGTATGTCTTCTCAAGTGTAAAGTTTCCATGGTATTTCCCACAGAGCCTCAGCATCTTCAATCCATCAAAAACTTGACTAAAACAACAATACTATTACATGACTTTATATATCTTAATGCATTACGTAAAGCTGGCAACAAAGACACACCTTATAAGATTCTGTAGCACAGGTGTTGGGAGCACAACCTTTTCCCCAACCATATGTTTGGCCCCTAACAAAGTAGATTCCAAATATGCAAGAAGATTGCCTGTGTAAGGCTCATGCCATACAGAAATGCAGTCAACATCCTCCTTCTTCTGAACAATTGGAGCATGCAATATGTTCTTATGCAGGCAGTTTGTCATAATCTCCAAGCAGTGAAGCCCATTTGAATTATCCATCAAATCAAAAATTAACACAGAATCAAGGTTCTGTATAGGATCATACTGCCGCGGTATATTTGAAGGAATTTTTGCCCTGCAACTTCCTTGTTGTATTTTGAAGTCCCATGCTTGATGCGCCAGTTCATAACCAATGTTAATCTGCAAATTCATACTTTCTTGCTAGATAAAAATATTCAGTGAAAGTTTTATATGAAAAAAGAGGTAGAATTAGACTTGTACCGTTTTTTTCTGCCCCTTGCTCTCCGGCTGACCTAAAGTAAATTTTAAAAGAACTTCAGTTTCAATGACAACCAAGTCATTATAATTTTCTATACGAGCTAATTCTCTAAAACAAGAAATTTTCACTAATGGAAGCTTAAATTATCACCATTTGTGCTGCACAAAAATGCAAAGGTACATACTAATACTAAGACATTAAAAAATATGCAGTATATTTAAGAGGTGGGCATACTACCTGATGTGCCTGGGGCCATTCTGGTTTGTGACAACAAATTGTTAAGCACCTTTCTTTGGTAGGAAACTGCAGAAAAGAAAATGGCCTATCATTTCTATTTTCAGAACAACACTAATAAAGGGATTCATTTAGATTATCTCCAATTAACTTTTGCAACTCCCAGTAATGGAAGGTTCTAAAACATCCAGTGTATTAGAAATTCTTAAACTAATTATGAAAGGCACTGAACAAGGTACAGACCGATAACCAGGAGTTCATGCTTTGTTATCAAGAGAAAACAATTATTGTTGTTTGCATGAAAGGACTCAGAAGGTTGAAAAAAAAATACCCAGTTCATTATTTTTATACAAAATCTTATTCATTTTCCGCATACATTCACAAAACACAACAGGCTAAGCTCCTAGTTAATTCAGCAAACATCATTATGGGAAAAAAAGATGACCAGTACACTTGCATGAAGGAACAACACAGTAGCAGAATGTAACCAAGAAAGAGGAAACCACTCAAGATGACCAAT
Organism: Oryza sativa Japonica Group; assembly: GCF_034140825.1. NCBI lineage: Eukaryota > Viridiplantae > Streptophyta > Magnoliopsida > Poales > Poaceae > Oryza > Oryza sativa. The sequence goes on along the minus strand of NC_089035.1, from coordinate 43,326,686 downwards.
CGAAGAAAGTGAATAATATGAAGCGAAATTACTACCGCAACTGTTGATATCTGCCATGTTTTTTTTAAAAAAGAAAAAGAATCTACTAACAAGTTAACATGATAAAAGCATACGGCAGACAAGGTTTTATACTTGTTTCCACATTACTGGAGCATATAACCCAGGAAGTCGTTGCGAGCACCAACAAAATAGCCATTCATGGGTAAATGTCTGCCATATTAGACATGGAATGATCGTCATTCAATTGATTTACAATGCGATATTCACACCATGAACAGGCCAGAACAGCAAAAGTAATTGAATACATGTTTGAAACTTCATTTTCATCGCAAACCAAGAGAAGTCTTGATTTTAGTGAAAGACTCCATGGTAGTTGATTCATCTTAACTACGCTGTTACAGCAAAAGAAACACGCATCATGTGAGGCCTGAAGAAGAATCAGACTTGGAAGTTCAGAGTTAAGGGGGATAGCTGTAGTAGAATCGACGGCTGAGATTGTGAGATACCGATTCATTGGAAGGGTTATGAAGATCGGGTGGCCCTGATTCGCCGCGATGTGCTACAGAGGGGAAGAATTGCCGTACTGTGGACGTCATCGTCGTTGTCGTCTAGCAGAGGGCGTACTCAATATAAGCCCCGTGTTTTGGCTGTAACTCTTTATCGAATCTGAACCCTAATATAATTTCCCCTCTTGTTCTTGCGGCGCACACATATATTTCCTTCCATTCTAGTTAATTTCAGCATTACAATTTTAATTATTTGCTGTGTTAGGATTCCTACTAGTTAGCTAATTGCCATATTTGAATCTCTTTCGAATTTGTCTGAACCAAAATCATTTGGTTCCTGACACATCAACGGTATTCTATGGTGCAAAAAAACAATGTGAAATATAGCACATACTGACTCAACAATGAAATTTTAGCCCTGAAATTGACAAGTAGGGTCGATTCTGCAGACTACAATCTGCGCCAAAAACTAAAGGTATACACACGAAACAAACAAATACCTGCAGGGTACGCACGGTGAACAGTTGAGACAGTCAGGCAGCAACTGGCGGGCGGCGGGCGGATGGCAGGCTAGGACTTGGGGCGGGGCTTGGTGTCCGGCAGATGGCGGGGACAGGCGAAGCTGCAGCCTGAGCACCCTGTGCCCTGCAGCGCTCGTCGCCGGCAACGGGGCGGGAGGGCGCGAGACAAGAGGCGATTTGGGGAATGGAGCTGCTCGGATTCGGAAGCCTGAAACCCTAGCGGGCCTGACGAGTGTGGGATTTTGGACTACTCCATTTGCCAATTGCCATCTTCCCAAAGTCAGGACTTGGATGATTTGCCATTCGGGTTCACTGATTTATTTTTATTTTGCCACTTTTCACTACCAGCTCAAAAAATCTCTACGTATATGGATTACTCCTTCCATCCCATAATATCCCATAATATAAGGGATTTTAAGTTTTTATTTGCAACGTTTAACCACTCGTCTTATTCAAATTTTTTTAAAATTAGTATTTATTTTATTTGTGACTTACTTTATTATTTATAGTACTTTAAGCACAACTTTTCGTTTTTTATAGGGTGAATAGCTAATTTAGTCCCTCAAGTTTCAGTGAAGGCTCAATTTGGTCCTTCACGTTTCATTTTGTCCACATAGGTCCTTCAAATATTTGTTTTGGCTTGAAATCATCCTTGGGTCCACTTAATATGTCATATGGCTTTTTCTAGTCAATATTTCTATTAGAAAATGTCCTTTTTGCCCTTAATTTGTATACATCTATATACTAGAAAAGAGAAAGCAAACATAAATAAACAACATTACAGATGTACTTCCCATTATTTCAACATGTGCACATAAAACTTAAGCAATTGCTATCGTATATACTTGTTAGTACATAATTTTTTTTCGTTTTACATAATATACTGTGTATTATCTATAAAAAAATTAAGCATGCAATTTTTCTCTTATATATGTGAATGATGAGGGGTATAAGTGTCATTTATAAAGAGAGTTGTTGGTTCAAAGATAAGTTTGAATTAAAATGAAAACTTGAAGGACTAATATGGATAGATTGGAATATTAAGGACTAAACTGAGCCTCAGATAAAACTTGGTGGACCATTTTAGCTATTCACCCTTTTTTATATTTGTAAAAAAAAATTGAATAAGACGAGTGATCAAACGTTGCAATCAAAAACTCAAAATCCCTTGTATTGTGGTACGAAGGGATTACTAATTTATTTTTATTTTTTTATCACAAAATCCCTGTGGGACGAAGAGAGTACTGATTTATTTTTATTTTACCAACGGACGACATTGCTCTGACTGTCTCCTCCGCGTCCGCGTAAGTAAAAAAAATGCAACTACCTTCTCCTTCCTCGCCCCGCCGCCGTCCTCGCCTTCCCATCCGCCGCGTCGCCCCGCTGCAGGCCGCCCCTCCCGGTCCACATCGCGCCGCCCCGCCGCCGTCCTCGCCTTCCCCATCCGCACGCCGCCACTCCGCCGTCCTCGCCGGCCGCATCCTGTCGCCACTCCGGTCCTCCTCCGTCAGCCGCTTCTCCGGCACCCTCCGCGACGGGGCCCGCAAGTCCGGCGAGCGCACGAGGGACCGGACAAGGACCGCGCTGGCGACAGCGGCATCTCCCGCCGCTGCCAGATCCTCCTCGGATTCCTCTGCTTCAGTGCTTCGTCCTCCTGTTCACCATCTTCTGCCTCATCATCTGGGGCGTCAAGGTAGCATACCGTTTACTGCAAATTGAACAACATATGCTTATGCTGTCTCTTGATTAGAGGTAATTGTTCTTAGAACGTTACATATATGAAGAACAAATCTTCAGAATGTTACATATATGAAGACTTCCCATCAGTGGAATAAAAGATAAATCTAATAGGGAGGAGAAGGAATTTATCAAACTCAGGCGACATACATAATTGTTTACATATATATTCTCTTATGATATGCTTCTGATAATTAGTTTCATGCAACAATAACTCATGCTTTTTTAGAAAATGGGATTAACCTGGCCTCTACATCCGATTGGATGTACACAGCCAACAATAACTCATGCTGATTGAAATAATTACCTTTTGTAATTATGGTTAATAACAGGGAGTCTCTTGTTGCTCGCTGACGGCTCGTGATCAGCCTTCATCTGAGACAGTCTCCTCCAAAAGTTGACCTTGAAGGTACGCATACTATTCCTAACAACATAACAAGGACATGCTGATGATCATATAAAGATAATACCCCCCCCCCCCCCAATCATCTATATCACTGATAATCACAAATACCGCCAAAACAAACAAGGACAAGGATCATAGAAAAAACTTATCATCACAACCTGCAGCTGCTTGGTTTACACAAATGTATCTTGATTATTCGTGAGAGGCTATGGAAGATTTAGGTGGAAATATAGATCTCGCCGATTTGTTGGAGATGCAGTTAGGTCGTTTTCGTTTTGGTTAGTATCGGTGATCGGGATGTTGGTTCAGATCGTGAAGCGCTGTGGAGTTCGTGCGAAAAATTTGGTCATCGCACTTGTTGGTTACATGCAGGTGTTGGTTGGGATTAGGGCCTTTTTATAGTTCCGCCGTATTGAAGCTCCTCCCTCCCCGTCACGCCCCCACTCGCCGGCCTCCGCTGCGCCTCCGCTCTCACCAATGCCACGCATCTGGGGAAGAAGGGGAGGAGATAGAGAAGAGAAAGGGAGATGATGAAGTGGAGGAAGTGGGGTCCATTATTTTTAATCTTATAATTTGACTGACATGTGGGTCTAAATATTTTGTTTTTATTTTTAAATTGTTAATTTTGCTTCATATGCCACATACCTGTTATATCTGATTTTCAGTTTGAAGGATGAAATCGGATTCGTTGACAAATTAAGGGACTTAACTTATAGTTGAAGCAGTAAACCAGATAAACTGACTAGAGTATATTTTTGCAAGCTACTTAAGAAGGAAAATGTGGAAATATATTTTTTGTTGCAAGCCATTTTACTTGTGTTTTGTCAGTGACACTGGCTGGCCCAGCATGCACCCCCCCCCCCACACCCAACCCCACCCAAAAGGATATCACTACAAATTGGTTGAAAATGGAGGGTTCAAGCCAATGCATCTGCTTACATGGTTTAACGTCAGGCTGGACTCGTGAATTTTGTTTTGTATCTATATGTTTTTTCTTCAATAAGTTCAGCACAAAATTGTGAGTGTTCCTTTCTTCGTCTCTCGCCTTGTACATTTCTAATTGTTATATGTTATTTAACTGTATAAACAATTAATAACAAGAATTGTGTATAGGTGGCGCGTCCCAGTATCTAGTATATTTGAATGTTGGTCTAGGTACCAGAATTTATCCATTTATCTAAGCATATGCTGCTGTTATTGTACCCTTCCTGACTCCAATATGATGAAAATGTAGATCTTTCTACATAGAATTGAAATCTCACTACAGTAAACATCATGCTGTGATTAATTGTTATGCATATGTCAGTGTATGTTCACCTACACACATGTCTCAAGGACAACATAGATAGAAAAATTGATCTGCTAATGATTAATTGTTATGCATATGTCAGTGTATGTTCATGGGAATAAAATGTCTGCCTATTCTTATTTTTCTGCAGAGAAATAATTGTACTATGTGCTTGTGCACTGATAATATGAGTGTGCTTGAAATCTGTTGTTAATTCATGGGCTTGAACTTCTAAACAGAATTATCCACACCACAGACACATGGTTATTTTACTATGGCAGTAATTACACCTAGGAACTATGCATGTTAATTTGATGAGTCGCTCTTCTTCATTGTAGGGTGAATTGGTCACAGTGTATGCTAACAATTGGAGCAAGATAACTTGCGGTGAGTTTAATACTTTTGAAAGTTGTTTTATTTGCTCGCAGTTTCCGTTTGATACCCGATAAAGCAAATCTTGGTTTTCGCTTCCCTTGCGATTGGCTTGGGCGAGGGGGAACATATCAAGTATCCGCCTGGGATCATGTTTTCTTATGTCTATTCTGGATGTACAATTCCATTTCGGTAGTCATTTTCCATTTCAGTTGGAAAATGCAATCGGATGTTTGGGGTACTATAAGTGATCAAGGGGTGGTAACTCATATCACAGGGGGAAACTTTGCACAGAGTTCCACTACGATTAATGGGTGGCTCCGAGATTTCTTGTGGGCACAAGCATCCCAAGTAATTCAGTCTTATGGTTCTTCATTATCCGCATATGGTCTTTTTTTCTTAGGTGCTCATTTTGTCTGGGCCTTCAGTTTAATGTTTTTATTCAGCGGCATGCGTTGCTGGCTTGCTGCCATTTTTGGACCATTAATTGAATGGATTATTATATTGGCAGTCCCTGCTTCAATTTTGTTTATCAACATATGGGAATTGTTATACTTTCAGTAGCACATTTTTTAAAATTTTATTAAACAATGGTTGTATTTTAATACAAAGTAGACAAAGGCATCCTGTTGGTAAAAGGGCAAGTTCACCTTCACAGGTTGAATCTTTATGATTTTGTATGTTTCACTGATTAACCTTTGACATTATTTAATTGAAATTTTACCATAGTGGAAATATAATTTTTTGGGGCATATTTACCTTCTTTGTGTTAACTTTCTTGATGTAAGGCCTGTCATGTTGTAGCAAAAAGAACATTTCAATATAGAAAACATCTGGATTTCTTTTTGCATTGCTCATTTTACTTTCAGGACTTTATTTGAAAAAACATAAATGCTTGTATTATTGTTTCAACCACAGTGTGTGGAAAAATACATGTTTGCTTACAGCAGTAACCTTATTGACACTGAATTGGAGATGTTACATGTTAACCTTTGAAATCTGAACCTGGGATGTGTGTGTGTGGTGGTGGTGGTCAGGCCAAGAAGAAGATGGCGAGGCTGATACAAAGGATCATCCAGGACAAGAGGGCAAGGAGGGCCGCCGCGGGACGCCATCGATGTCCTCATCGGAGACGGCAGCAATGAGCTCACCGACAAACTCATCTCTGACACCATGATCGACCTCATGATACCCGCAAGGACTCCGTCCCGGTTCTCATCATGCTCACCATCAAGTTCCTCAGCGAGTGCCCTCTCGCCCTTCACCAACTGGAAGTAAGCCTGTATACCTGAAACCTCTTACATAAATTTTTTTCAGCTTGATGACAACGCAATAAGCAAACTAATTGGATCAATAGCTGCATAACTAGATGAATCCTGAACAGAAAAAAAAAACAAACCCTAGGAAGCAATTAAGGATCCTCTGTTGTTGGGCATGGGTAGGCAGCAAAAAGGGTCCAGAACCGAAAAGAGTTGGATTTTCTTTCTTTTTTGTCTGAGAGGAACATGACCAACTATTCATTTTGTCAGAGCCATGTGTTGTGCATGATAATACTACTACCACTGTCTACTACACACAATGGCAGAGGATCTGTGTCCCCAAACAAAAACTAGATCATAAAAAGCATACGAATAAGGGAGAGATACGTAGGTGGGCAGAAGGGATCAGCAGCACATAAAGGGTTGTGCCAACCTTGGTCCATCCCTTTCTTGTTGGCATCTTAGAGCTATCATTATTGTTTGTTATCTATGTACCATCTAAAAAAAAGAACTGCTACTTGTGTTTGAACCAATCTTTGCAAGATGATATGCGTTGCATCATTGTCAATGTCAGGTCCATACATATCATTGGAACAGAGGCGCCTTCTCACAAGAGAAAAGGGTTACTATCATGATGTATCATCTACTTAGTTTTTTTTCTACACATCTGCAGGGAATAGTTTTTTTGGTTGAAGTATAGAGGGTTTTTTATCAGCTGGGGAAAAAACAAGGTTACATAATTTGTCTATTTATTCGGTGATGATTAGAAGGCAGCAGTAATATTTCCTAGCTAGGATGTCCTATTACACCAGTAGCATTGTGTCATATACTAGATTCCATTTACATCACTACAGTGCTAAGAAATTATTCATGTGTCGACCTTGTTTCTGTTTTGATGCAATATATTCTTAGATGGAAATAGTCTAGAATAATGCTCTGTTATATTAGTAACCCATTTAGTGTTTTTCCTTGCATTTGAGACTGAACATCAGTCTAATTCTTGGATGCTAAACAGTTGTTGCTTTCTTTTTCAGATCAAGCAGGATGACTAATGTTGTTGACGTGATGACTGCTATCTGGACTTGCTTATGATATTGTTTTCTGCCTTTCCATTCTATGTAGGTGAGCTTAGCTATTATATGTAGATATATTGTTTATACTTTGCATCCCTGTCTCATCTGAAGTATCGTGATGGGTATTATACCAATAACTGTCAAAGAGTCATTTTTCTAGGAGGCATGGTTTGGTGCGGCTAATTTTAAGTTTCTACATGTTGCATTTACGATAGAATGCTAATTTTCCTTTTCAGGACAAGGATAATTTTACATTGTTTATTTTATGCCTTATATTTACTTAATTAAGATAACTTCCTTTTACCCTCCCTAATTTTGTGTAAAACTGTCATTGTGTGTTCCTTAAATTTTTTTGTGTTTCTTTTTTTTCTCTTGCTGAATTCCTGTAAGAAAGAGCTGGCCAGTTCAATGTTTGCTTGATTCCGGCAGTGGTTTGCTTGATTGTTAGCTGACGGGGAATTCTCGTGGTCCAATTTATGGACTTTTTTTTTTTGGTTTCAGTTGCTGCATGTGTCTGCATTTGCATATGTTTCCATCTTCTTTTCGCTTCCTTTGTTTGCTTTGAGTGAATTGGGTCATGCGCTATGAATGTGTTGGCTGTATTGCAATTCTTTTTATACACAGTTTACATCTTTACTTCTTTTTAATGATAGAATCCATGCTTCGTAGAGTTCATTAAATGGCTAGAACATTTTAGTTTTGTTGCGAAGAACTTTTCCATAACTTGATTCAGTGAGCTGCAGAGGCAAGCAATTGCAGATATTAAAGATTAAAGTGGCATTACAACTGACTTTCATATTAATAAATGCAGGGTCATTCATTGATGCATTTTCCTAGCCTGTTAACTGCATCACAACACCGAGCCCAAATTGGAAAGAGATCATGGCCATCCTATCAAGAAGTTCTTGCAGGACCTTGGCCAGGTCCCCAAAGTACCTATTTTTACCACCTTGCAATGCAAATTTTCTCCAAATGGTCAGTTTTTTCTATGCAAACTGTGCAAATTTGTGGTGTTCTCTATTTTGTCACAGCCTGACAGCAAGCTGGTGAGTTTGCCGGACGACCGGGCAGACATGGAAATCAGCTTCAAGCCACTCCAAGTCAAGCTTGTCAGAGTTCAGTGCTATTTTCTCAACTAGATTACTGCTTTCATTAATATTTTAAGCACGTTTGCATTCCTATATGCATGGTTGGAAAAGTAATGTTGTAATTTGACATTTGAACTTTACTGGTATGGTCAACAGAATCCTGGTAAATCTTCAGTGTTGGATAGTGTGGTGGGGATGGATTTCTTACTAAGTGATTCAGGTATGTTTCAGGAAGTAGTTACTGTTGAGTTTTGTGATACCTTCCAGTTTTATGTATTTTTAAAAGCTATGTTTGGATTGGAGGATGCTACCTACAGGCATCTATTATCTTAAAAAAAAATTATAGGTATCCTCAGCCATTCATCATAGGTGGTGCAACCTGCAGCAAGAGATTTATAGATTTTTTGTAAGTTATCTGCTCTTTTGTCTTTTTCTATCTACGTGCTTTTGTATGCTAGCTGATAAGATATAATTATATTGAACTAGATTATCAATCCAGTAGCTGATTCCTATGTTGGTCAACCGATGAATTTGAGGCTTGCGTGCTAGTGGCAGAGTAGGTTCTTGTCACTGTCAAGATGACAGGCAATGCGAGGAAGGCCTGATGAGAAGAGGAGCATGCAAGCTACAATTGCTTTGTTACATGTATGAATTGGAAGCTGCGGAGAGGGTTGTGCACTGGTAATGTTGTTCTTCCACCATATTACTACCTATTACTATTTTGAATATAGGCATTTGCTACGTCAATTTTTTTTATTCAAACTGATGTCATGAAACCCACCTATGTTGATGTTGAATTGCTGTACATTTCTGTAGCTTTTACTAATAACTAAGTATGCGTAAATATAATTTGTTCCAAGCAATTCTATAGTATCATTTAGGTAGAGTTCATGTCTTTGTGTCTAAGATTTTAATTCATAAAAAAAATGATCTTTAGTCAAATCATGAATTCAATGACATGTGTGATTGGTTATCTTGAATGTAGTTGTGCTTTCTTGCAGTCAGGACTAGGTAAGCAGTAGAAGTAGTGAAGCGGCTAGGGTGAAAATAGTATGGAAATTTTCCGACCACATCGATACCGTTTCCGCAAAACTAATATGATAATAATAATTTTACTGACTGTTGCTGTCTAAAATTTAGCTTTTCCAATTTTTGTCAGAGTGGCATTGAAGTTGACACTAAATAGTTGAATTCAAGAAAATGGAAATTTCCCGACCGTTTCCGTCAAAAACAATAAAGTAATGATATTGTTTTCGGCCATTTTCATCCCTAGAAGCAACGGTGCCTCACATAAAGTTATGGGTGATGGTGGCAGCGTAGTACACTGTACGCAACAAAAGGATCTTTCTCTGTGTCTAAAATTTGATTGTCATCTATATTCTAGGCTTGATTTCCTTCGGTTCTTAAGATAGATTAAAGAGTGGTGCTATCATATTCATAAGCTAGGTGGATTCTAATTTGGTCTATTTGTTTTCTAATAGATTATGTTGATCAGTCTGCTTTCTTGCTTAGATACACAAGATGGCAATTCATATTAATAGGTTTTTTTATTATATATTGGACACAGGTTGAATAAATCTGTTGTACATTTTGTGGAGAGCATCAAAGAAATTATCGATGAGAAGTTTGGCAATGAAATGTAAGATTTCTGCCTATTGCATTCTATTTTCTATTTGTCCATGTAATACAGAGTCACGCGATACGGTTAATGAACTGATAAGCTTAGGTTTGTATATAGTGAGAACTGATGTAAAGTAAGCACCTTTCACTCAAAAAATTATATAAAGCCACCCACCCCTGGGGTTTCAGTATTTCGTTGTCTAGATCAATCACTATATTCTTTCAATAGTGGTAATTGGTAACAGGTGGAAATGTGAGTATTAGGATGCGGACTAATAGTATGTATTTAAAGGCTACTGACTGTGTAATTTTGGTCGACATGCTTATATCCTTTGCAAAAAAAATAATGCATTAGGGTAATTGCTTCCTACTGCAGCATGTCAGCTATCGACTTCTACTGTTCGGTTGACTAGGTAGGTGCTGATGGAAAAACAAGGTACATGGTGCTGATGGAAAAGATCGTGTGGTCACATTTGATGGGAAATATCTTCCATGTACTATGCAGGTTAGTGTTTCCTTTCATTGCTTACTTGCCTCCCTATTGTTGTTAAGCTCATCATTTATGTTGAATTATTTGCCCTCTATATGGACGATTTTGGAATTGAAATATGCTAACATATCCTATGCCCTGATCCTATCAAATCTGGCACCTATTTGATCCAATTATGTGTGATTTGTTGTTAGTTTGATTGAATCTTGGCTCATGTCAATTGTTCGATGGCTAAAAGAAGAAAAAAAATGCAGGTCCATGTTGTTGGAGAAGAGCCAGTTGATATCCGTGCGACTATTCCCAGAGCCCGGCTGGCTGGACAAGGAGCTCCCACTGCTCGCCAGCTTGGTTCTGCGCATCTCCTAGGTCTGCCCTCCTAGGTCTACCCGCCGCACCGGTCTTATATCTCCTCTGGTACGTCCTGGTTGATATAGATCTTCGTTGTAGCATTTGCACAATCACTAGGTTGTGTATGTTATTGTGGAAGAAACATGGATCGTCTATAATAGCACTCACATCGATTGACTTGGAAACAAGGTTCTTTCGTGCATGGTTTCATTTTTGTGCTAACTTGGCCAAAGTGTTACTAAGGTGATTGCATGTGATGCTCATGAAACTAATGTCTCATTTCATCTTTTACTGAAGAGATTTCAAGAGATGAAGTGACGCTGAGTGTATCCACACGAATCTGACCGCATGGGTCTGGCTTTCTAAGAATCGACCAATTCACTAATTCAATATGACTTTTTATTATGACATCGCTCTTCATGGTGTAACCAATGCTCATACTATACAGACATTAAAGCAATCTGTAAGATTAATATTTTTTCTATTATTTCTACCTTGTTGTATACATGAAATGATTTGTACGAGTAAGTTATGCATGAAAATATCACGTTCATACTCACTGTAAGAAACTGGATGATCAACAGGTTTATTCCATGTTTGTAACCAGATACTCATTGTCAGCTGGTATGTTTAGTTACCTAAGTACCTTAATAATTTTCAGCTGTTCCTCCAAATTTACAGGCGGCGCGCCCCATCCTCTAGTATACCCGCTCGATAAGCCCAAATCGCCTAGCCCATTTACTGTTCCCCGCGGATACTTCCTAGCCGTATTTTGTTTCCGGTTAATTTGCATGTGTCATGGCCAACAGGGAGCAATGTCGCCAGAAGAAGCACGCCACAAAATAACATCGTGGAAATGCTGGAGCACAGCAATAGTATAACGCTGATGTAAGTAAGAAGTACTATAAGTACCCCCGAAGCCCTGAAATCTGAATAGTTCCAGACTTCCAGCTCTCGAACACAAAATATTCAGGCAATGAAAAAAAAGTCATCCATCAATCATCAAACTATGTGTCAAGCATTTTAGTTTAACACTAAAGCAAGGTGTTACTAACAAGAAGAACACAGATTCAGAAGGTCGAACATCCTGGTCTGGAGTAACATTACATAACTGGCTGTTCAAGACAGATGGGACCACAAAGAAAGAAAGAAGAGGGCGACTCAGATGCTGCACTGGAGTAAAAACATGCTATATGCCTATCCCATCGTCAGCTTCGTTTGCCTTCCTGTAAAACAAAGAATGAACTATAATATTTACATGGAATCGTGTGGCAGAACATTTTGATAAAATATGGAACAGGGGTGCATAAGTACTTACTACTTTTTTTTTTAATCAAGAGGAGCTCAGCCCCTCCCATTTCCATATATCAGAAATGAGACTACAAAGTTTGAACAAAGCAGAAAAGAGGCTGACCCTCAAATCTACCCCTACTGATAGCCTGACTGCCTAGATGACTTAAACAAGCAGCAAGCTACGACACATTGTCAAATTCAATCCAAGAGATAGAGCAAAACTCCTCATCAACAACACTTTGATTATAATGGCATCTTAAATTACCACAGTTTATTTTAAAACGATAGCCACTTTCTTGAAGTTCCATAGCAGAATAGAATGATTTTACTGTGAACATTCCATTTTTTTGTTAAAGTCCAAATGAGTTTGTCCTTTTCCCCATTCAGTTGTATCTTTTCACAACCATGTTGGATTTTATTCCATTTCACAGCCCTCTATCCACTTGTTGCTCTCTAAATCTGAACAAATTCCATCTTTTTTTCCATTACCTTAGCTACTGCAACAAGTTTTGGAAAAGGTTATATTATATAGATATTGGAGCATAAGTACCTGCTTGATCAACCGAATGTCTCGTAAAGCTTACACCATATCTTAGGATCCCATGTTTCCATTTTTTGGATGAGCCTTTGCCATGTTTTGCATTCCACCTATTAAAGTTAAGGTGTAAGACACATAAAAGGATCAGAATAAAAAAATTATAGAAAAGAATATTTTCAATTTTCACTACCTTAACACTTTCTGGCAATAGCCACCAATGCTTGATTATATTTTTGCACAGCTTTAGGTAGTGATATGGTTTCTTATCATCGTAACCAGATGGGTGGCTTCTTGTTTGGTCATAACTTATCATCTCCTGAAGAGGGGATGGTAAATTCCCCAAGTAGGTCACAGGTGGCCACTGTATGAGGTTGTTAACCTCCTGCTCTACCTTATGTGGGTTCATACACAAGACCTTCAACAAGTATTTCCCCTTCTCAGTTTCATCCCAATCCAACGGATACCTCTGTAGCGTCTTCACATTGCCCTCTGCAATGTAATCAAGGAATCTCACGAGGGGCATGTCTTTGGGGGAATCCACATGATCAGCAAAGATTTTCTTCACCGCATCTCTCATTTCATGCCAAAGATTTGCCTGGATTTGCCTTTTCCTAGCATCACTTTTTGGCAAAGCTTCAGCTGCACAAACATATTTTAGAGAGGAACTCAATCATGGCATGGAAGCTAGATTGAAGGTAAACTAGTTCAGTCAAAAACGTGTTACAGTAGGAAATTTCTTCAAGGGAACAGAGCAGCAGAAAATGCATTATATATGGGTAGGTACCTTCTTCGATAAGAAGTTGCGCCAAGGCATTTTTCCCAACTTTTTTCACATAGATGTCCTTGGCAGTGATTTGAATTGGATAGATACCATGCTCAAATAGACATTCCAGTCCACTGCACAAATCCCTAAGAAAGAAAACACATCTTTTGTTCATTCTATTCAACGTGTTATTCCATAAATTGTTTTTTTAACTTACTACCTTACAAGCTGACGGATTGTGGAGTTTCGACAGGTACCCGTCCCTGTTCTCTTCAGAAGTACTTTGGCACCTTCGGTTTTAACCCATGCACTCATGCTTCCATCTACCCAGTTAAATACAAATCTGGGTTGGCCACTTCCATCAAAAAAGTTTTTTAGAAACACGATGTTATGATGCCGAATGTTTTTCAGCAAAGAATATGCATTTGCCTTTTTACGATCCACTTTATCAAAATATTTTACGAGACATTTCGAATGTAGTGGTCCGATAGCATATTCAGCTTCACTGAGATCCAAGAGACTTCCATCAAAATCCTTTAACTTCCGCTTATGATCCAAAACTATGCATTCTCCATATGATGTAGCCTTACGGAAGAATTCTTTGCGGGTTTGGATATCACTATTCATCATCCTACAAAATAAATATAAGTGTCCATTAATATTAGTTTATCGACAATGAGAGGGGCCTAAACTGCCAGAGGCTTCCCGCGTAGCTTAAAATTTCCGACTTTATTTTCTAAAGAAAAGGGATTGTCTTGTGAATTCTTGAGAGAGGAGAGAAATTTGGGGATTGAACTATTCATCCATTGAGTTGGCCCTAAGGGCTAATATGTTGAGAAGAGTACAACGCAAAAAGATAGAAATACCCCTTAACACAAACACACTAATACATATATTCTTAACACCCCCACTCAAATGTAATGTGTATACAATAACATTGCATTTGGAGTGAAAACTAAACAAGAGAACACAAACTAAATATTAGCCTATCTCCAAAGTCTTGATGATGTCGTCGAAGTGAGCCAATTCTTGGATGATGAAGAAGAAAAGATGTATCCCCTCCTCAATGAAGTGGACCTCGGAACCTTCACAAACTGTTCTTCGGCCCTCGGTACCTTGAAGCCTTCACGAACCGTTCTTCGGCTCTTCATTGATTCAGAGATGTTGTTGATGATGAAGACAATGAACCTTCACAAACTATTCTTCGGTCCTTTGACTGATGATGAGATATTGATGTTGATGAAGGCCCTTCACAAATTGTTCTTCGGACCTTCACTGATTGATGATGATGATGATGATGACGAGAAGCTCCGACGTGGAGATGATGAAGTGACAATGAAGGCTAGCTCCGACTGGGAGCTGGTGATGATGAAAGCCAACTCTGACAGGGAATTGGTGATGTAGAAAAGACGATGAAGAGATGGATTGACATAACTTCGACAAATTGAAGGATGCAATAGACTTGGATGGACTGAATGGATTGCAAAATGATTTGAACTAGTAGTAAGATAAACTAGCAAAAGACAGTACCAACAGGTATATACTAGGTACTGTAACAACAAAGGATTTGTTGCTGATCAACGCTGATAGATAATAGAAGACAAGCAGATTTTGTTCTCTCAATGATATGCATGCACTGTCAACTAGCTAGAAGCAAAGCAAGGACTATCTGGTCAATACTAATGGATGATACTAATGATGTTTTGAGCATGCTTGAGGCGCTTGCATATGCATCATTGGTGACTGATTCACAGGAAACATAAGAGAGAACACAAAATGCACATTACAAGATTGGAAGATGCTTTTGATTGAGTAGGACTGCTATTGTGCTGTGATCTGGGATACCAAAATGGTTTGTTTTGTGCTTCATCCCCCACTGCAAGTTCCCTTTCACTATAGTTTTTCTTCTAATTTGTTCACAAAATGAACTGTTGGCAGAAATTTTGGATGTGTGTCATTTCATAGATGCCGATTCCATAGGGCTATCAAACAGCCCCAAAATTATGCCACGTGACTGAAATTTGCTAACAAGAGTAATCATGTAGTCATGCTCAGTGCTAAATTAGGTATATGGATTATATAGAATCATTGATCTCATCAAATTCAGATTAAGAGCTGACAGAACTAAGCAATTTTAGTGGCTGACAAAACTAAGCAACTTTTTTTAAAAAAAACAATATGTTTCTTCATCCACTGCATTAGGTAAAACTAGAACCAAATAACAAAACAATTCCATGTTTGGATCACAGAACACAAATTTCTACATTTCTACTGTTAATGAAATATTTAACAGAACAAATTTTAGGTTTAAACTAACTTGATCCCCTACTTCTGCTGCTACAAAGTACTATTAGAAGAAGTACACATCTCTAATAATAAACAAGTTTTTGCTAATCATGTTTCAGTGAAAACAATCTAATTTTGTTCAAACAAAACAAATCAATCCACAAAACTACTACAATGTCAACAATCAAAACCTCTGTAAATGCAGGTGCACTCGACTCTTAACAAAGGAAGATAAAAAGGGAGAATGAATAACAAAAACAGAACATAACCTTATCTAACTTTAATTCAAATTTGCTTACAAAACTAGGTATTCTTGTTCTTGGTAGATGCGTAGAAAACAATACTAACTATATTAAGGAAGCTACGAAGGGGGAGAAATTGTCAAACCTCAACCCCTCGCCCTTTCCCCGAACAAAACGAGAACTAGTTTTAACTAGTTTTAGCTGCAAAACATTCTAACAGAGCTAGTTGTTTCAAGTGCTCGTATATAGAACAAACAAATGCTAGAAGGCAAACAGCAAAAGCAAAACAGAAAGTTTAGATGTAACAAAGCTTTTGTTTGGGAACTGAACAAATTTCGATGAACATGACAACCATCGGGAGAATGCAGTTCAAAGAATTAATTTGTCAAATAAACCATGCTCAAGTGCTTATAGTATCACAAATGCAAAACGTGTATTTTAGCAGGGAGAGTAATTAGAGGTAATCATGTCACAATACTAAAAATTAAGTGCTACTTTGGTCAGTGTATTTTAGCTCAAATCAACAACTAAATAAGAATGGAGGGAGTAACTTGTTACTACAGTCCTAGTTGCAGGCAAGTGCTGCATGAAAGGCTTGATCTTGGAAACATTCTGTTTCTTGTAGTGAGGCAAGACATTCCAAGAAAATAAACCTTATAGAAACAAATATTTTTTAAGAAAAAAAATATAGGGACACAAAGGTATGTATAGAAAACTGATCCCAAAAATTATCACCCTATCTAAATCAAGATAGTAAATTTATTTCAACATGCAAAACGTTCTAATGTTTAGGATCATGTATGCTGCCCAATTCCACTAGATTTTTTTGACATAAAGATAAAAAAGGGGCAGCAACAAAATGCTTTGCCGTTCACATAATGATACTTCCTCACATCAGAAATCTAGTGGTCTGGTAATTGCAAAATGAAATGCTAGTCTGCTGACACTCTCTCAACCTCCACAAATCCATTCTTCTGAGAAGCAGATCTGAGGAGAATACACAAATCATTTTATCCAGCTAGCTATCACAAACCTTCTAACTCCATCCCCAGCAACAGATTAGAGGGGGAGAAAAACACAATCATTAGATCTACCAGGCTCTCATGGTCGTCAACAAGAGCAAAACAACAGGGGGGGCAAAGAACGTGACTTACCATGGAAGTTTCCATGGTTGCCTCACTGGTTGCCGCTGCAAATGGCGTGGGTGCCTTGCCGCCAGCCACAGCAGCAAACCGACCACCTCGTCAACTACCCCTAGAACGCCGTGGCTTTCTCGCCGGCTGCCGGCGTCTATGCCATTGCCACTTGACCTCACCGGCAGCCAAGGAAGATAACTTCATTCAAGGTTGTGACTTGTGACACACACACGGGCGGCCAACTCACCAAGCGCCAAGGCGTCGCCACAGCCCGCCGCCACGAGACATTGCCGATCGCCGACGAGATTCTCCGGCGGAGCTATCGTTTGGAGAATCCGCGTATCAAGAAGGAAAAAAAAAAGGAATAGACGCGCCGATTGAGACGAAAACTACGAAGCGGGCGCGGCCCAAACACGGACTGAACCCGCAAATGCAGCAAAGATCTTGAGACAGATCAAGTGGACAGAAATTTGAGTGTAAACCCAAAATTTTTCACACTAGTGATTAATAGCAAATCCCAAAAAAAAAAAAACAGCTCGAGAAAAGCTCGGACGAGCCGAATCCGACCGACCCCAACATACCCAACTCGAGCCTAGATAGGCGCAGTCTTGCTCGAGCTCGGCGCCTAGCGCTCAGCCTGCCGTGCTACTGGTGGGTGCGCGCGTGACCGGCGACCTCATCTCCGGCCTGCCACCCCCATGATCGGAGAATCGCCCTATCCCTATCGCAACCGCCTCGGCCGCCGCACGGCAGATCGACCGAAATAAAAAAAAAATAGAGGTGGGTAGGATTACCTCCGGAACGGGAGCGCGACGAACGACCAACGCGAGAGGATGCGGCGAGGAGAGCAGGACGCAGAAGAGGCGAAGAAGACGCTTTCTCCCCCCTCTCTCTCTCTCTCTCTCTCTCTCTCTCTCGAAGACGAACACTGGAGGGTTTTTTTTTTTTTATTCCTATTACCAGCCCTCTCCTGGACAGGTTGATTTCCCCTTTCTCTCTCCCTCTCCTGCCTCTCCTGAGTCCTGACACACGCAGCTGGCTTGTGGCAATTATTTCTGTTTGTGCACTGTGCCTGTTAAAACTACGATTGACCAGCACTTCTTTTTTATCATTAGTGTGAAGACCACCCTCTAATCCGGCGTCATCACTAATTTTCCCGCTCTTTTTCACTCTCCCGGGATAGGCCTCAGTTGAGTTTAATGGGCCTATACCAAGTCTTCTTTGATGATCAGGCCCATATGCGGCTGCAAGAGTGCAAGGCCCAATTCCCTTACCAAGACACGCACTTTGCCATCAATGCACCAAATTACTTCAAAAACTATATAATAAACCAGCGAGATCTCATCACATTGGAGAAAAATTTAAGTTCTTGTTGAAACAGGCGTAGAAAAAATCGATTATATTACTGTACAAGTAAAAGAACAGTAATGCTGAGAATTGATGCACTCACAAGTCACAAATATCTCAAACGTCAAATTAACAGACCAACCAACCATACAGGTACGCTCTTAGAATGGAATAAAATGATTAACATGCATGTAGTTCATGACAGAGCTGATTTGCTCGATGCTACGTACAGTCAGACCCAAGAAGTCAGCTCTCGACACATGTAGTAGTAATTAAACTGAGTAATGGACGAAAGTAAAATGAAACTAAAACAAACAATTTTGATTAAGCTTAATTAATTAACCCTGCTACGAATGAATGACAATGTAATTACGTGCTATAATTAAAGTGATCATATATAATCGAGATGCATGGTGGGCTTAATTATATTGATGGATCAGTTGTTGCAGGTTTGGACGTCGTTGAGAGCTCGGTCGATGAGCATGGTGAGGAAGTTCATGACGTGGACGGCGTGCTTGAGCGCGGTGAATGGATCCATGGCGTGCGTCATGTTGGGGGCGAAGACCATGGCGACGTTGCGGCTGCCCATCTTGTTGCTCCGCTCCTCCCTCGCCACGTCCGCCATCAGCTGCACCGCCCAGTCCAGCAGCGCCGCCTTCGCCGCCGGCAGCCGCGCGCACAGCCTCGCGCAGTCGTCGGCGGACTGGCACCGCGTCACCTCCGCCGCCGGCAGCGAGTCCAGCATCCCGCCGGGGAGCTCGCGGAACCAGGCCTTGATGAGCCCCGCCAGGCAGTGCACGTCCACGCCGCCCTCCGGGAGCACGCCGGAGTTGAGCTGCTCCCGGACCGCCTGCTCCTGGGCGTCGTCGGCGGCGATGCGGAAGATGCCCTCCGCCTTCAGCCCGCCCTGCTCGTAGAGCCGCCGCTGCATCAGGAGGAGGATGCTCGGGACGCTGTTCCCCCGCGCGTCGTACGAGCACTGCATCGACTCCGTCGACACGCCGAACACCGTCTTGCTGCAATATTCCATATCCATAATAATAATACAGTTGTCAGCCGCCGCGCCGGCCGCCGGAGATGGAGAAGAAGAAGACGCTTACCTTGCGCTGGGGGCGTTGCCGGCGACCTCGGGCTGGAGCTCGACGGGGAGGCCCTGGAAGCCATGGAACCGGTCGAAGGTGACGTGGGCGACGTGGCGGACGTCGGTGGGCCAACCGATCTCCATCGGCGGCTGCTGCTCGCCGCCGTCAACCGCCTCCACCTCCTCGACTTCCTCGCCGCCGCCGGCCACGTCCATTGTCAAGCTCAAGCGACAAGCCACCTACTGATCTGAAAGAAATATCAAATATCCTACCTCGATCTCTCTCCTCTCTTCTTCAACGAACCTCCTAATTCGATCGAGGACAGAACGAAATGTCGTAGACTAATTGAGAGAGAAAGAGAGAATTGGTGGAGACTAATTAAGACGAGTGGATATATTATGGAGAGGTGGTTGGTCGTCGATCGAATGGATCGGAGATACAGTTAAGCTGCAGCGAGAGAGGGGACAGACGTGGGTTGCACCACTACTCCACCTCTCCTGTCTTCTCAATTCCCTTTTTGCATGCCTTGCGTATCTTCTCCTCTACTCAGACATTCCCCCCTCAACTCTAAAAAAAAACCTCAAAAATTTGATGTTCTGCCTAGGGAGGGACAACCCATCGTCTCTCATCTTATGTTTAGCTGTTAACTGCTTGAGAAATGCACTCGGACAGCTTTGTCCGCTCCGCCAAATCAGAGGATTTATTACTAATTAGTTTTAATACTCGTATCATATCAAGACGTGTGCCACAAATGCTCCAGAGAGCCTTGTGAATAAACGCTGGCTTTCTTTCCTGGTGGCCAAAGAAAGATAAAACATCATACGACCAATAATCTGGTCGCAGATATGCGACAAGGCGACTACAAGTTTTACGCTATATATAAATGAATCAATTCCTAGTTGCAACTTGCAAGCTCTGCCCTTAGGGGCACAAGAGACTAATCAGTCACCGTTACCACGGTAACCAAGCAATGCCAGTGCTAACATAGGATCAACACTTAAAATTAATATGAACATGTACATATTTACCGGTTCAGTTTACATGAATCCCAGTTGGGTAAGATCGTCATCTGGGATTTCTAGGCCTCCGGAGAAGTCAAAATCTTGTAAGGAATCATCAAGACCATCAGTAAACCACGAACTGATGTCGTTACCTTCAGGCACGTCCAAGATGTCCATTGGATCTATTGCAGGCAAATTTGCCAATGGAGCATCTAAGGTATCCTGGGCAACAGTAGCTGCGCTGTTTCTGACTGGTTGAGTAGGTCTTGTGCTCGACGTACTCGTCCAATCATGGGATTCTCTCTGGCCGGGTGCTGCGAAATTTGATGGCTCCGTAACTCTTCCAAGAACATTTCCAGATGTCGACAACTGTGCTAGCTTTTGCTTCGGTTTTATCTTAGTTTTACGCTCACTCCTTGCATTGCCGGACGAATTGCGTCCTGATTTCGAATTAGAATTCTTCAAAGACGCGTCTCTGTTTTGATCCCTTTCTCGGTCACTCTTTTTCCATTTTGTAGTACCTGGAAAAGGATCAGCAGAAGCTTAACATCTCTCTTGAAGAAAGAGTTCTAACAAACATCAAGTAGTACATTAATGATCCCTACTTAAGGTCTGCACGCCATATTCCACTAGGATTTGTTGAAGAATGCTAGAAACAGTGAAATACCTTGGCTCAATGGACTTCTGTCAAGCTTTAAAAGCTTTGGCCTATCTGCAGATCCTGGGAGACCACCTGAAGCATAGAGAAAATTATATTGATGGTAATGTAACATAACAACTGGGTTTTATGCAACTTGTTTGGCTGTTCAATAGTTTGTGTATTACCATCTATTGCATCATTCTTTGGCAAAGGTGCAGACAGCACATTCCAAAGGAAAGGCTCTCTGAAGCAGCTTTTCTCTGTTTCCTCAAATTTCTGGCACCGGGCAAGTGTTCTCTTGGCAAAAGCCAATGCAACTTGTTTTGCAGCCTTATTAGCAGCTTTATTGAGACCACCCTTATGACTAGAACTACCACGGCCACCCTGTGAAAATAGAACAAATATGGCATGCAATCAGGGGCACAGGTCAACATTAAGAAAGTGTATGTGTATTCATTAGTACAAAGTAACATTATAGACCAACAGTATTTACTCAGTTGTACAGGTAAAGCTAACAAGCAACAATTAATGCCTTTCAAAACCGAGCTACTAGGAATCTATTAGGTGTTTGAAAATAGATCGTATAAGATGGCCATTCTGAATCTCTATAGCATATTTTCCCAAAATCTGATTATCAAAAAAGATGTTAATCTTATTCGTCTGGTATAAATTAGACTGTTTCTATAACCTATAATGCTGTGTAAAGTATAAACACTTATAAAAGGTAAGTAAGTGGTAATGTAACCAAAAGAATATTCAAGTACCATCAGTTTTTTGTATGCCATCTCCACTAGCTTGTTCATTGCATGTTGCTCCAGACTCCTGAAATCCAAGTTTAGTTGCTGTTATAACTTCCATATATGTGTTTATAATGGAAAGTTGTATAGGGGTGGAATATTTAATACCTCTCCTCCATATTTTTAGTATCACGGATTGCTTTGTCCAACTTATGTAATTGGCACTTCTTTTGATTCACCTGAAATAAGTCGAGGAGCACAAGTGTTAAATAGGTGTTAACTCTTAGAAAAAGCACATCAATTTCCCAGAATACATCTGGAAGTAACAAAAGAAATACTGTCCAGGAAACATCACAATGAAATGTAGGTGTTCTCATACAAATTTTATGTGATATTGAAGCCTAAAGAATATCATCCAAGTATGAGAAATACAGAAAAATCAGGATCGCTTGAAGCCCTGAACTGTGATCGAAAATCTCATTTGTGGTGATAACATACCCAGATGATGCACAATGTATAAGTAATTTCAAGACCGACTCAGCTATTCTACTAATTGCTTGCTTGAAAACTTGGCACTGAGAAAGCTATGACATATTCTCCTATCAAGAGAATCCACCCCAAATCATGCTAGATTTTTACTGAACACAGTTAACTTGCTAGAGAAGTTGGCAAGACCACACGACCAGTTGTGTCAGTAGTTTTGGCCATGCCCTTATCATTCAAATAGGCCAAATTGAGGTGGGATGATGATGATTGTATGGGGTACTACTTCTGAATAATCATAGCTCTCACTATAATAAGAAGTCAAGTTAGAATCCCTAGTTCTATAGTTCTTTATACTTCGCTAATCTAGAAACGTTATACACTTTACAAGGTTACACACACACACACACATACACAGAGAGAGAGAGAGAGAGAGAGAGAGAGAACCTGCTCAAACAGTCTTTTCTGCAGCTCCGTAATAACTTTATCAATGTCCTCATCCTCTCCATCATCCAGCTTTGGCTACCGGAAGAAGAAAATTGTCAGGACTTCTTTTTCAAGCAAGAATATTGAGTAGGGAGCATTCGTACAAGAATCAAAGATTTGCACCAAAATTGTTTCAGCTCTCTCTCAAGGAATAAGCACCACTGGTTCACCCTAGTAGAACTCATGATTGAACAGGGGCAACAGTCACTCTAGCAACTGATTGGCGTCCAACCCCTTGCACTAACCTTTCCTATCCTCAAGACCTCTAAACCCCTCAGCTGTTTCCACTCAGATCAAAGTTATAATTTCAGTATTTTTCTGTTCCAATCGAAGTATTGGTGTATATTTTATTATCATAAAAAGTTTTTGCTAATATCTTCGCAGCTCCTAAGAACAATGGTTAAGATAAAAATGCAAATTACAGCACACTACTTTTGCAGTTCTTAAGGTGATCTACATTTTATCGATATTTTTCCTCACCATTGATGCACTAGGTGCCTTGTGCCAACAGGAATTTACATATGCCCCACCAGGAATGCAAATAAATAGAAAGCTACATCTACATTCATAGCATAACATAAGAAATCAAAGTCTCCTAAACACCAGAACCAGAGCAACAAACTGGCAACAGAAGAAAATGTATGGTCTCAACTTCTATTCATGCTAATTGAGATGTTTGAGAAACACCTTGGCATATAACATTATAACCAGGAAAGCAGTATATATTCTTCAAATTTACAAAATAATGGAAGGTTTTTAGGAACCATACCATCTCTGGACAAAGGTCAATACTGTGCAGCTCGATTAAAGCTCTGTCATGCACAGGCAACTGGTCATACTGATATTCATATGGTGGTAAAGGCGTACTTTTTGCACAGTTTTGATACTGTTGTGAGATATGTGGCACAAATTCATGAAAACCACCATTTTCTGGATATACTGCAAATTTTATCGCATCCGATGCATTCTCACTGCAAATTGAATTTGGACTATATGAGGCCCTCAAATTGCTGGAAGCTGTAAAACCATTGGACATGCTGTTATGCACTGAGCTATGGTTTGAGTGCTTGAAATCAGGACTTGATCCAAAGTTGGATTTTACTGCACTAGCTTCAAAATCATTTTCTAAGTTCATGTTGGCAGCATAAGGAAGGAAGTCATTTGAGAACTCAAGAAGTATATCTCCTCCATTGCATTCAGAAGAATTATCACCATCTTCTACAATAAAAGCAGAGAAGAGTTTGTGTGTCAAGGAAGCCATTCCACCAAACAATTCTTCTGCATGTGTCTTTTGAGATGCAGTGTTTTCATCATTGGGAGACAAAATATCAATAGATTCTCTTGTCCTGGGTCCATTTGCTTCGCTTTGCTCCAATGACACACATGAATTTGACTGAGGCAGAGATGAATTTTGACCCTGTTTATGAAAAGAACATATGGAAAGAGGATATCAGTCCATATGCATGAAGTTTAGAGTGGAGATATAACAGAATACACAGGTTGAAGAATTTTGTTGAAATTCTGTAGTGGAGTAATTCAGGCAAAATACCATTGATAATGGCCCACTGTAGTTAGTTGATGTGTTCAAATTATGTTCATCGGATGACTTAGACATGCCCATCTCAAGCTCTTCCAAAAATGTAATCTGACCAGAGATTCTGGTAAGTGGAAGTTCATCCCAAACAGGCAAAAATGTAAAGCAACTTATGCAAAGTCAAAAGGGCAAACAGAATCCAACCTGGTGCTTTAAGAAAGATAAATCTTCAGAGCTGATGAAAGTAAGCATCGGTTCTATTTTCTTCCAAAATGGACCAGCATATGCATTAACTGCAGAAAGGATAAGGAACCTATTAAGCATGAGCCAATAAAATTACAGCTCTCTGCAAATCATATAGGAAACTTTGATTTGCAGAATTGCACACCAATGGCACTGCGCGCAGCATTTGCAGCAGCTAGAAGCTCTTCCCGGTCATCTTCTGATTCACCTATGACACACAGTTTAATGTCAAGACTCTTAACATCCTTAACTCCTTATAGAATTCGAAGGCATTAGGTGGATAATAAAGGTGCCTTTCAGGAAACCTGATATATCTGTTAACCCACAATTTAGGATCTCCGAGTGTCGAGATGATGCTTTGCGGTCTGAACCCTTCTTCGTTGGAGGGCGGCCCAACTTACTGAATCAATTTAGAAATTAATTAGTTCCATTAGGATACATATAACTAACAACCTCAATAAGTTCCAATCATCAAGCACCTTTCATTCTTTTCAGATACAGGTCTTCCGCTCTTCAGCAGCTTTCTTGTTTCTGGGCTGTCCAACTTCTCTCTTGGCATGGATGCACACCCTTTAACATGCATAGTGTTTCTTCCGCTCCTCCCTTGCCGTCGAATACTTCCATCTTCAAGCTCTTCTTTTAACAGTATCCTGCTTTTCTTCGATGAGATAATTAAGTCTGCTGAATTATGGGCTGAATTTGCGCCCTCGTTCTCAAAATCACCACTATTACTGATTTTATCCTTGTTCTTATTTTCCGTAGCAGCAGAGTCTTCGCTTTCTGACAGACCAGCTGGAGATGAAATATTATCCATTCTTGGTGTAACTTGTGAATTATTACTAGCTACACCCCTTGGAAGCAAAAGGCCAGGTGACTCTACCGCTGGTCTAACAGCAGCATCAAGTGGTGATCCTTCAGATAGGCCTTCATCAAAATTTGAGACTGGGGAAACAACATTTGCTCTTCTTGTCCGTGACATTTTCTGTGGACGTTGACCCACCCAAGCAACAGGAGGTGAAGACCCACTTGCAGTCATGGGACGCTTGCGATTTGCAGTGCCTCCCAAAGGAGAGGATTTATTGGTGGATGGTGTTTCTTCCCATTCATCGATTCCTCCAGATGAGCGCTGAAGAGTGGATGATGAATTCATAACAACAAGGGAACTAGTTCTTGGTGCTCTGCATGCCTTGCCCTTAGTCAGAGGATTTAAAGTTCCAGGTTGCATATCCTCAGAGGTATTTGCCCTAAATAAGAGAAGAATGATTCAGTACATCATTTCTCATTCATGGTATAGAGTAGAAATAATCAACACTTCAACAGGACTCATCTCCCCGCAAAAAAGGAGTACTCATAAAATACAAGAAACTGCGTATACAAAGTATCAGTGTAACCAATCACACAAAGAGTTAAAGGCATTCCAAAATGCAAATCAGTGTGCTTGTATCATAGCATATATTGCTAAAATAATGCCACCAATTACTATGCTTACTTGTTTCCTTTCACCAAAACCCGTTCTTTGTCTATCCCTAAATGGCGCTCTCTTCTTTCATTTGGAAGAGAAGTGGAGTCCATGTCTGCCTTCAGTAGATAACGGGAACCTGCATTACTCTGTTGAGAACCTCCATCCATCTTGCTTCCTCCTAATGCTCCAGCAGAAGCTCCATGCCTGTCAACACAGCATTAAAGGGATGATGACAGACCTCAATGCTCATAGGAGTACCACCTATGATGTCATTATAGTGTGTGGCATAGTAAACCTCATTGTCTCGTTTCAATGATGTTTTCATTTGAAGCTAAAGTCTGTACAGAAACTAACTCATATAACAAGGTTAACAAGTAACAACAATGTATGAAAGTTACCTAATTGGAAGACCATCACTAGATCGCATGCGAGCTTCATTGTTTGGTCTATGTTGAACCAACGGTTTAACATCTCGGTCTACGTCATTGCCTCTGTTCAGCATAGTTCCAACAGAGCGCTTACGTTTCAACTTTTTCTCCCAACCTTCACCTCCAGGAGCTAGGCCCCGTAATTTGTCTTCAGAAAACCCTGATGCAGCATTGACATTCCTCAAAGAGTTTTTTTCCTTCTCCAAAGAGGAACTTTTCTCACTGTCCGCCAGAGGACCTTGCCTTGTAGGAACATTACCACGCCCTTCTAACTGAAATATATATCACAAGAGTCAAAGAAAAGGAAAATTGGAAGCACAGTAAATACATAACAAGTACGATAACGCCCAAAAAGAAATACCATGCCTCATAGGTAGCTCTAAGTTGAATTTAGAATGACGAAAATGTGCTCTCATATATAATAATATAATATTGCTCACATGGATACCACAGCAACAAAGAGATACAAAGACATAAAAGTGACCCAAAAATAAGCTTCAGCTGCTCTTTACAAAATAAGCAAAAAGGATGCTTAAGTACATTCCATATTAACCTGATCAGCTACGTCTACTCACAGGATGTATTCCTTCACTCAAATTGGTAACCATGACCACGTAATTGGGTCCAATTGCATTTGGAATCCATTTTTTAGCATGCAATAAAATTTAAATTGCTACTCCATGTTAACTGCCAACGCACACTGATATGCGGCATATGCCCAATTACCAGTTGAAAGTTCAAACTAATTTGTTATATTACAGTAACAGAGCAGCTTATGATTGTAATTCTGTAATCCTGTAGTATCGACGTAACTATTTACATTGATGGAGACAGTGGCAAACGAGCAAAATGAAATCCCTGGATGAATCTTTAGAGTAGCACAAGTACAAACCCGTGCATCTGCTGCTAGCGATGAGCGGACACGCTTGCTTGTGGTCGCACTCTTAGCCCTCTCCTCCAGCCGCTGGCCAGGATTATCCATACTGTTCTGAGCCCCCATCCTCAGGGAACCCGACCCACTCCCTGATGACCTCTCAGTCGCACCTCCTTCGCTCCTCTGCCGCCTCCGCGTGACAACGTTCCTGTACTTATCCAGCTTCTGAATAGAATCCTGCAGCGACTTGGTTTTCTCCCTGCACAACATTTCACCGGTTGCGGGTTAATGAGCAATGCAGATTGAAGCAGTAGTGTGCAGTAACTAGTAAGCAGCATGTACTTGGCTTTGGCCGACGACTCCACGACGCCCCCACGGATCCGCTTGAGTTCCTCGGACGCTATGGAAGGGAGTGGCTTGGTCTGCACCAGCCCGAACGACTGCTCCGCCTCCACGGTGACGCCGAGCACCCGCCGAAGCTCCGTGGCGCGCGACTGCTTGTGGTCGCCGACGGGGAACGACTCCAGGGGGAGGTACTGCGCCAGCGGGGGCGGCTCCGCCAGCGCCCTCGGGGTTCCCGCCCCGGAGAGCTGCGGGCCCTCGCGGAAGCTCCCGCCACCGCCGAGGTCGGGCCTCGAGCTCCCCGCCATGGCCGCCCGGCTCACCCCGCGTCTCCCCCAAAATCCTTATCTCAGAGGCATGGGAATTCCACCGGTGGAGGCGGACAATTCGACTTGGGAGCGCTCGGAATTGAACCCGCGGGCGTCGAATTGGGGCCGAAGCCTTGGGCGATAGTGGATTGGCGAGCCGGGGCAAAAACCCTAACCCTAGAACTCGAGGTCGCCGGCGGCGAGGGGGCGTGTGGCGGCTGAGGGGGGAAGTCGGCAAAAAGAAAAAAAAAATGAGAAAGCGGGTGCCGAGTCTGGTCGGGTCGGGTCGGGGTCGCGGCTGCGGACAAGTTGCGTACACCACGGCCACGGGCACCATGGGAGATTGTTGACCCATGGTCAACACCTAGCTTGGGATTAACAAAATTCTGTCCAAATCGCCACAACTTGTGGTTGTAATTTGGATTATCAGTGTATAAATTCTTAAACTGAAATTTCAGTGTGCCAGTATTCACAAGGATAGATATAGAGGATTTTTTTTTTTACAAACGGTGCCAGACAGTGTGTTCCTATTAAATATACTTCACGATATCTATAAAATAGAACCTCTATGATAGTAAGTTGCTTTGAATTGTTTCGTAAGTGTACATAGTACTTGAATTGGTAAATATTGATCCTTATTCAACTTAGTACTTCAAAACCATATAACATAGAATATTCTATTCAAAACCATATAACATAGAATATTCTATGTATAGATGGCTAGGGAGATTCAAAGCTAATATCTCCCTTTCTCATTGGCATCAAAATCTTTTTTTTTTTTAAAAAGAAAAATCTATGTTGTGTTTTCAAACATGGCTCCAATCAGGTTTAATAAGTCCACCGCTTAGCCTCTCGGAAGGAGAACAATGATCGAGGTAGGGTAGGAGCATAGACACATGATAGATTGATATTAGCTCATTTACCGGATCAAGCGGAGCTCCTACTAGCTCAACCATTGCTTTTTTTTATTGTCTGTGATTTGTTTAGAGCAGGAGGAGAATAACGTGTGTCCTTAATGTGCGGGAGATATGGTTCAGGGCACCGCCGCTGCATTCTTCAATGGACATACTTTTTGGTATTTTTTAGTAGCAAGAATTTTTTTAAAACATCTGATATGTAAAGCATAGTATTTAAAGCTAGAGCTAAGGGATATAGAGTATGGTTACTTAGGTCTTCTTATTGAGATTCTAAAGTCGAAATAGAAACGGATTTCAACTTATATACTTTAGCTTATAAATATTGTACATGGCAAGAACCCATTTAATATTACTTGTGAAATTAGTTTTCCATCAGCACCAAGTCATGGTTTGGAATAAGTTTATTATTCAGATAGATTGTAAGTAGGTTGTTGACATTATGTTAGATGGAGGTTTCTTGACAATGGCATCGATAGCCATATACGAAGATTGCAACAATTTACATAATGGTTTTGATAGGGTTTCTATTGAGTATTGTAATAGAGAGGCAAACCAGGTAACTCATGAATTGGCTAGGTCTTTTTTTTTTCAAGAAAATCATGTATATGGATCAATGAACCAGCCCCTAGCTTTATTATGAGCGTGGATGATGTAACTATATTTTCTTATTAATAAAGATAGTCCAATGACATCCCCCAGAAAAGTCATAATCTGAAATTAGTTTTATTAAATACATTTATAAAATTACTTCTATAAAACAAGACTTTCTTTAAGAAACTGTTAACTCTGTAAATATTAGTACATGTGTATTTAAAATTCAAACGGAAGTAAATAGGAATAAGTTCCCTCAACTTAACATCAAGATTTCAAGGTTCCTTAACCACAAAACCAGAAATCTTCACCCCTAAACTATACAAAACCGTCTAATTTGGATCCAAGGCAGTATAGATGACTGGTTTTGCTGACGTGGCATACTAGTCAGTAAAAAATAATAAAATAAATATATGGGGCCCACATGTCAGCGAGAGAAAATGATGTGGGCCCACATCTTTTTTTCTTCCCTTTTTATCTTCTCATCTTGTTAGTTCTCACGCGCAGGCGGGCAGATGTGGGTGTGCGGCCGACGGCTGAGCAGGCGCGGCTGCCGGCGCAGCGGGCGCTGCGGCGCGCGGGGAAGAAGCGGGAGAGGGGGAGAGGAGGCGGCCGGCGCGAACGCCCGCGACGGCGGGAGCGGCGGCTAGCGCCCGCCTCTCCCCATCCGGAGACGACGTCGAAGATGCTGGGCGAGTGGAGCGACATGGTGGTGTCGGGGTAGAGCTGCATCGACATCGAGAAGGGCGTGGTCTGGAACGCCGCCGAGATCATCGCCAAGGCCAGCTTCGGCATCGGCACCGACGATGACGCCACCGGCGCTGGGGTCTTCCACAAGCTGCAGGCCATGCAGGCGATGCTGTTCCGCTCCACCCGCCTCGTCGGCGTGCCGCGCCAACTATGAGGCGTGGAAGCTGGGGCGGGAGATCGACGCGCTCCTGCTCGACATCATCGAGTCGCGGCGTCACCAGCGGCTGCAGCGGGAGGAAGAAGACGAACGACCTGCTGTAGCTGCTGCTGGGAGGGAACAAGGCGAGCGCGGGGGCGCGAGAGGAAGCTGACGACGCGGGAGCTGGTGGACGAGTGCAAGACGTTCTTCTTCAGCGACACCAGCGACGGTGGGCCTCTCCCCATGCCGACCAGGCCGAAGGAGTTGTCTATGCTGCCGAGGTTCTCCGTCCCGCACCCGGAGGCGACGCCACGCACGGCGGCGTCCGTGCCGAGCGTGAACGTCTCGGTGGCGAGGATGCCGTCGGTGGAGGTGCCGTCGCCGTAGGAGAAGTAGTACGCGCAGCCCGTGTCGGGCGGCGAGCAGCGGGACCACGGGCTCTGGAGCGCCTGGCACATCGGCGAGCAGCACGACACGTTGGCGCACGTCACGGACCTGGCCGACGCGTACAGCGGCGCCGGCTGTGGGAAGCACCTCCGGCACGGCGCGTCGTACTGCGTCCAGATGAGGTCGCTACCCGTGTCGAGCACTGCGGTGAGCGGGAGCGGCTGTCGTGGACGCTGCTGATGCTGGCGGCGCACCCGGAGTGGCAGGCGGCGGTGCGGGAGGAGGTGGTGGAGGCGGCCGGGCGGTCGGGCCTCCTCGACGCGGCGGCGCTGGGGAAGCTGACGAAGATGGGGTGCGTGCTGAACGAGGTGCTCCGGCTGTACCAGCCGTCGCCGAACGTGCAAAGGCAGGCGCTGCAGGACGTAGTGGTGGTGATTCCGAGGGCGCCGAATGACAGCATCTGCGCGGCGCTGTGGAGGCGGCGTGGCTGGCGACAGCGAGGTCGCCGCTCGCCCGCTCACCCACCGTGGCTCCGTATGGGGAGAGGCGGCGGCGCCCGCTGCTCCCGCCGTCGCGGGCGGTCGCGCCGGCCGCCTCCTCTCCCCCTCTCCAGCTTCTTCCCCGCGCGTCGCAGCGCCCGCTGCGCCGGCAGCCGCGCCCGCTCCGCCGTCGGCCGCACACCTGCATCTTCCTGCCTAGGCGTGAGAACTGAGACGTTGAGAAGAGAAGAGAAAAAGAAAAGAAAAAAGTAGTCTAAGGGAGCGTTCGGCAGGAGAAGATTGTGAGTGAGCTTGTCTCGTTTCCGGCGCTCGCGTTTCCTGAACTACTAAACGGTGTATTTTTTACAAAAAGTTTCTATACGAAAGTTACTTTAAAAAATCATATTAATCCATTTTTAAAATTTAAAATAATTAATACTTAATTAATCATGCTCTAATAGCTCATCTCGTTTTGCGTATCTTCCCAATCTTCTTAATCTCCTCCTACTCAAACTCAGCCTAAGTTAACTCAGTTACTCTGTCCGAGGGATGGTGGAAAAGTATTAATTCAGATGCTCTTTTAGCTCTGTTCGAGGATGGTAGAAGGTACATCTTTACTTGTTCTGTGAATTGAGGGGATAAACTAAGAGTTGCTTGTTCTGACAAATTGAATACTGAATTGAGGGGATAAACTACCTTAGAGCTCCTGTTACATAAGAACATAAGAATAGTCAGATCCCCCTCTCACCCATCGGGTATCAGCTTAATACAGGGTTATTATGTGCATATTTGAAACGACGCGCACTTAATTAAATCCTAAATAGAAATCATTAATATTAATTCATGGCACATGGTTCAATTAGTTGGAAAACAATGACATCATGATTAAGTTTCATAAAGCTAGAATGGAAAATGGGTCAATCGGCACTAGATAATTTCGATTTCAACTACAGATACTCAGGCTCGGCAAATGCTAGGCAGTTATTAACCTCAAAAAATTAAAAAACTATAGAAACTCAGGCAAGTCTCTCTTTGATCATATTGATAGATGATGATCCTTCTATTCTAATTAAGGCAACATATCCTATGCACACAGGCCCTCACGTGTACACACGTGCACACCAACTAAAAAATGTCACCAAAAAATCTAGAAAAAATCATACACATGCTTTCAATTGTATTACACCTAGGGTTAAAATCTTAACGTCAAATTCATTATATTTTAACTGTAACAAAAAAACAAAAAATCTGACAGTTTTGAGGTTGCAATTTTGTCAGAATTTTATCTTTTTTGTTATTCTCTATGTAGAATGAATTTGAAGATGCGACTTTGCACGTAGATGTAATACTATTGAAAGTATATGTATGAATTTTCCTAGAATTTTTTTGATAATTTTTAGTTGGTGTACACGGTGTGTACACGTGAGGGCCTGTGTGCATAGGATACGCTCCCTCTAATTAAAAACCTATTTTATAAAATTTTTTACTCTTAGTATTGCATCAAACCATTATTCATATAAAATAAATATAATATAGATGATATTATTTGCTAGACTGATTATGATGGAGATATTGATATACATATAAAGATTATTGATCCTCACTTGTACCAGAGAACCATGTATACCGATCAACCATGGATCTGTCTCAAGATGGGCTGGGCCTAGTACCTTATTAAGTTTATTATACTCCACATGGGTATGTAGTTGTAGGAGGATGGGAGATGATATAAACCCCGTCAAGAGCATAGTATTCAGATGGGAGATGATATAGACCCCATCTATGAGTAGTTAGGATGGGAGATGATATAAACCCCATCAAATGCGTAGCAATGATGGGAGATGATATAAAACCCCATCGAATGCATAGTGATAGATGGGAGATGATATAAACCCCATTAGACGACCCGGCGTATATGGTGTCGTGGAGTGTAGTAAATGGAAATGAGGGAAAAAGTCTTGTACTCTGATAAGTCTAGCAATCGAATGGAATGCAAAGGCCCTAAAAATCAGAGTAGCTGTGGGTAAAGCGGTACAAGCCTGCACAGTGCTAAATTAAATCGTGATTCATGCTTTTGTACGAGGAGTTGCTACAAACTTTGTCAATGTTATGAGTGTATTTTAGTTTTTATAAGTCCCTTTTGGAAACCCTTTTACAAAATAAACTTAGATTTGATGATGAAATATGAATGACCATGATGTAGGATATAAAGGTATCATTTATGCATCTATGTTTTGCTACTATTGACTTGCTGAGTACGAAAGTGATCACCCTTGCTATATAACCCCTTTACAGGAATTGCTCTTTGCAAGTATAAGATGGAGTTGAGGTGGCCTTCAGACTCCTAGGGACGAATTAAAGGTAGTTCTAACTATTACTCTGTGCGATCTCTGATGGTGGGCTATTTTTTGGCAAAACAAGAATTTGTTAAATAATAATTCACAGCTGGTACACTTTTATCTACAGTGGTAAAAGTGTGGGGGCACCACAGTATTGTAATTATCCTTTTCTTTAAAGCTTTCTCCATCCTCCAACTGGATACATCAGACAATTCTACTAACTCTAATATCTGCGAACTCAATGACTATAAGATAAGCTTTATCGCATCTAATGCAAAGAACAAAAGAAGTTTAATTTCTTACAACAGAGCAATGGACAATGTAGCCACAGATTGTAAACTGGCTCATGGGTTGGGGTTCCTTAGAAAAGTTTTGGCAACCGATTTGCCTTGAATGTTTGGTGATATTCCTTAGAAGCTGATTCGTTTGCAATTGAACTGTCTATGAACATCTGGATTTCTGAAATAAGGAAGTACCCTTCTCCTAACGGGTGAATGAACTGTAGTTCTCTCAACTCTCTTAGCCAATAAGGATGCTCTGTAAGTCATGTTAAATTAATGGAGCCTTTCTCATGTATCTGAATAATTGGTCATAGTCAACATCTTTTCATGTAGTGTTAGTGTAAATGTTGCATCTGGGCTGCCACTTCATTTTCTGAAACATAGTTGATTGCAACGTGGTAGTCTATCTTCACTTCTTCAGTAAGGTTGTTTTCTGTTTTAGTTAGTTATGTAGTTCTTAATTACCTACTTTTTGTTCACTTTTATCAGTTCAAACAGTAGTCTTGGATTGTGCTATGGTTTGTCTAGGTATGTCCATATCTTAGGTTCGCGCTCGCCATGCTATTACCTTAACATGCTCTACTGCTCTTGTTTGTGTATCGTATGGAGTCCTAATTTGAACTTTTGGCGACCAGAATCGTTGTGGGTTGTGGGATTAGTATTTCATTATTTACTTGATTTTCTGAGTCTGTTTACTTACTGGAGTGTTGAGTTGGTGCAATAGCAAGATGAGTTGCTGGATTGAATTCACGCACCTATCTTTGCCCTTTACACCTTGAAATATGCCATTTTGTCATGGATATTGAGTTACTGCATGTTGAATTCATTCATTCCCTGCGATATCTTTTGGTTTAGATACCTTGATATGCTATCTTGCTTTCAGTTACTAGGATGTTGAATTTATTCACTTGGTGTTATGTCTTTTTCTTTAGATACCTCAACTTTATCATGCTGTGCTATGTGTAACCATTTGTCAATTTTGGTCATTTGTATGATGTGGGAAAACAAGCCATAGTTGCAAATTTGTGCTGACTTCTTCATAGCTGCTACTGTATTTTGTGTACACTAGGCAAAAACTCTGAAAATATCTGCTTGATGTATATTGTATGGGTCCGACCTCAGATCTTTGTTGCGGCTAGCAGTGCGGTTATATTAATAAGTGTATCTTTAGGAGTTACCTATAGAATTAGCCGACCATAAGTGGTTCTCCTGACTACACTTGATGCTTCTAAAGATATGCATTGTTTTGATTGTGTATGCTCTTCTTTCTAGGTGCTTATCAATTGCCAGAACAACAAGAAGTTACTAGGTCGTGTGAGGGCATTTGATAGCCATTGCAACATGGTTCTTGAGAATGTCAGGGAGATGTGGACCGAGGTACATGCAAGGCGTTATCTGAAGTTTTGAACTTTTGTTCCAGTTGAGTGTAGTGCTGTTTTCAGTAATAACATGTGTTACTCTTGCTGCAGGTACCAAAGACTGGTAAAGGCAAGAAGAAGGCTCTTCCAGTGAACAAGGACAGGTTCATCAGCAAGATGTTCCTACGTGGGGACTCGGTCATCATTGTGCTCAAAAACCCGAAATGAGTTATCTATATAGTCTTGTGTCGAGGATTGCCTCTTTGCTACGTCGCTCTTAGCAATGTCCAAACGCCTTTGTCTAAGAGAACTGGGCCAGAATCAGCTATATTTGATAGTTGAGTGTTGGAGTTGGAGTTGTTATGACTTATGGATTTACCTCTCTTCTAACTTGCATCGTTAGCATCTGTTTGAATCATCAATATATTAGCTGAAGACAATTTGGAACTCGACTGGTTATGTTTTGTGTTGATTTCTCACTTTCTGAATTGCTAGAAGCACTGCCTTGTATCGCAGTATGGCAGTATGTGAATTGTTATGAGGCAATATGTGCACATGTGTCCAGCTTTCCCGCTTCTTAATTCGTAACTAGATGGCATAAAATAAACAAAAGTGCACAGGAAAAATCAAGGAATGGAGATTTTAATTTGATGGTAAAAGGGAAATCAAGGAAAGGAGAATCCATGAGAAACTGATAAAATGAAGTCGAGTGGCATGGGATCCAAACCCACGAGGGATCCAAAGAAAATATGATTTTTTGAAATATTTTTTTTAAAAATATGAATTTTTGAAATATTTTGGGTGTACCTGTCGATGGTGATGGTAGCAGGATCAAAGTTGATACGGAGGCCTTCCAAATAGGGTGGATGACGAGCCAGCTGGGCTCGGCACGGAGGCCTTCCAAGTTCCAACCTTTACAAGTAAACAAGTTGCAATGGGCAAATGTCATACTGTCATCAACTGATTATTTTGACCGTCGATCACACACCAGTATGGCTTATATATACACGCTCCAAATGTCATACTGTCATCAATTGATTACTCTGACCGTCGATCACACACACAGCCACCAGTACTGCCTATATATACACGCTCTCTCCAGTCTCCAGAGAGCCTCATGTTGCATATGCAGTCTCATTAATTACATATGCGGGGCGTCGCTGTTCATCAAGGAGGACATGAAGATCACGGACGTCGAGGTGGAGATCCTGCTCGGCATCCTCAACCTCTACTCCCTCGTCGGCTCCTTCGCCGCCGGCCGGACCTCCGACTGGATCGGCCGCCGCCTCACCATCATCCTCGCCGCGGTCATCTTCTTCGTCGGCGCCATCATGATGGGCCTCTCCGTCAACTACCCCATGCTCATGGCCGGCCGCTTCGTCGCCGGCATCGGCGTCGGCTACGCCTTCATGATCGCGCCCGTCTACACCGCCGAGGTCTCGCCGGCGTCGTCGCGCGGCTTCCTCACCTCCTTCCCGGAGGTGTTCATCAACTTCGGCATCCTCCTCGGCTACGTCTCCAACTACGCCTTCTCGCGCCTCCGCCTGCAGCTCGGCTGGCGCCTCATGCTCGGCGTCGGCGCGGCGCCGTCCGTCGCCCTCGCGCTCATGGTGCTCGCCATGCCGGAGTCGCCGCGGTGGCTCGTCATGAAGGGCCGCCTCGCCGACGCCAAGGTCGTCCTCGGCGAGACCTCGGACACGGCGGAGGAGGCCGCCACCCGCCTCGCGGAAATCAAGGAGGCGGTGGCCATCCCGGCCGACCTCGACGGTGACGTCGTGGCCGTGCCGAAGAGGGCCGGCGGCGAGAGGCGCGTGTGGAAGGAGCTGATCCTGTCGCCGACGCCGGCCGTCCGGCGCGTGCTCCTGTCGGCGCTCGGCATCCACTTCTTCCAGCAGTCGTCGGGCATCGACGCCGTCGTGCTCTACAGCCCGCGCGTGTTCCAGAGCGCCGGGATCACCGACAAGAACAAGCTGCTCGGCACGACGTGCGCCGTGGGCGTCACCAAGACGCTCTTCATCCTGGTGGCAACGTTCACGCTCGACCGCTTCGGCCGGCGGCCGCTGCTGCTGGCCAGCGCCGGCGGCATGATCGCCACCCTCGTCACCCTCGGCTTAGGCCTCACCGTCATCGGTGAGGACGCCACCGGCGGCGGCTGGGCCATCGCCGTGTCCATCGCCTCCATCCTCGCCTTCGTCGCCTTCTTCTCCATCGGCCTCGGCCCCATCACCTGGGTGTACAGCTCCGAGATCTTCCCGCTCCACCTCCGCGCCCTCGGCTGCGCTCTCGGCGTCGGCCTCAACCGCGTCACCAGCGGCGTCATCTCCATGACCTTCCTCTCCCTCTCCAAGGCCATCACCATCGGCGGCAGCTTCTTCCTCTACGCCGGCGTCGCCTCGCTTGCTTGGCTCTTCTTCTTCACCTACCTCCCGGAGACTCGTGGACGCACGCTCGAGCAGATGGGCGAGCTCTTCCGCATCCACAACATGGCCGGCGACGACGACTCTGCCGCCACTCGACCGCCGTCGCCGGAGGAGGAGGAGAAGATCACCAACTACGTGGAGATGGCGGCGCCGTCGTCGTCGTCGTCGACGGCCACTAGCAGCCATCATGCAAAGTGAGTGATGGAATTAATGAATGAATGAATTTGTGGGAAAAGCCATGGATTATCTCATGCAATGAAAGAGACTTTAGTGGTTAGATTAATTAGTATTAGTAGTTGGAAGATACTCCAGTTAATTCAGATGGCTTTCATTTTGACGCGTTGGTTTTGTCTGTACTAATTAAGCATGGAATTATTGGATTAGTAGTTCGTCTCTTACTCTTACGTGTTGTGTGTCGACGTGTGCCTTTGTAACCGTTAACTAATGCTGCTGTATATATTGAGTCAAAGCACGAGAGTAGTATATCTATGCATAGTTGTCTTGTTTGATGTTTGCTTGCCGAACTATACTAAATTATTTGTCCAAGATTGTCGAACAATTCGTGTTAAACATACGTGTATACCCAGGAGGCTAGCTATTTTGTGTGTGCACCTGGTCATCTGAAATATTCTAAACTCTTAAGGAGACTCCTCTTATTGTTTAAGTGTCACTCGAATAATTATGGAAAAAACTTAAAGAAAGAATCATTAAGGTAGATTAATTTGTGATATATTACTTCATAAATAAGCAACATCAAATTTAATTTCTACAAGTTAAAAAAAGGCAAATTTGATTGTATACGTAAACTATCTATAGTTTAATTTGTTTTATGTTGCAACTTGTAAATTTAAATTTTAACTTACATGTTGGTGGAGTGATATATCACATATTAATTTATCTTATTTTTTTTCTTGTAGTTATTTGCATGATATGTAAATAACGAGAGGATGTCAGTTTAAAATCCACTCCCTTCTGTGTGCTAGTATGTTCTATCGCTAGAAAGATTACTAAATCGATTAAGGGTGTATTTGGTATAGCTACTATGGTGGAGAGGAGCTGAGAAAGCGGCGGGAATATGCCGCTCCATGCTTGTAGTGTAACTTTTGGAAGCGGTGTGGTAGCTTTACCTATGTTATCCAAGATCTTGGAAGTGCTTGATATAGCTTTAGCTCCCACGAGATAAGAATCTCGGAATTGGAGTCGTACCAAACGTACGTGTTTACAGATAATTCATGTTAATATAATACGAATTCAACACTAATTTGGTTGTACTCGATCGGGGTATATATATATATATGGTTTGGTCCAATCCATACACATCCAGGGTTTACAATTTCGGCTTGAAATTTTTAAAATTTCGGGAATTTTGAACCCCCGGTACGAAACTATATTTTTCCGAAAATTTCAATACTTGTGAATTTAGTAACATCTGTTCAAATTCTATCAATTTTTTTTGTCAAACTTCAAATATTTTCTTTCTGAAATTTCGGTCCCCCAGTTAATTTGTACACGCAATAAACCCTACACACATAATTATAGATTGGAGTTGACCATGTCCTCACGATAGGTAAAATGAATATTTTGACTAAAAGTACTACTCCCTCCGGGCTGATAATACTTGTCATTTTAGATAAGGATGAGATCAAACTTTAGAATCTTTGATTATGAATCATTTTTAAAATCATTATCTTTCAAATATGGTGATTACATGTATAGAATAGTCTTAAAAAGTATTTTAATAAAATCATATATTTGTTAATACTTTTATACATATTATAACAGAAAATAATGGTCAAAGTTATTTTTTGGAGACTATACTCTTGTCCAAAACAACAAATATTATTAACCCGGAGGGAGTATGTGCATTTTAGATGGCTAGCTAAATGCATGTGTTTGCTAATTGCTAAAAAAATATACTATAATATTGTATAAGATAAATAAAAATATTTCTCATAAAATGTGTCACGCATTATTCTGCTATAGGAAATATGTGATTTTTCATTTAGATTTTAATTATTTTTTATCATTAAGAATCGGCTAATTGCTAAATATGGAAATCAAGTAATAAACTGTTTGGTTTGGAAACATCAAGGGTCCATAGCTCAGTGGTAGAGCAATTGACTGCAGATCAATAGGTCTCCGGTTCGAACCCGGATGGGCCCTCGGATGAATTTTTATTTTTTTTTCTCCGGTTCGAACCCGGATGGGCCCTCAGTTGAATTTTTATTTTTTTTTTGGGAGTACCTATACATCTTTCGAAAGATTTTTATAATCGTATCACACAGATTTTTAATCTTTAGATTAAAATCCGATAGATATAATAAAAAGCAAAAAGCAATTAAGAAATACCATAATGGACACTAAATTACCATATCCTCAATAAAAAGACCAAATCCAATACAAAATTTAAAATTTACATGCGAAGATTCAAAAATTACAGTGTAACTTACAAAAGTTACAGTGTAAGTTTCATAAATTACACTGTAACTTACCAGAAAATGCACTGTAAATTTGAGTAAGAAAATCGAGTGAGAGATAAGAAAAAATCTTTCGAGTGAGATATAGCAAAATCGTTTTTTTTCTCCGGTTCGAGCCCATCCTCTCCAAAATGATTTATGTTTATTTTTTTCCTCAACTGATTTACATTATTTTGCTCAACTCAACTGATTTATATTTTTTTGTTCAACTGATTTACCTTTATTCAACTAGCAAACTGGTGAACAAGATGTGATATTTACGATTTTTTTTACCTCATCTTATTTACATTGTTTTCCTCAATTCATTTACCTTTATTTAACTACTAGCAAACTGGTGAACAATGTTGTGATGTTAGGGTAAAAACAACGTCATATGGAACTATGTACTTAACCAATGCAAAATTTAGTCAGCCTTTTACGTTGGGCTATATAAACTGCATCGCATTCCAAGAATATGAAAAACATCTTTCATCTTACGGTGAACCAGCTCATCCGAATTCAAAACTTAGATTTGATATGAATACTCGCATTTACGGCTAATTATTTTTTTAGTGATAGACTACCTACCCTCAACAACAATGTGTTCGTGATGA
Source organism: Oryza sativa Japonica Group (assembly GCF_034140825.1). Taxonomy (NCBI): domain Eukaryota; kingdom Viridiplantae; phylum Streptophyta; class Magnoliopsida; order Poales; family Poaceae; genus Oryza; species Oryza sativa. The sequence goes on along the minus strand of NC_089035.1, from coordinate 43,286,022 downwards.
CTTCATCAATTTTAAGATACGCCAACCCAACTTTTTAAAGGTGATTATAGAGGTAGGGTGTGTATTTATAAGAGTGAGTATATGCGCAATATGGACGTCTGCGTTTGTGTTTCTGTAAAAAGAAACACATTGATTCAATTTTACTCAGTAGAATATTAAGCAAATTCATGGAGTAAACAATCATCGCACGAAAACCTGGGCTTCCACCTGCACTCGTCGTTGAGTCTCGCACGGGCGTACGTGTGATTTGTGGGGTTCGGTGTAGAAGAGTCTGAGAGCCCCATCGTTTGGTTTTTTTCATAATAAGCCAAAACTATTTATTAGGGAATAAAAATGGATTTATAGGTAAAACTTTTATATATATGTTTTTTGACTTAAAAGCCAATGCTGAAAAAAAAACTACCTTAAAAATATCTCAAAATCAAATTTGAAAATTTAAAATTTAGTTTTTTTTTTGCCATCCGATGGGAGCTCAAACCCCGAAGAGGCATTTGCGCCGCCAGCCGTTTAGTACGAACTGGGTCAATCACCATCCACCCCCGGCCCAAATGTCTCTGGTTCGGAGATTTCTTCTCCGATCCGCTCCTAAGTCCTATCGCACGAAACGTGATCCTCTAACGTATTGCCCTCTAACTTTGAGAGGATGACATATGAGCCTCACAGCTGGTGGACCCACATGTCAGCCACCCACATCAGAGGGCGGTATGTCAGAGGAGCCTCTTCCCCTATCGCACGTACTACCATAATTGCGAACCAGTTCTTTATCGCAGTGATTTGATTTTCGTCTCCTGTCTATACAAGTACACATGTTTTTTTTTCGATGGGACAGACAGGGAGCTCCTGCAATTCACTATAGAAGAAGAGAGTTGATCCAGTTTATAAGGGAAACCGGACCCAAAAACCTTACAACAGCACGGTTAATTAAAGGAAAACCGGCAAAACCCCGACATTGACAAACTGAACCTAAGTACAGTTGTCCAACAAGAGATAAACTCCTAAAACGAAGCCTTCAGGAAGGTCACGCCGACAGAACGACGTCATCGTCCGATCCTAACGAATCTAGGTTTTCACCCAGAGAAAACTCTTGAAGTGGAGTTGAACGAGGGCTCCAGTAGCAAACGCCTTCAAGAAAGTGAACGGCGCCCAAGGGCGTCGCCGTTGCTAGCACCGAGAGCGGAGCAAGACTTTCGCCTTGGAGCACCCATCAACTATAGCATCCACGACGGGAGCTACCAAATGTCACCTACACACCGAGGGTACCTGCAATATGCACATCACCTGCACGACGGCCGGACGCCAAACCACCCCGTCCCCACTCGAGGACACGCCGGATCTGGGCAAGGGAGCCAGATCCGGCCGTCCCCCTCACCACCAACGCCGGCCGACGCCTAGAGGGGCGCCGGAGGACGCCAGTGGCCGCCGCGGGGTGCCTGCGTGCTCACGCCACCGCCGGCCGCCGCCGGATCCGCGGCCTCCACCACCGCCGTCGCCACCCACAAACACCACCGGGCGCACTCACCTCAGCAGCCACCGTCGCCCGTCCCCGCCGCCACCGCCGCCTACCCCGTCGCCAGCCCATCCCCGGGTGGCTCCCCAGGCCGTCCGAGCGCGAGGAGACGAGGAGCGCCCCGCCGCCGCCGTCCTTGCGGCCGCGCGGCTTCGGGGGGTGGGGTAGGGGGAAGAGGGGCGGCCGGGTCGCCTCCCGAGCCGCCCCTGGGGAGAACCGACTCGGGGGAGAGAACGGTCTTAACTCTGACAAGTACACATGTTGCTACAAGGCTAGTAGATGTCATCAATAGGTCTGGGAGAAGCTAAAGTTGGAACAGGATAATTAACTTACGGACAGCGAATCTGCAGATCAAACAAGTCGAGTATCTTGTTACCGATTGTGAACCAGTTGTGAACAATGATGCGATGATATCGTCAAAGCAACGTCGTATCAAACTACATAGTCCATCAATTCAAAAACTTAGCAAACCTTCCATTTCATTCAGATGTAGTACATCCTCTTTCGCAATCCGTCCAAGAACAGCTCTCGACAACAACATTCAGCTCAGAAAAACAACACACGCTGATTCAAAAAACAGGAAACATAGGGGTCGGGAAATAAATCTCCGAACCCCAAAGAGTCGTTTGGGCCGTATATGCAACAGCAATTGGGCCAGCCCACTTAGGCCATCGAATCTGCCGGGTCGGCCGAAGGAACCGGCGACCAAATTTCATTAAGATTGGGAGGAATAAAATCAAAGTACAAGTAGTTTTCGCTTGCAACGACAGGAGGCTGTCGAATTAGACTGTGGCAGGAACCACAGCCCGGCAAACTAAAGAACTGGAACGTCAACACTAAAAAACTAAAAAACTAAGATCTGCAAATCTCGAAATAGCCTGCTTCTTTCCACACTAAGATCTCTTCTTTGATAGCCTCTGCTAACTGGTTAGGGCTTCTCGATCTTTGGTCGAAAACACGCGCATTTCTTTCCTTCCAAATCTGCCAGCAAATCAGCATACAAGCGCTGTCGAAGTTTGTCCTGTAGCACTTCCGAAAACATGTTCTGGCCTGCAACCACCACTCTGTCAGGCATGTGTTTTCGCTCCCAGGGATGGGGAAGTAAGCGCTGATCCATTGCCGCATCAGTCTCCACACTGTGATGGTATAGTCGCAGTTGATAAACAGATGTAAGCAGTTTTCAGGTTCTTGTTGGCACAAAGTACAGCAATCAGCGTGAGGCCATCCCCTTTTTTCAAGATTATCAGCTGTCAGACAGCGTCCTTTTACAGCCAGCCACATGAAGAAACGTATTCTTGCCGGTGCCTTCGCTTGCCAAATTAATTCGCTGATTGGGCAGAGTTCTTTTGCCAAGAAGAATACACTGTAGGCTGAGGAGCAGCTGAAAGGCCATCGAATCTGTCCTACGACTACGGCCCAAATGCCTCTTTTGGGTTCGGAGATTTTTTTTCCCCGAACCCCTCCACCAACAATAACATCACCGATAAGTCAGTACTTTTTTTCATCAGTTCATCAAGCATGAAACCATGATCCATAGGCTTCATGCTGAAATGAATTCTCTCAGTAAAAAACATCATTTGGGTAAGTAATAAATTCAATGTGGAAACGGAATGATTTTGGATGAGAGTTGGAGCAGGATAATTAACTGACGGACAACGAATTTTACAGTTCGACTGTAAAACACGAAGAGTAGTATCTCGTTACCAATTGCGAACCATTTCTTAACAATGATTTGATTTCCATCTCCTTTCTACAAGTAAAAACATATTGCTACAAAGCAAGTAGATGTCATCAACAAGTCTGTGAGCAGCTAAAAATTTTGATTCTGGATTTCCTTCTTATTCCTACCAAAGGAGTTCTGATGAATGGGTAGTCAATTAACTACTTACTGGACAATTAGCATGTAATATGTTGCTCTCTTGTTTCCATTTTGATTAATCAATCAGTTCATCCCTTCCTGACATTGACCTGTGCTCTCGTCATGCTCCATGCCTTGAGCTGCGACACCTTCACCGTGCTACTGCCATTGTTGAAGGCGTACATGTGGGTGGCGCCGTCGACGACCGCCGCCGGGTACACTCTGGCCATGATGCACGCCCTGCCGCCGCCGCCGAAGCTCTCCACCGCCGACCGGTCGATCTGCACGCACGCCGGCGAGTCAGGTTTCGGACTGTTTGTTCATTTCACTTCCTAGATGTGTTGTGTTGATCGTGCAGATGCAGAGTCACTGATTCATTCACTCACCAGAGTTCTCAAGGAGATCTTCTTCTCCTTTTCAAGGTCATATTCAAAGAAGCCTCCATATGCTGGTGTGTACAGTCCTGGTCTCAACGATGATCTGCACAAGTAAAAATGATGAACACAATGTTGGACAATTAACTGTCAGACAAAAGAGCAAGTTCAGACTTTTCAGATATCTTCGTTCTTTTTTTTAGTGTTTACTGTCAAAGGTTAGATTTCTACAAATATCATTTCACTTTTATCAGTGCAATGCAAATAGGGAGTTCTTAAGCATCAACAGAATCTGGATGAAGAAAAAGCATTAACCTTCTCAGATCAGAGCACAGGAGAACCATGTACTTCTGCTCTGATTTGTAAACCCTGAAGTGCACAGTAGTGTGCTCGTCCATGTTATCAGAGGCAAGAACAACAAGTCCAAATGGCCCCAAGCCGCCATGAACTGATGCATCTGCTTCTCGGCAATGCTTCTCGGTGTCCAAAAGCCAGGAAGGGTCAAAAGGATCAGCAGCATCTATGGATGTCAGCTCAAAATCTATCTCCACATCTGCCTGCTTCAAGAAAATGGTGTGCCATATTAGCTACAGTGTCTGCAAAAAAAAAACATAATACTTTTGTTGAGGTAAATTGGAACTAGCCTGTAAAGTATCAGTTCCCTTGATCTCAAACAGATCACCCTTCTTGAGTTCTAAGCCTTGATGGCTGACTTCGTTTCTTCGAAGCGATTCGACCTCTTCGATTGGCCATTGCAGCAATCGCTTGCCATCACCATCTAACCAAATTGTCCTGGGGATTGCCTTTATGAAATGACGAATGAGGATCAGTATGTTACACTGACATGCTAAGGCTAAAACATTGCTTCCATAGTATAAAATTAAAGGAGGAGTAAATTGCATTGGTGGTACGTAAACTTGTTAGATGGATGCAATTTAGTACAAAAACTTGTAAAATACTCGTTTCAGTACACGAACTTGTCTAGTTCGTGCGAACGAGGACCAAAATAACTTGACAATGTTAATTTTATAATGCTGATGTTGATTAGTATGTGACGTGCATACATCTAGTGAGTATGCATAAGACATGCAATATTTATAAATTTGGTCTCTACTTTATCCTTCATCATGGAATTGATGAATTTTATATGTTTCTAACCCTTAAATCAGTGCTCGGCTTTTTCATCATTTTCTACTATCATTATATCCTATTCTATTTTTTATTTTTTATTTTTGATTGAATAGGTGTATGTTTAATAGCAACCTTTTTAGATATATGTTTACATAGTATCTTAATCGGCCCCTAAATCGATAAGATTAGCCATGTAGTATTGTAGTGTCCTTTTCACCTTCCTCCTCACGCACCAAACAAGTTCATGCACCAAAACGAGCATTTTACAAGTTTGTGCACTAGGTTGCACCCACCTGACAAGTTTGTGTACCGACGATGCAATTTACTCAAGGAGGAGATTAGAGGCTGATTTTCTTACATGGATGCCAGCCCAACCTTTTGCAACATCATCTGACGTACTATCTGTCTCATTAGTCCAGCCCCATATTATCCTTCTTCCCTTTTTCGAATCGAAGAATGACTTCGAAGCATAGTAATTGCCATAATCAATCCTCAACCACAATCGTCTGTCATCCAAGACAGTATCCGGCACAAACATGTCATGTTTCAGATCATAAACCCCAATCATGTACTTGTCACAGGAATCCAAGCTCATTTTGAGGACATGCTTGGCGCCATTTGGGATAGCTGCAGAGAGGTCCAGTCCATTGTTCTTGCCAGGCAATACTGCAAAGAAATCCGGGCACTCCCACATGTTGGATGCATTAGAAGAATACAATGGGTGATCTACTCTAGTCCACTGCATAAAGTCTTTGCTCTTGTACAAAAGTGCTGCACTGTAGCCATTCAGCTCAGCCCCAACTGCTATTCTCCATAGCCCATCCGGTCCTATCCAACCGGTTGTCGGATCTCTGAATTGGTTTGAGTTCAAACCCGGACCGACCGGTTCGATCAAAGGGTTGTTTTTTGGCTTGGTCCATTCCCTCAGGTAAGGATCAGACCGGTTCTTTGGTAGCACAATGTTTTGAACCTGACGCTTCTCCGTGTCGGCACCGGTATATATGATAACCGGTTGATCACCAGTGAGGATTGTTGCTGAACCAGTCCAACAACCGTTTATGTCGCTCGGAGTATTTCCTTCTATTGCAGGTTCAAGACGGATCCAGTTGATGAGATCTGTCGAGACCGAGTGGCCCCAAACTATGTTACCCCAGACTGATCCGTTCGGGTTATACTGGTAGAACTCATGGTAGATGCCATTGTAGTACATTGGCCCTGTAAATTTTGAGATAATTTAGGCACGCAATGTCTCAGTTTATTCTACAATTTGTTTGGATGCATATTATGTGAAGAAGATGCGTACCGTTTGGATCTTTTGAATTGCCACAAATTTGCCAGGATTGTCATTTCATGGAACATTTGAAAAAGAAGAGAGAATGTCAGCTTTAGAAGAATTGTCCAATATAGAAGACATAGCAAACAGGAGGAAAAATTCAAGAATCAGTACATGCTTGATTACTAGTTACTAGCCTATGTTTAAGAAAAGATCTGCTAAATATTCAGAAAAAAAAGTTATGTAGTTAGGCCTTTTAGAACAAATCTTAGAATTATCTAGGTCAACATTTTCTAACTGGAGCTAGTATTAACAGAACAGTACAACAAATGTGGAGTAGCTTTATCTGAGAAAACTCCACATTTGTTGTACTGTTCGTTCTGTTAATACAAATATGATGCCTAGCGTCAAAAGACGGCCACAAATACAACATTTCAGCGGTAAATATTTTCCAGCGAAAATCTAAACATAGAAATAACCATATTACGATTTTACTGAAAATCAATCTGCAGCACCATAAACGTGTGCAACAATCAGCAGTAGAGCTCACACAAGCAGTGAGTTGCCTACCTACCTTTCCCCCCTCCTCTCTATACCATGAAATTCATATAGACACAAGAAATTAAGCTCATCCACACGGCTTAACTTCTGCAGCTAGAAAAGATACTAACTAATTAGGGCAGCTGTTTCTTCTTGAATCAAGAAACAAAAGGAACACCAAATTGGATAATACAGTTTCTGGTTGGATTCAGCCAAAGTCAAAAGGGTAAAAACTGATGGAAAACATGCAGACATACCATTGATCCAGTTCTTTGGAGGCTGGAAGTGATATCCAGTTCTGTATCCCTTGCTGACAATAGAGGAGACCTTTGGAGACTGTGGATAGAGGAAGACTCTCTGTGTGGCCTCTACACCATTCCTGCAGGGAAGATTAGATTCACAGGAGAAAAGTACAAGGAAGAAGAGGATGAGAAAGGGCCACTGATGCCATGGCTGGGGTATTGGGGCCATGACCATTGGAGAGGAAATGGCCAAATGGCGATGTGAGATGTGTGAAAGACTTTGTTAACTTGTTGGCGTGGTGACCCAGCAGTACAAAAGTAATGAAACTTGCTTGGATTGGTCCAAACAGGAGTTTTCTAAGCATTCAGTACTTAGTTTACTTCAACAGGATGGTCAGTTTCCATTTAGACCTTGCTTTGTTGCAATATCATGGAGCATACCAGCTTAAGGAAGGTTCAGCATGACTTAGTTTGTTTGACTTGGTAATGTAAATTTATGCAAAATAAGGTTCTAAATGAAAAAAAAATGGAACTGTCTGCAACCATAATATACCTTGAAGAATCTATTTGAGCCAGCTAAGCATCATTTAGCATATTTTCATAAGACTTCTTGCTTGTCCCATGGACTTTGCAAAAGGTTTCTTCTACTTCCTCGCCTCCTGATTTGCCTACCCTCCCAATGTTTCTGTCTTTCTCCTCTCTCGTACATTTTTCTTCTCTAAATCTTCTCTCTTCACTTCTTCAGGGGTCTTCCTGCAGAAAAACTATTTTTTTTTGACCATGGACTCTGATTTTCAGCAGCAGTCTGTCAACAAAATCCTCTTGTGATTTTCTTTTGTTTTTTATTTGTTTTGCTGTCTGAACTCTATCCACTCCCCACCCCCCCCCCCCCAAAAAAAAAAGAACAAAAAGGAAAAGGGAGGGGAAAAAACCGTGTCCACTAGAATATATTTCTGACCGAACTACTGAAAATCTCATACTTCACTGGATAGCTACACACACTGACGTTCTGCATTTCTCTCCGGGTTGTTGTGCTCGATGTATTGCGGTATTACCTCATCGCTGAGATGATAACATTTTAAACGATTTGAAAATCCTTGCAAATTTCACCAGAACGAAAATCCATGAGCACGGAACCTATATATCTGGGAACGCAAAAAACCAGAGGATTAAAAATCAAAATCAATCAGAAGGAAGAAAAATTATGACAGCTGTGGGATTTGAACCCACGCCCTTTCGGACCAGAGCCTAAATCTGGCGCCTTAGACCACTCGGCCAAACTGTCTTCGTTGTGATTAGGCGGATTGTTATTTATAAATCATAAAGACATTTTAAAAACGCTAAAAAGAAAAACAAGCCGGAGCTGAGAAGAGGACAGAGGTTACCTGTTTTTGGCCGGTAAATAAAATTCTGAATGCTCGATTGCTATGTGAAATATCTCTGCTTGTTTTACAGCACAAATATCATATAGGAACGCACCGTTTGAAGAAGTTGGTAACTTCATCCATACACATAAAAAACGGAGCGATGAATTAACGCATGATTTGAAAAATAAATTAATATAATTTTTAAAGTATTTTTTCTTATAATAAAAAGATGGTTTGAAAAGAGGGAGAAGAGGTTAGGAATTCTGCAACAATTCTGAATCGAACCCCTCCAAAAAGAAAATCTTCATCTTCAAACCCAAGTAGTAAAAACTGTCCAGTATTGATTTGATGAATTGGTTTTTAGAACAAGCACATGTCTAAAATTAATCGCATTGATCGAGAACAGTATAACACAGAAAAATTAAAGCCCAAGACATTCTGAGCGGTGGCGCGGGATAGGGATGAGAGAAGCGAAACGGTGGAGAGATGCAGCAGGAGACGAGCTGCCGCACGGTGGCCAAATGCTTCAAAATGCAAAGAACCAATCAAGGGAATTAAACAGGGCGCCTGCCTGCTCGTTTGATCGCATTTCACACGGATGGCTGACAGGTTGCCCATAGATCATGTGAGGAGTATTCACATGAAAAGTGCACATAGAACATTGGCATTGTCGCTAGATCAGCAAATCTTTGAGCATTTATACAGACAGTCACGCCAACTCAAATATTTGCTTCTTTGTACACATGTCCATGTTAGTGTCCACTAAGGAATTTCTCTTGTACGTGCTGAGAAGCAAACCATGAAACAGATTTACCTTCTTGTGTCCATGTGCCTCGAGCCTTTTACCAATCTTCATCCAGCGTAGCTCTATGGAAGCACATCACTGTGCATACAAGGATGAAGAAGGACGTGAACTCGATGAACATGGCTCCAGTCTCAATTAGGCCAGCGTGCCTCAGAATTGCTGGGATTGCAATGCTTCCCATGGCAGATGCACCAGTCAGGAATTTTGCAGCATTGAACCACCTGAAATGATAAACACTCTATCATTAGTTTGTCACAACTACAAATCAGAAGGAATTTCCTTATTCCAAACTATTCTTTACATATGTTAGTTTACATCCAAGTAGTACAGTATGTATGGTAAAGTTTCTGGAACGAAAACAACAAATCAAACCATACCCTCCACCATCTCTGCTAGTCAAGAACTGGGTAGATCCACCACCGAAGAATAGGCATGGCATCGGTACAAGGACATACATAAGAGCTGCAGAAGTATGGCAAATGTCAGTTGAAGGTCGACGAGGATTAGACAACACTGATTGAGGATAACTAACTAACAATTACCTGCTAACATAGGCCACCAATTATTGTACAGAGCACAAGCCTGCACCATCAAAATAAGGAAAAATAATTAGCTATAGAACCAACAGCCTGATCAAACAACAAGAGCATGTCCGTCATGTGGGCTATGGTGTCTTCAAAATGCTACACGCTTTGTTCACTGACTGTGAAGTATTATTTCTAGCACGCATACTCTTCTACAGTAATTCTGGACAGCAATTGATGCTCCAGATTGCTCTAAGTTTTATGAATTTCACAACATAATTAGCATGACAGACATACAGAGTAATGTGCATGAATGAATTGTACAAACAAAATGCCAAATCAAACTGTTAGGTTCTCACTTCTCAAAGTAATGAAATAGTTAGTGAGTAAATAAATAGCAACTGTCATGAAACAAAGCACCCAGAAGCCTGAATTTTAGCAAATAAAAGAGGCTAGGTGGAGATTTAAACAAGTGAGAATTATGTACCAGTATTTGCAAAAGAATACTTGTTGAGAACATAAATGCAAGTCCAGCGAGCCTGTAGTAGAAGCAATTATATTGTTAACACTTATCTTAAATGTAAAAGAATGGTCAGAAAAGAATCTGAATAATATACTTACACTGTCAAGACACACATCAATGATAAGTGACATCATCATCATCATCCAGCAGAAAGGTATAAAAGCAAAGACAAGAAGCATTAAGTTAGTGAAACTTTCAAACCAATTGCAGGAGAACAAAGATGATGGCATGACCTAATAAGGAGCACTAGAGTCTAACAAATAGCTGATAGTGAAAATGAACTGTATTTTCAGAAAGGTAACTCTATGCAAATGAAATACTATTCTATAAAATCAACAAGCTGGTCTGAATTTCATAACCATAATTTAATGCATATTCTTCCTCCCAGTTTAGCTAAAAACACTTCAAAGGCTTAATAGTTCAGCATGATTTTTTTTTCTTCAGAGGATGGTCATGCTCATCTTTGGTGTTGTGCTACATAAAGGCTAATCTAAAGACGACATGGTTTTCGAAGTGCTTTTGAACAAGTTCGATGATATTTTTTATGAACATGAGGTTGCACAAATAAAGGTCGAAAGAAGAACATAAGTTGATCTGGGATGTTGTTTTTTGATGGACTAAACATACATCAAGCATGTGCAGAGCTCCATGTTAACTTCAAATTGTCCAGTTCCATGAATCATAAGTAGAATTTGGTTACAAATTTTGAATCAAAACCATGTAGTTTGATGCTTCAGTATCACTGTATGCTTTTAGCAATAAATTGAAGAAAGTGATATCCAAATACATCTCAGAAGCAGTGTAGTTTCAGGTTGGTAGCAAACAACCAAAATAATTTAAATGCACATGGTAAAATTTATATCCTAGAGCTAGAACTCAAAACCAAATGCACATAGTAAATGCTCATGGGTATCAGTTAAGCGATTCTGAGGGACACTTGTTATTGAGCTAGATGGTTAAGTTCACATTTTTGCAGGCATATTTTTGGCTTATGCTCCTTGTTCTGTTGGAAACTCGGGAGGATGCAGATGAGTTGAAATACAGGATAGTGTTTCATGCACAATTGTAGGTAAGCCGGACTACAATATCTACTGGCAAAACATAAGACCCAATACAAGGTGCTAACTTGGAGGATCTAATCACTTTGATTCTTTTTTTTTTTGCAGGGATAATTCACTCTGATTCTATGAATGACATATAAACAGATAATCGTGTTCACCGAATGCCAAGACTAAATCTGGGAAAGTTTAACTTCACAAGCATTACAACAAACCATGCGCGATGAATTGGGAACCCGACGCCCTAATCCGTAAAGCACGCACCAGCCAATCGTAACACCAAACTCGAACCGGAACCCTAGCCGCCCAATCCCCCGCCACCCCGACACTCGAATCGGAGAGCCCAAACGACGCCGAAATCGGGAACAGAACCAGACTAGCAATTGAGCAAATCTTAGATGGGGGAGGGAAACTCAGAGCGACCCTCACCTTCGACGGTCATCGCCATCTCCGCGAGCAAGCGGAGGCCTCTGCGGGGGAAATTTTCTCCAAACTCGAGAGGAGCACCTCCTTCTTCTCCCCTTCCGCTCTGACCTGCGTTGCGAGTCTCTTGCGCTTTACCCCCCTCTCTAACGAGAAGAGAGAGAAATACTCCGTGGAGGCTGACAGTGGGCCCCACATGTCAGCTGCATATCGCCCTTGTTAGGTTAGGGTATTTTTCTCTCTTGAAGTCTTTGAGACTTGAGAGCTCAGCTCGCCTGCCGCCGCAACGAGCGCTTGCTTCGCTTCGCCCTCCTCAACGGCGGCGGCCGGAGGAGGAGGAGATGGCGCGGCTCACGGTGGAGCAGGCGAAGCGCGAGGCGGGATCCGCCGGGACGCTCGCCACGTCGCTCAACCTCTCCCACCGCGCCCTCTCCGACGTCGGTGCTGTGTAGCCTCTGCCTCGTCGATTGGTGTTTTTTTTCCTGCCATGTTTTCTCATCCTTGTGTTGTGCGGTGCTGTGCTGTGTTGGTTTTTGTGTAGGTGTCGTGCCTGAGCAGCTTCGTGAATCTGGAGCGCCTCGACCTCGGCTACAACTGCCTCCTCACTCTCGAGGTAACTAGTCAATGTACTACGGGTTAAAACACAGTATTCTAGTGAGAAATGCACATGTTTATACAACAAATTTAGCATCGGTGTAGATTCTTGGTGAATTTCACCTGTATGGATATATGCGATGTCGGTGTTACTGTGTTCTCTACAAGCATAGGCACTGGGTAAATCCATCTGAAACATTGAATAGTTAAAAGGATGAATCCCGTAATAACCTTTTAGAAAGTCATATAATGGACTAATTTGATGTCCCATTCGGTCTGGATTATTCTTTGAGTTCATTGAAGTAGAGAATTGATGGCTAATCGTTCCATTAAATCATTGCTGTGGCTGTGTTCATCAGAGTATCTTTTTTTTTTCCACTCACATTGTGGTTTTGAATGCTGAAGGGTCTATCAAACTGTGCCAATTTGAAGTGGCTTTCGGTTATTGAAAACAAGCTTGTGAGCCTAAAAGGTGTTGAAGGCCTCTCAAAGCTGCAGGTGAGTTACTTCTCTGCCCCGCAAAAGGATCTTAGCCTGATTACTTCACTTGCAATGATTGGCAGTTGCTCCTCTCCTGTTGTACAGGTATTGAATGCTGGCAAGAATAAACTTAAAACAATGGATGAGGTCAAATCTTTGACAAGCCTGGGAGCATTGATTCTAAATGGTAATGCTATGCACAAATGCTATGTTTTGTCAGTTGTATTTTGTTTCTGCTGGTAGCTTGATGACTGGATCTCTGTAATTTCTCATGCAGATAACAACATTTCTTCCATCTGCAAACTTGACCAGCTTCATCAGTTGAACACACTTGGTATGCATAGTGAGATCTCAATTAATTATAGAATGAACTGAGTGGCTTCATCCTGTAGAATTCATTTTTTCCCCTTGGAATGATTAAATGATATGGTCTTGATTTGTGCCGATAATTTTGATAAACCAAAAGGATGTTAATAGTTTTTGTAAGTATAGTAAGTTTGGGAACCTTAACATTAAGATCCTTGCCCATTGCAATTTCTTTCTGCATGTAAAATACCAGTTTTCTTATAAATCATCCATATTCAGTTTTCATATTGTAGTACAAACCCATCACCCAACAAAAGAGTTGTTTTACAGTCCAGTTTGGAACAGGCAAAGAATAATGATGTTCCCTCCACCTAATTTACTTCTGAATGTTTTTCTGCTGCAGTTCTTTCCAAGAATCCTATTTTCACTATTGGTGATGCTTTGATGAAGGCAAAGGCCATGAAAAAGGTTTGTATTATTTAGTTTTGCAAAAAAAAAAGACCTATCAGCTTTAATATGCACTTTTTCCTGTTTTACATGACTAATGTTTTGTCATTACCTTCCTCAGCTATCCTTATCTCACTGCCAGATAGAAAAAATTGGTTCTTCTCTCACTGCGTGTGTGGAACTGAAGGAACTTAGACTTGCTCACAACAAGATCACTGTATGTATATGGACTTATGGATAGCATATGTCTGGGTCTCTTTTGCACATTGTTTTTTTTTTCTGCTCGAAAGCATGTTACATTCCACTTGGTCACTCTGTAACATCTTGCTGAACTCTGTCTGATTCACAGACAATTCCATCAGACCTGGCAAAAAATGTCAAAATTTTGAACCTTGATTTAGGAAACAACTTAATTGAGAGGAGATCAGATTTGGAGGTTTGCATCTGATTAATTTTCTCCCACCCTTCTACATTCATAATATCTTTACACTGTCTCAGTCTATCTTTTTTCTATTCTTTTTCTTTTTTTTTGGGTTAGGTCCTTTCTGAATTGCACTACTTGAGGAACCTAAACTTGCAGGGAAATCCTATTGCTGAGAAAGACGGTCTAGCCAAGAAGGTAATACCGTTTATTTTCTGCCTTTCTGTATGTATGCAATTCTGGAGTAACTCTGGATGTTTTCTCAGGTTAAGAAATTAGTTCCCAACCTACGCATATTTAACTCAAAGCCCATGGAGGCCAGCTCCAAGAGTAAGAATTCTAGAGAAGAGAATCTACCAATCAATGATGCTGATACGCCTGATGATGGTCCTACTGACATTTATACAAAAAAGAAAGGCAAGGGGAAACACTCAAAGCAACAAATTAAGAGCCCTGAAGAACCTGCAGGACAAAGTACTCGCCCGGATGTCACCATTGCTGCCCCAGCCAAATCTGAACTGCTTGATGGCAAGGAAATGAAGAAGGAAAAAGCGGCTGTAGAACATGTCAAGAACAAGAAATCAAAGAGGAAGGATGACAACTCTTCTGTTGATCATACTGATAAAAAGGTTAGTAAGGGAGCCAAGAGGACAAAATCTGCCAAGAAGGAAGAGAAGAACGCCGACGGAATTGATGACACAGAAATGCCATTTGCAGACTTGGTGTTCTCCGGTGAAGGCAACAATCCAGAGCTTGAGTTGAAGGGCAAAAATCAGGAAATTGCCCGAGATGGAAAATTTGGTGGCCTGGTAATCGATCACACCAAGAAGAAGAAGAAAGCCAAAGGCACCGTCTTTGGCTCGTCAGCTCTTGAGCAGCTATCATCTGTGCCGGAGGTAGGATCAGGTGCACTGTCAGGATGGGATTAGTTGTAATGAGCTGCGAGTCTGATGACTGGCGATTAATGCTTAATGGAATGTTGGAACTCCTTATTTTGGCTTTACTTGCAAGCCGAGCTTTTGTATGCACCATCTGCTTGTTTTGTCACTTCAAACGTGCAAACTGACCTGTCGGTGCAGCAAGTGTTGAAAATTTTGTACAAGTTCAGGTTGGAAGTTTTGTAAAAGTTCAGATGATGGGGAGCTCAATTTCCCTGAACTCAACAGTGTTGTTGCTTTTCATCCATTATTATCCAACTCTGTAGTTAAGCAAAGACGCAACATTTCGTACTAGTTTTTTTCTGAAGATTTGCTTTGCCATACATTAAAAGAAACACAAAATATACGGTAGCAACTGAAGTCAAACCAGTCAGTCCGAGAACATAATGTCCTGTCGAAACAAGGCCATGCCATTATCCTGTCAATTTCCGCACCGTAACCCCTATATATCATCGCCGTGAAAATTGTTTACAGAGCACTCAATAAGACAAGTGCATATGCATGTTTGCATAACAAGACGAGGAATCGCTAAACTTGCTTCGAGAGATATTGCAAAACTTTCACCTCCGTTTGACCTGGACTTTCACAAGATATATGCTGTTTGAAGATGATAGCAAAAATCTAATCTCATCAGGTGATGTGTATAACGAGGGCAATTTCTAAGATAAGGCCCAAATATAGCGAGAATTGGATTATACAACATTGTAAACAAAATCCCATCTTCATGTCCACCACTGATCATTGTGTCGGAGAACTTCAAAACCTCTTGCAAACAAATTCATATGGAGGAACTTTATCAACTGCAGAAGGAGAGTCAATGAACTCACATTAATTCTTATTTTGTGTCATTCATATTTTTCGCAAATTCATAAAGCATATATACCATCTCCCCAACTAGCCATTGTGGGTGGTGAAGACAACATCTTCTTGGCAAAAGCTGTTATATCATCTAGAGTCATTTCGTCCATACATTGAAGAAAATGGTCAACAGGCTTCCTGTGGTGACAGAATAGAAAAGAATCAATGATTTCTGTGCGGAAGACTTCTAAAAAATGAAGTGTGAAAGATATTGCCTTACCTGCAACCATAAGTCAATATCTGCCTCCCTATATCTTCTGCAACAATTACCTGGTGCAAATTAAAATAAGTACACTAAAGCAGGTTACTTACCTGTGAAAAGGGTCAGAAAGATTTTTGTGTGTGTGTGCGCGTGTGTGTATTGGGGATGGGGGTTCCAAAATTACCCTGGATTCAAGATTCATCAGCACGGCAGAAATTGTTGAGTTTTTCGCTCGTGCCAATTCAATGTCTGTCACTGTATACATACAAATCGCATCAAGTTTCAGATCAGGTAGCTTCAGTGGATGCTGAAGCAGTTTTGGCAAGCAGGAGATGATATATACCTTGTCCAGGTGTTGCAATAGCAATCAGTTCTTTTGTCGCAATATCAACAGCCTTTGCAACAAAATCTGAAGGCTGGACCAATAAAAAAACAAAAAAAAAGTATTTCAAACTTCTAGTACTCAAAAACGAACTGAAGCAATGGCACTTCAAAATTTTGAAAAAGCAGACTTTGCCAGCTCTAGTCCCTTTTGAAGTCCTACTCACACAATTTGATAAAATGACGAAGTAACAACTCAAGGTAGAAGCTGCAACATGTTTCATATAATTCACTATTTAATTCGAGGCACAGAATAATGTATAAAGATGAGCTTACCGTGGTCAAGTAAATACCAAAGAGGCCACTTCTATCAAATGCATTGCTAAATACCGAAAATGATTCGACCGTGTGGTATTTAGTTAAGACACGCAGATCTGCAAAGAAATAACAGTTCAACTTATAGCCTTTCAAAAAAAAACTTAAAAAACTGAAATAACTAAAACGGCCAAAAAAACTAGGGTACTAAACAAGCAGCACTAACACAAAAATGGCTATTAAAAACACAATCAAATATATATTCATTATTCCATATTGTAGCAGTTTGCAATCCTACTATCAAATGGTTGTCAAGAGAATGATTCAGATCTGCAAAGAAATAACAGTTCAACTTATAGCCTTTTTTTTAAAAAAAAAACTTTAGGAACTGAAATAACTAAAACGGCAAAATAAAAGCAGCAATTACACAACAACGGCTATTAAAAGCACAATCTAATCTATATTCATTATTCCATATTGTAGCAATTTGCAATCCTACTAAAGTCAAATGGTTGTCGAGAGATAATTACTTACAAAGCCGTGAATGCATCCCTTTTCCAGGACCACCAGAAGAGAATGAACCACCACCGCCCATTAAAGTCTACAAAATATTTTGGCATATTCATGGATATATGTTAGAAAGTGCAGTTGGGATGCAGATGTCAACATAGGCCAGATTGTTTTTAGTAAATACCCACTCATTAAGTATACCTGTACTACAGTCATAATTGTGGCATCTCTCTCTTCAAGCCAGCCCCCGGGCACTTCGAAAGCCAAAGCAACATGGGTCATCTGCAGGGAGAGGAATGAGCAGGGTTTCAATTTTAGAGCAAAAGGAAACCCCAAAAGAATAGGCAAAGTAGTGTTGATGGGAAGTATATTACCTCTGAGTCTGCTCTATGTCTAAAATCCCCACCGATATACTTAGACTCTGGCCTTTCCACTGGGGAGCCCTTGTGCCAATCAGACAATAAAGGCTCTGCAACATCTAAAAGGTATTGATGATCAACACCTGATGCTGCTACAACCAAGCGATCAGCAGTGAAGTTCTCCTGTTCAGTAATAGATTTTTTTTTCATAAATTTGTTAACTGAGGCACTGAGCTATAGAGATAGAGCTACACTTGCATTTTAGCATCGTTTGGAAACTACGAACAGCATGAATTGAGTCGCATTTATGAGTAATTTATAAGTCAAATGTGATACAGAAGCAAGAGAATTACGTGATAGAACTTTTGAATAATACTGCCATTGATTCGTGTGAGACTCTCCTCAGGGGCTACTAGTGGATTTGCAAGAGCACCTGTGTATCCAACTAGATTAAGTGATTCCTGAAGAAATCTCTCAGGGTTCTTCTGTAGCTCCTGAACTTCTTCTCTGGCAAAGGCCACCTGATAAACCAAACAACCATAATCAGTGCGCTGCAAATAGCTAGTAATAAGCTGTATCTTAGAGGCTAGTCTATCCATGAGTCCAGCACCTGTCGCTCGACTTCGTCTTGGAGGAACAATGGATTGCGGACACAGTCGATGAGCACCTCGATGGCCTGCGGCAAGTAGGCCTTGAGAGTCTCGTAGCTGTACACCGTCTGCTCCCTTGATGCAGACGCCCCGATGTTTCCTCCGGTGGCCTCCACATCCTGCACAATCTGCAGGTGGCTGCGGTGCGCCGTGTCCTTGAAGGACAGCCTCTCGAGCAGGTGTGACACGCCGGCCGTCTCCGCCGTCTCGTAAACCGAGCCGGAATCCACGAACACCCCTACGCACGCCGACGGGCCCTGCGCCAGAAACCCTCACACAGCGTCAGCCTCGTCGCCGCCGCCGCCGCCGCCGCCGCAGCACAGCAGAGGAACATAGAGTATCCAATACCGGGAGGTCCTCGGAGGCGACGCGGACGCCGTTGGGGAGCGTGGTGACGCGGGTGGGCTGGACGCCGAGCTGGTCGGGGAGGCACTGCGGGACGTCGAGCCCGGGCAGAGGGTGCAGGAGCGAGGTCGTCCGCGCGGCGGAGGCTACTGCGCCGCCGGAGAGCCATTCCCGGCGGCGCCCCGACGACCGCGACGCCTCCCGTAGCTGCAACGCGAACCACAAGCCATACTGAAATCGTAAGCGAGAAGCACCCGCTAAACCCTAGAACTAGAAGTAGCAGGCCGCCGGTGGCTGGCTCACCTCTCTCAGCAGGCGAGCGGAGGAGCGCAGCCGGAACATGACGAACGACGGCGAGGTTGGGAGCGCGAAGCCGGCGGGGAGGTGGAAAGCCGCCGCCGCCGCCGCCGCGGTGATGTTGGGAGACGATTGCTTGTGTTGGGCCGTAGGGTTTTTGTTTTTTTTTTTGGTCGCATCGCCAGTGGGCTTAGGCCGTCTCAATTGGAGGCCCAGTAGAAAGAGCAACGTGGCGGGCAGTGTCGTCTTCTTCCCTCCCCCACCTTGGCTCTTCAATTCGCCTTATCCAAAGTAAGGCAAAGCAAGGAAGGCCTCTCCTCCTCGTGGCCATGACCATGGAAGCCTCCATGTCCAGGACAGTGTCCATGCTCTTCTCCGCCAGGAGGTGCATCGTCGCCAGCGCCGCCAAGGTAATCATCTTCTTGGTTGCTGGATCGATCACCGCCGATGCACTGTTTAATTTGTTCATCTTCATCGACATGGATTGATTTCTCCAAACTACAGGACATCGAGATAGCACAAGGAGGAAGAAGGAGAAGAAGCAACGATGTGAAGCAGCAGCGAGGGTCACACGGCCAGCTCGCCGTGGCCGCGGCGACGACGGCGGCGGCCATGACCGGCCAATGCCACGCTGCTGCTGCTGCTGCTGCACCGGAGCGTCAGTGGCAGGAGGTGGCGGAGTGGGTGTGCAGGGCGGTGGCGGTGGTAGGGGAGCTGGACCCAGCGACGGCGAAGGCGGCGATCGGGGTGGCCGGGCCGGCGCTGTCGGCGTTCGGGTTCCTGTTCATCGCCCGGATCGTGATGTCGTGGTACCCGAGGCTCCCCGTGAGGGAGTTCCCCTACGTGGTGGCGTACGCGCCGACGGAGCCGCTCCTCGCCGTGACGAGGAAGGTGATCCCGCCGCTCGGCGGCGTCGACGTCACGCCGGTGGTGTGGTTCGGCCTCGTCAGCTTCGCCAGCGAGATCCTCGTCGGCCCACAGGGATTGCTCGTGCTCCTCTCTCAGCAAAAGCCTTAGCAAACTCTGTTTCGTTCGTTCGTTTCCATGTGAAAAGTGAAGCAAATTAATACGCTGTGATTCGGACTTTACACGATCTCTTGTAGTATTAATCGTCGGCTACAAAAACCAAGTTCTAACGAAAAACGCTCAAAATCGAATTTGAGACAGTCATGTTTTTTTTTCTCGAGATGCTCTCACGGGTGACAAAAACAGCTTATTTTCGGTGCTACTCACTCCGTTTCAAAATATAACGATTTTTTTTAGCACTTAAAATTTGTCCCAAAATACAAAACTTCTTCGCCAACATTCCCTTCTCAACCAATCACAACCCTAAACCATTCACTTTTCTTATCGACCTCTATTTCTTAACAAATCACAATCTTTCCTCATTTAATTTTACATATTTTAATACCGTATCTAACTCTAAAACTTCTTATATTCTGGGACGGAGATAGTAGTAACAGATGGTCTCTCCAGGATTGGATTTTTTATGGGACGGAGGGAGGACTTATATTGATTGCTATAAACTTAAAAAAAATAAATTTATGTGGTTTTTTTAATAAACCTCCTTATAAATATCTTTTGTACAAAACGTTAGTTTGAGAAACAGAGCTCACAAACCATTTAGTATTTAGAGAAATAGTACTCATAAAAACGATGGAATAGTTGGGGGGTGTTTATCCAAGGATATAAAGTTTTGGCATGTCACATCAAATATTATATAGTAATAGGGTGTCGCATAGGGTGTTCGGACACTAATAAAAAAACTAATTACATAATCCGTCTGTAAACCGCGAGATGAATTTATTAAGCCTAATTTATCTATCATTAACAAATGTTTACTGTAGTACCACATTATCAAATCATGGAGCAATTAGGCTTAAAAGATTCGTCCTGTGACGCAATCTGTGCAATTAGTTTTTTTATCCTATATTTAATACTTCACGTAGATGTTCAAACGTTCGATATGACAGAGTAAAAAATTATAAGGTGAGATCTAAACAGAGCCTTGGCCAATAAGATAAATCAAACGCAGCCTGCAGGAGTACATGCGAAATCGTGAATCAGAATCACTACATTACTGAAGAAGATAAGCTTGCCGGAGCGCATACGAATCACTACGTTGCGTCCAATTCTCACAAAATCAACCGACGATTATCAGAAAGATCGGGCGAAGGATGGATAGCAATTTTCAAATTTATATTCCTGTTCCATTTCGTGTATGGCTCAGGCCCTGTTTGGGGGAGCTTATCCCAGCTACAGCTTTTCTCAAAAACTGCTTCTGCTAGAAGCTGCCCTAAACAGTCCACAGCTTCAGAGAATCTGTAATTACAGATTCTGAAAAAAATGAACTAAAAAGCCAGAAGCTGGGTTTCAGAGCTTTTCCAGATTCTCAGAAGTTGGCTACCAAACAGCTGCTTCTTATAATCTAAAATCTAAAACTCCCCCAAACAGGCCCTAGATATGTACCAGATGCTGGAATCGGACAAGTTAAAGTTCAAACTTCAAACTAGTATATAGCTGAACTGACATGGAACAAAAAAACATAACACCGAAATAACAAAATAAAAGATATTTTTTCTATATAAAAGAGCTAACATTTGCAAGGGCACACTTCGTGCTCCGTGTTACAATTGCTACAAGCCAATCAATTAGGCTGGAAGGACAAATTATGTACTACGCTATCTATCTTCTTAGGGGCTACAAGTCAATATCTACCTTTCCACTCTACAACTCCTGTATGTTGTTTTGCTATATCTCAAACCTCTAACCAAGGAAAAAAGAATCTCGTATAAGCGCATATGCTGCGTGAAAGTATGCAAGTCTCCTAATGTGAATTGGTATTTTCTTCATGGCTTGTAAAGGCAGCCACTGGTGAATAGGCACTTGATGAAAACTCGTCAAAAATTCAAGTTGGCCACATCAATTATTGGTTGATTGTACATAGTTCCCACTTTCCTTCACCATCGATGAGTTTCAGCTCCAACGAATGGAAGGGTATCAGAGCAGGCCTCTGCAAATGAATAAATGAGAGAAAGGCATCATCAACCCAAATTTCACTTCTGACAAAGATGTAAGCTTAAGATGCAAAATACCATCAACTAGAAACAAAATGGATAGAAATGAAAACCATGTTTTTTTTTTATTCACCATTTGAAGAGTTAGGATAAGTGGGTATCTAGATGATACTTACTTGTGACGAGGTGATGACAGTTATGCCCATACTAGTTGCTATCTTGTACAAATGCTCCTCAACATCGACACTTGTGGCACTGCAATGAGTATGCTTTATAAGAGCTGTGCATTTATTGGTAAAAAATGGAAATGAGAACATTAAAAAACTATACGCTACATACTTGGTGCACTCGTCTAGGATACCAAATTTTGGACAGTGGAAGAACAAACGAGCCTGGAAAGAAAGCATTTATTACCCACTTAGTAAAGGTATATATCCATAAAAAACGAAAGAAAGCATTTATTACCCACTTAGTAAAGGTATATATCCATAAAAAACAAATGGAAATTAGTTAGACAACAAATATAAGCTGAAGCAAAATCACTGACCATGCCTAGCCTCTGCTGTTCTCCCAAGGATAGAATATCTTCCCAGTTAGGAGTAGCATCCCACCCTTCTCTTTCTAGAAGATAGACCAATCGAACATTCTCTAGAATTGTCTTCAGGTGATCATCCAGTGACCCAGAAGTTATTGCCTTGTCACCTACATCATCAAGGATAAGGGTGTGATGTTACATTACCAACAAATACATTGCTCATAACAGAACAGGAAATGGTCAACATAGAAGTTTGTTAAAAGCCATAATCAAAATAAAGGAGTGCTTAAAAATTCATTAGTTAAAATAGGCAGATATTTTTTCCTTTTCAAAGTTAGCTGGCACTAACCTGATTTGTATAATGAAAGAACCTTCAACTCTGCCTCCTCATGAGAGAGGGGATATATGATCTGATCCCTCAAGGTTCCTAGACAAGTATACGGACGTTGCGGAACATGAAAGATGCCATCAGACGGCATGGTAAGCCTCCCTGAAGCGATGGGCCACAAACCTCGGAGCACCCTAAAAATGGAGCTCTTGCCACTGCCATTTGGGCCTTAAGAAAACAGCATGATAGATATTAGAACATATAATGTAAACATGAAAGTAAATAAAAGCTAGGACGAAAAGCTGCCAGATGATGTACCAGTCACAAGAAGGCTTTTTCCTTGAGATACATCACAAGATAACTGGGTAGCCAATAGCTTTTGAGATGGCGTTACGATATCCACATCATGGAAGGAAATAATTTCTTCCGATGCCGCAATAATAGGATTAGAGGGCATGGCAGCATCTAGAAAAACAACAGTAACATATGAAGCTACAATTCGTAGCATTAAGATAACAAATGGCAAAACATCAAGTTTGACAATTTCATCAACAATGGCAAATCTGTTTAAGATGTAACTTTATAAGAAGTAACATGTGCTGATTTGTAGCTTTGAACAAGGAGAAGGTTCCTAAAATCAGCACATGTTGCTTCTTATAAAGTTAAAGATAGTTAACAGGTGTATACCAGACATGATGTTTTTTAATTCAGGGACAATATCAGACAAGATATTGTACTGAAGAATGTGGGCTCCAACTAAAAACTACTCCTAAATGGTTTTCAGTGTCCAGGGAAACAGCAGAAAGACAGTCAATTTAGAATTTTCTTTATTTATAGACATGATGTATCAGAAGATTTACATCTTTGCACCCTTCGACAAAGTTTACAGATTTAAGAATCTGTAATATAGACAGTAACTGTTCTTTAGTTTGCAGATGTCAGAAGTTAATTACCCATTAAAAATTAGCATCATAGTATATTTGAACGGCATAACTTCAAACTCAAGCATATGTTTGCAGAGAGTGCAACAGACTGGTAGTAGATTATTGAGCTGATACCTCACTGGCTTGGTTACTGAGAATAACCATTGAGGATTTGATGGGTGCCCCATAAGGCCATAACTTATGATGGGGAAAACTTCTCGTTATTGATTTAGAATTTCTGAGAGTTGGTAACTTCTTAATTTTGAGATCTCTCAGTGGCTGGGATAGTTAGTTTTAACAGTGGGTACTTAATATTTACAGTGGAGAAAGCCTCTTTTGTACAGATCCAACCCCTTATAGTCTGGTTTCTCCCTACTGTCTCTCATCCAAAAAAAAAAAAATCGAGTAAAATTTACAGTGTACTGAGAACTTACTGCTTTGAGATGTCTGTAGAAGCTCTTCGAGTTCAAACACCCTATTAATACCACCGGACAGTTCAAGGAATTTTTTATGTAACTCAAGAATATCACCAAAAGCTATAAAGCTTTGTGACACCACAGATGCCAAGAATCGAAGTGCATGTGCCAACTCTCCTGCAATCCGAAATTGAGAACTTGTTGGGAAATTCTATGCAAAAATAATATCATTTGGATTTGAAAAATTTATCAACCTTGAGTTGAAGTCAAAGCTCGGTCCCCCTTGTGTTCCAAAGCATATAACAAACTAAGCCCCCATGTCACATTGTGAGGTAGCTGCTTCGTCACGAAATCATCAAAAATACCATATAGCCATCTTTTTCTCAGAAGAGTCCTTGAGTGGTTAAGCATCGTTGTGAATTTAGCTTCAACCATCTGATTTACGATAAAATAATCATAATATTAGGGCATGTAAATTTACTAACAGATCTGTACCAGATGTTCAAAAGCAACAAGAAATTTGTATACACAAAAAACATATTGCCCACAAGAATTATAGTGTGGAAACTAGAAATTTTAAGCAGCATTTATGAGACATGAAAAACTCACAGCTTTTTCCCTTGATCCACCACCAAAGAAAGCTATTGACTCAGCATGTGTCCGCAATCTTGAGTGCATGAACCTGTGAAATTAACAAGGTCAATACTTGGAAGTTCCTTAGTAATAAAGTCAACTTTGCCAATGACCGCAAATCATATGTCACTAACCTGAATGTTCCTTCAAGTTCTTGTTCTTGATTTGCAAGATCACCAAAGTCAGGGGAAACAGCTCTTAGAAAACCAAGACCTAGCAACATGTATGCGTACAAAATAGCAACTCCCCTTCGCCCTGACAAAATCTTCATTCTCCATGTAAACCTGGAGAGTAATAGTGGACTTGCTAAGAAAACCTGATTAATCAAAGAACACCTGGGTAATATTTTAGACCATGACAAACTCACCAAAGAATGTCAACAAGTGGTTTCACCATTCCGGTAACTAGGCCAGCAAGATCATTGGTCAACTTCTCCACATCATGTGTGATTCTTTGGTCTGCATCAATATCGATGCCTGACATGTTAAATACCTGAAAAAGAAAAACTCAAACTGCTTAGCTTTCATGGAAAAAAAAGTAAAAGAGAAAAAAATGTTAGAAAGTGCAAGAAAACAATGTTTACAATCAAATCTATCAGTAGAGTTTACCTTGTAAAAAGCATTTCGTTTCAAATAATATTGAAGTAGATGGTTGGTCATGCGAATTCGCCAGCCAAGGGCAATCTTTGAAGTAAGGTTTCTGCATAGAAATATTTATCAAGCCGTGAATTTGAATACACAAAATCAGTTACCAATGCACAATAGTTAAATATCCTGACTAGGAAAGTAGAACATACATTCTTCTGGCAAACATAAACAGATATCAGAACTATAAGGAAAACTTAAGCCCACCGACAAGTATATGTTAAAAAGGCTCAGGAACTTTACTTTAAAAAAAAAGTGTATTATCTACTCCCTCCGTCCCAAAAAAAGACAAACCCTGGTTTTCGTGCCCAACGTTTGACCGTTCGTCTTATTTGAAAAAAATATGAAAAAAATAAAAAGACAAGTCACGCATAAAATATTAATCATGTTTTATCATCTAACAACAATGAAAATACGAATTATAAAAAATTTTCATATAAGACGGACAGTCAAAGTTGGACACGGAAACCCAGGGTTTGCCTTTTTGGGGGACGGAGGGAGTATTTGCCTGGCACTGCCCCCAAAGCATCCTGGTAGGAACATTTCAATTGCAGGGAACCAATATTACCTTAGTGATGGTGACACAATTGAATTTGCAGCACTTTGCAGCACACTAATCCCAATTAACCGAAGGAAGGCAGCTTTGTCCTGCTCCAGGACATACTTAACGCTCGTTCCTATCAAGATTGTGAAAACATATTAAGTAAAAGGTATACCATCAGATCTATCTCCAGTACATGAAGATAAAAGCCAACCGTTCAGTGAAGCTATACGATCTGAAATCCAAGTCCGAGAGAAAACAAGCAATGCCACTGCAAGCAACTGCCCACCTTGCTTATCAAATAATTTAGGGACCTGCCAAACAAATATCCCAGAAAATTATTTCATGTGGACGATCAGCAAATTTGAGTCGAAGAGATCTCTGAATAGTGGATACTAGATACTGAATTACTGATAAGCGTAAAAAAATGTATGTTTCTCACCAGTATTTTTGACATTGCAGCAGCTCGGAGTGGCAAAGGTCTTGGTGAGCACTGTAATTGTGGAACTAGATTTGACCGTTCTGTGTGTTCTATTTCCATATTGGGAGAAGTGGCTATGAGCTGTGTAGAATAAGAATGATCCTTGGGGCCCATTAAAGCATTACCCTAGCAAATAAAATCTGTTAAAAGAATGGTACATAAAAAATCAATAACAACAGAACAGGCAATATGGAATAATAACTACCTTTGTGTTGGCAATAAAAGCCCTTTGAACAGCAAGTGCATCAGATTTACGATCAGTTTCTGATGAGTTCAATGCATCAAACTCTGGTTCAGCAGAGATAAAGGAGCCATTTCTACAAGAGAAATAACGAACTTTTTAGAACTGCATTTCATATTATATATAAATAAATAAGGAGATAAAAATCATCATGAGGATAACCTATTTTCCTGAACTGTCCACCCTCCTTCTCCATCCAAAGACAAAACGATGTCATGAAATGCAACTAATGCTGGACGATGAGAGATTGTTATGCATGATGTGCCCATTGCTTGAACCCTTTTGCAGAAACGCTCTTCCATATCAGTTGTCACAGCACTAGTGCATTCATCCAGGATGGCAAACTTTGGCCTATGGTAGAACAGCCGGGCCATTCCCAATCTTTGTTGCTCTCCAAGAGACAATTCATCACCCCAGTTAACTTCCTTATCAAGAGGGTAGCGTTCTAGCAAATATTCCAGATCCACCTACCAAAAGGGAAGAAAAAAACTAAGGTTTTCCAGTAACACTTTCTAGGTACTTGGGACAAAATAGTCACAAACAAGTGCAATGAGGCAGCTAAAGATGCCAATCTATCAAGTGGATAATTATGAGTATTACATTCTTTAGAAGATCCACCATGCCACCATAGCTAAGTGGTTCAGTTTCCTGGTCTGCTGTAAGTGGATAGATAAGCTGGTCCCGAAGTGTTCCAACGGCTGTATATGGTCGCTGGGGAACATAAAAAATTTCTTTGTTAAGATTAGAGCCAACACCAGGTTTCACAATGTGGCCTGACATAAGTGGCCACAGTCCCCCAAGAACCCGGAAAAGGGAGCTTTTTCCACTACCATTAGGACCTGAAAATGAGCAAACATGCATTATAAAATTAGTTTCCATGGCTGTAACTTTCATGAAAAAGCACCAAAACATACAAGTAGTGTCACACATATACAAACAAAATGTCTAGAAAGAATATATATAATTATGCGTACATTTAAGAGTCAAATTTAAGGTTGATCACAGGGATCCGACAGCAACCTACATCCATGGATATATGGAGTGCATGGTATCTAATATTATCTTTAGATCAAAAGTTTAGACAGTTGTTAAGTGTTATCACTACATAAAGGACAGTTATTGCCAACGAGGGGAGCAAGATAAACAATAAATGTTCTCATTCCAAAAGTCCATTCCAGTCGCTTCTCCTAAGCCCTTTCCCTCGGCATAATACAATTTGCCCATCAGCACAGTAGTTACCCAGTGTCAACTAATGTTTACATCAGATGGCAATCATAAAAGAACTTGTATTGGGCGTGTTAAAAAGTGATGTGCAAATATCAGGTTTTCATTACAATAAGCATGATGAATTTGCAATAGCTCAATCGCAAATCCAAACTAAGAGGACACATATTTTGGTATAGATTATTACCAGTTATCAAAAGATTAGAACCCGACTCTACCCGAAGAGTTAAATCATCAACCAAGACGTTCCCTGAGGGTGTCACCACCTGTAACAAATCATTTATTAGAATTCTTCATACCAAACAGACAGAAGAACTAGTAGTCCCCATCATGATTACCTTAACACCCGAAAATTCTATATAATTTGCTTCGCTGATATAATTGTCTACAGAAGATTTTTTATTCATAGATAGATCACGAACCCCAGATAGCTCACGTGAAACATCCAGTAACTCGCGAATACGATCTGCATAGCCACTGTTAATGAGAATAGAAAGTTAATCAGCAAAAAGATATTTATCAAATGGAATTATGAAGTCATAGATACTTGTAATGCACAAGATATTCTTGGAATATGATGGACTCAAATATATCAACAGATAATCTTAAATTGCATATTCGCAACAGTACTGATACACACAAAAAACATGAATCACCAATATATTCCTTAGAAACCACAAGTCAAAATTTTATGTTTGTACTCCAGAAACGAAGTTTAAGAGTGAATAACTAATTTCTTAGTAGCAAAGAACTAGAGTGATGATGATAGATAGAACCTATAGTTCCACTAAATAAACAAAATATGAACCTGAGGTTACATAAAGGTTAAACATGTCATATGACATCATAAGAACCATCAAGTATCATCAACTACTTTATCAATGTCCATTAAACATGTGACAGTGCACCCCCCCCCCCCCCCAAAAAAAAATAACATGACAGGGCAAGCATTTCACACAAGGACAGTGCATTTACCTGAGAAGATTCAAGCGTCTTGAACTGATAGAAAGGGTTCCAAGAGACTGAAATAATGATATTATGACGCTAGTATGATACCGAAGATTGCTCAACATCTCTGCCCGTCCTAAAGTGGATGATTCAGGTTTAAGGTTTCCAGCAAAGAAAGGTTCAACAATCAAGATAACTCCAACGGTGGCACCAAGATACTTAAGAAGAAAATCCTGAATCATGCCAAACCACCAGTTTTCATGAAGAACAACATTCAAATGCTTCACAAGAGCCTGAAACCTCTGCATGATGTGCGATGCTTCTCTGTTCTCACCACCATAAAACGCCACACTCTCAGCATGGGTTCTCAAACGTGAATGGACCTGCCGATATTCCCCTTCTAGCTGTTGCTCCATGGATTTTAATTTCCCAAAAGCAGGAGAAAACTTTCTAATTGCACCACCAGCACCAAGTACATATGCCTGAAAGCAATTTACCAGTGTTGACAATCTATATAATAATGAGCAAGCTAGTAGTCATAATATATATTAAACAAACATTAAGGTAGCACAGTTTTCTCAAACTAGGAGTACTACTTTTCAACCATTGTCATAAGATGTTTCATTTCCTTTTTTGACGTGAAAGAGCAGGAGAGGTTGTCATATTATATTTCACAAAGCGTAACAACCCTTTACTCTGTGTGTGTTGTAGGGTGCATGCATGCATGCATCCATTGGGGTGGGGTGGGGGAGTTAATTACCAGAATCCAGAGAACATATTTTGGACTTGCATAAGAGCAGAGGCGCCAGATGTATATTAACCCATCTGCAACTGCAGTCAGATCATCCTGTACGAGTCCACTTAGTTCCGAGCAGAACTTAGGAATATCACTAGCAATCCTTTGTTCTGGATTTGAGATCCGGTGATCTACATGCGAGAGTTTGTAGTAAACCATGTTCTGCACACAAAAGGTGGGAGAAAAAGAATCAATGGCATGTAATGTTAAATATGCAGTTCAACACATTAATCGTCAAGCAATTGACCAAACTATTGGATACCTTTCCAAGGAAATTAGATGAGCTAACTAATCGATCTACATTTTACATGATGAACTCTACAGCATGAGATCATGGAAAGCTATTGAGTACAAAAAGTCAAAGTCAAATAACTAGAACCTCCAATGTGACCTATAATAACTTTCATATCTATTTGACTCAACGATTCTACAGAAGTAGCTGCAAACCCAAGTAATATACAAAAACTTCACTACAGAAGAAGGGAAAATTTGGTATTCGTGCAGATAGACTGAAAACTCCGAAAAGATGAAACAGTAATTCTATTTTCCTGTACATTTCAGCAACAGGAGTGACTTAACTCTATGGGGTTTAACTGACTTAAGTAAATAGCCTCCTTTTTGTTTAAGGTGTGCTATTGCTTTTCTATAATCAGGAATAAGGTAACCTTTTCAGTTGCTCTGTTTGTAGCAAGCATTTTGTCTCACTGTTCATCAATTATTCTATCAACAAAGCCTATCGAATTAACTATAGCTGTTCACTGCGTAATTGGAGAGTATCAAGTATCTTACTTCCTCCGTTTCATATTATAAGTCGTTTGACTTTTCTCCTAGTCAAACTTTGTTAAGTTTGACCAAGTTTATAGAAAAAAAATAGCAACATCTAAAATACTACATTAGTTTCATTAAAGCTAGCATTTAATATATTTTGATAATATGTTTGTTTTGTGTTGATAATACTACTATATTTTTCTATTAACTTGGTCAAACTTAAAGAAGTTTGATTAGTGAAAAAGTCAAACGACTTACAATATGAAACAGAGGGAGTAGATTATATACGTGGAGAAAGAAAAAAATAAACAGTAAGTGTAATCATGTGAAATTTAAGGTGCAAAAAGAATGAAGATTTCAACTTCATAAAGCAACATACCTCAAAGTAATCAGCATGGACAAGATCTGTCAAAATCTTCTTAAAGTGCAAACCTAAGGACCCTGTCAAGTACTTGGAGGTCTGATATATTGTGGACTGAAGGAAGCATAAAAGAAGATTTTCGATAATCAGGCGTGTAAAGGTTGGAACACGCCGAAGAAATGCAACCCTGAATAGATAGCCCTGAACTTTTGCTAATCTGTGGCCAACGGCAGTACGTAACACCTGCAGAAGCAAGATTTTATTTATATAAAAGAAATATGAAAACCCAAGCTCTATAGAGTTTTTACATGTAGTCAGACAAGGCTGGAAATGGTACTTCCTATCATGGTATGCTATAGCTCAATGATCGAGAGTTTAACTAACTGATACAACATATCATAACTAATCAGCAACCAAGTCAGCAAAGCTCAGTAACATATTAAACTCTAGCATAAAATGCAGATAAATACTTGGAAATGTAGATAACAAGCACAATATGCTTAGTCCATGAAGTAGAATACACATTCAAGGTGTAGAGCATAGATGGCCATACAAGTTATTAAATTCAGAACAATATTATCAGAATGTCAAACAAAAACACCCACACTAAAGAGAACCATCGAACTTACAGCTGTTATCATCAAGCCGAGAAGATGATTTATTCCATTTGGACCAATCTTTTTAAGCAAAATAGCAGCCAGAAATTGTAAGGATTTCAACCCATTTTTCTTTTTCCTTGTTTTTACCAATTTACCATCAACACCATTTTGACAAATGCTCTGATTACCCGTGGTCTGTGTACTTGCATCACTATGAGAATATTCTTCCTGACGTTTTTGGCGCCGAGCTGAGTGAGCATATGCTAAAGTTCCACCCGCAAGTAACGCACCAGAAACAACTGCAAGAGTTCTCCTGTTGATGTTTGTAAAGAACAAGGAACATGAGATAAGAACTAAATGATCGACTTACTAAAATTTAGAAAGACAATGTTAAAACAGCACACCTTCTCGAAGACAAAAGGTTGCGTCCGTGCTCTGTCAGTTGCAATAACTGAAGAGATGGCATTGTTGCTAAGAAGACACCAAAATATAACCGTTTAGCTCTAAGAAAATATTGAAGATTAAGAAAGACCGCCTCTGTGATGATACAGCATCAATGTATTAATTTCAACCTGTTAAGATTAATAAGCAGAAAAATGTATATCATATAATTGCCCAAAACGGAATGCATTGCAAACTGTTGTTAAAAAATGAAGTAGAGAAAACATGACAAGCAAGATGGATCTAAAAATGGGCAGCAAAGCTTTAGATCCACAGAGGGGGATAGCATGCAACAAAATAAAGTGTAATTGTTCCTATCTGCCTGAAGTTAGCAGTTGGGTGAGATATAAGCTATATGCTCTCAATCATGAACAAACTTACTGCAGACCTGAGTTCCACTGACTGACAGATGAAAAATACTCCCTAACAGCTAGCAACCAATTCAATGTGGCAGTTAATATCACCTAGATATAAATCCCATCCCACAAATAAAAAAGCTCGATGAAACAGTGGCAGAAATTTTTGACATTCAGAGGACCCATTCGGACAGGGGCAACTGTCTATTAACAAATCACAGACTGAACAAAATCATAGCTGATTGCAGTAGCATATATGCAACAAAAGAAGCAATAACAAGAGGTGTTTTGTGGCCCTTCACACACCCCACCTACTGTGCAATGTGCACACGAGTAGCAACTATCCTACTGTACAAGTCATTGGACCACCTGGGCTGGGCACTGCGGAAGCCACCTAGGGTTGCAGCACTTGAGAATCACAGCAGAAGCAGTTCCCTTATATCCTTACAATTGCAATTCCCTTGTCAGATTACTGCAGTAAATTCGATGTGCCACACAGTTCATCGCCCCCACCCATGTACCGCACCCTGCCCCACCCCCCGCACGGAGGAAACTGAACTAACTGACGCCGCATAGCAGAAAACTGCAAACGGATTCAGTTAAGTCGTCGCACGATAATGGCGGCGGCGCAACAAGCTCGGTCGATGTCAGCTAAAAATTTCTCCAAGCCGCCCTTTTAGCAAAACAAGCACGCTGCGGCTGCGCACGTAAACCAAGCAAGCAAGCAATCTGTACAAGCCCAATCAGAGCAAACCAGCCTCCCGAATTCGACACGCGCCCAAATCGAGCGAACCTCGAGAAGGGAGGAGGAGGAGGAGAGACGCTAGTTACCTCGCAATCGCCGGAGTCGCCCGATCGGGGATCGCCGCCGCCGCCGCCGCACGGAGAGCGAGTTGTGATGGACGAAACGAGACACGGGGGACGCGAGCGCTGACGCCCGCGGCGGCGACGCGAGGTAAGAGGAGGAAGAAGAAGAAAAATCGGGGAGGCGGGGGGTATAGATAGATACAGATAGATAGATGAAAAAAAAATACTCCTAAATAAATAGAAGACGAGACGGCGACGAGGACGACGAGAGGAGGAGGAGGAGGAAGAAGAGGAGATGGAGAGCGGTGGGCGGCGAGGAGGTGGGAACGAATCGGGTCTCCGTCTCCTTTCCTGGTCTGGTCTCCCCACTCCCACCACGCTATAAAACTCTCCCCTTCCTCTCTCTCCCTATTTATTTTTGGTTTTTGTTTTTCTCGTGTGCGTGCCTCTTGTTCTGTGTGATGCTTGTGGCACGTGGCCTCTAGTCGGATCAGAAAGTCTCGTGTCTTTACTCCTCCGCGTGTGAGCCACATGATCAACGCCGTGTATAACCCTTGCCAAGCTTTGGGTTGAGTTTGGATTTGGATTTGAATTAAATCTTTTATGCTTCCTGTATGTATTGCTAGTTTATTTTATTTTACTATGTACAGAACCGATGGTGGACTGACTCTTCAAACTTGACCGGTTTGTATTTATAGTGGTAATAATACGTTAGCAATGGAGATACGTGCACGTCCGGACATACCGTGTCGTGCACACAGTGGAAACTAGTATTTGGAATACGTGTACTATGCTAATATGTTAGTATTATTCTGTGCGATGGCTTTGTTGTGGCAATAATAATGTGCGTCAAAATAAATAAATTTAGGATATACTTTTATGTGTCGCCGTATAAATTTTGATCAGTCAACGTTTTTTTTTCCAAAGTACTGTAGCTAATCAAGGAGTAGTTAATAATCCGATCTGCCGGTGGCCGTGAGACGGGTGGTATAACAAAGGTTGTCCGCATGTTTATTTTGCGATTTCAAAGTACTATAATCATCTATTTTGCATGTCATGAATACGGAGCATCTTGTCTACATCTTGTGCGCGATCACGAGGGGAAATTTAAAAACCGTGCTGCTAATATTAATTGCCACATCATATGATTTGATTACGCTGGTATTTGTTGGGCGGCTGACAGAGGGATTTATTATTAAACAAGGAAAAAGCTCATTTGACTTCCTTAAATATCGGCCGAATCTAATTTGTGCCCTTTAACCAGAAAGCTGGATAAGAAAACTCCCCGAACTATTAAAACAGATACAATTTGACTCCTTAGGTGGGTTTGCAAGCGGTTTTAGCTGACGTGGCACCTACGTGGTACTGTCGATCCGGTCTTCGTCCCACGTGTCGTCGACGCGTTGCTTATGTGGAACTAGAGTAAAACAAAAGGCAAAATTTTGTAATTTTGTAGGACTGACATGTCACTCACAAACACACACAAGTGG
Source organism: Oryza sativa Japonica Group (assembly GCF_034140825.1). Taxonomy (NCBI): domain Eukaryota; kingdom Viridiplantae; phylum Streptophyta; class Magnoliopsida; order Poales; family Poaceae; genus Oryza; species Oryza sativa. Next base: position 43,251,805 of record NC_089035.1, on the reverse strand, counting down.
GACCCATCGACAATGTGGGCCCCACATGTCATTCTCCCTTTCCTTCCCTTCTTCCTCCTCCTTCCCCCCTCTCTCTCTCCCTTATCTCTCTTTCTCTCCCCCGGCCTCTTTTTTCACCTTGCCCCGAGCGGCGGTGGGGAGCGATGGTGGGGACGGCGATAGGGAGCAGCGGCGGCCTGGCCACCTCTCCGTCGGCCTCTTTTTCTTTCATATTTTCCTCTCCTCTCACCTAAACACCACCGGTGTGCACACCTGCATTGGCAAGCTCTCCTAAACAACACATCTGCAAAAAATGGCACAAGCTTAATAATTTGAGCTGTTTGTAGATTCGTAGGAGACAAACATGCCGAATTGCGCGTATGTATTGATGAACATGCGCTGGTATCAATGGCGTTTTACTTGATGGCTGGAGGTGGTGTCAAAGCTGCGGGCGTGGTGGCATCGGAGGTGAAGGTGTGCGACGTCGTCGTTTGGGAGGTGAGAAGGCAAGGCTTCTTGGAGGCAGAGGCGGAAGCGGTGGCTGTGGTAGAGGCGGTTGCGGGGGAAGACGGGGATGAGCCAGTGAGCTGTTGGTGCTCACGGCGGCGAGCGGTGGGCACCTAGGTGCTCTTGACGTGGATGGAGCAACCGAAGCCGCGGCTTTTGCAACACGTGCGGCAATGTTGGTGGCCACAGTCTTTCTTTGCTTGGTTACCGCAGTCCTAGCACATCGCCGCGGCGCCGGAGCCAAACGATCCGTCAGCGATGTCCAGCATCGGGAGGGGGTTCTTGAGGTAGGGGAAGGCGCTAGCGCTACGTGATGAAGCTTCTCTCCGTTGACCCGTTGAACTACGACGACACCCCCATCGAAGGGATCAGGAAGATCCTCGAGGAGTTGTCCGGGGAGAGGATCATGCGGTCGTCCAAGATTCCCACGGCCAAATGGTCAATTGGAGCGGGAGCCAAGTGAATCGCTCCAGAAATTTATACTCCCTTCGTTTCAAAATGTTTGACACCGTTGACTTTTTAACACATGTTTGACCGTTCGTCTTATTAAAAAAAATTGTGAAATATATAAAATTATATGTGTACATGAAAGTATATTTAACAATGAATCAAATTATATGAAAAGAATAAATAATTAGTTAATTTTTTTTAATAAGACGAATGACCAAACACAAACTAAAAAGTCAACGGTGTCAAACATTTAGAAACAGAGTACTAGCGACTTAGCGAGGTGGAGTGGCGAAAACGTGGCTCCACGTCCTACTCTGAAAATAATTACAGCGCTACCCGTCCCCTTTCATCGAAATTACAGGAAATGCCATCGCATTACCTTGGATCCAGCCGAACCGTCGCGCCGCCCACTCGTCGACTCGGGCCTTATCGCGAGGAGAAAAAGGGGAGACGAGCGAGGCAGCGGCGGCAGAGCCAGAGGCTGCTTCCTCCCTCCTTCTCTCGGTGCGACGGTTTAGGCGGCAGCGCACGGTGACGGCGGCAGCACGGCGCACGGCAACTGGGGCGACGCAGCACGGTGACGGTGGCAGGGTTGGAGCACGGTGGCGAGCAGAGCAGGGGAGGGGATCCTGGTGAGCTTCTGATTCATCTCTCTCTCTCTCTCCCACCCCACCGGGGCTACGTCTGTCTGGAATTTGCTTGCGTTCGTTAACCCCTAGCTTCTTTTCTAGTTCTGGAAGAAGCTATTTCACGAGAAAATACAAGTAACAGTTTATTGTTTGTTTCCCCCAAAATTTGGGAGTTCAACTGAACCCCCCATGTCCCAAGTTGGATCCGCCCCTGGCGCTCTTATCCCCCTTTGTTTGATTAATTCACAGCACAGCTCAGTGCTACAACTCCTTCTACTTATTACAGTAATCCATCACCCATTACCAGATTAATCTGAATTGCCTGCATCTACGCTGCTGTTTTGGTGTTTTGCAGAGGACGCAGATTCTGAGAGTACCTCGAAGTTAGGATGGGTAGCACGGAGAAATTCAGATTCTGCATTGACAGGGGCGGCACATTCACCGACATCTACGCAGAGGTGCCCGGGAGGAGGGAAGGCTACGTGATGAAACTTCTCTCCGTCGACCCGTCGAACTACGACGACGCCCCCATCGAAGGGATCAGGAGGATCCTCCAGGAGTTCTCCGGGGAGAGGATCCCGCGGTCGTCCAAGATTCCCACGGGCAAGATTGATTGGATTCGGATGGGCACCACGGTGGCCACGAATGCGCTTCTTGAGAGGAAGGGTGAAAGGATCGCGCTGTGTGTCACCCGGGGATTCAGGGATTTGCTTCAGATTGGTAACCAGGCTCGGCCGAACATATTCGATCTCAAGGTGTCAAAGCCGTCGAATTTGTATGAGGAGGTGGTTGAGGTTGATGAGAGGGTTGAACTTGTTGGTGGTGGTGATGGTGAGAGGGATGATGGTTTATCTGTTAAAGGGATCTCAGGGGAATTGGTCAGGGTGGCGAAGCCGGTTGATGTAGAAGCATTGAAGCCTTTGTTGAAAGGTTTGCTTGACAAAGGAATAAGATGTTTGGCAGTGGTTTTAATGCACTCATATACTTATCCTCAGCATGAGCTTCTCATTGAGAAATTATCTCTTGAGATGGGATTCAAGCATGTATCGTTGTCTTCATCATTGACGCCGATGGTCCGTGCTGTGCCTCGTGGCTTGACAGCCAGTGTGGATGCTTATCTCACACCAGTCATCAAAGAGTACCTATCAGGATTCATGTCCAGGTTTGAAGGGGGAGGTGAGCAGGTGAATGTGCTGTTTATGCAGTCAGATGGTGGTCTGGCACCAGAGAGGAGATTCTCCGGGCACAAAGCAGTGTTGTCAGGTCCTGCAGGTGGTGTGGTTGGCTACTCTCAGACCTTGTTTCAACTTGAGACATCAAAACCGCTGATTGGATTTGACATGGGTGGTACATCCACAGATGTTAGCCGCTACGATGGAAGCTATGAACAAGTTCTGGAGACCCAAATTGCTGGGGCAATAATACAAGCTCCCCAGCTTGACATAAACACGGTGGCTGCTGGTGGTGGATCGAAGCTTAAGTTTCAGTTTGGAGCTTTCAAGGTTGGGCCAGATTCTGTTGGAGCACATCCTGGTCCTGTATGCTATAGAAAAGGTGGTGAGCTGGCAATAACTGATGCCAATTTGATTCTGGGAACTGTTATTCCTGAGTACTTCCCATCCATATTTGGTCCTAACGAAGATTTACCCCTTGATTATGACGCTACTAAAAAGGCATTTGAGATTCTTGCTGTTGAGATAAACTCTCACCGAAAGAGTCAGGATCCATCAGCAAAGGACATGACGGTTGAGGAGATTGCCCTCGGTTTTGTTAATGTTGCAAATGAGGCGATGTGCCGACCTATAAGGCAGTTGACCGAAATGAAGGGGCATGACACTAAGAACCATGCTCTCGCATGCTTTGGTGGTGCTGGTCCTCAACATGCATGTGCTATGGCAAGATCCCTTGGCATGTCTGAGTTACTTATTCATCGCTACTGTGGCATATTGAGTGCATATGGAATGGGCCTTGCTGATGTTATTGAAGATTTGCAAGAGCCATACTCTGCTATTTATAATGTTGATTCTGCTGCAGAGGCATCTCGAAGAGTAGATCTTTTAGTTAAGCAGGTGAAAGAAAAGTTAATAGAGCAGGGTTTTGGAGAGGACAGCATCAGGACACATTCATACTTGAACTTGAGGTACGAGGGAACCGATACAGCAATCATGGTTAAACAACCAGAGAGGGAATCTGGAAGTGATTATGCTGATGAGTTTGTGAAACTGTTTCAGCAAGAGTATGGCTTCAAATTATTAAACAGAAAAATACTCATATGTGATGTGAGGGTTCAGGGAGTTGGTGCTACAAATATCTTGCAGCCTCATGAACTGACACCAGTATCAACCAAACCTGTGCCAGAAAGTTCATGTCGAATTTATTTTTCATACGGATGGCAGGAAACACCACTTTACAAGCTTCAGAATTTGGGCTATGGGCATGTATTGAAGGGTCCTGCAGTTATAATGAATGGGAACAGTACAGTGATAGTAGAAAAAGACTGTAAAGCTATCATCACCAAGTATGGTAACATAAAAATTGAGATAAGTGCTGCTCCAAGCAGTGTAGAAGTATCAGAGACAGTTGCTGATGTGGTCCAACTTTCTATCTTCAATCATCGATTCATGGGTATTGCTGAACAGATGGGTCGAACACTTCAAAGAACTTCTATTTCTACCAATATAAAGGAAAGACTGGACTTTTCTTGTGCTCTCTTTGGTCCGGATGGTGGCCTTGTCGCAAATGCCCCTCATGTCCCTGTGCATTTGGGAGCCATGTCTAGCACCGTGCGTTGGCAACTCAAATATTGGGGTGATAATCTCCATGAGGGTGATGTTCTTGTAACGAATCATCCATGTTCTGGGGGTAGCCATCTTCCAGACATAACAGTTGTCACACCTGTTTTCAATGAAGGTAAAGTTATCTTCTTTGTTGCTAGTAGAGGTCACCATGCAGAGATCGGTGGTATCACCCCAGGAAGCATGCCTCCTTTCTCAAAAAGCATCTGGGAGGAAGGTGCTGCCATCAAAGCATTTAAACTTGTTGAGAGAGGTGTTTTCCAAGAGGAAGGAATAATTCACTTGCTACAGTCACCGTCCTATGATGAACTTACAAACCATAAGATTCCAGGAACACGTAAGATCCAAGATAATCTTTCTGACCTCCATGCTCAGGTGGCAGCAAACCAGCGGGGAATAACACTTATCAAAGAACTGATAAATCAGTATGGTTTGATCACTGTTCAATCTTATATGAATCATGTCCAAAACAATGCTGAAGAAGCTGTTAGAGAAATGCTTAAGGTAGTTGCATCGAGAGTTGAAAAGGAGAATGGGTCTTGTGTCATCGAAGATGAAGATTACATGGATGATGGTTCTGTGCTCCATTTGAAGCTCACCCTTGATTCAAGTAAAGGCGAAGCAACCTTTGACTTTGAAGGCACCAGTCCTGAGGTGTATGGTAACTGGAATGCTCCTGAAGCAGTAACAGCGGCTGCTGTGATATACTGCTTACGGTGCTTGGTCGACGTTGATATACCTCTAAATCAAGGCTGCCTAGCTCCTGTGAAGATCCTAATTCCTAAAGGCTCTTTCCTTTCTCCAAGTGACAAAGCTGCAGTGGTTGGTGGTAATGTATTGACCTCTCAGAGAGTGACGGACGTAGTCCTAATGGCTTTCCAAGCATGCGCCTGCTCCCAGGGTTGCATGAACAATTTGACATTTGGAGACGACACCTTCGGTTACTATGAGACCATTGGAGGCGGTTCAGGAGCTGGGGCGAGTTGGGATGGTACAAGTGGTGTTCAGTGTCACATGACAAACACAAGGATGACTGACCCAGAGATCTTTGAGCAGCGATACCCTGTTCTTTTACATAGATTTAGCATCAGGGAGAACAGTGGAGGTTCTGGTTTCCACAGAGGTGGTGATGGCCTTGTGAGAGAGATTGAATTTTGCCAGCCTGTTGTTGTGAGCATTCTTTCAGAGAGAAGGGTGCATGCTCCCAGGGGACTGAAGGGAGGAAGAAATGGGGCCCGTGGTGCAAACTATCTCGTCAAGAAAGATGGTCGTAGAGTTTACCTTGGAGGGAAGAACACTGTTATGGTTAATGCTGGTGAGATTCTTCAGATTCTCACTCCTGGTGGTGGTGGTTTTGGCTCTCCTTGATGGCTATTCTTGTGGACGATCATCTACCTCGCTTCTGGGTATTGTCATTTCTACTTCTTTAGTCCTACTTTTATCCACAAATAAAACATGCAGAAGGCAGAAACTTGCACAAATATTGCCTGATACAGATCCAAACTGTCATTGTTGCTTCTGGGACATTGGAGCTGAATAAGGAAGCATGTTGCTTGTTTACCTCACTGTTGTTCAACTTAATAATGTTTTTTTTTGATAAAGGAAGCTTTTATTAATCTCAGACGATTACATCAAGTTGATAGAACCATACTAAGAAAACTCCCGGCCTCTGCATAACTAGGATGCACACAGCCAAAACACACAAACCCACAAAAGAGTTTGTAACAAGAGAAGGAAAGCAGTAAAAATCAGGGAGCACCAATCTTCAGGCTAGACCGCCACCCATGTCCCTGGGTAAAACATTCCCTGACCACCTGCTCCAAGCGCTAACACGCCGCTGCAACCAAATCCCGTGAACCAGGCTTCTGAAGGATAGCCCAGGTACGAAGGAAGTGGATAGTTAAAAAAATAACCTGTAAAGGAGAAGAGATTTTTCTTTTGTCAAACACCATATCATTCCTGCAAAGCCATAATGACCAACAAATAGTGGCTGCCCCTAACAGGATAAGTGACTTCAAGTCTTTCCTAATTCCCCGTAGCCAATTACCAAACATATTGGATACACCACGTGGCGGGAAAAGCCCTGTAGCCACTTGTATAATGCACCACACAAAACGGGCAAATCTGCACTCATAAAACAAATGTAATATTGTCTCATCTTTGTGACAAAAGCAACAATTCTTACTTCCTTGCCAATTGCGCTTAGCTAGGTTATCCCTTGTCAAAACTACCCCACGACGTAAATACCATAGGAAGATCTTCACTTTAAGCGGTATTTTTAATTTCCAAATTACTTTGTTTATGTTGGGCAAATCTGAATGTACCAAGGCAAGATAATGCGACTTCACTGAAAACTCTCCATTTTGGGTTAAATTCCAATGAAACTTATCTTGATCCTGAGTAAGAACTAGGTTAGCGATTCGTGGAAGAAGGTTATTCCACGCCACTAATTTTGGCTAATGTTTTGTGTTAAAAAAAATAGTAATGTGGAATCATTTATCTTTTTAACGATTAACTGTATTGGTTGTCTCTGCACAGCATGGCTTTTGGTTTCCTCTCCTCATGTTACTGTTACATAAGAAATTACTCCTACCATACTGGTGTTTACGCTGCACTTGGTGGAGACTCAAGCTGTTGTTTCTGTCTAAGCAATAATGTCATTTGCATATAGATACATGAGGTGTAGCAAATCTACAGAATCAGAGGTCAGGAACTACACAAAAAACAATCAATAATATAATCACGATAAATTATTTGATATGAGTATTGAGAACAATACAATGAAAAAAAAAACTATGATGCACAGATTGGTATAAAGCTAGTAGCCTAATAATTTGATGCATTTTGCTATTAATTAGTTCTATACGATGGATTTCCAACGCAAATGCATCCCCAATGTTAAGGTGAGACCACACCCTGTTGAGGCACAGTAGCATATAGACGGCCGTCTAAGAGATCCAATACATGCTTTGCATGAATGTCTAGTTTAGGTTCTGTCACCTCTGAATCTAGTGGATACACTCTTTCTTTGGCAAGGCAGCTCATCTAGTGGACTCCACTGAGGTTGTTGGGCATTTTCAGAAGGTGATTCATCAATCTTCAGACTGTAATAAGATTATAAGAACCTCGCAAGTGGATGTGCTGTCAGCTGTTTCTAACTAGTGAATTTTCAGGTTCTTACCTCCAGAGGCAAGTTCTGTATCTGCTCAATCGCCATTGGTGTGATTGTTGAGGTTATAATCATGTTCCCAATCCAGCACCGGTCATACGGAGATGGAATCAACAATGTTCTTGTTCTTCTGAGAGGAGGGATACCGATCGCAATGCCTACTGTTCTGTCAGTCACACTTGCAATAGGTTCTCATCACCTGTCTCAACAGGTGTGTCCAAGATATTGTTGTCATGTTTCTTCAATTAACAGACAGTATATCACATATCATTACTAAAATTAATTAATTTTTGGCAAGGTGCTATCACTAAAAGGATGACAGCCATAGAAGAAATGGCAGGAATGGATGTTCTCTGCTGTGACAAAATTGGAACTCTCACTCTCAACCATCTCACTGTTGACAAAAACCTAATTGAGGTAGAGAACTTTAATAAAAATATGTGGTATATCGAATCCATCATTATTGAGTAGCTAGGCAACTTATGTTCCATCCTTTGTGTAATTTCAGGTTTCCGGTGGACGCCGGCATGTTCCCGGAGCACAAGTACGAGATCGTGAGGATCATTCAACGGGAGGGCCACCTGTGCGGGATGACCGGCAACGGCATGAACGCGCTGGCGCTGAAGAAGGCCGACATCGGCACAGCCAACATCGCACGCGCTAGCACTGAAGAAGGCCGACATCGCGCTCACGGAGCCCGGCTGAGAGGCACACATGCTGAGAGCGCATGTGCAATCTGTGATGAGACCAAAGCGTGTGGATTCTGATGTAATTCGATCGGCTCAGACAGTTTGATTTGCTTGGGTTTAGCTTCATGGCGTTGTATCTTCAGAGTTCAAAGTAAAATTACTATAGCTTTTTGCATGCAAAATGTCAGAAACTTATACGGAACATGTCGGTTTTCTTTTAATGATTAGAGATGATATATGAGTTTGCACCTGATAATTGAATATCTCTTGTTACCTCCATTGGAGTATTTGCTTTGTAGCAGTACTAGTCTTGTTAACAACCAGTGAACTTGGTGCTATACTTAACTGCACTATGCTCATTTGGATCTTTCAGATGATATAACCAATTAATCTACCATGATGGCATTAATGAACAATCAGGAATTCAGAATACTGCTCTGTAGACAGGATACAATGGCACACCTGGTCCTACAATATATCAAGCAACACCTGTGATTATGTACTGATGAAACTGACTTTCTTTCTACTTCCTCCTTCCATTCTTCTCTCCCTTAGGTGCTAGGCGAACAAAATAAATACAATTTGAGATGTAACAGGAAAAGCTAGGGTGCTGTTTCTGTCATATGAAAGTCTTGGTCTTGGTCGTCTGCTCGGCGCGGCGAAGAATCTCCATCAAGCATTCTCTTCGGTGTACCTTTTCCTTTTGTATCTCCATGACAAGTTGAGGGACCTTTGATGTACTTCCCTACCAAAAATCCTCTGGGCCGTAAGTGTTCCATAGACGAAAAAAAAAAGAAGAAAAAAAGGAAAAAAGAAGAAGAAAAGCGTCGTGGTGTCGTCGTCCTCGCCACCGGATTGTCCCGCCGACGTAGCGCCCTCCTCCGCCGCGCATGCCAACTGGACTAGTCAACCACGGCAGGGTAGGCGACTAGACTAGACTAGTACGCTTCTCTTCTCGCCATTTGAATGAATGCCACCGCCGCTCGATCCGATCCTGGCCTGCATGCTCAATCTCCGCCGCGCGACTGCTGCCGCCGCCGTCGACGGGCTCTGGTTCTCCTTCTTCTCCACCACGACGACTGCAGGAGGAGCCATGGAAGAGGAGAAGGCAGCCTCGCCCGTCTCCCGGCACATCATGCCGCATCTCCTCAACATGTACGTTCACCTGTTCTCTGCTTAGCTCTGTGTTGTTGATTCGGTGACGAAACAAGACAGAAAAAAAAAAAAGTTGCACGCATATGTTGCAGATACGGATCGTGCGCGACGGCTCGGGACTTCGAGATTTACGCGGCGCATGCCACATTCGAGGACCCGCTTATGCGAGCTCATGGGTACGTCTACGTTTGTTTCCTCACCATCGATCCATCATATCTCTTCTTCTTTGGCAAGGCCTTTCCATCCCCTGTTCTCCGAAAGAACAGTGTTTCGTGGCTGCATCCATGACTTGACAGATTGGTGATGGCACGACTACGCTCTTCTGGGAAGACCGGTGGCTAGATGGTTCCTGCATCTGCTCACTAGCACCGGCACTCTATGATCGAGTACCCAAGCGAACCCGACGACGAAGGACGGTAGCAGAGGGGCTACTCAACAGAGCTTGGATCCGCGATATATGAGGAGCCCTCGGATTGCAGGCCATCGTAGAGTATCTCAATCTCTGGTCGTTGTTGCGGGAGATAGAGCTCTCGGATCGCCAGGACCAATTTATTTGGAAATGGGAAAGTTCAAGCATGTACTCCTCCCGCTCCGCCTACCAAGCATTGTTCCTCGGTCGAATCCCGTTCCAATCCACGCCGATCTGGAAATCGCTGGCGCCGCCACGCTGCCGTTACTTCAGCTGGCTGGTCGCACTCAACCGCTGCTGGACGGCGGACAGGTTAAGCATCAGGGGCTTGCCCCATCCCAGCATGTGTGTCCTATGCGATCAGTACGAGGAAAGCATCAACCACATTTTGGTCGCATGCCCAGAATCAAGACAGCTCTGGTGGCTACTGCTCTCGGCAATCGGTTGCTCGGAATTAGGGCTGTCAACGAGCCTAGCTCGAGCGAGCTCGTCTGCCTAAGCTCGAGCTCGACACAAGCTCGAGCCGAGCCTATTGCACCTTCGAGCTTTTAGGCAAGCTCGGTTCGAGCTCGTTCGAGCTCGAGCTCGAGCTCGAGCTCGGTGCCGAGCTCGGCCATAAGTAGTATAATATATATTTTAATAATAATCTCTTGATAAGTCTAATTATTTTCTAGTTAATCACACTAATAAAAGAGTAGAAAATGATTAAAATAAATATATTGTGCTAACACATGCTAATTTATTGTGTAAATAGATACAAATATATATATTTATCTATTAGTTTATTATATTAATAAGGTGAACATGCAATATAGACTGTACACAGCCAAGCTCGGTTAGGCTCGGTAGAAGCTCAACCTCGGTTCGGTAAAGCTCGCGAGCTTTTACTCAAGCTCGAGTTCGGCTCGTTTGGAGCTCGAGTCGAGCTCGAATCGAGCCTAGGACGAGCCAAGCTTGAGCTGCTCGCGAGTCTCGAGCTTTTTTGACAGCCCTACTCGGAATGCTTGCCCATCAATGAAACCTCATTCCACTCCTAGTTATGTGACAAGAGGGAAACCTTACCGAGCTCTCAACGGCGAGGTTTCAATACCATTGCTACTCTCGCAACATGGACTATCTGGAAGGAGCGAAATAACAGGGTGTTCAACCAGAAGCACAGAAGCTGGACAGAAGTGGCAAGGGCAATGGCGGAAGAGGCAGCGCTGTGGCGGCTCGCCAATACTGCCATACCGGCCACGCCTTTAGAGCGCTCAGGTCGCAACATTGTATCGCGAGATTAGGGTTTAATGTTCTTGGGTGACTTCCTATAATCCCGTCTCCTGCTGTGTTTTCCCTTTAACCTGTACAGACTTTTACTCCTCTTAATACAAAGATGCGCTTCTTACGTATTCCCGAAAAAAAAAATATCCCTTCTTCTCTTTCATTCTTTCTTTCATTCCAGGGTTAAGCAGATCAAATCGGCCTTCTACACACTCCCCAAGGTAACATCATATCTGTCATGTTCCACCTCCACACAACCAAAACTTATTTCAAACTGAATTCTCTGTAATATACTATGCCTGTATGATTCATCAGTTATTCGGTGAATCCAAAATCGTGGAGTACACAATTACAGAAAACGAAACCGCGCCCGGAAAAGTCGAGGTAACTAATCAACCCAAACTTCATCGACAGTGTTTGACTATCATGCTGATCACTAACAGAGGAATTAACAATCAATCGATCTGTTTCAGATACTGATCGACAACAAGCAGCACTACAAGTTCCTGGGCAGGGCCATCGACCTGGCGTCGCTCATCACGCTCGACGTCGAGGACGGCAAGGTTGTGAAGCACCAAGACTGGTGGGACAAGAAGCCTCTCAAGAACAGGGACACGGTGAGCTTCCCGGTGGTCGGCCGGCTGGCGGAGGCGACCCGCCGCGGCGCCATGCTGCTCACTCACGCTCTCATGGGCTGCGGCAAGGACCCATAGGCCATCGCCTCCGACAGCCCTACAAGTGGACAATCTCGCTACCCGTATAAAAATATGTTTAATATAGTTTATTCTCTATTCACTAGTACTACCTCCTTTCCTAAATATATAAAGTTGGTTTGTTTAATTTTAAACGAATCAACGTCATACAAATAACACGGAGGGAGTACATTTTAGGTGGACTGTAAATTAAAGATTGTACTCCAGATGAGTATGACGTTTTTTTGCCTCATATCACTATTATGTAATATCATTTGTATCTACTACAGTACAATGTTTGCTTTACAATAATGAATGTAGTACTACGTTGTATGTAGCGCAAATTAGTGCAAGAAAAATTGTGGCAGGGGAACACTGTGCTACCACTGTGCTACACCCTGCAAGTGAAGTCTCTGCATTGTTTCTTTCAGAGAAGCCGTAGGCTGCAATGCTGCACCTGAATAGAATTTGCCGTGTAGGTGAATGCGTCGGCACCGACGACTGCGTCCACGAGATCCGAGTTAAAGGCACTTGCTTTTACTTTGCTTGCGCTGTAAATTAATTTTCGCTAAAGCCTAAAGAGGTCGTAGTCGTAGTAGTAAAAGATCACAAACTAAAGAGCTAAAGTGTTGTGTGCAGTGTGGTGTCGTTCCTTCTGCAATGATCGATACACAGATTAATTTCATTTCTATCTTCCTGTCTAACCTCAGTTCACAAATCAATCAGCTTGATTCCTTCAATATGCCTAATCAGCCCTAATCTATTTACCGTTAATACTACTCCTGTTTTTTTAACAACACTTTAATCTTTCTTGTTTTGCACGTATAAGACTAAAAACGAAGTTATTTTGGGGGAAAAAATACTCCCTCTATTTCAAGATGTATAACGCTGTTAATTTTTTCATAATATTTAACCATTTGTTTCATTTAGAAAAAAATATAAATATTATTTATTTTATTGTGACTTGTTTTTATCATCAAATAAAATATAACCTTGACTTATATTTATACACATTTATACTAAATCTTTAATTAAGACGAATGATCAAACGTTAAAAAAAAAGTTAACGGTGTCATCCAATTTAAAAATGATGTAGTACTGTTTAGCATTAGCTTTATATTTTTTTAGGAAATACTACTAGTTCCCTGACCTCCTGGCTACTGCATACTGTACGTACTGACCGAGTCTGCAGCAGCAGCAATCAACTGCCATGAATAGAGATGTTTTTCATATGGACACCGAAATGCACGTTATTTAGCGACCAGTTCGTCGTGCCCTTCAATTTCATGCCATGCAGGCGATGAGTTGGCAAAACACCACATCAATCAAGCTAAACAAACACAACACATATCCTCTGATCTTTTTCAGCCGGATTCTGGATATGAGTCGCTGGCAACTGGGCCCCACTCTGATAACGCAAAGTCGAAATCCCAAAAGTACCCCTCCTCCTTTCTCTCCCACTAACCATCGCCGGGAAATATTCGACTTAAAGTTAAAGAAGCCAACGTTAAAGACATCAAAAAATCAAAAAAGAAGAGACATAAATTCTCTTTGCTCACAGGGAGTCATCTCGTTGGCCATATATCCAAAAACACATTTCACTTCATCGTCTCGATCGATCGAGCTTCGAGCAGAGTGATTTAGCGAGAGTGATTAGTTAGCCGCTGACAATGAGACGCCAGGCTGTCGTCGAGCTCGTCGTCGTCGCGGCGGCGCTCGCCGCCCTCGCCGCCGGCATCCTCGCGGCGTCGCTCCTCCTGCTCTGGCGCTGCCGCCGCCGATCAGCGGCAGCAAACAGGCAGCAACCAGCCGTCGTCGTCGCCTCCGACGCCGAGCTCACGGTCCAGAGCCCGAAGAAGCCGGCGCCGGCCCGGCGCCGCGGCGGCGGCAGCGCGCTCCGGCGAGCGCTGCTCCGCCTCCTGTTCTGCTCCCGCCGCCGCCTCACCCGCGTGGAGCCGGCCGACTCCGCCGCCGCCGCCACGCAGGGGGAGGAAGGGGAGCAGGCGGCGGGGCCCGACGAGGAGGAGGTGAACACGTGGAGGGATCGGTGGTTCGGGCCAGCCACCGCCGCCGCCTCGCGCGCGCTCTACACCATCGACGAGGAGTCCGGCGCCGGCAGCGAGGGCGAGGAGGAGCCGGAGCCCGAGACGCCGTTCTACACGCCGCCGGCCTCCCCGCCCCGGCTCGGCGGCGGCGGCCACTCGCCGGAAGCCACCGTGTGAAGGTGAAGCTAGCAGCTGGTGTTCGTCCACGGTCCACCGCGACATGATTACCCGACCGTTTTCTTGTTTTCTTGTTGGCTAGTAGCAGGCTTGGATTTTTGTTGTCTTCTTTGATTTTTAGTTTTTTGCTCATGTCAAAACGACATTTTTTTAGCCAGGTTGCATGGTGCACAGGTACAGTGCAGTTAGTACTAGTGCTTAGTGTAGTTGTTACTACTTAATGCACGAGCAGGATGGTGATTAAGATCTAATCTCGTATGCTAGCCAGCTTGCACCAGTTGATGGAGTTGCATAGGTGCGCATGTTGGAGACAAATTTAATCTCTTTGTTCAAACATTATTCAAATTATCATGAGAAAATCTTAAAAAAAGTTGAAAATTCATATATAAAACATAAATATACAACTTCGCAAAATAACATCCACAAATAATAGAAAAAGATAAAATCCAACTTATGAGTTATGAATAGCATTGCTGCAATATATACGTGCGTGGATTTGTCTGTTTGATATACTGAGCGAGTCTGAACCTAGGCCGGCGTCCGTTTTCTTACATCGCGGAGATTTCCAGCGCACGCGAAACGAGAAGGTTGATTGAGCACATGCTCAATAATTAATTAAGCATTAATTATTATAAACTTAAAAAATAATTTATTTAATTTTTAAAACAACTTCTACATAGAAAAGTTCGTAAAAAACATTTAACGGTTTAAAAAACGTGCTAACGAAAATGGAGGAAATTAAAGTTTGGAGTCGAAGATAAGTGTTGTTGGAGTGGTAAATGTTACTGAAATCTACATTGTCATTTTTTTTAAAGAACTTTTCACGATCATTTGTATTGAATTTAATTTAAAAAATAGTAGATGAGGGGAGATCTACAAGGAATTAAGGGGTGAAAATGGTCGGAATCGGTAACATCTCTTCGGAAACGACGCTCGATCGACCGTAATTAACCATATTTATCATTTAAATTATTCAATGTCAACATTAATTGCTGAAAAAGAAATTAGAAAAAAAATAAAATTTATATAACAAAAAGGGTAACAGTGTTATGTCGATCCGAAATTTCCATCGCACATTTTCATCCCCCTCCATGCGCATGCACCAAACACTAGTCAATGTTGGACCTTTTTCTTCTCTGCTCTGTGATCTCTTGACCAGAAAATTAAGCCCCTCTATTTCTGTTGCCTGTTGCATGTATCCGAGGACCGAGGTAATTAGTAATTAAAAAGGTTCCAATTGCAATCTACTCCCCAGTATACGCCAAATAAATTGTTCCACTAGATCTTTTGCAGATGGGCGCTTAGATGAAAGCTACGCAGTGATCTATCGCTGTCTCCTCCATGAGTCACCAGGAAATACTGGAGTATACATTAATATTAGGTGGGTGTTTGGTCTGTGTGCAAAAATGTAGAACTACTACAAATGGAGTATATCACTAAGTAAGTTATGCCTTGAGAGTGCTCTAGCTAGCTAGAAATCACAGCTACCTAACCTAACATTGTTCGGTAACCTGTACTATGTCTGTACCATGCTGATGAATAATCATCATCTCATCAACTCCATTGACAATGACACACTGACACTTGCTGCTTGTGACCCAGGACAAGAACACCAAATTTTAGTCTCGACTCTCAACTATGCATACGCACACCTGACTGAAATTAGTCGCACTTTTAAGTAGGAAATTAAACGAATTCAGTCATAGATATTACTCCGTAGTACTAAAATGTTCTTTAGAAACGAATGAGTTGCAGGCAGAGCTGCATCTCGTCGATCACTTCATGCCGCGGAGAAGCTGGAGACCCGTCGGGTAGACGCCTCCGGCCAACAGGTCGGTGAAGCTGCACAAGGGTGCCATCTCCAGGAATGCCAGCTCGTCGTCGGTCAGGCGAGCCGCCGTCGTCGTCATCTGCTCCTCCTCTTCCTTGCTGCTGCCGGTGACCGTCGCCGGAGCAGACGCGCGCTTGCTTCTGCTGCTGCTGCTACCTTTCCGGGATGGAACTGGTTGCTGCTGATGAGCAGAGATGGGTTTCTGCAGCAGCGTCGTCCCGGTGATGGCGACCAAGCTCAGCTTCTTGGCTTCGTCCCTGACCTCTGCCTGCATTGGCCTGAAGGAGAAGGATCTCTTCCAGGTTTCCACTAGATCAGCGACGGCCGGGATCACTAGATTTTCCACTTGCAACGACGCCAACACCTATCAAATTCAATGTACAGTATGAGTCTGACAAGCGGCACCAACAATTGCTGAATCTCTTTGCAGTGAAAAATTAACTGAATGAATGATAAATGGATGGAGGATTGGTGATTCAGTAGGTTATGCACCTTTTCAACAGCCTTGACAAGGCGACGCATCATTCCTTGTTTCTGGTAAGCTGGCAGCGTGCCTGCGAAAGGCATCTCAGCCAGTTTCCTGCCATGGAACCTGTAACAGAAAAACAGGGCAGGACATTGGTTTGATAGTAGTAGCTGAAAAAGGTACAAAAAGGCATTTTTACCAAGGCATTCGAGTATCACAAATTCTGAACTTTATAATTGCAACTATACTGGTTATTCTCTTGCCATGTAGAAATCCTAAACTATGAAAAACAGCAGCACTGACGCTAACAGTAAAGTGTCAAAAGTGAAAGACACTGATACTGACTGAAGTAAGCTAGAGCAAAGTAATCAGAAAATAAATATAAGACATGAACTATCGCTAAGAGAAAAAAAACTGAAGAGAGAATGGATCCAAACCTCAGCAAGGCTACTGAAATGATTTCTCCATCCTTCTCAAGAACCATGGTGTAGAATCCCTCATAGTTTACTCGTTTGAACTCTGATCTGTTCGAGTACAAATGAAAGTTGTGTGACAATGTACAAATCTATCTCATATGTTTCTGAAGTTATCTTCTTGCTCTTACATATATTTTGCCAGAGAAACATATAACTGATGTTCAGTGCTAAACCATACAAAATTACTAAATATATGACACGTACATATCAGGGTTTGCATATTTTAGGATGAAACATTGAAGCAGTTGAATTAGCAATTTGATGCCTAGCAGCACATACCCTAGACTGTAGACAGCTTGGTGGAGCATATCGATCTTAGTCCTTCGATCTTGCACAGGATTAAAGCATTCATTGAGTACACCCAGAGCTACTGCAAGCTTCACATTGCTCTCAAGAATGACAGGCATGTCCTCAGAAGTGACTAGCTCATCCTTCTGAATCTTCAGGAGGGCCCAAGAAAAGCCATCTTCAGTATGGTTCATGACTCCTATCATATCTGATAGATGAGAGGACATCTGAAAAACGGATTCAGAACAAGCATAACTGAGATGTGCTCCATTAATAAAGCAGAATTTCAGAAGCTCTGTATTTGTACCGCATAATGTACAGAATTTGGAGTCTATCTATCAGACATTTATATTTTGAAAACAGTACTAAAAGGACCATTGCATCTATTAGAAAATTACGACATTAATTATATAGAAAAAAAACTACACCTCCCGATCATCGGAGGTCTAAATTATAGTGGTGTAGATTAATTTTCTTTAGATTAGGGCACACTTCTACAACCATATTAGAAATACAGTTGTGTCTCCATAAATAAACACAATAGTTGCGTAGCAAATACAGTACTCCGCACTAATTTTAAGGAAAACCGGTTAGTGTTGGACTATTGCTGAGCTAGCATATGCTATGGGAAAAAAATATCAATAACTAATTTTCACCTTTTTGCAGGTTTCGCTGCAGTATGCGCCGATCTCGAACCCAGGGCTTTGCAAAGGACGGCAGTACTGATGATCTGCAGATTAATGTGTTTCCAGTGAAGCTCATCAGTTACTATTCGGAAACACAAGGTTGATCAGATGCTAAAATGAAGGGACATGTACAATGAGATTAATTACATTTTCGTGTACACTGTTGGCATGTTGATAAACCCTGAACATCATGTGACATGCAGAGCACGCACCGGCAGAAATGGCAGCTCCAGGAGCCGTCTGGAGCCTGAAATCAAGCAAACAAAACACCCAACCAAGATTTCATCATGAATTCAAAATGCCGCAAAAACCACGGTTGCTGGCCGTAAATTGTTGTCAGTTGCTGTCTGTCAAACAGTAACCAAGATTTGATCATGAACTGGACATGAACCAAAAAATGTAAAATAGTAACCAAGGTTTGACCATGAACTGAAAAATGTAAAATAGTAACCAGGATTTGACCATGAACTGAAAATTGTAAAACAGTAACCAAGATTTAATCATGAACTGGACATGAACCGAAAAAAGTAAAACAGTAACCAAGATAATCTTGACCATGAACTGAAAAATGTAAAACAGTAACCAGGATTTGATCATGAACTGAACATGCTACAAAATCAATCACAGTTTCTGTCTGAAAATTATTCAGTCTTGTGACCTGGATGGCGAGGCAATCTGGATGGAAGGTGGAGGGGCAGGTGTCGCAGCAGAGCAGCTGGCCGCCGTCGGCGCAGACGCCGCAGGCGTCGTCGCTGCAATCCTTGCCGCCGCCGTTCTTCTTCACCTGATGACGAGGAGAAGA
Organism: Oryza sativa Japonica Group; assembly: GCF_034140825.1. Taxonomy (NCBI): domain Eukaryota; kingdom Viridiplantae; phylum Streptophyta; class Magnoliopsida; order Poales; family Poaceae; genus Oryza; species Oryza sativa. The sequence continues at coordinate 43,233,300 of NC_089035.1, read as the reverse complement.
GGTGGAGACGACGACGACGCCGTCGAGGAGCTGCATCTTCTTCGTCTTCGCGAGCTTCCTCTTGGCCTGCGAGCTCTTCTCCTTCTCCTGCTCCAGCGACGCCATGGCCTTCTCCCGGGCGCGCATGGCGGTCACCCGCTCCTGCGCCCACGCCTCCTGCATGCACTTCGACAGCGGCTTCCCGGACATGAGCAGCAGCTTCTCCCATGGCTGCCCTGGCCGCTCGCACCTGGCGTGGGTTTCGAACACAGCCACGGGGACGACGGTGTTGCAGCAGCGGCAGCGGATTCCCGTCTTGGTGACCATGCCGGAGATGACCTTCTCGGCGGCGCCGGCGTCGCCCGGCACGTAGAACACCTTCGCTTTGTCCTTGAGGAAGCCGGTGTCTATCAGCCAGGTCAGCACGGTGTGCTTCTTCGCCTCCGGTGGTGGTGGTGTCGCCGTCGTGCCGGTCGCTGTGGCGTTGTTCTTCTTCCTGGCGGCGATGGCGCTGGACCTGGCGCTCGGCGAGGCGGCGGCGCTGTTGCTGCTGGTCTTGCACTTTGATCTGGTCTTGCTCCGCGTCGCCGCAGGGGAAGCGACGGCCGCCTTCTTCAGATCGTCGTCGGCGTTGCTTTGCGCGTCGGTGTTCGAGCTCGGCTGGTTGACGTCGTCGTCGACGATGATCACGTCAGCCGGGACGGTCACCTTGCTGCCAGCGGCCGCCGCCTTCTTGGCCCTCTTCCTCGGCTTCTTGTCGGATCCCGCCGCCGGATCATTGCTCACCTTGGGCGGCGCGCGCTTACGGCCGCGGCCATTTGGCGACGGAGCCGCCGCCGCCGCCGCCGCCTCCTCCTTCCCTTTGCCGGCGGCTCCGGCACTCGGCATCGCGAGCACAGGGGCCAAACGTTTCACCACCACGCCGGCATTTGCATGGCCGCCGGCCGGCGACGCGTTCTTGCTGCTTCCGGCGCCGGTATCAACGGCGATAATCTCAAGTGAGCGGCTAGTTCCGGCCATCTGCTTGCCACGGCCGGCGACGGCGCCGTTGTCGATAACGCGGCCGCTACTAGCTCCGGGTGTTCGGTAAGCGAACGTCGACGGCATCCCACGGGGGTCGGAGAATCTCCCGGAGGAGAACGACGACGGCGAGCCCCGCGGCGACATGGACGCGTGGTTCTGGAGCCACGGACTCCGGGTGGTCCAGCCAGCCAACACCATGAGCTGCTGGATCAGGTGCGGTGGCGTCGTCGTCGTCGTCGTCGTCGTCAGCATCGACGCGCCACCATTGATCGTTCGCCCCGCCATGGCCGTCCTCGCCGCCGAAGCGCCGGTGGTCGGGAACATGCCGTAGTTGGTGATGGCTCGCACCTGCGGCGACCGCAGCGCCGTCGCTCGCGGCGACTGAACATACGCACGTCCGGCTGCGACGGCGGCGGCGGCGCTGCCGGAGTTGAGCACGTGGAACGTGTTGCTGGCGGCGGCGGATGAGGCGGCGGGGGCGGCGACGGTGCCATTCTCTTTCCTCGCCGGCGCCGCCGACGACGACATAGCTGCCAACTTAGTCGTAATCCAGAGGAAAGAATCAAAACGAGATGGGTGTGTTTGCTTCCTGAAATTACCAGAAACTAAACAGGAAACGAGTAAAAACGTAGATCAAAACTTAGTTGTAATCCAGAGTGTTTGCAATCCATATTAGTATGCATTATTGTTGCTTGATTTGCATTCTGCAGCCTCTGAATCTTAATTAATGCTTTCTGAATTCGTTCGCAGCTGTAAAACGAGGTGAAGATGGAATGAAAACATGATCAGCTAAGGAAGTTCATAAAAACACACAGCAAGCAAATTAATTACTGTCAATTGTGATATATCAAATCCTTAATTTGTCCTATACTGACTCTAATGATCAGCAATCTGTGCACCTGACGATCGACATGCGTTTTCTGAATGAACGAAAATATGTATTGAGAGACACTGAGAATTAATGCGTTATGATTCATGAACAAATTTAACAACCAATTACGCGTTGTTTGCCACATTATTAATTTGCCATATACTATAAACTTCCTTCCTGCTGTCATTTGCAGATGTAAAAGCTAAAAAGCTGAATGATAATTGTGAAACGTACTCCAATATTCAGATAATTTATCACGATATACTGATCTGATTTTTTGGGCCATATTTAGTTCAGGTCTGCAAGTTGAATTCACCTCTACAAATGTTGGGATGAATGACAATATTTGGTAACGGAGTTCAGCAGTAGCATACATTTTCAAGGCATTGATTATAGATGCACCTCCTTGATGTAGCATAATTGTTGCGTATCAACAACTTTAGACTGGCAACACCATCTCACGAAAGTTTTGATACGTTTAAGGTGAGAGTTCACGGTGGAGTTTGTCGGAGATTGCCACCTCATGAACCACAGAGCTAAGGACACATTCTTTTTTTACAATTTTACCACAAGTATTCTACAAAAGGCCATATATCAAAAATCCAGTTTTATATGTGCTAAAAAATGTAATGTGGTTTTCTCAAATTTATAATTCATCATATTTCAATCCGCTACTCACTTTTATGATAATTGGTTGTAACTTTTTTGAAGCAAATGTCAGAATAAATTCAATTGTTTAAGTACCCAAAACCATTGAGTTACTCGGTTGTAACTTCTAAATAGAAACCGATTTGAAATACTCCCTCCGTCCAAAAAAAAAACTCACTTTAAGTAAGTTGTTTTTTTGTTATGGAGTCTAGATTCAAGGGGTTATTCAGTTTGATGTCATTTCTAACCATACTAATTTTTAACTAAGTTGCTATAGATGTACCTACATTTAGTTCCTTTTTTTTTTACCAAAATTTGGTAAATACATTAGAAATACCAAAAATTTGTTAGTATTATCAACTTATTAAAATTAGCATTGCTAAAATTTAATAAGATTTGTTTTGGCTATAATCCGAACAACCCCTCGAGCTAAAGTATTTTTTTAAGGAGGGAGTGGTAGGGGAAAAAAAAGAAAAAGCAAAATGGCGAGGCCGCTGCCTGACAAATGGGCCCCTTTGACGACGACTGGAGGCCTTTCTGCGCCGTCGATCCATCCATCCGGCCTCGCCGATCCCCATCACCTGCGACGGCGAGCAGCGTCGCCGGCGTCCGGCTGCCTCCGCCGCATACTCGGCTCGGTCGTCTTCTCGACCTTCACTCTCCGGAGGTCTCCTCGCTAGCCCCGCCGCGCCGATTTCCATCCATCCCTCCCGCGAGGTGGGTGCCGCCGTCCTGCCGCTTCCGCCTCCGCTCCGGTGAGCTCCCGCACATCCCCCTTCCTTTCGAATTTGCCCTAACCTTTAATATCTTATCTTCTAGATCTGGAAGCTATAGTTTTTTCTCTTTTTCCTATTAAACCTTAATACTCTCAATACTAAGAACAGTTTTTTTCCCCAACTCCCCTGAAATGTTTATTTTCTGAACTTATGGTGGATATAGGTTGGCTCCTGAAGTTGATTAGGTGGTGCCATGGGTTCAAAGGATTCTCAAGTCGAAGCTACTTTACAAGATGGGAACAAAGAAGATGAAGAGGATGGTACTGTTTCTTTTTTTTTTTTTTGGAGCATCTACTTTCTATAATTCTTTGGGACAATTTGGACAAAACTGTGACCCTGTTGTGTTGTGTTGTTGCTGTGGTGCATGCAGATTGGGAGGCGATTGCAGATCGTGGTGAAAACGATGAGACGCTAACGCTAGCGCGTTCTCTCGAGCAGCAAGCAAAGGTTTCTCCTAGTAGTTCTTCTGAGAAAATTAGCACTCCATCTTCAGGGCCCAAGAGGAGGGGAAGGGGTTCGTTTCTTTACGACAAGAGTGTTCTATACAGTGATCAGTGTGGTCTAGAAAATGATATGGATGAACAAGAGTCTAATGATCAGAGTGGATCAAAGGGCCGTGTGGATGAGCAGAAACACAAGAGTAATGCAGGTATGATCAGGGGATCCATTTCTACGTGTCCAGGTAGCCTGTTCATTGTGAATAAATGAAGAACTTAGTTTTTTGCTTGATTTTGTAGCTGCGAAACAATATGGGACAAGGCATGTCCTTGTTCTTTATGACTTCCCACCTAGCACACTCGCAGCAGATTTGGAAAAGATTTTCGACAAGTTTGGGGACCATGGAGTTGCCATTCGCTGGGTTAATGATACTGTTGCACTTGCAGTTTTTCGGACTCCATCAGCTGGTAATTTGATTGTTGTAGCAATTTCTTATTGACTTAATTTAGGTATTCCAACTTTTAGATGAGCCATTCATGTGGTTCTCTCCAAGGAACCAGATTGAACATGTGTCATATATGGCTACTGTGTTTACTTAGAAATTTAGAATTTTCTGATTGCTTGGAAATGTATTACATTGACTCATGCCTGTATCGAGGAACATGGCATTGTTTGCAGTTTGCATACATGAATGGCACATGGCATGCTCATACCTGAGCAAGTTTTCTTGTAATGAATCGACATAATTCACATGCAAAACTGTCCAAATTGTGTAGAGCGAAAGCAAGAGATTGCTCCTTCCATGATGATCCATTGTTCCTGTGATTGACTTGTTGCTGGTCTTAGTGCACCAGATCACTGGCATGGCAGGAAAATGGGGAGGACAACACGTTTTGGGCAAGGCTAAGTTACCCAAGATTAGTGACAACCTCCTTTTGTAGTGAAACATAGTAACTTGAACAAGGAAAAAATATTGCACCCCCCTTCTTGAAAAGAGGTTGTCATAACCTGCTAGAGTGCTGGTGCTTATTACGTTCTTTCCATCCTTAATGCAACCCAACAGCCTCAACAATGGATGGTTCATATTTTGTTTGTCTTACCTCAAAATAGATGGTGACTTATTTTCATTTGGTATGAAAAACAGTACATTCTTTGCTCTGCCTCCCCACAATTTTTGAACTGATATGTTAGGTTGCTGTGCCATAACTAAACCAGTAAAATACGAGGGGCAACCCTTATTTTGCTTGCAAGGAGAAGGGCATCTTATGATGTACGTTTCAGTTTTTATATGTTGACCTGGATCAAAACATTGTGTTTTTCAAGTTACATCCAGACTGTCAGATGCATACTTAATTCATGATCTTGTTCAATTCAATGCGGTCTCGATCTTTTTCCCTTTCTGTTGGTGTCTAGAACTTATTATTGATGACATGAACTGCCAAGCTATCAATTACTTTTGTTTCTGTACCTTATTCTGTTTTCTCACCAATCAACTTGCAGCTAATGAGGCACAAGCTTGTATACCTCCAAGATATAAAGTGCGGCCACTAAAAGAGGATGACGATCTCTTGACAAAAAATGATGGCATAGGTATGTATCTTAAATCCTGTGACTATTCTTTCCTGCTTGATCTTCTTTGCATGGATGATCTATAGGTTATATAGCTTGTACTTGAGTATTTTATTCCTACGTTCTCGATGGATACTGCGTACCATGTCTTGAGTTGCTTCTTCCGCGTTGCAGACCTTGAACCACCAACTCCAAGGCCGAAGACATCTGCAAGAACAGCACAAAGGCTGATTGCTCATGGAATGGGGCTAAGGCAGTTTACAAACTTCGGGTCAGACGAGCTGAAGAAACAAGAGGAGGCGAGGAGGAGTCGAATCGCTGCTCGACAAGCTTTGCGGGACGACGCATGGGGTTCAGATTGACTGATTCGCCGCCTTCATGGATCATCGCCTCTAGCAGCCAGGCTGCTCCCAGGCCTGGTGCCATTTTGTGTGACCTGTGGCTGTGGGTGCTTAAGACCATGTCTCTGTACTTGGGTTGGTTTGTGCCGTTTCTTTCCGACAGAGAGGAACAGAGGTAGCGATCAAGATATATAGATAAACTCGCGTCGCCCAAGCAAATGTCAAGCATGGCGGAGTATGAATTTACTGTAAGGGAATACCCTGAATTCTGGCGGTTTTGGTAGACCGTAATTCCCTGGATTGATACGTGCTTCTTTCAGAAATTCTGGAAATGTGTCTTATTTCCGTAGTTCTGAAAGGTGTTCTGCCTGGATTGAAATGATCCGTAGTTCTGATCACACCTCCGCTGCCAAAACTCATTTCAGAATTTCTACGCCAGCGGAGGCTAAGAGTTTCTGAAATGGTATACTCCCTCCGGACCAGTGGCGTGGCTCTAAAATAAAGATGGGACAGAGATATAGACAAAAGAACATACCGAGAGTATTCTCTAAGAGCAGGTACAATAACAGGCGATAGTATAACCATCTCAGCAAAACTAATGAGCTGGAGGATAGAGAAGAAGAAAGGCAGTAGGAACGGACGAACGACTATTTTGTCGCCAGCTCTACGTGAGCTCCAAGGTGAAAAAGCCTGCAGGGTAGGAATTTTCAACTTTTAAAAATGGCCATGGGTCCACACGCAAGGAGATGAATGCTATATAAAATATGCTAGTCAATTGGGTCTCACATGAAAAAAGAAATACATCTCGGGGGTTGTGATGTACTAGATAATTTGCTCTTCATATTAACTGTTAGCTTACTCTAGTTGATGTGAACATGGATGGAGCCAACAGCTGGCGATACTATTGAACCTGCTCTTATTGGTTAAGGCATTGGATAGGCGGGCACCACATCATAGGCCACGGGACAAACTGGTAGAGGCACGGTTGCGCGCCCACAGGCCTGTACATGGAGCGGTGTTTGCACATACAAATTGGCATTGATGGCTGGCGTAGTTATTGGTGCAGCGAATGCGATGAGCGTCGAACATCAAGCAATGTAGACGAATAATTGAGGCGAAGAGGCGCCTAGTCACCAAATTAGAAGATAAAATTATGATTGATCGCTTCATGTCTGATTTGAACTAATCTAGTGATTTGATGGGTTGATTGTAGGCTAATGGGGTTGTCTAGTACTACCTCCGTCCTAAAATAAGTGCAGCCATGAAAATCCACATCTGATCTTTGACCGTTCATCTTATTTAAAAATTTATGAAAAAAATTAAAAAAATGTCACACATAAAGTACTTTTTTTTTAGAATTACACAATACTACGTAGACACTCACAACGCACGCCACTCACCCCTATGAACACACGCACATAAAGTACTATTGATGTTTTATCATCTAATAACAATAAAAATATTAATCATAAAAAAATTTCAAATAAGATGAACGGTCAAACGTTAAATATGAACAGTGCAAAATTGCACGTATTTTGGGATGGATGGAGTATAGGAGGAGGGCGTGAGCAATGTGGGCCATAGCCGGCCCGGTTAACCCACCACGCCCAATGGGCAAGTCATATTTGATGCGATAGACTTTAAACATAGTTTGATCATTCACCATATTCAAAAGGCAAAAAAGCTAGTATTCAAAAGGCAAAAAAGCTAGTATGTAATTTATTTTGTTGTGATTTGTTTTATTCGTAAGTGTACTTTAAGCATGACTTGCACTTTAAAATATTTACACTAACTTTAAAATAAGATGAATGATCGAACATCATATCTAAACTCTAAAGTTAATTGTGTTAAATATTTATGATGAGAGAGCAATCTGAAATGCTATGTGGGCATAGCATAATATGAAGTATTGTGTATATAACATAATTATGAAATGTGTGGGTATAACATAATTGTGAAATGTGTGGTTATAACATAATTTCAGAATTTCCGCTGTCAAAAAATATTTGTGTAACATTTTCTGCTCAGCTGAGGCTGCTGTGTGAATGTGTACAGAATCAGCGATGCTGATTTACTACATCTCTACACCAGAGCTAATTGAAAACGACATCGAGCCAATAACATCAACATTTAACAGAGCGACATATATCTCCAATGAAAAATGTGTCTTTATTTAAAAGGGAGCAGTTACTGCCTCATTACATCACTCTTTTAAATAGATACAAAGACACATATTTACTCCCACATAAAGGGATGAAAATCCCTAAAAAGAAGAGAATTTGAGCAGGAAGCTCCAGAATAAATAAAAAATATCAATGAGAAGATTGCATCTTGGAGACCAGGAAAAATGAAGATTCCTCTTGTCCCAACAGCTGAGAAGATTGCTCTCACTCCTAATATCACCAGCACCTACATTTTTGTCATTCAGGGCTGCTTCTGAAAATTGGTTTTAACTTTTCATTTGTACCAAAGATATATGTTATAAATTATTGGATTTTGGTGGCAATGCTGAAAATGTTGCCATTAAGCCCTACACTTGCCCAGGGTCCTTAATGCTGGGCAGGTAACAAAACTAGACTAAGTTAGACAAAATGATGAGTTGGGTACTCATGCTCATATCCATTGTAATCATAATATAGCTTCTCACCACAAGCTATATCACGGCAGGCAACCAACAAGACATGGCTCTCACCATCTATGTCATACCGGACACATTTAATATTCTTCTTCTTTTTGCCATCCCTGCAAAGATTTAACATTTTCAAATTTAGGAACGATAGCAGTCTTTCCAACATCAAGCATAGAGTCAGTCTTCCTATATTTGAGAACAGAGTATTTTATTGAAGGAATGCAGAAATAAAGATGGTTTGACATGTCAGACAGACGCCTAATTATGTACTTATGCAATTATAAGAATTTAAATGCAACTACTTGATGCCTTAGAATATGTGGCGTCAACATTTCTAAAGTTTGTCCATTAGTAGGCTTAAAACTATGATTTATTATGAAAAATGTTTTCAGAATATTATAGTTTTATTATCATATCTCAAGTTAATGCAATAAACAGTGATGGTAAAAGTTGCATCTTGAAGGCCACAAAATGTAAAAAACATAAGGTAAAAAAGAACGAAGATTATACTTACAGAGTGTGATTATTAATGCCATTAATGAAACGGGAAATGTTTCCACGCTTATCAGGACAAATAACCAGCCTTTTGGAAGGATCTTCTGTCAAAAGAAGAGTCATTATACTGTCACCATCATCATTTGCTCTGTTTTCCAAAAAATCAACATCTCCAGTATATTCGGCGATGAAGGTCATATCTTTAATATCAGCATCAGCCTGCACTGTGAACCTGAAAATTATCATGGATTAGTCTAATTATGTATACTGATACTGCAAAGCTAAATATATCTGATCATAGTTTAGAAAGTACCCTTCGCGTGAATCAAACACCACAAGAAGGGGAGGGCATTCTCCCCTTTTTTGCATGGTTCTGCAAAGTTCTATAGTTTCCTTATCCTCTTTTGGAAGAATCTAGAAATTGAAGAGTGTATCATTATCTACCAAAGGGCCAACAAAATAAAATTGTTTGCATTAAACGACTTGCTAACCTGCATGCCACCTTCTTCCAGTGTAGCTTGATTACACGATCTCCCAGCCATACCAGGCATGTAAGTCAGCTCATTACTGAACTTCATCTTCGAAGATGTCATAGCAGTGGCTAGAGAAGCCATTTGTTTGAGCCTTTGAACTTTATCTTCAGTTGGGACATATGGCAGTATCCTCCTCCTCTTCTTGTGCATAACAAGGGAACGCTTTCTTCGCTTCTTAACATCTACACAAGTATAAAGTAAATTAGCTATGTTAAGTCAACTGCTTGACACAATTGAACAACTAAGTCTTGCGGTCAAACTGTCAGCCATCTTGCAAACATTGGATCAATCTTCAAGAGTTTAATTGGTACAATATATGATAGGCACGGAAATTTCACAAGAACTTAATTTCAATGAATATTCAACCATGGAAAACAAGAGCATCCAAAGAATGGTTTTTGCCAAGTTTCTTGAAAAATATTTATATCTATATTATGAATTTCTGATATCTGAACCAAGAGCATGTTCGAGAAGTGGTGCAACATACTTAAAACTCTTCCATTCGAATACCTCAGTGACAATGTTTCTATTACAACCAAGCATGTTTAAATAATTTCTGGTATGCAAGAATACTTTGTTGTTATGTCTATCATATTAACTAGCAAACATGTGCTATTTTCTTTATTCAGCAAAAGTGTAGCTAACATAAGCTAATGAACTGCTCTGGAATAACGCTACAGCTTTGTAAAGCTTGTACAAACATATTCACAAAGCAGTGATAATAAGACCGATGCTTGTATGGATCATTATGGCAACATGGGAGCTATTTTATGGCTAACTGAATGCAGAGCGGATCATAAAAATACTAGCAGCATTGATGGAAGTTGGTCAATCCATATAGTTTGACCGATCAAAAAAGCAGTAAATTACATGATCTTTGTGGCAATCACACATTCCTATTTCTATTATGAATGTGTGCACCATTATAACATCAATTAAATGTTTGTGCAATATAATTGTCCCGCCTATTACAGTGGGGAAAGCGTAAGGCAAAACAACACTAGAATTGACCTACATTACGCATAAAAATATAGGTTGCATAATAACAAAATCTCTGCTACTAATCGCTCCTATCAGGTACACCCTCCGTCGCGAAAAGAATCAACTTCTAGCTGATACATAGCCAGAAGTTGATTTGTCTTGGGACAGAGGGAGTACGTCATACTGATAACCAAAGATAATTAGCAGTAGTGTGGTATGCTTATCATGTGTCTATTTCTCATCACCACTACAAAAGCTTAGGCCACACGGATATATGATGGAATCCAATCCATAAGCCTCACCACTGTATCAGCAATAAGGCACCCCACACAATCAAAATGGTCTCACAATTCAGACTTGTACAATGGAACACTTTTCATGACCTCTCCCAATTGCAAAGTTACATGTTCTTATTGCTACTACGAATGCATGCACCATTGTTACATGAATTAAATGCTTGTTCAATACAACTTTCCCACCTATTTACAACAAGGAAAGCTTTCCCGCGTACTTCCAGTGGTAACATAAGTGAGCATTTCATATTGGAAGGTCGCAACATTGTCTATTCCCGCCTATGCAGCCCAACAACTCTAGAGTTAACATACATTGCACACAGAAATATAAATTGCACACTAACAGAATCTATACAACTGCACGCTTCTATTGGATACACCCTCCATCCCAAAAAGAATCAATTTCTAGGAATGAATCTGGACTAGCCCAGATTCATCCCCAAAAGTTGATCTTTTCTTGGACGGAGAGTAAATCATAGCGATAACCACTTATGTATTCAGCATTAGCACGGTATGCTTATCATGTGGATGTTTCTCACCACCACCACAAGTCTACAAAAGCTTAAGGCAAAACTACACTAGAATTGACCTACATTACACATAAAAATATAGGTTGCATAATAACAGAATCTCTGCTACTGATCGCTCCTATCAGGTACACCTTCTGTCCTAAAAAGAATCAACTTCTAGCTGATACATAGCTAGAAGTTGATTTGTTTTGGGATGGGGGGAGTATGTCATACTGATAACCTAGCTAGAAGTTGATTTGTTTTGGGATGGGGGGAGTATGTCATACTGATAACCAGATAATTAGCAGTAGCACGGTATGCTTATCATGTGGCTACTCACCACCACTACAAAAGCTTAAGCCACACGAATATATGATAGAATCCAATCCATAAGCCTCACCATTGTATCATCAATAAGGTACCCCACGCAATCATAATGGTCTCCCAATTCAGACTTGTACAATGGTGCACTTTTCATGACCTCTCCCAATTGCAAAATTACACATTCTTGTTGCTATTACGAATGCATGCACCATTATTACATCTTAAATGCTTGCTCAATATAACTTCCCCACCTATTTACAGCAGGGAGAGCTTTCCCGCGTATTTCCAGTGGAGACGTAAGTGAGCATTTCATATTGGAGGGTCACAGTATTGTCTATTCCCACCTATTGCATCTACTAACTAGATATGCAGCCAAAACAACTCTAGAGTTAACGTACATTGTGCACAGAAATATAAATTGCATACTAACAGAATCTGTACTACTAAACGCTCCTATTGGATACACCCTCCGTCCCAAAAAGAATCAACTTCTAGGAATAAATCTGGACAAGCCCGGATATATCCACTTATATATTCAGCTGTAGCACAGTACGCTTATCATGTGGCTATTTCTCACCATCACCACAAGTCCTACAAAGCGTAATTGGAAAACTACACTAGAATTGACCTACATTACGCATAATAAAAATATAGGTTGCATAATAGCAGAATCTCTGCTACTGAACGGTCCTAACCAGGTAGATCATACTGATAATCAGATAATTAGCAGTAGCATGAATGTCGCTATTTGTCACCACTACTACAAAAGCTTAAGCCACACAAATTATAAGATGGAATCCTATCCATAAGCTAACCACTGTATCATCAGTAAGGCACTCCAAGCAATCAAAATGGTATCACAATTCAGACTTATAGAACAATGGTGCACTTTTCCCAAATGCAAAATTACCTTGAAAAAGCCCATATTTCTCCGCCTCGGCATCCTCTGCGCCCTTCTGAATCCGGAAGAAATCAACGATCTTCGTCTGAGTCATCGGGAACCCTAACACCCCCCACGCCACCGAAGACACAAGGAGAAAAACAGTGAGATAAGAACAATCCGAAGCACGAGAGAAAAGAAAAAGGGGGTGAGAAATTAGAAAAGGATGGAAATGGGCGAGATCGTGCGTGGCGGCACGCACGGCGACGCACTTTTGACGGGCTTGGAGCGCGGGGCGCATGGCGGGCAGAACCAGGGGCCGGTGGGGACCCTGGCGGCGATGGGGCGGAGGCAGAAGGTGTGGCGGCCGCGGTCGCAGCCGTCGCACAGCAGCAGCTCCTCGTCCCGCTCCCCGGACCCGCACACGTCGCACCGCGTGCTCTCGTAGGCGCGCGCCACGGGGGGCGCCGCGTCGACGGGCAGCGAGCGGCGCATGACGTCGGAGATCGAGCGGTACCTCCGCGGCGACGGCGGCGGGGGCGGCGCGGCCGTGCGCTTCCGCCGCAGCTCCGGCGAGGTGGTCGTCGTCGACGACGACGACGACGACGACGACGACGGCGGCAGCGCGCGGCGGCCCATGGCGGCGGAGGGAGGAAGAGGAGGAGGGTGGGGAGATGACGTGGCGGTGGCGAGGAGGAGGGGGGCGGTGGTGGGCTCACTCGCCTCGCGCGTGAGCTGCGTCTTCTCTTCTCTCCTCTACTCTTGGATGGGAATATGGGAGATGGGAGAGATGACGCGAGGTTGGTTAATGGTTAGTGTAATAGCCTCCCGAGGTGATCAGGTGACCGTTGCTAATTGGGATTTTCTCACCACCCTTCCATTCTTTCTTCCTTGTCTGATCCTCTTTTTCTTTCCCTATTTCCCCCCTCATTTTAGGTACTGTTCAGTTTATGACCGCTTTCAACTTTGTTAAATCTTGGTATTATCGAGGTAACAAACTAAACACATTTGTACTGTTAGTACCTTAACAAATTTTGGTATTTCTAAACGGAAAATTTGGTAAAGATATTAAACCAAACAAAGACAACACTATCTTTTTTATTATTATGTACTACCTCCAGTTTCATTTTAATTGACGCTTTGGACAATGACACGCTCTACAAGATATACCTTTAACCTTATTTTTCTATTATAATATATACAATAAATAAATGCATGTTTACTTTTATTACAGTGTTTTGAAAGACAAATCTATATATGTTTTTCTAGTTTCTTTAAACTAAATATTTTTAAAGTTATTGATGGTCAAAGTTATAAAAGTTTAATCTCAACCTTGTTCAAAACGTCAATTAATATAGAACCAGAGGGAGTATCAAAATTTGGTATGGTTGATTTGGACAACAAAATGATCAAGTCCTTATATTAATTTCATTAATTGATTTCCTATTGTGCTTAGAGGCAGTTTTTACCATCTTCCAGATTTGTCCACTACGGTTTTGAACTTTTCATTAGATCCCTCGCTTTCTCCGTAGTCGCTTTTCTAACTTTTTTCTTCAGCTGCACATGAATGTAAGGAAGAAACTGTTTTTAGGTGAAGACATCATACATGCCACATGCAATGATTTTAAGATATAAATGTGATTTATCAGATTGCTCTAGATTCCATTGTACATAGTATGACAACATAGCAGCTATATCAGCTGGAAAATCTCTGTTACCATTGGTTTTTTTATTTTTGCTCAAAGGTTGTACAAGGAACCAGGATTTGGATAAGCTATTCTAGCCTAAAAACTCTAGAGATCCACATGTTACCAAGCAATAGGCAATGCAGCTACACAGCTAGCGACAGAGAGCTCCAGTGAAATCATAACTCGTTCACCAATCTTCTTTCTTGATCCAGTGCATTCCCCACAATCTGGTCCTGATCTTTTGTGCAGCCTATAAACGTGCCAACCTTCTCACCAACAATAGCTTTCGCAATATTTCCAGGTTTTTGCAAATTAAACACGACAACTGCAAGATTACAGGCCAAATTAAAAAGAATGCAAATCAAACACTGTATCAAGTCTCAGAAACTGACAGCTCTCTCCTTACCAGGAATGTTGTTTTCTTGGCATAGCGTAATGGCAGTCATGTCCATTACTGAGAGGTCTCTTGTTTGCACCTCATGGTAGCTCACAGCCTCAAGAAGGCGGGCATTTGGGTTACGCTTGGGGTCTGCGTCGTACACACCGTCAACATTTGTTGCCTTAAGTACTACCTCTGCATTGACTGCAAAATGAAAGAAAAAAAGCCATTGTAAGATGGAATAAACAAAATGAGACAATGATGTTTATTTGAGAAATCATTATAGAAAGACAAGTTCAAACTCAATTCATGATAAAATGATTCTACATGCATAATGGAAACTGTGACTAATGATTTCTTGTGAAATAGAATAGTTAAACACACCCTAACATGGCATGTATAACAATCTCTGCATCATGTCTCTAGTTTCTGGGAAGCAAGGTTGAAAATAAATGATCGATCCTTGTCTAGCCTAACTGTCTAGCTTAACCATTTAGGGCGCACAAGGGTCTTCATGAATTCATGGGATAAACTCAGAGGTGAGGCTACTAACATTACGAGCTATTGTGGGTAGAACTCTAGTTCTATTACCAGCAACTGACAGGGGCATGATGACTAACATAAATGACAAACTCGCAAAAGTACCTTGAATGTTTTGCAGTACTATATATTGTTAAATATACGACATGAAATTGCAGCTTATAAGCACTTGGCTTTAAAATATAAAAGTATTCACGTATCTCCAATACTACTTTTGTTGAGATTTTATGATTACAATTACACCAGTTCATTAGTGAGAAACGGAGGATAAACTCACTTTCTGCACAACGAAGAGCAGCAGCTGTATCAGTTGTAAAGAATGGGTTCCCTGTACCAGCAGCAAATATAACAACTCTTCCTTTCTCTAAATGCCTGACAGCTCTTCGGCGTATGTATGGTTCTGCAACTTCTGACATACGAAATGCAGTTTGGACACGGGTTGGTATTCCAATGCTCTCCATTGTTGCTTGAAGAAATATGGCATTCATCACAGTAGCCAACATGCTGAATTAGGAAAAGAGTAAGATAAAGTGGTGAACTATTTTATGCTGAGAAATTATGAAATCACTTATAACAGGAATGATGTCTTCTTTTTTTTAAAACAAAACCTAAAAAACATTTTTAAAAACGTTATGGGCAAAGGATATAGACCATATGTTAAATACTTACATGTAAGTTTGCACTTACAGAGAACAGTATATACTTATTGATTGTATGGTTTGTAAAATCGAACTATAAGTTTACACTCAGTACACTATTCTGCTTGGAAATTTGTTATGGAATTTTGTTCTATGAAATTTAGATGTGTTCTACGTGATGGGCCGATAGGCACAATCAGGCGTGGTATTATAGATGTTTAAATAGCCAAAAAAAAAAGTTAGCATGGATTACATAAATTAGCATATTTGCATGGTTGCATGCAACTACTAAGGCATGCCGAGTTGGGTGTTCTTGTGTCATTATTAGGTTAACCCTCATGGCGCTTCCACTTCATTTAATGCATTCTCGATTGCCAACCACAGGATGTTACGATGGTTCAATTATGAAAGACATTAGAAAACTGAACATCATACCCAATGTAATCTGCTGATGAGCGGTCGAGTCCACTACATCCAGCCCAAGAGGCCCCGCGGAAGATATTGCCGCCACCAACAACAATAGCAACCTGCAAGGGTTCCCGATCTTTAATGTACAGCATATGTTTCTACAATAGAGAAGACAAGAGGAACATACACATAGCATAATACCACTTCGTTGGAACACAGGGCGGTTTAGTTGTTGAACTTTAAATGTCTACTATGTACATGCCTAATTATGTTTCACTTGATTTAATTTCAATCTTCAAACAGTTAATCGGGTAAATAAGCAATAAAAGAATGAAAGGCACTGGCACACCTCTACACCTAGTCTGGTGACAGAAGCAACCTCTCTTGCAATTGCCATCGTGATCTGCAACAACATTACACACTTACATGACCTGTTCCATCAAATATTCAGTATTTTAAATTTGATAATGCTCCACTAAAAGCAACCTCACCTTTGGATCAATATTTTCTGTGTGATCTCCAGCAAGAGCCTCCCCACTTACTTTAAGCAACACCCTTTGCCATCTATATGGCTTTTTAGATCTAGAGCCTTCATCAAGCATAAGGCTGAATGGTGGCATCAGTGATGTTTGACCTCTGTCAAATAAAAGGAGATGCGTTATCAGGAATAACTCACTCCATAATTAGACTGTATTCAACATCAGAAAGAAACTACTACAGAATTTGAAAGAACATACATTGTTACAGAATTGACCTCAGATTTTGATGGCAAGCTGCCAATTCCAACAGAATATAAGGAAAAGTCACAGTCATAGTTTAGTATTTGTGAACATGAACCATGCAGATGTATTGCACACACAAATAATTTAAGTTTGACTTGAAGACATCACAATAGTATTTAAAGGTGCTCATATATAATACACCGCTTTTTTCAGAGATGATAGTGTCTTTGTCTTAGTTGGGCCACTTAACAGCTAAATAGCCACTAGTTCATCCTTGTTAACTCAGTAGTGACACCCTTACTATCTATTACAATCTCTAATCCTTGTGATGTGTGGCACGGCGTCGTCGCTGGCAGAGGATGTATGGAAAATGAGGCGCGGTGAGTGCCAACGCCATTCAAGATTGCATCGGCAATAGATTAAAATTCATTTTATTGAACATTAAACGCGCAGCGCAGGAAAAAAAATCACAAAGTAATAGGACATCAATAGGAACTACACTAAGAAAAGACTGAAGACTAATTCCTATGTAAATTTCTTGGATTGAGATTTTAGAAGTAAAATTTTAACAGAAAATTCTTCCATTCCATAGTGATACTGTAAAAGGGGAATCATGCTACTAGTCTACAGATTCTGCTAGAGCGCTATTGTAATTTCTCTGACATATCTGAACATATCCTACCCAAAATTTAGCATCCAACTCCAAGACACTAATCTAGCAAATACCGCAATATTTGGGGAAATGCCTCGTCCTCTATTTCTTACAGTATTTCGCTCCCCTCCACACGCCGGTGTGCCACCCCGTACGGCCGCCGCACACACCGCCACGAACCTCGGTGGCCAACTCGCCGCCCAAAGCTTCAGGCCTCCGGCCTCCGCTCGGCTAAGACTCGGGTGGTCGACACTGCTCCTTCTCATATCTCGCATCTCGCACGCGCTGACCATGTCTCAGGGCGATGGCGGCCGGCCAAAAGCTGGGGGCTACTCGCAGACATACGAGTTCTCCGCCATTGTTACCACGCATTGGCACAAACACAATGGGGGAGACCACAAAACATCACGTCAACCGCAGCCACGAAGAACAACACCCCGTGGAGCCAACCGAGTGCAGAATCACGTACCCAAAGTTGGAGGGAGAGTCGGAGCCGGCGGCGCGTGCCCTCGGCCTAGGCGCGGTGGAGAGGGAGACGGAAGACGCTCGCCGCGGGCGCGCCGACGAAGCCGGAGACCGAGGGAGAGGCACGTGGGAAGACGCCGGCGGCGAAGGCGAGAGGCGGATGAGGAAGGACGTAGACATGCCGCAGGCGACGGCGGCGGCGGCGGCGGCGGCCATGGCTGGAGAGCAACCGCCGCGCCGGGAAGAGGGGGGACGAGATGATGACGATGAGGACGGCTTCAGGAAGGAAAGCCACGTAATTATAGTCACACGCACAGAGATTTTTTTTGGGCCAATTGCATATTTGCCACTGGATTGATCAGGTATTGTGGATCTGCCACTAAAAAAACTATAATTGTAAATTTGCCATCAAAAACAGTATGAAACTAACATAACTGCCACTGGACTAACAGCTTAGACTAACACCGTTAGATGGCTGGTTTTCATGAAAATTAGGACAAGGATGCCCTTGCCCATGAAATTGTGAAATTGACAACATTTTGGCATCAATAAAACAATATTTGAGGCAGCAAGCAAGAACATAGTCAACTAGCATCATTTCGATAGAAATTTTGACATTGTTTCCTTTAACATATGCCCTTTGACAAAAAGAAAAAAACGATGTGGTGAAATAAGACTTAACCCTAACAATGGCTGTCAAGAACCTCGGCCATTCCTACAGGATAAGCAAAAAAAAAAGGAGAAATATTCTAGTAGATCAACAAGGAACAGATGAAAATCTACATCTAAATGCCTACACGATAGACAGAGATAGCAGGTCACAACCATTTCAGTATAGAGTATATACGTTTCTTTCTGCTACTGCCCATCGTAGCCACCACACCGCCTGAAGCAGCCGACGCCGCAGCCCACCGCACTCAACGCCGACACCCTCCGCAGCCTGATGCAGCCTGCTGTAGCCGTCGCCAAGCAGCCGCAAGCGCGGCAGTCGACGCCGACACCTGCCGGAGCCGCGCGCCGCAAGCCGCTGCTTGCCTTACTGCACTACTCGTTGAAATCTGCACCTCTTTCATTGGCATCTACTACTCCCAAGTGACCGATTTTTGATCGATTTGCTCCTGATTTGAATGAAGGGATGAGAGGATTGGGCTTGTAGGGTTCATCGTGGGAGAGGAGAGAAGTTCGAGCAGATGTTTCTGATGCGGTAGAGTTGGGGAAGAAAGCGGATAAGGTCGAATCTGGCAAGGGCAACATGGTCTTATCACGTTGCCTTGTTTTTTAATTTAATTTCATGAATTATTTTTGTCCTCTTACTCGTACAAATTGGAACGGCAATGGCATACGGAATCTGCTCATGCTGTTTTCAGTGGTAAATTTGCAATTCATGATTTTATAATGGCTATTTTGAGTTAGGGGGTGAAAGTAGTGGCAAATATGCAATTCTCCCATTTTTTTTTTACTGCCACTATAATTGGGCCCAAAATATTACTGCCACTAAAATTTGGCCCAGTTATTACTGTCACTACAATTAGGCCCAACTATTACTGCCACTATAATTGGGCCCATACAAGTTCATTAGTGGGCCAAGCAGAGCAACAGGCCATCGGCACACCAGGGAATAAGTTCATCTGAGGTCCCTTAACTTGTCAACGAGTACGATTTTCGTCCTTCAACCAAAAAACCAGATAAACGGGTCCCTCAACTATCAAAACCAGTGCATATGAGGTCCCTCGACGGTTTTGAGAGTGGTTTTGGCTGACATGGCGCCTACGTGGCAAATTTGACTTGGTCTTCATCTGATGTGGCATTAACGTGGCGCATATGTGGCAATTTGATCCGAAAAAATAATAAACTTCGTGGGACCCACATGTCAGTCTCACACATAAATTAATAAAAAAATGGTGGGGCCCACGTGGGCCCCACATGTCATTCTCAGCATCTCCCTCTCTTCAACTAGAGCCCCTCTTCTTCTTCCTCTCTCTCCCTTCTCCCATCCTCGAGGTGGCGAGCGGTGTCCTGGTGAGGGATGGCAGCTCGCGGCAGCCGGGCGAGGAGGGAGGCGGCGCGCGGTGGCCCGGCGAGGAGGGAGGCGACGCTTGGCGGCCCAGGGAGGAGGGAGGCAGCGCGCGGCGGCTTGACAAGGAGAGGCGGCGCTCGGCGGCCTGGCTAGGAGAGGCGGCGCGAGGCGGCCAGGCGAGGAGGGAGGCGGCGCTCGGTGGCCCGGCTAGGAGAGGCGACGCACGGCGGTCGGGCGAGGAGGGAGGCGTCGCTCGACGGCCGGGCGACGAAGAGGAGCTCCGACCCGGATATGACCATCGAGGACATCGGCAGAGGTGGCCGGGCGAGGAGGGAGGCGACGCGTACGGCTACCGAGCGAGGAGGGGCGGTGCCGTCCGGCTGGGCATCGCGGGCGGAGCGGCCGACGGAGTGTAGCTGTCGCGCTCGCCGGTGACCTCCTCCTCCTCCGGCAACCTCCGCTGCCCGCGGCCTATCGCCGCTCCGCCCGCCCCTCCGCCCCACCGCCGCTCCGTCCGCCGGCATGCTCCTGCCGCCGCTCCTGCGAGGACGAGGAAGAGCGAAGAGGAAGAGAAACGAGAGCCGAGAAGGACATGTGGGGCCCACGTGGGCCCCACCATTCTTTTATTGATTTATGTGTGAGACTGACATGTGGGTCCCATGAAGTTTATTATTTTTCCGGATCAAATTGCCACGTATGGCGCCACGTCAATGCCACATCAAAAGAAGACTAAGTCAAATTTGCCACGTAGGCGCCACGTCAGCCAAAACCACCCTCAAAACCGCCGAGGGGCCTCATCTGCACTGGTTTTGATAGTTGAGAAACCCGTTGTATCTGGTTTTCTGGTTGAAGGACGAAAATCGGATTCATTGACAAAGTTAAGGGACCTCATATGTACTTATTCCGCACCCAGCCTTGGCAGTAAATGGTGGGAAAAAGTACACCGAAGGTCCCTCAACTTGTCATCGGGATACAGAAACATCCTCGAACCATAAAACCAGATATTCGGCGTCCCTTAACTATACAAAACCGGCCATATCAGGTCCTTCGGTGATTTTAACCCGGTTTTAGCCTACGTGGGCGTGGGACCCACGTGGGCCCCACATGTCAGCATGCCACATCAACTTCCCTTTCCTCTCTTCTTTCCCTTCCTCCCCTCTCTCTCTCTCTGCCACTCTTCTATCGCAGGCCAACCGACAGGTAGGGAGCAGACGGCCGGGCGACGAGCGGGGCTGAGCGGCGGCCGGCGGAGGCGGCGTGCGAGCGCGCGGCGGCCGGTGAAGCGGAATGGAGCGGAGGCGCGGAGCGGCGGTGGCGGCAGGCGGCCGAGCGCGCAGCGGCCGACCATGTGACCGTTCGGGAGCATGCCCTTGTACACGGTGCCGAAACCGCCGGCGCCGAGCCGAGCCAAGTAGTTGTTCGTGAATCCGGCCAACTGCTGCGCCGTGAACCGGATGGGCTTCTCGCCGGCGATCTCTTTAAGAAACCTCTCGATGGTGGCGTTGCGTATCTGGGAGTCCGGCACCACCGTGTACATCGCCGCCGGGCCGTCCCCGGCGCGAAGCTCGTGTTGGTGTTGATATTGACGGCCGGGAGGCCATTCTTCTTGACACATCTGTACATGAGGTAAACAATGGCGACTGATCCAGCAATGCTCAACACCGAAAGCACTGCATCACCAGAGATCAAACCAAGCATCATCTCAGTGAAACCAGTTCATCATCTCGAAACAAGAAACTGAACAAAAGAAAGAAAAACAGGTACAAATTGTCGAAATTTCACGCACCGACGACGATGGCCAGAAGGAGTTGAAAGTGCTGGAGGCGTGCGTGCCGACCCGGGCAGAGGTGGCTGGGAGGGAGAAGAGGGGCACGCCCTCGATGCGGCGGCGGAGGAGAAGGAGGACGCCGGCCACCGCGCCGCGGCGGGATCCGGCGGGGACGAGGGGGATGACGACGCCGACGAGGAGGAGAGGATCCCATTGGGAGGAGCGGGCGCGGGGCACGCCGACGCCGACGACCACCATGCCCGCCGCTAGGAGGGCCGCCACCTCCACCGCCTCCGCCTACTGGCCGTCGCTCCCCATCCGCCGGCCGCCGCGTGCGCGGCCGCCTGCCGCCACCGCCGCTTCACGCCTCCGCTTCGCCGGCCGCCGCACGCTCGCACCCCGCCTCCGCCGGCCGCCGCTCAGCCCCGCTCGCCGCCGCGCGTTGCTACTCCCCCACGGCAAAGAGAAGTAAAAAAAAAAAAAGAAGAGAAAAAAGAAAGGGGAAAGTTGACGTGGCACGCTGACACGTGGGTCTCATGCTGACTCAGCTGCCACGTATCAAAACCGGGGTCAAAACCACCAAAGAATCTCAGGTGACCGGTTTTGTATAGTTAAGATACCTCGCATATATGATTTTGCGGTCTGAGGATGTTTTTTATGACAAGTTGAGGGACCTTGGGTATACTTCTCCCTAAATGGTGACATCGATGAGCTTTTTTTTTTTTTTTTTTTTTTTGCGAGGGACATTGATGAGCTTTGACAGTTACTCCCCCCATCAGTTTGATCATCACCTATTATTTGTGTTTTTTTAAAAAAATAATCATCATATGACACAATGGTTCTTTGTTTATTTATACAAGAGTAAATATGTACTGCATATATGTAACTTTATACATGCAACCAACCAAAGATTAATTTCTATTGATTCAACCCATACAACATTTAAAATTAATTTCTATTGATTCAACCCAATGCGAAGTGATTTTTATTAGATAAGAAGCGACGAAGCATATTAATCGATAGTAATGATTAATTTAGAATGATGGAGGTTTTGGTACGGCCTTTGCTTAAGGGGTGATCGAACTAGCACGGAAAGAAAGTAATCCTCTGTATACTTGTAAGTTTATCCCCACTAAATATAGTTATTGCTATTTCTCTTTTCTCTTATTAAGCCACATCATCCGAATTATTTTTAGCCATTGGATGATGGATTTATGGTTCAAATTGTCTTTTTTTTCTTCTCTCATAACACCATACAATCTCAATAATTTATAGACTCAAAATTCATAAGTATCAATTTGTTTTAGTTTTAATAATCATATTGCATCATATTTGTATATATTATATAACTTAATTTCCCGCAGCAACGCAGCGGGGTATTGATCTATTTCTTATTTAAATGTACTCGCTAGGTTAAAAAAATATGAGCATTTCTGTACTTCCTTTTTTTTTACGGGGATGGAGGTGAAATTAAATAAGACATGATTTTTACTGGGATTAAGGAGAGAAGTGATATTAAATAAGTGATGGTTTTCATGGGGATTAAGGAATGGTGAAATTAAATGAGTACTGATTTTCGCAGAATTTAAAGAGAGGTGGAATGAAATAAGAGATGATTAATTGATATATTCTAAAATAAAATTAAAATGCCAGATGGTTATATTTTAGGATAGAGGAAATGAAATATTAGTAAAGTGCTCTTGATAACAAATACAATTATACAACTTTGATGTTAAATATTTAGATTATTTAAAATATAATATTGGTCCCACGTGGAGTATTTACAGATTTTTATACTGCTTTGGTAGGTAAAACTTTCAGAATTGAAAGGATGGAAATTAAACGTCGGTAAAAAAAAGAAGCCCCACATGGAGTATTTACATTTTTTTACTGTTTTCTTCTTTCACCATTGTAATTACAACAACAACTAAAATACACAGTGATGTAGGCCTCACCCTTATTCACAAAGTAGATAGAACATATGGAGTAGGCAAGATACCAAAGTTGGATGGAGAGAGAGAGAGAGTAAAAGATGCGTGTTGACTGTTGAGTATTGAGTGAGTAAAAGAGAGGCCTCCTGCCTTCTGAGTTCTGAGCTTTCTCAATACTTGACACTTACACTTTGGGTGGCTACCGGTTGGTTACAGTTACAGAAGAGGTTTGTATAACACAGTAAAAACCAGTAGATAATACAGTTCCCAAAAAACTTCATTCCTGTGTTTGTTTGGCATCTGAGGTCGCCATTGATCGACTAGCAAGCTCTTGATCTTGTCCATCCATAACCATATTAAAAAAAAAGAAACAAAGGTATGTTCTAGGGTTCTTCGGTTGATATCTAGTTGTTTGATTCTCCTTTTGGTTGGACATGACACTGATCATACGAACCATTTGGTTTCAGTGATTGCATACTAACCTCTGCCTCCACAGGTACAGTCGTACAGAAATGGAAGGTCATCCTGATCCAACATCTGCTGCTACTGCCATGATCCCCGAGGCCTCGATCAGACGCATCAACCTGAGTATCACCAGCAACGAGGAAATTGTAAGCTGTCAAACCATCATCACCTTCACCTGCCAATGGTATTTGGTATCATATTCTTTTACCCATTGCTGTGACTCCTGTGTATTCGGCAGCTGAAGGCGCAGCCGGTGAACGAGCTCGAGAAGCCGATCCCCATCACGCATCAAAGCCAGCTGCTGAACAATCCATACTTGGGCCTGCCTCTGCAAGTCGGCAGCTGTCAGTCGTGTGGCAGCAACGCCATCGAAGAATGCGAGGGTATGCTAGTCAGTCGCAATCTCTTTTGTGCGATCCTGCATTGGACAATAACTTTCAGATTTCCAAACGGGTGCAAATGAAAGCAAGTTTTGTGAAGTTATTCACTGTTTATTTTGCATGGCATGATGTCTGAAAATCTGTTTCTGGAAAAAAAAAAGAAAAGATATTGCAAAGAACAGTTTCAGAGACAGTGCTCACTCTTCACTCTGTTGTGTACCTTTGATGGAAATAAAATTCATTTTTTGATGATTGATTCCAAGGTCACTTCAGATTCATTGAGCTGCCCATGCCCATCTTCCACCCGAGCCATGTCACCGAGCTGAGCCAGATACTCAACTTAATATGCCTGAGATGCCTCAAGATCAAGAACAGAAAGGTACAACTGCAAAAACCATGCTCAGGCATATCATCAGCATATGCGATAAGCCATACTATATTGTCATCGCTAACACATGTTTCTGCACTTAACAACTCAAACAGAAGAGCACTCTTAAGGGAAGCAAATTCACTTCATGTTCACACTGTCAGGTAATTTGCAGCTGATCATCCATTTATGTTTCTTAGGGGTCAATGTTGCTTTTCCCTCAACTGTGAAAAGCCAAGTAATGCAAACAGGCATCATTAGTTCTTGAATCCATCTTATTCCAGGAGCTCCCACCGCTGTGCGTTGCAGAAGTCAAGAAGTCCAATGGTGCCCGTGGCTTGGAGTTGAGAGCACCTATCAAGAAAGAACTGGAAGAGGGATTCTGGAGCTTCCTTGATCAGTTTGGCAGTTGCACGAGGGGTACCTCTCATTGTCGTCCTTTGCTCCCAGAAGAGGTACTCTTGCTCATGTTGCGAAAGCCACCCCTATTGGAACAAAGCAAAGATAAATGCATAAGTTTCAGAACTTACATAGAGTAGCTTTGCATATAGAAATTGTTGCACACATTTATCTTACTATCTGTCCCCCTTCGCATTTTATTCTTCTGTTTGTCAGGTCCAAAACATCATAAAGAAGATCCCTGAAGAAACAAGAAGGTGGCTTTCTGTTAGGGGATATATTCCTCAGGATGGTTTTATACTGAGCTATCTCTGCGTCCCACCAAACTGCCTGAGGGTTTCCAATGTTTTGGATGGAAATACATTCAGCTGTTCAGTAAGTTCATCCTAATCAAACACTATTTGATTGAAGTTTAGAAGTTCTTTTTGCCTTTTTCCCTTCTAGATGTCATTACCACTGACCTAGTGATTTATGTCCCTTCTTTAATCAGGGCACATCGACAAACTTATTAAGGAAAGCACTACGTAAGATACAGCAGATTCGTGGTTCAAGGATTGGTTCCTCAAACATCCAAGTGGATCAAGTTGCAGATGATCTTCAGGTCGATGTTGCCAACTACATCAACCTCGGAGGAACAACAAAGGTACATGATTCATTAGTAAATAAAGTGTAGGTTACCTTCTTCATCATAATTGCATCTTCATAAATTTATCATCATCGTATGTCTCTTGAAGGGTCACGGAGATGACACGTTCACAAGTCAACCAACAGCAATGCAATGGAAGCAAAAAATGAAGACATTGTTCATCAGTAAGAGCTCAAGCTTCTCGTCCCGTGGTGTGATTACTGGTGATCCATACATTGGTCTCAATGTTGTTGGGGTGCCTGAGGAAGTAGCAAAGAGAATGTCAGTAGAAGAAAAAGTCACAGACCACAACATTGCTCAATTGCAAGACATGATGAATAAAGGACTATGTTTGACATATACAGATGCCAATTCCATCACGTACTCATTGGATGCAGGGAAGGACAATCCGAACAAGAAACACACCATACTGAAGGTCGGCGAAATTGTCAACAGAAGGGTTTTCGACGGGGATATTGTCTTCCTCAACAGGCCACCAAGCACTGATAAGCACTCAGTTGAGGCCTTCTATGTCCAAGTCCACAATGATCACACCATAAAGATCAACCCACTCATTTGTGACCCACTTGGAGCAGATTTTGATGGTGACTGTGTCCAAATCTTCTACCCAAGGTCGCTTTCAGCAAGAGCTGAAGCTAAAGAGCTATACACTGTGGATAAGCAGCTGGTGAGCTCCCATAATGGGAAACTGAACTTTCAGTTCAAGAATGATTTCTCACTAGCTCTGAAGATCATGTGTGGTAGGGAGTATTCTGAGAGGGAAGCAAACCAAATTACAAATGCAATGTTCTCATCAGGGATGTACCCCCAGAAGCCACTGATTGGTGGACCTTACTGGACCTTTCCTCAGATTCTAGAGACCACTAAATCTAATGCAATAACACTGGCAGACCATCTTGACAGAGAATCTGTTGGAGCCTTAGCTACTGGTACCACCATCTCATCGATCCTTTCTACAAAGGGTCCAAGGGAGGCCACAGAATTTCTGAATCTTCTGCAGCCCTTACTAATGGAGTCACTGCTTATTGATTGCTTCAGCATAAATTTGGGAGATTTCACTGTCCCAAGTCCAATTCTGGAAGCTATTCAAAATAATCCACTTGAGCTAAATAAGTACAGGGAACCAATTATGGATTTCATAACCCATTCTTCTGCCATAGGACTGTTGGTTGATCCCAAAAGTGATTCCAACATGAACAAAGTAGTGGAGCAGCTTGGTTTCCTGGGGCCTCAACTACAACACAACGGAAGACTATACAGTAGCAGGTTAGTGGAGGATTGCCTGTCTAAGTCTCTGCACAGATGTTGCGGGAGTACCAATTGTTGCAACCCTCTAGAGGAATATGGTACTGTAAGGAGCTCAATTTACCATGGACTAAACCCATATGAGGCTCTACTTCATTCTATATGTGAAAGGGAGAAGATAATGCGTGCATCTAAAGGGCTAGTGGAGCCTGGCAGTCTTTTCAAGAACATGATGTCAAGACTCCGAGATGTCACAGCATGCTATGATGGATCCATAAGAACTTCGTCTGGTAACTTAGTTCTTCAGTTTGGCTCAAGGGATGCATCAAATTGTGTGACACCAGGTGACCCCGTTGGTATCTTGGCAGCCACTGCAGTTGCAAATGCTGCTTACAAGGCAGTGTTGGCTCCTAATCAGAATAATATAATTTCTTGGGACTCGATGAAGGTGAGAAGCTGACCAGATCAATTCACTCCAAGCCTCAGTTCAATTCATATGTAGACTGTAATTTACTAATTTTGACTACTAAATTTTGTTTTACTACTAAATTCATATGTTTTTTTTACTACTAAATGTTACTGTTATAGGAAGTACTGCTTACTAGGGCAAGCACTAAAGCTGATGCCAATCACCGAAAGGTCATTTTGTATCTGAACCAGTGCTCTTGTGAAAATGAATGCATGGAGAGAGCACTCACAATTCGAGCCTGCTTAAGGAGGATCAAATTAGAGGATTGTACCACAGAGATATCCATCAAGTATGTACTATCAGGCTTTCCAATTATTTATGCTTCTGCAATGTAAAGATACAAGTCCTATTGATTCTACTTTACCTGGACTATAAATTAAACTAAATCTACAAAACTTATTTCATGTGATGCAAGCAATTAAACAGCAACTATTGATTTGGCATCCTATTGAACTTTTTGGGGAAAAAGAGCATTTCGTTGAACTTGCCCAGTTCAGTCCAGCATTAGTTTCTTAGATTTCCCTTTTAGTAGTTCTACATTGTCCAAGGCTCAGAATTGTTGGGATAATATTTCAGGTATCAACAGCAAGCAACTCAAGCAGCTCATCATCTTGTTGGCCATATTCACCTTGACAAGGTCTATCATTCAGTAACTCAAATTATATCCATGTCATTTCATAATAATCACTAAGATTATAAGTTTCTCTTGCTCTTACAGAAGCAATTGAATCAGATTGAAACAATTATGGACAGTGTTCTTCACAAATGCCAGGAGACTTTTAGGAATAACATAAAGAAGAAGGGATCGATGCGTGAAATATTGAAGACAGTCACTTTCATTTCAAGGTGCTTCAAACTTCTATTATTTTAGCAATAAAGACAGTATGAATAGAGATTTACTGCTCTTCTGAACTTCAGGTCCAGTAGTCTACTAATTTAAGTCATATGTTCAGTGCTAGACCACTAAGTTCTTTATGGCACAGTTCAGACTCTAGTAAATATATTATCTTCCATTAGGTATTTATGCATTTGGGACTACCATCCATATTTTGAGTAAAAGAATATTTTTAAGGAAGTATGACTATATTTTTGTTGTAAACTAAATCATGTGTTTCTTCTTTGCAGCACAAGTTTGTGCGACCAACATACAGATGATGATAAAAAATTTCAGGTTTCCTGCTTGCAGTTTTTCCTCCCTGGAAGCATCACTAAAAATATATCTGAATCTACTGAACGAGTTATCGATTTCATGACTAATGCCATTTTCCCTATAATTTTAGACACTGTTATAAAAGGTAAAAAAAATGCAAGAGGAACATCCAGACAGTTATGGTGAAAATGTCCTATGCAATTATGCTTACTTACAATCAATTCTGCACCTTCTCTTCACAGGTGATCCTCGAGTTGAGGAAGCCAACCTAGTAAGGATTGAACCAGAATCAACATTTTGGGTCCAGAGCTCTGGTGCAGAACAGAAAGGCGAGGCGGCACTGGAAATCACTGTGGAAGAGGCTGCGGCTGCTGAGAGTGGCAATGCCTGGGGAGTAGCAATGAATGCATGTATCCCTGTGATGGATCTGATTGACACCACCAGGTCTATGCCGTACGATATACAGCAAGTCCGACAGGTGTTTGGCATTTCCTCCGCATTCGAAAAAGTCACACAGGTTCAGTTATTCCCCTTTCTCCTTTTAGCTGAAATTCAGGTAACTTCTGCTGAAACATTGCTCGTGTTGTGCTCCTTTCAGTACCTTTCCAAGTCTGTTGGAATGATTACAAAATCAGTTCTCCAAGAGCACCTGACAACAGTTGCAAGTAGCATGACCTGCACAGGCGATTTGCATGGCTTCAACAACTCTGGCTACAAGGCCACATGTCAATCTCTGAAGGTTCAGGCACCATTTATGGAGGCTACACTATCAGTAAGTCATGCACTCTCATCTCTTTTGAAATCCTCACTTAAATGAGCCAGAACCAAGTCTTGGTCATAATTCAAATATAACAAAACATGTTGCAGAGATCAATACAATGCTTTGAGAAGGCAGCAGCGAAGGCCTACTCCGATCAGCTGGGCAATGTTGTATCAGCCTGCTCTTGGGGCAATAATGCAGAAATTGGAACTGGTTCAGCTTTTGAAATCCTTTGGAATGACGAGAACATGGTACATTTGACAACTTTACTTGTTAACACCACTCATATTTACAGAGACTTTTGAAGATCACTTTAACTTCTTATCTCTTTTCAGTCATCAAGCAAGAGTATCCTTGGTGGGTATGGTCTGTATGACTTCTTGGAAGCAGTAGAAACAACAGGAGCAACTAAAGATAAGGCAATTGTTCCTCATAACTACTGCTTATATGATGTTGACTGCATTCCAGAGGATAAAGTATGTTTAGAAGAAAACAATCAGATCACCTGGACAGACAAACCAAAAGCTGAAT
The DNA here is from genome assembly GCF_034140825.1 of Oryza sativa Japonica Group. NCBI lineage: Eukaryota > Viridiplantae > Streptophyta > Magnoliopsida > Poales > Poaceae > Oryza > Oryza sativa. Next base: position 43,203,391 of record NC_089035.1, on the reverse strand, counting down.
TCCTGATGGAATCTGAGGGTAGGAGGGCAGGGATGCACAGCACTGGCCAAAAACATCCGAGGAAGCCAAATTGGCATGAAGGAAACACCAAGAGTTCCCCAAATTCTACTGCAGTAGAATTTACTGGTCAGGTGTTCCAGAGAAGGCAACTGAAGACCAAGAGTAACTGGAACTCAGATGCAACACAGCAAGATGATAAACCAAGTTGGTATAGTTCAAATAGCGCGGGCACACAGAACTTCACCATTGCAGGATCATCCCGACCAGGTGAATGGAACAGGAAGAATAATAATCGCGGTCAAGGTGGTGGTAGAGAAGTGTGGAAATCAGAGGGACCACACCGTGGAGGCAGTAGCAGTAATAGGAATCAAGGTGGTGGTAGAGCAGTGTGGAAATCAGAGGCATCACACCGAGGCAGTGGCAATAATAGGAATCGAGGTGGTGGTAGAGCAGTGTGGAAATCAGAGGCATCACGCCGTGGAGGCAGTATGAGGCAGGTAGCGAGTTGTGCTTTTACACCAGTGGAGCAGCAGATATTTGAACAAATCGAACCAATCACAAAGAATGTAAAGAGGATCATCCGTGAATCGAGGTATTTTTCTGGTCCAATAAACTTGAAAAGGCACAAGTACTAGGATTCTTCATTTTTCGACCACTAGTACGTTGATAGCTAGATGATAAGATGGAAGTTAAGTGTATGTTCAAACACCGCCCAGGTGGTTCCTTCTGTTGTATCCCTTACAGTCCATCTCTCTCAATACTTTTGCAGGGACGGTATTAAACTTCCTCCAGATGATGAGAAGTTTATTGTCACAAATGTTCTCATGTACCACCCAGAGAGGAAGAAGAAGATAGCTGGCAACGGCAACTACATAACAGTAAGCAACTTGCCTTCTTGAATCTTTCTGCGTCAGATGAACCAAAAAATGGAAAACCATGAGGACTCATTTGCTGCTTATAGGTCGATAGGCATCAGGTATTCCATGGAAGTAGGTGCTTATATGTCATGTCCTCAGATGGATCCAGAAAAGATTTCTCCTACAAGAAGTGCCTGGAGAACTACATCAGAGCTCAGTACCCAGATGCTGCAGATTCATTCTGCAGAAAGTACTTCAAATGATGAACCATAGCACGTTAAATTTCTGTTGCACTCTTGTATCTGGTGCCCACAAACTTATCTACTCTACCTCAGTATGATCAAACATGTTCTGTAACTGTGAACTTGTATTTGGTGCCCACAAACTTATCTACTCTACCTCAGTATGATCAAACATGTTCTGTAACTGTGAACTTGTATTTGGTGCCCACAAACTTATCTACTCTACCTCAGTATGATCAAACATGTTCAGTAACTGTGAACTCATTACTGAACATCAGAAAAACACTAAATGCCTAGACACTTCAATGTTTTTATTGCATTGTGACTGATACTATATTGTTGAATTACTCTAAAGAGGCAAACGTACCCTTTAAGTTAACAGCAACCACTAAAATAAGATGCCTAGTCGCCTAGACCTCGCACTCAAACATTAGCAGTTATATAGAGTTTCATGTTGAATCGTATCACTATGATTTCTTTTTCTTTTTGAGACAAAGCATATCAGTATATCACTATGAATTTGAAGCTGATGAAACATCTAGTAGTGGTAGAATCATAAAACATCCATTAAATGGAAATTTTCAAACTACCACTGATTCTTCTAAGAGCTAGTGAATCAAATAGGTTGCATGATATTCTACTAATGCGGTGCAAAACAGAAAATGAGTAGCAATGGAGAGTTACACTGCTGTACATGAGTAAAGGTTTGTGTGGTCGTGGTGCTTAAAATGCGAAAAAAAAAACTTCCATTTTCTCAAGCTTCAGTTGCAACCACGCGCACAAACACAAAAGAAAAGGTGATGCATGAAAAGTTACTTTAAAACATTACCTGGAACCTATGCCCAACAAAGCTGGCTATTGAACAAAACCGATGATACATTAACAATGGCCTGATTTTATTGCTTGTGCACTTCAACTCTACAATGAACTTTCAAGGATGCTTAAGTTTCAAACAATTTAAGCAGGTGCATTATCTGCATCATAGCATAGCTAGGTAGGTACAGTAAAACTCCTGAGACAGTCATGGCATCATTGGGAGCAAAATCAACAGCCAACTTTCCTGAAAGAGCACTCACAAACTCAAGCAGCGCCTACTCCAGCCTTCATCTCCGCTGCAGCCTTCCTCTCGCAGTCTTCAATGTACCATTTGAGAATCGCAAGCCTCGCCGTCTCGAAGGCGCAGTATCCCAGCGCGGCGAAGCAAGCGCTGTGCAGCACCCTCGGACCAATCCCCCGGGACAAGCCCATCAGCCCCTCCTCGGCGACGACCTCCCGCATTGTCCCAACCACGGTGCGGCTCCCCTCGGTGCCCACCCTGGTCATGAGGCGCGTCTTGACGACGTCGAGCGGGGTGGTGAGCGCCGCCGATATGGCCCCCGCGAGAGCGCCGCACAGCACACTCTCTCCCGGCGTGAGGCTCTCCTTGTTGCGTTGCTTGAGGGTGAATGCCTTGAGGTACTCGAAGGAGGAGTAGCTGAGGACCCCCGCGGGGAGGTTGCGGAGGAGGGTGGCGGCGTAGCCGGCGTAGAGGCCGAAGAATCCGTCGGTCTGGAGGATCTGAAGGAGCACCTGCCATGAGCGGCCCTTGGCGGCGCCGGATTGGAGGCGCTGGGTGATGAGCTCCTTGGGGACCATGATGGCGGAGGAGGAGACGTTGCCGCTGGCGCCGGCGAGCGGCGGCACGAGGAAGGGTGGGAGGTGGGGGCGGAGCAGCGACTTGGCGAGCTCGCACGTGCCGAAGTAGACGGCGGAGGAGGACGCGGAGCCGAGGATGACGGCGGAGAGGCCGCGGTAGAGCCCCAGGGGCCCGTCGGTTCGGAGGATGTCGAGGAACACCTGCCACGACCCCCCCGCGGCGGCGCCGGCCTGGATGCGGGTCTTGACGGCGTCGATGGGGAGCAGAGCGGCGTAGGTGAAGGCCCCCGCCGCGGCGCCCGCGCACGCCCCGATGGCCGCGCGGGCGAGCGGGGTGGGAGGCGCCGTGGCGGCGACGGCAGCCGACGCAGGCGCGGGCGCGGGGATGGAGAGAGATGAGGAGGAGAAGACGGGGCCAGGCGACGACGAGGAGGAGGGAGGCGGCGGGTGCTGGAGGAGGAGCGAGGTGAGGTCGGAGAAGAGGGAGGGGAAGTCGAGGTGCGGCTGCGATTGGGAGCGGGCGGCCATGGCGACGGAGAGCGACTCCCTCGAGCTCGGCGGCGGCATGGTCACCTCCACCTTCACCTTCACCTTCACCTACTCCGCTGCGCCTGCGTGGAGAGAAGGGTTGGGTTGGGTTGGGTTGGGGTGGGGTGGAGGAGACGAAGCCTACTCCATTTCTGGGATGTCAGTTATGGATGGGGCCCACTTTTGTTGTGGGCCCTGGGCCGTATGGCTAGTTCGTGATTCTTGTTGGAATTCTTTCCTCCAACTTTGCTCTGCTTTCGAATGGAGGAAATTTAGTTGAATTATATAGAAAATTGAACCAAATTCTATAGGGGTTCTCCAAAATTCATACTCCTTCCGTCCTAATATAAGTGATGACCGGATGTGACATTTCATAGAGGAAGTACGTGAATTTTGTAAGATACTGTGGGGTTTTCTGAAGAAGGCAGTGCAATTCCCGCGGGATTTGAGAGTTTTTCTCTGGCTCCTCTAAAAAATAATTTGAAGTGTCTAGTAGTTGCAGTTTTAGAGCAGTTTCATTCCCAGAAATTCTACCAAGGCTTCACTCCATATCATCAGCATCATGTACATAGACAGTTGCAGTTTTAGAGCAGTTTTATTTCCAGAAATTCTACCAAGGCTTCACTTCGTATCATCGGCATCATGTACATAGAAAGGATGGAAAATGGTTGCAGAAAATTTCTCTGAATCTTTACACCTGCACTGCATTCGCCATTCAGCAATTAATTCATCATCACACAAAAAGGGAAAAGAAAGGGCTAGTCCTCCCTAATAGTTTCACAGCCCTCCCTAAATTTGTTTGACAGCTCTATGTACATGAGTGACATTGGGGCAGAGAACCACAATCCCCCCTTGGACGATCATGGATGAAAAATAAGAATAATTATCCACACTACAGGGCCAAAAAAGAATTTTTCTCTTCAAGGCCTTGCAAAAGATAGTTGCAAGGCCTCTTTAACTATGGCTTTGGAGCCTCACTTCATGTTCTTCCTCCAGCCAGTCCAGCAGCATGCCATCCTCATGTCATCGAGCTGACCGGGTTGATGCTGCTGACGAGACTCTTTCGGAACTTCTTACGTTGTACCTCTCATATACCTTCTCCCGGTTCTCGTTCCACCAGTTCTCTGCTTGATGCTCCCCGAACCGCCTGCGACTGCAAGGATAAGAGAAGTGAGTTGAATTGGGCATTGCGTATGAAATGTTGTATGATCCCAGCACAAACACTGCACCATTCATAGTGCACGTTAGAGCCTAGAGGGGCACTTGCTGTGTTAAAAGACACCAAGAGGCAGCTTACTTTGCATTGCAACTATAGTATGACTGTTGATTAAATAGTTGAATTAAGGAATAACACACCATTCTGTTTTATACTGTGGAGCATATCCCGAAACATAAACCAACTGTCAGGTTCACAGTGATTTGCGAAAGCATTTTTTTTATTTTAGTCAAGAAATACCATATCTTACTAAGGGGCAAACAAAAACTAACCACCATGACAGGATTTAAGAAAGAGGATAGAGATCCTGATTTACCTGAAGCGCACCCGCTTCAGATCCCGAGTCCCATCGCGTAATGTTGTCAGTGTAATGTATACCCCTGGTTCATACTGTTCAATCCATTCAGCCTGAACTTGGTTGCTGGACAGAGATACTGTCCCTCGAGGTTTGTAACCATCTTCACCATTTTGAAGGGACCTAGCATCCCTGTTATTGCTATCATCCGATTTACCGCTTGCACTGAACAACTCATCACTACTGATCCGTGCCCTTCGATTTGAAAGTTCAGTGTCATGAGGGCTTGAAACCCGATGGCTGTGAGTGCTCACTTCACTATGTTCACTAATACTACCCAGTGATTTATGTTGACTTGAGATTCCATTTGCATGCAAGGATCTTCCAGTGTTCAGGCTAGGCGTGTTTAAAGCACTGATAGACTCATTTTGTAGCTGGTGGATGCCATTCGTGCTCGAGTAGATAGCAGCATGCAACTCTGTGCCATTTGGAAAATGCATTTGTTTTGATTCATTCCCATCATAGGCTCCCTGATCTGGAGGCAGTCTTTCAGCCATATCCTTGAGCTGCACAAGCCGAAGCAAAAGGCAGACAATAGCCATCAGGGAAAAGGATAGCCATAACAAAACTAAAGTAAGTGATACTTAACTGAAGAAAACTCAAATGAATAATTTGAGAGGTTAGGTGCCAAATACAGAAGTTTCTTTCAGATTAAAGTTTTTTTAAAAAAGATAAAATGAATATTTAGGTATTGTACATTTTGATTTTGACATTGCATGTAATTCATAACATTAAGAAATTTCTACTCTTGCAAAATGGAAGTGAAGTGAAACTGAAACATATCCCTTTTGTTTCTGGTAGAATGATTATACATTTAAAATGTCCACCACAATAACATGCATGAACACAGCTTGGCATTCTTAACCACAATATATCACAGGCCAGGAATACTACAGGTGTCCAACAGTTAATTAGTTAAGTATCGGTTCATGGCTTTTATGAATAAAGGAGGACAATAAGCTAATAGGCCTTACCTGTGCTGTTAGCGATTTTATGACTTCCTTTGCAGCTTTGGACTTTGAAGATTCTTCTGCAACCAGTGTCATGGCCTCTTGTACTTTCTTGGCTGATTTCTGCAACTCAAGTTCTTGAACCTCACATCGGTGCCTCAGGTTATCAACCTAAATATGTGCAGCATTAAATTCTTTAGTCGCATAATAAAGAGGATACCAAAGTTGGACTTGTGCATAAATAAATAAAGAGATACCTGTGCACGGAGTCTTTCAACTTCCTGATTTAACATCTCATTTGTTTTCGCAAGATTATCAGCAGCACCTTTTCCAATAGAAAGGCCATGAGTTGTTGGAACTGGTGTGGTAGAACGGGGCGGACTAGGCTTGCGAGAGAAAGGGGAAACAGCCCTAGAAGTATTTACCGATCGAACTGCCGTTGTGCGCACTGCTCTTGGAACTGGCCTGTTCAGATCAAGCCCACCAGATAGAGCAATATCTCTAAGCTGAAGAAGCGAATTCATTTGAGGTGTACGAAGAAACGACAGTGCATCTGTTTTTTTCCCTTGTTTTGCTGCCTTGCTATCCAAACTTCTGATCATATCCAGATTACTAGGTATAATTGCTTTTGTCAATCTACCATCAGAGTTGCTTTCGCGAAGTACATTCTCTTTCTTTTTACTAATTGCACTAGAGTCTACAGCATTGTTCAATTTCAAGAAACAGGAATCACAAACACGGTAAGGTTTTGCAGGATTGGGAGCCAAAGCTGCCCTGACAGCCTTCCTCGAGGTGCACGCATTACAATGGACAAGTCCACAATTATGGCAATTATGCCTCTTTCGGGTGAACCCAAATGGTTGTCGACATGAAGCACACTGTGACTGCTCGGCTCCAGAGACCCACTTATGCTGGCATATAGCAGCAGTGAAGTTTGCTCCACAGGCTATGTGCCTAACAGACCTATCTCTCAATGCCTCAACCAGTGTAGGTATTTTTCTGTCCTCTATATCTCCATGACCTAGTCTTCCATTGGCTCCTTTTCCCCATGTAAAAACCTCGCTCTTAATTGTCAAAACTGCAACATGGTAGGAACCACAGGCAACTTGCACAACATTTTCACCCACAATCTCTTCAACTAAACATGGAATCTTACCATCTGAACGAGGATTGCCAAGCTGACCATAAACAGTATTACCCATGCTCAAAACTTTCCCAGATGTTGTCAGACCCACAGTTAAACTATGGCCACATGCTATCCTGTGAAAATCATAATCAATAAGTGAAGCCACACATGTAGGCTTGAGTCGTGGTTCTTTGTCACCATGACCAAGTCGATGCTTATCACCATCTCCCCATGTGAAGAGCTTTCCAGAAGATATACTTGAACTTGACTGAGTCACTATAACTTCTACAATGGCAGCAGTGTGCCATACACCACATGCAACAGAAATCGTTTTCAACCCCGATAAAGACTCGACCTCCTTTGGGCATGAAATGCTTTCTCGGTTTCCATGGCCTAAAACTCCAAATGTGCCATCACCAAAGGTAAATAGCTGGCCCATTGTTGTAATCAAAGCTGTATGCCATGTTCCACAAGATACATAAGCAACTGCAAGACCTTCCAATGCTCCTGCAATTCTTTTTGGAATCCAGTGGCTTACATCTTTACCATGGCCTAGAAGTCCAACATTATGTGTTCCGTCTCCCCAAGTATACAGTTCCCCAGCTGTTGTCACAGCACAAGTATGGAACTCCCCACAAGCAACAATATCCACATTGCAAACTGCTAATGACTCAATTAGACGAGGATGAATAGAATCTTCTCGTGATCCATGGCCAAGGCGTCCACCAGATTCTTCACCCCATGTAAAGACTTCTCCATTTTTTGTGACCAAAGCAGAATGTTTAACTCCACAATCCACATGATACGCATCAAGGACTAAATTAGATTCCAAAGGCTTAGGTCGCAGGACATCGGTCCTAACAGTTGACCTAACTACAGTATCAGAACCAGTTCTTACAGAGTTATCACAGATAACTTCACCCCATACATACACATCACCTGAAGAATCACAGTCATCTTGTGCAGAACCGTGACTTGATGTACTAGGGGCACTAGATGTGCTTACTCTGATAACATCAGAAGAAGCCCCTTTAGTGTGCATATTTATCACATCTGATCTCCAAGAACTGCTATTGAAGGAATAACAAGGCTGATTTAATATTGAAAAATCTGCATATGTTTAACAGCAACTCAGTAAAACTCATTATGCATCATCAAATTGATACAGTAGTTTTAACGAAACAAAATTACAGATAAGAACAAGTGAATAAAATACATGGATGCGGTTACGGGAACAAAGTATCAGCATCCTATGAACCTGAATGGCAGCAATAATGGAGGTTATGGGGAAAGCACACTTCTGTTACTGGAGAGCAAGATTTAAAATGACTATGGCCAGGTATAGTTAGATCCCATTATAGTACAGCAATTACAAAAGTTGTTTGTGAACTAATTTGTCCATCTTATAATATGAACCAGTTTGAGGTCCGCGCTCTAAAACTGTACACACTAGTTATCAGAAGCAACATAGAATGGTTCTGTTGAAATGCATAAATTCACATTATACCTTCATCATAAAGAGGATCAGGCTGCTGAGTAGCACAGCAGCTCCTCCTACGCTTATATTGACCACAAACTACTACAGCACTACATGATACAAGTTAATCCTGATCCTCTCTATCGCTTATAAATCCTTCCTACATGCTTGGAAAAGTTGCTAGCTAAAGCTCGAAAAAAAGGAAAATCCATAAACATACCATTTTTAACATAGCAATAATAACCAAGAACACATCGTGAAAATTACCAGGTGTACACATAAATAGCAATTTTATCCCGAGAATCCAGCACATCCTAAGTGGAATCAACATAATAGCAATATGCATAAATCCCTCTGCCCTGACCATTCCACATACCTTGCATCTAGAATTCACCTACGCTCATTCATCCACAAGCTCGCTAGTAATAGCAACCCCAAGTCCAAGCAAAAAAAACAAGAAAGCATCCATAGTTTTTTCTCATTCCACTACCACTACCACAGAGCAAATCTTAGACAGCAAAGCCCTCACAAAATTCGCCCTAACCTAATCAAGCAATCAGAACAGAAGCCACAAGCTAAGCCCCCCAAACCTCGCATCCTCAACTAAAACCACACGGCACAAACCACTGAGAGGAGCCTCCTTTTCTAGCCATTTTCCGCACCGAACATAGCAGGAAGAGTAGAACAGATTGGATTTCGCCGTACCAGAGGAGGCAGGAGTCACGGGGGGGCGAGCTCGCCGGGGATCGATCCCTACTAAGCCCGCGGCGCAGCCTCTGCTCCGAGTCCTAGATCCGGCCGAACCGAACAGGAAGGAGAGGGGAGCAGAAGAGGCCAGACAAAGCCGGCGGCCGCGGCCGTACGCTGGGGTTGGGAAAGCTGTGCGCTAAGCTCCCCGATTCCAACTCTTGATTCCTCTTTGCCCCCTCTCTCTTGGAGCTCGTCGTGCGCGGTGGAGTCGTCGGAGACGGCGACGCAGAACGGAGAGGAGAGCCTGGTCTTGCACAAGGCCTTAGCTTCTCGCCTTGCCTAAGCGCGCAGCCGCCGGAGAGGCTCGCTTGCTGGCCCGCGAAGCTCTGCTCCGCCAGGCGCTGGACCTGGACGCTCCGCCGCCGAGTAGATCCGGCCGCCGACGAGGTCGTCGGGCGAGCGGCGGATGAGTTGGGGGGGAGAAGCGGCGCGGCGCGGCGCGGCGGCGACACCAGAGGAGCGGGAGCCCCGGCGACGGATGGAAGAAATGGAAGGAAATGAGAGAGAGGGGGTGATTTTATATAACTAACTTGTTTTCAGGGTGTTTAGTGTAAAAACTTTGGATCTACATGTAAACTGTGGGAATTTTTTTTTTCCTTTCTTACTATTCCGTGTAAAGTGTATAAACCGTATTTTCTTTCCTCTTGTAAAAATTTGTACTAATTCTCTCTTTAAATATTTTTCTACTTTTTTTATAACTAGTGTACTTTTTTTTCTTTTGTCATTGCCGCCTAGTCAACAGTCGTTGACTGCTATACCCTTACAGATATTTTAAAATATAACGAGCTTAAAAACTCTTAAAATGCCATAAGATGACAATAAAACTAACAGTTGAAAGATATTGAATTTACATAATATATTAATAGTTTAATTAAATTCTGCAAACCATTAAACCTATTTAAAACCACGCCTCAAACAATATATATTGGCGTCTACAATATAGTTGTCATGCGATTGACTTGCATCTTACTGCATTTTTTCTAAAAGTATCTTACATATGAATTGTTGATAGCTACTATATATACTTTGAAATCACCGGAAGCTATTGCGATACATATAAAAATATTGTGTGTTTAATTAATTGTTATCTTTCAAGAATATGTGTCCTAAATTTTATCAAATGTGAATGCTATTTATAATGCATTCCATGTGAAAACAGTAAAACATGACTTTCGGAAGCTAATGGCTTGGAATGTCAAATATGGCATGGTAAATCTTTACTAACTCTATTATCTTGTACTCCACGTATGCTAAAGTAAATTAGGGCGGTTATGATCTACTCCCTCCGTCCCAAAATAAGTATAGCCATAGTTTTCTGCGTCTAAATTTGACCATTCGTCTTATTTAAAAAATTTTAAAAAAAAATTAAAAACACAAGTCACGAGTAAAGTACTATTAAAGCTTTATCATCTTATAACAATAAAAATACTAATTATAAAAAAAAATTAAATAAGACGAACGATTAAAGTTGGACGCGGAAACTCATGGCTGCACTTATTTTGGGACAGAGGTAGTAAACAAAAATAAAAATAAAAATATAGCGTCTCTGCTAAGTGTCAATTCCTCTACCTCAAAGCTTTTGGTTCCCAACAACTGATGTAGCTTTCTTGGTGGGTCTTGTTGTCTACTCATTTCATGCTTGATACCATCTGGAGACAGTATTTATACCCCAATTATTCTTACAATAAACACAATTTAGAATCTTTTTAATGGTGTATAGTACTCCCTTCGTTTCACAATGTAAGTCATTCTAGCATTTTCCACATTCATATTGATACTAATGAATATATATATATATATATATATATATATATATATATATATATATATATATATATATATATATATATATATATATATATATATATATATATATATATATATATATATATATATATATATATATATATATATATATATATATATATAATGACTAGCATTTTCCACATTCATATTGATGCTAATGAATATATATATATATATATATATATATATATATATTATATATATATATATATATATATATATATATATATATATATATATATATATATATATATATATATATATATATATATATATATATATATATATATATATATATATATATATATATATATATATATATATAAATATAAATAAAATATGTCTAGATTCATTAGCATCAAATATGAATGTGGGAAATGCTAGAATGACTTACATCGTGAAACGGAGGAAGCAGTAATAACATCAACGTAACGAAAACACCATTCTAGAAAAGCAATTAATAAATGTCCTAATGACACTGACTTGATTAATTAGCACAACCTACCGAAGGTTTGGACTTTGGACCAGGCCAGAGGATGAGTTTTACTATTCATTTTTTTCTGTCTTTGACTGGATCATGGACCCTGGTGACATGGCTTTGATCCGGTGGGGCCCACTTGTCGGGGCATGAAGCATGATAACATGGCCATGTATGTCCTCCTTCACAAGGATCCGGATCATGTCTTTCCAAGGAGAAAAAGGCACGGCTTGCACATGACCTACCTAGCCAACTAGGGGCTAGCTAGGGCCATCTTAAAAAATCGATATCCTTCCGAACAAACTTTTAAGATACCCTCTTAGTCGCATAAAAAAAATCAGTTTTATTATATAAAAAAGTCATATCTTATTCTAAGTTAGTTTTTTATGGGACGGAGGAAGTATATATTTAGGATATGTCAATTGTGTTTTGAAAGGTTTAGCACAAACAAAGTCATTAAGGAAGAAATGGGACACTGACCTATTCAGTTCAAATATCCTTTTTTTTTTTTCAGGAATTCAGTTTATTGTAATTGCTTCTAGATAAACTGTGACAGCTTATGTTCACTGCTTTCTACTAGTTTCTACAAGCTATTTTCCCTAACATGTCAAGATCCATGTGGTGTATGGTGTAGTACATAAGCGTAAACCACATGTTGTTTGTATCAACCAACCAGTTCTATTCAGTACTACTACCTAAACAAAACTTTTGCTTTTTTATCGTTTGTTCAGATAGATGAGCTAAACAAATTTAATCGTGTGGTGTTGCTTTTGAGGAGATCAAGATAATGCAGGCACTAAGCTTAATTATACAGCTTGATAGAATCGAGTGTTTGTGCTAGCTACCTGTTATGGAGGAAGACAAGAGCAGAGAGCAAAAAGGTGTCTTTTAGATGATGATACTTTTCTTCGGATGAAGTAATCAAACTGTGATGTGTTGCACACTTGTCTCCCATTAACGAGCAGCAGATCGTTAGTGAGGATAAAATTTTAGATTCTACTGTCTTGTTTATATGGGTATTAGTGTGCACGCTTAGTGTTGTCATTTCAACAAATCCCTACACAAATCTTGATTTGAGCTTTAGTTTGGTTCCAGTGTGGGATGTTCTTACCGTGCACGGTTGTTATTGGCACATTATATATGTACCAAGTAATTAACTATCTCTCATTTCACAAACTATAATAAAAATCAAAAGTGTTGGTTTCGATTCTGGGCCCTATTGAAGGAAACAAGGATACAAGATTTTCGTCACCATGGATGAATGTTTAGTAATAAGGATTAATTTCTGATTGTATAATCTCCATCTACATGGTGTCGCTTTATTTAGTTTCCTTGGCAATTTTCTATTTTCAACCACAGTAATGTGAGTTGCAGTTGTAGTTTCTATGAAGCTAAGGCTGAATTAATTTCCATTATCTAAAATAAAATCTAAGGTTTCAATAGAAGTTGGAAAGATGAAACCGCAATTAGCAGTTTTAAATTGGATTGATTAACAAATAAGACAGTGGCATGGAGTACAGTGTTCTTCACATGGTGGGATAGTATCATAGTAGCAGCAGCAGTGGTAGACAGCAGCATAATAAAATCATAGCAGACCAAGTAGGTTAGGTAGTTGACCTATGCCTAAATAGGTGACGACTGGTAAGATTTGCATAAACAAGCTTGTCGTTTTTAGTAGCTTATTGCATCTAGAGAAAGAACACTGTTGTGTTTTGGGGTGCTAAACAAATTGTCAACTTGCTAAAAACTAATTAATGAAGCATACATTATATGATGATGGCTGTGTTGGTATTGCCGTTGCATCTTCTGAAGGTAAAGTACACATGACATTTGCTTCATCTAAGTTTTCTGTCAGGTTCATGCAAATAACTGGTACTTGAAGTTTACATTTTGGTCAGAGTCTGAACAAAGCAGCAAGCTTTGAGTGTTTATTCAGACAGATTATTAAACCATATATCTGTATATTTTTCTCTTTCTTTTTCTCTAACTAACCTTGAGCTAGTAGTATCATTATTTGGTTGTTGAACAACAAGACCAAAAGCTTCACACGCTTGTACGAAATCCGAATTTTGGGGTCACATGTGCTTAGAATTAGATGGTCCATGTACTTAAGGGCCATGGCCTCTAATCTGTAGGTAATTAAGGGCACAGCTTGATGAGACCCATGTGCTTCCGTAACCATGAAATGCCAACTGAAAAAGCTAAGCATTTCATGTCGTCTGCTATGTAGTAGTCCCTCTGTCTAAGTACAACCATAAGTTTTCGCGTTCAATTTTAATCGTCCGTCTTATTTGAAATTTTTTTATAATTAATATTTTTGTTGTTATGAGATGATAAAACATGAATAGTATTTTACCCGAGACTTATGTTTTTAAATTTTTTTTAATTTTTTTTAAAATAAGACGGACGGTCAAGGTTGGACACGGATAACTATAGCTACACTTAAAATGGGACGGAGGGAGGACTATATCAATATAAGATCTTTCCAAATTGCTCCCCTTTTTTTTTTGCCCCTCTAACAGATCAAGCTATTAGCTACAAGTTGGGCAAAATTCCAAGCATGCAAGACAATTATTTTCTTGTCCATGGATGCAGACATGAACATGCCAAAGAGGCAATGATAATGATAAGAGATGTAATGGCTTATGCTAGTGGTGTGTTGTTAGTTGAGCTAACTGTACAACACAAGGACACATAATTAAGCACAAAATGAGTCAATGATATTTGATAATGTTGAGCCCCAAATTGGGAGAGAAAAATTAAATGCAGTTGGGCCTATCATGGGCCAGAATGTGGACTGTGTGAGGCTATGCATAAAACTGGGCCAGGTCTAATTAAAGGATTTTGCATGAATGGCTAGGGCTAGCTGTTGTGAATTTCTGAATATACTAGATAAAACTCCCCGTATTGCAGCGAGAGATAATGTTTAATTTATAAGTTTTGACTTGCTAAAAAATAAATAATAATGAAATATTGAACCATATTTTAACATTTAAGTATGCACTATTTAGGTTCTAGTGTGGTACACGACTTTTTTTTTTTTACTATTTGACACTAACCGGAGAGAAAAGATGCATAGTTGTGTCAAGTAAAAAAACAAACAAATTGAATATTAAAATAGTATGATAACATTCGCCTTTCTTTCCATATCTTGTGAATACAGCTGAACATAAATAATCAAGGAAAATAGGAAAATGGATATGTCTGAGTATGAAACTCCTCTAACGGGGAAGTGAGCACTCCTCCTTAGAGATTCGGTCAGGAGGCGAGTTTCGAGCTCAGGTCGCGATTTACATGGGAGATGGACATAAGATATTATATATATAGGTAAATTTTGATACTACTTTTTTTTATAAGGTAAAGTTAGCTAGCTCATATTTGGTTTGATAACAATTTAAATTTAGTAGCATGATAAAGAAGTTTCTAAAATGTAGCTAAATTGAGCATGGTCAGTGGTCACTATCAATTGTTTTGGCTTCAATCTAAACTTGCACATTTACCAAAATTTTGATAAGGCATCTTTCGGCTTTAATGCAAAACGACTCGAAGGGACGAGGCAAACAGAACTCTAACTGATGGGCTTATAGGTGTGATCTAAATTGGGCATAAGGTCCCCATCGGTTGCTCACGGCTTATTAATGATTAAAAATTGATCCGTGAATAAAACTTTTGTATATATGTACTTAGCGACTTACTCCCTCCGTTCCACAATATAAAGGCTTTTGGGCGAATGTGACACATCCTAGTAATTTGAATCTAGATAGGCTCATGTCCAGATTCGTAGCACTAGGATGTGTCTCATCCACCCAAAAGCTCTTATATTTTGAGGCAGAAGGAGTAAAAGCTAAAGTTGAAAAAAAACTATGTTAAAAAAACATCAAAATCAATTTTAAAATTAAGTTTTAAAATTTAAATTTTGGCTTTAGCTTATGAGCCTCTAGGCAAACGATGTGCCCTAAATGTTGGCCCATACATGCTACGTGCAGATACTGTACATGTTAGCCAATCCTGCATCCTAACCTTGCAATGAAGATCCAACGGTCCAAACAAATGGGGTGATGTAGAAGCACCATATGTCAGGAAAATAGCAATACCTAAACTAGGTAGGGATCAATTATATAGGTAGGGATCAACTGTATATGTTTATAGAATTTGCTTTGCTTTAACAAAAGAAGACCAATCATCTCTTGCTTTAATTTCAATAATCAACATCAGCCATTAGTTGCTACGAAAGCAACATATGGACATTGGCTAAACCAGTTTTTGAGTGAATTGTCATTGCCATTGTTCAATCAAATTGTCGTTATTGTCCTTGATAAAAGTGGAGAAAAAATCATAAATATCCGAGCTACGCAGGTGAGACAATTTAATATTAGATTGACTAAAGATTGGAGGGCTTATGAAGGAGTTGACGATAAAGATCCATATACGTTAGGTAGCAAAATTGTTTATGCATGAGAAACTTTCATTTGACTTTGAATACTCCCTCCGTTTCCGTTTTTAAATATTTGACACGGTTGACTTTTTAAAATATGTCTGACAGTTCATCTTATTTAAAAACTTTAAGTAATTATTAGTTCTTTTCCTATCATTTGATTCATTGTTATATATACTTTTTTATATATATACATATAGTTTTACATATTTCACAAAAGTTTTTAATAAGACGAACGATCAAACATATGCTAAAAAGTCAACAGTGTTAAATATTTAGAAACGGAGGGAGTAATATCTAGGAAAATAAAAAAAGAGGAGCAAAGACATTTGGCTGATAATTGTGAGTTGCATGCATGCACTGCTGCTAGCGTTAGAAAATCAGGGCCTCATCGTTTAACCTATAAAGAATAAGTAGTAGGCAAAATTTAAATTTTAAAACTTAATTTTCGAATTCATTTAGAGTATTTTTCATTTTTTTCAGCCTATTATTTTCAGCATTACCTTTTAAATCGCTACGGATATATATAGAAAAATCGTTAAAAGTTATTTTTTATCGCTAATAAGTGTTACGACTTCTCAATTAAAAAAATCGTTACAGCTTAATCAGCTCGTGTCTAACACTCTAACCAATGATGCCATTTTCTGATACTATATTTGCATGTTAGGTTTGCCGCTATTTTTTTTCTGGTTACGACATGACCTAGGGTTGTAATCTTGTAATTTTTCTCCTGCTCTATTAATAGAATTTTGCACCGTCTTATACAAGTTGAATTCCATTACTCAAAGAAATGGCACCTGCTGTTGAAGTTACCTCTGTTTCAGATTATAAGACGTTTTGACTTTTGTCAAAGTCAAACTGCTTTAAGTTTGATTATGTTTGTAGAAAAAAATAATAACTTTTTCAACAAAAAAATATTATGAAAATATATTCAACTATTGATTTAATGAAACTAATTTGGTATTATAAACATTACTATATTTATCTATAAACTTAGTCAAACTTAAAGTAGTTTGACTTTAACCAAAATCAAAAGGTGTTATAACCAGGAAAACAGAGAGTACTACACAAGTCAAGGCGGGCAGGTCGCCATCTACCTCGCGTGTCAATATGAAATTGACCAGTCGAGCCATTTAGCAGAACAACTGAATAATTTAAGAGCTTGGAAAGCTCAACTAAAGTAGTGTATTTCATAGATCACCTTGGACCTACAAAAATCAACATTGGCAGGTCAAAACAACACACAAATCTTGGACTAAGAATAGAACAATCTTATACACATCACATCGCAGAAGAAAAGTATGCAACCACCTCAGCATTCACTGCTACATGATACTTGTAATCGAATATGATCGAAGCTTGTAATTGAGCAAAGATTGGCTTGATTAATCAGTTGATTGATTAGCTTGCTCTTGGCCATGGCCAAACCATTAGATTTGCCGTTGTTGCTGATACCGGTCATGGTTGTTATCCTCATCAGCGTGTCATTTGCCCAAACAAATGTCACTTCGGGCGCCTCCGTGCAGGCCGTCGCCGGCGCCGGCTGGTCCTCGCCGTCGGGCCACTTTGTCTTCGGCTTCTACGCCACCGACGGCGGCCTCGCCGTGGGCGTCTGGCTCGCCACCGCGCCCAGCATAACGGTGACGTGGACGGCGAGCCGCAACGACACGCCGGCCACCGGCGGCGCGCTGCGGCTCACCTACGACGGCCGCCTGCTCTGGACCGGCGCGAACGGCCAGGACAGGACCGTCGCCGCGCCGCCCCAGCCGGCCGTCGCGGCGGCCATGCGCGACGACGGCAACTTCGTGCTGTACGCCGCGAACGCGACGGTGGCGTGGTCGACGTTCGCGGCGCCGACCGACACCCTGCTCGCCGGCCAGGACCTCGCCCCCGGCGCACAGCTCTTCTCGAGCGTCTCCGCCACGAGCAGGGCCACCGGCAAGTACCGGCTGACCAACCAGCTCAACGACGGCAACCTCGTCATGTACCCGGCGGGCACCATGAACGTCGCCGCCGCCGCGTACTGGGACACCGGCACGTTCCAGATAGGCTTCCCCCTCACCTTGCGCCTCGATGCCAGCGGCGTGCTCTACCTCGTCGGCAACAATGGCAGCTACACCAAGAACTTGACGAAGGCCAGTGCAGCTCAAGCCGTAGAGCAAGCTCACTACCACCGCGTCACGCTTGATCCCGACGGCGTCTTGCGTTCGTATCGCCATGGATTGCTGTCGAGCGGCGGGTGGAAGACCGACGTCGAGTGGATCGGGCCGAGCGATCGGTGCCATGTCAAGGGCGCCTGCGGGTTCAACAGCTACTGCGTGCTTGATCGCGACGCGCAGCCCAGCTGCTTGTGCCCGCCGGGGTTCGATTTGATCGACGCCGGCGACGCCGCGGGCGGGTGCACGGCGAGCTCCGGCGCCGGCGAGTGCACGGGGGGCAGAGAGCCGACCCTGGTTCGTCCATGGCGACCATGCAGAACGTGTCGTGGGCGGACACGCCGTGCGGGGTGCTGGCCGCGGGCACGAGCGCCGCCGACTGCCAGGCGGCGTGCATGTCAGACTGCTTCTGCGTCGCCGCGCTGCTCGACACCAACGACGGCACGTGCACGAAGCAGCAGCTCCCACTTCGATACGGCCGCGCGGGCGGCGGCTACACGATGTTCGTCAAGACCGGTGGAGCGGCGAGCCCGGCGCTCGGCGGCGGCGGCGGCGGCAACCACCACCACCACCGCCTCAGGCGAGCGAGCACCGTCGCGCTGGTCTGCGTCGGGCTCCTGACGTTCGTCGCGCTGTGCGCCCTCCTCGCGTCGGCGCGGCTGCTCTGGCTGAACCAGAGGATGGTGCGACGGCGCGTCGCGCTCGCCGACGCCGAGGCCCTGGACGAGGAGGCGCCGCTCCGCTCGTACAGCTACGAGGAGCTGGAGCACGCGACGTACAGCTTCCGACACCCCCTCGGCCGCGGCGCGTTCGGCACGGTGTTCAAGGGGACGCTGCGGCGCGGCGGAGAGAGGACCGTCGCCGTGAAGCGGCTGGAGAAGCTGGTGGAGGACGGCGAGCGTGAGTTCCAGAGGGAGGTGCGCGCCACGTGGGCGCCAACCGCCTCCTCGTCTACGACTACATGAGCAACGGCTCCCTCGCCGACTTCCTCTTCAACAGCGGCGGCGGCGGCTACCTGTTGAGTTGTGATCCAAATTCAATTGCACTTAATAAAGACCAGCTTCTACCGTAGTGGAGCGGAGGCCCGTCGCCGGGAGGTTGGGGCGAAACGGATCGTCATCCTTTTTAGGGTTCCACCATATATATATATACACATCTTGTAAGCCGCCGTGCGGCGTTGTAACCTCACCCCATATATAGTGGAGATATTTTGCTGGCTGGCGCCCGTGGTTTTTTCTCTCCTGTTTTGGGAGGGTTTTCCACGTTAAATCTCGTGTCTTCTGTGATTGATCTATTGTTCTTTATCGTTTGTTCGCTTATCGTTTCCTAACAAGTGGTATTAGAGCTTGTTCCCACATTAGGGTTTCGCGATGGCGTCGATGAAGTATGATCTACCGCTGCTAGACTATAAGACGAGATTCTCGTTGTGGCAAGTCAAGATGCGGGTTGTTCTAGCACAAACTTCGGATCTTGATGAGGCGCTGGAAAGCTTCGGGAAGAAGAAATCGACTGAATGGACCGCTATGGAGAAGCGGAAAGATCGTAAGGCTCTGTCGCTGATCCAACTTCATCTATCTAATGATATTTTGCAAGAAGTGTTGTAGGAAAAGACTGCTACAGAACTTTGGCTCAAACTGGAATCGATTTGCATGTCTAAAGATCTAACCAGTAAGATGCATATCAAGATGAAGTTGTTCTCGCACAAGTTGTAGGAGAGTGGTTCTGTGTTGAACCATATATCGGTCTTCAAGGAGATCGTTGCCGACCTAGTGTCGATGGAGGTACAGTTTGATGATGAAGATTTAGGTCTTTTACTGTTATGCTCACTGCCTAGTTCATATGCAAATTTTCGTGACACCATACTTTTAAGCCGTGATGAACTAACCCTAGCGGAAGTTTATGAGGCGCTCCAAAATAGGGAAAAGATGAAAGGTATGGTTCAGTCTAATGCGTCGTCCTCTAAGGGCGAAGCATTGCAGGTCAGAGGCAGATCTGAGCAGAGAACCTACAACGACAACAATGATCGTGACAAGAGCCAAAGTAGAGGCCGTTCCAAGTCCAGAGGTAAAAAGTTCTGTAAGTATTGCAAAAAGAAAAATCACTTCATTGAAGAATGTTGGAAGCTACAGAATAAGGAGAAAAGGAAATCTGATGGTAAGGCCTCTGTTGTTACCAGTGCTGAAAACTCTGATTCAGGAGATTGTCTTGTCGTTTTTGCTGGTTGTGTTGCTAGTTATGATGAATGGATTCTTGATACTGCATGTTCGTTTCATATCTGCATTAACAGAGATTGGTTTAGTTCTTACAAGTCTGTGCAGAATAGAGATGTTGTGCGCATGGGAGATGATAACCCACGTGAGATTGTGGGCATTGGCTCCGTACAGATCAAGATACATGATGGCATGACACGCACGCTAAAAGATGTGAGACACATACCAGGGATGGCGAGAAATCTCATCTCTCTCAGCACACTTGATGCAGAAGGATACAAATACTCTGGTTCAGGTGGAGTTGTAAAGGTATCGAAAGGTTCTCTCGTTTATATGATTGGTGATATGAATTCTACAAACTTATATGTCCTTAGAGGAAGTACATTACATGGTTTTGTTACCGCTGCTGCTGTTTCTAAAGATGAACCTAGTAAGACTAACCTGTGGCATATGCATCTTGGACATATGAGTGAACTTGGTATGACAGAATTGATGAAGAGGAACCTGCTGGATGGCTGTACTCAGGGTAACATGAAGTTCTGTGAGCACTGTGTTTTTGGTAAGCACAAGAGGGTAAAATTCAATACCTCAGTTCATCGCACCAAAGGTATACTTGATTATGTACATGCTGATTTGTGGGGGCCTTCTCGTAAGCCCTCTCTTGGTGGTGCTCGTTATATGCTTACCATTATTGATGATTACTCTAGAAGAGTGTGGCCTTATTTCCTGAAACATAAAGATGATACATTTGCTGCTTTTAAAGAGTGGAAAGTCATGATAGAAAGGCAAACTGAAAAGGAGGTAAAAGTACTTCGCACTGACAATGGTGGTGAATTTTGTTCGGATGCTTTTGATGATTACTGCAGGAAGGAAGGCATCGTTAGGCATCACACCATCCCGTACACTCCACAGCAGAATGGTGTGGCTGAGCGCATGAACAGAACAATCATCTCCAAGGCTCGTTGTATGCTGTCCAACGTTCACATGAACAAGCGTTTTTGGGCAGAGGCTGCTAACACCGCCTGCTACTTGATCAACATGTCGCCTTCTATCCCACTTAATAAGAAAACTCCTATTGGGGTATGGTCTGGTATGCCCGCTAATTATTCACAGTTGAGAGTTTTTGGATGCACTGCTTATGCTCATGTTGATAATGGAAAATTAGAGCCTAGAGCTATTAAGTGTCTGTTTCTTGGTTATGGTTCAGGAGTAAAAGGATATAAGTTATGGAATCCTGAAACTAATAAGACATTCATGAGCAGGAGTGTTGTTTTCAATGAATCTGTTATGTTTAATGACAGCTTGCCCACAGATGTCATACCAGGTGGTTCTGATGAGGAGCAGCAATATGTTAGCGTGCAGGTGGAGCACGTGGATGATCAGGAAACTGAAATTGTTGGTAATGATGTTAATGATATTGTTCAGCACTCACCTCCTGTTTTGCAGCCACAAGATGAACCTATTGCACATCGCAGAACAAAGAGGAGTTGTGGAGCTCCAGTCCGCCTTATTGAGGAATGTGATATGGTTTATTATGCTTTTAGTTGTGCTGAACAGGTGGAGAATACTCTTGAGCCAGCCACATATATTGAAGCTGTTGTTTCTGGAGACCGTGAGAAGTGGATCTCAGCTATGCAGGAGGAGATGCAGTCTCTTGAGAAGAATGGCACATGGGAGCTTGTGCACTTTCCAAAATAGAAGAAGCCTGTTCGTTGTAAATGGATCTTCAAGAGAAAGGAGGGCTTATCTCCTAGTGAGCCTCCGAGGTTTAAGGCAAGGTTAGTAGCAAAAGGTTTCAGTCAAATTGCTGGTGTTGATTATAATGATGTGTTCTCTCCAGTTGTAAAGCATAGTTCAATTCGCACATTCTTCAGTATTGTTGCTATGCATGATCTTGAGCTTGAGCAGTTAGATGTGAAGACAACATTTTTACATGGAGAGCTTGAGGAGGAGATATACATGGACCAGCCAGAAGGGTTCATAGTACCTGGTAAGGAGGATTATGTTTGCAAGTTGAAAAGATCTTTGTATGGTTTGAAACAGTCTCCTCGTCAATGGTATAAAAGGTTTGATTCATTTATGTTGTCACATGGCTTTAAGAGGTCTGAATTTGATAGCTGTGTGTATATTAAATTTGTTAATGGATCACCTATATACTTGCTGTTATATGTTGATGATATGCTGATTGCTGCCAAGAGCAAGGAACAAATCACTACATTGAAGAAACAGTTGAGTAGTGAGTTTGATATGAAGGATCTTGGTGCTGCTAAGAAAATTCTAGGTATGGAAATCACTAGAGACAGAAATTCTGGTTTGTTATTTCTTAGTCAGCAAAGCTACATTAAGAAGGTTCTTCAGCGTTTTAACATGCATGATGCAAAGCCTGTTAGTACTCCTATTGCACCTCATTTTAAATTATCAGCTTTACAATGTGCTAGTACTGATGAGGATGTAGAATACATGTCTAGAGTTCCATATTCTAGTGCTGTGGGTTCTTTGATGTATGCCATAGTTTGCTCCCGTCCAGATTTATCTCATGCTATGAGTTTGGTTAGTAGATACATGGCTAATCCTGGTAAAGAACACTGGAAAGCTGTTCAGTGGATTTTCAGGTACCTCATAGGCACAGCTGATGCTTGCTTGAAGTTTGGCAGGACTGATAAGGGGCTTGTTGAATATGTGGATTCTGATTTTGCTGCAGATTTGGATAAGAGAAGGTCACTCACAGGTTATGTGTTTACCATTGGCAGTTGTGCTGTGAGTTGGAATGCAACATTGCAGCCTGTTGTTGCCCAGTCTACCACTGAAGCAGAATACATGGCTACTGCTGAAGCATGTAAAGAATCAGTTTGGTTGAAAGGATTGTTTGCTGAGCTTTGTGGAGTTGATTCTTGCATTAACTTGTTTTGTGATAGTCAAAGTGCTATATGCCTTACTAAAGATCAGATGTTTCATGAGAGGACAAAGCACATTGATATCAAGTACCATTATGTTCGCGATGTAGTCGCGCAAGGTAAGCTAAAGGTATGCAAGATAAGTACTCATGATAATCCTGCTGATATGATGATAAAGCATGTTCCTGTTGCTAAGTTTGAGCTTTGCTCAAGCTTAGTTGGTATAGTGGTTTAGCCCAAGAGGCTATTTGGCGCCGAAAGTGTTTTTTGTCTTTGTTGTGTTCAGGGTGAAGGATTGGTTCATGCTACAAGAAGGAATTTGTCTCAAGGTGGAGTTTGTTGAGTTGTGATCCAAATTCATTTGCACTTAATAAAGGCCAGCTTCTGCCGTAGTGGAGCGGAGGCCCGTCGCCGGGAGGCTTGGGCGAAACGGATCGTCATCCCTTTTAGGGTTCTACCATATATATACCTCTTGTAAGCCGTCGTGCGGCGTTGTAACCTCACCCCAGATATAGTGAAGATATTTTGCTGGCTAGCGCCCGTGGTTTTTTCTCTCCTGTTTTGGGAGGGTTTTCCACGTTAAATCTCGTGTCTTCTGTGATTGATCTATTGTTCTTTATCGTTTGTTCGCATATCGGTCGCGCTCGACGTGGCGCGGGGTCTCCACTACCTCCACGACGAGCTCGACAGCTGGGTGATCCACTGCGACGTGAAGCCGCAGAACATCCTGATGGACGCGGCCGGCACGACGAAGATCTCCGACTTCGGGCTGGCCAAGCTGCTCCAGCCCGACCAGACGCGCACCTTCACCAGCGTGCGTGGCACGCGCGGGTACCTCGCGTCGGAGTGGTACCGCGGCGCCGGCCCGGTGATGGTGAAGGCCGACGTGTACAGCTACGGCGTGGTGCTGCTCGAGACGGTGGCGTGCAGGAGGAGCATGGAGATGGAGGAGGCCGCCGGCGAGGAGGAGCGGACGCTGGCGGAGTGGGCGTACGAGTGGCTGCTGGTGAAGAGCGAGGCAAAGAGCGCCATGAGCAGCGACGAGACGGTGGAGGCGGCAGAGGTGGAGAGGGTGGTGAGGGTGGCCATGTGGTGCGTCCAAGCGGAGCCGCAGTCTCGGCCATCCATGAATGGTGTCATCTTGATGCTGCAAGGCCGTTTGGAGGTGCCATTTCCTCCTCCTCCTCCAGCTTCTTCTTAAGATGCTACTACTAACATCGTTGCAACTCCAGCTATATATCTAAAGTTGTTACTAATCGGGCCTTGCAATTGAAGTTGTGTTGCATGAATGTGCTAATCTACGTTGATAAAGTGACAAGGGCTTGAGTGATCAGTTAATCGAACGGCTGGGTTGGTACAGCCGTTGCATCTTGTGAAGCTGAAGTACGTGTATGTGGGATACACATGCAGGTGTTTGATTGCTTGCATGACATATAGCTGGATATGATAAAATGTTGTTTGGTTGGTTGTAGCAAAGGGAGGATGGGATGGTTGCATACAAGATATGTTGTTTAGTTGGATGGGTACATCTTGTGTGTAGATACTTGTTCTTATGGGTGGTGAGGTTACCCCTAAAAGCTTTTGGAGCAAGATTTTTTTCCAAGTCTTAAATCTGTTTATGGGTGGTAAGGTTAATCCGTAGTAGAGTTTTACTGATATGGTCATATTTAAGAACCCAACAATCGCATATTCATCCCCTCTAGTCGATATCTCGATCCAACATAGCCTCCTCCGTGCGAGAGCGGTGTTGCGCTAACATCCAAGTCCTAAATCTGTTTATGGGTGGTAAGGTTAATCCGTAGCAGAGTTTTACTGATATGGTCATATTTTAAGAACCCAACAATCGCATATTCACCCCCTCTAGTCGATATCTCGATCCAACATAGCCTCCTCCGTGCGAGAACGGTGTTGCGCTAACCTCGCCTCACCGGCGTCACTTGCAAGGTATTGGAGATATGAATAGTTAATATAGGGGAGAATATACTAACATGTGTGTCAACCTATTTTTAAAATATTACTTTTGTTGAATAAACTGCCACGTAGAACCAAAACCACTCCTGATTTATTTAGTGGGTAACTCGTTCCATTTGAAGAATTAGGGGTGTGAAATGTTTGGTATTTAATTTGGGAGGGATAATTCGTTTATAGTCTTGAGGTGTAATTCAATTTATTTTCCTTTACGACCCAAATAATGCTATACAATTACATTCAGCGGACATAGCATGACATTTTCCACAAAAAAGCTCATCATGAGTCCACATATATATCGACAATTTGGGTCCTTAAATAACTTTGCGATTGGTGCAGAAACCAGATCACCCAGATATTCACAATAAGAATGTACCACTAATTAAATTTCTGAGAAAAAAACTATCTTAAATTCATAGTTTGGAACTGTTATTAAATATTAACCACTAACCACAAGTAGGTCATAATATCTTACTAACACTACGGAATACAGTACAAGATCAAATAGTGTTATGATGAATATAATCAGAACTACTTACAGTGTCCAGAGGGACTAGGCGTTGATAGTCATCCAGGGAAGCAAGCAAGCAGTATTCAGGGCGAAAGGACCAATCTAATATGCCATCTTCCTCAGAGTGCTTAAAATATCCATGCTTCTGAAGAAGCCGCAGCTTACTGCCATCATCCTTAATGCATAGTTATCCTTATCCAGGAGAACATACAGAAGGCAATAATCCTCCTTCAGCTTATCGTCACCATGCTGCTTGTTCTTCTGTAGTCGCTGTTTTGACAAGTGATGATGATGGCAATGAGATTGATCAGAAAAGATATTATTATTATTCAATGAAAATAATTGGAGGTTAGTGAAACCAACAAACATAAGTAGAAGTATTACGAGTAGAAGTATTACATGTAAGTATTTATACCTTATAGTATTTGAGGCGATACAGTGCGTGGCGAATGTAGAGGTCTGTTCACCTTGCAGCTTAGTCTTGGGTCAGGACGAGGAGGCCCGTGAGGCAGATTTCCGAGACAAGCAAGGCACTCCTCGCCGATGCTCTCTCAAAAACCCCAGCTCGTCCCAAAACCCCCCAGCTCGTCCATTCTTCTTTTTCTTCTACTTTTCTGTCCATCGTCCACTGTAGCTAACTACTCCCTATGTCCCATAAAAAAAATCTAGTACTGTGATACATCCTAGTACAACTAATCTAGACATACATTTGTTCAGATTCGTTGTACTAAAATATATCATATCTAGTCCTATATTCACTTTTTTTTTATAGAGGGAGTAACTTGTAAAATCTTGTGATTTTCCCGATGCTTGGCGGCAAATATGATTCTTTACAACAACCTTGTGCACATCTAGTTGGTGTGATTTCGATCGGCAATAGCTAGTTGTGTGTTAGTGATGAACTCTCGTCGAGATCGACCACAGCTCTCGCGAATTTCACCGTGGAACTCAACAAGGCATCACTAATCTCTAATACCGAAATTTGTGCAAAACTCTAGCAGCTGCTCGTGCCATGTGGCTTAACTGGTTTCGCCGGAAAGAGCTCCTACCTCGCACTTGTGTTGGCGTGACTTTTGCTAAAAAATAGGCCCACGGACAACTGCAAAATTAACAGGCCGTGCAAAATATGAAATATCACTGGACGATTCTAGAGAAATCAGAAAGAATCCCTTGCAAAATATGGAATATCACTAGACGATTCTAGAGAAATCAGAAAGAATCCAGATTTACCACAACCAGCCATACATGTGGTCAACCTTTAATAATATTATAACACAAATTCTGTATAAATTAATCGTTGGCGCACGTCTTCACTCACGGAATCGGTCTCCACGCAATATTGCCATATATGCGGTCAATCTCTAATCTTATAACACGAATTTTGTGCAAATTTGCCGCCCGGCACGCTGATTTTCTAGGCATCGCTAATCTCTTACTATCGAAATCCGTGCAAATTATCGAGCAATTAGCGATGCCACGTGGCACAGCGTGGTTCGTGCGTGCGCTCCCACACTTGAGAAGGACTAAAATATAAAAAACAATCTTACGTTGGAGTAAAATCAAAAAGTGCAAAGCCACCTGATGTTTCCGGAAGGGTCACGACTCTTGGTCTTCTACAATCTTGATTCACTCTTCATCTTCTATAATCGTTCCTCTTTTCTCTTGTCATTGTTTCACATTCATTCTCCATCTTGTCTGATCCACCGGGAGAAAGAGGTAGCGACCTCCGGCCGGTACCTCTGCGGCAAGCATGTCCTGCACAGAGACAACACCACGAGGAGGAGGCGGTGGCCTTCGGCCGGTATCTCTGCGGCGAGCACGTCCTGCACCGCGAGGACGACGTTGGCGAGTTCAGTGAATGGCAATCACATGTATTAGTGATATAAATATTGCAGATTTTTCATTCTTAAAAAAAAACCAGCTAGATCTGTTACTTCACTGATATATATTAGACTATTTGTTATAGTATAAGTTATTGGGAATGGAAGCATTCGGAAAGAAGTTTTACTGTCCCTTTGTTATTGTAAACGCATAATGAGGACCATCTTCATTAAGAAGATAGAACCCTTGTAGAATATATTTTGTTTAGTGATGCTGGTACTACTCCTACTCTACCAAGTTCCAATATCATGAGGTTTTCTGTTTTTGTTTGACAATTTCGCCAATGATTAATTATAACATTTGAATTTTATTTGTTAAGTCTTTGCTTAGCTCCAGCTTTGGGGCTTGTATTGACTAGGAGACTACCCATGCATAAGAAGTTTCAGACTTTCAGTTGGTTAACTTAATTTAATTCCTCGAATATTTATTCCTGTGATTATCTGGTGGTTAAATTTCTCTGTTCTGCCACTATAGTGAAAAATTGACACACTTAATTTAGTGAGAACCACCCCAAGATATTCAGAGCATGGAAGCTGAGCCATGTAATTTAGAGACAAGCAGTTTGTCAGGCAAAAGAGCTTATGAAGATCCGAACAGTAATGATCAGGTAAACAATTGCTCATATTTAAAATCATTTGTTTTTCAATCATATAATTAACCTACTACTGTACTGTGCATAAGCTTGGCACCATTTCAAGCAAGTGTATTACCTTATATGGCTGCTTCAATTTCACGGTTACCTACCAGATACCCTGTTTACATGTAGTATTCACATATATACCTGACACTACATAGAAACCTCATACTTGCCCAACCTAGCTACTGCATCGTGTTAAGTACTGCATGAGAAAGAATTGCTGGTTCCTCAGTAACATACTTTGACAAGGATTCTAATTATTGTTTTTTTTGGGAAAATAATGAAGAAGAAAACACTGACTTTTGCTATTTATAGCCCAAGCTGGATACTTTTGTTATCCTCTCATCTACCAGCCAATTTATTTTTGATGTATTTAGCACTCACCAAGAACCTACACTCATCTACTTTCCAGTTACTCTAATACAAAATTGATAGGGAGCTTTATTAAAATCTTCCATTATTTAAGTTCCAGATCAAATGTCTATAATATGTCACATACTCATACCCCGCGGCGTTGCTGCGGAAAATTAAGTTGCATAATATGTACAAAACTAAAAACAATTTGATACAATTTTGAGCCTAAAAGTAATTGAGATTGCATGTTTTTAAGAGAGAAGAAAGAAGAAATAATTTAGACCATAGATCTATCATCCAAAGGCTAGAAATAATTAGGGTGATGTGGGTTAATGAGAAGAGAGAAATAGCATTAACTACACTTAATGGAGATGAACTATATAAGTATATAGGATAACTATTGTGTTTTGTTCAGATTATACAGTCTATATCACATTATATGCCATAGATTAATTTTTAAAATTTAATACTCTGCTGTAGTAATCATGATTGTGCAATATAGTATTTTGCTACAACTTGCATTGTTGTTAAACTGATCATTCTGTCTCAATACGACCAAATAGTGTGGCCCATCGAGTGTTGCACGCGTGTTTTTTTCTAGTCTACTAATCTAAAGCTGGCCATTCTTTCTAAGTTTGATTGGTCCACGTGGCGCCGTATTTTGCGAAGTGACTCGTGAATACGCATCTCTAGCTAGCAGCGGTTTAAACTGGACGTAACACCGGCAAAAAGGAAAAAAAAAAGGAAGAACGGGCGCACGCACAGGGCTGAGGTTGACACCGAGCTGTGGGCTATACAGCCCAATCATGTGTACCTGGGCTGGTCGTTTCATGCTGTTCATGCTAGAATTCGCACGTTGGACGTTGGCTCCTCGTGGCCACTAACAGGCACCCATGAGCAAACAGAAATAGGAGAAGAAATAGTAGGGAAAAATAAATACAAATAATTTCGTAAAAATATTTGAATATATAAAAAACATCATAAAAAATAAACGAAAGAAGTAATTTTGGCACCCCTAATTACATGTTTGTCACAATTAACATAATTTGGTTTTTCTCATTCTTTGACAAACACAAAATTAAATTCCCGTAATATGTCCTTCTTAAAGGAATTTCTAAGCGTGTGAAACTACTATGTAATGTACACCCATACCTATAGACACACCACATACACATCCTACCACTACTGTACCCAGGGTTTTCAATTTTGAACAGGGTTTTTTTTTGCCAGGGGTTCCGAATTCACGAAATCACCAAAATTTCGGAAGTTTTGGTATTTTTTGGCCTAAATTATTTGAAAATTTAACTAACTTTAAATGAATGTAAATAAACTTTTACCAAATTCACATAAATTTGCAAAAAAAAAGGAAAGTTTCGGGCAAGATATGTGCTTGCCGGTGGGGGCAAAATTACTGAAATTTCCGAAATTTGTTCCGAAATTTCAATCCATATTTGTCCCTTTGAAGATTAAATCATCATTCATATCTAGGAATTGATAATGGCTGGTACATCACCTACCACTGAAAAAACAAATAGCTGTAAATAAGACCACACATGTTAACTCTATACCTTAATCCTGAATAGACATGTTCCACCACACGGAATGTAACCAACCGATCTACACTTAGTATATCCTGGATATATAAAATCAAGATAAGTATCTTTACCATGTTGGTGTCCTTTATTTTTATTTCTAGAAAATGAAATGGGTAATCAAATACACATTTATTTAGATATGTATTTCCTACTAATTATGCAACATCTATGACTTACATGTATAAAAAATGATGCATATAAATAAAACAAGTTTTTTCACTAATATATATCATCTTTAGCCATTTCCTGAAATTAAATAGTCGTTCAGCATGACAAGACCACTAATTAGAATTCTGCCTTGATTTGTTCCACAACATTTTACAAACAAAAAAATTTAAAACCCATTAAATAATCCTTTTGAATATATGGTTTATAAAAGAAAATACACACGGGCTATAAACTAATTGGCGTGCCAACTGACATGCTTATTTTCTAGTCTATCTTCTAAAGCTGGCTCGTCTCGAGCCATTTCATTGGGTCACATGGTGGTGTTAAATTTTAGGTTAAATCTAAGGAAATTATGCATAAGAAAAAATAGATAAAAGAAAAGAAAAGACACAAATCCAATTTCTAGAGACTTCATGTCACGCCCCGAACTAGTCCCGACCGGAACTAGCCCGTGACGCTCCAAATTAACCTGTTAATTGTCACGCCCAGAAATTCCCGAATAGAATTCCAAGCAGAATGTGTATTAAAACCCCCGTCCAGGACCAGCCGGGGTACACAAACGACAATGTTGACATACAGATCCACGTCTTACAAACATTATAAAGGTCTTACAGAAATGCAGCGGAAAACAAAAGAAACTGGAGCTAAGCCTTGACTAAACTGCAGCGGGAACACCACTCCACAGGCATCCTCGACGGCACGGACGAAGCCTACTCCTCAGGGAAGCCTTCATCTGACACATACCCGTCCTCTGGGGTTGGGAAAAGTAGAGCAAGACTGAGTACTACCCACTGTACTCAGCAAGTCATACCGGAATAGGGGTATGATGCAGGGGATTAACAAAGAAGAGCTAGAGTGGTTCATTTGCATAAAAACTGGCATTTATAAACAGGAATTGAATGCGAAAACGGTTGTAATAATTAAGCAGTATTAAATCTCCGCTGTCCAACGCTAACCCACGTTGCGACAGGCCCAACCATCCACCTAAACTATCCAAGTTCAACAGATTACTCTAGGGTGAGACTAATCACGGTGAATCTGGTTGACCGCCCATAACCGCGGGCACGGCTATTCGAATAGTTTTACTCTGATCAGAGGTGTACAACTGTACCCACAAGACACAGCCCCACGACACGTTTCCGTGCGCCGACATGCCACCACGACATACCGGAAAGAGGCCGTGACAGGACCCTTCGCATAACCCCCTCTAGCCAAGCACACCACACCTCAGGTTTCACCCCCGTCCCCAGCGGGCGACGGGCAGTCCCCTCTCGTGCCTAGGTGAATCCGGAAGCGACAGAGGCCGTCGCAGGGCCCGCCCCGCTCCATCACGCCCACCCTTGCCTGGATGCGTCGACTAGAGGAAAGCTACACTACAAGCCCAGCCGTTGCCCACGCTGGCTTGTGGTAAGTACGATAAATTCTTCCAGGGCATCCCGCGAACCGGTCCTTAACTGCCATGGGTGCGACTAGCAAAACCATGCACCCACAGCCCACCATGTGGTTCATTTTATTTAACCAACACCAGAGCGGTGGTATTAAACCAACATTATCATATAAACCTATAATCTAGGTTTTAAATGAGATCCCCAATGTGTGCTAGTTGAACTAAGCATGGCTAAGCAATTCCTAGTCCAAAGTCTAATCATGTTATAACCCAAGCTAACAAAGGAGCATGATATCCAAAAGCATGGCTGTAACAATAGGTATCCATCCCATAGTGATATTATAAAACAATGCAATATTTGAAAGAAAACAATAGAGCATTTGCAAAATGGGATCAACATGTTCAAGTGACAAGCATGACTTGCCTTGCTCTGCTGCTGGAGGGACCTCGGCGACTATCTCGAAGTACACCGGAGCGTCGGAGGGATCGGAATCTAACGACATACAAAGCAAACATTGCAAACAGGCTATAAGACTACTGAAACAGAGAACAAAACCATTTTTAATGGATTCTACACATTTTTCTTGATTTACTGAGACTTGAATGGGATTAAACGGAGCTCGGATGAATTAGATATGAATTTTAGAAGATTCACTGTGTTTATTACTATAAAAGAAATCCTTAAATAATTTATTGCGCAATATTAACCAGGGCTGACGTCAGCGAGGGGGCGCGGCGCCGACAGGCGGGGCCCACCGGTCAGCGACCGGGAGAGAGAGAAAGGGGTGGCGGCTCGCGGGCCCACTGGTCAGTGGCACGGGGAAAAGGAGGGGCGGCGGCGCCACGTGGCGGCCGAACCGACGGCCCCGATCTACCCAAGGGTAGATCGGACGGCGACGGGGACCTCGCGGCCGGGGCGCGCGGGCGCGGCGCGAGACGGCGGCGACCATGGCGCCGGCGGCGCGGCGCTCACACGGCGGCGGCGCGCATGCGGCAGCGGCGCAAGGCGGCGACCGAAGGCGACCGACCGGCGGCGGGGAGCGGCGGCTAGAGGAGGAGCGGCGGGCGGCGATAAATGCGGCCGCCGGCGCGGCTCGGCATCAAAGCCGACCGGCCGGCTGGGTTAAACGGCGACGGCACGCGTGCGACGACGGCGGCTACCGGCGGCACGGGAAACGGCGGCGGCAGTCGAAGGCGACGGCCGACGACTCGAAGCGGCGGCTAGCGGCTCTAGGAGGAGAGGAAGGGGAAAAGAAGGGAGGGGATGCCTCACCGAGGGTGGCCGGCGCGGAGGAAGGCGATGGCGGACGGCGACGGCAAGCCACGGGAGGACGGCGTCGGCTAGCGGACGAGCTTCGGCGTGCCCTAAGGAAGGAGAAGAGAGGGATTAGAGAGAGAGAGATGGACCATGGCGATCGGGATCCATGGCCGAAGGCGGCGATAGAGGTGGCGCTCACCCGTGCGCGTGGAGATGAGGGCTCCGGCGACGAACCTCGACGGAGGAGGGGTGGACGAGGTGGACCTCGACCGCGCGAAGCTAACGGCGGCGACGGCGTGAGACGGCGGCGAGCCTAGCGGCGGCTAGCGGCGGCCGGAGTAGCAAAAGCGGCGGCGGCGGGTGGTTGCACGGCGCGGAGGCGTTGGGGAGCTCGGGAGAGGTCGGCGCAATGGGGAAAAAGCGAGAGGGGGTGCCGGCGATGCTTAAATAGGGGATGGGGGAACCGGACGTGGCCGGGAGCGGCGGGATTCGACGGCCGACGTGGGGGAGTGGGGAGGAGAGAGAGGCGGGATTCGGTTTTCGAATCCCGGCCATCTCGGGCGCGGGCGCGAGCGGGAGAGGGAGGGGAACGGGCGCGGGGAATGCGGCGCACGCGCGGGCGTGGTCGACGTGGCCCGGGAGCGACGGAGGCGTGGGCGCGGCGGCGGTTTCGGCGCGGCGGTGCGCCGGGATCGGCGGGAGGTGGGGGAAGGACCCGACAGGTGGGCCCCACCTGTCGGCGACCCCGAGAGAGGAGGCGGGCGGCGGCTGCCAGGCTGGGCCCTCGGCCTGCGGCCGGCCCAGCAAGGAGGAGGGGGAGGAAGGAGGGGAATGGGCCGGCGGCCCATCCGAAAAGAAAAAGGAGGAAAAAGGGAGGGAAAAGAAAAAGAAAAAGGAAAAGGAAAAAGGGTTTTCCCTGGAATTAAAAATTGCACTTTAGTGATTTTTAATTGGTTAAAATTATTTCTAGAGCTCTGAAAATTCCACTAAAAATCCTGTTAATGCATTTCGACATGTAGAATTCAAGAAAAATTCCACATGTCAAATCCGATTATTATATGCATTGTTTTCTTAGGGTTTTATCCTGATTTCCTCTGCATTTTCTTGGGGTCATTTGTAATTTACAATTTGGCTTGGGAGGAAAACTTCGGGGTGTGACAAACCTACCCCCCTTAAACGGAATCTCGGCCCCGAGATTCGGAGGAGCTGGTGAAGAGGTGCGGATGGGCGGCTTTCAACTCATCTTCCCTTTCCCAGGTTGCTTCCTCTTCCGAATGATGACTCCATTGAACTCGGCAAAACCGGGTGACCTTGTTTCTGGTTCTCCTTTCACTGGTATCAAGTATGCGAACCGGCTTCTCCACATATGTCAGGTCTTCCTGGATATCAATGTGTTCCGAATCAGCCTGTTCTTCGGGTACCCTTAAGCACTTCTTTAACTGGGAAACGTGGAACACGTCATGGATGCCGATCATATTGGATGGAAGTTCTAGCTGATAAGCAACTTCTCCCCTTCGTTCCAAAATTTTGTATGGTCCCACGAAGCGTGGTGCCAACTTGCCTTTCGTCTGGAAACGGTGTACTCCCCGGAGCGGAGTGACACGAAGATACACGTAGTCTCCGGCCTCAAAAGTTAGCTCCCTTCGACGGTTATCCGCGTAGCTCTTCTGTCGAGACTGAGCAATCCTCAATCTCTCCCTGATGATTCTGACTTTCTCTTCTGCTTCCGCTAATACTTCTGTTCCGAACAGTTGACGTTCGCCTGTCTGATCCCAGAAGAGAGGTGTGCGGCACTTCCGGCCGTATAGAGCTTCAAACGGTGCCATCTGTAGACTGGCCTGGTAGCTGTTGTTGTACGAGAATTCCGCATATGGTAAGCTTTTGTCCCAAGCTCCACCAAAATCAAGAGCGCAAGCTCTTAACATATCTTCCAGGATTTGATTGACTCGCTCGGTCTGACCATCAGTTTGCGGGTGATAGGCCGTGCTGAAATTCAAACGGGTCCCCAATTCTTCCTGCAGCTTCTGCCAGAACTTTGAGGTGAACTGACTACCTCGGTCGGATACTATCTTCTTGGGTACCCCATGCAAACACATGATCCTTGCGAGGTACAATTCTGCCAATCTCTTTCCCGTATAGGTGGTATGTACTGGTATAAAGTGAGCCACCTTGGTGAGTCGATCCACGACTACCCAGATTGAATCATGTCCCGATGATGTCCGGGGCAGTCCTGTTATAAAGTCCATTCCAATCTCCTCCCATTTCCATTCCGGGATTTGAAGAGGTTGGAGTAAACCTGCTGGTCTTTGGTGCTCTGCTTTCACTCGCTGGCAAACATTGCAGAGTGCGACGAATTCAGCTATTTCTCTCCTCATGCTGACCCACCAAAACTTCTCTTTGAGGTCTTGATACATTTTAGTGCTGCCTGGATGAATGGAGTACGGGGTCTGATGAGCTTCGGTGAGTATCAGATCCTTCAATTCCTTGTCGTCCGGTACACACAATCTTTCTCCCATCCAGATTGTGCCATGCTCATCCTCAAGGAAATCCCGAGCCTTTCCGACTCTCATGTTCTTTTTCAGTTCTGCTATTTCCGGATCATTTACTTGAGCGGCTCTAACTTGATCCACGAGCGTAGGCCGTGCCTCCAGAGCGGCTACGAACCCGTGTTCAACAATTCCCACGTTGAGATGCTCAAACTCCTGCCGCAATTCCTCACACATGCCCTCGATGCATAGAGCAGTGCAGTAACTTTTCCGGCTTAAAGCGTCTGCCACCACATTGGCTTTACCCGGGTGGTAGTGAATACTCATGTCATAGTCTTTGATTAGTTCCAACCATCTTCGTTGTCGAAGGTTTAGGTCTGGTTGGGTGAAGATGTATTTCAGACTCTTATGGTCCGTATATACTTCGCAGCGGTTGCCGATCAGATAGTGCCTCCAGATCTTCAAAGCATGGACCACTGCTGCCAATTCCAAGTCATGAGTTGGATAATTTCCTTCGTGTGGACGCAACTGCCGCGAGGCATATGCAACCACTCTGCCCTCTTGCATTAGGACACATCCAAGTCCGTGACGGGATGCATCGCAATAGACTTGGAAGTCTTTCGTCTGGTCGGGCAGGATCAAAACCGGTGCGGATACTAATTTCCTTTTGAGCTCCTCAAAGCTCTTGTCGCACTCAGCTGTCCATTTAAACTTCTCGTCTTTCTTAAGCAACTGAGTCATGGGTCGGGCGATTCTTGAGAAGTTTTCGATGAAACGACGGTAATAACCAGCCAGTCCTAGAAAACTTCGAATCTGCGACACTGTCTTCGGTGGGGTCCACTTGGTAACTGACTCCACGTTCGATGGATCAACTGCTACACCCTGAGCTGTAATGACATGGCCCAGAAATTTGACTTCCGTCAACCAGAAGTCACACTTGCTGAACTTGGCGTATAGCTGGTGCTCCTTCAACTTCTCGAGTACTAGACGGAGATGTTGTTCATGTTCTTCCTCGGACTTTGAATAGATAAGAATGTCGTCGATGAATACCACAACAAACTTGTCCAGAAATTCCATGAACACTTTGTTCATCAGATTCATGAAGAATGCGGGTGCGTTAGTAAGTCCGAAGGACATAACCGTGCACTCATATAGCCCGTACCGAGTGGTGAAGGCCGTCTTCGGAATATCCTCTTCCCGGATTCTCAACTGGTGGTAGCCTGATCGCAGGTCTATCTTAGAGAACACTTTAGCTCCTTTCAGTTGATCAAATAAATCGTCGATTCGCGGCAAAGGATATTTATTCTTGATTGTGACCTCGTTAAGTGCGCGATAATCGACGCACATCCTCTTTGTCTTATCCTTTTTCTCCACAAAAATGACCGGAGCGCCCCAAGGTGAAGTGCTTGGTCGTATGTACCCTTTCTGCAGCTGTTCATCAACTTGCTTCTTGACCTCTGCTAATTCGTTGGCCGCCATCCTGTATGGTCTCTTGTAAATTGGAGCGGTTCCTGGTGCCAAATCAATCCGGAATTCAATCTCCCTCTTGGGTGGCATGGTGGTGAGGTCTTCGGGGAACACTTCTGGATACTCGCAGACTATGGGTATGTCCTCCAATTTTCTCAAGTTCTTCTCTTCGGTGTCCACTGGGATTTCCGTCTCAATCTGATTCAACGAGGCTCCTTTCTTTGGCGAGACTAGAGATTTGTACACCACGGTTTCTCCTTTCTCATTGGTCAGGGTGACTGTGCGACTCGCACAATCGATGACTCCCTTAAACTTGGTCAGCCAATCCATCCCAAGAATGACATCTAGGTCTTTGGATTCGAGAAGGATGAGGTTGGCTAGAAACGGTGACCTTTGAATTTCTATTGTTATAGAAGGGCTGAATTGAACCGAAGTGGAGCTATTCCCTGGGGTATGAACCCGCATCGGTGTGCTAAGTTCCTCTCTTATTAACCCATGCATCCCGACAAATTTCTTGGAGATGAAAGAATGCGTTGCACCAGAATCAAAAAGTACTGTTGCAGGGATTGAGTTAACAGGAAACGTACCCAGTACGACCTCTGGTGCTGCTTGTGCCTCCTCCGCAGATGCGTGGTTGACACGAGCCTGGATAAACCTTGGTCCGGCACGCCTGGGCTTCGGGCATTTGTCAGCGAAGTGGCCAAGCTCGCCACAGTTGAAGCAGGACCCTGGTTTTGCTCCCGTCTCCTTCTTGGCTTGTGCGGGCTGGCCTGACTGTGCCGGTGCCATCGGTGGGCGTGGAGCTGCACCGCGGTTGGGCTGGCCTCCATGGTGGTTCTGACTGCCACTAGTGCCCTGGTGGAAGTTGCTAGGGTTGAACGGGCGGTGCTGGCGGACGATCATGGTGGTAGGTCCACCCTGCTGTCCGGGAGTGAAGCGCGGTCGGTGCTGACTACCTTGGTTGGACCGGAACTGCGCCGCCTTTCTTTTCCTGTCCATTTTGTTGCGCTGATCCTCCTGACGGATTGCCTTGTCAACCAGCCTCTCAAAGTCGGCGTAGTCCCCAGATATCAGTTGGTTGGTCAGCTCGTCATCCAGACCCGCCATGAACTTCTCCTGCTTCTCGGCGTCGGTGCGGACATCCTCTGGTGCATATCGCGCGAGGCGATTGAACTCATGGAGGTACTCTGTCACAGTCCTGTTGCCCTGGTGGAGCGCCCGGAATTCCCTCTTCTTTTGTGCCACGACCCCATCTGGCACCTGTGCCTTCCTAAAGCTACGGCAGAACTCTGCCCATGTGACTTCAGTACCCGGTGGGCGGGTGGCCATGTGGTTGTCCCACCAAGCTGACGCAGGACCCTGAAGCTGGTGTGTGGCGAAAGCGACTTTCTCCTGGTCATTACACTGCAGGAGATTCAGCTTCTTCTCTATCGCATGGAGCCAGTCATTTGCCTCCATAGGGTTGGTGGTGCTGGAGAAGGTGGGTGGCCTGACACGTAGAAACTCCGGCAACTTGGACTGAGGGGGAGGGGGACCAAACTGCTGGTGCTGCTGTTCGGCGTGCTGCATCATCCTCTGGTGCATCTGTTGGTGCTGCTGCTGCATCTGCTGCATCATGGCTGCCATCATCTGAGTCTGATGTGCCATAACTTGGGCAAGGGTCGGATTCTCGGGAAGTGGTGGCGGACCATTGCCAGAATCACCGTTGGGGTGCACACCATCAGCGCGTTCTTCACCGTTGCTGCCCTCGCCTGTTGCGCGGCTACCAGTCCTGGTGTAGACCATCTTGAGGGGAAAGCAGACGGGGAAAAGAAGAAAAACAGATGCTCAAGGACTAAGCTTTATTATATAGGAATTAAAACTGCAATTGTTCTGATCTGAATTAAAACACTTAAAAAGGCAAGCAAAAATCCTTATTAAGACAGCCATATCATAGGCACATGATATCGACCGTCAACTGACCCCAAACAAGCAACCTAAACACACAAACTAACAAGCAGAAACTAGACAATCGATAAACTAATGGGAAAACGAGCCTAATGCTCGGAACGGCTCCTGCGGTCGGTGGAGTCGAAAGCGTCCTCCTGCTCGTCACCTGGTCCCTCTGAGCGACTCCTGGAGCCTGACAGATCAGTCTCGCCGCTGCCACTGGGAGTAGCGGACAACCAACCTCCGGTACCACTGGCTGAACCTCTGGCGGCTGATGCTGGAGCGAAGGAGAGAGTGAACGCGGGAGCTGGAGCTGGAGCTGAAGCTGGAGCTGCAGGAACTGCGGGCAGAACTGAAGGTGCTGCGGGAGCTGCTGGTGGAGGTGGGTTCCTGGGCGCAAGCTGGATGCGCACGGGTGCAGTCGTCCTCTTACGGGGCGTAGTGCGGATCCGGACTCCTCCTGGTGCTGGAAGACCCTTCAACTGAGCATTCTCCTTCTTCAGGCGCGCTACCTCGTCCTTCAGAGCGACGATCCTCATGAGCTTCCCATCGTTCAAGGCCTTGGTCGCCTTGTGCAGGTCCGAGTGCATCCTATCCAATCCCCTCATCACAGCACACATGTGACCGAAGGTGGTGTCGTTCTCGCCAGCTGTCGGACGGAAGGAGCTGACGCCATCACCATGGGCTCGACGGGGGTGGTAGCGGTACGCCGTGTCGTGGAAGATGTAGTCGTGGCGCTCCCGTAACCTGGCCATCATCAAGTAGGCTGCCTCCTGACAGGCATGATCTGCGGT
This sequence comes from Oryza sativa Japonica Group, assembly GCF_034140825.1. NCBI lineage: Eukaryota > Viridiplantae > Streptophyta > Magnoliopsida > Poales > Poaceae > Oryza > Oryza sativa. The sequence continues at coordinate 43,163,841 of NC_089035.1, read as the reverse complement.
GCCTCCTGACGCCTCAACCGCCATGTTAGCGAGGCAAGTCCCCACGTAGCCATGGACCTCCAAGCGGACACGGTGAGGAAGCTCGCCACTGAGCGGTGGGATGGTCGTGTACTCCGGCGCGTCGGGGTAGCCCACCACCAGGGTCATGCGTGCCAACTCTGCCACGAAATCAATCATGCCTTCTCCGCGGTGGTTGGGTGGGTGACCGGCCATCTAGAGAAGACAAAGGAGTAGGATCAATGCATGCTCAAATCCAAATTTAAATAAAGCAATAAAGACTCAAATAAAGGAATCAAATAAGAGCAAAATTTTATGCATAGATCATTTTACATGAGTGCGAATAAATAAGACTCACATAACGATAAAATAATGGGAAATTAGATACATAATAATAATAACGAACAAAGCATAAACACCTTACAACCCATGTTACCGAGCTAGGACCTAATGCATTTCACCCCTCAAACCCCAACTGACTGACGAATAAATCCCAATAATTTTACTAAAACCCTAGACTGACTCGTTTTAAAAAACTCACTTTAAACGAGCGACCAAGATTTTTCCCTTGAACCACAAGAACAGATCCCCATTTTCCCGGAACAAAATCCAATTGCAAGGAACATATGCAATGAAAAGGATTCAGAGGGCTCTTAGGTCTTTCCATTTGGCTTGTCCTACGGTCAAGGTCGGCTCTGATACCAACTTGTCACGCCCAGAAATTCCCGAATAGAATTCCAAGCAGAATGTGTATTAAAACCCCCGTCCAGGACCAGCCGGGGTGCACAAACGACAATGTTGACATACAGATCCACGTCTTACAAACATTATAAAGGTCTTACAGAAATGCAGCGGAAAACAAAAGAAACTGGAGCTAAGCCTTGACTAAACTGCAGCGGGAACACCACTCCACAGGCATCCTCGACGGCACGGACGAAGCCTACTCCTCAGGGAAGCCTTCATCTGACACATACCCGTCCTCTGGGGTTGGGAAAAGTAGAGCAAGACTGAGTACTACCCACTGTACTCAGCAAGTCATACCGGAATAGGGGTATGATGCAGGGGATTAACAAAGAAGAGCTAGAGTGGTTCATTTGCATAAAAACTGGCATTTATAAACAGGAATTGAATGCGAAAACGGTTGTAATAATTAAGCAGTATTAAATCTCCGCTGTCCAACGCTAACCCACGTTGCGACAGGCCCAACCATCCACCTAAACTATCCAAGTTCAACAGATTACTCTAGGGTGAGACTAATCATGGTGAATCTGGTTGACCGCCCATAACCGCGGGCACGGCTATTCGAATAGTTTTACTCTGATCAGAGGTGTACAACTGTACCCACAAGACACAGCCCCACGACACGTTTCCGTGCGCCGACATGCCACCACGACATACCGGAAAGAGGCCGTGACAGGACCCTTCGCATAACCCCCTCTAGCCAAGCACACCACACCTCAGGTTTCACCCCCGTCCCCAGCGGGCGACGGGCAGTCCCCTCTCGTGCCTAGGTGAATCCGGAAGCGACAGAGGCCGTCGCAGGGCCCGCCCCGCTCCATCACGCCCACCCTTGCCTGGATGCGTCGACTAGAGGAAAGCTACACTACAAGCCCAGCCGTTGCCCACGCTGGCTTGTGGTAAGTACGATAAATTCTTCCAGGGCATCCCGCGAACCGGTCCTTAACTGCCATGGGTGCGACTAGCAAAACCATGCACCCACAGCCCACCATGTGGTTCATTTTATTTAACCAACACCAGAGCGGTGGTATTAAACCAACATTATCATATAAACCTATAATCTAGGTTTTAAATGAGATCCCCAATGTGTGCTAGTTGAACTAAGCATGGCTAAGCAATTCCTAGTCCAAAGTCTAATCATGTTATAACCCAAGCTAACAAAGGAGCATGATATCCAAAAGCATGGCTGTAACAATAGGTATCCATCCCATAGTGATATTATAAAACAATGCAATATTTGAAAGAAAACAATAGAGCATTTGCAAAATGGGATCAACATGTTCAAGTGACAAGCATGACTTGCCTTGCTCTGCTGCTGGAGGGACCTCGGCGACTATCTCGAAGTACACCGGAGCGTCGGAGGGATCGGAATCTAACGACATACAAAGCAAACATTGCAAACAGGCTATAAGACTACTGAAACAGAGAACAAAACCATTTTTAATGGATTCTACACATTTTTCTTGATTTACTGAGACTTGAATGGGATTAAACGGAGCTCGGATGAATTAGATATGAATTTTAGAAGATTCACTGTGTTTATTACTATAAAAGAAATCCTTAAATAATTTATTGCGCAATATTAACCAGGGCTGACGTCAGCGAGGGGGCGCGGCGCCGACAGGCGGGGCCCACCGGTCAGCGACCGGGAGAGAGAGAAAGGGGTGGCGGCTCGCGGGCCCACTGGTCAGTGGCACGGGGAAAAGGAGGGGCGGCGGCGCCACGTGGCGGCCGAACCGACGGCCCCGATCTACCCAAGGGTAGATCGGACGGCGACGGGGACCTCGCGGCCGGGGCGCGCGGGCGCGGCGCGAGACGGCGGCGACCATGGCGCCGGCGGCGCGGCGCTCACACGGCGGCGGCGCGCATGCGGCAGCGGCGCAAGGCGGCGACCGAAGGCGACCGACCGGCGGCGGGGAGCGGCGGCTAGAGGAGGAGCGGCGGGCGGCGATAAATGCGGCCGCCGGCGCGGCTCGGCATCAAAGCCGACCGGCCGGCTGGGTTAAACGGCGACGGCACGCGTGCGACGACGGCGGCTACCGGCGGCACGGGAAACGGCGGCGGCAGTCGAAGGCGACGGCCGACGACTCGAAGCGGCGGCTAGCGGCTCTAGGAGGAGAGGAAGGGGAAAAGAAGGGAGGGGATGCCTCACCGAGGGTGGCCGGCGCGGAGGAAGGCGATGGCGGACGGCGACGGCAAGCCACGGGAGGACGGCGTCGGCTAGCGGACGAGCTTCGGCGTGCCCTAAGGAAGGAGAAGAGAGGGATTAGAGAGAGAGAGATGGACCATGGCGATCGGGATCCATGGCCGAAGGCGGCGATAGAGGTGGCGCTCACCCGTGCGCGTGGAGATGAGGGCTCCGGCGACGAACCTCGACGGAGGAGGGGTGGACGAGGTGGACCTCGACCGCGCGAAGCTAACGGCGGCGACGGCGTGAGACGGCGGCGAGCCTAGCGGCGGCTAGCGGCGGCCGGAGTAGCAAAAGCGGCGGCGGCGGGTGGTTGCACGGCGCGGAGGCGTTGGGGAGCTCGGGAGAGGTCGGCGCAATGGGGAAAAAGCGAGAGGGGGTGCCGGCGATGCTTAAATAGGGGATGGGGGAACCGGACGTGGCCGGGAGCGGCGGGATTCGACGGCCGACGTGGGGGAGTGGGGAGGAGAGAGAGGCGGGATTCGGTTTTCGAATCCCGGCCATCTCGGGCGCGGGCGCGAGCGGGAGAGGGAGGGGAACGGGCGCGGGGAATGCGGCGCACGCGCGGGCGTGGTCGACGTGGCCCGGGAGCGACGGAGGCGTGGGCGCGGCGGCGGTTTCGGCGCGGCGGCGCGCCGGGATCGGCGGGAGGTGGGGGAAGGACCCGACAGGTGGGCCCCACCTGTCGGCGACCCCGAGAGAGGAGGCGGGCGGCGGCTGCCAGGCTGGGCCCTCGGCCTGCGGCCGGCCCAGCAAGGAGGAGGGGGAGGAAGGAGGGGAATGGGCCGGCGGCCCATCCGAAAAGAAAAAGGAGGAAAAAGGGAGGGAAAAGAAAAAGAAAAAGGAAAAGGAAAAAGGGTTTTCCCTGGAATTAAAAATTGCACTTTAGTGATTTTTAATTGGTTAAAATTATTTCTAGAGCTCTGAAAATTCCACTAAAAATCCTGTTAATGCATTTCGACATGTAGAATTCAAGAAAAATTCCACATGTCAAATCCGATTATTATATGCATTGTTTTCTTAGGGTTTTATCCTGATTTCCTCTGCATTTTCTTGGGGTCATTTGTAATTTACAATTTGGCTTGGGAGGAAAACTTCGGGGTGTGACATTAATCGATACCAGTCCCAGGAAATAGTGCTGGTATCACAGGGAGACAGAGTATCACAGTAACAGAGGTCTCTTTATTATAGAGTAGAAGTACAGTCATATTGGGCTGCGGACAGATCCCGAGCTCACAACTGCATTACAAAAGGAAAGCGGAAGCCAGGACTTGGACCAATCATCACAGGCGCGACTTGGGAACTAGGCCGAAACCCTAAAACTCATCGTAGCCGACTTGCTCCTGGAAGAACTCCTCGTCAGCAGGATCCACTTCATCTTCTTCAGCAACTGGGGGAGGATTATTTATATAGAGCAAGGGTGAGTACGGGAGTACTCAGCAAGCCAGGGGAAATAAGTGTTTAATGCAGGCTTCAAGGAAAGGCTGTTTTTTTCGTAATTGATTTTGTTTGAACTCTTTTCTAAAAAGTCTAAGTGAGTGCTTCTCAAACGACACGGATGAGACAGTGCATCTCGTCCGGTCGGAGTATGTGCAATGTATCAGTCTTTAGATCTTGAAACAGGGTTGGCACCCGGCCAACAGCTTTTCAAACGGCCACCCGGGCCAACAACATTTCAAACGGCCACCCGGGCCTAGCTGATCCCGTCAGCTGCTGATTTTTCAAACATCGAACCCAGTTTCACAACAGCAATTTCACAAGCAGTAGTCAGACAAAACTACACTAGGAATCACCTCACATCCGCCCATGACCGTGAGCACGGCTGTTCGAACAGTTTGTTAACCTCTGCAGAGGGGGTACACTTTACCCACACGACATTACTAACCCGGATCACCCAGCCCGTGGGGATCAGCCACGTCGGGAGACCTCCAAGCTTTCATGACAAGGCATTTCGAAAGCCGATACAGGTTTACCATATGCCGACGAGAGGGGTCCCAGACCAACAACAGGTTAGGTCCCAGACCATACTGTGCCAGGAAGCCCAGGGGTCCTCCCCGACACCACCCCGGCGAATCCACATGTCTCTTGGCATCAAGGCTCCCCTGATAAGCTAGTTACTCAGCCAGGGGTGTCCCATTCCACCCATGTGGTCGTACTTGTCTTATGTTTGGATGAAATTCTAAGGAATCGGTCCTTAAGTGCGAGAGCGGGAAACCGTACACCCGGTACGTTCCCCGGTCCGCGGTTTTGGAAATTCATTTAGTTCGCAAGCACCGACCCAGGTGTCGGGTTTTCCAAGTCTTTTGTAAAACTCCAGTTTTACCCAAGTTGTTTCTCAGATTTTAAGTTTGAAGGCGACCGTCGATACTCGCACAGAGTGCACGAATATCGAGGTGCAACTGGGTGGTTACAAGGGGACATGGTATAACAATTAACAAAGGAAGGATCAAATGCAACAAATTAGGTAGGTCTGCCAATCTGCCTTGCAGACGGGACAACAGATTAAGTGTGATCCTATCAATGCATAATATTTCGCAAGCAAAATAATTAAATTTCAAATATAGGCTCAAGATGTTCAAAGGTGGCTTGCCTTGCTCGAGATCTGGAGCTTGATCCTCGAAATCCTTGCACTGCGGGTCTTCGGGCTCCGAAACTACACGCGAAACGGGACAACTCAACAAACGGCGAAAATAGAGCCCTATTAAAGACCTCTAAGCGTGCCACTAGATAGATCTCGAGATTTGGGAAATTTTAGAAGTTGAATGGAGTCAAATGGAATTACGGTTGGGAAGATATTGAATTTATAAGATTATTGGATTTTTGGTCTAAAGGAAAAGGATTTAATTAAATCCTTTTTGAAAAAGAAAAGAAAAGAAAGAACAGAGGGATGGAAATTAGACTTTTCCTCGGGCGGCTAGGGCGCGGTCCAAGGTAAATGGAGCGGCTCGGCCGAGCTTAACGGGCCGGCCGGCCCAAGACGGCCCAAGCACGCGCGCGCGCGGGAGGGAGGAGAGAGAGTCCGGTGGACCGGGCTCACCACGCGCGGTCCCGGGTGGGACCCGCTTGTCAGCGGCTCGGCTCACCGTGCGGAGGGAGTACGTGGCTCATGCGCGCGGGCGGGGAAAGGACGCGGTGCACGCGCGCGGTCCGTGGTGGACGCAGGTGCGGCGGGCCCACGCGCAGCCTCACGGCTCGCGGTGGAACGCGCGCACGGGGAGGGACTGACCGGGGTCGGCTCGATCCGGTCTAGGCTGAGCTGGCGCCGACGTGGCGCCTACGTGGCGGCCACGTGGGCTGGCGGGAGGTAGACGACGACCCGGCCTCGAATGGACGGCGGGCAGCGGCGGCGAGCGGCGGAGCGAACCACGGCGATACGGGCAACAGCGAGCACACCGGGCGGTTGCACGTGACAAGGGAAGGCGAGCCATCGGCTCGGATTCGCCGGAGGTTGCTCGACGGCGGCGGATTGCGGCGGCGGCAACCGGCGGCGGGAGAAGAGGGAAACGGCGACGAGGTCACGAGAGGTCGATTCCCGGCGGTGAGAGCATCTACGCGGCTTCGGGAACTCGACGCTAGCGTCGGATTGGGCGGAACTACGCCGAGCGAGGCCGGTGACGAGCGGGTGCTACGGAGCTCGAGCGGCGACGGCGGCGAACACACGGCGAGCGACGACAGCGGTCGGGGCGGCGCCGGCTAACTACGGGGAGGCTACTCAAGCTACTACCGAAAGCTAGGGGGAGGAGATGGAGCGAGGAGGAAGAACGGAGAGAGACATCACCGAGAAGAGGAGGGGCGCTGTGACGAGAGGCCGGCGGCGCGGGAGTAATCTCTCCGGCCTCGGGCCGGGGAAGAGGAAGGAGAGGGCGCGGCCGAAGTCCCCTTCCGCGTCCTCGAACGCACCGGCTCTCCCGGCGCTTGGCGAAGGACGGCGGAGGCGAGACAGAGCACGGGGGCGGCGGCAACGGTGAGGAGGCGAATGGGAGAGGAAGGGAAAGGGGGAGGCTTGGGTTTATAGGATGGCAATGTCGGTTTGGGAACCGACTTAGGGCGGTCAAGGGCGCGAGCTGGCGCTCGGCGGTCGCGGCCAAAGCGGCGACAGGGAGGATGACGCCGGCGAGGAGGAAAAAGGGGAAAAGGAGGGGGAGAAAGGGGGCTTGCCCCTTTGCCGATTCGGGAAAAAGGGGGAGGGGAGCGGGGGCGACGCGGCAGAGAAAGGAGGGGCGCGGCCTCCTTCCCTTGGCGGCTTGCGCGCGGAGTGGCGGGGGCCGGGCGGTGACGACGGCGATGACGGCGGGCGGTTTGGAGCGGAGCGGCGACACTGGCGACAGGCGCGGTAGACGCTGACGACGGCGGCGACCGGGCGGTCGGCCACTCGGCGCGCGCGCGCGGGAAACAACGGGCGGCGTCCGCGCGGGCACGCGCACGCGAACACGGCGCGCGGGAAGCGTCTTTGCGAGCGGGGAGCTCGCGCGAGGGGAGGGGCGCTCGGCGCGGGCGACTCCCGCGCACGCGCGCGCGGCGCGCGGGCGGGGCGGAGGGGGGGGCGGGGAGAGAGGCGCTCGGGGAGGCTCTCGCATGCGCGAGCAGCGTGTGGGCGGGAAAGAGAGAGAGAGAGAGAGAGAGAGAGCCCAGGGGGGAGAGGGAGAGATGGGCCGGGGAAGAGGGGAAGATGGGCCGAGTGAGATTCGGCCCATCGACCTCGGGGGAGGCAAAATAGACTTTTGCGGAGGAATTTGATTGGAAGGAATTGGATTCGGAGTTGAACTCGACGATAGATCGGGGATTGAGATCTTGAGATGGCACGGACACTAGACAACAAGCAAAGAAACAAATTTCGCAATTAGGGTTTTTAAGAGATAATTTTCCCGCTAGGCGCCACGACGGAACGGGCGCTACAAACCAACCCCCCTAACAAGAATCTCGACCCCGAGATTCAACACCTAAGGGAGCAGGTCCGGGAACTCGGCGCGGAGAAGATCTTCTCGCTCCCAGGTTGCCTCGTCTTCGGAATGATTGCTCCATTGGACTTTATAGAACTTGATGGTCTTCCTTCGAGTCTGACGTTCTACCTCTTCAAGAACCTTGATCGGTCTTTCCTTGTAGGTCAGATTCTTTTCCAGCTCGATATTACCCAGGGGAACTTGCTCTTCTGGAACTCGAAGACATTTCTTTAACTGGGATACGTGGAACACGTTGTGCACATCTGCGAGACCTTCAGGTAGCTCAAGCTGATAAGCCACTTCGCCATGTCTGGCGGTTATGAGGTAGGGACCGATGTAGCGGGGTGCTAACTTGCCGGACATCCCAAACCTTCTCATACCACGGAGGGGTGATACTCGCAGGTACACATGATCTCCCTTTTCGAACTCAAGGTCACGTCTCCGATTGTCTGCGTAATTTTTCTGACGGTTCTGCGCTGTCTTTAAACGCTCTCGGATCAGCTTAACTTGTTCTTCTGCTGACTTGAGTATGTCAGGACCGAATACCAGGGCTTCGCCCACCTCATTCCAGCACAAGGGGGTGCGGCACTTTCTTCCGAACATTGCCTCATTCGGCGACATCTGAATGCTGGCCTGATAACTGTTGTTGTATGAGAACTCAGCATACGGCAAACAACGATCCCAAGTGCCTTCGAAATCCAAGGCACACGCACGTAGCATGTCTTCTAGGATTTGGTTTACCCTTTCCGTCTGACCATCGGTCTGTGGATGGTAGGCCGTACTAAAATTTAGATCAGTTCCGAGGGCTTCATGCAACTGCTTCCAGAACCTTGAGGTGAACTGAGTGCCTCGATCCGACACTATTTTCTTGGGACAGCCAAATCTACATACGACATGAGTCATGTAGAGTTCTGCTAGTTTCTTTCCATCATAGGTGGTTTTCACTGGCACGAAATGAGCTGACTTCGTGAGTCGGTCCACGATTACCCAGATGGAGTCGTACCCGCTGGGGGTTCTTGGCAAACCGGTGATGAAATCCATTCCGATCTCTTCCCATTTCCACTCGGGAATCGGTAGGGGTTGCAGCAGACCAGCTGGCCTCTGATGTTCCGCCTTGACTCTTTGGCAAATGTCACACAGGGCTACGTATTCTGCGACGTCTCGCTTCATTCCAGCCCACCAGAAGTATGCCTTGATATCTTGGTACATCTTCGTACTTCCTGGGTGAATGGAGTAGGCGGACTCATGAGCTTCCTTTAGGATGAGATCTCTTAACTCCTTCTTGGCCGGTACACAGATGCGTGGTCCGCACCAAACTGTGCCTTTATCGTCTATGGAGAAATTGGTGTCTTTCTTCTCCTGTATTCTTTTTATTAATTCTTTTATCCCTTCGTCGTCTTTCTGAGCCTCCCGGATTTGCGACTCTAGGGTAGGCTGTACTGTCAAGCTGGCAGGGACACCTGACTGTACCACGGTCAGTCTTAACTTCTCCAATTCTCTGCACAGGTGATCTTGGTCAGGCCGTATTTGAGCTACATTGCAATAGGCCTTGTGACTTAGCGCATCAGCGACCACGTTGGCTTTACCAGGATGATAGTGGATTCCAAGATCGTAATCCTTGATTAGTTCCAACCATTTTCTCTGTCTCATATTTAACTCGGTCTGAGTGAAGATATACTTAAGACTTTTGTGATCGGTGTATACTTCACATCTGTTCCCGATTAAATAGTGCCTCCAGATCTTAAGAGCATGAACCACGGCTGCCAACTCGAGATCATGGGTGGGATAATTGGCTTCATGAGGCCTGAGCTGCCTGGATGCATAGGCCACAACCTTTTGTTCTTGCATTAGGACACATCCTAAGCCTTGTCTTGATGCGTCACAGAAGATCTCGAAATCTTTTCGGATATCTGGCAAGGTGAGAACTGGGGCAGTGGTCAACCTTTTCTTCAATTCTTGGAAGCTGTCTTCACAGGCTGCAGACCATTGAAATTTCTTTTCCTTCTTTAACAGCTCGGTCATAGGTCTGGCTAGCTTAGAGAATCCTTCAATGAATCTTCGATAATATCCCGCTAAGCCAAGGAAGCTGCGAATCTCTGACACATTCTTGGGCGGGTTCCAAGCAAGTACAGCTTCAACCTTGCTGGGATCTACTTCGACACCGTTGGACGAGATCACGTGTCCAAGAAATGCTACTCGGTCTAACCAGAATTCGCACTTCGAGAATTTTGCGAATAGTTGATGATCTCTGAGCTTTTCCATTATCCGCCTCAGGTGTTCAGCATGTTCCTCCTCGTTCTTGGAGTATATCAGGATGTTATCGATGAATACCACGACAAACTGGTCCAGGTATTCCATAAAGATTTTGTTCATTAAGTTCATGAAGAATGCTGGAGCATTGGTGAGTCCGAAGGACATTACTGTGAACTCATATAGACCATAACGCGTTGAGAAAGCGGTCTTCGGAATATCTTCAGATCTGATTTTCAGTTGATGGTAACCTGACCTCAAGTCAATTTTTGAGAAGACTCTTGCTCCTTTAAGTTGATCGAATAAATCGTCAATCCGTGGCAACGGGTACTTGTTCTTTATAGTTACTTCATTCAGGGCTCTATAGTCGATTACCATTCTCTCAGAGCCATCCTTTTTCTTAACCAGAAGCACTGGGGCTCCCCAAGGGGATGAGCTAGGTCGCACATAACCTTTACTCTCCAACTCTTCGATTTGTCTTTTAACTTCTGCTAACTCATTAGCTGCCATTCGGTAGGGTCTTTTTGCAATTGGAGCTGTGCCTGGTGCCAGTTCTATGGCGAACTCGATCTCTCGGTCTGGTGGCATTCTTTTTAATTCTTCCGGAAATACGTCGGGATATTCACAGACTATGGGCACCGACTCCAAGGAGGTGACTTGTAAACAGGTTAGGATAGACCGACTTGCGGTAGGGGTGTTAGGGGTAAAGCGGACTTGCTTTCCTCCAGGTCCTTGCAAGGTGATGGACTTTTCGGCACAATCTATCTGTCCTTTGTGCTTAGCCAACCAATCCATCCCTAGAATGATGTCCAAGCTTTGCGAGTCTAGGACTATCGGTTTGGCTAGGAAGTCAACTTCCTCAATTCTAAGGTTAACTTCCGGGCATATTTGAGTTGCCCTTATATTCCTTCCAGGGGAATGTACTATCATTGGTACACGCAAATTTTGGGTTTTCCAACCATTTCTTTTCACAAAAGCTTGCGATATGAAAGAATGGGAAGCTCCCGAATCGAACAGAACTATTGCGGGTACGGAGTTAACAGAGAACATACCCATCACAACGTCTGGAGCATCCTGAGCGGTTTCAGCTTGAATGTGATTCACACGGCCTCGACCAAAGTTGTTGGAAGCACGTGAACCTTGTCCACTTGCCTGAGAGCTAGGACGAGACTGAGCTGCCGCTGGAGTAGGAGTTCTGGCAGTGCTGCCATTAGCATGCCCTGAGTTGGTGTTGGTAGGATTCTGAGGACACTGTCTAGCATAGTGACCCATCTGGTTGCACCGGAAACACTGAACTGCTGACGGTCCCTGCGGTGACTTGAAAGAGATAACACTGTTAGGCGCAGTATTGCCACTAGGGGCACGCTGCTGTGGCTGAGGTGCCGGACGGTTTATCTGAGGACGAGGGGCGTAGCCTGGCTGGCGGTTAGCCTGAGTGACCGACTGGTGGTATTGCATGGGTTGACCGTAGCGAGGGCGAGGTGCGCCTCGGAAAGAATTTCCCTGATGGTTAGACTTGCGTTTCTTGTATTCTTCGGTAGCCTCTTTTCTGGCATCCTCAAGTAGAAGTGCCTTGTTGATCATATGTTGAAAAGTGGGGAAGTCATGAGCAAGCAACTGGAGTCTCATTCCAACTGCGATTCCTTTCAAGAATTTCCTGATCTTCTTCTTGTCTGTGTCCACTTCCTCAGGGGCATACCGAGCCAACTTGTTGAACTGACTTAGGTACTCATTGATACTGCTGTTGCCTTGCTTAAGTCTGTTGAATTCTTCTTTCTTCATGTCAATAGTGCTTTCAGGCACATGAGCTGCACGGAAAGCCGTAGCGAACTCATCCCAAGCAATGTTAGTGGGTTCAGGGTGTGCATTGCAGTAATTCTCCCACCAATCTGCGGCAGGTCCTCTTAGTTGGTGAGAGGCGTAGAGCATCTTCTCAACAGGAGTACACTGCACTAAGTTGAGTTTTCTATCAACATCTTTCAACCAATCGTCAGCCTCGACGGGCTCGACGGTCTGAGAGAACTCTGGCGGACGAGACCTCAGAAAGTCTGTCAGCTTGGATCTGTTGTTGCCCATGTGAGGGTGGCCATTTCCATGCGCATTATGCTGAAAACTGGCTATGGCTGTGGTTAGTCCTTGCAAGATTTGTGTCTGAACTGCCATTAAGTGTTGCATGTTGGTTTCCACATGAGGTGGGAAAGGGAGGCGTTCTTCTCCAGAATTGTGACTGGCAGTGCGGTGAGAGCGGTGAGACTGTCCCATCTCTGCATCACGGGAAACTGTGCGATGCGAGCGGCTGCTGCGGCGGGGTTGCTCAACCTCTGCGTTGCGGGAAACAGTACGATGCGAACGGTTGCTGTGGTGAGACTGCTCATTAGCTGATTCATGATTTTCTTCTGGCTCAACTCTACCATCCTCAAAACCAAAGCGGGCTGGTGCACGAGCTGCACGGCGGGGGCGGCTAGCCATCTAAACTCCCAGAAGAGGGCGGGGTAAGAGTCAGATAAGCACTTAGGAGGGCAAGGAGCAAAGCAAATAGCAACTCAGATAGCACACACTAGGCATAAACTGGATTTTTCAAATCATAAAAACACCTGATACAACGGGTGTGGACAAGTCACAGAGCTACGCCGAGCTTGACTGTGCGCACACCACCTAGGAGAACCAGACTACCAAACAACACCCACAACAAACACACGCACGCACTACCTCGCCACGACTCCAAAAGAGTTGGCGGCGGAACAAAAGGGCCTATCACACGGACGGCTGCTGAAGACTGCCTCCTCTACTCCTCGTCGGCCTGGCTGCCTCCTGTAGTCGGCTCCTCAGTCGAAGAAACGTCGATCGGCTGGCGCGAAGGGACCGGCGGAACCTGTCGAGGGCCGGCAGCAGCACGGGCCGCTGGCGGTAGGGGAGCTGGGTAGTGGAAACGGAACACGGTGGCAGAACCAACAACACGCTTCCGCGCAGTGCGGATAAAGCGTGGGCCACGGCAGGAGGAAGCAACTGGGGTGTGTCCTGGGGTGTAGGAAGGGCTAACTGGGTGTGGGTAGGGCGAGTACACTGGTGAGTACGGCGCACGCGAGCTGGGGGAGCGCGGGCCACTGGGAGTGCGGGCAGAGCCGCGGGAGCTGTGGGAGGACAGGTGGCTGGCGTGGCAGAGGCGGCCTGAGTCCCAGGAGATAGTGTCAACTGAGGTGACACCCTCCTCGGCCAGACGGGCCTCCAAGGCGGCGTAGCGGCGGGCAAGGGAGCGGTAAGCCTCAAGGAGTAGGTCGTGCTGAGTGGCCTGAGCCTCCGAAAGCTCAACCATGCGAGTCAGCACTGGCTGAGACTCGCTGTACGGACAAGGGTACCTGGCGTCTGAGTGGCCAGAAGGAAGGCGTGGAAGCTGCCGGAAGGCGGAGCCTCCGAGACGGTGGCTGTAGTCGTGGGCCAGGCGACGAAGCGCAGTCCAGGAGAGGTCCTGGTACGCGATCTGGAGAGTGGGCCTGGCTACAGTGAAGTGGTGTGGGCGAAGGCCAGCTCCGTGTATACCTCCACGGGGGTAAAGGTACACAGAGAGCTCACAGTGAGGGGGAACACGGTCCACGGAGTACCCCGTGTACTCGGGACACGAGAAGCCAAGGAAACGGGCGAGGTCACGAAGCTGAGCGACGTGGTGACCCTCACCAAAACCGTGGGAACTGAAACTGGCGTTCACTGCCATCTACAATTTTGAAAGAGGGAGAAAGATCAGTAACCATTTTAGAAACAAACTATTGAAAATAAAGAAGACAAAAGAAACCTTAGCTTTTCGCAAGTAGTTTTGAACTTAGTATCCTTAGGGTCGTCCTAAGTGTCGGGTTTCGCCCTAGGGCCAAGCCTGTGCTCTGATACCATCTCTTGTCACGCCCCGAACTAGTCCCGACCGGAACTAGCCCGTGACGCTCCAAATTAACCTGTTAATCGATACCAGTCCCAGGAAATAGTGCTGGTATCACAGGGAGACAGAGTATCACAGCAACAGAGGTCTCTTTATTATAGAGTAGAAGTACAGTCATATTGGGCTGCGGACAGATCCCGAGCTCACAACTGCATTACAAAAGGAAAGCGGAAGCCAGGACTTGGACCAATCATCACAGGCGCGACTTGGGAACTAGGCCGAAACCCTAAAACTCATCGTAGCCGACTTGCTCCTGGAAGAACTCCTCGTCAGCAGGATCCACTTCATCTTCTTCAGCAACTGGGGGAGGATTATTTATATAGAGCAAGGGTGAGTACGGGAGTACTCAGCAAGCCAGGGGAAATAAGTGTTTAATGCAGGCTTCAAGGAAAGGCTGTTGTTTTCGTAATTGATTTTGTTTGAACTCTTTTCTAAAAAGTCTAAGTGAGTGCTTCTCAAACGACACGGATGAGACAGTGCGTCTCGTCCGGTCGGAGTATGTGCAATGTATCAGTCTTTAGATCTTGAAACAGGGTTGGCACCCGGCCAACAGCTTTTCAAACGGCCACCCGGGCCAACAACATTTCAAACGGCCACCCGGGCCTAGCTGATCCCGTCAGCTGCTGATTTTTCAAACATCGAACCCAGTTTCACAACAGCAATTTCACAAGCAGTAGTCAGACAAAACTACGCTAGGAATCACCTCACATCCGCCCATGACCGTGGGCACGGCTGTTCGAACAGTTTGTTAACCTCTACAGAGGGGGTACACTTTACCCACACGACATTACTAACCCGGATCACCCAGCCCGTGGGGATCAGCCACGTCGGGAGACCTCCAAGCTTTCATGACAAGGCATTTCGAAAGCCGATACAGGTTTACCATATGCCGACGAGAGGGGTCCCAGACCAACAACAGGTTAGGTCCCAGACCATACTGTGCCAGGAAGCCCAGGGGTCCTCCCCGACACCACCCCGGCGAATCCACATGTCTCTCGGCATCAAGGCTCCCCTGATAAGCTAGTTACTCAGCCAGGGGTGTCCCATTCCACCCATGTGGTCGTACTTGTCTTATGTTTGGATGAAATTCCAAGGAATCGGTCCTTAAGTGCGAGAGCGGGAAACCGTACACCCGGTACGTTCCCCGGTCCGCGGTTTTGGAAATTCATTTAGTTCGCAAGCACCGACCCAGGTGTCGGGTTTTCCAAGTCTTTTGTAAAACTCCAGTTTTACCCAAGTTGTTTCTCAGATTTTAAGTTTGAAGGCGACCGTCGATACTCGCACAGAGTGCACGAATATCGAGGTGCAACTGGGTGGTTACAAGGGGACATGGTATAACAATTAACAAAGGAATGATCAAATGCAACAAATTAGGTAGGTCTGCCAATCTGCCTTGCAGACGGGACAACAGATTAAGTGTGATCCTATCAATGCATAATATTTCGCAAGCAAAATAATTAAATTTCAAATATAGGCTCAAGATGTTCAAAGGTGGCTTGCCTTGCTCGAGATCTGGAGCTTGATCCTCGAAATCCTTGCACTGCGGGTCTTCGGGCTCCGAAACTACACGCGAAACGGGACAACTCAACAAAACGGCGAAAATAGAGCCCTATTAAAGACCTCTAAGCGTGCCACTAGATAGATCTCGAGATTTGGGAAATTTTAGAAGTTGAATGGAGTCAAATGGAATTACGGTTGGGAAGATATTGAATTTATAAGATTATTGGATTTTTGGTCTAAAGGAAAAGGATTTAATTAAATCCTTTTTGAAAAAGAAAAGAAAAGAAAGAACAGAGGGATGGAAATTAGACTTTTCCTCGGGCGGCTAGGGCGCGGTCCAAGGTAAATGGAGCGGCTCGGCCGAGCTTAACGGGCCGGCCGGCCCAAGACGGCCCAAGCGCGCGCGCGCGGGAGGGAGAAGAGAGAGTCCGGTGGACCGGGCTCACCACGCGCGGTCCCGGGTGGGACCCGCTTGTCAGCGGCTCGGCTCACCATGCGGAGGGAGTACGTGGCTCATGCGCGCGGGCGGGGAAAGGACGCGGTGCACGCGCGCGGTCCGTGGTGGACGCAGGTGCGGCGGGCCCACGCGCAGCCTCACGGCTCGCGGTGGAACGCGCGCACGGGGAGGGACTGACCGGGGTCGGCTCGATCCGGTCTAGGCTGAGCTGGCGCCGACGTGGCGCCTACGTGGCGGCCACGTGGGCTGGCGGGAGGTAGACGACGACCCGGCCTCGAATGGACGGCGGGCGGCGGCGGCGAGCGGCGGAGCGAACCACGGCGATACGGGCAACAGCGAGCACACCGGGCGGTTGCACGTGACAAGGGAAGGCGAGCCATCGGCTCGGATTCGCCGGAGGTTGCTCGACGGCGGCGGATTGCGGCGGCGGCAACCGGCGGCGGGAGAAGAGGGAAACGGCGACGAGGTCACGAGAGGTCGATTCCCGGCGGTGAGAGCATCTACGTGGCTTCGGGAACTCGACGCTAGCGTCGGATTGGGCGGAACTACGCCGAGCGAGGCCGGCGACGAGCGGGTGCTACGGAGCTCGAGCGGCGACGGCGGCGAACACACGGCGAGCGACGGCAGCGGTCGGGGCGGCGCCGGCTAACTACGGGGAGGCTACTCAAGCTACTACCGAAAGCTAGGGGGAGGAGATGGAGCGAGGAGGAAGAACGGAGAGAGACATCACCGAGAAGAGGAGGGGCGCTGTGACGAGAGGCCGGCGGCGCGGGAGTAATCTCTCCGGCCTCGGGCCGGGGAAGAGGAAGGAGAGGGCGCGGCCGAAGTCCCCTTCCGCGTCCTCGAACGCACCGGCTCTCCCGGCGCTTGGCGAAGGACGGCGGAGGCGAGACAGAGCACGGGGGCGGCGGCAACGGTGAGGAGGCGAATGGGAGAGGAAGGGAAAGGGGGAGGCTTGGGTTTATAGGATGGCAATGTCGGTTTGGGAACCGACTTAGGGCGGTCAAGGGCGCGAGCTGGCGCTCGGCGGTCGCGGCCAAAGCGGCGACAGGGAGGATGACGCCGGCGAGGAGGGAAAAGGGGAAAA
Source organism: Oryza sativa Japonica Group (assembly GCF_034140825.1). NCBI lineage: Eukaryota > Viridiplantae > Streptophyta > Magnoliopsida > Poales > Poaceae > Oryza > Oryza sativa. The sequence goes on along the minus strand of NC_089035.1, from coordinate 43,146,759 downwards.
GGAGGGGGAGAAAGGGGGCTTGCCCCTTTGCCGATTCGGGAAAAAGGGGGAGGGGAGCGGGGGCGACGCGGCAGAGAGAGGAGGGGCGCGGCCTCCTTCCCTTGGCGGCTTGCGCGCGGAGTGGCGGGGGCCGGGCGGTGACGACGGCGATGACGGCGGGCGGTTTGGAGCGGAGCGGCGACACTGGCGACAGGCGCGGTAGACGCTGACGACGGCGGCGACCGGGCGGTCGGCCACTCGGCGCGCGCGTGCGGGAAACAACGGGCGGCGTCCGCGCGGGCGCGCGCACGCGAACACGGCGCGCGGGAAGCGTCTTTGCGAGCGGGGAGCTCGCGCGAGGGGAGGGGCGCTCGGCGCGGGCGACTCCCGCGCACGCGCGCGCGGCGCGCGGGCGGGGCGGAGGGGGGGCGGGGAGAGAGGCGCTCGGGGAGGCTCTCGCACGCGCGAGCAGCGTGCGGGCGGGGAAGAGAGAGAGAGAGAGCCCAGGGGGGAGAGGGAGAGATGGGCCGGGGAAGAGGGGAAGATGGGCCGAGCGAGATTCGGCCCATCGACCTCGGGGGAGGCAAAATAGACTTTTGCGGAGGAATTTGATTGAAAGGAATTGGATTCGGAGTTGAACTCGACGATAGATCGGGGATTGAGATCTTGAGATGGCACGGACACTAGACAACAAGCAAAGAAACAAATTTCGCAATTAGGGTTTTTAAGAGATAATTTTCCCGCTAGGCGCCACGACGGAACGGGCGCTACACTTCACAATTATCTATACTCTTTGAGATAAATCTAGAGAATATCCATACGAAAAAAATATCGAGAAGCAAACAAAAGGTACAACATCCAGATTCTAAAGGCTTCCTAAAATATCGTTCCCCTTTTCAATCTATCTATGTATCTCATGTTGGTTGGTTTTATGCCAGCTAATTGGCTGAGCGACATGTGGCGAGATACAAGCGACAGAAAAAGCACCGGGTAAGAAACCCTCTCTATAAAACTGGCGAGCGTGCGAGTTACAATGGTGAATTGAAATAAAAGAGAAGAAAAGCCGCTCCATGTGCGTAGTTGGGCCACACAATGCGTGATTGGGCCAGTGCAAATACATAAAATAAGGAGGAAAAGAAAAATAAAAAAGACAAAAAATATGAAAAATTAAAAAGACAAAAAAATATTTTTTATAAAATTCTTTGCAAATTATAAAACCCGCGAATTTCCGAACATCGGATGAAAAATTCCTTGTCTCTTATCTCATCTACCTTATTTCATGTAATTCTATGCAATTTACATTCATAGAGACATACTTAAGCCCTATCACCCTAGGATTGCAAAAGTTAATCTAGTTGCTTAGTTAGTCTTATCCTTCACAAAGCCTAGTCACTTAAGTTAGTTTTGATTAGGTGTAATTTATTTTTAATATTGCTTATTCACCCCTTTAGTGATTGATTCTTATAGAAAGGGAACATGTATAATATTATTTCATAAAAGAAGAAAGAATGGAACACCTAGAGAGTGCAGTAAGGTGAAAAAACATCTCCACTGTCGGAAATTTATTGAAAGTACTAAATCTGGTTAGCTTCTCATAAAAGTTGATAAATTGATGAGCTACATTTGCCAGAGAGCATATTACGTTATGAAATACTTTTCTGAAAAGCAAAGGTAATTGAAGATCAGCAGACCTAGCATGACAACTAAGTATTATACCTTGTAGTATTTGAGGCGATACACTGTGTGGCGAATGTAGAGGTCATGTAGTTGTTCACCTTGTAGTTTAGTCTTGGTGTCAGGACGAGGAGGCCCGTGAGGCAGATTTCCGAGACAAGCAAGGTACTCCTCGTCAGTGATACTCTCCCCCAACCCCAGCTCGTCCATCTCTTGGATCATTGGCTCTGCTTCTTCTTCTTCTTCCACTTTTCTATCCATCTATGTAACTAATTAAACCTGTAAAATCTTGCGATTTGTGTGATGCTTGGCTGGAGATATGATTCTCTACATCAACCTTGTGCACATCCAAATCCAAAAGAGAATAACCTTGTGCATATCCAAATCCAAAAGAGAATATATTGGTGTAATTTCGATTGGCGACATCTTAGTGATGAACTCTCGTCGAGATCGACCACAACTCTCGCGAATCTCGCCGTGGAACTCAATAAAGCATCGCTAATGTTAGTGGAGACGATGCGATATTGTGGATGCAAGACGAGGGTTTCCTTGTTGGAATAAGTTCATCTAAGGTCCCTTAACTTGTCAATAAATCCAATTTTCGTCCCTCAACCAGAAAACCAGACACAACGGGTCCCTCAACTACCAAAACCAGATTAGGTCCCTCGGCGGTTTTGAGGGCAGTTTTGGCTGACGTGGCACCTACGTGGCTAATTTAACTCGGTCTTCATCTGATGTGTCATTGACATGGCGCTTACGTGGCAATTTTGTCGCGACCGAGAAAATTTGCATTTTCCCGAACGCTAGTGTATTAATCCCCGTCCCAGGAAAAGCCGGGGTACACCACACAAACATGATATAAAAGACACATCTTTATTATATCGATAATATTTACATTATTACAAAGGCACTTCAGGCCTGACAAACAAAAATAAACAGCAGCGGACTAGCGGGCCTATGGCTCCATCTTCACAGGCGCTCAACTGGGGTATAAGCTAGGACTCCACCTAAGACTTCTTCTCCAAAGCTTCTCTTACTGAAGGGGGGAAAGATAGAGCAAGAATGAGTACAACCACAGTACTCAGCAAGTCACACCGGGAGATGCATGATTAATGCAAGGGGGTACAAGGGGATAATAATATGGGTTAAGTTTTGCAGTAAACAGCATTTAAAAGTCACTTAGTTGCCCAAAGCCATTTTAAAAAGACGATCCTAGAGCTACACAGTATTATTAATCAAGGCCGTGAACCCGCACGAACCTGCCTTAACCCAAGGCCTATGATGATTCAGACCGAACTGGCAACCTGACCCTAGGTCCCAGCTCGTCCCAAGCCAACCCAGGCCAACCATTCCACATTTTAGTTGTTAAGCAGGTTTTAAGAATTAAAACACTAACTTGGGTACATTGCTAGGCTTGCCCATAACCGAGGGCGCGGCTATTCGAATAGATTATACTCTGATCAGAGGTGTACATCTTTACCCACAAGACACGTCTTCCTCACGTGTAACCACGTGCCACATACCACCACGGCATACGGACGGAAGACGTGACATAGTTTCCAACCCATCCTAGCCATAGACAAGAGTGCCGACCCAACCCCACCTACGGCCGGAACCTCCGGGACAGGTAGGCAGGACTGAGCCCCTAGCAGCAGGACACCAGCCCTGTGCCATGACATCTCGACTACCGGGCCGCAGCTCGTGTAGCCTTCATTTGTCCTAGAGATGTCCATCGACCCCCGACTTCATCCATCTCCATCCGTGTACTTTTGTTTATAACCAGACTGAGCCACAAACTAAGCCTTACCCACTAGACATGTGGAAGTACGGTAGTGCTTTGCAACAGAGGCCCGAAGACCGGTCCTTATGTGGCCGAGGTGCTACTATCAAATCCATGCACCCCGAGCCTAGCCTAAAACCATTTTGAGGGTTTTGAATAGAGGGGGAGGTGTGAATCCAATTCCACAATAATCCAACCATTCCACAATGTCCAAGTGAAATGGATATTCCCAAAGTCTAGAGTTATAAAACCACCTAATGTTGCCTAATTAAACAGCGAAGCATCTACCTAAATTCATACTAGTGGTACTATGAATAGAGTACCCACTAGTTGGGGTTTTGTTTATTCTAGGGTGAACAAGGTAATAATAACAATAACAATAATAATAAGGTCATAGCAAAGGTAAATAGGCATGGCTAAATAAAACAGTGATAACGCGGGAATTTAAATAAAGCTATAATGCATTAATTCAAATAAAAATAATTTTATAAACTGGGATTCAATATATTCAAGGATGATGTGACTTGCCTTGCTCGCTTTCCCAAACGTCGGCTTCAACCTGCACGTAGAGCGGATCTTCCGAAGCTGCAGCGTCTACACGACCAACGGAAAGGAAAAAGGCTTTTACTCTAATAAACTCCATATAACAAGTAGGAACAAAGCACAAAAATGGGTTCTTGACTTCTTGAGGAAAAATTAGAGACTTGAACGGTCCAATTCCGAGTTCAAATGGCCAAGTTATGGCCATTTGAAGTTTATATGCTCTTTAAGTGAATATTTGCGAATTTCTTTATTTAAATTTTAATTTAAAAAGGATTTATTGCGTCAGCCGAGGAGAGGGGGCGCGCGGACCGGGTCCACGGGAGTGGGGCCCACGCGGCAGCCTCATGGTCCACGGTGGACCGGGCGCACCCGGGCTCACACCAGCCGGCGCCGTGGGCCCCACGCGTCAGCCGTACCCGAGGGCGCGGGCGGCTGACGGCTAGGCCCCACGCGGCGGCCACACAGTGCGCCCGGAGGCGGCCACGACGGTGCAGCCGGCGGGAGGCGGCGCCCGCGCCCCTATGGTCACCGGCGGCGGCCATAGGCACGGCGGAGCGGCGGCCGAGAGAGGGGAAGGGAAGGGAAGGGGGAAAAGAGGCGGCGGTCCACGGCTTACCCCGGGTCGACGGCGACGACAAAGGAGGCGGCCGGAGCGGAGGAAGGCGGCGGCGCGGCTCGGGTGGACTGGGACGATGGCGCTCCGGCGGTCGGCGAGCTCGGCGAGGTGGTGGACGGGGTCAGCGGCGATGCGACGAAGCCGGAGAAGGCGACGCCGAGGCGGGAGACGGTCCCGGCGAGCGGAGAGGGCCGGCCGGAGGTCGTCGGCGACAGAGGAGAGAGAGGACGACGGCGCGAGCTCGATTCTGGCGGGGAGACGGTGCGGCAAGTGGCGGAAACGGGCGAGAGAGGCGCGGGGAGGGTTTAAATAGGGTTGGGAGGGAGAGAGGGCGGCCGACGGGGAAGGAAACCGGCGCGGGAGGTCTGGCCGCCATCAATGGCGCCGGCGAGATTTGCGGGAGCAAATCCGGCCGTTTGAATGCGAGAGAGAGAGAGGGAGAAATGGGGGGAAAGGGGGAGGGGATCACGGGGAATAATTCCCCCCCCCCCACTTAATTGCACGCGGGGGCGGCGGGATGCGGCGGATTCGGCGGCGGCGGCGGCGGCGCTCGGCGCGGGCGGGGCGGCGAGAGCGGCGGGAGGACGGGGATGACGGGTGGGCCCCACCCGTAAGCGAGGGTGGCGGGCAGGCCCGCCCGTCAGCGGCACGCACGCGGGGAGAGACCGAATGGGCTGCGGGGGAGAGGAGAGAGAGGAAGGGAGATGGGTCGGATTCGGCCCATCCGAGGGGAGAGAGATTTTAGGGTTTTTCTTTTTATAAAAACCTTTTCAACTTTTTTTATTTCTTAATAATTATTATTTGTGCTCTGAAAATTTAAGTAAAATTTGAGGGCTCTTTTTAGACCAAGGAGAATTTAACAAAAATTCTCCGGGTCACATTCGAATTTTTCTTGTACGCATTTTAATGTTTGCCAATTTCTTTTTGAATTTTAATTAATTTTATTATTCCTTTTAGAGAATGATTTTTATTTCGGGATGAATTTATTAGGACGTGACAAATTTGATCCCAAAAATAATAAAAACCGTGGGTCCTACATGTCGGTCTCACATAGAAAATAATAATAAAAATAGTGGGACCCACGTGGGCCTGAGGGCACTCAACCGAGGCCGTAGAAACCAGAGGAGAACTGGAGAAAAACAAGATGCCACGCCTACGCTCCCGGCACGGGACGAACCCGAGAAACAAAGGAGAGAGAGACCTATCCACTCCTCCATGCGGCATCGCACCTCACTTCCCAGCCACTACTTACCAGTTGCCACCACCACTACCACCCACACCGAACTAACCTCGCCGTGGAAACCAAACCCCCGCGCCCGACCACCACCTCCCTCCTCCCACCTCTTCTTCTGGCCCCACCGCGCGCCGCGGCAGACCTCGGCACGGCGCGCGTGGCCGTACCATGCCGTGACGGCCGGAACCCGCCACCGCCTTGATCGCCGCGCATATGCACCCCATGGCCGTGGCAGTGGCCGCCGGAACAGCCGCCGTCTCATGCCCGCGCCTCGTCCCCGAGCGTATCCCCCTCTCCGCCTCCGTCGCCGTCACATGTGGCCGTGGCTGCGGGGTGGCGGTGAGGGCGCATGGCCAAAGCGCAACGCGTCGCGGAGAGAAGCTATGCGACGACCACGACGGCCATGGTGGATGCCAGTGCGGCGGCTGGTCGCAGCAGCGCCGAGGAGCGGCAACACGGGAAGGGGTCGTGGAGTGGAGTAGCCAGAAGGAGGTGGTGAGGGCGAGGAGCTCGCCCGCCGCCGCTCCTCCTCTGCTCCGCCCCGCCGGCCCGCGCCCGCCCGCTCGTCCACGCCTCGCCGCCGAGGTGCTGTCCCGCTCGTCGGCCTCCCCGCGCGCTCGCCGGCCTCCCCCGAGGGAGCACCCAAGATAGAGAGGAGTTAGCTCGAGCCGCCGCAGCCAGGGCCACCTCCCCCCGCCGATTCCTCTTCCGCCCTCAACCGCCGGAGCCGTGCCTCTGCCGCTGCGCGCCGCTCCCTCCTTTGGCCGCCGGCCGCCGCGTGCCGCTGCCTCTCCGTCGCCTGGAGAGAGAGGAGAGGAGAGAGATGAAGACAGGGGAGATGGGGAGAGAGGAAGAAGAAGATGAAGGGTGAGGATGACATGTGGGGCCCACGTGGGGCCCACTATTCCGGATCGAATTGCCACGTAAGCGCTACGTCAATGCCACGCCAGATGAAGACCTGAGTCAAATTAGCCACATAGGCGCCACGTCAGCCAAAACCACCCTTAAAACCACAAGGACCTAATCTGCACCGGTTTTAATAGTTGAGGGACCCAGTGTGTCTGGTTTTCTGGTTGAGGGACGAAAATCGGATTCGGATTCGTCGACAAGTTAAGAGACCTCATATGAACTTATTTCTTCCTTGTTTGGTTCGACCTCGATCGGGGTTGAGTGGGCTGTGGCGGTGAAATCGAGCCCAAATCGACAGTTGCAGCATGGTCCAAAGCGAGCCCAAAATCAACAAGAAGGCCGGCCCAAAGGCTGAGGCCCATGGACAGCTGCAGCCATCAAAGCCGCCCCACCAACACAACTCCCCACGAGGCCCCGAGCATATCATCGCCTTCGCCGCAAAGTCCCAACACTAGCGGCGACCGGCGAGGACTCCGGCGGCGACGTGGGTGGGACTGAGAAGCGCCGCCGCTGACACCAGCGAGACGAGGCGGCGACCTCCGTTGACGGTAACCTACCTACCAACCTCGCCATTCCTCTCCAAACTGTTGTGCTGCTGTCTAGATCTCCCACACTACACTAGTTACTCCTCGTAGATCTCGGCTACCTGGCTCAAGATCCGGGGTCAGATCCGGGTCCGGGGATTTTCTTTGTGCCCTATGGCTGTATTTTGGCGTCTGTGGCTGATGACAGCGTGTGTTCTCGAGTGCGGATGCAATCTGAGTTATATAGGCAAATGGCCTTGTCAACTCGGGCAGCGGCATTGCTTTGCTCAGTGTGTTTGAATGTGCTGAAATTCATGTAGTAGGCTGTAGGCTGTGCATTTCTTGATTTGCGTCTTGCATAATTCACTGGTGGATTTTCTAAACCTAACAAGTTTAAAATTAGACCATTCAACCAAAGACAGGAGGAATAAGTGAAGCTGTTGTAGTCACAGCTTATGGCCGATCCAAAATTTGTTAGGAATGTGAATATGTGATGCTACAAACATATCCTTGTAAGCTACCATGCTATTTATCATGTTCCATCATGGTGATTGGTGAGCACTCATGAAAAATTCAGATCCAAACCTAGTGTTACATGTGGATTTGTGCTCTGCAATCTATCGCCAGTAATAAAATGGTTGAGTGATCCAGCTACTACAAAATCACATTGCATACTTTTTTTTTTTGTAGATTATGCATCCTGGTTTTGGGTGGTGGGTTCCTGATGTCAGGAATATAAATTTAGCCTGCTGATTTAGGTAGCACTGCCGGTGCACACTTTGGTTTTTGAATACTTGTAGTCTTCCAGCTTCTTGTAGAACTGGTACAATGTGGGCCGTATATAAGAAGGGCTGTCAACTAGCACATGCTCACTAATTAGTCTAAACATTTATGTTTTTATTCATTCAGGTCAGGTGCAATCATAGAAGTAGTTAATGACAATACTTTAGTTGTTCTAATATTATTTATGTATGGACTCAAATTAACATGCAAAACATATGAGATTAGTGGCATGCATTCTTTTTCTTAATAGTGGAAAATACGAGATAATGATAACTGTGAAGCTCTGTTAGTACTCTTCATTACTCTATTTGAGTGGCAGCATATCTCATGCTAGCCATAAAGCAAGTTCTAGACGTATTCTGTTGTTAATTACTTGTAGCTATATAACCCAACCTAGTCATTCCAGCTTATGTCTCTTAGAGATCATGTTTATTAGCACCTCAAGATTTCCTCTGCACAGTATAGTAACTATCGAAAAAGATATTATTTCTTTGTTTTTAATTGACAACCTTCACGTGCTACTTATTTTTGCAGAGTAAATCTATAGGAAATGGCTGACGGTGAGGATATCCAGCCTCTTGTCTGTGACAATGGCACTGGAATGGTCAAGGTCAGGAACTTCATCTTTTAAACCATCTATCATCTCCAAGACTCCAACTGCATTTTTACCAATTTGAATTCCTTAAAATTTTGCAGGCTGGGTTTGCTGGAGATGATGCACCAAGGGCTGTTTTTCCTAGCATTGTTGGTCGTCCTCGCCACACTGGTGTCATGGTAGGGATGGGGCAGAAGGATGCATATGTTGGTGACGAAGCACAGTCCAAGAGAGGTATTCTCACGTTGAAGTACCCAATTGAGCATGGTATTGTAAGCAACTGGGATGACATGGAGAAGATCTGGCATCACACTTTCTATAATGAGCTTCGTGTTGCACCTGAGGAGCACCCTGTGTTGCTCACTGAAGCTCCCTTGAACCCCAAAGCCAACAGGGAGAAAATGACACAGATTATGTTTGAGACGTTCAATGTTCCTGCCATGTATGTTGCAATCCAAGCAGTGCTTTCACTCTATGCTAGTGGCCGAACAACAGGTATGTGATGTTTTACTTAACTTCTTTCTTTCCAATTTCTTGGTTCTTTTGCATCTATAGATTCATTTAGATGAGAGCTCGGATGATTAAGAACTATTCTTATACATTTTTAATGTTGGTCAGTAGGTGTTAGAATTATATTATCTATGCTCAATAATAGTCGTGCAATTATTTAATGTTGGTCAGTGCATATGGCTAATGCTGTTTTAATCAACAGGTATTGTTCTGGACTCGGGTGATGGTGTGAGCCATACTGTTCCCATCTATGAAGGATATGCACTTCCTCATGCAATCCTTCGTCTGGATCTTGCTGGCCGTGACCTCACGGATTCTCTTATGAAGATCCTCACTGAAAGGGGTTACTCGTTCACAACCTCTGCCGAGCGGGAAATTGTGAGGGACATCAAGGAAAAGCTTGCATATGTTGCACTTGATTATGAGCAAGAGCTGGAAACTGCCAAGAACAGCTCTTCAATTGAGAAGAGCTATGAGCTGCCTGATGGCCAGGTGATTACCATTGGCTCAGAGAGGTTTAGGTGCCCTGAGGTCCTCTTCCAACCATCCATGATTGGTATGGAGTCCGCTGGAATCCATGAAACAACCTACAATTCCATCATGAAGTGCGACGTAGATATCAGGAAGGACCTGTATGGCAACGTAGTGCTGAGTGGAGGCACAACAATGTTCCCTGGCATCGCCGACCGTATGAGCAAGGAGATCACTGCCCTTGCTCCAAGCAGCATGAAGATCAAGGTTGTCGCTCCACCTGAACGCAAGTACAGTGTCTGGATAGGAGGGTCTATCCTGGCTTCTCTCAGCACCTTCCAGCAGGTAAGTCCTTATCATTACAGCTTCTTAGATGCTCACCAGAATTAGTTCATAACTACTTCATAACCAATCCATTTTGTTTATTTGTCCACACCAAGTTGTATTTTAATGGTTTTGCTAATGCACATGTGATTTGTTTGCTTGGCATTGATAAAAACAGATGTGGATATCGAAGGATGAGTATGATGAATCTGGCCCAGCAATTGTTCACAGGAAGTGCTTCTGAGTTTCTCATGCTGCCCTGTGCGTCGGTTTGTACTAGAGGAGAAATAGTTGCCTTTATGCAGCCATAAACTGCCTGTGAATTGTACGTCACTCTCTTATGTGGTTGGTTGCTCCAGATATCGTTGTACTATGTTCTTAGCTCTGTGACTGTGAGGTCACCTCTGGAACTTCTCTGGCTTGGTTGGTTGGATGGAGTTGTGATAGCTGATAGCCCTGGTGTTGTTTGGGGTACAAACTCATGTGGAATTTTGAACTATATATATCCGTGTCTGGTCATCTGGTGACATGTTTGATGCGTTTCTAGTATACCTACCAAAGTGACAAGGCATTTTGTCCCGGATGGTTTTCGCATTCTTATTCTAAGGGCCGTATAGATTACCTTTCTTTACCAGACTTCTAGTTTTTTTTTTTTGAAAAAAGAACTTTTTTATCTGTATTTCGTAAACTCTAAAACTTTTTAATGTTCCCTCCATTTGATAAATCATTTTGATTTATTTTTATAGTCAAATTTCTTTAGGTTTGATCAAATTTATAGAAAAATAGCAACATCTATAGTACCAAATTAGTTTCATTAAATATAACATTATAATATATTTTGATAATATGTTCATTTTGAGTTGAAAATATTGCTATATTTTTCTATATATTTGACTAAACTTTGAAATGTTTGAATAAGAAAAAAATTAAAACGACTTATAATATAAAACAATATATAGTAATTCATTGGTTCGTGTCCTCGAGTAATTATCATAAATTCAATTTCATCCATTATCCTATTTTAGACTACTCTAAGCATCCTTTGGAACGAAGGAAGGAATTTGAAGAAAAAATATGGGAAATAAACCGATATACCCATGAAATCGTATGGGCCCTTAGCAATTTGGTGGACGAATACCGCCCTGTTAAGTATAAGAGGATTAACACTTAAAGAGGCAACGTGATTAGAGCGTTGGCTGCGTGATTAGCTGGTGTTGGTTCTAGAAGCAGGGCAGCTTAAGAAGGTTGTACACGTGGGCAACCGCCCATCTCCTTCTCCCTTGTAATCCGTTGGTTTGATTCGATTCGCTTTCCCACTAGCCGAGCCCCATCGATCGTATTCGCGTCAAGCTTCTTCTCTTCCTCTCCAAATTTCCAACCTCTCCATCCATCCATCCCGCATCCGATTCTTCCAACCAATCTCATCTTCTTCCTCCTCCTCGGCGGCTCGCCGATTCCCCGACGGCGATGAAGATCACGGCGCTGCTGGTGCTCAAATCCCCCGGCGACGGCGACTCGTCGTCGGGTGGCGGTGGCGGCGAGCAGGAGCAGGAGCAGCAGGCGGCGGTGGTGGTGGCGAACGCGACCGACGTGAGCCACTTCGGCTACTTCCAGCGCAACCCCGCCCGCGAGTTCATCCTCTTCGTCGCCCGCACCGTCGCCGCCCGCACCCCCGCCGGCCGCCGCCAGTCTGTCCAGCACGAAGGCAAACCTCCTCCCCTTCTCTCCTTCGCTCGCTCTAAACTCTAAACCCTACTAACAACGAACGATTTTACGATTTGCAGAGTACAAGGTGCATTGCTACAACCAGAATGGCCTCTGCGCCATCGCCTTCACCGACGACCACTACCCCGTCAGGAGCGCCTTCTCCCTCCTCAACACGGTAACTAACCCCTATATGGCTTCATCCAATTCAATTCAACCTAGTTATTATGCTTACGATTCTCCTTGCATAGTCATTCTGATTGACCCACTCAATTCAACCTAGACTGCTCCAAGTTTGACCCAAACTTAGTCCTTCCTTCTCTAGTACTAGGAGATTGGATCGAGTAGGTGCAATGCTTTCCTGTGTGTTCTCACCTTCTTCTGTTGTTGGGATGGATTTGTAGCCTGTTTGTAATAATTTCTTCGCTAGCTGTTGTGAGGTTCTGTAGTAATTTCAGGCAGCCTTCACATAGGGATTTTTCTGGCGAGTTGATACTTTCAAAGTTATTGCTTCTATTTTTCAGAAGGAAACAATGTGATTGTTCACTTATTTTTTTTGTCTGAAAGGTTATGTGTTCCTTTTGATTTTTGCAGGTGCTGGAAGAGTACCACAAGACTTTTGGGGAGAGATGGAGGACAGCAAAAACTGATAACACCCAGCCTTGGCAATACCTGGATGATGCCTTGACAAAATACCAGGTTTGTCCGTTTCATATTATAAGTCGATTTGACTTTTTCCCTAATCAAATTTCGTTAGGTTTGACTAAGTTTATAGAAAAAAATAACATCTACAATAAGAATTAGTTTCATTAAATGTAAGATTGAATATATTTTGATAATATGTTTGAATATATTTTGATAATATGTTTGTTGTCTTAGAAATGTTACTATATTTTTCTATAAGCGTGATCAAACTTTTTTTAAAAAATTAACTAAGAAAAAAAGTCAAAGCGATTTATAATATGAAACGAAGGGTTTACTAATGTTGTCACTGCTTGAGTAAGCGGTTCTCTGGGGATTGTAGATTTGGAAGAAGCAAATTCAAACCTATGCAGGTTGAGTGCATGTCTTGGAATTCTTCGATCATGACCATTTTTATTCGGCTTGAATAGTACAGCAGTAATAGGATGTGTCTACACTAAATATTACAACCAACCAACAGAAGAAGCAATGGCTTGCCATGCTCATGCCTATGAATCACACTGCATCCTGTTATGTGAATGAACTGCTTATTAATGTAGCACCTTTATTCTAGTTTACATATATTCTTGTATTATTAGAGATTAGGACACTGAAATAATCAATCTCTTCATATACATGAGATGTCCCTGTATCATTATTAACCAAGGGACAAGTAATCCTCTGCCATCCATCCTACGGTCCAATATCCTTTTTCCACTGTCCTTATACCCTTGAAGCCATGCTTTGACTTCCTTTCAATGGGAATTGTAAAATTGTGTACTGTTCTCAACATTGTTTGTTGTTTTATCTCCATACATAGAGTAAACAGTTATAGCTTCAGCTTGATTTGCCCTTAATACTTGCACACATTTTTCTTCAACATCACTACTAATTAAAAAATCGAAAGGATCTTTTGATGGAAGTAATGCCTTGGAAATCCACAACTAGCATGCTAAAACATTTTACTAGGCTAGAAGACAAAGCTGGACTAGCATTTGTACACCAGATAAAATCATTATTGTACGTTTAGTTTTTCAGTTGTATTTTTCTAAACTAGAGCATGTACCTAAAGTTGTGGCCATATTATTTTCTTGTTAATTGTCAACGGTGCACCGCTTAACTGATGCTTGTATTGTTAAACATCTAATTTCTTGCTTCCCAATTATTATTCTGCAGGATCCTGCAGAGGCTGACAAGTTGCTGAAAATTCAGAGGGATTTGGATGAAACTAAGATTATTCTTGTAAGTAACTCTATCGCTCATGAATTAATATATCCTGATTGCAATTTATACCCTATGCTGGCAATGGCATATTCCTTATTTCAGTGTGCATGGATTCATGTTTCTGTTTTCAGATATTAGTATTCAGCAAAGAACACTATTGGTATCTTATTTTAATTTTGCTTAAGCTACAAGTTTGAAGTATACAATGAGAAATTTTGATATGCTTTTCCTGTTGGCTGTTAGAAATTAGCTCGAGCAATAAAATGTGTGGTTGGTGTTTTATATTATTGTGTGCCCGGTAGTTATACTGCAAATTCTTGCACGCCATTCAATTTAAATAAACAGAGGGAAATCGAACCGTAGTAAGTTCTTTTTGTCCTGTGGAACTGTGTATAGTTGAATGCGCTGGACCAGGTGTTCTCTATTTTTCTGGAAGTGTCTTTTTCCCCACCCACGAATAACTTTTTAGGCTTGTTTTGGTTTTGCTCTGTTTGTGGCAAATTATTCATTTGTTATCTTTAATTTGGATAATTGCAGCACAAGACCATCGATAGTGTACTTTCTAGAGGTGAAAGATTGGATAGCCTAGTGGAGAAGAGTTCAGATCTAAGTGCTGCTTCACAGGTAGGTATTATGATATGGCAAGTGACAGATCATGGGATACAGATCCACTCTATGTTTCTGCTTCAGTGATTTCTTTTTTCAGCGAAATGAAACCTGTTTAGTTAACTCTGCACGTAACAATTGAACTGTAAATCGTTGGATCCCTGAAGCTTTATGTCCCTTCTAATTGGGAAATTTGCTCCTTTGCCACAAAGTTGTTAGGCCTTCTCACTTTTGCCTTGGAACTAGTACCCAGTATCCACCACCAGCTGCTGGTTGTAGACAACATCTAAGAAAATCTTTCCTAGATCATGCTAAATTAACATATATAAGGAATGAATGACCCTTTCATTCAGTGCTATCTGATAATATTTTCTGTTGTTAATCAATCGGTTCAGTTATGATCTTTTGTGCTGATTTGTCCCTCCTTGTTATGCAGATGTTCTACAAGCAGGCCAAGAAAACCAACTCTTGTTGTACAATCCTGTAATAGAAACTCTGGTATAGAGTTCTGCAGTAGCACACTATGTTGGCATTTTCTTTGCTGCAAGTCTGCGATTAATGTCATAGCATCCTGGTGTCCGAGGTGTTAAACAAAGTTAGCGGTTAACATATGCCACAGGGCTACCCTACGTAATTTTTTGTAAGTAACACAAGTGTGGTTGCCATTGAGATGATCTGTGCCTGGTACTGTGTCAAAGCTATAATTAGTGATGAAATTGTGTACTGTCATCTTGACCCCCAACTTCATTAACGATGCAAGAAAATTGTATAAAGACCCGAACATGAGGATCATCATGCACATAAAAAATAAATGGAACAGACTAACAAAAATATAATAGTAAATTTTATAAAACCCAAATTGGGACGGATGTAACACAAAACCAACATTTACAGTCAAGTGACAAAAACAGAGGAAATATTTATAGGTAATGACAGGTTAAATCTCCTTCCTGGTTCATGTCAACAATCCCAGAGTACAGCACATGTCAACAATGCTAGAGTACAGCAAAGCGAGCGCACCTAGCTAGGAGTACTCGACAAGAACATGGAGTACTCGACAAGAACATGGAACACGAAGACAATAGCTAGGAGTCCATGGAGTACTCGACAATAGCTAGGAGTACTCGAACAGAGACATGGAGTACTCGACAAGAACATGGAACATGAACAGAGACCGTAAGACTGGGTAGGAGTACTCGACAAGAAACATGGAGTACTCAACAATAGCTAGGAGTACTCGACAAGAACATGGAACACGACAAGAACATGGAGTACTCGACAATTGCTAGGAGTACTCGACAAGAACATGGAACACGAACAGAGACCGTAAGACTGGGGTATCCTGATATCCTGTTGCTTCAACTAATCGATGCTCCAACTAATCCCTGAAAGGATAAAATAGAGAGTAAATTTCAGAAAACTGCAACTTTAGTGACAAAACTATCAGTTTGCTGCAACATTAGTGATATGTTTCAGTTTGCTGCAACAATAGCGTGGGAAATTATCACAAACTGAAAAACATGTCGCTAATATTGTAGCAAACTGATAATTTTGTCACTAAAGTTGTAGTTTTCTGAAATTTACTCTAAAATATATATGAAGAAACTGTTAGGGATTTTTTGAGCTGAACTCTCTGGAAGCTCACTCTTTCCATTACTCTATCTGAATATATACATGTACATATGGATATATGGGCCTCTTGAACCTAGATAGACATACTTCTACATATACGGCCCAACAATATATGATGGTTGTCAGTATAGATAAAAACAGTACGGAAACTTTCCGGTTCCGGACCTATTTTCGAAAACGGAATCTGTCGGTCGGAAATTTTTTGGAAACGAAAACGGATTCGGAACTATTTTCTCGGAAACGGAATCGAATATGATAAGGGCAGTTTCCGTCGGAACTCAAAATCGGTCGGAAGCTTTCCGAAAAATTTCTCGGAATTTTTGGAATTATAAAGGCCCATACCATAGTCTATAATTCCTCCCCACCCCAACCCAATTCAGCATCCCCTGAGTCACTCAATTCAGTCCAACCCAATACACCCAATTCAAACTTGAGAATTGGACTTGACATGATTGTGTTTTGTAATGTAATGTTGAAATTTGAGACTTGAGAATTGGATTTGACATAGTTTAAAGCTTAGTTTGAGGGGCTTTTGTATTCCGATAAATTTTCGTTACCGTATCAGCGCCGTTTTCGGTTTCGACAATATTTGATTCCGTTTTCGTATCCGGGGTATCCGATTCTGAAAAAAAAAATGAAAACGAAAATGATAAAGGTAGTTTCTATCCGTTTTTGTACCGTTTTCATCCCTAGTTGTCAGCCTGTATATCTTAATTTGGATTCACAGTCAGTTATCAACAAAATCAATTTTGTACCGTGGAATCAATGGCAATGTCCATCTTCTTTCTGACATAATTGCCATAAAACTTTGGCCTTCGCCACTAAAAAGAAGAAAACCATTTTCACATCAGCCAAATTGTCTTTAAATATTACACTTGACATGAAATTTAGAAGCATCGTACCTTGTATTTAACCTAACTCCAGAGCTTTATCATCTGTAACCTAAACGCATGCAAACAAGGTATATATGAAAACATTATCCCAATTATTCTCGAAAAAAAACATTATTCCAATGGATTCCACTTGAATGTGAACTACACAAGAAGCTACTTACTGTGAAACCATGTGTGGTTTTGATATATTTGTGTTGGAAGATTGGCAAGTGTTAGATTGCAGGAAATGTGTGAGTGAACTAACGTGGGTCATGTTGCTATATTTGTGCCAAGACAACGGTCGTTTGGTTCATGTGTGTGCACTTGATCAAAGTCAACCTTGGTCAACAGAACTCAAGGAGTTGAGGTCCAGAACGATCGAGGAAGTTATTTGACAAGGTTGAGATCAAGGTGACGCACGGTGGACGAACACTGTGTTGGGAAGACTTTGCAAGGTCAATTGCAAGTGTTGGAATTCGTGAAGAAAATCAAGGAGAAAAAGAAAAGGAAAAAGGGAGAGAGAAGGAGGCGGCCCAAGCAAGGGAGCCAGGAGGCGGCCCAAGCAAGTGAGCCCGGACCGGTGTGGAAAATTCGGATCGATGGCATGGCAATCATCTAGAGTATTTCCTTTGAGGAGAAGGAAGAGTGGATGTCTAAGATTGAGTCTAGACAAGGGTTTCACTCTAAGGGCAATTGTGACATTTTCTTAGCGATCTTGGGCTATAATTCTATAAACAGAGAGGTGGATGCAATGATGGAGTGTGCCTTTGGTAATAGTGGATGCAACGGTAGAGTGTGCCTTTGGCAATCTTTTGAGTGGTTTTTTGAGAGAGTTTTGGGTGAGTTATGCGTGTGTTGCCTTTGGGGCTTTTTTGTGTTTAAATTTACATTTAAGTGGTGTATGTTTGCTCCTCTTGAGCGGTTGTACTTCTGATCCTTCAGTTACTTCCCTCTAAATGTTTTTGGAAAAAGCATATAAGTGAAACATCTTTGGTAAAATTATAAAACTAAAAAGAAAAATGAAACAAAGATAAAATATATAATCACGCAAACCAGAAAGACAATATTTTTAAAATAACCAAAAAGTACATTTTTAAAGTAATCCTAAAGTTATATGTGAAGAGAAATAGAAAACATGTTTTTATGTTTTTTCAACTAGTAGTTTTTATCTTTATTCTTCAGTAACTTAATTTGAGCATATAACTGAAAGGAAAATGAAAAAAAGTTAAAATAGATAAGCACGCAAACCACAAAGATAACATTTATAAAGTAACTCAAAAGTTATATGTGAAGAGAAATAGCAAACCTATTTTGTTAAGTTGGTAGTAATCTAGGGGAAGTATACTTCTCTGGAACACTATTTATGATAAAATTTCTGAATTGCAAGTTGATAGTAATCGAGGGGAAGTATACAATAGTTAGTGTGAAATTACCATCTAATGTACCATCATTCTCAATTTCATAAAAATATCGATGCATATGGAGAAACGACAGCTTAATGTTATCTTCCTTAATGCATTTAGAGTTATCCAAAAAAAAAAATTCAAATCTTCGTCCAATTTATTGTTAGCATATTGCTCAAAGTATGTATTGTTTACTTGCTGCTTTGACAACTTAGTAATGAAAACAAGATCAATTAGCAACAAGATAATTAGTTAATGTAAATAATAATGACAGGTTTTTAACGAATCCAACATACATACATGCATATAATATACTCCCTCCATTTTAAAATGTAAAATGTATGACGCCGTTAACTTTTTGCATAACGTTTAACCATTCATATTATTTAAAAATTTAGTATAAATATGTAAAATATAAGTTAAGATTATATTTTATTTAATGATAAAGCAAGTCATAATGAAATAGATCATATTTATATAGTTTTTTAATAAAATGAATGATCAAACGTTGTACATACATTTTAAAATGGAGATAGTATTTGTTTATATCTGGAGTACCTTTAGTACTTGATGCGATAAAGCGCATGGCGGATTAAGAGGTCCTGAATTTGATCATCATCAGTGAGTTGGGTATCATCATGAGGACGAGGAGGCTGGCGTTCGTCTGGCGTGGCAACTGATAGAAGTAGGTATCATCATGAGAACGAGGAGGCTGGCGTGGTAGCTGATAGAAGTAATTGAGGAATTCTTCGTCAATGATGCTCTCCACCAAACCAAACTCGTTCAGCTCTTGGATCATACGCTCTGATTCTTCTTCTTATACATTGTCTCTTTTCAGCTTTGCAGCAGACTCGTGAGCTTCTATAATTGAAGATTAGTTACTATATGTACGCAAGTCAATCTCAAAGCAAATTTTAGGGCCATGTATTTGTCGTGAACCAACAGAGATTAATTCCATAATTGTGTACGTGAGGCAAGATTCCAAATCTGTCTCAAAGCAAAATTTAAATCACATATGGCAAGATTAGTTTCATGAGGCAAGATTATTAATTGCACCAAAGATTAGTTCCATATATACATGAGACAAGATTCCTAAGGCAATGCATATATATACACCCCGCCAGCAACACGATCTTGCGACATTAGTCAATTTCGGCGGATGGAGAAGAAGAGCTCTGCAGCACCTTGCGACATTACTCAATTCCAGCTACTCATCTTTGGCATAAGGAGGTAATTGTGCGCCCACAGAAGAACACAATCATGTCATCCTCTATTAATTAGGACTACATGATTTTGCAACTAGCAAATAACATAAGCATCTGTACAGTTTTGTCATAATATTTTCAGCAGAAGAAACTAACATTGCACCTACTAAAGAACATAATTACGATATCCTGTATTAGTTAGAGCTATATTATGTTGCATCTATCTATGTATACAGTTTTGTCACATTCTTTTTCAGCACAAAAAAGTAACCTTGCACCTACCAAAGAACACAATTATGTTATTTTATATTAATTAGTTCTATAAAATAACATAAACATGTATAAAATTGTTTACAATTCTCTGTCAAATTTGTTTAGTAACTATATGCAATACTACTCATCTGCAGATAACATGGCACCTGATAATTTGATTATTGCATTAACACCAAAGAACGATAGGTGGAAAATCAAAGTAAAAGTTACTAGGCTATGGGATGCGGTTAATCCTACAATGGCTGATGATTTCTATGGTATACAGATGATTGTACTAGATGCAGAGGTATGATTGTTGTAAACATGTGATTTAATATATTGTTCTATTGTGTAAATACAATCTTTTTGGTGCAGGGCAACTCAATTAGAGTAAAAGTAAAATAATAAAATACTCAGACCATGTGACAAGTTATAATGCACGCATAATGTTATGATGCCGGACTAGGTCATCGCATAGAATATAATTATGATTTTAATGTTTCACTGCTTAAATATGTTAATGATTTTTAAGATAACTAACGCTCAACATTTAGTTTTGAAAATATCAAACACTCATATTCAAAACAAAAGGATATGGTTGTATAATTTTATATGATATTATCATAAGTACTAAATATTTTATGGACAAACATCGTATATTGAAACTATTATTAATTAACATCTTAAGTAAAAGTCGTCGCATATCTATACGGCAATAAAATCAATAAAATAAAAATAAGATGTCCGTGCATCTTTTTTTTCCTTCACATAGCATCGAGGCAATCAAGCCACTAATGCAAAGGTTGGTTATTATTTGTGCACTGATGGATGATAATTTTATCTTGGTGGGTTAATAAATTTTAAATTCCCGTGTTTATGTACACTTCTTTTCCATACTATATTTTGCACATACATTTCAATCATATTTATGTACCTTTTCTATTTTCTTTTCAAAATCCTATGTTACAAAGGAGTCCCTAAATTCTTTCACGGATAGACAAAGTCATAATATTTCACAATCCTAATAACAACAAAAATTATGATATTTTAAATAAGATGCCCGTGCAATTGCGTGGGCTACCTTCCTAGTTAGGCTTAAAAGATTCGTCTCGCAAATTAGTCTCAATCTGTGCAATTAGTTATTTTTAAGCCTATATTTAATAATTTGTGTAAGTGTTCAAACGTTCGATGTGACAGTGTGTAAAATTTTTATGTGGGAACTAAACAGGGCCTTACAATAAAATTGGTTATGGGGTAGAATTCTAGAATCTTGAAGCAAGACTGACAGTTAGAATGTTTTATGTAACTTATAACTTTTTAAGTTTGTTTGGCATTAACCATTAACTGTCTTGTTTTAATCTTAGTTATTGGTTACAACTAGGTGATTCCCCGCGCTTTACTGCGGGAATTACTAAGTAATTATTAATTTTTTTGACAGCAAGTTAGGAGTAAAAAGAAAAAAATAATAATGAAACATCAGGGTTTATCAATCAAATAATACCATGCTTCAATGTGAAACATATTGATAAGTATATGTTAAATATTATAAAAGTGATAGATAGATTTGTTAAAATATCGTGCAAATGATATGAGGGGTGATGATTCAAGGTTTCAAACATGCTGAACATGCTGCTACCCAGTCAAGTGAAATGTCCATGCATGTTTGGTTTTCACCTTAATATTGCTATGTTGTAGGAAGCAAACTTATTTAGCAAACTGTAAGTTTTTATTATACTATGCAACAGGTAGGAAATAATAAGAATACCTGGTGATCAGAGATCTTGACAGGCACCAGGAAGAAGTCATTGTCCACCTCCATAGTATCCTTTCCCCCAGCCACCACCTCTTTCCGCATCTTGGACAGGCGGGGATCGTCTTTGTCCCTAATCTTCGTCTGCAGCACACCATCCTTGAATAGCTTCACACAAAGTAGCGAAAGAGAGATAATGCCAGAATAGATTGCTAGTGTTGCCCAGCAGAAAAAGGAAAGTCTGTAAATTCATTCTCACCTAAGATGAACAACAGAGGTCTGCCCCCAATTCTGTGTGTCTGCAAAAATCACCAAGAAACAATGAGGATAATGAGCAGCACAACCGAATTAGCCAAGGAGGAAGATTTCCTCTTGTTGGCCAAACGAAAGAAAAAAAAGGGCACCAATTAACCTGCAGCAGTAGAGTGGGCGAGCTTCCAAGAGAGAGGAACCGATGATAGCAGCACGAGCAACAGAAGCAAAGGCGCTGCTGCCCTTGTCCGTGTCCGCCGTCGTCGTCACTACCGCCGCCCTCGACCGCTGCCACCGCCCTCATCCGTGTCCGCCGCCGCCACCGTCGACTACAGCCGCCTCGTCCTCGTCCACCGCCGCCCTCGACCGCTGCCGCCTCCCTCTCCCGCGTCCGCCGCCGCCGCCCTCGTCCGCGTCCAATTCCGCCGCAGTCGCCGCGCTCGTCCGCGACCGCCGCCACCATCGACAGAGTCCGTCGCCGCCGTAGTCGCTGTTGCTGTCGCGCGGGGGGGGGGGGGGGGGGGGGGGGCGGGGCGGCGATACGGTGCGGGAGGCGATGCGGTGGGGAGCGAAGGGACCGAGGGCATGCTCCAAAACGCAATGAGGACCACTGAGATGTAATCCAACAGCCGATAATTAAATGATGACGTGGCTTCACCAAATCTCAGCTTTGGGTCTTAATTTTATAGAAAGAAGGGATTAGGACAATCGATCGAATCATTAGATCCAGAGAGGTGTTTTTACCATTCAACTGCAATACCAAGTTTACTGAACCTACAGGTATTCTTTTTTTTTCCTTTTCTGTTTTTTCGCCTGCGTAATTTGGGATCATTGGATGCTTTGTTCTAGGTGTTTGTTAGTTCTCGAAGGCCTGCGTTTGTATTTGTTTGTTGTTCATATAGCTCGAATACTATATGCTAAACCCAAGAATTATTTGGAAGCCGGCAATAGAGAACAGTTCAGATCTAAGCGCTGTTCCTCGTGGGGCTCCATCTCGGTCGGTGTCTCCTCAGACATACCACTGTCAAAGAAAGGTAAAATTCGTTGCCGCTTTGAACAAAAGCTGGGAGCTGAGTACGAATCACAGCGACAGAAACCATATTTACAGACAATGCAATTGCAAGCAAGCAGTGACAGGTTTATATCTAATCTCCTTCTTGGTTCATGCAAATTAACAAATTCTACTACAGAGTGCATCAATCGAGGAGAGGCTAGGATGGTCAGCTCCTCCCCGACAAGAACAAGATGGAGATGGTAGCCACAAGCCCAATCATGGCGATCTGAGCACGAACCGGAGCAGCAGCAGCACGCCCCACCACCTGCAGCAAGGCAAAGCAATGCAAAAGCAAGCATGAGCTCCAAAGATCGCCGGTGACCGGTGCCAGTATGGAATGGAATTCACAGTGATTGGTTAGCTGGAACTGGATTTTTGTCTCCGGAGGGAACATCCTCTCGCTCTTTACGTGTAGTTCAAAAAAAGTTATTAAAAAATTATCAAGATAGATTAATATATGATATATTTTTTCACAAACATACAAGTTAAAATTCGACCTATACAATTCAAAACAAAAATAATAAATTTGACTGTGAATTACACGTTCACTTCACAGACAAAATTATTATTTTTGTTTCTACTTGTATAATTTGAATTTGAGATTGCATGTTCGTGAAGTGACATACCACATATTAATCTATCATACTAATTTTTTTTAATTTTTTTATGACTTTGTAAGTGACATAAAAAAACGAGGGATATTCTCTTGAGGGATGATTTGAGTTTTCTTTGTTAGCTTAATTTAGAGGTTAATTACCTTGTCGTTGCCGTCGCCTCGGTCCGGGAGCGGGAGCACGGTGGAGGTGTCGGTCATGCCGGTGGGCAGCGGCACCGTCGGGTTGCTGCCGATGAACGGGTAGCCCTCGCCGGCGGCGGTCGGGGCGACAGGTGGCGCCGCGACGCCGAAGGTCGGCTGGAGCGGGAAGCCGAAGTGCGGGGGTGCCTGCTTGGGAGCGCGGCCAAAGGCCGGCAGGTCGTCGGCGCCGGCGATGGGCGCCGGAGCGGGAGCGGAGAGTGGCGGGAGGCCGTGGCCGGCGGCGGCGCTAGGCGAGGCATTGCCGCCGCCGACGTGGTGGCCTCGTCGTGTAGGAGGATGATTCGGGTGCCACTGCGAGGGAACGTCATATTAAAAATGTTACTACTAGTACTACTTTTCTTTCAAATGAAATTTGGCAAGTGTAGCATGGATTTGACTGAAAAAGAAATGCAGTTATTCAATCTTGAATGGAATTTGGCAAGTGTAGCATGCATCCTTGCTGCAATGTTTGGTACTCCTAATTTAAACTCCTGGAGTATAGTAAAGCATGCATGCGATTTTTAGGGAATGCAGCTCAGCTAGCAGCTATAGCATGTGAGCTTCAGCAGAGCGCATGAAAGAAAGCAAGAACTTAAGAACAGAAAAGTTTCAGTTTGGTCTCAAGTTTCGCGAGGTGCAAAGCGGTTGACGCAAGTGAGTAGTGACGCTAAAAATTGTGAAATGCAGAAGCAAATGGTACCCCATTTCTTGTAGCTAATTAATTAAGAAACGATGAGAAAGAATGTGAAAGGAAGAAGATGAGCGGGTTACCGAGGAATCAGCCGCGGCGGCAGCTCGAGCTCGGGGCAGCAAAGACGGCAAGACAACCAAGACGGCGAGGTGAAAGTGAAACAGCAGGGTGAGGCCACCGCCATGATTCCTCCTCTTCTCCATCTCTGGCTCTTGCTCCTGTGACTGTGACCGTGAGTCTGAGTAAATAATTAAACAGCTCTGTCTCTTGGAGGAGACGAGGGTAGCTGCTGATCTTTAATTCTTGGTCAGTTGCACTTAACTAGTGAGTGATGAGTGATTCAGAGTGTTGTGCAGAATAGAGAGCTTTGTAGCCACAGGAGGCCAAGGAGAGGAGAGGGAATGGTGATGATAATGACGCTACAGTGGCTACGGACGCAGCTACCATGCAATCTACACACTACAGTGACTCTACTATCGTGCAAATGTACAAATTGCACAGTACACAATACAGTGAGCCCCAATACCAAAAGCTATACCAATAGTATAGTAAAGCAAAGCTTTCTCTCTTCATCTCTCTCTCTCCCTCTCTATGGGCTGCAGCAACGAGGCCTTGGAATCTCTGTGCAAGTTTCTGCTTGCTTTGTTTGCTTTGCTTTTGGAGCAGGGATGAGTTTACAATCTTTTTTTTTCAGCAATCTTTTTTTCTGGCATCTTTGCCTTCGTAGGAGTATATCATTCAGGTTTGAACTCATCCGGAAGGAAATGACTGGAGCACTGCACTGCCACCACTCACTGCACTTTCATCCAGTCATAGTGCCAGACTACCAGTACATGACATCAATTGACTGAGGATTTTTACATCAATGCAGTTTTGTGCAGTTTCAGGCAGGCAGCAAATGCATCTTTTCTTCAGTTAATTAAGCTCATCCATGTCTCTCCTCCAACAGTCTGCATCTCGACAAGTAGAAGAAACAAACAGTTAGTAACAGCAAGAGTGCTGTTTTGGAAGATGAGTTTTGACTAGTTAAAGCACCGGCTCTTGTTAAATTACTCATAAAGGTGTGCTAAAGGTAAGTAATGAGATGCTAATTACGGCGGGAGGTTCTTTTAGTTTTACCGGACTGCGTGCCTGTCCTGAACTGTCTCAACACCGTCAAACCGAATGGGGAGTAACAGGCACGTAGCACTCGCCTAGTTTTGTCTTCCAGAGAAATGGCTCCACATTGCTTAGGATTCGAAGTAGTCTTCTTGTTTTTAATCAAAGCCGTGATCTGCAACTTTGTAATAATTGATTATATTTTTTTAAAAAAGGCAGAATAAATTGTACTATTATCTAAAAATTTGAGTTGCCTTGCTTGGATAGACATTACTATTTGGTGATGTCTGGATTGGAATTTGGAAGTGGCTGTAGAGCAGGTACAATAGCAGGCTATAAGCCAGCTATAAATATATTTTAAACAGATAAAGGAAAAAAGAGAAAAGCAACAGGCTACATATCTGTAATTAGCTGCAGCACGGACTCCAAGACGTAATATGTGTATAATAGGTGGGACCAGATATTATATTGGCTATGGATGATTTGGAGCCAGTAATTAGCTATACTATTAAACTTGCTCGTATAAAGACCATCCTCTGTAAGGGCCCCTTTGAATCGTAAGAATAAAAAAACAGAGGAATAGGAAAAATATAGGATTCTAACAGGAATGTAAGTGTAAAACAAAGGATTGCAAAATACAAGAAAAACATATGAATGATCGTTTGATTGGATCATAAGAAAAACACAGGAATCGGATGAGAGAGATAGACTCAAAAGATTTTTACCAAGAGGTTGGACCTCTTGCTAAGTTTTCTCCAAAACTTACATGCAATAAACCATTCCATAGGAATTTTGTAGGATTTGAAAAACTTCAATCCTTTGAATCAAAGGGCTACATAGAAAAATTTCCTATAGGATTTCTATCCTATGAAATTCCTTCATAATTTCTTTAATTCAAAGGGGCCCTAATTTTTTTTCTTCGAAAACAGAGTCCTCTATAAGTTAGAGTAGTACACCGTTCTTTATTTCAGTACATTCATTTTTGAACGGAATTTCAGTACATTCATCGATCCGATGATACAGGATTTCATGTACGTACAAACATACATATGCTTGATATGCAGCACATCTTATTGAACGGAGCATACAGTTACTGTATAAATATTTATTCAGTAGCGGCGTACATACATGATATACGGGGTGTGTTGATTAATCAAATAAGTTGCCGTAGTAGTAGTAGCTAGCCGTGCTGCGGCTGCGGCATCCTGGCGCAGGGGCGTACTGCTCCTTCGCTTTGTGCCCCTCGTACTGATCTAACATACATGGAGTATACATGAACAGATTCAGTTAATGTACGTATACACGCACGATCCAATCAAGATGAGACGACATAGGTCACGTTAGCTCGAATGGGATATATAATAGGGTTTGTTGGAACCATGCCACCCTAATTTTATAAAATTTAAGATATGTCACTCGTATCTTAATGACATGTAGGACCCACATGAGTCAATGACATGTGGGTCAAGGTTGCATATCACAAATTTTGTAAAATTTGTGTGGCATGGTTCAAATTTTCCCTATATAATAATGCATGGTGTCCATAGCTTAGAGATGATGAATCAGTATTGTAGACATTACCTGAGCTAAATTAAGGTGTTAGTACTTAAAAAAGAACTGTTCGATATTAAATAACAGGAAAAAAATATTTTAATAGCATCGAAAGTTCACGATTTTAAAAATATAGCACTCAAAGGTTCCGATTCATTTTAATAACATCGATAGTTACTCTCTCCGACACTTTATTTACCATATCGGTAACATTTACTTTTTTGTCGTATCTCAATTTATGTCATCAAGTTTCATAAAACTACACTATTAATTATTTTAATTTTGATCTATCACACTTTTAAGTTCTACAAATCTTTTGAGTCGTTTTATCTATCGTATTTAAATGTTATGTCCATGTAACTATAGTTTTTAAAATTTTGATATATACAAGTATGTCAAATTAGTTTACGGTGTGGTTTTATGAAATATTAAGAGTATAATACATGGGTTATACGTACTTATGATCTTGTATAACTTGGAACATAGTAAATAAAGTTTTATGAAATTTAATCCTAATACTGATATCCAGAAGTCTATCTTCTTTTTTACTGGAAATCATTGACCAGAAGTCAATAACGGTTGAGAAATAACCACTGTATTAATGTATTAATGGTGGGTCAAGTATAGGTTACTGGCTACCAACCACTAGGGAGAGCCCTTTCTGAATAATTGCGGCCATGCGCTCCTGCTGCTTGTGGGAGTACTCCTGATCGCCGGCGCCGCCCTGCTGCGAGGTCTTCTTGCTGCTGCTGCCATGGTCCTCGCCGTCGTTGCCGCCGTGGCCGTGCCTGCCAGTTTCGTAGTACTCCGCCATTCTCTCGTACGTGCAGCTAATTAACTCTCAGGTGGTGGTGGCGAAAGTATTAATGGATATGACGTTTGGATGATCTCGCCTTTGTTAATACAGAGGAACTATTAATCCTGTAACTTTTGGATGGTTAATTATTATTATGAGCTAGCTTATAATTTGGATTTGTATATATATGTACAAAGTACAACCCAGCTGCATCTAAGAAAACAGCAATCTTAAGGAAAAGATGCATGACAAAAGGTTATCATGCAGCCATCAGAATTTCTGGTACTAACATTTTACCTCCTACTATGGCAGATTCTTACTATCCTTCACCTTAGCTAACATCGCAAGAGTCATCTATATATGCTGACATACTGATGTGCAGTGCATTTATGCATGCATAGTTCTTAAGATTCTTGTGCTCGTTGTTTTCTCGATCTCTTTTCGTAAAAGGGTAGTATGCGCTCGGTAATAATTCACCAATTGGGGCATATCAGCACTTATTTCTTTTTCTATGCTCCACTCGGTAAAAGTTATTCTCAAGTCATTAATGACAGCACAATTTTCATTTCACCTTTTCTTCTTTTAGCAGCAGAATTTTACGTCTTCAGTGTTAAAGAAAACATCCACGTCGTCTCTACCACACGTCCTTATTATGACACAAATTCTTCATGCTGGGTCATATATAGTCCACACATGTCAACAATTTTCCGTAGGTTTAGAGGAGTTGAACAAAATGAAAAACTTGGCTTAAACAAAGTAAATGCATAATACTACTGTTTTTTTAATTATTAATGATGTAGTCATAGGTGAACCTAGAAAAAAAATCCTAGCCCTACATATGTGAAAAGAAACTTTTGAAAGAAAAATAACTCCTTATTAGTATATTATGATAGACATTTGATCAATTTATACTTCTATATCATGATGTGCATTTGATTAATTTATACTTCTAATCTTATTATATTTACGATATTTAAGATATAGAAATTGGATCACCCATATAAAAATTCTGATACACTACTGGACGTAGTTGATTTTTTCCCTAACTTTGACTAACAGTATTTATTCAATTACCTTTTTATAAGTAAGTTAAAAGAAGTACCATTAGATATACCATCAAATTAAAATTGAGTATCTTAAACATCCCAAAATACAAACATTTATTACTATAAATCTGGATAATCGTGCATTTAGATTCATATTAAAAGTCGCTATATTTATTTTTTTGGATAACCGTCCAAAAAGGAAATGATGGTGACTGTACGAACTCATCTATTTACATTTTTTTTTCTAGCTACTGCTCCATAGGATAGTCGTACATATTGGTTTATCATTAGGAAAACACTGGTATACGTTATAAAAAGAATCACAATTAATTTGGCGCGAACAATTAAAAGCACGCGTATAATTCATCACGGCGCGGCCCAGCAAGGTCAGCCAGTGTTTGTCCGTCCCAATTTCTCATATTGGGCCATTTCCGGCGTGCGGCGATTAGGCCCGTGAGAACCAAGACTGTTGGATCCGCTGTTCTCCATGCGGCACAATAAAAGTTCGCCTGTTACGTACGGCCCATCGCTAGATGACGGAGGCGCCGCCGGCGATGGAGACGACGAACCATGTATAAAAACCTTTGACTTTTCGAACAATATTTTTAAATATAATTATATGTTAAGACTATTCTTTCATAAAATAAGTCATTACAAAATGAATAATATTTATATACTTTTTAAAAAGATGAATGGTCAAATTATCACGTTATTAAAGGTTAATGCGCGTCAAACATTGAAAATTGTTGGGAGTACTATTTCCGTCTTAAAATTTAAGAATTTAGGATCAGATGAGATGTTTGAAACGTTGATATCTTATAAACCGATTTAAGGGTCTGACCCCAGACCTCTCATTGGGCCACGTGGCATCGCGTGTTGCCCTCTGTCGTGATTCTCGGCTGGAGAAGGTGCCACGCATTCGCACCCCTCCACAGCCGTTAGATGAGATATCAACGGTGAAAAACCATCTGGCGGACCTTGATGTAAATTGTAAGTTTTGACAGGGGTTTTTTTCAAAACGTGTGATCTTAACCGGAAGAGTCTGGGTTATTAGAGAAAAATCCAAGGGAAAAAAACGCAAGAAAAATCTCCAACTCATTGTGCCGCCGCCTTGCGTCGAACCCTCGATCCACATCGTTGGCGCCTGCTTCGGGCGACGAGGAGGGGTGGCAGCGGCTTGATCTACACGGACTGCTCCACCTACGGGGGATGGTGAGGCAACACCGGCGGAGGGAGATGGAAGCCCCCTTGCGCCTCCTCGATGTGCTCGAGCCGGCCGCCTCTCCGCTTCAGGAGTTCAGAGGATGCGGAGGGCGAGAGAGTGGGGCGGGGGAGAGAGGAAGCTGAGCTCGACGATGAGGCTGATGGCCAGCGACGGATGGAGCAGTTGAGCCGCGGATTTGCCCATCATCGCCGCCATCCTGCGCCGCCAGTGGTCGTTCCCACTGGGCCATGTACCTGCTGCTCATGTGCTCCTGAAGGTCGCCGTCTCTGCAGCCATCCTCGCGTACTCGCGTGGTTGTGGGATTGGGAAACGAGTGGTTGTGGCTTCATGGGAAACGCTGCTCTTTCCTACATGCACAGTAGTAGTACCCTGGTCTGCGTTTCTCTTTTTTTTCTTTTTATTTACAACTATTCACTTCAAGGCTGCATTAAAACATACCCCTATAAAAAAATACAGTACTACCAATAAAAAAAGACAAATATTATATGCCCCTATATTACTTAGGTAGTTAGGGGTTGTTTAGATCAAAGAGTTTTGATGCGTCACATCGGGTATTATATAGGGTGTCACATGGGGTGTTCGGACACTAATAAAAAAATAATTATTGAATCCGTCAGTAAACCGCGAGACGAATTTATTAAGCCTAATTAATCCGCCATTAGCGAATGTTTACTGTAACACCACACTGTTAAATCATGGAGCAATTAGGCTTAAAATATTCATCTCGCAAGTGTGCATTTAGTTAATTTTTTAGCCTATATTTAATACTTCATACAAGTGTTCAAACGTTCGATATAACAGGGTAAAAAATTTTGGGATGGGATCCAAATAAGGCCTTAGAACTCAAAATTAAAGCTAAAATTAAACTTACTTCTAAAGTTGATTTAAAGGTATTTTTAATGTAGTTTCTACTTATTTGTTTTTAAGTCACTAACAATACATATTTTTATTTTAAATAAGCCGTTTTGGTTTATTAGAAAATATGGACAATCGATGAGAACATTAATCTATGTTTGACAGTGTGAGAAGGTGAAAAGAAAATCTCATTTTCCGCATGTATACCACCCGAACTGATAAATGATATTTTTTTCAAAAGAAAAATCTATAGGAAATTTATTTAAAAACCATATTAATCCATTTTCAATGTTTAAAATAATTAATCATCATTAATTATATGCTAATAACTTAATTTTGTGTATCATATCATCGTTCTTTTTTCTCATTTACTCAAACACACTTTGAGTGTTAATTATTTTGGGATAAATTTTAAACCCAAAAGAGCATTTTTTTTTAATGGATGGAGTGGATTAGAATGCAAAGTGGGCTAATAGGGTATTTGTGAAATTAATTTTCTCATCTATGGGTTCTACAGTAAAATAAAATGGTAAACCGGGTGTCACCCTTCGTCCAACTTTTTCACTTTTGACCGGGATACTTTTACCTTTGTGGCATTTTATACCGTCCTTAGCTATTTTATCGTATACAACTATATTGTCGTATGTCAAAGAAACGGTGTATATATAGCTGAGGGAGTTTATTGACCAATAAGACCAGAAGTATTGAGATCATTCATATGCATGAGAAGAGAGTATCAAAGGCAACATCATCCGATCCAAAGTGAAAACATTGATTAAAGGGTGATCAAAAGCGAAACATCGGTAATAAAAGATGACCCAAGTAAAAAATTACTCCAAAAAGAATTTTCTAGAAAAGTTATCTTAAAACATATTAATCCATTTTTTAGGTTTGAAATAATTAATATCCATTAATCATACGCTAATGGCGTATCTCATTTAGCGTATCTTATCATTCTTCTCTTTTCTTCTTCACTTAAACACATCCAAATGAGTAGTTATTTGGGGATGGAGACAGTAAATTAGAATGTGAAGTGGCCCATATGGTATCTATGTAATTAATTTTCTAATCTATGGTCCCCAAGGGTAAAAAGAAATCAAGAGAAATATTAATTAATAAAATAAGAGGATAAGGCTACGATAAGGCTATTGTGCATCGTGAAACACTTTCATTGTGAATAACTCGAAGTGCATGATCTTCACAAGAATTTGATGAAAATTTGAGCTAATTAATATAAAGTCTAGCAAAATATTAGCATTAATTACCCTCAGCAATTATACAAGGCATAGAGAGCAGCATGTCAACCAGCACCTTTATTTTCCCAAAGAGCTGGCTCTTGTCTTATTCAAGAATTGTTAATTATATCGAAGATTTGGTAAATAGTATTCACGTGAAGAGTTTACATGATTGGCCAAATAAAATATTCTGCATGCTAGCACATTAATATATTCTACTTATTGGCCCGTTATGCGGCAAAGCTGTGTTTGTTTTGAGATGTTATTTTGAGCTTAGATTTTTCTTTTTACCAGTTTTCATTTATCCAAGTGTAATATGTTTGTTGAGAAATAAACATTTCTAGAATTTTTTTCCCAAATAGAAATATTCCAAAAAGAAATATCACCAATTATTGTTGCTTGGTTCATTCTTATTCCATCTCATATATATATCTAAGAAATCAAACTAATTCTAAATAACTATACAACATTTATATATCCTAGAAAAAGTACAAGTATTCATGGGATATTTTTTTAGTTTGTGCGCCAAAGGCGCACCGATTTTCTAGTATTGTACTAGAGAAACATCATATCTAATACTCCCTCCATCCCAAAATGTTTGACGCCGTTGACTTTTTTTAAAAAAATTTGACCGTTTGTTTTATTCAAAAAATTTAAGTAATTATTAATTCTTTTCCTATCATTTGATTTACTGTTAACTATACTTTTATGTCTATATAGTTTTACACATTTCATAAAAGTTTTTGAACAAGACGAACGCTCAAACATATTTAAAAAAGTCAACGGCGTCAAATATTTAGGGATGGAGGGAGTACGAGGAAGCAGTTTCTATCATCACGGTAGAATTCATCGATCCGATGGCCACACGTTTACAGAAATCACAGTACATATATAGATGTACGTACACACATACACTGGTTTGGAATAAGGCGCGCGGCCGCGGCGGCGAAATTGTGGGTGAGCAACGTATATACGTGTACGTACGTACATCCTTGCTCATCTTATTGTACCGTATATATACGTACGTAGTAGCCAGTATTTATTTAGTGGTACGTACGTACGCATGGATTATTAATAATTTGGGGGTGATTAATAATTAATCAGTTGCAGTAGTAGCCCTGCTGCTGCGGCATCCTGGCGTAGCCGTACTGCTGCTCCTTGGCGCCGTAGCTGGCCTG
This sequence comes from Oryza sativa Japonica Group, assembly GCF_034140825.1. Taxonomy (NCBI): domain Eukaryota; kingdom Viridiplantae; phylum Streptophyta; class Magnoliopsida; order Poales; family Poaceae; genus Oryza; species Oryza sativa. The sequence continues at coordinate 43,113,711 of NC_089035.1, read as the reverse complement.
CTTCTGCTCGCGGTGCTCGTGGTAGGCGTAGCCGCCGGCGCCCACCGCCGCCACCGCCGCCACGCCCTGCTCGATCCTGTGCCTCTGCGCGTTCGCCGGGTCCTTCTTCGCCTGGTGCCCCTCATACTGATCATCCAACACATCGTATATATTACCGATCGATATATATATATTCAGCTAATTTAATAAGCAGTTTTACAATCCTTGAGAATGTATTATGATGTACGTACCAAAAGTTTTAATGTAAACGTGTGGTATACATCTTAAAAACCATAAAATTGCTCTAATTTAATATAATGCTATCTCTGTTTTTCAATAGATGATGTCGTTGGTTTTCATCACAAATTTAACCATTCATTTTATTTAAAAAATTGTGTATTTATATTTTTATTTATTTATTTTATCACTTAACGTACTTTAAGCATGATTTACATCTTATATAGTTATATAAAATTTTTGAATAAATGAATTGTTAAATATGTGTTTAAAATTTGACGGTATCATCTATAAAAAAAAGGAGGGAATACATCAAGAATTATTCGAAGATGAGAAGATCTAAGACATACGAGAGCGAAGGCGCCGCTGGCGAGGGCGCCGATCTCGCCGACGCGCTCGCGCTGCTTGTGCTCGCGCTCCTCCCGCTTGTAGTACTCCTGCTGCTGGCCGCCGCCGTAGCCGTAGCCGCCATGGCCGCTCTGCTGCCTCATCAGGTACTCCTGCGAGTGCATGGAGTTGTTCCTCCTCCCACGGTCGATCTCGCCGCCCTCGCTGTAGTAGTCGTCGGTGTGGGACTCCACCCTCATGCCACCATGCCCGTGCCCGTGCCCGTGACCGTGGCCGTGCCCGTGGCCGTGCTGCCTGCCGGTGGTCTCGTAGCACTCGTCCACGGTGCTGGAGTAGTACTCCGTCATTGTTGGTCGGTTTCTCTCCTGCAGCTAGCTACTTCTCCGATCAGGTGGTGGTGCAAGGGAAGTTCTTTGCTTTGCTTGCTGAATATGTGGGGGTGGATTTGGGTGCTATTTATAGTGTGGCGAGTGACAGTGACGGGTGAAGATGGACGGCTTGGATTAATTCACAACGATTTGTTGATGATCGCCGCTCTGTTAATAATTGGCAGTTACTTATTTTGGTACTATCTCCATATTTTAATGTACGACGCCGTTAACTTTTTATCCAACGTTTGACCATTCGTCTTATTCAAAAAATGTATGTAATTGTCTTTTTTTTATTGTGACTAGATTCATCATCAAATGTTCTTTAAGCATGATATTAATATTTTCATATTTGCACAAAAATTTTGAATAAAACAAATAGTCAAACGTTGATCGAAAAGTCAACGGCGTCATACATTAAAATACGGAGGGAGTATTTGTTAGCTAGCTAGCTAAGCCTTGCCTGCCTAATTGACACCGGCCTGATGTAACTTAAGAGCAGGTACAATAGTAGGCTATAAACCAGCTGCAAACATATTTTAAGAAGACAAATAAGGAGAGAGAAGAGCAGCGGGCTACAGATTTATAGCCAGCTGTAGCACAAACTTTAAGATACAGTGTGTGTATGACAGGTGGGACCAGATATTAATAGTGTAGTATGTAATTATTGTATAAATGAGCTATTAGATTAGTTATAGATGAATTGAAGTTAGTAGTTGGCTATAAACTTGCTCTAAAGGCGCCACCACGGCAGGAATCGCTACCACCCCTTGGATGACACGATTGGATCAGTAGATGTAGAACCCAGCTACGTACTCTCCACTTTTTTTTAGTAACGTCATTGATTATATAAATGATGTTTGATCATTTATCTTATCCAAAATATTTATATAAATGTTATTTACTGTGAATTATTTTATCATCAAAAAGTACATATGTTACTTTTGAAAGTTTTTTAAGTTATAACTTTCAAATAAAATATAATTATACTGTAATTATATTGTAACTAGAATATTAACATTATAAGTCTTATATAACTAGTATGCAATTGTTGCAAAACCATCCTGGCGCAAGTAGCATTCGGATCGCGAGTCACGAGTTCGATATTTGCCGCACACACAGATGAAAGCACATGTCTTTTTTTTTCCTACTCTCCTGCAACATGAATTTTGATTCATATTCGGTGGTCTAAATTTTGAAAGTTTCTAGTAATACTTCTAAAATTCATGGCTTGTACTTTACATATTTACACTAATAATAAGATAGATTGTTAAACATTATGTCAAAATTCAACAACATCATCTATTAAAGAACGGAAATAGTACAAAACAACATTTGAAGGAAAAGATGTTCACACAAAGGTTTCCTACTACTAGTACTAACATTTTATACCACCTTCATTGGCCAATCAATGAAGAATCCTTCACCTACATTGTAAGAGTCATACGTTGATGATATACATATATAGTAGTTTCTTAAGATTCTTGTGCGCGTTGTTTTCTCTCTTTTTAAAAAAGGGTATGCGATTATTCACCAGTTGGGAGCATATCAGCATTTTTATCTTCTTTCCTCGCCGCACTCGGTAAAGTTATTCTCTATCGAGAAATGGCAACACCATTTGCATTTCATCTTGTTCTTCCTCTGACAAGAGAATTTCACATCTTCAGTGTTAAAAGGAAAGCATCCACACACGCGTCCTGACGACAGATTCTTCATCCATGTCCTGGATGATAATAATGCACGCATGCCGACAATTTTCAGAATGTTTAATGAATTGAACATATATATGAAGACCCCGGCTTAAACAAAGTAAACGCACAGCATAGCAAACAGTAATACAGTATGATGCCTTTAATTAAGGCACGGATCAAATTAATATGTTCCAACAGAGACTAAATAAACAGGAACCGAGGCTATATGTCCAAATTAATTATATAGTGGGAGCAAATAATTAGATAAATGGAGATAATTAAAACAAGTCTTTGGACAACTATAATGTTTCTAGCTAGATACGCATTTCATTATTTTTCAACTCATCAATAAACACTTTGATAAGTAAGCTTAATAATCCCAATTCCCAATCCCTAAGTCAATTATAGACGGACAAAACATCGTCCTCCTAGGTCGAGCACTGTATGAATATTTATGGCACACTACTTATTCTATACTCAACCAGATAGATATTCTTGTACAGATGCTGGAATCCACAATCACTCACCACATGACATCGCACAATAATAATGGAGCAATATAATATAATGCAGCAGGCAAATCACACCTTTAGCTATCGGAAACGCGGCCCAGTATCACGGCCCACCCAATAGGCAACAGCCGACCACTACGCGGGGCCCGCGAAGGTCGATTGTAATGGGCCATCTATTCTTCGCCCTGTGGGGATTAGTTTGGGCCAATAGACCACCACGCGGCCCGTCATCGGGAGTGGGCCCGAAGACACTCAGTCCGCGTCGCCTCGCATCTCCCCTGCAGCTAGTAGCTCTCAGTCCTTGCCGCCTGCTCGACGAAATGCCTCGCCGCCGGCACACCGTCTCTCCTTCAGCTTCCTCGTCGACGACGAGGAGGATGCACATGCCACTGAAGCGCCCGTGAAACAGCCAGACGTACGTGAAGAAATAAACTAGCTGGCCATATAGCCTTAGTCGGATTGAACACTCAAAGGTTGAGTTGAGCGCAGGTATAGATCGATCGACTAACTGATCGACAGCGAATGAAACCAAATCTTATTCTTCTTCTTCTGGAGGAACTCAGGCAATTCAGCGATTGAATTATCCTGGCTTTGTGAAGAAAGCCAAAGAAATTAACAGTCTTAATCCGAACCAAACCATATATACAGTATAGTATAACATTCATAGTCTATATTACAATAGGAGAATACTCCATATAACCATCGATCGGGTGGTACACACTGAACACACAGTAGCATACATACATACACTAGCTAAGCTAGCTATCTGCCTAGATGCGTCTATGCATCCATTAACTTCTTATTATATACTCACTCCATTCTAAAATATACGAATCTAAAAAACATCAATTCAGATTCATAGTATTAGATTGCGTATGATTCAACGTTAAGTTGCTATATTTTAAGATGGATGATCGAACGAACTATCTTGTACTAGTAGTGGTAGTATATGGGCCGTAGGTAGCTACTGGTAGCTGGCTGGTGGCCTCCTCCTGCTGTTGGTGGTGGTGCACTGCCGGCGGCGCCATACTGGTTCGGCGGCCGGATCATCCTGTGGACGATCTTCACCTTTCTGGTGGTGGTCGGTTTGGACATAATGCCATACTTTAGCATCTCCTTCTCCCTCTCGAGCTTCTCCACTTCGGGCTCGCGCGGCCACCTGCCCTTGCTGCCGTGGTACCCGCCGATGTCGCCGTACGCCCTCCTGCCGCCGCCGCCGCCGCCGTGCCCGTCTCTCCTCACTATGGGTTCGTCTTCGTAGTCGTCGTTGTCATCGCTGGTGCGCAGCCGCTCATCTCTTTCAACGACGTTCTGTTCGACGATCTCCGGCACCTGCACCTTCGTCTCCACCACGGATGGCGTCCGATTGTCCTTCATCCACACAGTCATATCATACAGATGAGATCGATAGATGAATTTTGGTTGAATTTGATCGTGAGATCGAATTGAATTACCTACCGACGCTACAATTTCGTCGTCCTCCTCCTCCTCCTTCATTCTCTCTATCATCTCAAGCTGGGCGGGGGTGGGCCACCTGGTCTTGGTGCGGGCAAGCTCGTCCTGCATCCTCATGGCGCCGTGACCGTGACCCTTCCTCCTGCAATCATCGTAGTCGGTGCGGACGTGGATCGCCTCGATCGACCTTCTCATCGATCTTTCTCTCTCGATCGTGCACCACTAACAAGGTGTGGTGTGCTCTTCAGCTTTGGTTGATGTGAGTGCCGGTGGAGGGGACTATATATTTGTAGCGTCTCGCGAGTGAGACTAAGGTCTTTTTCTTTCTTCTAATACAGTCTCAGTTTTTGTTAGCACGTATTTTAAATTGTGCATCATGCAAAAACTTTATATATATATATATATATATATATATATATATATATATATATATATATATATATATATATATAGGACACTCATATGGGGCACCATGGTGCCCGGGCACCATGGTATCTAATGCACAAAATCACTCAAATTTTTCAAAATTTTCAAATTGTGAGTATATACCTAGTTATAATAATTTGATTCATACCTATACTTATCAACAAAACAACTCAAATTTAACTTTATTTCACAATCCATGATTACATACCTAACTAATTATATGTATGGATGCTATATACCTAGAATCAAAATCTAACAAAAACAAGTTCAAATTCAGTTCAAACTTGCTTTAAACTAGTTAGTAAAGTAGTTAATGTTAATACCTAGGTAATTGAAAAAGTTTCATACTCATTTGAATTGGGTATATACTCAATTTCAACAATGGTGCCCGGGCACCATGGAGCACCAAACAAATATATATATATATATAAGTTACGCATTTTAAATGGTGCATCACGCGAAAACGTAACATCAGATAAATCCATTTCATGAGTATAAAATAATTAAAATTTAATTAATCAAACATCGCTGGCTAAGGGGAGCGCCCACAATGGAAAAGATAATTTTGTTTGGTGCAATGCAAAAGATAATTTTGGTAACTGGCTAAGGGGAGTGCCTAGACCCCAAAAAAATTGATTTTATTTGGTGCTAGTGCTCTATGTTGGTCAATTTGGCGTTGCCGTAATGATATAGTTTTTAATCATAAAAGAATGTCTAACATCATGCAGGTTATCTTCATGTGTTCCAATTGGCTTCACTCTTGTTGTATGATGCTTTCACAGGAACACCAAGACACTATGCGCAATGGTGCTACGCGTTTGGAATTGGTAGCCAAGAAACTTTTATTCCAGTTTGGATGGCGCAGTACCTACAGAATTTCATGATAGAATCTACGTGATTTTAAAAAAACTTTATCTTAGTAGATCATATTATCGGTAGAAGTTGGGGGTTTGTCCCATCTCATCTTTTTTAAGTTATTTTCTGTTCACTACTGAACTTTTTGGTTGTGTGCCTACAGGCAGAGGCCGGAGATGTAACCATTTTCATTATCTAAAAAAAATTTAATCAAACATCGATGACTCTCTCGTTTCGTGAACCTAAACTTAATCTTCATCTTGAAGTCTACCGAACGGGACCTAATGATAATCACGACAAACGGTGAGGATTTACTTCGTCATGATGACTGGTGTATGGTTATGTAGTACCCGTAGTGGTAGGATACTAAGGAAAAGCCATACAACATGCAACATGGACTAGTGGTTTAAGGGGTAATTTGGAACCATGCCATTATAATTTTTTAAAGTTTAAGATATGCCATCAGTATCTCAATGACATGTAGGACCCCATATGAGTCAATAACATGTAGGTCAGGATGACATATCTCAAATTTTGCACAATTATAATGGTATGGTTCCAATTTTCCCTTTAAGGGAATGCGGTGAAAGAAAATTTATTGAGAAAATATATTTTTAAAATATGAAGCAAATAATACATTTCAATAATCCAGTGAATAAACTGAAAATAATGGGGCCTTAAGATTCCCGTGCGCATTGTCTTATTTGCTTTGGAGAAAAGGGATGTGCGTTAATTTGCCAATTGGGACCATACCAACCTATTTTTAACTGCGCCACTCAGTAAAGTTATTCTGTGTTTAAGAAATAACGGCATCATTTGCTTTTTTTTTTTCATCTTGATCTTTTATCAAGAGAGTTTTTTCATATCTCCAGTAGGTAAAGAAAATGCGAGCATATCAACACGTCCTTATGACAAACACAGGCCGACAATCTTGAACAACTGCTTGAACAGAGTAAGGGCACAGTAGCAGACGATGTTTTCTTTACGTAGTTCTCACGATGATGCCTTCGCGTTCCAGACAGGGATTGCATAACTAACAAATAGAAAAGAAGATTACAGGACGACAATCTGAACGCAAAACATCCTCCTCAAAAACAGCACCAAATGCACACTTCATAATTTTCTCCACAAACAACAGATAACCTTGATGGAGTGTCTCTTAGATGCTAGAATCCACAATCGCTCAGCACTAAAATGGAGCAAAGAAGTGGTCAAGTGAGAATTATTTCATTCCCCAACATGCCTTAAAATACTATATACATGCTTCAACTTAACTAAAGGACGACCCGTATAAAATTATAAATCGCCTTTTCTGGATGCAAACCAGAATTACCACAGCCAATTTTAAGTAAATAGTCCGCATTTCAAAAGGTAAAATGATAAGGTAATTTCCCTCAGAATTGATAAATACAGTAAATGGTGCCCAGAGGTACAAAGTATAATCATCAGTTAGTTCACACAATTTTACAACAACATAAAAAAAAAACAGACCACAGAAGATCAGCAAGCTGCATCTTAGGTGTTTGCACCCATATCTTGTTTGCTGGGATTTGAGGTAATTTAAAAAAGACAGCATCAATTCACGGAGAATCAATTGTTCACCTATACTGTTGTCCACAAGAAAATTGGTAGCTTCCGCTGGTACGAATAATAGTATTCTGAAGTCAGTACAGAGCATCCGTTAGGATAACATATAAACACAATCCAGTAGGGATTCTTTAGTTAATGCATAGTTATGTAAAACAGTGTCTAACTTTGATACTTTGATTTTCCATAATTCATATTATTGAACACCTCATCTATAAGCTCATTATTGGCTTGATGTCCCAAAACAAGTAATTAGATTATATTACACAAGCATATACTAGCTAGTTTGTTATACTACACTTCTATAGTATGATTACTGTGGTTGTTTGCATACAGAATAAGAGAAACAAGAAAAATCAGATTCAGTTCATTCAGCAAACCATGTAACATTCAGTCTAGAATAGTCAGGAAAGAAAATCCAAATGGCATTTACTAATACCAGTAGTATCTCCCACCAATACTTATATTGTTAAAGAAGCCCGTTCAGTATTTCACACTACTTGTAAGTTTTAAGTTCTAACTAGGCGAATAACATGGAAAGTGGCCACAATATGCGATCATAGAAAGGAATAGGAGCTAACTAAAGTTGGATGCTAACAGATCTCAATTCACCAAGGCGCGGAAAAAAAATATGGTGAACCAGCATGACGAATAGAGAAGGTGTTTTCTAAAAAAAACTTTTGCATAACTAACTGTACTTATTACAAAACTATGTTATCGTGATATTTCAGACCTATATTTCAGAGAGTTCATTACAAGGTACAGAAGACAAGGTTTAGTCCATGACCTTGCCCAGTTATATAAATAAAAATATCAAATAACAGTGACTCATGTCACTTCAGTAATGTATCTGAGATGTAGATGCAGAAAGAACTATCGAATACCATTCATGCATAACTAACAAATAATGAATAATGTGCACCAATAATACTCAAACATGTAAATGCAGATGCGATGGGTAGCAATACAAATGTCAGGGACAATTTTCTGCCCAGCTCAGTGCTCACCACACATGCTACTTTGCAACCTCCAAAGCACTCTCAATCTGTTGGATTAGTTGATTAGCAGGCAGCGCTCCCTCCTGCATTGCCAAAACAAAAATGAAAAACAGCATAGACCACAAAAAAAGAGATAACCTCATTATTGTTAGCATTAACAAATCAATTAAAATTGAGAAAAGGTGGATCCTCAAAACTTACAAAGCGATGACAAGGTTTCCCATTCTTGAAGATAATAAAAGTTGGCAATGCTTCAATTTGGTAACGATTAGCAATGCTTGTGTACTTCTCTGTATCAATTTTTACGACTTGAATCTTATCGCCTAACTTTTCGCTTACTTCCTGAAGTATAGGAACCATGTATTGACATGGACCACACCTGACAAAAGGAAGATAAATAAATAAATGGAGAGATACACTCAAAATGCGTTTATCAATCTTCCTACTAACAAGCCAAGAACTGCTAAGCCATCATATTATCTGAATGGTGAGTAACCGTTATCAATGAGCAATCACTTTGTCAGTTTGGTGTTGGGAGTTGCCAAAGTGGTAGAGAGAATACGGCCAGACTATTATTCTCTCTTTTTTTTCTCCCATAAGGAAGAAATAGATTTGATCTAAGATTTTGATTAAAAACAAAAACAACACAACAGCACCTTGCAAGCCTACACGATGGACAATAAACATACACTTGTCTTCTCCCTTTATCCATGGAAACACTAAAGATTGGACAAAAAAAAATTGATCCCATTAATAATGTGTTTGCATTACTCAATGTGCAGGGAATTCCACATTCACTTTCACAAGGTCAGTGATGCATTCAGGTAGGAACAGGACATTACCTCCATCAAAACTAACTCCTTAAGGTCTAACACTGTGAGAATTGGAGTACATAAATCTAGTACAGAGCACTGATAGTGATATAACCCATCAAGACATTTGGAACACAGTTTACTCTTACCAGTAGCTTACCAAGTTGCATAGAAGTCGACTAGTACAGGCTTTTCAGACTTCTCCAGTAACTCGTCAAACGAAGAGAACGTCTGTTTCTTCGCTTGAACCTATTCAAATAAACATACAAACAATTTTTAGAAACGGAATATCAATATTATGTTAACAGTAACTATCAAATTAATTAGAAAGACATCCATGAATATAAGCACATTGAAGGATTGGAGAAAATACTGATTTGGATTGATGATGGTTAATAAACCTATGATGAATATCTGGTTACACAGCATTACATCTAATCATATATAGTTACATTCATGAAAGATTTCCAACCGATATGGGTCCGCAACAGGTGTGGTTAGCAAAAATAAAACTAAGTCTAAAAATATTCATGACATACAGCCATCAAATCAAGTAACTGATGCTGCACAGTGATATGTGAAGAAATGACAAATAGTAGGGACATCAAATTGTTGACTCAATTATTCCACGGGCAATAGAAGTACAGAAATGGTGGCTTTGGCTTACACTGGTCCCAGAAAGACTGAACTGGGACCAACAAATCTATTGGATAACTCATAGCCCCAAATTTCACTTCGTTGTCATCTAAAATCGATCCAGGCCAGATCACCACAGCAACAGCTAGTACTTGATGCAGCGAAATCACTACGAAATGCTGCATCAAAGCACGGCAAACCAACGAGCAACCCGAACGAAGCTGCAACAGCTAGTACTTGATGCAGCGAAATCACTACGAAATGCTGCATCAAAGCAAGGCAAACCAACGAGTAACCCGAACGAAGCTCGCGGGGGGCTCACCCGCAGCGTGGCGCCACGGCGGGACGGCGCGGCCGCTCGCCGAAGCCCCGCCGCCACCACCACCGGCGCGGCGGAGCGGAGCGGCGCCGCCGACGAGCGCGCGACGAGGGCCGCGGGGCGGCACGGCGTGGGCGACGCCGCCGCGGCGGTGGTGGTGGAGGTGAAGGCCGCCATGGAATCTCGCGCGCGCCTTCTAGGGTTTTGTGGCTGGCTTACCCTTATCCCGGCGATTCGGGAGGAAGAAGACCAGGTGCGCCAGCGTGGTGCACCCGGTCCACCACGTAGATGCGTGGACTGGTTTTCGTGGACCGAGTCCACGGTCCACGGGCCAGCAGCCACCAACCTGCCTGGCCCACGGCCCACTACCTCCTCTGCGCAACCGAAGCAAGGTGACGCATCCGATCTCCGCACCAAACTCCTCGTGGTGGTTTCGCAGCTCTCCTGCGAGCGAATTCTAGGGTTTGGGAGGAAATCCAATCCCTCCAAATCCGGATTCGTTTTGGAAGACGTTTTGGAGGAGGTAGCATGAGCTCGGCGCAGGATCCGTTCTACATCGTCCGGGAGGAGATCCAGGACTCGGTAATTCTTGCTCTTTCTCTCCTTTGTCCCTTTCTCCGCTTCCAGCAAATGCGAAATTAGTTGCCGTCGTCCTGTATGCATATGGATCAAAACCAAAAATTCGAGCGTTTGCGCGCAGACATACCCCTTAGTTGCTTGATTCTGACCGATTTTGTAGATTATGCCGATCGTCCTGTTTCTGTTCAGATGCTACCTGTGATTTGGGATGTCTTTTATGTCTAGCGATGCCACCAAAAGGATTAAGAGTACAGATTTGTCGGTACACTGTAAGAAATGTCTATCCAATTTAGAGTAGTTCCAACGTATGCTAGGATGACATGTTGTGTCCAATGGGCTTGAGGAATGGGACTGGGTGACAGGGCGTGGGAAATTGACAACAGTCTGGTGTTGCATTTTTAACATTTTTGATGTAATGATGGAAGAATTGTAATTATGTTCTTGAACAGACCTTGAACAGATTTGTGTTAAGTTGGTAGCTGATACACTTATATTATCACTGAATTGCCATGTTACAGACTCCATCACTAATTGGTCCTATTAAGCTCATAACTCATGACCCCTTAAGATTAAGAACTGTTGGAGTAGCTTTTCTGTTTAACTCATAGTTTCAGAAACATTCTGCACCATCATGCTGTTCACTGTGCTATTCTACCATTCCTGAATATACATCTTCCTTGCATCTCTATTGTTAACTCCCTCACACATTCAGAAACATATTTCATCCTCATGCATTTTACTATGCTAGATTTTGTTATCGCTGAAGATATAGCCCCTTCGTGTTATTGTGCTGCTTATTTCCTTCATAACTTCGAAAACATATCACACCATCAACACACATGCATCTATCTTATTCTTCTAATACTGAGGATAAAGATATTTCTGTGACAGATTGATAAGTTGCAAACTACTTTCCATCGATGGGAGAAAACACCGTCAAACACAGGAGAACATGTTCATTTGACAAAGGAGCTTCATACCAGCTGTGAAAGCATTGAGTGGCAGGTGAGAAAACAGGGAATATCAGTGCTGTCATTCTTTGATGTTTTTGGTACAGGAAGAAGCCGCTGTTGCATTTAATATATTAGAGTTACTTATCGGAATATCTGTTTTCTTCTTCCTGCACAGTTGTTCTGGTATAACTGGTGTTTTTTTATGTTGGAAGGTGGATGAGTTGGAAAAGACAATCTTAGTTGCATCAAGAGATCCAGCGTACTATGGACTGGACGAAGTTGAGCTTTCTAGACGACGGAACTGGATTGGTTCTGCTCGTAATCAGGTATTTCTTGATGTTTCATCTTGTTTCGCTTTTTATGTTATATAAACTGCTGGGTGACTTATTGGAACTTTACAAATTATACTTATACTACAGATTTCATGTGCCTTTTCGTTTGCGCCTATTTCATTTTCATAGGATTATCAATTAGGTATATCCTGATCATGTGTGAGCATCTTAGAAATACAATGACTGCTAAACATGATATACAGTGGCGTGGGAAAAAAAAAGACACGAGAATAATTTTGATGTTACTGTGTTCTGAACTCTATGTAGCCAATGCAAGTTTCATCTACGCTGGATTCCTGTTTACGGGTAAACATATCCAGGTTGCTGCAGTCAGGAGATCTGTTGAAAAGGGGAAGAGTAATTCAACTTTCTCGGCGCACCAAGACATGGGCACAAGCAGAAGTAACCACTACACTGCACAAGACAATGATGACTTCATTGCTTCAGAATCAGATAGACAGCTTCTACTTATGAGGTCAATTTTCATTCTGCTACATTTATTGCATTTTGCAATTTTGCAAATACTTTAGTTAGAAATATATATTGTCTGCCCTGCACATATAATATGAGCACTGCATTTATGTTTCTGTTAATGGTTAGCTGGTTGATGCATAATCTTCGAGTTACACTTGGAATTGCTAAGAAGGATATATTTTTGGTTCTAGCAGTGTAAAGTTCATATAGCCTGATGTTCTGCACTTATCTGATAACTGTACTTAATTTACCTTCAGGCAGCAGGATGAGGAACTTGATGAGCTTAGCGAAAGTGTTCAAAGGATTGGTGGTGTAGGGCTAACCATACACGAAGAGCTGTCTGGACAGGTATTGCCCTTGTCACACGGCAAATTGATGGAGATGTTGCCTAATGAGCCAAAAAATGTTCACTACAGGGCCATTCAGTCTCTTTTTTTTTTTTGGCTGGGAGTGTAGCACTCTAAAAAGAACATGTCAGCTGAAGTAACTGGGAACGTCTTGCTTTTTTACAGGAAAGGATCTTAAACGACCTAAGCTTGGAGATGGAAACTACTTCAAACAGACTTGACTTCGTGCAGGTTAGTTGCTTCATTATAAAGCATGACGCCGTCGTTGTTTCTTGTATTCAAGATAGTTTAAATTTCCACAAGTTATTTGTTGATGTGCACTAGATGCTTATATTTATGTTTCAGCTAGCAATTTTTATTGCTGAATCAGTTAACAAGCCTGTACCATGTCATACTTATTTGCTGCATTCAAGTTGTGTAGAAGTTCCTGGAAATTAGAGTAGTGCCCTGAAATTATTTTCCTCTCATTGCCTGGTGCAGAAAAGAGTGGCGATGGTCATGAAAAAGGCTGGCATAAAAGGGCAGATTATGCTGATCCTCTTCCTTGTGGTTCTGTTCATTATACTTTTCGTGTTGGTGTTCTTGACATAACGCACTAGTGTTCCAAGCCTCGTGTTTTGCGGCTGTACCTACCTACTGTAAGCTGTGGAGAACAGAAAACAAATACACGAGTTGCTCATATCTTTCAAATCCTACCTGATTATTGCTCCATCTCTATTATGATCTTTTTATTTCATACGCCCTATTTTTTTCTCCAACAAAAGTTGGATAAACTTTTAATACTCGTGGCACGCTTTTCAAACTGCTAAACGGTATGTTTCGTGCGGTAACTTTCTATATGAAAGTTGTTCTAAAATATCAGATTAATCCATTTTTCAAGTTTGTAATATTAAAAGGTCACATGTTATTAGCACCTTGTTTTCCGTGAAACATTTAATCTTTATCTTCATTTTCAGGAGATTCGAAACACTACCAGTCTACCTGTGATTAATATATCTTTCACATAAATAAACAAATGATCATGTCATGCAAAATCATGCGTATACCATCACTTGCCCTCATCACTGAATTTATTTCACTAAGATTGCATACAAGCAAGGCCATAAGTTGAAAGCATACAGCTGCTAATCCACTAATCCAGGCTAACTAGTAGTAGTCCCAGAGTATTATTTTATTATCTAGAAAACGAAGCTGTCTGCAACCTCGAGGACGGACCACGGGAGGTCGCCGGCGGCGACGGTGCCGGGGTTTCTGGCTGAGCAGTTCCGGCGAACCTGGCCCTGCGAGCCGGTGAGCACGCTGATCTGCCCCATCTTCACCATGGACACGGCGAACTGGTCGAAGAATGCCTTCTCGTCGGCGGCGAACTTTTCGACGATGGGCTTGGTGGCGGCGTCGGCGAAGAGGTCCTGGTCGGAGGTGAAGAGCCCCTCCCGGTTGACAAGGTTGACGTAGTACATGTTGTCGAACACGTTGGGCGTCCGGACGTCGTTCGGCGTCCGGCGGTCGGTGCCCGCCGCCGGGCAGGTTCGCCGGAGCCGGCCGGCGAAGGTGGCGTTCATGGCCGGGTCCCGGCGCGGGAAGAGGCGGCCCTCGAAGGAGCTGCAGTGCGCGAGGCCCACGGTGTGGCCGCCGGAGAGCGCCACCAGGTCGGTGGCGTCGAGCTTGATCTTGGCCAGGGCGTCCAGCAGCGCCGGCACGGCGGCGGTCGGCGGCGGCAGCCCGCTCAGCACGTCCTGCTGCGACGCGAACTCGGCGCTGTCTCGCCGCCCCAGTGGCACCTTGTACTCCGGCCCTCCTGACTACACGTCAAAAATAATAATAGTAAAAGTAAATTTCAGATACTTTAAATTATCATAAAACTATAAATTGTGAAATTTCATAAATATTGATTTAGTAAAAAACTTGGATATTTATAACTCAGGCATAACATAAATGCTAAGAATTTAAACCCTATAAGCTATAATTTTGTGCTAATTAATTATTAAATCTATAGTTTTTATGATAAATTTATTGTTAAATATATATTTCTAATACATTATCTTAAATCTGTATTTTTACAATAATTTGATCAAGTATATATAGTTCTATAAAATTTACTTAAAAAGTATAAATAATTTTCGATTATACACAACACGCCCTCACGATCATGCAAACTGTAAGACTCTAAATTTATACGTTTACCGCGACGACAGAGTCGCGGGCGGCGAGAGCGAGGATGTCGGAGCAGGAGACGACGGAGGCGCCGCACGCCTTCTCAAGGCGGTCGCGGATGTCGTTGACGGCCTTGAACGCTGACGGGCGCAGCGTGAGGTTGGGCGGCGCCTGCCGCTCGCCGGGGCCGGTGGCGGAGCCGTCGAGCAGCACGGAGGCGTCGCAGCCCTGCACGAAGCAGTCGTGGAAGTGGAGCCGGAGCAGGCCGGCGGCGAGGCCGATGTCCTTGCGGACGGCGTCCCTGACGAACTTCCTCACGACGGACTCCGCCTTGGGGCAGCTCTTCCTGTAGAAGTCGAACGACAGGCCACTCACCACCGGCGGCTGCCGCGTCGCGTCGGCGTTGCCGTCGCCGGCAGCCGCCGGAGCGCACAGGCAAGCGACGGCAGCTACCAGCATTACCAGCGTCGTCGCAGAAGCCATTTCCTCCCGTAATTGTATTTCTACTGCTCTAAGTGTAAGCTCGTACTGAACATACGCAGCTGTAGGCTTCAATTTATAGGGGAGTATATTTTGATATCTCCATAGGATTTCCTCTCGTTGTTTGCATGTTACTAGAAAAATTTTGAGAAGATGTATTAACATATGATATATGTTCAAATTCAATTTTTACATCTCACAGTCAAAAAACAAATTTGACTGTGAGTATATGTTCACTGGCTGTAATTTAATTTTTTTTACGAGATGTAGAATTTGAACTAGTATATTTGTAGAGTGATATATTATATATTAATATATCTTCTCTATAGTTTTTAATTTTTTTTCATGATCATTTAAGTGACATGTAAATAACGAGGGAATATTTATGGATGGATCAAAATAGTTTCATAATTGATAGGGATTTTGTTTTTGGACATTTAAAATATTATTAATCAAACTTGTCATGCATGCATGTTGACGTAGGTGAATGCAGGATGCTTTGTGAGATGCAAGATATGGGCGAGAAGAGAACAACCGATCCTATCTCCCTACGTCCTGGGTGTCGGTGTACTGTTGATTTTATCGGTTTCTCCAGGAGTTGGGAGTGCAGGGTAGCGCTCTTGGCCAAACACGTCGACCACTCTGCTGTTCCTGCCCATACCGTGTACACGTTTGCTATAAACGCAGCAAACTAAGAACCTCGGTGGCATGATCTGAAAGTGCTAAGAATTAAGTGAAAAATCTTGAAGATGATGTGAATTGAATGGCATATTCTGAAAATTCTCATCTACTTTAGCATCATATGATCGAGTAGGTTGTACGTGTTCGTTCAGATATATCGAATAATCTGAGTGTCATGCATGGTGCACAAATTGAAGTGTGGTTTTAGCCACTTTCATTGACCAAGCAGTGAGGCATTAGTCCGACAACAATCTTGTTGGTTCACATATCACTGTGCATAGAAACAATTCTAATCCCTCAAGGGGATATCTTCTTGTTCTTTGCATATCACTTAAATGGTTATAAAAAAATTGAGAATGTATATTAACATGTGATATAACACTCCACGAACATGCAAGTTCAAATTCAACTTCTACATCTCGTAACAAAAAAACAAATTAAACTACAGCTAGTTAACGTATATTTAAAGTCAAATCTGTTTTTTTGCGAGATATAGAAGTTGAATTTTTATTTGCATGTTTATGGAGTGATATATCACATGTTAATATATCTTTCTAATTTTTTTAATTTTCTTTATAACCATTTGAGTGACATGCAAATAACTCGAGGGAATCAAAATCCTCTTCCGCCTGTGCAGCACAAGAGCGTACACGTACTGAGTCGTGGCGGATGAGAGAGGTTGCACCTGGCGCTATGTTGCAGATCAGCCACTAGCAACTACTGTACCAGTCCAGCCACACTAGTAGTCACCGTGCCCATCATTCATCCGGCCGGCCGGTCTGTCCCCTGATACACTGCCGTTGCATTGTTTGTGTGCATTACAGAGTTTTTAAGATGGATTAAACGTTAAAAGGATGAGTAGTTAATAGTCTCATTTTACGTGTTTGTAATAAAAGATACATACCAGATTTCAGTTTATTTGACTTTATTTGAAAAGATGTAAGGCTACAAGAATACACGCACGCATGTACGTACTGGCAAATTAATGGAAGCAACAAACTTTTGCTGATCAAGAAACTAGGGAGAGGATTTGGTGATCCTTTATCACTCGAGTGGACATGTACACTCGTTTTATCCACTTCCTAGCTAGAGATATAATCCAAGGAAGGTGCATGCATGTCCTGTTTTCTTTATCGATCTGGGTTTGCTATCAAGGAAATTATTTTCCTCCTCAATTTCTCTAGAGGATTCCTTTCCAAACTCAAACAAGATCAGTATGGATATTCGAAACGCACCATGACCGAATCGAATAACTGACTTACCCTGCAACTTTTTTTATTTTTACAGAATTGACTTGCACTGCTTGCAATCCGCACAGACAAGAGAAACAAGAGGCATCGAATCGAATCAAATTATCGAAGCAAATACAGTAATATATTATGGCCGATGTACAAAGCGGCGGCGGCGGCGGCATCACCGTCACCGCCGTGGCGGAGCGGGACGGCGAGAGCGGCTACGGCGCGGCGGTGTTCTTCGCCTGCCTACCCGGCGCGCTGATCGCCATTGGCGTCCTCATGGTGCTCTACTACCGCTCCCACCATGGCCATGGAGCGCTGGCCGTCTTCCTCCTCGTGCTGTCCGTCTTCGTCTTCCTATCCGTGTGCTTCTGTTGCATAGGTCTCGTGCAACTCGCCATCCACGGCAGCCTTCCCCTGGAAGAAGACAGGGTTGCTGCTGCTGTTGATCATCCATTAGACGCCGTCTGATGATTTAATTTTGATTTGATTTTAAATTCAGTATTCATCTGAATTGTGATTCCGATCGAGCTCAAACATGAACATGATTATCTTGAATTCAAATCTTTATTGAAACGAATTTCAGATTGGGTTATTTGAGGGCTAAGTTTTTTGTTTGATAGGATAAGTTCCTAATTTAAAAAGACTGCATATATCTGGTTGGATGTAGAGGCCAGGTAAAAAAATATCCTTATAAAAAATGATTAGCCACCCACATTGTTTGTTAGATTGCTTAGTTTCTACTTAAGGTTAAGTTTGGCTTACTATACGCAAAATCAATAGCCAAGGTTCTCCTATACTAGGTGATTTCTTGAATTGTAATGGTTGATTTCCAAATCACCAAAGTTGCATGGATCCAATAAATCCTATATATTTGGGGAGTAGATTCTGATCCCTCGAGGGGATATCCCCTCGTACACCTTTTTTCTTTCAAATTTGATATAAATAGTTGTGAAAATTTCTGAAAAAAAAACAATGTAGAGGTTGAATTTGTCTTTTTATATCTCGACGTGTGAATCACATTTGGACTTAAGATTTTGTGGAGCTGTATAGATATGTTATATGAATATTGTCAAAATTTTCCAGAATTTTTCATAACCGTTTTGATGTTTTTAAGCAAACGAGGGGATATCCTCTCGAGGGATTTAAATAGTTTTCATATATTCAACTTTATTTGCAAATAAAAAATAAGCTACAAAATACACGCAAGTGTACATACTCATGACATTTGGAAGCAACAAAATATTTATCAAGGAAATAAGCTTAATTAAACTAGCCATCCTTGTTAGCACCCTACAGCACCAAGCTCTCGGCGGCCTCAGCGACGGTCTCCACGACGGACCAAGCACGGTCGCCGGCGGCGGCGGCGTTGGACACCGAACAGCGCTTGCGGATCTGCCCCTGCGAGCCGGTGAGCACCTCGATCATGCCCATCTTGACGACGGAGTAGACGTACTGGTCGAAGAAGGCCGACTGGTCGACGGCGAACTTGGTGACGATCGGCTTGGTGGTTGCGTTGAAGAAGAGGCCCTGGTCGGAGGTGAAGAGGCCCTGGCGGTTTTGCAGGTCGACGTAGTACTTGTTGTCGAAGGTGTTGGGCGTCCGGATGTCGTTGACGGTGGTGTCGTTGGTGTTCAGCACCGGGCAGGTGACCTTGAGGTGGCCGGCGAACCACTTGTCCATGGTGGGGTCGACTTGAGGGAAGAGGCGCTTGTCGAAGGAAGTGCAGTGCGCGATGCCGACGGTGTGCGCGCCGGAGAGGGCGACGAGGTCGTGGGCGTCGAGCTTGAGCTTGCCCAGCGCTTCGAGGAGCGTGGTGACGTTGGAGTCCGGCGACGGGAGCGCGCTCAGGACGGCGTCCTCAGACGCGAAACTGGAGCCGTCGTGGCGGCCGAGGGGAACATCGTACCACGGGCCACCGGCGAGGAGGACGGAGTCGCGGGCGGCGAGGGTGACGATGTCGGAGCAGGACACGACGGTGTCGCCGCATTCCCTGTCGAGCAGGTCGCGGAGATCGTCGATGGCGTCGAACGCCGACTTGCGGAGGGTCTTGTTCGGCGGCGCCAACTTCTCGCTCTTCTCGGTGGGTGTGCTGTCGAGCAGGATGGAGGCGTCGCAGCCCTGGACGAAGCAGTCGTGGAAGTGGAGCCGGATCAGCGCCGCGGCGAGGCCGACGTCCTTGGCGATGGCGTCCTGCAGGAACTCGAACACGACGGCCTCCGCCTGCGGGCAACTCGCGTCGTAGTAGCCCAACGACAACCCCTTCGCCAACGGCGGCATCCTCGCCGCCGCCGAGCTGCACACCAGCGCAGCCGCGGCGGCGAGCAGCAGCATGCCGGCAGTAGCACTAGTCCTGGACGCCATGGTCGATCGATATAGCTAAGTTTACTTAGCTCTCGTCGTACTCGTACTGATCGATCAACCGTGTGCCGTCCTCCGAGGATTTCCATCGCTTTTATAGCGGACGCGCACTACTTGCGAGTGTCGTGATGAAATTGATGGATTTGGTGCGTGCATCTGCGATTTTTCCACGAGGTCGTTGGAATCGTCGAAAAATCTATGATAGGTCTATTATATGAACGCATGCGCGAACAAATTGCAGCGGACTGAGACTGGCTGATGCGGCGAACGATCGAGCGAGCTTGTCGGGATTGAGCAAATTGGCAGCACAAGTGGATGGCTTTTTTTTTCTTTTTGGTTGAAACTTTACAAGTGGAGGTTGGTGCATAGTACAATGCACAAATGCTCATAGGCGGCTATATAAGGATTAGTAGCAAATTTAGTTATGTATAAAGAAAAACCCTTAACTTGGCGATTTTTCACATATGTGTAATCTCGCAAATTGAATTATAGCTAGGCTCGCCGTTTTTTTTTCCCCTTTTTTCCAACGAGCTAGCACGATTCTTTGGAGAGAAAGATCAATAATGTGTGATTCGCTTCAAATGGTTCAACCTTCTTCCGTTGAATTATTCGAAAGAAGTCTTACGAATGAGTGGTGCACACAGCTCCTCCATCGGAATCCATGCATGCATAAATTAGCTGTCGTTGTTTAAGGGTGGGCGACGGGCCGGCGGCTACGCTGATCAGTTTATCATCATTGAAAAATAAGAATAAGCTGATGAAGAAAGAAAAACACAAGCAAATTTAACTACTCACACAAATATAAATTGAATCCGATTCATATTCCTCAACCATAAAACTAGATAAATCGACCCCTCTAACTATCAAAACCGTTTAAAATGACTACATCAACTGTTTTTAAAAGCGGTTTTTCGTTGACTTGGTGTTCACGTGACATCCCAATCATTAAAAAAAATAGAGTGGGTTCCACCTATCATCCCCTCCATCTCCATTTCTGACCTCTCTCTCTCTCCCATATCGATTTTTTTCAGTCTCACATTGCCCACCACCATCAGAATTCAGAAAGATGTCCTGGAAAGTTGGAATATTCATGTCCCCTGCTATTGCTTTTTCCATCGCCCCCGCTCGAGTTGAACTGTTGAAGAAGAGGTGGTGGTGTTTCACGGGGTTCAGCCTCAGGCCGTCAGCCCCTTGTACAAGGCCAGGACCGGCCACCACTCAGGTAAAGCAGATTAAGTGCTATGCCGACGAGCTTAGACTGACTTCTTTCCTAGCTTTCTCAACTCATCTTCTTCGTTTTTTACACATACACTTTTCAAACCGCTAAACGGTGTGTTTTTTGCAAAAAAATTCTATACGAAAATTGCTTAAAAAATCATATTAATCTATTTTTCAAAAAAATGCTCCATCCAATTCAGGTTATAAGACGTTTTGACTTTGCTCAAAGTCAAATTATTTCAAGCTTGATTAAGTTTATAGACAAATATATTAATATTGATAATACTAAATTAGTTTCATCAAATCAATAATTGAATATATTTTCATAATAATTTTGTCTTGGGTTAAAAATGTTACTACTTTTTCTGTAAACTTGGTCAAACTTAAAGCAGTTTGACTTTCACTAAACTCAAAATGTCTTATAACCTGAAATGGAGGGAGTAGCTGCTAATGAGCCGCTCCATTTTATGTGCCAAGAGATTTGTTCCCAACCAGTAGTAACGAACACAGCCGTAATTGGTTATGCCTGACGAACTCTTGACCTTCACTTCACATACTCCATCCTCTGTGCACAGGGGCAGATCCAAGAACAAAAATTGGGAGGAGGGGGGCTCAATTACACAGTTTGTTCAACCTCCAGCCATTTAGAAGCCTTAAGTTTATCATTCATTTTAAAAAAATTAAAGGGGATGCTCTGGGAGGTATCCATGGGCCTTGTGGGTGTAGGGGGGACTCGAAACCCCCCGCACCCACGTTGGATCCACCCCTGTCTGTGCATATATCTATGTGATCCAATATGCGCATGCATCCAATATGTGCATGGTTAGGTTGTCACGTCAATGTCCTACACTTCTGTCTTCTGCATGGGCTAAAAAAAACGGCCCATCGAAGTTAGTAGGCCCAAAAAATTTTGAAGGCTGAACCGCCACTTTTTCGCAGGGTGCATAAGCAATCGATTCCCAAACAAATTTTATTTTATTCATTCCTTCAAATATCAAAGTTTGATCTCTGAACTAACATGCGGATTATAAAATGCAGCTAGCATTAACAGACTAGCAACCGATGAGCGTACATAAAGCGGGGAAACTATTTTGATGGATGCTAGCTGCCTAGCTGCATTTTATAATCCACCCAAACGGTTATTTTAAAAAAATATCATCCAAACAGTTATAAAAAAATTATATAAAATTTGATAATGTTCGTACAACATATCTATACAACTCCACAAAATTTTAGATCCAAACTCAACTCACACATCGACATATAGAAAAGACAAACTTATGAATAGTAGCATATTGTATACAAAATTTGTCTCTCTTTTTTTAATCTTAGTGGGTATGTCAAATTTTAGCTTGATTTTTGGTGGACCGATAGATATCACTATACTCTACATTGTCAAATCTATATCTATATCTATACCTAATTAAAAAATAAGTAAGGTTTTCGGTTGATTTTTTTCTTCCGTCATTAAAGGGTGGGCCCACGTGATTATTTCGCCGCTAATCCGTGAATCCGGATGCATTACGACGATCTCTGAGCTCCGCAAATAAAAGAGAATGGAAAAAAAAAAGAGAAACCTAGCGAGCAGCCCGGCAGCCAGCCTACAGAGCAGAGAAGCAGCAGCCCAGCACAACATAGTTCTGCGTGATATAGTAGTAACCGAGCACTGTAGCACGAATAATACCACCTAAATAGGAGGCTTGCCTGAGATTATTAACACTAAATAAAGTTTGTGTTTGGATCTGTGTCTACTAGGAATTGGATTTAAAAAAAGGAACAATTTCATTATTTTGGGAAAGTAAAAAAAAAATCACATGTCTTTCTTTTTTAAAAAAACATGTAACCACCAACAAAATGAATTATTTACTGACAAAATAAATTACTTTTAGAAAATAGAAAACAATCACGTGTCTTTGTTTTTTAAAAAAACATGTAGTCACCAACAAAATGAATCGTGTTTACATCCAGATTTTTTCCCTCATCCACATCAATTTTTTTTCATTCGTTGTATGTTTTTGTTCTAATTTTTTTAGAGTGAGATGATACACCACTTTTTTTTTTCTTTCCATTCATCGTACGATTTCCTTCTGATTTTTTGAGTGAAAGCGATTATGCAATTGGAGTACAGTGAGATTTATCTGATAGCTAGCGAAAAACATTTCTTGTACTATTACTACTCTTGCAGTATGTAAAAAAAAGTGTTTATCAATATCAAGTACAAAAATATAACCATGCATTGCAACCGACTCATAATAATACATGACAAAAATAAATACTTTTTGGGTTTCAAACTTTAGTATGTATAATACATAATTTCATTTTAAAGTGGTATTAATAGCTTTCTTATAATCCATGTGAATGGATTTAGAGCAACGAATAATTATGTCATGTTAGCGTCTTACTTGCACCGAAAAGATTCGATTTGACTATAAGGATCTCAATTAACCTGGTGGCATTATGCTCCCACACGCCCATTACTATTTATTTTTGTCTTCACCCAGTGCAACGCATGGGCATTTCGCTAGTTTTATTAGAATTTTTCATAATTATTTGTATCGAATTTAGAAGAAAAAGATACACGAGAGAATATTCTCTCGAGTGATTAAAAATTTAAAATCCACCCCGAGTAAAACGTGCTACATGCAAGCTCCGAGTTCTTCATCGGAGCAAAGAGTAATTGAGCTCCAGCTAGGTGCCACCGCCGGCGGCGTTGCGCACCGAGCAGTTGGTGCGGATCTCCCCCTGCACTCCCGTCATCACCTGGATCTGCGACATCTTCACCATGGAGAAGGCGAAGCGGCGGAAGAACTCCGGCTGGTCGACGGCGAACCTGCCGACGAGGCCCCTCGTCCTGCCGTCGCTGAACAGCACCTGATCGGAGGTCAGGAGCCCCTGCCGGCTGAGCAGGTCGACGTAGTACTTGTTGTCGAAGGCGTTGGGCGTCCGTACGTCGATGGCGGTGGTGTTGGTGGTGTTCTTGGCCGGGCAGGAGAGCCTGAGGTGGGCGGCGAACCGCGCGTCCATGGTGGCGTCCACCTGCGGGAAGAGGCGGTCGTCGAAGGAGATGCAGCGGGAGACGCCGAGCGTGTGCGCGCCGGAGAGCGCCACGAGGTCGGCGGCGTCGAGGCCGATCTTGGCCACGGCGGCGAGGAGCGCCGTCACGTTGGAGCTCGGCGGCGGGAACGCGGCGACGACGCGCTCCCTCGCCGCGATCGTCGCGCCGTCGCGCCGGCCCAGGGGGACCCTGTACTCCGGCCCGCCGACCAGGCGGACGGAGTCGCGCGCGGCGAGGGTGAGGATGTCAGCGCAGGAGACGACGGCCCCGCTGCACGCGTCGTCGAGCAGGGCGCGGAGTTGGGCGACGGCCATCAACGCCGACGGGCGGATGGTCTCGTTGGGTGGAGCGTCCAGCTCGCTCGCCTCCGTCGCCGTGCGCGCCAACAGCACCGACGCGTCGCAACCCTGCACGCACAGCGCAGCACAATTATTAGTGGCGGTTCGCGAATAATTACCCGTCACAGATGCGTGTTTAAATATAGTATCGATCGATCTGTTCAATCCAGAATTCAAAATTCAGAGCATGTTTGAGGCGTAATTTCATCATTTTGCACATGCATTATGCATGATTAGGTGTATAATCAATTAATTTTAATCAATTAGTTAATTGCCTGGACGAAGCAGTCATGGAAGTGGAGACGGATGAGGCCGGGGGCGAGGCCGACGTCGTTGCGGATGGCCTTCTTGAGGAAGCTCCTCACGATGGTCTCCGCCTTGGGACAGCTCCTCTGGTAGAAACCGTACGACAAGCCCTTCGCCGTCGGCGGGTAATCGCCGGCGGAGGCCGCCGGAGCACACAGAAGCAGCAAGCTGCAGCAGGAAACGACCAAAACCTGCAACGTGCTGCTCATTTTTCTCGCCATCTCGATCGGCTTAATTTTGTGTCTTGGAGTTGGGGTGAATGAGCTTGCATGCGAGTGTCTTCATCAATTTATAGGCGTTTGCTCGTTCGCACCTACAAAATCCATTTTCGCATATACAAAATGATGTCAAAATGTCAACGCAATCGACTACCTACAAAATCATCCATTTCGCGCAGCTGTATGAAGGTTGGCAAAAATTGCTACCTGTGTTGCGTTTTGTCTCAATAATGTGAGCTAGTAGCTTCCATCGATTGTTCTATTTTATCAGTTGCGTGTGATCGAGCGATCGAGTTCATCGATCACCCAAACCGGCCGGCCAGTACGTACGATCCGATGTACTACGTAGTACGTACAAACGTTGCAGATGCTACCTAGCTAGTCGTTAGTCGTTACGTTGCCTCCTTCGCAAACGAATGATCATTTGACTTGACAAGCTAGCTAGGCAAGGTCAAATTTCTCTCTTTAGGATTAATTTTTCATATATCAACTTCCATGCATGTTGATTAGTAGTCCGCACGGAGTTGAGGGGATCGAGAATGATTAACGTACCTTCAATTCAGCACTACATGAATGTACGTACATATGCAATGTAAACAAATTAATCAATCTATGGGCTAGCTCTTAATTCTTCTTTGGATGGAAGCTAGTTGCTAGCTACGTCAGTGATGAAAACAGGGCGCTGTTTGTCACGTATGATCACAAATTAAAACTTTAAATTTAAAATACACGTCTTTTTTTTTATCATATCGATTCTTGCAATCGTGTTGCTAGTTAGAAAATTTTGACGAAAGTTTCTTTTCCGAATTCAAACATGATCAGTATACTCGATCGATCCGTGAGTGTTCAATACATGCATTGTGGTCTGCTACGCCATCCACTGCACTTCCACCACGTACGGGTCCCATCACGGAGCGGATGCCGTCTTACTCCTCGTGCTCAGCTTCTTTTTCTTCTTCTTCTTGGCATTCGTCTGTTGCTTCCTCGTCGTGCAATTTGCCACCCTCCCTTCGAACAATGTTACAGGCTTCCTGTAGTAGATGATCCATTATTAATATATGATATACCATTCCACGAACATTATATAAGTAAAATTTGACTTATATATAAGTTCCTTCTAATATATATTGACGTGTAATCCTTTTGCACGTTTGCGAAAACTTAATTTGACTTATATAAGTTCCTTCTAATATATATTGACGTGTAATGCGGGTTTGCGAAAACTTCTACTAAGTTATAACCAAAAGGAACAAATATAGTTCTAGATGTATGTTTTAGCAAGTTTTAGTTTAATTTATTTTTTTTATTGTTACAAATAAGTCAAATTTAACTTCTATATTTTTTATGCGATATATCTGTTATAAAAGTACCTTGTTACAATTTGTAGTTTCATTATATATTTTTTAAGTCAATATCTCTTATTAATGTATATCAACCTTTTTTTGCAATTAAAAGGGTATATCTAGGGATGAAAAACCATCTTCTTTTGAATTAGATGAAAATGGTCAAACGTATTCCCAACGTCAACGATTTCATCTATTTAAAAACAGAGGTATAGGGTATTTTACTTATTTGATTGATTAATTGTTGCTAGAAATTATTTTCGCGAACGCGCAAAAGAATTGCATGTCAATATATTAGAAGAATAGAGTTTTGATACACGACTCACTCAGCCAGACCGGCCTATGCCAAGTAAGGAAGAAAACAAAGATAAAAAACAAAGAAAGGAAAGGAAAAAAAACTCGAAAAGCTCTACTCCAAACAGCGGAAGGGAGCAGAGCCACTCTACGCTCCCAACAATTCCCCAAAGTAAGTGACGGCCGCTAACGACCACAGCCGGCCCTCCAAAAGGATGACCTCTAGGACTACTGCGACCGAAGAGAGCACAGAGTCAAGGACCCTGGAGTTACGTTCCCTCCACAGTTGCCATGAGACTAGGAGGACCAGGGAGTCGAAGCTGGCACGGAGATGATCAGGTAAACAAGCCCTAGAAGATGGCCACCAATCATGCAGCCATGTGCCATAGAGGGGAGAGAGGGCAGCCCAGCCAGGAGACGATAACACCCGTGTTGGTAGAAATTATATTTCTCCTTTATTTAATTTGGTATATGGTTAAGCATATATGGTACCCGATCGATCCGTGACTGTTTTACTTAGAGTATGCATGCGTGACCGAATTGAACGAGATAATCCGAGCCTAATTCGAACCTAATTGCAATCCGCACAAACAAATAGTACCAATCAACAACCACACATACATCGATCGTGATCTCTAGCTAGTACATTAGCAGAGAGAGGCATATATCAGAATTAATTATTATCGAAGAACAATAAATAATGGGCGATCTAGAGAACCCTAACTACGATGGTTATGGCGGCGACGGCGGCGGCGACGGCGATGACGATTACTACTTCACCGCCATGGCGGAGCGGGATGTCGGGATCGACAACGACTACGGTCTGGTGGCCTTCTTGGCCTGCCTAGCTGTCACGACAATCGGCGTCGGCGTCCTCATGGTGAAGTACTACCGCTCCCACCATGGAGCCCTTGCCGTCTTCCTCCTCGCCCTCGCCATCTTCCTCTTCCTCATGGCATCCGGCTGCGGCACAAAAGCCATGCTGTATACCCTCCACGGCAACCCTCCTGCTCCTGATGAACAACGACTTCTCGTAGATGATCCATTGGACTGATAGATATGTATATATGATTCTTAGTTTAGATGTCGTCTGATTATTTAAGTGATATGCAAATAACGAGGAGATATCCCCTTCCCTCGAAAGATCAAGAAATAGTTTCCCCTCCACAGCTCGGGCTACCATGGCGGCTTCGTCTTGTGCGTCTTGGCATGCCGCTGTTGCACAAGCCTCATCCGTCATTCCATCTACAGGAACCATCCGTCATTCCATTATACTGTATGATCCATCAGCAGACAAGACGCCGGCGATCTGATTAATTATTGATTACTACCTCCGTTATAAAACATTTTGATTTTAGTTAAAGTTAAACTGCTTTAACTTTGATTAAGTTTATAAAAAAATAGTAGCATTTTCAACCCAAGACAAATTTATTATAAAAATATATTAAATTATTGATTTGATGAAACTAATTTACTATTATAAATATTATTGTCTATAAACTTAGTCAAATTTAAAATAATTTGACTTTGATCAAAATTACAATGTCTTATAATCTGAAACGGAAAGTACTGTACTTTACTTTATTTTGTTTGATATATTGGTGTTAATTCGGATACTTCTTCAGTTGAAGTAATCTGTGACCTGGAGGGTGACAAACTATATATAGCTTGCTTGCTGCCAGCAACAATCGACATGTGCTTGCTATCTGCTGATGATCGAGGATCGATCACTGATTGGTGTTGATCATTGCCTAATCAGGATCAAGTAATCATCGGGATGTTTTTGTCATGTATGCAGCAAACGTATGTCTTTAGAGTTTCAGACACTAGGTTGTTTCTCTCTCTTTCTGGTATATACGTACATACGTCTATTTATGCAGGTATCTTATGAATTAATTATTAATCTATTATCGTTGCCGACAAATATTGTACGCCTTAATACTCAACGCATGTGTCATGTGTGTCTACAGGTGCGTGACTTCTGCCTCCACTCCAACCTAATTAATTAAATCTTAAATTTGGCTTAAATTAATTAAAAGAAGTGATCTGCAATATACATTGGGAAAGTGGTTTTATCACTCAAGGGATATCTTCTCGATTCGTGCATTCCACCTAAAATAATCATAAAAAATTTTGGCAATATATATTAATATGAAATATATATCACTCCGTAAACATTTAAGTTTAAATTCAACTTCTATAATGTAACAAAAATAACAAATATAGCTGCGAATATATATATAACTATGTTCAATTTAATTTGTTCTTTTTGTTGCAATTTGTAGAAGTTGAATTCGGTCTTGTATGTTTATGGAGTGATATATTTCATAATAATCTATGTTATTATATATAATTTTTTAAATTTTTAATAACTATTTAGATAACATACAAACAATAAAAGATGTTTCCTGCAAGATGAAAATCCACATCCATATATATTGATCATAAAGGAGGTTGTCATGACGTCATGCATTTATTCGACATGGCAGTAACCAACATATATCCACAGTCGTCGTCGTCTCTTTCCACATTCAACGTACGGTACACGTACTGACGTACGCGTCCATGGCGCGCACAATTGTGTGTCTAGAGCACGATGCTCTCGGCCGCCTCGACGACGGTCTCCACGGCGGCGGACCACGGGAGCTCCTCGTCGGCGGAGGCGGCGCCGGGGTTGCGGACGGAGCAGTTTGCCCGGATCTGTCCCTGCGAGCCGGTGAGCACCTGGATCTGGCCCATCTTGACGACGGAGAAGACGAACTGGTGGAAGAACGCCGACTGGTCGACGGCGAACTCGGCGACGAGCGGCCTGGTGGTGGCGTTGACGAAGAGGTCCTGGTCGGAGGTGAAGAGGCCCTGGCGGTTTTGCAGGTCGACGTAGTACTTGTTGTCGAAGGCGTTGGGCGTCCGGATGTCGTTGACGGTGGTGTTGGCCGTGTCGTTCTTCGGGCACGTCAGCTTGAGCTGGCCGGCGAACCACTTGTCCATGGTGCCGTCCTGCTTCGGGTACAGCCGCCCGGTGAAGGAGGTGCAGTGGGCGATGCCGACGGTGTGGGCGCCGGAGAGCGCGATGAGGTCGGCGGCGTCGAGGTTGAGCTTGGCCAGCGCGGCGATGAGCTCGGGGACGTGGGAGGTCGGCGGCGGGAGCGCGCCCAGCACCTGTGACGGCGTCGCCGATGTGAGGCCGTCACGGCGGCCGAGCGGCACCTTGTACGACGGCCCACCGGCCTGCACCCAATTGCAATGTTCAACATTTTGGTTTTTATATTTATTTTTCTTGAAAAGAGGGTAAAAGCTTTGCTTGTATATTGATAGAGTAGGGGTTACATCAAAGAATTGGGCATCAAAGAATGACTTACATTATGAAACGGAGGGAGTATGTTCTAACATTCACTGATTAATATTTATCTTTGCACAGACGTAAACATTTCTAACGTTTAATTAAATTTGTCCAGAACAAACATTTATGTAATACTCCGTACCACTTTTCCAGTCCAACTACTCCTTTAAGATTTATTGATTTACACGGGCACATCCGTAACCATGCACAAACCAAACATACACAACACCACGCTAATAACAGTCTAATACATACTCAAAGTCCAAAGATATGGGGACCATATCATATCTTTAATCTCATTATTTTTTTTAGAAAACGTATTTTTAACATTATTAGTAAAATTTCTAGTCATCAAAACAATTTCATCTAAATCTTAATCCATGCTTTGACTCCTTAAAAATGTTTATATTCGTGAACAGAGCAAGTAAATGATATGTAATGACTAATTGATTAATAAATAATTAATTAGTTAATGAACATCGATGGTACACTCCTAGTCAGCAAATGGTCTTATTAATATCTGTTACACGTATTAGTCGTCCTAATTATTTAAGATGTCGATGTTCTGATAATTTTGGCCATTGGGCATGATACAGTGATTCCACACGTGGTTGAGACAGCAACACAATTTCCTGTTTCCTTCATCTCTATCTTGTTCTTCTTGTGCCATTTCTCGCAAGCCAATAAATTCTACAGAAGTACTGATCGTGACAGTCCAATTATCCCGCGTTATAGTTTCCTATGGCTCTTCAAGGGAATTGTTACTCAGTTACATGGCTTAATTAATTAGATTAATTTACGTGCAAATTGATCTCCAAATATCTTTCACTCTAAAGAAGGCTAGCTTAAAGGGAATTGTCTTTTCTAACATGCAGAACTCTGCGTAGATTCTTTTCCCTTTGTTTTTCGATGCGTGCATAATTAATTGTTGGGTATTTAATTAATTAAGAGAATTTTAAAGGGATGATCATTATATTGTAAGATGTTCTTTGGTCATTTCTGTTGATTAATTTAGGACCGGACAACGAAAGTCTCTTGTCCGCTGCCAGATCGAGATATACTAGAAAATTGGAGAAACAAGATGCATGGATCATGGATGGATGAAACACAGTTCGTGCATCGGCAGCATCGTGCAGTGCGCCAGTGCCCACATCAGGGTTCAGACTTTTTGTTTCCGGTATCTGTATCGGGTGCCGATATGATGATATTTTCGAAATTTCGGTTCAAATTTTTTGAAATTTTAAAAATATGTTATTCAAATTTAAATAAATATTACCAAAATTCATGAAAAAAATTAAAAATTAAAAATTTAGCTAAAATAGTATGGTATCGGATGGTCTAATATGACCAAAATTTCATTCGGAAATTTTGAATCCTAACCCACATTACTTAAGTTAATTTTCCTATCCTCTATTCATGAACTCCACTTTTTAGATAGCAGTAGTGTTTAATCCATCTCCTCTTCCATGAAAAACTTTTCCAGTGGCAGTAAGTAAGTGAAAAAAATATTAATTAATCAATTAACTTAGTTAGTTACCAGTTTGACGGAATCGCGGGCGGCGAGGGTGACGATGTCGGAGCAGGAGACGACGCGGCCGCACGCCCTGTCGAGCAGGGCGCGGATGTCGTTGACGGCCTTGAACGCCGCCGGCCGCAGCGACTCGTTGGGTATCGCCTGCTGCTCGCCGTCGGGCCCGCCGGGCGTCTTGGTGAGGAGGATGGAGGCGTCGCAGCCCTGGACGAAGCAGTCGTGGAAGTGGAGCCGGATCAGCGCCGCGGCGAGGCCGACGTCCTTGCCGATGGCGTCGCGCAGGAAGCTGAACACGATGGCCTCCGCCTGCGGGCAACTCTTCTTGTAGTGGTCGAACGATAGCCCCTTCGCCACCGGCGGGTACGACGGCTTCTTCGCCACCGCCGCCGCCGTCGCCGCCGCCGGAGCACTGCACACCAGCAAGTATACAGATACAGCTACTACCGCAGCTGCTGCTGCCATGGCCGGACTAGCTGCTGCACTTCTACGAGAAGCCATGTACACTACTGTTCTTAGCTTAATATGGTACTAGAAATTATTAAGGTGCCTTGATTTCAATGGAGATCGATCGAGGTGGCTTGTGGAGAACTTGCGCCAGCCGGTGTCCTCATTTATAGCCATCGTTGTTCGGCACTGTACAGTGAGAATGTGAGATGATCGATCAGTGAGTGACACTGCAACTTGCGCGGAAACAAACAAGCGGGTTTAATTAAGCTACCAAAGAATATGCCCTTAATGATGATCAAATGTTTATGTAATATTTCAGTCACCAACTCTATCGATATACTAACAAATTAAATTAAAGTAGGACACCACACTTCCACTCTCGTAGCAGTTCCTTTTCCTACATGTAGAAACTACCGGTGTTTTATTTTGGACTTTTCACTAGCTTTGCTATTTATTGATTTAATCACGTTCTCTGTCTCTCTAGTTCAGTCTCTTCAGTTCATCCTTGTGTTGTCACTGATGATTTTTATCCATGTCGTCTCCCTGTGAAAGCGGCACGTATGTGGAAGTGAGCAATCCTCTTTCTAGCTTAATTTTCTTTTCCTGAAACACCACAGAATAAAAGATCCAAAGACATTGGTTCGGTCACAGAGCTTTCAGGACAATTTCTAAGTAACTTCGCTTGCGACAGAAGAGCACGGTGCTATTCTATATAGGGCTGTGTTTAGTTGGATCCAAAGTTCGGATTTTAGTTGAAATTGGAGATGATATGACTGAAAAGTTGTGTGTGTATGACAGGTTGATGTGATGGAAAAGGACTGAAGTTTGAATCCAAACTTTGGATCTAAACACAGCCTAGTGAGTATATATCACACATGGCACTATGCATCCACTGAGAAAAAAAAAGGTCACACTAAGCAGTCAGATTCCAGGATTAATCAAAGAACAGATATCCCTGAGCAATTAAGCAGTCACCCATTGACTAATTAACCAGTCTTTGGCTTGGCTATAGCTGTGTAGTCACCATCTATGTACCTTCTTTTTAACCAACTTGATAGTACTGCTTTTTTTTTTCCCCAGCCATTATTCCATCCTTTTCGTCACCGGCCTCACCTTTTCTTCCCACGATTAGAGATAGCACCCCAGCAAATTCAGCTTACCTGTTACTCTGAGTCTCTGGGAGGTTGGCAAATTGCAACTTTCTTGACAGTGAGATTCATGTTTAGATATCAAAGCCGCCGGAAAGAGAGGGCCCGGCCGGCTAAATCATGTGTAAAATTAAAGTATTAGCATCCCAACCAACTCAAATTAGCCTCTTTTTAAACTGTTCTGCTGCGACTATTGTCGACATCTTAAGATAAGGTCTTAAAAAAAGCAAATTTAAACACTGGATTGCGTCACGCTATGTATATGTTAATTGCTGGGCTTGCACCGCCTCAAATTTTCCTTTTCCCCACTGTTTTTGTCAGAGTGAACTTTATCATTATTCACTCACAAATTTAGTTGGACTGCGTACCCTATAAAGATCTCTATCTCTACTATAAATGCGTAAGAAAATGAAGGGTTCCTGCTCCTTGGAAAATAATGAAACAATATGGGCTCCGTACGCTGGGGCCTTTGAGTTTCAGCAGTTTTCAATTATCTTGACATCATATATGAGTTTTTCTCTTTTTTGTTTTTGAAAAAAAGGACATCGGATCACATGCGTACTCAACCAAGAGAGACTAGTCCGTTATCAAAATGTACCACAGAACTTTGCAAATTGGTTTTTTTCTTAAAAAAAAGCATATGACAAACATACGTTCACAACACGCGCACGGTCGTCCCTATAAATATACACACACACCTTACCCCTATGAGCATCTCTAAAAACTGTACTAGCAAATCTTAAGATTGACGAAGTCAGCACGGATGTTTCGTTGTCGACGTATACATCGGCTACCACTAAAAGAAAGCTGTAAATGTTGAGCACGTGTACCAAGTTTAGAACTTGATCGAGGTGGGCGGATTCTACTACAAGAAACTAACTAGTGGAGCTGTGCTCACTTCGTAAAATGGAAAATATTCTGATTAGCTGCAGAGTGTTTCATTGGAAAATCTACCTAGGCGACTGAAATCTTTTTCAGAAAGGAGAAACTTTTGCAGAAAGAGAAAAAAAGGAAAAGAAAAAAAAAGAGGCCCGTGTAGTCAATTGAGGCCCAGAACACATGGAAGGCGAAACAGAGCCCACAATGGAGGCCCATGTGGTGGCCTCTATATATCAACCCATCACAAAGCTAGGGTTTTTCTCCCCGCCTCGCTGCTTCGCCTCTCGTTCCCCAAGGCCCCGAAGCCGCCGGCGCCGCCGCCCTCCTCCGGTTCGAGCTCTCCGCCACCATGGTGAGTAGCGACCTCCGAAACCGAGCCACATTCGTTTGCTCCGCTATGCTCTACCCGTTCCGTTGTCTGACGCGATGCCGCGCTTTGTTTTTTTTTTGTGTCGCAGATCATCTCCAAGAAGAACCGCCGCGAGATCTGCAAGTACCTCTTCCATGGTGAGATTCTCCCCCTTTCTTCTCCTCTATACGCCGACTCTGTACATTGTGTATGTGCTGATCGTGATTGCAAGCTTCGACTTGATGTGGTGTTGCAGTAGGGTTTAGGTGGTTGCATTCGCTTGATTCCAATAGGGCAGATTTTGATTGCATTGTCTGCAATTGTTCATTCACTATGGCTGTCTGAGGTTTATAGGTTTGACGAATTCAGTTACATTGCTCCCAGATTTACTCCAAATATTATGTTGAAACATGTTTTATTTGATTGGTCATGTATTTGCTGAAGGCCTGAATGATGGTACCTTTATTTGTTATGAGTTGAAGTGCTAATTTAATTCAACTATATGCAGAGGGAGTCTTGTATGCCAAGAAGGACTACAACCTGGCCAAGCACCCAAAGGTTGATGTGCCCAACTTGGAGGTGATTAAGCTCATGCAGAGCTTCAAGTCAAAGGAGTATGTGAGGGAGACCTTCTCGTGGCAGCACTACTACTGGTACCTGACCAATGATGGCATTGAGCACCTCCGCAGCTACCTCAACCTGCCATCTGAGGTTGTGCCTAACACCCTCAAGAAGTCTGCCAAGCCCCCGTCTCGCCCATTCGGCTCTGGCCCTCCTGGTGACCGCCCCAGGTGAGCATTTATTCCTTTTGGGTTTATCATCTGCATATGCGAATACGGAAATTGGATGCTATTGCTGTGATGGATATTCTTTAGGTGGTGGTCCTGTTTTCAAATATGCAAATTGTGTAGCGACCATGTAAAAATTGTTGAATGGACATCAGATTAGTTTATAGGAACCTTGCAATAGTCATTTATTAGTTTGTTGATAAAAAATGTTATTGACTCTGAATTGTTGAGTGGGGCTGATTTGTGGCAACAAATTTAGATTCATTGATGTAATTAGTTGAAACCATTTAACTGTGTTGCAAGTCTTCTCCTCGAACTGAACAGAGACCTGTTCTTTTGGTTGGGATTTCAATTTTTTACACATACCGTATCTAATCTTCCTAACATGTACTCAAATGATATAATCTGGCTGCTTTTGTTTATGAATGTATTGCCTGAAAACTCTAGTGGAGACACTGATATTATCCTTTTCTGTTCGTGTGGCAGAGGCCCGCCTCGCTTTGAGGGTGACAGGCCCAGGTTTGGTGACAGGGATGGTTACAGGGGTGGCCCACGTGGTGCTCCAGGTGATTTTGGTGGCGAGAAGGGTGGTGCTCCAGCTGAGTTCCAGCCATCTTTTAGGGTAAGAGCTCTAATGACCATCTGCATACCTATATGCCATTGCTAGGTTCATCCAGACTGCTCATAGATAATTTATTGGCTTAATAATTTGGAACATTTGAATGGGTTTAGACCATGCATTTTCTTCTGTTTGCCTTGAACTTTAGCACGTCATGTTTCCATCCTTGTATTTGTTCAAACTGTTGTGTCCTTGCTTGTATAGGTTGAGTATCCATCTTAGGCTGTGTTAATAGATTTTATGTTAGGACATGTAAACATATAGCATGTTCAGGAACCCTTGTGTTGACAGCAGTGATATTCATAAAAGTAGCTGCTTGTAGACTAACTTGATACCCCTTGTAAATCTTGGATGTTCAGGGTAGCAGACCTGGCTTTGGTCGTGGCGGTGGTGGCGCATTCGGTGGTGGCGCATCTTCCATGGAGTAAAGCTTGATCGGGACGGAGCATATTGTTTTGCCCAATGGCTTATGAGATGCAATGCGCGGGGGTCGTCTTCACTGTTGGTCTTTGAATTGTGGGAACAATGAGAATTTTTGTTTATGAAATTGTAGCTGAGGTTGTTCTAGACATGGCTGTGTTATGCCTTTTGTTCTGTTAGATATCACTCTCGAAATGAATCTGTTGGTTTGACCGAGAATCTTTTAGAATGTTATGAGCAAGCTGCCATTTAATCAAAAATTCATCTCATTTTCATGCCTGATGATTATCACAGTTGTGCTGTGTAGAATTACTGGATGATTTGTTTTGGTTCCTCGTGAAACTCGATCCAGTGCTTGTCCGACCTCGACCTGTGTTAAGTGCAAGTCTTGGTTTTTTGCACAGCCGAAGCCGAATAAAGAGGGATGGGAGTTTTTGACAATTTATTCATGTGGTCTTAAACGACTGAACAAGTGAATGAAATATTAGAAAATTGAATTTAAAAGTTTTTGCGAAAATCCGATGTGACGCGAGATTTCAGATCAAATTGGCAAGTAAAAAAAAATCCACGAAATACTCCCCTCTTCTTTCCCCGCCGCGTCGCGCCGTTCGCCGCACTCCGCCACCCGCTCGCCTTAATAAGGCAACGGTCGCCGGCGCCGCCCGCAGCAAAACCCCTCATATTAATCCATCCATAAACCCTAGAAATCGCGGCGCCGCAAACCCCCTCTCGACTTGAGCGAGCGAGAGATGGAGGAGGATCAAGGAGGGAAGCCACCCGCTCCGGATGCCGGCGGCGGCGGCGGGGGAGGGGAGAGCAAGAAGGGGAGCCCGTGCGAGGAGTGCGGCGAGCAGCCATGGAAGTACCGGTGCCCGGGCTGCTCCCGCCTCACCTGCAGCCTCCCCTGCGTCCAATCCCACAAGCGCCGCACCGCCTGCACCGGCAAGCGCCCCCGCACCGACCCCGTCCCGCTCGCCAACTTCGACGACCACCAGCTCCTCTCCGGTAGTAACTCTTACTTGTTCAATCCCCTTCTCTCCTCTTTTTGATGGATTTTCGCTCAACGATTGGCCAAGACCAACAATGTAATGTTCGTTCGTTTTGTCTCGTGTTTAAGATTACAGCTTTCTGGAGGAGACGAAGCAGGTGGCGGAGTCCGCGCATCGCCTCATCGGCGCCTTCGGCCGCAACTACGGTGGATTCGGCGGTGCGCAGCTTCCGAAGTGGCTCTTTTACCTCCGCAAGGCGGCGCAGCGGCGTGGTATCTGGCTCCAGTTCCTTCCCAGGGGCATGGCCAGGAGGGAGCAGAACCGTTCAAGGCACAACCACAGGTATCATTTCTTACTATTTCCTTATTTCATACTGACATATGATGCCATCAGATGGATTTTTGCAAATGCTCTTAAATTTATATATAAGTAACACTGGAGGCGTTTGAATTTTTTTATTGAAAGAAAAATGATTTGTGCTGGACAAATGTATTTGGTCTCCTCGTTCACATCAGTACAATGATTTGTGCTTGTACTCTGTTAACGAAATGTATATTTGCTAAGATGAAACCATCCTGAACGCTTTTGGCCAAATGGATTCATTAGTTAATGCTGTATTGGGTCGGGATCTTTATCTGTTGCAAGGAATTTTTCAATACGTTTCACCTTTCTGAGCCATTCTGTCCTAAATTAATCCCAGTGAACTGTGTTGGCAGTGTCAAGCTCCATATTTTCCTTTCCTACCTTGTACGTACCATATAATGCTGATTTGCATATGAATATCGTTTTGCAGAAAGGATTGCATATACTGGACGCTTGAATGGAAATTTAATTCAACAGATGTTGTCCTGACTGACCACAAGTAAGTTTGTGATTATCAATCAGTACAGATTACGGACCATTTACGCCTGTTTTTTCCTGTTCCAATAGTATGTGTTTGGAACTGATTCAAGATGACATTATGACACCACATGTACATTAACTGTTAGAATTTCTGAAATGGTTTCTGCATTTTTTTTCAACTTTTATTATAGTATATATACAACGTTATCACACTTCTTGTTAGCACATATTTTTTAATGTGCTTAATTGGTTCTACAAAGAACTGGAAGCAGAGTAGAAAGTTGTCAAAGTTATTACATTTTGCAAGAGTTACCTCTGTGACCTTCATGTAAATGAATCACGACACCAGAAGCTGTGTGCACCACACACACTCTTTTCTGTGCTGATTTTATGCCCTCTTTCGCAGCATAGATGAGCATACCAGCTTGCTATCATCATTGGAAAAACATCTGAGTCCTGGACCTTGGAAAAATCAGCTCACACCATATCGCAATACAGATTTGCGTGATCTCAAACTGTTCATTCAAAAGTCTGCCAAGGTATAGTACTGCAGCCAATTTACCTTGCATCCGTTGTAGTTATTGATATGTCCTCTGTTTCTTTAAAGAGCTTCTTATAACTTGCTGCAGGAATCAACTTCACCATATCGCCAACTCAACATAGAAGAACCATTGGGTCCACAACTGAGGAGCATTAAAATTGTCGAGTACCCAACTATTAATGTCTTTCTTCCATCAGACAGTTGTGATTTCGAAGTAGAAAAGTTTGTCAACAAGCTTCCTGCAAGTGAGAAGCCCCCTGGCAGCTCGACCGATAGCCCAGATCTAGAAGGCACTGAGTTTCATGAGGAAGAAATAGAAGAAGGAGAATTGGCACCAGAAACACAAGTTATAGACCTCAAGGAATGTGGAGCTTCACATGCCTCTAACCTAGCTTCAGCGAAGGATACAAGTGGATCTAAGGTAGACACCAAGAGAGATTCTTCTGTGCTGTCATATATACGCAGTCTTGGATTAGATGGTCAACAAAAAGCACTAACTGAACGAAGCAAGATGGCACCAAATACAACATCTGGGGCTTCCAAGACTAAAAATTGCATGAAAGTCTATCCGATGGACATGGAGGAAAGTGGGGATGCTGGGGTGATCTCGGAGAGGCAGGGCATAGAATGTAAGAACCAGGCAGCTTCGCATCCTGGTAATCTTACACCTGTGGAAGGTACAACCGTATCTAAGATAGATAGCAACACAGATTCTTTAGTGCCGTCTTCCATCAGTATTCTAGCATCTGATGGCTTCAGTTGTCCTCAGGTTGAACATAATCAACAAAGCAGGCTGACGCCAAATTCAACTCCTGAAGCTCTGAAAAGGAAGTCTTGCATGAAAGTTTACCCACTGGACACCGAGAAAAATCTGGGGTTATTTTCAGAGGTTCCCAACTTGGGCTTTGAGCAAGAAATCGGAAATGCTTATTCAGATTTGTTTGGGGACATAAATCCTGATGATTTCCTCAACTTTGATCTTGAAATGATGGATGAAGATGAATTGGCAGGGATAACGTCGCCACTTAAGCTGTGGGATGATTTGGAGGAAGGGGAGATTCCAACCGCTTGATCATTGTGACTGTGGGATGATCTTAAGCCAGTCTAGCAAATGAGCTTTGCAGGACAGGAGTTCTTTTTCTCTAGAGGCAATCAGATTCATCTGTTAGCCTTTTTCTTGATGTATTATTCGTCAGAAGTTTTGTCCAAGTTTCTTTGTTCTTTTGCGCCTTGCACTGCAGCATAGGGTGCCTGGTGTTCTTCAAGCCAAAGGTGCCTTTTTTGATAGCTGCAGTAATTTTGGGGGTGTAACCTTGTTGTTGCTATCTTTCGGAATGGAATCAATGAACAATGTTAATGGATGTGAAAACATGTCAGTTTGTTGCTGATGGGAGACGTGTTTTTGGAACCTGAATATCAGAGCCCAACCATCCTGACCCTGCATCCTGATTGTTCACAATTGTGCTAGTTCAAACAAGGCAAACAACTGCTGTGAAATCCTGATACACAGCCAAAAATATCTCATAGGAGTAGACATGCAGATAACCATACTACATGATCAAAAATTTTAGGAAAAAATATAAGTAATATAAAAATAATAATAAGAAGGGAAAAAAAAATCCAGACGGCACGGCACACAGTTGCTGGCTCGTAAAAAGCGGCCCGGAGAAAACACGCAACGCAAACTCGCGAATCCTCTTTTCCCAGAAGAAGAAAAAAGAAGGGCTGCGACTCATTCGAACCGCGCATCTCGTCTCGTCGAAGCGAGCGAAACCACACGCGGCGCGTCGATCCCAACACCACCAACGCAACCCCTACCCATGGCGGCGGCGGGCGGCGGCGGCGCGGGGGCGGCCGGAGGCGGGAAGGTGTCGTTCAAGATCATCCTCACCTCCGACCCCAAGCTCCCCTTCAAAGTGTGAGTAGCAGCACCCCCGCGATCTCAGATCAGATCTCTCTCTCGCTCTCGATTGATAGGGGTGTTTGCGGTGGCCGTCTCTGCTTGTTCTGATCTGCGGGGTTGGTTTGCCCTGTCTCCTGCAGGTTTAGCGTGCCCGAGGCGGCGCCGTTCACCGCGGTGCTCAAGTTCGCCGCCGAGGAGTTCAAGGTCCCGCCCCAGACCAGCGCCATCATCACCAACGGTGAGTCCGTGTTCGCGTGTTCCCCCTCCGTTCCGTGCTGCGGCCTCTGTCATGAGTTTTCTCTCGTTTCGCCGAACCATAATTTTTGTTTCCGCTACCGCGATTGGGAAGAGGATCTATGTCTCGATGTTATGTTCTGTTGCCTGGTGATT
Source organism: Oryza sativa Japonica Group (assembly GCF_034140825.1). Classification (NCBI taxonomy): domain Eukaryota; kingdom Viridiplantae; phylum Streptophyta; class Magnoliopsida; order Poales; family Poaceae; genus Oryza; species Oryza sativa. The sequence goes on along the minus strand of NC_089035.1, from coordinate 43,072,933 downwards.
TGATGCGTCGCGCAATGATAATTCATAGCTTTTCTGGGCTGCTTCTCATGAATCGAGTCTGCTAAGTATATGGTCTAGTGATTGGAAGGGAAAATTGGTGTGGAATTCAGTTCGAAATTTAGGTTCGTTCAAACCTGCATTCAATATTCATTACTACATGATATTTGATTTAAACATACAGTATGCCATGTTGAACTTCAATGCCAAGGATTGCATCTCTAGTAAAAAGGTGTACTGATTTATTGGTGCTGTGTCAATCTGATTTGGGGGTTCCAAGAGTGACTTGATGATTTGTGTGGAAGGCTTGCACCATTAGTGATGTATGGACGGCTGCCAATGGCAATGTTGCAGCTTGTAATTTTCTCATTGCCCTAATAGATTTCTCTTGTTGGTTGCATTTACTTTGCAAGTTGTAATTTAGACGATACATTTATGCTGTGTTATACTACAGTGATTGATGGATTATCCTTGAACTTATTAGGCTAGCCATCCTCATAACATATTATTGACCTGAGTGATGGATGGCTGATCCTTAAGCCTTATGGTTTTCTCATAGTGAAGCAGTGATTCTGAATGCCATATATTGAAAATAATGTTGTGTCCCTTCTTTTGCAGATGGAGTTGGCATCAACCCACAGCAAAGTGCAGGTACAGTTTCCGGATTCTGTTTTCTACTACTATGTATAAGGCTATCAATTCTTTAAATTTGAAACATTATTTTGTTTTAGAGAACAACCTGCTTCGCTGTCCCAGGCTCCCAGCATAGTTTAGTAGACTGTAGAAGATTACATTGCTTATTGATGCACTTGAATTGTCCATTTGATTTGTGCTGACATTGTAGTAACTAGAATTTTACAGTTGTATCAGCGCAATTGTAAAAGAACTACTTGAGTTTGATATGGGCTGTGGCACAAAGCAAACACAATTGCAGATACTTTACCCAAACATGCATGTCCTTTTTGCTGGGTTATGGATGAGCCTAAAATGCAGTCGTGCAGTAATCTTATTTCTCAAATTAGGTTTCAGTAACATAAGAAAGATCTATCTTAAGCATATGCAGTACCATGAATTTTTTAAACTTAAGTTTTACACATTCTCTTTTCTACTCGCTGATGTGAGCTGCTTTCTTTCGTTCAGGCAATGTGTTTCTAAAGCATGGCTCAGAGTTGCGCCTCATTCCCCGCGATAGAGTTGGAGCATTGGCTGCGCCTTTCTAGATTCTATAGTTATAATTGAGAAACTTAACAGAATAAAGTCGATGTTGGGTGCTTGCTTGCTTGTATAATGTGACAAGTTGATGATAATTTATCGACAGTTTACCTGGTATTTTCAACATGTTTGCCGGCTGTTATATGGTTAATGGTTGCTTGAATAGTCGAATGTTTTACACCGAGTGGCACAAGCTTTGACAAATAGGAGTTGGGTTGCTGACATCCAAGGGGCTTTCGGTCCTGGTTCTTGTTGAATACCTGGATCCATTTAGGATTTAGTAGAAGAGGTGGTGTTGATTCAAGATGTCCAAGATCAGCATGTGTGGAAACTCGTTGCAAATGGTATTTACACTTCTCTTATAAGAAACTAATTCGAGAAAATTCATATTAACTCGCTTCTCTTTGTTTATCTGTTCTATCGTCGCTGCGTATAATCACAACACAAAAACTAGAATGTTTTGTAGAGTTGATTGGGATAATTAATCTAAGTAAATAAAATACTGTAGACTGCAGAGTACAATATGATCATGCATCCATGATATGAGCGTTGTACATTGCAATACAACTAATTAATGTATCTGTAGTTTCTGTACCGATAGTAAAAAAATTAATACTTCCTCTGTTTTAGGTTATACAACTTTCTAATATTGTCCATATTCATATAAATGTTAATAAATCTAGAGATATATATGTCTAAATTCATTAACATATACGTATATAAATATGAGTAATGCTAGAAAGTTTTATAATTTGAAACAGAGGTAGTAGCACTTATACTGTAAAAATAAATAAAATTAGAGATGCGATGTAATGGATTAGTGGGCGCGCGACTGGCCGGCGCGGGAGGAGAGGATGATGCCGACGATGAGGCCGTAGAGGCCAAGCGCCTCGGCGAAGATGAGGATGAGGATCATGCCGACGAACAGCTTGGGCTGCTGCGCGTTGGCCCTGACGCCGGCGTCGCCGACGACGCCGATGGCGAGGCCGGCGGCGAGGGCGCAGAGCCCCGTGGCGAGCCCCGCGGCGAGGTGGACGGAGCCGTCGAAGTGGTAGTACGGCATCGCCGTCGGGTTGATGCCGGTGGTGATGATGACAGCGATGATGAGGCCGTAGATCCCCAGCACTCCGGCCATCACCACCGGCACGATCGACTTCATCACCAGCTCCGGCCGCATCACCCCCATGTGCGCCACCCCGACGCCGCTCCGAGCCGTCCCGTACGCCGCCCCCATGCCTGCAAAATTATAACCAAATTTCATCCATCAATTCGTAATTCGTAATGCAGAAACTTGCAGATCGATCGTTTGATCGAGCTTTTTACGATCTTTTTTTCTCTAACGTGTAAAAAGATTGCACATCAATACATCAGAAAAAAAGTATTTGTTACACGACACAATCAGCCAGACCAACTTATGTCAAGAAAGAAAAAAACTAAAAGAAAATATTACTGTGACTCTTGGCATAAGAAAAACAAAAGAAAAGATTACTGTGACTCCTGCATAAGAAAAACAAAAGACGGCTCAACTCAACTCTAAATAGCGGAAAGGAACAGAGCAACTACACCCTCCTAAGAAAACTCTAAAATTAGCAATGCCAATTGCCAGCTACGATCGATTGATCGAGCTGGCTAGTGTTCGTATTTTTGTGGATGGATGCTTACATGAGAAGACGAGGGCGAGGGCGGCGCCGATGAAGCCCAAGAACGGGGCGAACTCGTCGCCGTTGAACGTGGAAGACATGTCTTCTCGCCGGAGATGATCGATGATACTAATAGCTAAGGTAGCTCTTCGCCGGCGATGGATCGATCGATGAGGGAGGGAGAGATATTTGCGTCAAGGAGGTGCATCTGCAGCGTCCATATGATCTTGGTTAAATATCAGAGTTCATTACGAATTATGATCGATCACGATGCCTCTGTGGGCTCTCACACCCGGATCGGCATTGAATCCAATATATCCAGTGACAATGTATGAATTGCATTTGGAGTTTTGTTGATTTACGACTCTCGTTATTAGGCACTACTAGTTTTGAGTACTACCGTCATCAGGATTTATGATTAGTTTCGGAGACGTCCCCGTTGGACAGAAGGACCCGTTTTGTTCTAAGTTGAAACTTTTACAGATACTGCTAATACTAATAAGCATCATATCTTCTGTAGAGGGAAATTAAAACTAGACCAAAATTCCAGAAGTATATAACATTCCAGTGAGAAATAATATTGAGCGTCAGCACAACAGAATATTCCAGAAGTATATAACATTCCAGTGAGAAATAGTATTGAGCGTCAGCACAACAGAATGCAGATACACCAGTGTCTGAAACCTTTTCTTTTGACGCAACAGTTTCTGAAACTGATGCGTCAGCTCCATCATATCACGAAGAGCCACAACAAAATGGCATAAATTAGTAGGCTACACATGTTCTTCCTTTGTTTATCTAGTTGCAGATTCGCAGTCTTCAGTACCCGTTTAACCGTTCACAAAGCTTCAGCCGCTGACTGTCTGACATGAGAGCTTAATTTATCTGAAACTGTCATGAACTGCAAATGCAATGAAACCTGCTCGCTGATCTCTCATGATTATCCCAATGCCATAATCTTCCAGGGTCACTAGCCCATGAAATGAACTCGAGCACTTGATCAGATAACGAAATCTGATCAACTCTGCTAATGAACGAAAAAGAAATCAATAAAATAAACCTGCTGGATCAACTGTGCAGAGCCATATACGTGTATGGCCACGTGCACCTCATGCAGGGACGACATGGACACGTCACCACTTGAGCTCGAGACGTAGCCATGGAGGAGGAGGAGGAGGAGGAGGATTGCTTCGTCTTCGTCTTCTCGCTTCGAACTCAAGGAGGAAGAAGAGTTTGCGATGAAGAGTCAAGGCGAGCAGGGTGAAGGCGTGAAGCGAACACCCAACTCGGAAAAAGTCAAAAACAAACAACCCCAATGACAAAGCGTACGCCGGGTTTACGCCTTCGCCCCGATTCCAATTCCAATTCCACCACCGATCCATCGCGACAGGGAGGAGGCGACGAGGAGAAGCGGCGGCGGCGGCGGCGGCAGCGGGCGGCGATGGATGTGAGCAGGAGGAAGAAGTGGGTGGCGTGGGTGGCGGCGGTCACCATCTTCGTCGTGCTCATGCTCGTCACCCCGGCCATCCCGCAGAACGAGGAGTACCACGACTTCGCCGACCAGCGCCGCCTCTTCCTCGGTATGCCACAAACCAACCCTCCCTCCCCGCCGCAAACCTAGGGCGGACCTTCCCTTGCGGCCGCCATAGCTCGCCGTCCGCGGTATTGAGCTCCCGTCTCTCCGAGCTATTGAGCTCTCGGGGTAGCCTCCACCCGGCGCCGGCAAGACGATCCGCGAGCAGGAGAGCAGCGATTGTGCCAGTGCTTGTCCCTGACGGCGCAATGGCCAACGTTGAGTGACGAGTTGACTCGAAATCGCGAATTCGAGGTCGCTTGCATCGCCTAAATCGATCCCCTTTGTATTCACTACAAAAATTGATTGCCCTTTGTTTGCGCTGGGTTCAGCAAGATTAGCTTGTTAGGAAGGATTTTGCAGGCTATACCAGTTTCCTGTTTATTTCACGAACCCAAAATAAACATGAATATAGTATAATTGAGGGGGAATTTGAGGCGCAAACGAATAGAGTTTAAATTTTGCTTATATGTTCAATAAGAGGGTTGCAATGCTTGTAATCACTACTTGATGCACTAAGTTTGCAAAATCATGTGGATTTTTTTTTTGTTTTGCAGGGATCCCCAATACGCTGAATGTGATTTCAAACATCCCCTTCTTTTTTGTGGGTGTCGTTGGGCTCGTCTTGTGCCATTACAAAAACTACTTCAGGCTAAAGTTAGACCATTACTGGTTCATCTTCTAATTCTAGTTAAGATTTTGATGCACTCTGTTGTTAACCTTCCCCTTCCTGGCAGCTCGCAAGGGGAGCTCTGGAGTTGGACACTGTTCTTTGCTGGTGTGACTGCTGTTGCTTTTGGTTCATCCTATTATCATCTCAAACCGAATGATGCCACACTAGTTTGGGACAGATTGCCGGTGAGTTGTTTCTAGACTTACATTGCCTTGCTCTAGGATTTGTACACACCCCATTATGTTGAAGCTGTCTCAGAATGTCAATGCATACATTTTTTTTGGTGGGATAGAATTCAACTCAGATCCTTGTGTAGTATAATCTGAATATGCTATGGCCCTGTTTAGATAGTGTTGTTCTGTTGGGTGTGATCTGCTTGAATCAAAACAGGGTAACTAATCCACTTGGATCTTTTGCCTGATACGCTCTAGTATATTTGGCTTGTTTTCTTCAGAATTGCCTGTCAGAGACATAAAGCATGTCATCAGTTCATAATTTTCACCCTTGCTTTTATCAATATTTAATATGTTAAAGGATGGCATATTTGCTTGTTCTATGTAGATGACAATTGCTTTCACATCTGTCATGGCCATTTTCATTATTGAGAGGGTTGATGATAGGGCAGGAACAAAGTCCCTAGCACCTCTTGTTATTGCTGGTGCACTAAGCATCATGTATTGGAGGCAAGCTTCTCCAATTGTTTAACCATCCTTCCTCAGAAATATTTTCTGTACTTCTTTCACACCTTCCATTTTGCTGCCTTAACTCTTATGTAGGTTCTTTGACGATCTTCGCCCATATGCAGTAATTCAGTTTGTTCCATGCATTGCAATACCTGTGATGGCTATTGTAATTCCACCAATGTATACACATTCGAGCTATTGGCTGTGGGCAGCAGGTTAGTGTTATTCTTGATCAATAGTATTTGATCTATGTACCTTCATTAGCATTTAGGTTGAAAAATGTGGTATTTGTGGTTCACCTATATATTATGAATCATTCAATTGATCATTTCTCTGCACCTAATAACTGTTGATGATACTTAAATGGTTTTCATTTTAATCTATTTCTACATATCATAAATTGATTCGCAGTGACCAAGTTAATTGATTGGTTTTCTGGAAATTCATACACAATCAGCACCTCACCATATTTTTCTGTTTTCTGATTTCTCAAAACAATTCCAGGATTTTACCTCCTTGCTAAGGTAGAAGAGGCCGCAGATAAACCTATATATAAATGGACCCATCAAATTGTTAGCGGTCATACTCTTAAGCATCTAGCTGCTGCAATGGTGCCTGTGTTCTTGGCACTCATGCTGGCCAAAAGGACTGTTGAACCAGAAAGGTATGCTTTATATACTGGCGTTTTAAGAACCACGTCTTTACTTCGATAAGTGCATCATTGGGTTCAACTCTTGAACTGTTCTTCTATTTAAGCTGTTGAATGGACCTTGGTCAGAATTCAGAAGATATACTTGCGTTGGCATTGTTACTTTGTCTTAAGGAATTATTCCATCATAAATTATTGAGCTATCTGTTCTATTAATTTTGCAAATGCAATCACTATTTGTTTTTGGGAAAAGAATGAAGTTTGTTTTCCTTCGGTTAGAATAAATTCATAAATGCCGTTGTAACTTTTGAATTAGTGTGTTGTTTGTTTCGCCAGTAATTCCATGGTGGTTCTCCCATAGTCCCATATCTTTGCTTCTTAGGATGAGCATATTTCAAATAATTTTATCCCCTCCATTGCAAACGATATCTGTTGTCTGTTGATTGATTTGTCAGCCTTTTTTTTAGCTCTGTTAATATCATGATTAAATTTATGAAGTCTTGCATAACTCTACCCCGTGTCTCATGATATTTTTTTTTCTGGAATGCAGGGTAAGTTTATTCCAGCGGTGGAAGGTCAAGTTGGTTGCAGTGAGAGAGACTCGATTCAACAAGGACAGGAATACAGTCGACTACAACTATATTGCAGTTTCCACTACACCTGAACCATAGATGTATTGTTATTATTTTTCATGACTTTAATTTCTGTACACATGTAAGAGAAATGGCACCGGCCAGCATAGAAACTAGATCGATCAGTGTACATTACAATACGAGACGCGTCATCGCTGCTAATCAGAACGTGATGGTGTCATGGTGATGTTGTATGATAACCCTTCATAAATAAATCTTGTGCATATTATTCTTGCTCAAAACGATATCCACGCGTAGTTTCGCCTCTAATGGTCTCATTCAATACATATCTTTGGCTGGCCAGGTGTTCTCGATCATACTCCCTCCGTACCGTAATAATATGAGAGATGTGACACATTTGTTACTACGAAACTACGAATCTGTACAGAAGCTTCAAAATTCCTTATATTATGGGCTTTATATTGCGTTATATTACGTAACGGAGGGATTTGTGCATTGCGAAAGTATCACACGAGACAAGTCTAAGGGCTTGTTAATCCGTATGATTAACCAGGCATCTCTTGGTAGGAGAAAAAAAAACAAATACAAAGTGTATTTTAGTCAGTATATTCTACTAGTAGTAGCATACGGGAACAGGAGACGTGTACAATACAAGGGGTATAGCTAGCTTGAGAGTGGCGCAGTGGCAGTGAACCAGGCGACGGCCGGGGCGACGAGGCGGGCGGCGCGCGGGAAGACGGCGTGGGCGGCGCCGGGGAGCATGGGGGAGGTGAGAACGCCGAGGAGGAACCAGTTGAGGCTGAGTAGAACGACGGCGTCGGAGGAGGAGGAGGCCGGCCTGCCGCTGCCACCCCGGAGCGCGGCGGCGGCCTCCTCGCGGAGGAGGAAGAAGCGCGCGACGCTGCACATGGACACGCCCACCGTGGCGAGCAGCCCCGCCAGCAGCGGCAGGCACGGCGCGTCCGCCGCCCACACCACCGCCCCCACCGCCGCCGCCATGCCCACGCTGACCAGGCTCCGCCGCCGCGCCACCGCCTTGCCCCGCCGCATCTGCACGGACATCTCGGAATCCTCCTCCGTCGCGACGCCGCCGCCGCCCTCCTCCTCCTGAGCGGCGGCGGCTTCCTCTGCTTCGTCTTCTCGGTCCTTCCTCTTCCTCGTGTTCGACGGGCGGCTCGTGGACGCCGGTAAGCTCTCGCCGCCGTGCACCGCCGTCGCCGGCGGCTTCTTGTCCCACATGGATTTCCCCCTGTGCTCGATGAGCCGCATGTTCTCCAGCTTGAGGGCCTTCAGCTATGGCGCCGCACAATGCTCATCAGTTCGCCGCCATTATGAACTCACTCTAAGCAGCTTAACACTAATACTATTAAAATTTATTACCTGGGTCTCGAGGAGAGTGATCCTGGCAAAGGCGTCGTCGTGCTCCTCCTCCATCTCGTCAAGAATCTCCTCCATGGCCCTGCTCTCCTTGAGCGCCATGCCCAGTTTCTCCTCCAGCTCCCTGTTCTCCCACACCAACCTCTCCATCTGCCTCTGCATCTCCCCCACCAGCCGATCCAGCTAAAACAAATCAAGAAAGGATTCAGGAACCACAAAAGCAGCAACTAAAAATCTCCAAGAAGACCAGTGCGAGTTTTGCCTTGCGCTCTCTGTCGACGGCGGCGAGGAGGCGGAGCGGGAAGGTGAGGAAGGCGACGGTGGAGAGCATGGCGTCGCAGCAGAGCAGCGCCGGGAGCTTGACGGCGGCGACGGCGAGGTGCCAGCAAGAACGCGCCAAGATGGCGATCAAGCAGCCAACCATCACCATCGGTTGATCTCTAGCCACCCTTATGTACGACTAGATCGACCAGGTTGGACTCATAGCTTAGCTGCTGCTGCTGCTGCTGCTGCGGCGGCGGCGGCGGCGGCGGCGGCGACGGCAGTGAGGTGGATGCAGCAGCTGGAAATGGAAATGGGCGTGATTGGAGAGAGGATATGTTCCAGATTGGGGAAGCTTAGTGACCGTACGGTTAGCGAGGTGGCGTGTTGATCAGGTGACACGTTGAGCCGCAGCGTAGAGGGCGTCTCAGGCCGCCGCGTCACCGTTTCCCGTCGACTCGTCAGTCGTTGTTGGTATTGCTATTGCTGCGATCCTATCCTCCTATCCATTGCGACCGATGATGCACTTTCTTTATGGCTTCTTCTCTATCCTGCCCTGCATCCGATGTGGACAAGATCCTCCTTTTTTTTCTTTCTTTCTTGCAAATCTGTCGACTCACAGTGACACGGCCCATTCTGTCTTCTCAACGTCTGAACCACCTCACAGTTGGTACAATGTACGATCTCCGTCCAAAGGTTTAGAACTGTTTAAATTTCAACTTTTTTTCTTTAAATTTTAAGAGCTCCTTTGAATCGTATGAATGAGAAAACAATGGAATAGAAAAAAAGATAGGAATAGAAAAAAGATAGGATTTTGATAGGAATGTAAGTGTAAAACAGAGATTGCAAAACACAGGAAAAACACATGAATGGCCGTTTGATTGGACCGCAGGAAAAACATAAAAATTAGAGGAGAGATAAAGATTCAAAGGAAAGTTTTCATGAGGTTGTACCTCATGTTAGAATTCCTCCAAAACTTGCATGGCATTAGGCATTCCATATGAATTTCATAGGATTCCATAAGATCAATTTCTTTGATTCAAAGGACTATATAGGAAAAATTCCTATAGGAATGAAATCCTCTAAAATTCCTATGAATTTCCTTTGAATCAAAGGGGTCTAAACTTTTTCGTTACATTGAACTTTCCTACATATCCCCTCCATCACATAAAAAACCTAATCCTACCAACGAACCTAGACACATTCATAGCCAGGATTGGCTTTTTTATGGGACATAGTAGTACACAAACTTCCAACTTTTCCATCAAATCGTTCCAATTTCTTTAAACTTTCAATTTTAGCGTGGAACTAAACACAACCTTACTATCTACTAATAGAGGATGTGATATTTTTTACTTGTCCAAAATCTACAGTACTAAAAAAATATTTCAGTATGTATTCTAGCAACATTTTAGATCGAAGTTGATAGTAATGCTAAGTGAAAACGGACGGGTACATCGGATTATGGCATTTTTATATCCTAACATATATTTTTTTTTAAATTTGAAGTTGGATACGGGTAATGTCGGATAATATATCACTCATCATGTATCCTGTCAAATTATTTCCTATGAATCAGATTCAGTAATGGATATCTATTTGCATCTCTAATTCATATATATTAAATATAAGAGGCAATTAAAGTGTTAAAGAGATACATCGAGAAAAAAATTATACAATATTACATATGAACTCGTAAAATAGTGATTAACTAATCTTTTATCATATTTATAGGTGAATTTTTAATAGATTTTATATGTTTTATATTATGGGACATATGGACGGATATAAGTCTTTCTGTATCTTAACATATATTTTTTTTTACGGATTCGAATTCGAACTAGATAGTATCATGTATCAATATTTTTCTCTTTCATATTCTTCATACGAGCCTCGGGTTGTACGGACAGGTGGCTGGGGATTCGTCCTGCGAAATCATGAAGGAGAGGGGCTGTTAGCAGGAGCAGGGAGTTTATGTTCAGTTCATGATGCTCTTTGCGCTGAAGCGAAAGCTTGCCTGTTCGCTCTGAAAGCAGTAGCTGAGTTTGGGGTGCCTAAGGTGGAAGTGGAGACTGATTCAAAAATTCTGGTGAGTGCTGTCCAGTCGAACTCTCACGATCAAGCGACGGGAGGTATTTTGTTCAAGGAGATAAAGGAGGTAGTGTTAACGACCAAATTTGGTAATATGAGTATCGGGGATAAAGATTAGATCGAAGCGGAATCGAAGATGAAGATCGTTTCGGAAACAGAGTAAGAATCGGCTGGAGTCCAAATCGGCTATGACCAGGGTTGGTTGAGTTCAAGTCAGACTGGATAAGCCGATACAGCCGATTCCGACAATACAACTCGGTGTACATCATCGGGTTGAGTTAATGTGCTTCACGTGAATTGCCACACGCGGATTGAATCCTAAGAAGGCAATTGTATCTATTAATTAGGATATTTTATGTAATTTCCTTAGAGATATATTTGGGCAAAAGTCTGCCGCAAAGACTTATGGTATCTTAGAGTTTGTTAGAGATAAGAGTCGTGTCCGAGATGGACATATCTTGTAATTCTCGGGTATAAATAGACTTGAGCCTCATGTAATCAAACTAACACACGTTCAATACAATCTCGGCGCATCGCCACCCTTTTTGCTTTTGTTTTATTTCGACGAGTTCTTGCTTTCGGGTTGAGCTGCATCGGTTTCGATCTTCAACAAGAGATAAAACTTGTTATGGCGGCTTGCGTTATCGGGATTAGTGCTTCCATCTTTATGATACTCTAATCTCGTTTATGTAATTCGTCAAGTTATCATATATCTTACATAATCTTCGGCAATATCGTTATCTAACCTACAGTCGGCTAACATCTGCCAATAGAGGACAGCCGATTAGGTTAAATACCGATGTTGGCTTAGATTATATAAGGTATCTACCATTCTATGACACTTTCAATGGTTTGATTGTCTAGATATTGTCCTTCTTTTCATACTTATAGCTGTATCAGTTGAGTTTGATCTTATGAGTCGTAATTAGAATCTCAATCTCTAGCCTGCTTCTTGGTTGTCGATTAGGGTAGTATCGGGGTTTCAGCCGATCTTACCTGATTTAACCATATTTTCTTCATATGCTTTATTGACATGTTAAATCTGTCATTTATGTTAAGATCTTGTTGCATTTAAATATATTAGGCTTTTGTTTGGTATATTTTACTAGCTTTAATATATTAACATAGAGTGGTATCGGAGTATTAGCCGATATATGCTAGATCTATCTGATCGGCTATGCTATGAACATATATAATCTTCTCGTTAGTATATATTTCGATCTAAGTGATTTATACTGTCTCGGCATGGCGACCGATCTATCCCAATCACTTGATTCAAGTATATATCGATATAAAGATTGTATATCGTTAATATCTACAGCCGATCGAGTAGATTTGGTTCTTTCTTACTTATTAATGGCTGCCGATCGATGCATATATAACATCGGCTCAAAGATAAATGATATGTCATCGGCACCTAGCCGGTCGGTTATCGTTTATGGGTTTAACCGCGGTTTCTTTGTCTTTCTTTTTTGTTGATTGCAAGATCAAATCAACTGGCACGCTCATACACCCAAAGGCAAGTTTTGGACCTGCACTGGAGTTAAGCAGATTTTGTTAAAGTTGTTCTCTCTTATGTTCCTCGGAGATGTAATCGTTGTGCCCATGATCTTGCCCAGTAGGGTGAGTAGGGACCCGGGTCAGTCTGATGTTTGGATCGACCCCCTCCCAGTTTTTGTAAACCACCTGGTGACTCGTGACATTGCTGAGCCAAACGTCTAAATAAAAAGGTGGTGTTTGATGATAAAAAAAAAATGGAAAGAACCCATGAGACAAAGAAAACCTTTTCCACTTGTTTCAGTCTGTCTATGCCCAAGAAATGTGTGAACTTTCAGAATCCAGGATCGCTAGTTTCAAGCACTGGACGAGTTTGAATTTTGAACAAGCTCCAATCAGTCTCACATTTCAAAAATTAGTTTCAGGTAAACGCAAATTGAAGTAGTAGTAACAGTTTGGGCGCGCATGTCGGCGAGCCCGATCAGATCCGAATTAAAGGCAGGCTTGCAGCTGTGGATTTCCCTCCCCCCCTCTTCTTCCTCACTCATCAATTCATCATCAGTCTAGGGTTCGATCGAGTTCGACTCCGCTCGCCGGCAAACCTGAGATAATCCGAGGTGAGCCCCCGATCTGCAGACGACCTCCTTTCCTTTCCTTTCCTTCATGTCTAATTTGGACAAACGGGGTCAATTTTGCAACTGATAGTATCACTAACCGAACTTTTTTGTTTGTTTGTTTCGAGTGAAATCGAACATAACTTTACCACAGATTTACATTGCATCGTTTTTACAAGTACACAGCAATACATCATACAGGTAAACATCTCCCCAGAAGAACCTGAAACTAATCTGAATTATTAGGGCTTGACTTGATGGAAGAGATGTTGCAGAACAAGGTCTGACATGGTCGATGATGATGGAAATGCAGAAGGCGTGTGGACTGGACAGAAGAAGCACAAGATGATTAGATGAACAAAGAGGATGGCTCTACCTGCACCTCCTCATCGTTTTCTGACACTGAAGTTGATTTAGATTTATTAGTTTATCTGCTGTTGGAAATATGGATGTTATTCGACATATTTTAATCCAGAAGAATATTATACTAAACATGACATTTGCATAGTTGGAGGATCTAATACTAGTGATAAACATGAACATGCTAATAGCTAGAAAAGCATCATCAAAAACCATGTATAACACAAATATGAAGAACATCACATACCCGGAGAACGCTCTGGTACTGAATGAGGCTTTGTCGGTGTTGTTGCCTCCGTTGGTGTTGTCGTTCTCATCTCCTCTAGTCCATCCTCCGTTGATGCCTCCTCCGGTCGACATGCTGGAAATTGATGTAGAGGAAGAAGATGTCGCAGTGCAGAGCATTGTCGAAGAGGATGCAGTGGCGAGTGGCGTTGCAGGAAGTAGTTGTTGCAGCCAAGAGAAAGCGCGCAAAAGCACTACCCAAAAACTTGATCACCCCCCTACCCGTACAGGTACACAAGCGAGTGGAGTTTCAGAGGCTTGCTCATCCTGAGCACCCGTGTGCGCAGGTGATCAGAACAGGGGAAGCAGAAGCTAGCGCAGGAACAAAACAAAAAGGGAGGCCTTCTCGCCCCGAGCACCCGTACGCACAGATGATCAGAACCAGAGAGGCAGAAGCTAGCACAGGAACATAACGGAGAGGAACCAACGAGAGGAGGTACAGAGCAGAGCTTCAGATGTATGTTTCTGTCTTGTCCTGTAGGTGGGATTTTATGGCGCGCGAGGGAGTAACGTTTAGGAGCAATCAAATCGAAATCAATTTTGTAGTTAACGGATACAAGAGGGAGAGGGGCGACAAAAGCGGATGCAGAGGTGAGGAGGGTGAGGGCATGTTTAGCAGTCCACTCTGGGATCTTTTCTGGCTGGTCCTCAGGAATAACTAGGGCGGGGTCCGAGTTCTCTATCTGGAGATAGAACCATCTCGTCCGCCACTTGCTGCGAGAAGAGGGGCACTGGAAGGGGATGTAACGCGACTTCAGGCCATCCCGAAGTCGGAACCCGACGTATCCAGATACCCTGTTGGATTCCATCCAACGCAGCTCGTAATAAAAACGGAAGAGGTCAAGGAAGGGCACTACCCCAAATGTAGGCCTTGCAAAGACGAGGGAAGATGCCCAGAAAAGCGATGGAGTTGGGTTTCAAGTGAAGCAAAGAAAGGCCGTAGAAATTCAAGACAAGAAGAAGAAACTCGGAAGGCGGAGGAAGTAAACCGCAAGAAACATAATCTTCGACTACAACCATGCGGCCCAAGATGGGTTCAGGTTTTGTATCTCCAGCCTCCCTCTGCATGGTCCCGTGGCCGGGGAGGGCACCGTCGTCCTGCAGCTTCTTCATGGACACGGTGTTCGAGGAAGACTTCTCAAGGTCCATTGCCGCCGGAGGATCGCCGGAGAACAGGATGAAGGAAGTGAGCTAGGGTTTTCTTTGCGAGGAGCGGAGAAGACGAAGAGCGCTAGAAGGCAGGAGAGTTTTCTGGCAAACGGACTTCAAATGGATCCCCAAAATCCCTTTAAATAAACGCACTTCCAATGGTGCGTATTCCAAGGAAAGGAGAGAGATTGCCGCCAGAAAATTTTGGGTCCGTTGCATGTGGTAGTTTTTCAGACTTCAATTTAAATTCACTCATGACCGTTGAACTTCACGCGGTGTTGTCGATGGCTCTTTGTCTCTACGGTTTTCACACCGAGATCGACCGGATGAGAGCGATAACAATTCCGACATCAGAAGTCGCGATCGATAGCATGAGCTCATTTAAGCAGAAGTCGGGGGCTACTGTCAGGGTTACGGATAAGGTATACCCTCTATCCTTGGATGTACGTTGTATACTGATACGGTATACCCGCGCGTATACGGATAGTTTCCGTATACATTAAGGAAATCTATCACGTGATAGATATGATATCTACGGATGGAAGGAGTTCTACTCGGACAAGACTGGGTCTTTACCATATCGTGAGGGGTCCGATATCTCCGAGTTCTACTTGGAGATCAACGGACCCGCGGTATATAAGGGACCCTCTGGGCAAGACCTAAGGCACCAAATATCATCGCCAACACACCCACCATAGCCTACAGAGCCGGAGCATGCAGGAGCCAAGTCGCCGGGAGATCTAGTCGGACCAACTCGACTACGGTCTCGTCGGTATCATTGAGTTCTGTTATTCCCTTTGTAATATGTGGTTTCCATCATATAATCCCATACCAACTGGATTAGGGCTATTACCTACCAAGGGGCCTGAACCAGTATAATCCTTGTATTTTGTTTGCTTGATGTCGTCCTACGTAGATCCTCGTACCAACGGACCCCAATACTCCGGTCTACGGGTATCCCCCGTCGACAGCGACGTGTGTAGGCGGGATCGGCGGCGAGGCATGCACAAGCGGGGGAGACAACGGTTGGAGTGCGCACGATGTCGGCGACGACGTTGGCTAGGAACTGGGGTGGGCGGCGGCGGAGAAACCAGCGGCGCGCGGTGACGAAGTGCCGATGCAGTTGTTGGGAGCTTGGGAGAGTCGGGGAGAAGATGCGGTTTGGGGGAGGAGTAGGGCAGAGGGGAGCAAGGCGGGGCATGGGGAGGGCGGCTCAGCGGTGAGGTGAGGCGGGCGGCACGGCGGCGTGGGGAGGGCTATGGAGATGGCGGCGCCGGTGAGGTGAGGCGAGCGGTGTGGCTTAGGTCCGTCGGAATATTGACCCTAGCAATTAGAATATTGACCTTAGCAATTAGAATATTGCACACACCGCCATAGAACGCCATTGCCTGGAGGCTGGAGCTCCTTTTTCAATTATCCCTATTGAGCCTTCAGACAGAAAAACATATATAATCGGATGAAGCACCAAACCAATAACAGAAAAAGAGATGATATCACCAATAGAAAGAACAAAATATGATGTTCCATTCAATATAACATAATTTAGCCAGGTAAAACAATGATCCAAAGATATGAGCAAGGGGTTCAGGGGAGCCATCAACAATTACCTGTAGCATACGACTGAGAAGGTAGTCCTGCGAGCGTGATGGACAGAGAAGGCTGAATGCCATGGCTAGCAAACGTCCCCAAATCAAGAGCAAACACATAAACAGAATTAACTCCAATTCCATGGAAATGCAACACCATGATTTTATCTTACGCCGACGCCAGGTCGGGTGGTCGTGCCAGCCCTCCTTCCGCGACGAGTGGATCTGGTCCGGGTTCGGCCACGTCCGGTGAGGTGCCGCAACGGTGAAGGGGAGGGCAGAGACCGGTGAGGCGCATAGGCGATGGAAGGAGGCGCGGGAGACGGTCGGCGAGGAGAAGCGATTCCCTCCCTGCTTGCCCGTGGCTGGTTCTTCTACGTGTAGAACACCGCGCTCGCGGCTGAGCGCCGCCGCAGCCGCCTCCCCCGCCACTCATCTCGCCGCGGCCACTGCCGGTGGCGCTTCCCTCCTACGCGACTCGCCGGGCGGGGCCGAGCGGGAGGCGGCGCTGGCGGTGCCGGTGGGGAGGGGCATCAGGAGGGTGGGGCGCGTTGGGAGGGAGGGGCGCCGTGTGGGGAGGGGCGTCGGGAGGTGGGGCGCTGACGGGGAGGGGCGTTGGGAGGGTGGGTGGCCGCCCGGTGGCGGTTTGGAGCAAGAGGGAAGGGGCAGCGCAGGATTTGACGACGTGGGCGGGGAAGAGACGTGGGAGCGTTAATCTAATGCTAATCCGAGTGCTAATCCCTGTGTTAATCCAACTCGCGATGTGGATCGTTGGATGAGAGGATCTGACGATTAGAAATAGGTGGGTGTACTGAAGAGGAAACTGGTGCTTTTTATATCCCATCTTCTAGAAAGTCAAGACGATTAGTTCTGCTTAGAAGAAGCCACATCATCGATTTCTTTTCTCACCATAGGATTGATTATTGATGGCACAGATTGCCATCTCATCACCTTGCCCCTATCCATTTCCTCTCCTTTCCGTTTCTGCTTGAGAAATTAGAGCGAAAACTAACACAATTAATTAGACCACGAGGAGCTTTAACGAGTCTCTTAGCATCCAAACATCCCTTCAGCATTTATAACAGACCACAAATACCTTCCACCATCCTCTGAACTCATAATTACATAGTATCCGTTACCTCTATGGTCTGGAACTATCTGTTCATACTTTTATATATGAAGTCGTCAATGCTCCTTCACTAATCAAGTAATCACTGCAGTTGGTAGCAAGATTATGTTATGTATGGTACTTAAAAAGGAGTTTAGAACAAGCACAACACTTAACCAAGTAAATACTCCGTATGCAACATTTTTTAGGATTAAATAACTAAATGACTATTTCTTTTGGAGAGTAAGGAAGACGCTGCAATTCAGTTTCTAATGTTGCATGGCCTATTTTATTTTTTTTGACTAGAGTAAAATACACGGCCGGTCCTTAAAGTTGGAGCGAGGTGTCACTTAGGTCCATGATCTTGAAAAATCGACATTACGATCCCCGATCTTGTTTAAGTGACTCATTGAGGTCCAAAGGACCTCTGTCCGAATTGACTGGCTTACGTGGCGGTCCAGCGTGGCAATGTATTTGCATTCCGCCCCCCCCCCCCCCCCCGCGTTTTGCTTCCCCGTGTTCGATCCAACCCCTTCATCGCGTGGCGCACGCAGGAATGCGCTGACAGCAGCGTGCACCAGCACGCACACCTGCGGTACCCCGTCGACGGCTACTGTGCTCGCCTGCCCCGGCATCCCAGGTCTACTGGCGCATCCATAGTCGTGGCGGTGAACGCCAGCGCGTCGCCGTAGTCATGCCGCGTCGCCGCCACTACCAATGGCGCCGTGGGCGCCAGTAGCAAGCAGCACACTAGCACGACACACACGCGTGAGTGGCGGCAGCGGTGGCGCACGGGAGACGACGAGGCTGACCAAAACGCAGTGCCGCTAGCCTCTTCGCCTCCTCCCTCTCCGCGTGCGTTCGCCACCGGCCACCCTCCTCCTCCTTCTTCGCGCGCGCTCGCCGTCGGCCTCGCTCCCAGTACGCACGTGGCCCCTCCCACCCGCTTGCCCGCTCCTCTGCTCCGCCCGCGTCCGGAGCCGCTGCTCGCCCGCCGTCGCCGCTCCGCCGCCGCCCTCGCCCGCCGACGCCGCCGCCCTCGCCCGCCGACGCCGCCGCTCCGCTTGCTCCCGCTCCCGGCGGAGGCGCTGCTTGCATGGCTCCAGCAGCGGCTACTTCGACCACGGGCGGCCCTCGCCCAGCCACGCCGTCGCCACGTTCGAGCCGCCGTGCTCCCCCATCCTCTTCGCTCTCCCCTGTGCTACCGTCATCGCCGCCCTCCCCTTCTCCTGCGTCGTCGCCACCGCCGCGTCGCCGGACCTCCTCTCCTGCCTCGCCCCTCGCCCCTCGCCCATACTTGTCTCCTCTCCACCCGTCTGTAGCCTCCTCGGGCCCATCTTTGGCCGCCGCCGTGCTTCCCCACTGCAGCCGTCGACCGCCGTCGCAGCGTCGCCTCCTCCTCTCTCTTGATTCGGCTGCCGGCCTCTGCACCCGCTGCTTTGCCCATTGCCGCTCCGCCCGCAACCCGCTGCCACGCTGCCCACCGCCGCTGCGCCCGCCGCCCACCGCCCGCCGACGGCAACCGTGCTCCCTGCCGCCAGCCTCCCAGGCTCGCCGGTGCTCCCGTTGGACCGAACACTGGGAAGCAAAAGGGGGGAGGGGGCAAAATGCAAATATGTTGCCACGCTGGACCGCCACGTAAGCCCGTCAACCCGGTTAGAGGTCATTTGGACCTAAATGAGTCACTTAAATAAGATCAGGGACCCTAATGTTGATTTTTTTTCAAGATCATGGATCTAAGTGACACCTCACTCCAACTTTAAGGACCGGCTGTGTATTTTACTCTTTTGACTATATTGGTTCGGTTGAAGTTTTACTTACAAGTGTTTGCTCAATATTTGTAAGTATCAACCATCATATCATTCTCTCTCTTTTAATATGGTATTTTTATTTCTCCAAAGTATTGATACAAAGTCCCGTAGCAACGCGTGGGGTTTCAACTAGTTAGTATGGGCACATTTATAGTAATCTCTAGCACGAATCATAAGACAGATCAAATGGTATGAAGAATTCTTTTTTTGAAAAAAAAAATTCTGCCGACACAATATAGCCACTCCAAGATATTTAACTATTTGCCACTTATAAATGGGGGCAAATAACTATTGCTATTAGACCCACATGTCATAGACACATGTGGGTCCACATGTCATTGAGATAGGGGTGGCAAATAATTAAATGCCAAATCTACAAGTGGCAAATAGTCAATTCCAGGGTTTCCTGACCCGGTGACCTAGTCGTGAGTTCGCCCGCCGCCGCCGCCATCCCCCATCCATCCCGCGAGCGGGCATGGGCGCCGTCGTTCGTCCTGCTGCTTCCGCGGCATCCTGGTGGGCACATCCTCTGCCTCCACCGCCGTCTGCGCCGATCCCCATCCATCCCGCGAGCGAGCAGGGGCGCTGTTGTTCGTCCTGCTGCTTCCGCCGCATCCTGGTGAGCACATCCTCGGCCGCCGCCGCCGCCTGCGCCGATCCCCATCCATCCCGCGAGCGAGCAGGGACGCCGTCGTTCGCCCTGCTGCTGCTTCCGCCGCATCCTGGTGAGCACATCCTCTTTCCCATCTCTCTGTACCCGCGCACTTTTTGTCGAATTTGCGTTAACCCTAGCTTCTGCCTTAACCTTAATACTAATAACAGTTTGTTTGTTCCCAAAAAGTTTAGGGGTTCCCATGTTAGATCCGCCCCTGATAGACATAGACATACTTTGGTTTGCAGCGTATCTACAAGTATGCAAATATGTGCCCTGGAGCACAACCCTGAGGAATATAGAACTAATATGAATTATCGCAGATCACCGATTTGAAAATCGCCGCTGATGGAAGGGATGCTGCCATCTGATCCTCCGGGCAGTGATGATGATGGAAATGGAACGAACATGTGGACAGGACAGAAGGACAAGCTGGCCCTAGACCCTTGTGTTTCCGGTGACACCAATGAGAATGCACATGCCTGCACCTCATTGACAGCTGTGCATCAGGTTCTTGAAGAATCTACCAACAATACTGTGCATGCTATGGACATGGGCGTAGTTACAAGGCAAGATGATCCGCTGAAAGCCTCAGAAGAAGATATCAATCAACACAAAGATGAACAAGAGCTTTGGGGCCCAAACGTGCAAACTAGCCAGGACGACTACTTTGATTACGTCAAGCAGTTGTCTCCCAACAGTCGTCGCATAGACAAATGGTCCTTGCTGAGTCATGACGAAATGATTGAGGTTAAGGAGCGGCATGCACGCTATCGCATCAGATTTTGCAAGGTTTAATGCTTTTTTGTTAGCTAATTCCATCCTCTGTTTAATTTGTGTTAATATTTTTTTCTACTTTCTATTTCCAGATGCTAAACAAAGAATTTGAGGATACGATGAAGGATCCAGCAGAGTACTCTCGAGGCGAACTGTTGAAGGAGAATTACTTTTTGCGATATGAGCGGGATGAAACTCTTGGTTGGTACTTCCATCCTGTCCACACCTGGCTTGCAGGCTTGAATGACTACCAGAAGCTCGTCCTCGTAAATCATGTAAGTGCTTGCCATGTATGCAAATTTACAAATCTGATTGGATTTAATAAAAATTCTTGTAAGTAACTAGAGTTCATTGTTCATAGCTGTGCGCACCGTAGCACCCACAAACTGGCTGTATGGCTGCTTAAATAGTAAGATAGTTCTTGGGTCTGAATTGTGCACGAAAACATTTAGCTAATCTACATATATTATTTTGGATTGAAGTACTTCAAGTACTCCAAATGTGAACAATTTAATGCCTTCCCCACCGCGTTTTACTTGATCTTTGCACTGAAACAGCAACCCAGTGCTGAGTGCTCTTAAAGAAAATGATGGGAAGCGTACAACCATAGTACAATAAATCCTGGACAGATGAGTGACAGAAACATGTATTTCAGTCTGTTAACGTTTTGGATTTGAAGTCTGCTAGTTACCTGAATACCTGGTGCCTAATAAAGATCAGCGGAGTATTCCTTGCTGAAATTAAGCAAGAAGAATTAACAAATCTTCAACTCTCTCCCTCCCTCTCTTTCTCTCTCTCGTGCGCGTATGCTCGTCCAGATTCTACCCATCATACATCTCCTTTCTCCGCCATGCACCCTATCCTCAAAGCACAGTTTTTCTTTCTAGCTGCCATCTTTAGCCTCTTCTGTGGTGTTTACGATTATGTGCTAAGGGACTTAACTAATGCCTTACTGTTGGAAAGCTGGTCTGATTCAAATCAACTAAATATGTTTTAGATTAAACATGTTCATTTTTCATTTAGGGCCTGCTTGGGAGTTACAGACTTTTTTTTCTCCCTTGTAAAGAAAGACCCCTGTAACTTTCGGTTACCAAAAATACCGGTGAAAATCAAAACCCTCATGCTGGCTGTTTGGGAGAAAACAATGGCAAAGCCTATGATTTGAATAACAATTTCATATCTGAACATCAATTTGAGAGTCGGGACCAAAAACTGGGGAAACTGACAGGTAAAATCAGATCAAATAATCAAAACAAGTTCCCCATCATCAAAATTGGTCCAACAATTGTGATTCAACAACAGATCTAAAATATAATTTTTTAACAACAACATCAGAATGGCAGTCAACATAAGAACATCAGTATGTCACCTGGACGGATAGATCAGAAGTAGATATTGGAGGGGGACGATTCAGCATCCAAGGGAGATTTGAGGGCATAATGAGAAGAGATCATGTCTAGAACAACAGCAACGACATAGATTTGAAAGCATAGCCACATTGACAGCAAGGGCATGGCTTTGAAACCAATCTTGTGCGTCGTGGATCTGAAACCAATCATGTCCAGGATGGTGCCAACTTCTTGGACTGTGGCCGCAACATGCCAGCTAGAGAGGCCGGTGCCGGAATATTGTTGTGGTTGCTCAAAGGGAGGTCGGAGACCCGAAGAGACGTTGGTGGCTTGGAGGAAGGTCGGGATGTTGTGAGAAGAACGGCGATGGCGCTGTGAAGAAGGAAGAAGTCGACTCAACGTGCTTGGACCTTGTAGACGAACCCGATAAGTGTCGTAAAAAAATTGTGGCCTCTGCAGATGGTTATTTTTTCTTCGTGGAATGGGCCAAAACCAGTGTAAAGTTATTTGATTTCCAACCCATCCAAGCGCATTTTTTCTGGCCCAGTCCATAAAACTTTTTGGGCTTGTATTTTACACCTGTATTGGGCCAAATACTAGCCTTCCAATCAGGCCCTTAGGGTAAATTGCAATATAGCCCTCCCCCCTCAAAACCTGCAAGGTTGTCTCACCTGGCACCCTCAACTTGCATTTTACTTTGGTGGCCCCTTATATTCTACCCTTGTAGGTGAAAGAAACGTTACAAGTCACTAAAACACATTGGAATGGATCTAACATGGCTTAGTTCATATACTGATTCCATTTTAAGTGTTGCTGAGTTGTGTAGACCTCTTTGTTTTCACAAGGTTGTGGTTTAAGCTTTGAATCCTCTTGCTGTAAGTTGAACAAAACAGACTTTCTCTTTTTTCTCTTTCTTTTTGCCCAAATAGTCCTTAAGATAACCAGGCTCTGGTCTCCTATGTCAGACACTGACCTAGTTCAGTTCCAAATGTAGTTTTGTCATATCTTTACTTGCAGAAATATTATAGAAGCAGGACAGCTACTGATGAACTCCATGTCTTTCTCCCCTAACAAAAAATGCTTTTACCATCGGAGATGGGTGGTCAAACATTTTATCATTTTGGTGCATCTTTCTAGAATCTAGATGTTCGGATTGGTTATATTGCAATCATATGATATGATAAGAGTTGGCACTTGGCACACAGAGCATCATTATGATATTACATTAAACTGTTATTTTTTATGAACATGGCTAGGTCATGTCGCATACCATGAGAAGTTTAGACAGGAGGTTTTTCTTACTGTGGGGTGCAAGCAGAAAGTACCCTTGTGATATTAAACTGTTGTATTTTTTACGAACTCAGCTTAAGTTGCATACCTCAGACCATTTGATAAGATCAAGATCTTTTTGCTAGAAGTTGTGGTCCAACATGTTCTTCAGCACATGCCTTGCTCTTTTGGAGTTTATTAATTAGAAAAATTATTATCAGCTGCGTGGTGATGGACACTGCTCTGTTGAAACTTGTTAGCATTTTCTATTATTATCATCTATGTCTTTTCCCCTTCTGAATGCAGGATGATAGCACTGAATTCCTTGCCAGGGATGACTACCACTCATGTTTTAATACATATGAAGTTGATGAGGATTATGTCAAATATTGTGAAGAACTACCAAAGAAAATCAAGGTATCAACCATGTGATCAAGTTATTAATAGTTGGTAAACTTAGCCAGTAACATGGATTTGTTTTTGTGCTAATAATCTTTTATCCTTGGACAGTGGATTGGAGACTATGTAGATTTGGATCGGTCTTCTCAGGAGGTACTAATATAAAGCTGGCCTATAGAAAATTATGATTTATAGGTGTATTTGTCCATACATAGTGCATATCAGGATGATTAACTTTGCTCTTTAGTGGTCAAAAATGGACAACACTACGTTTTTCCAAGCGTTAAAGATTGCAACAAACTTTTGCCATATGACTGTTGGTTTAGCCCAATTTGCATACATGGTAAGAATTTTTCTGTTCTATTTAGTTTTGGTTTTCATGGCTGGTTTTAACAATTATATCCTTTCAATTCAGGAGTATGTATGGGACCTGCGTGAAATTAGTCGCCTTAAGGAATGGCCTTATTTCTTACATGAGATTTGGAAGCTAGTTGCTAAGCAAAAGGTTAGCATCCTAGTTTAATCCATTGTTATTTATAAATAAATCACTAATGGGTGTCTATCAGCTGGTTATATATTATTGTTTGTTTCCTTTATATGAACATTTCAGATGAATTTCAATGATGCTTTGAAGGTAGTCTATGAAATGGATATGTTTCATAGTTTCAAATTTGCAGTGGAGGCTGAACTAAATGGGGACAAATTGTTTGGATTGGAATATAGGGTAACTTTTATTTTGGCTATTCTGCAAGCTCATCTTTTAAGATCCGATTAATAATTATTTTGCTCATCTTGCTAATATTTAATTTTTTTTTCTCCACGTCTAGTTCTCTATGTGCTCTAAGGATATTTCTGGTGATGTAAGTACAATGTCGTATAGCATATATGTGTAGTTGAAATACATTTTTTATGACGATAATGTCATATAATATAATATATTGTTATTTTAGGTTGAAGAGGGTAAAGCTCTAGATTTGATTACAAAGGCAGTTTACAGAGAAGTAATCAGTGAAACACTTAAGCTAAAAATGTTTCTTATTCTACACCCTGCACAGTTCTAATTGATTTTGTTTTCAGTTTCATCACACTCAGACCATGTGTGGGTATGCGGCGAAGAAGATGGATATGGCGAAAAAGATTGGTTTGGTCTAGCTGGTATGTTATTCTCAATTTCTTATAAAGTTAATGCTACTAGCGTGGGACGCGCGCTGCACCCGTGGCATTAAAAATGGCAGTCTGTGATTAGTTTTGACTAATATGATTGGGAGAATTTGCTATTGTAATTATTTTTTTTAGTGTAGTGAGGAAAGAAGTGTTCTGTTGTGATGTATATAAGTCAATAGTTCTGCAAGGTATGAGGGGCCAATTTACATCATGAAATGAAGTAGTATGAAAAATAAAAAGCGTTATAAGCGGGAATAAAGATTCCAAGTTTCTAGGCCCGACCATCCTATAATACACTAATTTCAGCATGCTATTTTGTTGTACGAAAGACTTATTAGGTTGATGCATTGCAATAATTGTTTCAGATTTGCCAGAGAAGAAAGAAAGAACATTCAACAACAGAAGATCAATCCTATTAAAATTTAAAATGCTAACTGAGATGCATTATGAAGTTTTTAACTAAATATTTGTACATTAGATCACTGGCATATATCTTGTTCTATCTATGATGTACATATAAAATGAAAATTGAATTTTTTGCAGAATATCAACAATACATCATATTGATCAACAGAACCAAATTTCAATAGTAAAAGTATGAAATCATGAGCAGTGCAAATTTGGGGGAACATAGCACTAAAACATAAAGATGGAACATTTACTTTCGCTTCCTTATCTTCTTCTGGTATTGAGCACGGATGAACTGTAGATCATGGATTAAAAGTAAACACAGGTGGGCATGAAACAATGAAATTTATGTGTCTAGATAAATGAAGATGCACACCAAATTTTAAGAAGCAAGCATGATGGCAGAAGT
Organism: Oryza sativa Japonica Group; assembly: GCF_034140825.1. Lineage (NCBI taxonomy): Eukaryota > Viridiplantae > Streptophyta > Magnoliopsida > Poales > Poaceae > Oryza > Oryza sativa. The sequence goes on along the minus strand of NC_089035.1, from coordinate 43,047,347 downwards.
GCATGCTAAATTTCATATAGCAGTGGCCTGCAAACCTGATTTCATTGCAATTATGTAGCTGGCAGGATAGAGGGTTGATAGCTAGATATGTGTCATAGTTGCCTAATGTTCCATGTAGGACGCAGTACTTCTATTAGTAAATACATAGCATATGTTCTAGCAAAGGTGATAGCAGCATGACCACTTATATACATTAATATTAGGATGTAGGTCTTCAGCAAAAGAGTCTTGCTTTTAACTTTGTAGCTTTATTTTGGATGCCTCCTTTCTTCTAGCATGTACATAGGCTTTGTACAAACACCCAAAATATCTGTTGGATGGCTGGACACAAGCATCTCATTCACTGCATGGAAAAAAAAATTAGAGCCTAAAGCTTGTCTATAGCTATATATTGCTTTTGTATTATGGCTGTCAAAATGCTTAGGTACTGTCAAGAAATAGGAGGATTACCTTTGATCCTTTGTGTGCTGGGAATGTTCTTTGAATAGCTTCTTAGCAGGTGGAGCTGGAACTGAAGCTATAGTGTTGGTCCTGTGTAATATTAGGTTATAACAGTCAGTTAAATTACCAATATTGTAAGCATCTATCACTGATGCGCTGTAGGCAAGCAGTCCATAGGTACCTTTTTTTGCTTGCACTTTTGCTAGGCACAGAAGGGCTAATAGGTGGATCATCAGGTGTATTGACAAAAGTTCCTTTGATCTTATAAGATAGATAAATGTGTTAGTATCTAATATGTTATATGGAAGCAAAGAGATGTGACAGTACCTTATGTTCAGATTCAGATTCAGATGGTCCAGCTGCAGGAAGAGATGGATGTTCCAAAGTTTTCTGTCCACTCTTTGGCTTTGTGGCCTTGCAAAATTAAGTAGGAGATTAGATTGCTTGTAAGGTAGTGCTGAAAATAGGCTGAATATTAGTATAACTGGTGGAATACTAACCTTATCATCAATGGAAGGCTGCATTGTTTGAGATTGCATAGGATATGCTAAGACAACATATTTCTTTTTGGTGGATCCTGAGGGGTTGGACTTGCTAGTTGGTGTGTCATCTGCTGCAGCGCTAACAACATATTTTGTTGGTGTTGATAGACTTGGCTGTAGAGATGCACTTTGCTTTCCTCTGGTTGATGACTGTGATTCAATACTGCTTTCGCTTGCTGCGGGTGGTGTTTGGAGTGAAGTGCCAGGGCTCAGTGGTACGATAGTTGAGGTGCGTCCTGAAGCAGACGGTGAGATAGGCAGGAAGTGCTGTTTTGGGGCACCAGATGATACAATGCTATTGACCTGTAAGGATTCTTGATTCCGTTTAACTGTGTGTTCAGTGAAGCTGACATTCCATACAAAGGCTTGATCTACAAGAGCTTGGATCTCAGCTGGGATAAAGTCAGGTGGATTTTCTTCGATTAGAGACTCCACTGGTCTGTGTATTAGGCGATGTGCAATTCGTCCGAAGAGGACAAATGCAGCTTCAGAAGTGTTGTCTGCGGTAGTGAGCACAACTTTGTATCTGTATGTGTACAATATATATGGTCATTACAATTTGTATTGGGAATTCATAAATGTGTAGAATATTGTGTGCGGTGTTTTTCTAACCTTGGCACTGGCATTCCTATATAACAACAGCTAGAGCATCTATAGGTAGAACCATATGGCTTTGAAGTTCTGCAGCATCGGTCACATGAATTGTACCACCAGCAGTTTTCATCATGTATGCTCTTGATAGTAACATTGACAATAAAACGTGCTCGCTGTAGAGAAAGAGAATTGTCGGTTATACAAAACAAAGCAAAAGTATGAAATGCATATAAAAAATCATGGAGTAGAATAGACCTTATATTTGTGCGGATTTAGTTTTAGAATTTCTTTAATGGTTTTTTCCTCTGGAGTGTCTTGGTTGAATGCAGGAGCAGCATTTTCAACCCATTTGATTGGCTGGAAGTTGACACTGAAGCTGTAAAGAAAAGCAATGGCTAGTTTTTAATCTATGTTTTAGAGCCAGCGAGAATTAAAGCACTGCAAATGAACCTGATATATGAAAAAAATAGGTGATAATAGTACCTTTCTTTCAATTTGAGCACGTCAGGTATGTCCAGATTGATATACCATTTGCATGGTGAGCTACCAGTTATTGTTAAGCCTGTATACAATGAGCTAGAGATTCAGATTGTAGTCATTGCATGCAATATATAGTAATTAGCAATTTAGTATGCATAGGGAAATTTACCTATCCCTGCATAATCTCTGACAAGTGTTCCAACAAACACGACAACCTGGGGTTTAGTTTGGCCATCCTTATATATTTTCTCTGCATCAAAAGCAGTTGATCGATCTCCCCACAGTGTGACAGGCAGTGTTGAGTTGCTGTGTTTTGCATTAACAGTAAAATTAGTGTAGCTATAATTGGAATATAAAATAAAAGATTGACACTTCATCGAACTGCTATTTAAATGAAAATTAGTGTAAATATTAGTTTATAACATAATGCAAAGCTTATTTAAATGAAAATTATTCTGTTTTACATAACTAACCTTGCATCACAGATCTGCAATGTTCTTTTTAAACTATCAGCATCCCTTGACCTTGGACGCACGATAGATGTGGAACTGATCTCAGTAATGACGCCCATAATATCTGTTTGCACATGAAAATAGAATAAATCAGTCTTATAAGGCAATGTACAGATACATAAATGAAAATATTATAGTAATATATCATACCAACATAGAATATGTTTTTACCAACAAGAGAGGGGATTTCTTGGAAATGTGTCAATGAAAATGTTATGGTAGGGAAATCAGCTGGGATGTCAATGCATTCTTCTAAGGTTGTCCATTTACTGAATAAAATCATGAAGTCATTTGAAACTGGTCTATAAGTCCTGTTTGCATCTTTGACAGTGAACGACTCAATGTAGTAGATCTTCCCTTCATGGATGAGAGGTTTCAGAACTTCAATTGCGCCTCGATACATCTGAACATGAATGCTATTGCCCTGCAAATTTTGAATATGATATACTATTTTAGTAATACGTTTGGTATACTAATGTACACAAATAATAAGAGGCATGAGTAGTGATTTGATAAGTACCACTTCATCAAGGCGAAGCGGAAGAGAGTGGATGGGACGAGGAGCTCCCCCGTGCTAGGCCGCCGCCACCGCCGTGCCCCCGCGGGTGGCCGACGATGCTAGGAGAGGCACCACCGGCGGGAGAAGGGGAAGAGGCAGAGGAAGCGATTGTTTCTTGGTCGCCGGCCGCCTCCCCCTCCCTCCCAAACTCGCTGGCCACCGCGCTCGCGCTCCGCTACTCTGTCCACGGCCTGCTCGCGCTCCACTGCTCGGCCTGCCGCCGCGCTCGCACCTTCCGCTGCTCCGTTGCTGCGCTCGCCCTCCGCTACGCCGGCCGCATCCATGCTCGCCGCTCCGCCCGCTGCCTCCGCTCCGCCGCTGGACGGCCGCGCCGCGTAGCCTCGCCCACGGCGACGACGACGGCGGAGAGCCGACGACGACGGCGGCCACGGCGCGCGGCTGCTCCGCCCGCAGCCTGAAGGAGAAGAGAAGAGGAGAGAAGGAGAAGAAAAGAGGAGAAAAAAGATGTGAAGCTGACATGTGGGCCTCACGTGTTTTTTTAATATTTTTTTTGCTGACTAGGATGCCACGTCAGCAAAACCGGGCAAAAATACTGCCGAGGGACCTCCGGTGAACGGTTTGAGTGAGTTTAGGGGTACACATTTCTGGTTTTGTGGTTAAGGGACCTCAAAAAATCTCGCTGTTAAGTTGACGGACCTCCGGTGAACTTATTCCGCCATGTAAACACTAGCTAGCTGGCCTGGCCTGGCCTGGCCTGCTATTGAGTTCAAGTCACTGTGACAAGGAATAAGTTCATTTGAGGTCCCTTTTTATGCCAATGGTTTGGAACACGTGACGCCTACGTCTTCGTTCGTATCACGTGGCAGATATGTGATGCTTACGTAGCAATTCGATATCGCAAAAATAATAAAAAAACATAGGCCCACATCAGCTGCACACACAAAATAATTTTAAAAATGGTGGGGCCATGTGGGCCTCATATGTCAGCCACACTCCTCCCTTGTTCGCTCTGCCCTCTCTTTCTTCTTCCTCGTCTCACTCCACTCTTCTTTCCTATTCCCTCTAGGGAGGCCAAGGTGCGCGCCGAGGTGACTGGGCCCGGGTGGGCGGCGAGCAACGCGGTGACGGCGCCCGGAGCGAGGCCGCCGCCGCCGTCGAGGCGGAGAGGGCGTCAGCGGGAGGAGATCGCGGCGGCGTCGGAGCAGCCGGCGTAGACGTGGTCAAACCCGAGGAGCGCCTAGAGCATGCACCACCTGCCGAGGCAGGAGCGTGAGCGCCAGGAGCCACGCGTCATCGCCCGGCACGCAGCCGCGCCGCCTCGGCGTCCGACAGCGAGCAGTACAGGTTGGCGGCGCGCGACATGGCGTTGGCCACCTCGAACGACAGGATGTCGACCTTCCGTCATCCACCCCCTCCGCCGCCGCACGCACCGCCCTTGCCGCTGCTCGTCACTGGCTTCATCTTCCTAGACGACGACGTCGCCATGGACAATACCTTGTGCACCAGCTAACCGGCCACCATGGCGATTTCTTGATTTTCTTCTTGAACCAAACAAAGATTCACCAAAAGGAGGCTAAAACGTAGTAAGAAAAATATCTCCGCTTTTGCACCAAATCCAGCTAAACAAGAAACCAACCACGAGCAGTCAAAAAAGACACACCGATTTGAATTCAAACCCAAATCCTCCGATTTCTTCGTTGTCTCGCTAGTAGCAAGCAGCAGGAGCAATTAATGGCGGGGAGCAGAGCGAGCAGAGATGTCAACACATCGCCGCAACGCCATTAACAAACCCAAGGGAGCAAACAAACAAATTAAACAACCAAGTGACGAGAAATGGAAAAACAAAAACCAAAGGAATTTCCTCGGGCGGTGTTCCAGTGAAAGAAAAAAACAATGGAGAAAGGCGACCACGAAGACAATCATGGCCTCTCCTCCCGCTGCCGCCCTTACTGCCATACATACAAAACACATATACTACTACTATATTACCTCCATCTCATGACGTTGGTCGTCAAACAAAAAGAAATGGAGGAGGAGGAGGAGGAGGCTGCCAATAAAATCTTGCAGGTTCAAATCATGCCAGGTGACAGCGAAGACAGATTATACTGGAAGCACAGTAGGATTGGTGACTGCAACACAAAGAGTGCTTATAAGGAATTCATGAAGAGAGATAACCCTATCACCCACCAGGTAAGTAGGCAGGTTATTGCTGTGATTAAACAAATTTGGAAACACAAGATAATCCCTCCAAAAGTAAAAATTTTTGCTTGGAGGCTCATCAGGGAAGCACTTCCCAGAGCTGGCAGACTCCGTCACAGGATCAATGACATTTCTGAAAATTGTTGCAGATGTGGACAGGTTGAAACTGGTTTGAATGATATCTGACCTGAATTGCTTTATTGATAGATTTCCTGATAATGCACCGATGGCTCACATCATTTCTTTCATGATAAATAATGGCAATGGCAATATAGGTCTTTGCAGGATTCTAGCCCTTATGTGGCATATCTGGAAAGCCAGGAATGACTTCAAATTTCAAGCAAAATTCAGAGAGCCCTCTCAAGTGTGTTTTTAAGCTGAGGCTATGGCGAATAGCTACCACAAATTTCTATCTAATGATTGTTTACAGGATGAAGAGCCCCCAGGAGAACAGAGCAGGAAAAAAGAGCCAATTCCACAAGGGAATGGATGCTGCATTGATGCTGCTTGGGGAGAGGGTTTGACAGGAGTTGGTGTTTTCTTTCATATGCCAACTAATCATAATGCAATCTTTATTAAGGCCTTCAGCACTTCTGCTAGCTCGCCCTTGCAAGCTGAATTAATAGCTTTACAGTTTGCTTTGGAGGTAGCAAAATGTCTTGACTTTGCAGGTACGGTTTTCCTCATGGACAATGCAACGATTGCAGATACCATCAAGAAGAAGGATTTCGAACCAGACTCAGGACATTGGAGCCTACGACCGTTATGGTCCCAAATGATAATTGACTTTCCACAGGATTTTATGAAGGTTTACTGGATTCCAAGAGAGATTAACAAAATGCTTGACAAATTAACAAAAGAAGCTAGACTTTTAGAAAGGGCAAATCCGATCTTTGATTGCCAAAACATTTCTCACCTTGCTTATCCCAATCGAATGTGCTTTGCTTCAGCTCTCAAGAACAATTTTAAGGGAGCAAACTGTGTTATCAAGCATGTACTATGCTTCTAGTTAATATAAAAGCTTGGTTTTCAAAAAAAAAGAAGCGATAAACCTCATAACTACTCATTTCTTCCTTCACTTCACTAGGACACGACGTCCAAAGGAAAAACCTAAAAAGACAGCTAGTATAATATTGTGGACTGGATTTGGAGCATGTGTAACAGTAATACTACTCCGTACACGGCAGTCAAAAAAGGGATAAAACAAAAAAAAGGATATCGTTTCCTTTTTCGCAGAAAAGGTGTTCATGCTGGGGAGACCAGCATGGAAGGCATGTACTGATTACATCATCTGATTGTCTTTTCGCGACCACTGCCAACATCTATTTTACTGAACAAAAATACTGGCGTTTCCACTAAACACAGGACTTGTTAACCAACACCAGCTCGAGGTTCCTGAGCGGCACCTGAGTTCCTTCAATCTTCTTACTGCCAATTTTCTCATAGTAATATCAACAAGACCATTAGGAGAGCATCGGCAATAGTTATGTATTCAATACAAGTGATGGTAATTATGTATTTACTGAAAAATGATGGTACATAACCTAAGTAATACACTAAGGTATACCTGGTCAATGGATATTCCAAAAAAAAAAAAACAGATTTATCATCAGGCAAACAACAAAAAAAAAAAGTGAATCCTAACTTTGATTGGCTAAAGGCCCCTACATGACAATACAACATTCTCATAATTACATATTTCCATCTGACTTCAAATAGTTCTTTACTCAACATCCATATATACCTAATTTATGAGTTCAGTTATTCAATAAGGAGATGTTATTATTACAAAAAAGGAACTTAATAAACACGAGTCTTATAAGGAGATAGGAGGTATAAAGGGATGCATAAGTCCAAATGGTCTGCAACAATTGGTCACAAGGGCAGTATGATCAAAACATAACAGAATAAGTGAATCCAGATTGAAAACCACAATAACATGAGAAAGCTGAGCGCATCCACTAAACTCAAGCTGTTCAAGCAAACAAACAAACGATAATACTTGTCCATGTTGAGAGGAAACTACAAAAATGTCATTTGATGGCAATAAACTTCCTTATTCATCAGTAACTGTCATGTGCCATATGTGTCACTCAATTTATTATATACTACTAGAACTCTTTAACAAACAGAGCATTTGATAAATATTCATATATACATTTTTATGACATAATAAACTAAACCAAAGATAGAAATGGAGTCCACATACCTCGGGTGACAGGCATTTGTATAGGTTGAGGCATAACATTGGTTGCTCAGATTGAACAGCTTCATCAACAGTTGAGGACATCCCATTAAATGTAAGATCATCCTATAATAACAAAATTTTCATAATATACCATAACTTCCTTTTGTGATTGTATCAGACCAATTTATATTTGTGTGAACAAATATACCTGCACCTCCTCTTCATGCGTGTATGCTCCACTCACAAATTTCACATTCTGAATTGGGTCATTTCCATCATAAGCAGGCAAATTCAAATTTGTTTTCCTATACCTGTTCATTGAGCCTAGAAGTCCGTGATGTGGCTTTTTGTCCCATTCCAGAACACATGTTTGTCCTCTGCGGACATTGTTACAGAATGCAGCATCTTTTAAGGCCTTTGGGATATCATAGATGAAGAATCTCTTCCTCCTTTCTTTAAACCAGAAAAAAACATGATCTAGAATCACGTCTTTGATTGTTCCTATTTGCTGGCTGAAAAAAAAATGTGTGTATAAGGCTAACATGCAAAGACTAGGCAGACAATACTGATTCAATGAACGCAACGTACTTACGTGTTTGCAAGAAACTCCAAATTCATTGCCAGGTGATCAACTAACATGTATCGTTCTGCTTGATGGGGTACGCCTATCTTTGCCAGAGCGGAAATAGACTTAAGCATCCTACCAATTGCATTGATATCTTCCAATTGTGCTGCCTCTTTACTCATTGCACCTGGAAATGCAAGTTTTATTATATCTGTATGTCAAACTATCTCGCTAACATACCCTATACTTGTTAATAGGTTCACCTTTGCTTTGGAAGTTTGCAAGTTTGATGGTGATCTTTTCATTATCTTTGCAATAATATACATTTTCCAAGCAGATATTTCCATGATAAAGCCCATTTACTCGAAGCTCCTCCCACCCCTCAATGATTTGCCTGCAATGATTTATATTTTAGTGCATATACACATAAATTACATTACAAACATTGAGAGCATTAGGCACAGTTTTAAAGAAAAGTAAGTAAGTTTTATCTGACTACGTCAGCAAGCTCAACCGAAGGAAGAATGTCAGACATGCCGCCCAGTTTCATTTTTCGAAGCAGTGCTGGCAAACGCCCAGTAAAAGATTCAACAAACATAGCTAGTACTGGTGTTTTTGCCTCTCCAATTACTATTTGTTTCACTGCCTCCATTTGCAAAACGTTCCTGTGCTTAACATTTTGCATAATCATCAGACAGTGTAGGTTATCTGGTTTATTCACATCCAAACCTATCACTGGCAAGTGCAGAGGTAAAGTGGAAGGTGGAATATTAGAAGGCTTCTTGAGCTTTAGTCTAGCCACATAACTAGATTGATCCACCTCCCTCATATCTAATCGGGTGATATGCAATGGAATCACCTGTTGATGTACCTACTATTAGATCCCATATTACAAAACAAAAAAAAAAGGAAAGGGGAGGGGGTGGGCATGCAGTTCATATTAAAAAAAAACTGCAATAGTGCATATACCGTTTCTTTTCCTTTGTTCAGATCTGGGGTAATGTTGACCTTGTCCCGACTTTTCTCCATGTGGCTGTCCTGTCAATACGAAGTAATTGCACGCATCAGCTTATGATGTATTTTCACTATCCCGTCATTACATATATACGATAGTTAACCACCCAGACACCGGGTTATCAGCTCACCTTCAAGAGGTCTGGAACACGTAAATTAAACAAGCCCATCTATACAATTCAGGCAAACTGCCATACAATTCAGGCTGCGAAGCAGAAATCTTGGCAAGAAAAACGTAGAATTACACTCACCCACAGCTCCGCCGCTCAACGCCCGCAACCGTCGAAGAACCCGCAAAACCTCGCCCCCAAATCGCCCCGCCAAGCTCCGCCGCAGAACGCTCCGCAACCGTCGACGAGCCTGCAAAATCTCACCGGAAGCGGCGCGGTTCAGCATCAAGAATTGGAAGTCGCTGCTGTACCACGGCGAGACGAGGAGTCGGACGCTCACCGGCGGCGACCGGCAAGCGGATGAAGAGTACTAGTAAAACCCTAGACTCGGTCTCGGTCTCGGTCGCGTCGCCGAAATGACCCTCCTATCCTTTTGCCAACTGTCAAGCCACGGTGCGCGTGATTAAGGCGTGGGACCCCTGGTCAGCCTCCCTGCTCCTTCTCATTTCTTGTCGGTTTCTCCCGGCGTGGGGCTGGCTCGAGGTCGAGATGGAGGCGGTGGCTGGGCGGAGCGAGAATGATCGATGTCGACGAGACCGGCAGTGTGGTGCGCGCGGAATGGGAAACGCCACCAGAGCCCTCCTGAGGGAGGGTGGGCGTGCGGTATGTATGTGCCAGCTGTGAACACACATGTATTTTTTTTTAAGATAATAAAATATAATATCCCAGCCTTTACTCAAAAAAGCTACAGCCAATTATTACATATTAGTTTTCATGATGAATATAGTGTAAATATAAGAGAAAAACAAAGAAACCAACCTAACGTACGGAGATCACGATTATTGAAGTCTACTTGTAAATCTCCAATCATAATTGGCAAAAAGTTGTATAACCGTGCTCTCCAATTTTCGGCATACAACTTTCAGAAACTCTTCATCTTCATCACACCTCTGTAGTTGTGCCCAAAACCGGAGCCAATAAGCTGTCCTGAAAATGACCTGCATATAGAAAAATGATGGTGAACACACATGTATAGGGAAGCTAAGTAGTCAAAGTGTGTCAATCGAAGCGCTAGTATCAGAGAGGATTTTAAACTCTTAAAGATAGTTTAAAGCTCCGCAAATATACAAGTTAAAATAAGTCACAACGAAAAAAAAACAAATTAAACTACAGCTAGTTAATATATGTTCACAACTAAATTTATTTTTTTTGCAATATGTAAAAGTTAAAATTGATATATTGCATGTTTATGGAGCGATCTATCACATACTCCTATTAAACTATCTTGTTGATTTTTATTTTAAAAAAGTTTGATAATCATTTAAGTCACATATAAACAACGAGTAAACATTCTCTCAGTATTCTCTCAGTTTAGAATAGTTTCTGGCTAGTATCGTGTGTATGTCATTGATTGCTTGCTTGCATGCATGCAAGGGAACCGAGGAGCCGTTCTTGTGTGTGCAGAGAGCAACAAAGCCAAGACACGCTAAGGGTCTGCTTGGTACAACTCCAACTCCTAAATATAACTTCAGGAATTAAGTCTGGAGTGGAGTTGTGGAGCTGCCTAAACCCAGCTCCACAACTCTAGTACATTTTGTGAGAGAGCTCCACCAAACTTCACTCCCAGTTTTGGTGTAGCTGAAACTGTTTGGCTGGAGCTGTGCCAAACAGGCCCAGAGCAAGTTTAATATTATAGCCAACTATTAGCTCCAAATCATCTATAGCTAATCTAATAACCTATTCACACAATAGTTAACTATAAAAATATAATACACCATTAATATCCGGTCCCACCTCTCATAGACACATAATATTTTGGAGTCCGTGTTGCAGTTGGCTACAAATCTGTAGTCCGCTTTCTTCTCTCTCTTCTCTTTTCTTCTCGATACGTGGTTATAGCTGCTTTCTTCTCTCTCTTCTCTTTTCTTCTCAATACGTGGTTATAGCTGGCTTATAGCCTGCTATAGCAGGTACAATAGCAGATTATTACCTAGCTGCAAACATATTTTCATGAGATAAGAGATGAGAGAGAATAGCAGCGTGCTACAGATCTTAGCCAGCTGTAGCACGGACTTCAAGGCGCAATGTGTGTATGACAAGTGGGACCATATATTAATAGTATAGTAAGCAACTATTGTATGAATTGGCTATTAGATTGGCTATAGATGAATTGGAGGCAATAATGGGCTATACTATTAAACTTGCTCTAAGGGCAAGTGCTATGTTAGATGTAACTACCATCTCCAAATTTATCTATTTTATTTACTCATGAACTAAGAGACAACCCATACAATGTATCACCCCTAGTATACAAATACAAATATCTCTAATATTTTCACACATTTCTTAAAATTTGTGTGGAGCTAGGTTGCCTCTTGAATCTTGATTTAGGGGTGGCTCATCATCTCTCTCCTCACTTCTTTTCTCCACCTCGTCACTCAATCTAATGTGACATTTTTAGAGGCAATATATGGGATATTATAGTACTGGTCCTAATTAATTACATGATGCACTAGCTGCAACTAACCTATATATATGTCAGGCTTTGTAAATATGAATGAGAATTTGAGTTGAGCTGAGTTAGCAGAGTTCCTTCTATACAAGTGTGTTTTGTGTTTATGTTTATCTTTACTAGATGTGTTTATGTGTCTGTTAGTCTTGGGCAAAACCATCAAAATCGCCGCATGTCATCCTTGAGCAGATAACGTCGTGCGCGTGAAGGAGAAAATGCTCCCATAGGTTCTCGACGAGGCCATGCACCAGCAATTGCAGGCTCGGTTTCAAAAATAAGAAATAATAAATAAGTTGACACTTGACAGCAATGTCAACAAGTAGTCGCTGGTGTTCATACCGAGCCTACACCGCTCTATGTCACGATTTCTTCAAAATTAACTATTACGAGCTATTATATTTTCTCAATCATTTGAGTTTTCTTTCTCTTAACGAGGTAAAGAACTGAGACGAGTGGATCCAGAGTGAAAATAATTTTTCCCCCAAATAATTCTAATTTTAGTTTATCATATTTATATATTTTTCCCTGTTACAGTGTGTGTAATCACTACTGGAGAACTGATCTTTCTTTGTGGTACCAAAAACAAAAATATTTCAGCTAGATTAAAAACCAGTACTTTGCTCCATGTTCCCAACCCCTCTCTCTCGTATTCCGCGCGCACGTTTTTCAAACTAATAAACGGTATGTTTTTTTAAAAAAAAAGTTTCTATACGAAGTTGCTTAAGAAAATCATATTATCCATTTTTTAAAAAAAATAGCTAATACTTAATAAATCACGTGCTAATAAACCGCTCTGTTTTCCGTGCGAGAGGGATTTGCTCCCCTACATAAGTAACGAACACAGCCTAAAAATGCTTTATTACCGGTTCTAAGAGTACAAGTCCTTATAAACATTTTTAGTCCCGGTTAATGTTACCAACCGATACTAAAAATACATGTTTAGTACCGGTTGGTAACATTAACCGGGACTAAAACTTAGTCCCGGTTAATGTTACCAACCGGTACTAAACATGTTTTCAAGGTTAGTTAAAAAGAAAGCATCTCTATCCAAGTCATATATGTGTAGTAGGTGGGATGGTAACATGTGTGAGGACTGAGGTGAGAGATCTTGAGTTTAAATCCCACATCCCACATATATTTTTGATTTAGTATACATCAATCTAGCGGTGGAGCTTGTTATACTACTATGGTTAGGATATTATTATGAATCTAGTTTTTTTAACGAATATAAATCTGTTTTCTATAGTAGATAGGATCAGTTTTTATGTAGGGCACTTTTTCACTATATTTTATCTGTGTACCGAATTCCAGATGCTCATGAGCATAATCAATCCACGCGCGCTCTCTCTCTCTCTCTCTCTCTCTCTCTCATTATACGCTTTTACAACTCGATCACAGATTCACAACAGGTGGTGATCGTGCCGCCGCGCATGCACTCGATGTAGAGGTTTTTTTTTAAAAAAAAAAACTCACGTACGATAGCATTTTATAAAACTAGTACTTATCAATGATATTTATTGAAATTGGATGTTTATCAACGATATTTCTTGAATTTTCTTAATGATGACCATGTGGAAGTATGCTGCGAGGAAGATTGAAATTGCAAAACAGATTGTTTTGATTGATCAACCACTATGTATGCGCGCGCGCTCTCTCTCTCTCTCTCTCTTATCAAAAAAACATATGCTGTTGACTGTTGTTTCTCTGCCCTATAGAAAGAGTATAATTTACACTTGTTAGCGTTTTTCCAAAAGTCTAGTTTTCACTTTTCAACCTGAATTTTGAAACCTCTCAACTTTGTTATGGAAATTTCAGAGATTGAAGTGATGCTTTGGAGGAGGCGCATCAAATGGAGAAGTTTCACGAATACAAACATGCAGTGGAGACTGATACGAAGATTGGTTCAAAAAATTCAGTAGTCCCACATGCTTGATAAACGGATTTTGACTGGAATACAATTTCCGTGTACAAGAAAATTTTCCAAGCTGGTTGAATCCCTTATTTATATCACACAAGGTTGCAAAAAGGGTAGGAAGGCTGAAACAAGAAAACTCAAGAAAAAAAACCTCAAAAAAATCTTTGCTCCATCTGTCTCAAAATAAACCAATCTAAAATTGAATGAAACACCATCCAATCTTACAAGCTTTAGCACGTGGAAATTCTTTCTAACCATAGTCCACGCCTTATTGCTGATGTTTGACGTGTTTGTCTCCTACGTATACAACACATCTCACCTTCCGGAGAAGAAGTAATCTTTACAATGTTGATGTGTTGATGTATGTGTGGGAATTAATTATAGTTCAGAACGTTTCAAGTAGAAGATTACCCCCATGCTGGCAACCGCAACTGCACCAGCTGCGATGCCTAGCCGGAGAAATGACCGCCCTGTTTTCACCGGTGAAGTATTTACAAGCGATGTGGTGTGCTCCCCATTGCTCCAGGGCTCATCCATATGCAGCCTCAGAACCTGAACAGGAAAAACAACCTCCAAAAATTAGCGGAATGCCGCAGCTAGGAGGCTGCAAGAACAGTAACAAACTAATAAAGGAATGCTCAGTTGTGACCTTCCATCCAGCTGATCTCGCATGCTGAATTGCCGCACTGAGGTCACCGTCGGTGGTCAGAACCACCCTGTCACCTTCATCGTCATCATACTGCTCAATGCGATTCAAGTAAGGGTGTGTTTAGTTCCACGTCAAAATTGTAAGTTTGACTAAAATTGAAAGTTTGAAGGAAAATGTTGAAAGCTTATGTATGTAGAAAAGTTTTGATGTGATGGAAAAGTTGAAAGTTTGAAGAAAAAGTTGGGAACTAAACAAGGGCTAAGATTCAGATTCCAAGACGGTAAGATGTAAAAGCTAGAGAGGTCCGATAAACAGATTCCAACCACATGCTTGCTTGGCTTCTTGTTCACTTGGAGTAACATTGCATAAACAAGCTCGGTTTAAAAGCCGTTTTGTAGTAAAAGTTTCCTTTAAAACTACTGAAAAATATATTCTGAATGAACAGGGAAAATGAAGTGCCAATCAACAAAACAGAATGGGCTTGGTTTTAACATGTTCGATCTTGTATATCTTAAGCACTACATATTACTGTACCTAAATCGCGTGTATAAGTACAACGCAGTTCTGCTCTTACCAGAAGATTAATCTTCTCTTTTTCCATTCCCAGTCTGTACGATACGGCAGAAACAAGCTCATCTAAGCTTTCTGAAACTGTATAAAGGAAGGGCGCAATCAAGTAGAAAATCATAATTTTATACTACTGTATCAACAAACTGCAATCAGGAAATAACGATGAGAATAGACCAACCACAACTGAATCTGTGCATACGCCCTTTTCTATCTTGTAGTTTAAAGGAGAATGAATTGCCAACATGAGGGGGTATATGTTTCCCTTCAGCATTATCTGATGTTGCCATTCGAGATTCTTCACTGCGCTATAACAGAAGACTAACCATGAGGCTATTGAAAATGAATCGCAAACTATTCAACTAAGCAAGTAAAAAAAGAAAAGAACAAACCTACGGGCATCCGATTCCTCTGCAGGCTGCAGGGCAAGAGCTGAATCCCAGAACTTCTGCATCATAGTATTTGCCATACTGTTCGCTTCAGAAGCTCCCTCAACCTAACACAAACAAAGTGACCTTTAGTACATCCAAACTCCAAAGTACTAAAAATAAATGCAGCCACAGGGACTAAAGTGTTACTTCTTTTCATTCAGAATGGATCATTTATCTTGCCGGAAAAATACTGTTTTCTTAGCATGATGGAACACCGAAAAAAAATGTACACTGGCATGATCTGGTAACGAAAACAAAACTGTCCCCTACCATTGAAATAGCTGCATGGGTTAATTGTAGAGCATCCAAACATGCGATGATCTGTCCATCTATTCAAAAGTTAAGTTAGATATGCACATCGAAAAAAGATTTCCCTGTTGTTAGAATTCGGTACTTGCTTTTGTCGGCAACAGGAATATGCAGATATTTCCCGTCTTGCATTGAATGCAGGGCCTCAAGGATCGATGTATCCAATGTCGCACAATCAGGGTTTGTAGTCATAACCTTCAGAAATGTACCAGCATATTGAATCAAATTGTGAAAATAATAAAAATAAGACATGAAAGCAACATGATTTAAAATGCAGAGGTTTCAACTTTGTAAAGGTACCTTTTCTACAAGAGTCACATCTGGGGATAAACTTTGGGCCACTAATCGCAATACCAAATCCTTGGAACTACAGTATATCCAGCACAGATTCCATTAATCACTTAAATAGAATTATATCATAGAAAGCAGTCTACACTATCCTAGTGTTACCATTGAGCAGATAACTGTGTTAAGAAAAAGAAGTTTTATGTAAAGAAAAACATACGTAAGAATTCCTAGCAACATGTTCCCTGTCATGACAACCACTGAGTTGACTCGGTATTCTCTCATTTTTTTGGCAGCTGCTATTACAGGATCTGAAGGAGATACTACTGGAACACTAGAAAAAAGAGCGGTGTGAAAATTCAATGAGAAATAGTTCAAAACATAAGTCTTCCTGGGAATATAGAACTAGTACCTGTTATTTTCTGTTATGATGGTTGATAAGGAAGGCTTGAACAGCTGGTCTCGCAGATTTTCGATAAATGAATGTGGACCTGAAGTAGCCCAAAGTGTAACATCGTTTAATCAAAAGAAAATTGAGTGGAATGCACCATGATTGTTATGTAGAAAATAGATAATACCATATTCAAATAAAACTAAAACAAATTAACCTGGAAAGTCATTTCCCCACTGTCGTTCAACTCCTTCCATAGCAGCTGCTATTGCACTGCCTTGTTCTGCAGCCTTTTCCATTCTTGAAATTGCATCATAAAGGAACTTGGTAATGTCCAGCATGGCAATTACCTCACCGTGTTCCACTACAGGAAGATGTCTGAACTTTCCTGTTAATGAATGCCATGTTGCCACAAGAGAGCATTCAGACCCAAAAAGAAAAGGAAAATAATTCACTCAGAAGAACATAAGAAAGAATCTATCTAACTTTGCAATTATCAGGAAAAAAAGAATCTTACTTTCTCCCAAAAGAGCCTAACATTTGTAATTTTGCAAGAAACATTTTTATCAGACATATGATCCCTTAGCCTATATAGCTGCTGAGTGCCTGAGTTTCAACATGGTTCATAGGCCGTATTTGATAAGAAAAAAGTAAATTATACTCCATAAACAACAGTAAAGCGAAGAACAAATGATGATGTTGAGAAGCAAAAATGGTATCAATACCTTTGACCATCTTTTGTAATGCTTCAATGGCTGGTGAGTTGGACATAACAAAAACTGGGTTACGCGTCATCGCTTTGGCCACATTTGTTTCGTCAGGCCTGAGTCCCTCTGCTATCACCCGTCCTGATATGTCCTACAAAACAAAAATACAAAAAATCCTTCCGTAAACTTGATCGTCATCATTAACAGCATTAAAATGTTAAGCACATCTTGTTCTACAGTAAAACCTTCAAAACTTATCCGTTTTATGTTATCAAGTCTTAAAGCCCAATATCCCTGAAAATAAAATCTAATTTGTCTCATGTGACATGACAATGAGCTACAGTACCCAATCAAGCTCAGGTTGCATAATCGTCACCGCTAAATCTGAATGACTGATGAATTTCTCTGTAACTCAAAACTGATTGAACACAAAATAAATTGCATTTGGCATTGATCAGTTCACGACGACAAGGCAGGCAAATAAGTGATTCAGACCTCTGCTGTGAGTATGCCGGAGAGCATCCCGTTGGAATCAGTGAGCAACGCGGCATCCACTCGCTTGAGCGCCATCCTCCGGCACGCCTCCGACACCGAGGTGGCCTCCGGAAGCGTGAGCGCCTTGGCCAACCTCAGCTTCTTCACCGTCCTCTCCGGCGACCTGCGCGCCAAATTAACAAGCACAAAAACGCAAGCTCCAAATGAATCAGCACGGGGCGAAGGTAGGTAGGAGCCAGGAACGCCCTTCCTTGCGGCGGAAGCCATCGCGATCGCGAGGGGAGGGGCGGCGGCGCTTACGGTGCCTGGACGGGCGAGGCGGGCTTGGAGTTGGAGGCCTTCTCATTGGGCTCTGGCTTGGCCGCGGCCGAAGAAGGTGGCGGCGCGCGGCGGAGCGAGGTGGGCTGGTGGCTGCGAGGCTGGGAGGCGGCGGCGGCGGCCATCGCCTCAGGCCTCAGCCGTGTACGGACGCGGCGGCGATCGCCGGAGAAGGTGAGGGGGGAAGCGGAGGCGGAGGAGGCAGGGGATTTGAAATGGTGGAGTCCAAGGCAAGCTGCAGAGGAGGAGGAGGAGGAGGAGGAGGAAAAAGGCTCGTTGCGTGCGGCAGCGGGAGGGGAGGAGGCGACGGTTGGTGGGCCAGGGTAGGTGTGGGGCCGACCTGTCAGTGGCTCCGTGGGACGGTGGGACCCACCTCGACTAGACGGGTAGTGCGCGCCAAGCGGGTCATAGGAGGAGGAACTGGTTGGCACGGACGGTCTACACGTTGTGTCCTTCCGGATCATCTGTGACTATTTTGATTATTACTACTAGTTGGGTTCCAGTAATCTCCTTAATTTCGTTTTTTTGTTCTTTCGAACAGACTCTGAATACATGATATTAGTGTTGTATACTTGTAGTACATTGAGGTCCTCATCGGTAAGCCAAAAGCTTTGGCTAATTAGTTAAAGTTGGCTTCTTCAATTCAACTAAAGAAAATCCGTTGATTGGCTTATTTGACTTAAATGGCTTGATGAGGATTTTTTTTCTCCAACTCCCTTGCAGGCCCTACCTATGTTCGGCTGAAAGCTCTCAGCCCAATAAGCGAGACGATGGACTTTGGCTGTAAAACTTCAACCCAAACAGCCATCCGATGAGACTTTGATAAAGCCATCGCCAGTAGCTTCATTCACAAAAGAGCATGTTGTCTTGATAACTTGATTGCTGATACAATAAAGTTAACAATGAAAGTAGGCTCGGTAACATTCTGCAAAGTAAAACTAGATGGTAGAGAAATCAGTTTGGAAATTATGGATTGAAAACCTTTTATTATTAAAATATAACTTGTACATATTATTCTATTAATAGACTAGGTTGTAGGAAATGAATATGATTATAACTACTTGCTCATGTGGTTAGAGGAATGTATCATGGAATAATATTTTATTTAGGCAATGTTGATTTACATTATTGAACGTATGATTGTTATGGATTATTTACGTGTATATGGATAAATTAAATAATTTAATAAATAAACTTAATAGATAGTTCAAAATAAGTGGTCTAACTAATTAATGCAATAGAAGAATTTAAGAAAAATATTTTTCAATGTGTGTAGCAAATAATCTATTTCAATAATCCAATGAATAAGCTGAAAATAATATGACAAAAAACTTAGTCTACCAAGAGATCTACTAACACAATATATCTCTTAATATACATGGCACGTACTATCGCAAAAGAAAATGGTACAGCGTACATATATATATGTTGTCCCATACTTGTACTACTAAAGTTGGTTAGCAAAATAGTACATAGCATAGTCATATTGCTCATGAGTTAAGTTTCCTCTCTTGATCGAAGACACGTATAGCTAATTGTACAATCGATTGGTAGCTAGTCTGATATACACTGGATAGTTCAAAGGTAAAGGGTATATGGTTTTAACTCTGAGATCATGTGTTTAATCCTCAACATGCTCAAATTTTTTTAAAAAAATTAAAATAAATCTCATTCTTTAGTAACTAACCCCAATGGATACACTCTGTTCTCCAAATCATCCACCAACACAAAAGCACACGCATTACCCACGGTCCACAAAGAATCAAAATGAAGTGGAGAAAGTGGCAACAGAGAGAAGGGAAGTCATGTGTTGAGATGCTGAGGAAGCTATTTTTCTCCACAGAAAACACGCTGACGCTAAGCTGGAAAGCAACTTCGACATATGATTCTGAACTTTTGCAATGTAGCACAATGCATTTGCTTCAAGTCATGTAAAGCCTGAAGAATACATAGGACATTTTAAAAAAAATAAATAAATAAAGTGCTGGTTAAAAAATATAAATTATTCTAGTTAAGCACATGTTGCTGGATTTCTAGAAGAGGGAAGGGAGATGAAGCCTGATTGACCAGACGTGACAAGAAACTGTCATCACCTAAGACCCATTCTGTGGTACTTTGCCTTGAGCATGATTCTCCATCAAATTAATTAATTAAGATGGTAATATATCCGAAACTCAAAAGGCTGTCCTTTTCCAGTTCAGAACCACAACAATTCGAGTATATAAAAGGAGAATTACAGGCTACAGCACATGGTTTCATGTCGGACAAATGCACGACTTAATCTTCGTTGCAGAAAGAAACAGAGAAATGTCCTGATCTCTTTTGAAACGCACGCATGCCTATCGCAAAAAAACAAACAAAGAAAGAAAAGGCTTATATTTTGATTTGTTTGACAATGTCAGTTAATGATATATGAGTGTTGGCGACATAAGTTTTGGTCAGCGTATTGGTTTTTTCAATCGATGACCGAAAATGTTAAAACACAGAACTGTTGCAAACGGAAATCCGGAAATTTGACCTGAGCTACAGGTTTTTGCAAACAACGGCACGTTTGAGTGTACCAAATCCAAAAGGAATGTTGGGCCAGTTCTCTGATTATATATGGGCTGACATTTTGACGGGCTACACTAGCTTGTACTGCACGAAAGCCCATATATTAATCCTGCATAGCAATATTTGCCTATTCGGCATCTGTCTGAGAATCTCTTTCTTAATTATCATCAGGGAATTAGGGCCCTTCACTCCTTCAGGCCCTCTGGATTCATTTCAACGAGAACCTCATGCTCCTTGTCTACCTCCTCTTAATCTGTTTTTCTTCCGGCATTTCATACGTACATTCATTAATTGCTTCTCTTTGGCTTTTGCTCAAGTAAAATATGGTTAAAAATTAATGGATTTACAACAGAAGACAGTTTGTACATCCTAAAGCAATGTACATATAAGGCTTTTATCGCGGGAATTTGAACTTCCAATCAAGTGAAACCGATTATATATCTTCCAATGAAGAAAAGAAATTTTACTTTTAAATGGGAATCGGGAGGTGCTATTTCTTATCAGTCTGTTAAATTTGATCTCCTAAGTATACTTCATTTGTCTTGTTAATAATGACAATATTTTCCCATCATAATTAACCTAGAGCTAGATTTGCTTTGTATACCTACTTCTTAATTAGCCAGCAACATATAGACAAATGCATGGGCATGGAATGTTTTTCTTTGTTTTGTGTGAGGAATTAATAGAGAGAGGGATTTATTACAACCAAGGAAAAAATATATCCAGAGAGAAATCAATAAAGAAATATTTCCATGGATAGAGAAATTTGAGACCTCATCATTCATCGAGACAAACATACGATCGGCTACAATATATCGAGGTTCCTTCTCAAGGAAGATCGATCGAGCCACCGGCCACCATGTGTGTGTCCATGTCCACTATACGTGTACACGTACGTACTCTCGGCGCAATAATTAATTCATTTCTCTCTATCTTTTTTTTCATTTTTTTTTGCTGACATATATAGTTAAGCAATTGTTTTCAGATACTTATTATTAGTGGACACAATTTTCAATTGCGACCTTAATTTTTAATCATGAATTTGTTCAATATTATTATTATTGTACATAAATATTTGTACATACCTAACACTCATTACTTAATTAGTCATAATATATCAGCTAGCCATCTCGGCAAGATCAGGATATATATGAAGGATTATATATATAGAAGGATGGGATTTTATAACCTCCGTTTGATATTATAGATGCATTGTTTTTTTTCTAAGCCAGTTTTTTTTAAATATAGTTAACCATGTTCACAGACAAACTTAGCATGAAATTAGTTTCATTGAATGTGATATGAATTATTTTTTTAAAAAAAAATGTTGATACATTTTTCTAGAAACTTGCTTAAAATTTAGAGAAAGTTTAGTTTTAAAAAATCAAAGCCTCTTATAATATAAAACATAGAGAGAGTAGACGTTAAAATAAATTGAGCCTCAGGATAAAACAGGCCATCACTGTATCATGTCACAATAGTGATTTGCCTGGAATTTAATCTATTTCTCTGAAGGAAGATCCTAATTAAATTAAGAGAAAATCCATAAAATGCCATCAACAAGCACCCTAATCCCAGAAATGCCATCGACAAAGACAACTTTCCAAAAATGCCATTGCACAAGCCACTTTCTCCCAAAAATGCCATCACTGTCAACTCCACACCGTTACAACCGTTATTTTTTTAATAATGACTATTTTGCCCTCAGTGCAAAATATACCTAGTTTTTACTGTCAAAGAAAAAAAATAAAATTTCTAACCCTAACCCTACCACTACCGATCCCGATCCCGATCTAGCGCTCTCCCCGGCGGCGTCTCGGCGACAGCGGCTCGGCGGCGATCCCCTGCTGCGGCGGCGCGGCAAGGGCGTGGCGAGGAGGACCATGGCGGCGACGCGACAGGATGCGGCGAGGAAGACCAGCGCGGCGGCGATGCGGCAAGGGCACGGCGAGGAGGACCGCAGCAAGGACGCGACAGGACACGGCGAGGACCAGGACGGCGGCGGCGCGGCAGGACGCGGCGAGGAGGTTCACGGCGGCGGCGGTCCCCGACGGTGGCTCGATGGCGGTCCTCGACGGTGGCTATGGCTCGGCGGCGGTCCCTTGCTGCGGCGGCGCAGCGAGGAAGACCATGGCGGCGACGCGATAGGACGCGGCGAGGGCGTGGCAGGATGCAGCGAGGAGGACCACGGCGGTGGCGCCGCAGCAGGGCGCGGTGAGGAGGTCCATGGCGGCGGTGGCACGGCAGGGTGCGGTGAGGATGTCCACGGCGGCGCGGCTATTGCAGGATGTGGCGCGGGGGCCGTAGACGCCGGCGAGGAGGGGGAGAAGAGGCCTGCAGCCGCAGTCGCTGAGGTCCGTGAAGGAGGAAGCTGTAGTCCTAGCAGGTGTTGCAACTCTGATGTTGAAATTTTCCCTTTTGTTTGATTTTATTTGAAGACTTTGTTTGATTTGATTTCAGTGGATTTAATTATGAAATAACTTGATTGATAGTAAAATAATGATGTTTGTGAATTTATAAACTAACAGAAATATAATTTATTGTGAGCAAGCAATGCAAAATGATGATGTGTGAGTAAATGGTTGTCTAGGGGTAAGATTGTCTTTTCATGCAACTTAACGGAAAGATGCTAAGGGCAGTTTGACGGTGATGGCATTTTTGGGAGAAAATGGCTTGTGCAATGGCATTTTTGGGAAGTTGACTTTGTCGATGACATTTATGGGATTAGAGTGTTTGTCAATGGCATTTCATGGATTTTCTCTTAAATTAATCTCTAAATTCAGAGGATCGATCGATCTTTAATTAGTTTGTACTGTGAATAGTCCCTTGTTTTTGTTAACCTCTGTATTCACTATTCAGCTTATATCGTTCAGAGACCTGCCAGTACTGTATTTTGAATCTTTTTGGTAGTTAAGGTTGACGCATACGATTACACACACATAAATTAATCATAGTTTGGAAAACTGTAAAGGGGAACACATAAGAAACTAACAGCTAGCTGGTACGTAGTGAAAAACGTATCTTTTTGAATCTCGATGAAATATATCATTTGCATATAGAAGGAGAGATCTAAATCAATAGAGCTATCCATGCATGATATGGATGCATGGACGACAAATTAATTTGCATTGGGACCTCCAGACAAACATGCGATCGATCAGCTACAAGATCGTATTCTCAAGGGAAGACCACCATGTGTCCATGTCCACTATACATACTCAGAGCAATAATTCATTTTGCTCCTCTTTTCTGCATATTTTTTGCTGACATGTATAGTTAATTACGGCATTGTTTTCAGATGCTTTATTATTAGTGGACACAATTTGTGTTGCGACCTTAATTAATTCCTAAATCGTGAATCTTGATCTCAATAGCATTCGTATTGCATACGTACGTATATATGTACCTAATACTCATATATATTATTACTTAATTAGTCATAAACAATTTGTGTTGTGACCTTAATTAATTAATTCCTAAATCATGAATCTTGATCTCAATAGCATTAGTATTGCATACGTACGTATGTACCTAACACTCATATATATTATTACTCAAGTAGTCATAAGATAGCAATCATTTCGGCTAGACCTGGACATATATGGATTATATGTAGGGAAAGATGGAATACATAATACTCCCTCAATTAAAAATATAAGTCTATTTTATTTCGTTAAGAGAAGGTTTTGATGACCAACATTATCCATTAGGATATTATTTTTTATACAAATAATCATGATTAAGTAAGTGTGTTTCAATACAAATTTAATATATTTCAGTTTTATATAAGAAAAGTATTACATACGTCCCAAAATGTATCTAACTAGTGGACGATTAGACATCTCTTACCTATTACTGTAAATCTGGATAATTAGTGTCCAATCATGTACTAGGTAGCTATATTTTAGTACGAAGATAGAATATCCAAATAGAGTATTTATTGGTCAAAGTTTATCTTAATGAAACAAATATGTTCGATACATATATTTTGAAACACGATGGAGTTAAACAAATCGAATCCCACGATAAAACAGTCCGTGCATATATGCTGCCACAATATATAGTGATTTGTCTCGTATTTTTAATCCACTTCTCTCAAGGAGGACCCTAATTAATCTCTAAATTCAGAGGAAATGATCTTTAGTTAATTTGCTCGATCTATGCATAATTCACCCCTTCCTGTTTTTGTTAACCTCTGAATTCGAAGTTCAGAGATCTGCCAAAGTGCCAATATATAGTGTATTCTTAACCATTTTGGTAGTTAAGGTTGAATACGATTACATACAGATAAATCAAGATCAGCAAACTGAAATAAAAAAAATCAAATGAACGCACAAGAAAATATTAAGGGGTAACCAGTAAGAAACATATCTTGAATTAATCTCAATATATGTCTCTTAAGATTTAAGAAACATATCTTGAACCTCAATGCATTCGCGAAAAAATATCTTGAATCTCAATGAAATAATCATTTGTATGTCGCCACGCAATTTTAATCTTTACCATTTCTCATTAAACAATCAATTGACATATCCATATACATGCCTCTAATTGTATAAACAGTACTCAACTCAATTTGATTCTCAGACAAATTAACGATGTGATGATTATTTAACAAAGGCAAAGCATGATCGATCTGTGTAGCTCACCCTAGCTAGTGCCTGTCAAGCCTGGACATGCCGATCATGGAGGCCACCACCGGCGAGTAGTAGTACGTCGTCGTCGTCGTCCTTGATGCGGCCGCCGGCGAAGACGTCGGCGTCGTCGGCCGGTGGGAAGCCATGCCGGACAACCGCACCGCCGCGAGGATCGCCGCGCCGAGCTCCACCGCCACGCGGAAGACTTCCTGCAGCCTGCAGATGCTCCTCCTCAGGACCACCTGCATCACGATCTGGACCACTGCGCAGTCCATGGACGCCGCCGCCGCCCCCGCCGCCGGCCGGCCGGCGGCCAGCCGTCGTCTCGAACACCGGTAGCTAGCTAGCTAGGCTAGCTGATCTGAGCCTGGATCTACAGCTAGCTAGCTAGCAGGGGAAAAAATTGCCCTTTGGGTTACTTCAATTCAAGCTCTCTCTCTCTCTTGTTTGGAAGGGTAGCTAGCTTAGCTTCTTGCCAAGCGATGGCAGAAGGTGAGGTTGGATTTGTCATCTAACCATCCAATAATAATAATGCAATAATAATTCAATAATAACTTGGCTGATAGCAACAGGCGGTTACAAACAGGAACTGATATAATGTGATTTGGACGTGTCTTATATTATCGATACGATGCAATTTTTTGGATGACTAAGGATATATACAAATATGAATGATATTTTTCAAGTTGTAGCAATGGGGTAGTTTGAAATAAAAAGGATACATTGAGCTAGTTGGGACCTCATGAGATGCATGAAATCACGACAAACCGAAAAAGAAACAGCTAAGCATTATACATCAGCTGACAAGTAGCTATAGCAGCGCTGTAGAAAATTGCATACACCAAATAAAAGGACGGCTATGAATACATGCTGCACAGGAGGTAGCTTTAATCGACGGTCACCGGTGGCAGTGTGAATTGGACATTTGGGACACATGATGAGCTCATACCCATGTGGTTGTACCCCGGCTGTACTGTATCTTTCTTTTTCTGTAGACTACTGGTAGTAAATTAGTAATTTGTTAAGCAAAGTTGCTGAATTTGTAACGATTTAGGTATGACCTGTACTAAAAGAATGATTTCTCAATCTTTTTTCTCACAAGTACTGATAAGAATATGCTTATCAGTACTTAAAAACATCACCAGATAATTTGTACTATATTCTTCGCATATACGATCCCTATATAAACATTTTTATAATTCAAATTTTATACGCGATACTGGTTCTGATATACGGGAATTCAAACATTTCAGTCAATTAGGTTCTTAATTAGGAGGAAAACCCAAGCAATTTAAAATTTGGCAAATAAGATTTTGTTGAAAAAATTCTACGGGAATCCTTCTTTTCCTTCACTTTTTTGGTGGATTTTTAGCATGATCTCAAATCTCATGCATGGTTTAAATTCCTTTAAGAAATCGGAGGCACCATGTCTTTATCTATCTGCTCAATTAGTCTAATGATATTTCTCCTCTAAAATTCGTACGAGTTTCCCGCGGAGTATCTAAACAAAATTCAATAAAATATGTTTTAAATATTTATGTAGAATAATTTTATGTCTCTTTAATTTGTCGCTAAACGGGAACCACGCGTGATGAACTTACTATAGCTTATCATGTGACGATCATTGGCAAAATATATATGGTCGGAAGTTCATCGACGGCGTGTCGGCGAGAATTAAGCAGACAGACATTGGCTTTAGGCTTTGTTTAGTTGAAAAAAATAATTAACCAGCATGTCACATCGGAAATACGGATACATATTTAAAGTATAAAATATAATCTAATAATAAAATAAATTACAGATTCTGTTAGAAAACTGCGAGATGAATTTATTAAGCTTAATTAATCCATAATTAGTAATGTTTACTGTAAGAGCAAGTTCGATAGTATAGCCAACTATTAGCTCCAATTCATCTATAGCTAATCTAATAGCTCATTCATACAATAGTTACATATTACACTATTAATATTTAGTCCCACCTGTCATACACACACTGAGTCTGTGCTACAGCTGGCTACAATCTGTAGCCCGCTGTCCTTCTCTCTCATCATTTATTTCCTTAAAATATGTTTATAGCTGGCTTATATGTTTCATGGCGAACTATGTAATTAATTTGTTTTCTATATTTAATACTACAATGTTTCAAACATTCAAGGTGAAAGCGTGCAAATTTTTGTTTTGGACTAGACATGCCGTTAATTAGCGTATGCATGCACACAGTACCTGGTGGGGCCCAGCAGCAGTGGATGAGGACAGCCATGTGCTCATCCCGCGTTCCTCGCGCGGTGGCACGCATCTCGAGGCCCCGCTCCGCCCGGACTAACCAACGACCAACAACGAACCAACGAATCAGCGATCAAGGGGGTGTCGACATACATGGCGCCATCACGATCCATCGATCGACGATTTTTTTTCTTTTTTTTTTAATAACCATCGACGATCGAATTGATCATCATATATATCGATCGTCGTTTGCCGGAAGTCGTCGTACCGTTATATTCGATCGATATATAGACGACACGACATGCCGGGTCCATCAGTGCACACACATCTGGCTGCATTCTTTAATTTGCTTGCTCAACTTTGTTTATTTCGATTAATTTGCTACTACTAATTAAGTAGCTATAGATCGACAGATGCATTGCATCGATTGGTGACAATAACACAGAGCAGCTCGATCGAATATAATCGTCGTTAGTTTAATAAATCTTGTGAGACAAAATGAAGGTATATATCCTCTCATCATCTCAGTGATCACCAGCCAGTTAGTGGCAGACCTATGCTTTAGCTCCATGGCTGCAGATAGATACAGTATATGATACTCCAAATCACCGGTAGGCAATGGATGAACAGTAAATATACTGCTGCTGTTTTTATATAGGTAGATCTGTATAGCTTAGGGTCAGCTAGCCGCCATGTGAAATTATTCCCTTCATCATTGTACGTGCACTACCTTCGATCGATCGATAGATATGATATTCCATTCATCATGTGTGTGCATGCCTATATATTTCAATATATGCATACGTCCATCTCAGTACCATGACCAAGTAGCTCAATCGGTTAATTAATCTCTGCTACTTATAATTATAATTAATTGATTATTAGTCACAATCCAGTTATATCAAGCTAGCTTAATTACCGGTACCAGGCCAGTATAATATATGGCATCCGACCATGAAAACCACACGAAGAAAGGAGGCTGGATCACTACTATTCCGTTTCTCGCAGGTCTATATACCATCTCCCATGCACTTGCATTAATTTCATTTTGAGTAATTAGCTAGTTATTATAGCTACACATTAGAGTATACACATGCACTACATGGCTTGACACGTTAATTAAGTTTCGTCGTACAAAAATTTGTGCTTTTGTAGGTGTTTTAATAAAATGTTACTACGACTTAATGTATGTGTGCAGGAAGCGTGGTAGGGTTGGGGATGGCGATGAGCGCGACGAGCAGCAACCTCATCGTGTACCTGGTGCACAAGTACAACGTGAAGGCCATCCACGCCGCCCAGATCTCCAACGTCGTCCGCGGCTGCATGCAGCTCGCCCCCGTCCTCGCCGCCGCCCTCTCCGACGCCTTCTTCGGCCCCTATCCCATCGCCGTCGCCGGCCTCGTCTTCTCCCTCCTTGTAAGCATGCAACCTCATCGTTTTTTTATACTCCCTCCGTTTCAAAATGTTTGACGCCGTTGACTTTTTAAAACATGTTTGACCGTTCGTTTTATTCAAAAAATTTAAGTAATTATTAATTTTTTTTCCTATCATTTGATTCATTATTAAATATATTTTTATGTAGCATATAATTTTATATATTTCACAAAAGTTTTTGAATAAGACGAACGGTCAAACATGTGCTAAAAAGTCAACGGTGTCAAACGTTTCGAAACGGAGGGAGTATATGTAATCATCGTCGACACCAAATAATTAAGGATTTACTCCCTCCGTCTCATAATATAAGTGATTTTAACTTTTACTTGCACTGTTTGACCACTTGTTTTATTAAAAAATTTATGCAAATATAAAAAAGAAAAGTTGTGCTTAAAGTACTTTAGATAATAAAGTAAGTCACAAATAAAATAAATAATAATTCTAGAATTTTTTGAATAAGACGAATGGTCAAACAGCGTAAGCAAAAAGTCAAAATCCATTATATTATGAGACGGATGGAGTAAATAGTTAACCTGCGTGTGGTTCGTGGGTTAATAATAACCAATTATAACATACTAAGTACATATATCAATTTTTTTAGTGCCATCCTTAATTTATTCTTCACGGGCGGTCCAAAATAATATCGTAGTGAGAATGTTTGAGGCTGTCTCAAATCATATACCATTAAACCACTAGTGAAAAACTGAAAACCTACATTTACACGTTCTATTGTGTCTCGTCATCAATAAAACTAATATCGCAACGTAAATGTTTGAGGTTGTCTCAAATCATAAACCATTATATCACCAGCGAAAACCTATCTTCTGTGTTCTATTATGTCTTGTCATCAATAGTACTAAGGGGCTAGGCGGTTAACCTGCGCGTAAATATCACTGCAAAAATGTTTGAGCTGTCCCAGATCGTAAACCACCTTTGAAAACGAGTAAATCCACCTGAGAAAATATGTCTGTGGAATCAATAATGTCGTGATGCAAAAATGCGCATGCAGTCATTTGTACTGTTCACGTTGACGGCCGCGCTCCCGTCGCTACTCCCGCCGCCGTGCCAGCGTGGCGCCGGCGGCGGGGGCGCCACCGCGACGTCGTGCGAACCGCCGAACGCCGCGCAATCCGCCGTCCTCTACGCGGCGCTGTGCCTCCTGGCCGCGGGCAACGGCGGCACGCGGTACAACATGGCGGCGCTGGGCGCCGACCAGTTCGCCGGCGAGGGGCAGCCGCGGCGGCGGCGGCAGGGCGGCGGGTTCTTCAGTTGCTACTTCGCGTTCCTGTACGCCTCCTACGCGACCGGCGACACGGTCCTCGTCTACGTGCAGGACGGCGTCAGCTGGGCCCTCGGCTTCGGCGTCTGCGTCGCCACCACCGGGCTCGCCCTCGCCGCGCTGCTCCTCGGCTCCCGCCATTACCGCCGGCCCGTCCCCAAGGGCAGTCCGTTCACGGCCATGGCCAGGGTCGCCGTCGCCGCGGCGAGGAAAGCAACGGTGGATTTGGGTTCACGAGTCCAATATTACCATGGATGCAATCGTGACGACGCAGTGCCACGAGCTGACCAAGCTCCAAGTGACAGATTCAGGTATGCAAATAATCAAATTCAGATTGTTCAAAAACGTATGTACATGAACGAATTTTGAAGAAATTTGTTAGGTTTTTGAACCGAGCGGCCATGGTGGTGGCGGGGGAGACGAGGGAGGAGGACGGGTCGGTGGCGAAGCCGTGGCGGCTGTGCACAGTGCAGCAGGTGGAGGACGTGAAGTCGGTGGTGCGCGTGCTGCCGCTCTGGTCGTCGGGGATCCTCGTCAGCGTGACGGTGAACGCGCAGGTGAGCCTCACCGTCCTCCAGGCGCTCACCATGGACCGCGCCGTCGGCCCGCGCTTCGCCGTCCCGGCGGCCTCCATCACGGTCACCGTGCTCGCCGCCTTCGTCCTCGCCGCCGCGCTCTTCGACCGCGTCGCCGCGCCGCTCTGCGCCGCCGCCGGCAAGCTCGCGATCACCCCGCTACGCCGCGTCGGGCTCGGCCACGCCCTCAACGTCGCCAGCATGGCGGTCGCGGCCCTCGTCGAGCGGAGGCGGATCGGCGCCGCGCGCGGCCGCGCCGCGGCGGCGGCGGCGGTCGTGCCGATGTCGGTGCTGTGGCTGGTGCCGCAGCTGGCGCTGACCGGCGCGGAGGAGGCGCTGCACCTGCCGGGGAACACGGCGCTGTTCTACGGCGAGCTGCCGGCGTCGCTGCGCGGCACGGCGACGGCGATGCCGCCGCTGTTCATCGCGGCGGGGTCGTACCTGAGCGCGGCGGCGGTGGACGCGGTGAAGAGGGGCACGACGTGGCTGCCCGACGACCTGAACGCGTCGCGGCTGGACTGCGTGTACTGGACGCTCGCCGTGCTCGCCGCCGTCAACTTGGGCTACTTCCTTTTGTGCGCCACCACGTACAAGTACAACAATTACGGTGGTGACGATGGCAATGTGAAGGCCCAGACACAGACTGACGACGTTTCATGACTGACTGTTTGACTTATCTTTAGTCAAGGTGTTTTGCGAGATATATATACCTTAATCTGTACATATATGAATTGTGTGCGATAGCACGGCAATGATGAACTGGATATGAATTGAAGCTCAATTGTTATTTGAATTGAATCTGATCTGATAGCACAATACAAATAAAGCACTCTTCAAAATCAAAAAACAAAAAGAAAGAAATACTTACAGTCCATGACATGTAATGGGCCTGAATGTAAGAAATACTTACAGTCCATAAGATGTAATGGGCCTGGATGTAAGAAATACTTAGTCCATAGCATGTAATGGGCCTAATTTAGGCCCAGTAATAGATTGTACCTTTGGGCCGAACCTAGTGCGGGTTCCACTACCCACTCGTCTTTCGTGCTTCCCAAGACGAGTCCGAATCCACAAAGCCAAACCCGAGCGCTCCTCCTCCTCGCAACCCCGATTCACAAAGCCAAGCCCGACACAAACACCAAGCCACCGCCGCCTCCGCCTCCGCCGCCGAGAGAGAGAGAGGACCAGCCAGCGATTCGCCGCCGTCATCTCCAGCTTCTGCGGGAGCAACACCGCCAGCGCGCTCTCCCCTCCCCGCCACGCCTCGCCCATTGGGATTCGCCGCCCTCACCGCGAGCTCCCACGTCGAGGTCACACCTAGGGTTCCATCGCCGCCGCCGCTGCCGCCAGCGAAGGAAGAGGAGGATACAGCGAGATGGTATGCTGATAATGGATTTTCTTTTTTCGGATTTGTTTTTTGCTAGTGTTTTGTTCTTGTTAATCCTTCCCCTTTTAGAACTTAGCCCCAATGTCGCCGTGCTTCTAATTTACCCTTTTTTGAAACTCCTAATTTGTCAGGCTGCTAGGCTTCTCGCGAATCTCCTCGTCATCGGCGGCACCGTGCTGGGCAGGGCCGCGGTCCAGGCGTATCGCCAAGCCATCGTCAGTGAGTATCCCATCTCTTCCTCTCATGAGCTGTTCTTACTCAATCTCAATCTTGCTGCTGGTACCCCTTAACATGCTGTTTTACAAATCGTGATTGATGGCCACAGTAATAGTTGTTGTTAATTGGATTCGTTGTGACCTACTCATTGTTGTGCAGCGCAAATGGTATTTTGAGTACTCTGAACATACGCGGCATGTTGCACTGTTCCTTGTGGTTTCTTTGTTAGCACGGTTTGGATGCTAGTATGGTGGTGCTGGGCACTATTAAACACGATTTTTTTGCCAGTCAAATTGAGGATACCAAAAAATAACTTACTGTCAAATTAATGGACAAGAAATAAGCACCTAACTTGATCCTGACCTGTGTTATTTTTCTTGTTGGCATCTGTAACAAGCATGTGCTATTTCCAGTCTGTTAGTTTCTTTCATATATTTATCACTAACTGCTTGTACTACAAATATGTGTTATGTTGTGTATTGATTATTGAAG
The DNA here is from genome assembly GCF_034140825.1 of Oryza sativa Japonica Group. Lineage (NCBI taxonomy): Eukaryota > Viridiplantae > Streptophyta > Magnoliopsida > Poales > Poaceae > Oryza > Oryza sativa. Next base: position 43,014,807 of record NC_089035.1, on the reverse strand, counting down.
TCATCTGATGATTTAAATAACCATTTGATAAAATCAAAATGATGCCTTCAACTTGATTCAGCTTTTGCATCATGGTTCTTTAGTAGTTCAGTTCACATCCTTGTTATGCCTATGTGGATCATACAACAATTTTAGGCTGTGCTTTTAACCTGTAACTTTTGATGATTCTCGATCATGACTGAGTTAATGGGATATTGCATATACTGTTCCAAATAGTTTGCTTGAAGATTAGCAGACTGTTGATTGCATATGATTGTGAACTGTCTGATAATTTTCCAGTACAGATATTGTTGAACATAGCTTTTTCCTGCCATAACCTTCTACCAATATTCATGCTAAAACATCTAATTCTTTTATTATTATCTAAAGCGACATCTGTGAATTTGTGACTGCATTGCTAAATGTTCCATGGCACACATTTTTTTCTGAAAGGCAATCAATGATTTTGCGGTCCATTCTAAATGTTGCTCAACATAGCTTAAGTAGCCTACTTTATATGCTTCCAATTTATATGGAAGCATTTGCTTCCTTTGCATCTCTTTTGACTATACCATCCATGCCACGCATTCCCTAATGAAATTAATAATAAATTCTACCTTTGTCCTGTAGATGCAAACAAAACTGGAGCTGCCCAGGAAGCTATAAATGGTATTCGAAGGGCCAGCAAGGCCATGACTGAGCAAGAAGCCCGGCAAATACTAGGTATCAGCGAAAAGTCGACTTGGGAAGAGATCGTCCAGGTTTGTGACAATGTGCTTTCATTAACTTGATACATTCCAGCAAATCAATTTTCTACCAATTAAGACTGTTAAAAGCACATGGCAGTCATTTGCTCTAGCCAGAAACTAGCATTGAATTTCTGTCTTGTTGAAATACTTTGCAGAAATACGATACTATGTTTGAGAGGAATGCTAAGAATGGGAGCTTCTATCTCCAGTCGAAAGTTCATCGGGCTAAAGAATGTCTAGAAGCTGTATATCAAAAGCCCGACGTACCTAGCTGAGGTCGAGTAGCTTGCATTTGAAGCGTTTGAGATCTATCTAATTGATCAACCTGCCAGTGTGGCTGAAGATCGCGATTATTGTTAATTGGTTGTAACGGGATGTCACTTAACTTGGCAATAAGTACTGTTCGACAAAAAAAAGAACACAAGTTCCACCGATTTCCATCCGCTGTACCTTTTGTGGTTCTCTTAGGTTGGAATATATAATGGATGAATCATGACTGCGTTTCATGATGTAATGGTCTTATGGCCACTTGTAATTGTTTGATCCAGCAGCTATCTGCGCTCATGCTTGCTTCGTCCATGCCACATACTACTACTGATGCCCCCAACCACTTCAGCGTGTCATTATTATTATTATTATTATTATTTTCTTTTTGGTATTTTTAAGCAAAGGCTAATTGCTGCCATCGTCAGCAGCCTAACAAGCAGACTTGCATCCACGAATACGTGAATACTGAGACTTGAATTTTTCAGATTTCGAGCTTCTGTTTGGGGTTTGAAACTCACTGAAAACTCAAGTTCCAAACTGTAACATTAGTACTCCCTCCGTCCCAAATTATAGGGCATCCTTTTTTTTAAAGGAAAATCAAACTCGGTAACTTTTGACTAATAATCATACTAACTATATTATGCATGTTATATCACTAAATTCATATTTTAAAGTACTCTCATGTAATGCTAATAATTTCATATTTGTTGGGATCATAGAATGGAATACAATACTGGACAAAGTATGTTATTTAAAACCGTGTAAAAAAATATAGGCATTAGGGACAGAGGGATTATATTTCATGGAAAAAATATATTATAATAACCTTTTTAAAACCACCAAATTAAAGTGCCAAAGATTGATTGGGCCAAAAATTATACAGGCTCCTCGGCCCGGCCCAAGCCGAGGCGTCTCCTTCCCCTTCTCCGACTCGCACATCGCCACGTCCAACTTTTTAGGTTTCCCCTCCCCTCGCGAGTCGCGATCCTCTCGGTCCTGACACGCAAGCGTCTCCGCCAATTCCTCGCCTTTTAGGCCTCGATTCGATTTGCGTCGGGAGCTTGACGACGGACAGCAATCGCAATGGCGGCAGGGAGCAAGAAGAATCCAGAACCTTCCTCTTCTTCTTCTTCAGGCGATCTCGGCGGCAAGACCGTACAAGAGCTCCTCGACATGGACAAGGATGCCGTCTCTGAGCTAGTGTCCGACCACTTCCATCAGCTGTACTCTCTCCAGAACCATCTTGATGTTGATGATGATGATGATGACCATTGGTCTGAACACAATGAGCAAGAGGATCGATCTCAGTTGCAGGAGCGGCTAGCCTTCTACCGCATCATAGGTTATCAGGTAGTGTGTGTATCTAACTATCCCTTACTCTTAATCATCATTATATGTAGATATGATGAGCCAAATCCTGTGTATGTGTTTTTTGTTCGATGCATCTTCTCTTCTTTGTGTTAAAATTACTCTATGATGATCTGTCTTCTGTTGCAGTTATCAATGGGTGGCAAGATTGACGAACTGGACATTGCAAAACTGAAGGAGAAGTACTCTCCTGAAATGCTTTATAACAAGGGGTATTTCCAGTACTATGAGGATAGTCTTGAATGGTACTTCGATCCTGAAAGATGCATGTTGACTAGCCTTGATGACTACCAGAGGCTAGTGCTTTGTGATAATGTAGGTATCGTCGTGTCAAAATTTTGATTCCTCCATGACAACTACAGAAATTAATGCTTGCTTATTTCTGTCAGTTCTTGGTACAACCAACTGTGTTGCTATAATGGACGATGCCATAGTAGATGGCCGCTTGTGCAATTAATGGACCATGTATTATTCTTTGTGTAGGGTTTGTACATGGACTGGGATCAATACCACTCAAATTATAGTACCTACGAGAGTGATCTAGCATATGTCAAATTCTGTGAAGAGCTAGCAAATGAGACTAAGGTATGACTGACTCAAGGTGAAAATACTGGCCATATGCCATCTAATCATCCTTGTCTGATGTCATTTATTCACATGGCAGTGGTTTGAAGATTATTTGGTACTCATTGCTGTTAAGGATAAGGTAACCATTGGTCAGGTAACCATCCCAAAAGCCATTTGTGCCTAATAAACTGTTGTGCAATGTATATTTATGTTATAATGCGTCAATTGATGGCAACTGTTTCCATTGTTTAGTGGGACAAAGTTAAAAATATAGTTTACCTTCAAGCACTGAAGATCGCACTACGCATTCGTGTTGTTTCTCTAATGCAAATTATGGCTGGTTTCCAGGTAATGCCTCCTGTTAATTTTAATTGGCAAGCATAAGTGGTGATGGTATTTAACAATAGTACTATCTTCTAATTTAGGAATATATATGGAGCATGCGGTTTGATTGTTGTAACTACAGGGATTTTGATGGTGTGTATTTTGAGGTTTGGAAGCGGGTTGCTAAGCAAAAGGTTAGATTACTTCAATGTGCACAACCATGCAACTTATGGTGCTTCTTTTTCTGTCCGTCATTTGCTTTATATTCTTACTTAGTGACGTATAATTATGCTATTTCATCTTCTATCAGATGGAATTCACTGATGCTCTGTCGGAACTCTATAGAGAAGATATGTTTCCCTTGCGCAATGTTGATATTAAGGATGAGCTTGACAACATTCGAGTGAGAGCGGGATTCCATTCGATGAAGGAAAATGTAGGTTCCTCTTCTCAGTTTTGTTACATCAGGATGATTTTGAACTCGTCAAATCATTTCGTCAATCCATCCATCCTTATCACAATTTTGTTTCTCTGTTGTCCAGTACGACATCTACGTGGCTTGCATTGACGAAACGGTAAGCCTGCATTTGCATGAGATTCATCCCTCAACTGGAATATGTTCTTCACATAAATCACACTGATGGAACATCTATGTGTAGGTGCCAGAAAATGAAGCTCGTCAATTGATCAAAGAGGCCGTCATAAAAATGGTTAGTGGATTTATTTCCCTATCAAGCAAACCTATCCTGGGTAGTAGTTGATAATTTTCCTAATTGATTATGGTGTTGAGTGCCTTCTCCGAATCGGTCCTATTTTGCTAATTCTGAGGCGAACTTTATCTTCAGAATCGAAAACCAGAGACTTATTTGGATTACGCCAGGAACAAGTTGCAAATCGCACAAGATATCGGTTTGATCACCAAAAGTACGCATACACTTCTCAACAGTGGGACATGATTTATATACATCTTTATAATGGGGACAAATCTGTGGATTCTAATTTTTCTTGTATTATTTACTTGTAGGTACACAGGACTAGAGCCAAGATCCTAGAGGTCACTGCACAAAACAGGGGAGACAATAGTGAAGCAAAGCTTGCCATGGACAACTAAGCAAAAGGTGGCCGAAAGTGCAATTCTTTTGCTGTGTTCGCGAAAAAAAAGATGGCCGAAAAACTATTTTCTTTAGTACTAAGAAGAAAAAGGATATTGATGCTACGGTTTATTATCTGTAGTTTTATCCATTGTTACACTCTGCAACTATATTACATCCCGATGTAAATTGAAATTTATGCATTGGCCATATGTCACTGGAAATCTGGAATGCTAAGAATGGGACTATGGGAGCTGTATTAGCTGAGGTCTCGGTAGATTAGCTTGCATTTTAAGATCTGGGGTACCAAATTGATCAATCTGCCGGTGTGTTATAAATTAATTGGTTATATGCCGGGACGTGGTTCACTTAGCACTTGACACGATACACATCGTGGTGCTTAATTCCTGCCTTTGACATGGAGAATCAGGTGCAAATGTAGTGTGATCCAATGTATCCACCAATTGAACAGTAATTATAATTTCAGGGCTTCTTCACGATGTAGGATAGGAAAAACGTAAGAACAGAAAAGGCATAAAAATATGATAGGAATATATGTGTAAACCAATATATTCCTCGTGCACAGGATTTTTACAACAAAAAAACTTTAGAGTGGATTCCTTTTTTCATGTGAAAACATGGGCAAGGAATAGTGTTCCTCTGGAATTGAAGGTAGCCAATTCTTCGAAATGAATGCATCTGCAGTACCTAATTCAAAGAAATCATCAATCCTCTATTTTTCGTACACATTTCCTCCATTCTGAACGAGCCCTGATCACTAGGGGTGCTCCTGGCGTGGTGGTTTCCTGCATGAGATGCAATCATTTAACTACACATCACGATCCAGCAGTTATGGTCACCAAGCGAAACGACATATCTACGAGCTAAAAATAAATTATGAATAAAACACACACATATATATATATATATATATTAATAATTTAAAAGTAAAGGCTGAAAAATAATTTTGGACGAAAGAACAATATAATCAACTCAAATTTAAGGGGGAGGAAAGATGAGGCCGCAATAGTTAGTTGTAGATGATTTTTGTTCGCCTTCAGTCATATAAGCGCCCGTGGCCTAATGGATAAGGCGTCTGACTTCTAATCAGGCGATTGTGGGTTCGAGTCCCACCGGGCGTGTTTTTTATTTCTTTTTTTTTTAAATCGAGGGCGTGTATTTTTTGTGGGTTTGAATGTTTTTTATTTCTTTTTTTTTAAATCGAGGTGTTTTTTATTTCTTTTTTTTTCAAATCGAGGGCGTGTATTTTTTGTGGGTTTGATACTAATATTCTCTACTTTTTTTTTGTGCTCCCGAAACATCATCATTACTTAGTAGTACCATCTAGCAAAAAAAGAGAATGTAATTAAAGATGACGGTAGGGGCGGGTTGAGTGTACCACAAAAAAAGCGAATTTCTTGAACTACTTTTTTCGGGTAAGAAGATTAATACGATGACACGACGAGTGTGTCGTCTTTGCCATCATCTTGCGACGTGCGGCGTCGTCTAATATGTCATCATCGCTCTCGTGATGGTTGCTTTCACGCAATGTTCACCTAGGAGTATCTCAATCAAACTAATTTAGCAACATCTAAAATATTAAATTAATTTTATTAATCTAAAATTGAAAATATTTGTTTTGTATTAAATTACAATTACATTTTTACATGAATTTAATTAAAATTAAAGATGTTTAACTAACAAAAATATAGATTTATAAACAAGGGAGTACTCCCTCCGAAAAAAAAAACTAGGTTTTCGTGTCCAACGTTTGACTGTCCATCTTATATGAAAATTTTTTATAATTAATATTTTCATTGTTGTTAGATGATAAAACATGATTAATACTTTATACATTACTTATCTTGTTAATTTTTTTAAATATAACGGACGGTTAGAAACCTAGGGTTTATGGGACGGAGGGAGGAGTACCACATAAGCAGCCTTGTTCGTTGACCATTCGCTAATCCAGCTCCTCTCTCTCTCTCCAGTTCAGACTCCAGCCCTCGTGGGTTCCTTCCACCACTTAATTTTCAGAATATAACACCCAATACGCACTACTTCTAGGATTTATCACCCAATTCGCACTGCTTTCAGAATACACCACTGGAATGCGAATTTTCTTCTTTCCGTAACACTCCGTCCCCTAGCGTCAGTCGGCCTGTCGTCCTCCGTCCTCCCGGTGCCGTTCGTCGTCAGTTCGCCGCCGCTCGCGCCCGCGTCAGCCCCGCCATCACCGGTCCATCGCCGCCCGCGTCAGCCCCGTCGTCGCCGGTCCGTCGCCGCCCGCGTCAGCCCGCCGTCGTCGCCCGCGTCAGCCCCGCCGTCGCTCGTCCGTCGCCACCATCGGCGCACGCGGTGGAGGGCCGGCGGAGAGGGGAGCAGCGGTGGAGGGCGGAGGGCGTCGAGCTCCAGCGGCGGAGGTTGGACCGGCGCCGGCTCGGGGCGCGGTGGCGGCAGCCCGGTGCGGCGGCGGCTGAGCTCGGGGACGAGCTCGCTGGCGTGGGGAAGGACGAGCTCGCCGGCGTGGGGGAGGACGAGCTCGCCGGTGGGGGGAGTACGAGCTCGCCGGTGGGGGAGGACGAGCTCGCCGGCGTGGGGGAGGACGAGCTCGCCGGCGTGGGAGAGGATGAGCTCGCCGGCGGCCAGATTTGTGCGGGCAAACGGCGCGAGATGGATGAACTGACGACGGGCGTCGTTGGGAGGACGGAGTGTTACGGAACGAAGAAAATTCGCACTCTAGTGGTGTATTCTGAAAGTAGTGCGAATTGGGTGATAAATCCTGAAAGTAGTGCGTATTGGGTGTTATATTCTGAAAATTCTCCCACCACTTAATTTTCACACCACTTAATTTTCACACCACTTAATTCGAGTGTCCCCCATGTAGTACAGTAGTATCTTTTCCTTGCTCTTCCTTCTGCTTGGCTGTGGTGGTGGCTGTGGTGGTGGGCAAAGCAAGGGCAAAGGGCAAAGGGCAAAGCAAGCTTAATTCGAGTGTCCCCCAACGTACGTATTGGGTGTTATATTCTGAAAATTCTCCTTCCACTGCCACCGCACAAGCAAGGGCAAAGCTTAGCTTAGCTTCGCTGGTAGTGGTGGTGGCTGTGCCGTCCAGCCGCTGCCATCTTCCTCACCAGCAGCAGCTAGCAGCGGCGCCCTTCTCCGGCCTCTCCGTGCTTTGCTGTTCTTTGCTTTGGTTCGGGGATCCGATTTCCATTCCATCCATCTCTTGCTCCCGCGGGTCTCGTCTCTGTCTGTGTTTCCCTGGTAAGTGCTAACATATGCGTCTTTCCCTTTCTTCGGGATTCCTTGTTTCTGTTCCTTAATTATTTAGGAATTATTTTCTGCTCTGTTCTGCGCCAATTCAATTTGGGCCTATGTAAATCATGCTTTTAGAGCTCGTAACTGGACGAGTAATACTACTAGCTGAATGATTTCAACATGAATTTTATATATAGTTTCATTCCATCTGTGTTCCAACATGTCTCGCCGCGCCTTATCGATTTCTACCCATCATAATTGTTGTTAAATTAGGGTTAAGCAGCTTATAAATTTATTACAACGTTTGCTTATGTACAAGTGCCTCTCCTGTCCCCCTTTTGATTTGGCCTTTAATTTGTAGCGCACCATATTTCAAGTGGTCAATCCAGAACGGTTCTCTCTCTCGAATCGATTTTTCTCTCTGTTTCCATCCAAATTACTACTAAATGTCTGCAAATTTAGCTGAAAAATGTACTCCTAGTTTCTTCTGACATCGATAATTACTTGTGGATATGCTTGCAGATCATTCATTACTGGTCATGTGGGGCGATCGGACTCATCACAAGCACTGGAATCAAGCTCATGTTCCCTCTGGAACTTCTAAGGACAAATTCCAGGCCAAAGGGCAACCGAAGTTTATTCCTGACAATTACAGTTCAGTGGATGAGGTGACCAACTTACCAGCAAATCTTTTAATTAGTATTCTTGTGTTCATGTCTCAAGTCTAAACAAATTAATCTGCTACCTTTGATCTCTCCTTTAGATATAAGTTTATTCTCCAAAATTTCTTACCAATATTTTTCAAGCTCGAATATTCTTCACTACAGGAAAATGATGCCTGCAGCATCTGCTTGTACGTAACCTGTTACCTGTTTTGATTTTGAAGGTTACTGCTGCGTTGAGAGACGCTGGTCTTGAGTCATCAAATCTGATTCTTGGTATTGACTTCACCAAAAGCAATGAATGGTCAGGTGATGCTACTTCTGTATTGATGTTACATACATTGGCTGTTTCCTTTAAGCCTTGCTATCAATTTTACTCGAGGATCCGTTTTGGTTTAAACAAACATTTTTTTCCCTGCTGAATTTCTGTAGGCAGATATTCCTTTGGAAGAAAATCTCTGCATGCCATTAGTGCCACCCCTAATCCATATGAGCAAGCAATTTCTATAATTGGGCGAACACTGTCTCCTTTTGATGATGACAACTTGATACCATGTTTTGGATTTGGTGATGGTAAGTTATATCTGGATTTCCTCTTTTCCCCTTACAAATTTGTTTTCACTAGTATACTTCCTGTATGAACTGCTACTATCTAATTCATTATGTAGCTTCTACGCATGATCAGTCCGTCTTCAGCTTCTACCAAGACAGTCGTTCTTGCTGTGGTTTTGAAGAGGTTCTTGAAAGATATAGGCAAATTGTCCCACATTTGAACCTTTCAGGTAAGAAGGGCATCATCCCCCTTTATTCAGTTCAGATTGTAGAATGATAACAGGTTATGATTTTCACTTACTATTTTATTTCAGTAACCACCAAAGAACAGTTCAGTCAATATTTAGCTGTTCTTTTTTTTTTGCGGGGAATATTTAGCTGTTCTTTCTTCTAGCATGGATTATGATTTAGAGTAACCAATGTTTTGGTGTGCCATTTTATTTGTACAAGTTGTTTTTAAAAATATTCAATATTTCTTCTATCAAATTGTTATAGCATAGTACACACAGAGTTGTCCTTGAGAATGCTCAGCAATTTGGAAACTAGTTTTCAGTCATCACTTTTGCAGCTTTATTTGCTCATTATTCACGGCATCATGATTATATACTTCGTTGTTCTATTATTTGGTCTTGATTTCATTGAATTTTGAATAACTCCTGTAAATGAAAGGTATTGTCTAATGTAGCTCATTTGCTGTGTTTCACCGAATAATAATAACTCAATAAGCTGTTTGTAAGTAGTAGGTAACTCCACTAGCACTGCTGTTTTGTGCTTTTTGCCTGGTTCATTATTTTGTTCGACCGGTGTGTGCAGGACCGACTTCTTTTGCTCCTCTTATCTACGCAGCAATTTCTGTTGTCGAAAATAGTAACTTGCAATACCATGTCCTCGTCATCATAGCTGATGGACAGGTAATTGTTTACAGCCACTGAAAATTACTTATATAGCATTGCCAGCATGTGACTTACCTAAGCAAAAACTGTAGGTGACCACCTCAAATACAAAGGATGGAAAATTAAGTCCGCAAGAGCAAGCAACTATACAAGCAATTGTTGATGCAAGGTAAATTAAATTCGTCCTTGGTTAGAACTTGGTGTTAAAGTTTTACTGAAACCCATTTGGTTGCTCAGCTACTATCCTCTTTCAATTGTGATGGTTGGGGTGGGAGATGGGCCATGGGATGCGATGCAACACTTCGATGACTGTATTCCTGACAGAGCTTTTGACAATTTTCAGGTGATTATAATACTACTATTTTGTCATTTCAATTCCGAAATTTCAACATTGCTCCACTTATGCATGAGCAAACTGATGATTCCAGTGAGAAATCATACTACGTTGAATGTAAATAATCTACTTTCTGACTAGAAGAGACTTGTATAGTGATTTCATATCTATTTATTTAGCTAGAAGTTAGAACCTTACTAATAAACTACTGCAGTTTGTGAACTTCACAGAGATTATGTCAACAAGTAAGGATATGCCAAAGAAAGAGGCTGCATTTGCCCTTGCAGCCCTTATGGAAATACCTTCTCAATATAAAGCAACTCAAGGCCTCCGACCACTGGAGTACTTGCTCTTCTCAGTTCATTGCAGCCCTGCATTAGTTTCATAGCATCCTTATCACACACTTTGTTTCTTCATTTTTATTAACAGGAAGCATGCGGGTCATGTGGCCAGTCATCTGAGGATTCTTCCTCCTCCAAACAAAGTTCTTGAGAACGACAACGCTGCAGCCTCACGTCCTCCAACTGCAAGCTCCCAGTCAACTGGCTTCGGAAAGAATACCACTGATGAGCAGGTAGGCACAATTTGGGCAAGTAGCTCTTGATGAGTTTAAACATTTTTTTTTCTCCAGAACTGTGGCATAACTCTTATTATTTTCTTTTATGGCATCATCAAGGTTTGCCCAATCTGCTTAACCAATCCAAAGGACATGGCTTTTCAATGCGGTCACCTGGTAAGGTTTTCTATGCTGTGGCATGAGTTCTGTTGGTGAAATCAAATTATGAAATCTATGCTGGCATATGTATAACTATATTTCTAGTGAAACTGTAGGTGAACATAGTGGAATCGTATTTTTTTTCCAAAATTTGAAATGATTAAATCAGTAGTAGTTTGAGGGATTAACAGATCTTCTTTACTTCTGTTTGTTCAAGACATGCAAGGAATGTGGCCCAACTCTATCAACATGCCCCTTATGCCGCGTGCCAATTACGATGCGTGTAAGGCTCTACTCGTGAGGTCATCTGACCTTCTAGAATGCAGGAACAAAGGACTCAATTCAATCAGTATAGTGTATATGGTGTCGAACAGTAAGGAGATGAAGAACTCGGAAGCACAAGGACTCTCAATTCATGCCAAGATGCGGATGGCGTGAAAACTATGTGAAAAAAAAGGCTAAATTAAACTATGCTGGATTAGTTTCAGTTTCAAAGGACAGGTATATCCTTTGGGATATTGTATTTGTTTCTTTTTCTTGTATGTAGTAGGAATAAGCTGACCTGTGATGCTTGGCCCAAAGAACTTACCGAAGGCAGTTGCGGAGATGGCTTTGCTGCTGCATTGTTGATCTTCAGAGACAATCCTAATTGGGACGATTTCAAGTAGTGAAGTACCAATACATCCTTTCCTTTTGTCTTGCAGATCAAATTCCCTGTGACTGCAATCGACCTGTTCTAATTGCAGGGATATAAAAGTGTGAAACAATGGGAGAAACACACGGTACCAGTCATCTTATTCTGAAACTCGTAATGGAGGTCGATCTGAATGGATCAGCTACGTTACGTGCTCAGCTCGTTGTAATCTATTTTAGCAGCTGATTGTGTTATTTACTTCATCTTTTCAATTTCTACTCCCTAGTTTTTGGTCCTTAATTTTTAGGGCCTCTAATTTTTACTCATGGTGACGTGAACGAATCTCAGACGTCTATTTTCCAATCGAACGGTACATATATGGTACGCAACATATTTTTCCCGGTAACGGGACGTTTGACCAATTGGACAAAGCAAAATAGCCGAAAACACACACACATGAGAAGACAATCTTTCTTTATCATAGGTTGGAAATGATTACATTCTCATCTAAAATTTACCATATTACATTAGCAACATTTTTATTTGTTGTAAAATTCTCCGGCAAAAAACACAAGTGAGTACCCACATGTTTGCTTCATCTCCAGGGATGGCGCTACCTCCAGACTCTCTCTACTTTGTTTCAGAGACCCACCTTTTCGCTTATTCGTGGAATAAGCGATACGTCATATTTACAAACGAATAGTATTTTGTGAATAAAACTTTTATATAGGTGTTCTTAATGATCTAAATGCAAAGGCTGAAAAATAAATTTCGATGAAAAAACCCTCAAAATGAGCTTCAAATTCAAAGTTGAAAATTCAAAATTTGATTGATAAGCATAAGTATAAGCGAAAAGATGAGGCCCTTAGTTCCGTGACAATGCACCGGCAAACCTATATACCAAAAGTAAAAAAGTACCGGCACCCCTCCTCGCCGACGTCTTTGTAGGTCTTCTCGTACTTGGCTTTCCACTCCACGACATCTGCCGGGTCTCTCACTCCTCGTACGGTATTGTCCATGCCGCCGCCACCATCGCCGCACTCATGAGAGTACCTGTGGAGGAGACCCTCATCGATCGCCGGCGCTGCAACCACGAGGCCAACGACATCATAGGTGGGCCGCTTTATACATCGTAGACAGTAGTCTCATGGGGTCATAGACAGTGTATGAATATAGACTACATAGTTTAAACAATTATATAAACAATTTATAAAATTTGATAAGATAGATTATGATGATGTAAGACACTATACAAATATGCAAGTCTAAATTTGATCCACACATAATGAAACAAGAATAACATTTTGTTCTGCGTTGTACAGTTACTATTCACCGCCTAATTTCATTTTTTTTGTTTCTCTAGTTATAGATCAAATATAATCTTGCATGTTTGTTTATAGTCTTATATCATCTCAATTGATGTTACTATTTTTTAAATTTTTCTATAACTATTTAAGTTGCATGCAAATAACAGACAACATGGTATCTGTGTAGAAATTTCATGTCCGTGGGCTCATCCCAAGATCCGTGGGCCGTGTGGCTTCCTCACCGTGGGCTGACATGCCGCGGCAGCCGACTTGGAGCAGCCCCGACCCTAGCTGGTTTGGGTGGATGGGATTGCTTTCCTCGGCCCGAGGACAGTATGGGCCTAGCCCATCCGCACTGAAACGCCCGCTCTACTGTCGAAGTATATAAAGTTCATTTCTCCCCCCACCTATATAAGCCAAACAAAATTCCGTTAAAATCAGTTTTAAATCGAAACCATCAACATTAACGGCAAATCACTGTAGCACATTCATTCAATGCAGAAAATATAAACACGCGGTTTTGTGTTGAGCGGAGAGAAGAAAATAATTGGGGGATCGGAAGCGTCGCGGCGACGCTACAGCGCGGGGAGAAATCTGATATGGTTGCGGCAGCTTGCGAAGCATGGGGATGGCGGCTGGTGGCTACAGGAAGAGGATGGCCTCCTTGGCTACAGAAGGCTTGACCCTTTCTTCTTCTTCCTCCTCCGTCTGCCTCAATTCTTGCTGTTGTTTTACTTGGTCCAAGAATCCAATCTGGAAGTCGTCTGCCTTTAATATTGTTGATATAGATCGATAGATATTTCCGTATAGATAGGTGGGGTGGCGAAGTCGAATTCAATGAATTTGCGTGCGCTGCTGAGGTCAGAGGGAGACAGATTGGTTGATGGATGGATGGATGGAGAGGGGCGTTGCCAAGTCCACCATCACCAAACCCCGAATTTACTACGACATTTTCCATCACCTTTTCAATGTTCTTGTCATCACTGCTCGTGTCACCCGTGGGCCGTGGCGAAAAGCAGAAATTATTCAGGATTTGGGATTTGAGATTTAAGAGTTTGCGTTGTGGCAGCTGGTAGGAAACTGGAAGAGGTCAATCGATTCAGTTCGATGTAGTGTACTACTTCCCCCTATCCCTTTCCTACCTCTTCATGGCTTTATTTATAATATTATACTGTACTTTGCTCGCTCATTTTCACACCCAAGCGGCCAAGCCCAACTTAATCCCCATTATATAGTTAATATTCGGTTGATTATTATCTCTGCTTGACTAATACTACTCAGGTTTGTCCTTTTCTACAACAATCCTCCATTGGTGTGGCGGATCGATTGATTCTTTCTTTCTGCTGCCTCCTACCAGCTGGTGAGTTCATCCTTCTTTCTCTCTTTAATTTTCTGCTGAGTGGTATGCTTGTTGTATCTATCGATTCCTTCCCTGCATCGGTGTTTCAATCGACGTTATGCACACATGTTCTTTTTCCATAATAAACAAGATAGTACAGCAGGCTTTCTTCAATTCTTCCCTTCATTCATGGTATGATATGCTATCGCAGCATGATTGCAAGGGATTCATCAGCAAACACGTACTTCGTTGAAATTTTAGCTTTCATCTCATAACATCTCTTCTTTATTGATCTCTAATTGAAAAGGTTGAAATTTATGTTTTATTGGTGTTGGTGGTCGGCAGTCGCTTCTCAGCTGCTGTTTAAAAATAATAAGAAAAAAAAGATGCTCCTCTGAGTTTTCAAAAATTCCTAGCTACACTGGTGAAAATTTATGCTTAACTTTTTTTTTACAACTTTACTTTGCTCAAAATTTAAGCAGTAATCTGGTGCATCCCTGACTTTATATGGTCCTCTGTGCACTTTTGGGTCTGGACAAGTAACCGTTGCCCCTTTGTTCCATTTCAGGGACTGGATTATGCTATCAAAGGGAAACTACATCGGTGAATTCTCAATATCCTGCCAAACTGAGCAAATTTTCTGTGTAGTAGCATCATGCGGCAGTCTCGACTCTTCTATCTTTGCTCCATTATCTTCATGTTCTACTTGGTGCAAAGAACAGAAGCACAGATCACTGCACCTTGGGAAGGTAATATCCATCATTCTAGCCATACTTTACCTCCACTCCTCTTATTGAGACTGATCTCTACAGTCTACATGCACATATCTCTTTCAATCTTTGTGTCATAAGCGTGGCCTGCTCACTTGAGACGCATAGGAGAGCACAAGCCATGGTTCTAAATATATTAGTTGTTATGGTTACGTTATTGAGTGTTATTGATTTTTACCTTGCATTATGAAGCTAACTAGGTGTAACATCGGTACATTTGGTCTGCAGTTGATGCTCTGAAAGCTATCAAAGGCAATCTGATAGATCCGCAAGGACGTCTAAACAACTGGAACCGTGGAGATCCGTGCATGGGAAATTGGTCTTATGTTCACTGTTACAATGAAACAGCAAGTGATGGATATCTCCATGTATTAGAATTGTATGAGCATAAGTGATCTCCTTGTTAACTGTGTCCTTATTATACCACATTTTTCCGTTGCTTATCTTATGGTTTGCTTTTGGTGTTTAGCTTATGTTAGGCGTGCTTTTGGTGATGAATTTGTTGAATGTCATAACATAATAGATCACATTCCGCCTTCATATATTCTGCATTTTTTCGAGATGTAACCAGATACTTTCCACTGCTGCTGATAGCTTCTCCTTTTTAGAAGTAGAATAATGTTACTGTGTTCTTTATGTTCTTATTTTTTTGCCTTGTGAAAAAAAATGCCATGCTATTTGAATATTGATTGCCTTGATGGGGCAATTAGTGCAGTACAAAAAGATAAACTTTGCTCGAATTTTCTCTCTAAAGATCCCATCTCTTTTTTTTTTCCCAAGTGGATCTAATTGCCGTGATGCATTTATGTGATTATAGGCAACTTCTAAAATTGAATTTATCTGGATCTTTAGCTGCTGAGCTTGGTCGGCTATCTCACATGCAAATAATGTAAGTTGGACAAGTAACTGGATCATTGATTTGTTAATGGGTTAGCTTTTAGGTGGTTGGATGCCCACTCACAAGGGCGCTAACTTTTTTTTTTCTTTTTGTTCTTTCCACTGAAGGGATTTTATGTGGAATAACATCAGTGGCAGCATACCTAAGGAGGTTGGCAACATCACTTCTCTGAAATTACTGTAAGTTGAAACCCGTATTACTTCAATTTCACCAATACGGGTTTCCTTCACATCTTTTTGGTTAGAATTGAGCCTATCTTCTTTCTGGGGCTTCTTGTTCAACTTAGTTTTGTTTGCTATAAAACTGTAGTTTAACTGAATCAGTATCTTCATGTCCTTCTGGTTGGATGGTGATGTTAGCATTTTTCATGAGTTGTTTGTTCAGATTATTTTTTTATGATACAGCTGTAATTGACTGAATATATATGTTTCCATTGTAACATGTCCTTCATAATATATATATTTTTTGAAAACAATTATTTCTTTGAGATAAATTGTTGGTAGGTGAGGTGTGATTGTTGTTGTATCCTCTGTTATCTGGAATGGAATCTGTGTTTTCTTGTCACTTATAGGTAAGTATGTGCGGATGTGCCCATCCTATTTTTGCAGGCTCTTAAATGGAAACCAGCTTACTGGTTCTCTACCAGAGGAGATTGGTTTCCTTCCTAATCTGGATAGGATTCAGATCGACCAGAACTACATATCTGGACCCATACCTAAATCATTTGCTAATCTGAACAAAACAAAGCACTTGTGAGTAGCATCTGGTTTTACATCTATGCCAAGCATCAGGGAATTATTATCCTTACCCTAATAGTTTTCCAATTTTCATCCAGTCATATGAACAACAATTCATTAAGTGGTCAAATTCCACCTGAACTATCCAGATTACCTTCACTTGTTCACTTGTAAGTTTCTGACAACTGCGTCTACCATATCGGTATTCTTTATTTAAACTCTACTTACAATGTAATTAATTTACAGATTGTTGGATAACAATAACTTGTCGGGCTATCTTCCTCCAGAGTTATCGAAGTTACCAAAACTACTTATCATGTACGTAAACTTCTGTGTTGCGATAGCTCTTTCTTTCTTTCTTTCTTTTGGTTACTTTGGTTGGGTTCAATGTCAGTCTTTAACCAAGAACTAGATTGTGTCTTGTTATTGCATGAAGTTTACAAGCAGACCTTTGCCTATATGTGTTGCTTTACTAAAATTTAACTAGAAATTTAGCAGCTTAGAGAAAGAGTCTTTCGGCTCTTCGCTGTGCTGCTCTCATTTACTGAAAAGTAGCTACTGGTGTGTCTCTTGACCATTGTGATTTTATTCAATCATTTTCTTCACTTTCTTTTAAAGGATAGTCTCTGATATTAGAATTACACACATATACAGCACTCTCTAATAATATCTGTTCAAAATAATTTCAGCCAGCTTGACAACAATAATTTCTCAGGAACCTCAATTCCTTCATCTTATGGCAATATCACCACACTTCTGAAACTGTAAGTATTTTCTTACCTCTATCTGCAATTCCACCTCTCAGTGTAGTTACTTCTTGGCTGTGTGGATCCTAGTCATGCAGAGGCTGAGTGTTCTCAGTGTAATCGTATCATGTAATTGACCGAGTTCAATAAATCTTCTATTATCTAAGAGAAATTACTATACTTCTGAAAGTACGCTTTACCTATGTCTGCGATTCCACATTCTGAGCATAGTGCTGAGATGAACTTTGATGTCAATCTTGGATGTTTACGCATTGTCTGGTCTCTTGAATATTTTTAGGAGAACCGCCCAGGGGTCTTCCGGCTAGCTCCACAAGGTGGTGGGCTAGCCGGGTCTCACCCCTTCTATTTATTTGATATTAGATCATTCCCTAATATTCGCCTTTTTTTTTCTCTTGAATATTTTTAGGTAATGGTTTGGCTAACATTGGTTGACCTGGCTTATTCATAACAAAACATATTTGCAGAAGCAAACCTGTATCAGTGTGCATATTATGGCAGTAGAAAGGTGTTTAAGTATATGTTTTTTTTTTGCCATTTCAATCTACACAAAGGCCAGCTCTGCTGTGCAAAAGTATGACCATGTTAGCATGTTTTTACTTATTTTAGAAATGCATCCAAGTCACTATCATTACTTGATATTATAATTATCCATGGGAACCTGCTCGATAGACACATCCAAAAATAGCTTCCCTTGTTCACAAATGGCTGGCATCTTAGAAAGGTTGCATTTTGAATGCTTTGCAAATCAAGTGGTAAAGTTGCATTTCAAGAATACAGGTTTAATTCAGACTTCTACTCTCTCTGTAATTATGAAAGTTTTTTTTGCCGGAATGACCGAAGGAGGTCATTCAATGAAATTAAGATAGGAAGTAATTATGAAAGTTAGAGACTAATCTATTGGATATGATCTTCATCAGGAGTTTGAGGAACTGCAGCTTGGAAGGACCTGTTCCTGATGTCAGTGGAATACCCCAACTTGGCTATCTGTATGTGTCGAATTCCAACACTGCAACTTCACCTTTTTGGGAACAGAAAATTACCATATTCGTAGTTAGCAAAAATTATATCATGTGTGGCAGCTTTGATCCTTGTCTTATTTGTGTTCAGGGATCTTAGTTGGAATCAGTTAAGGGGTTCAATACCATCTGGCCGACCAGCAAGCAACATAACCACAATGTATAAAAATAGAGCCCTTACTAACAACTTGTCATTTTTGTTTATTCTATTTTACTAAGTATTTGGCAAACAAGCTATCATTTATATGCATGCTCGTACAATTTGTGCAGAGATCTTTCCCACAATCTTCTAAATGGATCAATTCCTGGAAGTTTCTCTGGCCTTCCCAATCTACAAAGACTGTAAGTATGATAGTATATCTTTCTTTATTCTATTTCAAGTTCGGTGAGTACAATAGGTATATGAGTATCATTGGTAGAAGCAGAATAATAGGATAGATCTCTAGAGTAAAAGGGAATAACTTTACAGGGGAGAAAAGACTAGCACTTTTTTACTTCATAACTTTTCAGTAGTGACGATTACAATATTATGATAATTATGCATAATATTAGCCAAACTGATATGACACCCAACAGGTAAAACTTGGTTTCATCTTTCTGTCTTAAACAATAGCTGCGTGATATTGTACCTTCTTTGCTCAGGTCATTGGACAATAACAATTTGGATGGTTCTGTTCCATCAGATGTCTGGCGGAATATTGATTTCAGTGGAAATAGAAGTCTTATATTGTAAGACCATGCATAATCTACCGTTCTTTTCACTTTCTCTGGAATTAGTTAATTGATAATCTAATTCTCTGTCAATATTTTGTAGGGATTTCCAGAACAATTCTCTAACCAATCTATCAAATCCTCTTTCACCACCTGCCAATGTTACCATCCTGTATGTACTTCTATTTCATTAGTTTCCTTGTTAATTAAAATGCAAAGTACCAAATCCATTAATTTCATTATTGGAAATATGCTATGCTGGCAGTCAGAGATTGGTCTGATGATCTTTGTTTAGTAGAGGAAACAAAGGGCCCTGATCTAAGGCCTATCTTTTTTTTTAATTGTAGTTTACCTTCTTCATACTGTTTGGAAAGCACAACTGAAGACTATTCTTGTTTGTATTTGGGAACTTAAAAGTAGACTACCTTGTAACCACAAACCTTAGCTTATTGGATAAATGATCTGTATAACTAAATGAATGCAACAAAGGAATCATCTCCCTGGTTTTCGTTGTGAATATCTTTACTAATGCCATGACTCTTTAGGATTGTGAAATTGGATAGTTGCACGAGCCTGTAGGTATTATAAGACCCTTCTAAGCCAGTATCATAGAAAAGTGATGCGAACTGATAAATGAATAGGTGTAATTTCAAGCCTTGACGTAATGCTCAACTGGAGTTATTTTAGTTAATGTTAACATGGTTGAAGATGGAGGCGATGCTATGGAGTGGGTAAAGATTAATGTGCTACTCTTTAAAGAGAGTTATGCCCGCTGTGACAATTACAATTTACAAAGTCATACATGCAATAGGGTTAACACGGTGTTCAGCTGTGGGGAAGCTTTTATCTACTACTGTAAAAGCAGACTTGTCCTCCTTCCGTCCCTTCCTCCCACCGCACGTGCACAGCGTGAGGAAAAAATGGCCAAACTGGTAAAGAAACTGCCAGCCCATTTCAAGTGGTATGGGCTGTTGCAATGCATGGGCCTGTTACTAGTGCTTTAAACCATCTATCAGAAGAACCGAGAATGGCTTTCTCAAGTCTTCTTTCATGGAGGAGAAATGTCCATCCTGCTATGTGAGAGTCAGAAAAATAAGGTTGATCGGTAACCTGGTGAAGTAGCAAATGCATGCTGGAGAAGTCTTAAGAAAACTCAATAGGTGATTTGATAGAGACGTGCAAATGCTCCTTGGGATAGCATGGTCGCACTAATTCAAATGCTTATTAAGCAAATCAGAAGTCTACTTCTCATCTATATTTATTTCAAATCTGGTGATCATTGGTTGGTGTTCCACCCGAAACAATAAAATATGAATGACCAACTAAACCTTTATTATCAAAATTTGAATACACTTGTTGCAATTTGGTGAGGTGAAAGTCTGGGAGAAAAGAATCAACATAGTAGTAACATTGGGGACATGACTGATGTGATAATTAAAGGATTTTTTTTGTATTGATGGTATTGTGATGTACTCTGCAACTTTGCTCTTTCTAAATAAACTAATGGATACTTTGGCCAAGGTTGATATGAAACAGAACATGTAAGTCACATAAGAAAATGATAGCATGTATGCATTTGCTGTTGGAGTTTTGATATCATTCAGATATATTTCTAGTACCTTATATTTTCTTAACATCTCATGTATAGGTTATCTGGAAACCCCATCTGCACATCTCCAAATCAACTGAACATTACTCAGTACTGTCAATCAGTGCCAGTTATTGTGCCTGACGGTTCTGCAAGTAATGCCACAGTTTGTCCGCCATGCTCTACTGACCTTCCGTTTGAAAACATACTGATGTCACCAATACGATGTATATGTGCTATTCCACTTTATGTTGATTACCGGCTAAAGAGTCCTGGATTTTGGGATTTTGTTCCATATGAAGGACAGTTTCAACAGTACTTGTCATCTGGACTTTCATTGTCTTCTTACCAATTAGAAGTTTCTCAATTTATGTGGGAAGAAGGCCCACGGGTGAAGATGAATCTGAAACTGTTTCCAAATAACACTGCTTATTTTAATAAGAGCGAGGTGTTAAGACTGAGAGGAATGTTCACAGGCTGGCTGATTCCAGACTCTGATATATTCGGGCCCTATGAGCTCCTCAACTTCAATCCAGGGTGGTATAACAATTGTATGCTATATTGACTCTATACATTTCCTTCTTATTCTTGTATTGGCATTTATCTGATTTGTAGGGGTTTTAAATATTCAATATTTGATTTCAAGTATAGTTCTGGATCTCACCAGGATTAGGATGTCTATGGTAGTTAACATGCAAATGACCAGTAACTGTGAGAATAAGTATGTGAAAACAGTTGGTTTGATCTAAGTAACCAAGTTATGAAAAATGATGTCGGTTGTAATGGGTGCACTATTTCCACTGTGTAATGTCTAGTCAGAACTTAACAGGAACAACCAATGAAATTTAATACCCTGCCTAGCTAATCTAAGTTTAGGGACTCACAAAATTCAATTCAGAGAGTCAATGAATTTCCATTCATTCATTGGCATTTCAGGATTTCCCATATCATTGTACATTTGGTTTAGTATTCACATTTCAACGAGGTTCTCATACAAATCCTGAAGGACCACCCAAAGGAGTGGTGAATCATGACAATTCTTTTACTTTCTTTTTTATCCATCCATCTAAAAGAAAGTTTTATTTCTTATATGCCACAAAAAGTTTACAAAATTTCTCATTGTCCCAAACTCCTAATGACAAGGTTGCTCCTGGTCCAGATGCCATTGGGACAGTGGGCGATATAAGGGATGAGGTAAACTGAATAATAAGTTTTCAGACTAGGATGGCTGATTTGGACCTTATAATGTAGAGAAACCAAATTCACCATTTACACATAGCTTGAGGAGGACATTTGTCCCCATTAATAGTAGATGCTTACTGATGTGTCAGATACCCTATTCCCTAATAATTTGTATCAACCCTCTGTTTCCAAAGTCAGGTCGTTTTAGAGTGGTTGACATGAATTAAGAAAGCTGTTCAAATGACCTTGTTGCCCTGCAACTATTATACATTTAAAATGATACCTCATTTGTACATGAGTGGTAGAACTTAATTAGCATAAGAGGAATTTGGAATAAGAGGAACTATTATACATTGAAAAGTGCCTCTAAGTCCTATAACATCTTACATTTGGAATCAGGGGAGTAAGATGTAAGCATCACTGCATCAGAAGGTGGTATACTCTTGCATCACGACATGCCAGGCCACACCGCCACACTTGCTGGTTGTTGCCTGTAGCTGGGATTGATTTCTTGATTTCTTCCATCATCCAGAAGTTTCAATTACTTGTAACTTGTGTTTCAATGTACCCATAGGGGCTGGATCCCTGGATATACAAGAGATGGCTTTACAGAAAGAAAGCCCCTATACTACAGGGAATACACTCTGCACATATACTACTTAACAAGAAGCATGCATGGGTGGTTTCTGGATATACTAGAGATGAATTAACAGAAAACACCTTACAGTCCTACACTACAGGAAAAATACACTGTGCACATTTACTACTAAACAAAAAGCACTTGTGTATGGTCAAGATATAGTGAGTCTAATGATTCAGTTACAGTACCATGCAGTTCAAGTTTAATTCCATAATTGTTAACAATTTTTCAAGAGAGTAATCTTATATTTTCTTATGCTATCCAGTATTTCCAGATCGTGCAAAGTCCAGCCTAAGTACAGGTGCCATTGTTGGTATTGTCGTGGCAGCGTTTGCTGCAGCAGCATTTCTTTCATCCCTCATTACTCTCATTATACTGAGAAGACGTTCAAGATATTCTTCAAAAAGACGCTCTGGTAAACCCTCCATTTCCGCTATCTTCAATGAAACAGTTTCTTTTTTTATTGTTATGTTTTCCATATTTTATCAGTTATCTTCTGTTCAATCTTCAATATGTCATTTTTTTATCGCATTTGCAGCAAAAAGAATTCCAATGAAGATTGATGGTGTAAAAGACTTCAGTTTTCAAGAACTGTCACATGGTACAAACGACTTTAGTGACTCAGCACTAATTGGTCAAGGAGGGTATGGGAAAGTGTACAGAGGTATTCTCTCTGATGGAACAATAGTAGCAATAAAACGTGCGCAGCAGGGATCTCTTCAGGGTTCGAAGGAGTTCTTCACAGAGATAGAATTGCTGTCCAGGCTGCATCACCGGAACCTTGTTTCATTGCTTGGTTATTGTGATGAAGAAGATGAGCAGGTTGTTCCTGGTACTTTTTTTTTTCAATAGAAGTCCAGGGCATTAGTTTTGTCGAGCGTTGAAATATTCAAGTTCTTTCTTGTTTTCAAATGGATTATAAAAGGCTGATATCAAAATTCATTGAAATACATTCGCTGCGTTGAAGTACATAAATATGCATGCACATGTTCTCAGCCGCTATCAGATTTTATTTTGGAGAACAGGTAACTTTTCGTTACCTGGCTTTGGGAGAAAGCCAAACAGAACATAGTTCAGCCTATTTCAGATAGGTGTGCTGGAAAATGGTAGAGCAGTTCAGTGCATTATTTTTGTTGGCTAGTATATTATTTTTGAAAGTTCATATTTGACCAATTTTAACGGTAGAAACTGAACAGCTGCCTATCAACTTCTGTTGCGGAGTTGGTTGTGAATAGATAGTACCTCACATTTGGTTCAACATTAATTATGATATAAACTCATACTGTTAAGCATGTATTGCAGATGCTGGTATATGAGTTTATGCCTAATGGTACTCTACGTGATCATCTTTCAGGTTAGAACTTTATTTCTGTACCTACTGACAAAGCTGCTCTTCATAAAATTTTAAATATTCATTAAACAGAAGTCAACAGATAAAAATATCATAAACCCGCAGTTTCTTTGTTAGCTAGCACGTTCTTAATTACTAGTAGAAGAATATTAGCATCTTGTGCTAAGCTCCATGGCAGTGCTATATATCGTTACTTCTGAAGTTATGTTGCTGTTATTTCTGTGTACCTAGTTGCCCTAACAATTGTCTCATGTAGCAGCTCGATCAAAAGAGCCCCTAAATTTTCCCACGAGGTTACGAATTGCGCTGGGGTCGTCGCGAGGCATCCTCTATTTACACACAGAAGCAGACCCTCCAATATTTCACCGTGACATCAAAGCAAGCAATATTTTACTGGACTCAAAGTTTGTCGCAAAAGTTGCTGATTTTGGTCTCTCTCGGCTTGCCCCAGAGCCAGAATCAGAGGGGATTGCTCCTGGTCATGTGTCAACTGTTATAAAGGGTACCCCGGTGAGTAGCTATGCCATCTGTTTGTACATGCTCTGTGAGCAACTAGTTGAGCAGAAGTCTGCCACATTTGCCAGCACTTTTATCAGTTTTTACTTCAGTTCATATTCTGATGTCTGATCCCGGTGTTGTGTGCAACCGCATATGGTGAATGTGACCAGAAACTTGTTCAACTTAGGTTAATTTGATTAATGGAAAGAGAACTATAAGTTAAATGTCATTGCAAAGCTTGATTAATTAAGGGATTCTTGAGCGAAATTTCTTACTATTACCAATTGATAAGGATTAGCACAAGCAAAAGCAACTATTTTGCCTTGTTTTAAGTTTCCAGCTAATAATAAATTGTTTAAAGCACAGTGTTCTGCAATGGTGTTGATGGTATATATTCCTTTCTTTACAATCGCAGGGTTATCTTGATCCGGAGTATTTCCTTACTCATAAGCTGACAGACAAAAGTGACGTGTACAGCCTTGGTGTTGTTTTTCTGGAACTGCTGACAGGGATGCAACCTATTTCTCATGGAAGAAATATAGTTAGAGAGGTATAGATTTCATGCTTCCTTGCATACAATTTTGCTTATATTTCATTGGAAAATCACATGCGGTGCACATGAAAGAGACTGAAGTGCTCCCTCTGTTTCTTTTTTTTTTCTTTGCCGGGTCGGCTGAAGACATGGCCGGCCAAATGTTATGCTCTCTCCGTTTCACAATATTTGGCTATTTCTTGGAAGTGCAATATGCTTAATTTAGAGTGAATTGCATAACGGGGCACCTAGTTTTACCTACGTTTCAATTTGGGCTACCCCTTAACCAATCTTTTCACTTTAGATCATCTTTCTTTTCCTTTTGTTTTCATCTTGGACACCTATCTTTCTTCTCCAACTCCGCTATGTTAGGGTCTGCTATAGGCGAGTGGTGGAGAGGTCAACAGTGCATGTGGTGGAGAGATTGAAGGCATGCTACCATTAGTTGCTCTAGCTCTATGAGAAGAAAGATATAGGAGGAGAGCTAGATGAGAACAGGGTCCAAAATAAAACAAAAAGGCAAGAAATAGTAGTCTAAAGTGAAAAGTTTGGTTGAGGGTTGGTCCAAAGTGAAACACAGGTAAAAATAAGTAACCCAATGTGCAATATACTTAATTTATACTCCCTCCGTCCCTAAATATTTGACGCCGTTGACTTTTTTAAACATGTTTGACCGTTCGTTTTATTCAAAAACTTTTGTGAATATTATTCAAAAACTTGAGTAGTAGTAGTATATGTAACAATGAATCAAATGATAGGAAAATAATTAATAATTACTTAAATTTTTTGAATAAGACGAACGGTCAAACATGTTAAAAAAGATCAACTGCGTCAAATATTTAGGGACTGAGGGAGTATTATTTATGTAAACTACAAGAATCAAGTGTGTAGTGTTTTGGGATCATACTCCTAACATAATTCTTGAAGAGGTTGAATAGTCCTATTACTACTATATATATTCGTTGTACTAGGATATGTCACATTCAGTACTAGATTCGTTTTTTATGGGACGGAGGGAGTATGCACTAGAAGTAGTAAATTGATTTGATGCCCTGAAACTAATTACATATATAAATGTTTGTGCGTGTAGGTTGTTGCGGCCAATCAGAGTGGGATGATATTGTCAGTGGTTGACAGCCGGATGGGATCGTACCCAGCAGAATGCGTGGAGAAGTTTGCTGCACTGGCACTGAGATGCTGCCGAGACGAGACGGACGCAAGGCCGTCCATAGTGGAGGTGATGAGGGAGCTGGAGAAGATATGGCAAATGACACCGGACACCGGGAGCATGTCCTCACTATCCTTGGAACCTAGCAACACAGCCACCCCATCGTCGGGATCCAGGATGATGGTTTCATCGTCATCTGGGGTTGGAAATGATGATCACCATCACTACAACATGTCATCATCCGATGTCTCCGGCAGTAACCTCCTCAGCGGTGTTGTACCTAGCATCAATCCTCGCTGAACATTATTTGTTATATACTCCATAGTGTAAGACACGCATGTATTTAAAGATTTAACTTTAAAAACATCTGACTAACAAGTAGTGTAATGTAAATCGAATTTTATTTGCTGAAAATAATATCATTGGATTGGTATTTCAATATATTTTCATATGTTATAATTTTGTTGCTACAAACTCTATATAGTGTATGAGAAGTTTATAAGTTAAAAATTAGTTTTGTAGATGGTGTCAAGTTTGTACTTGTACGATCGATAATACTCCCTGTACAATATACTACTTTGCTCTTGTGATAGCTAGACGTACGAATGGCTTTGACCTCCTCACATCGGGCATATGTGTGGTGCTCGTCCGGTCCAAATGTTGTCTGCCTTAGTGCCTTGTGCATTTGTTCTTAAACCGTTTATGGGCCTTTCTTTTTTGGCAACAAACAGAACTTTGTTTGCCCTGGAAAAAAATTATACATACAACCTCATATACGAAACTTTATACATGTAAACTTTGTACATAAAACTTTGGTATGAATATACCAATTTTATACACATGAACTTTACACCGGTTTTCAAAGATGTGGGATACGTTATACCCGATTTGGCCCATATTTTCTGGGCCGTATCTGGATTTCATTCACGTGCGGCCCAAGAATGGGATTGCGACTTTCCGTTCCAGCCTCATCCTGAGCCACAGCGAGCCGCGAAAAATTCCGCCGCCGCCGTTTCGTCGACCTCATCGGCGGCCATGCTGCTCCGCCTCCGTCCGCCGCCGCAGCCGGCCGCCAGCCTCGCATCCTTCCTCCCCTTCTCCCCCTTCAGGCGCTTCCTCCACTCGCCGTCCTGGCGCCCTCCTCCTCCTCCTCCTCCGCGCCGCCACCGCCTCCTCTCCACTGCCGTCGCCTCCTCCTCCTCCTCCTCCAAAGGTAACGCTGCTCACCTCGTAGTGGTCGATGGGGATCTGAGTATTCGCGACCACATGAAACAAGCGAAAACGATTCTAATTGATGGATGGGTTTCTGCTATTCTGGCATTAGTCTCGACAAGTCTTGAGGAGCGATACGATGTGATTGTGGTTGGAGGAGGCCATGCCGGATGTGAGGCCGCGCTTGCGTCGGCTCGTCTTGGTGCGCGCACCCTCCTCCTTACGCTTAACATTGATCGGATTGCGTGGCAGGTCTAACACTGAGCTCCATTGCAATTTTTCACTTACTAGATTTCTTCATTTGTGTACTACCATATCCTTCCATTAGACCAAATTGTACTTTCTTTATGATTCCTGTATCTTGGTTACAAAAGCAAAGTTAGGTAGTAAAAGATCATATGCTAAAAATATGTGGTCATTGATTCCTTGTGGCATAGTTAGTTAAAATCTGCAATCATATACCCCATACAACATGAAGCAAGCAATTGAACCATGTTTCATAAGACTTGTATAAGTGCATGTCAAATCCACGGATTTTTCTTAGAAAATTATGATATGGCATGTATAGTGGATGAAATGCTTACATACATACATTTTTGGAACTCATAGTACAAGGATAGTTTCCAACGTGGTATGTCCTCAGTCTAGGCTATAAGGATCTTAGCAAATCAACCTTTTTAACAAAGGGAACATTGTGTTACTATTGTAATATGGCTACCTGTCCTAACTCTTCTTTTATTCCTTATGTTGCATAGCCTTGCAACCCTGCCGTGGGAGGGCCTGCAAAGTCTCAACTTGTTCATGAGGTAGATGCCCTTGGTGGTGAAATGGGGAAAATTGCAGACAGGTACATTTAATTGGTTCATTATTTTAGATAGATAGATTTTCTTTTCCCCTACTTTTTGGACTTTTAGTTGGTGTGTAGGTCTGAGAGATGAAACCTGCACCGAAATCCTCAAAGATCTATTGTCATACTGATTACTTCATCTCTTAGGTGCTACCTACAAAAGCGTGTGCTAAACAGCTCAAAAGGCCCTGCTGTACGTGCACTGCGTGCTCAGACTGACAAGAGGGAGTATGCAGTAGAGATGAAGAAAGTTGTTGAAAGGTCAATATGCACTCTCGTCTTTTATCAGAATTTACAAACTATATTCGAATTTGTTTGCCTTTTAGGTAAATCAAAAGACACCAAACTACTCCCTCCTGATTTCTGAATAAGAGCGAGCGTGCTGTGTAAATTCTGAATTGGCTGGAGTTATTCACGCGTTTCAGATATTCTTAAGTTGTACATGGTTATCCACAGAGTCACAAGGCTTGTGTTTTATTAGTTTAACCTATGAAGACAACTTCATTCATTTGACATGTGTTTTGATTGGTCCTGACCAAAGACTATTGACTAGATGTTAATTCTAATTTCTTGAGTAGAGGTGAATCTGTTTCTGCATATCTTTTACCTATAAATTCAACAAATATAGTTGATGTGTTCTTGTGATATCTAGAAATATGTTGTTGTTGAATGCAGGTACTTTAGTGTAATATCTTTCATGTTATTTACTGATTATTGCATATGCTATTTTTCAGCACACAAAATCTTTTCATTAGAGAGGCAATGGCTACAGAGGTTATGATAGGCCAGAACGACAATGTTGAGGGTGTCCGCACTTTCTTCGGCATGGACTTTTATGCACCATCTGTTGTACTTACCACTGGAACATTCATGAGTGGTAAGATTTGGGTAGGTAGGACTTCAATGCCTGCCGGGCGAGCTGGAGAGTCAGCTTCACATGGACTCACTGAAAACTTGCAGCAGTTGGGTTTTGAAACTGACCGCTTAAAAACTGGCACACCACCACGAATTGATCGCAGGACTGTTAACTTTTCTGGATTGGAACCCCAGCATGGTGATGAAGAGGTATGGAACATCTGACAATATGTATGAGTGAAGTTTTTTGTTATTCGTTATATACAAGTGTCATCTTCCACTTGTATCTGAAAATGCAAATTCCGTCATTCTTATATACTTTTGCTTCTCTCTTTCATTTGCCACTTTACATTTCATTGTTAAAGCAACGCCTTTTGTACTCTTATTAGTAAGATCTAGAAGCACTGTGCTTCTGTTGTGACAGTTAATTTGGTTTCTCTCTGATTAGAAGTCAAAATTTCAAAAGCACCCCTTGAATACAGTGTTCGTTTTATGTAATGATTGATCAAAGTTGTGAACCCTTGTGGATAATTGATTCTTTTGCTATCGATCTGGCACAGAAAATAGATTGAATGGACTTTGCACAATTTGAACCTTCTTGTTCAAATATTTCCAAATGTATGTGGTATTTTCTCCGATAGACTTTGAACAACATTTCCTGCACCTGTAGTATCTGCTGCATACTTTGTGCACTTAGTTGCGTTTATGAATCTATGACTTATCAGCTGCTTAAGTTTGCAGTTCAAGTTTGCTTTGACCATATATGTAAATGTTCAAAAGATGGTTTCTCTTTAAACAGGTTGGCTGGTTTAGTTTTGATCCTGAATTCCATATTGAGAGGGACCAAATGTGCTGCTATTTAACAAGGACTACAAAAGAGACACATCAAATTGTTAGAGATAACTTGGATGAAACACCAACTTATGGTGGTTGGGTAGAAGCAAAGGGACCAAGATACTGTCCAGCAATTGAAGACAAGGTATAATTCTACCATCTGAGTTTTTTAGTTTGTTAAATGGCAGATTATTCTATTTTAGTACGTGTAATCAAACTTATTATTGCTAAGGAAGAGGTTGTTCACGTTATGGCACAATCATGAGGATAACCAGACTATCTTTGCTTCAGATTGTAAGGTTCAAAGACAAAGAGTCCCATCAGGTATTTCTTGAACCAGAGGGCAGAGATGTTCCTGAGCTTTATCTGCAGGTCAATCTACATCCAGAACTCCCTCTATCCATTCAACATATTTTATATCATGGTTGTATTTATTAATCATCTATTATGGTTCTCTTGTCCCCTATTTTTTAAAAATAATGCCTTCTGCACTGTTTTGCACTCTCTAGTCATATTTATTAATCATCTATTGTGGTTCTCCAATATTCTATCCCCCATTTTATTGAAAATAATGTCTTCTGCACTG
Organism: Oryza sativa Japonica Group; assembly: GCF_034140825.1. NCBI lineage: Eukaryota > Viridiplantae > Streptophyta > Magnoliopsida > Poales > Poaceae > Oryza > Oryza sativa. The sequence continues at coordinate 42,984,573 of NC_089035.1, read as the reverse complement.
TTGTTTATCCCAATTCCGACCACTCAAGATCATTTGTACATCGTAAGCAGGGGTTTTCCACTGGGCTTCCTGAGCGATTGCAATTATCACTTGTGAGAACACTACCGGGACTGGAGAATTGTGTGATGCTAAGGCCGGCTTATGCTGTTGAATATGATTACTTGCCAGCTTACCAGTGCTCAAGATCACTTATGACCAAGAAGTTTGAGGGCTTATTCTTCTCTGGCCAGATTAACGGAACAACAGGATATGAAGAAGCTGCAGCTCAGGTTAATTTATTTTCTTTGCTGTGTTTATATGGTTGTTCAACAAGTTTTTTTGAATCCTAAGCTTGCTTACTTTTGTTTACAGGGTATAATTTCCGGAATAAATGCAGCTAGGCATTCTGATGGAAAGCCACTTATCATTCTTGAGAGAGAAAGCAGTTATATTGGGACTCTGATTGATGATCTTGTCACAAAAGATCTTAGGGAGCCTTATCGCATGTTAACAAGGTATGTTTTTTTTTCTGTACGAATGCTATTAGTATGATGGTTGTATTTTTCTTTTTTAGAAAATGCAGGAGAGGTGTGTTTCATTTCATTAAGAAGGAAAAAACAAACACCCATACAATCAGGGCTCACAAGCCCTCCACCCAAACACACCCACAAAAACATCACACAAGGTGACGCACGGCCAATGATGGTTGTATTAAGCTGAAGCAATTGGTGATATAACTGTGTATCCTAATTAGTACTAGATTATGTGTTACTCTGAGAAGCTAAGAGTCTGTGGGCGCCAATTTGCCATAGAATAATGGTCATAATTCTCATTAGATAATGTGTAATCAAATGAACTATTTAAATGGAGGGGCCAATGGTAACCTGATTAGAGATGTGTTGCAATAGGATGTTAATTTTTGATACTCTCTTCGGCTAAATATCAGAAACATGCTATGCTTTGTACATTGTGTAATTCATTAGAAACTAGAAACTTAACACATTACTAGTTCAATATGATCAGGGAAAAACAGTCAGCCGGTAAGTGGCTTTACCAGTAGGTACTGGTAGCATTATGATTTCTTGAATCATAACTTTGTTGACCTTTTTTTTTTTTTGTTGCTACATACATACATTCAGCCGTTCAGAACACCGTCTATTGCTTCGAGCTGATAATGCTGATAGTCGGTTGACTCCTTTGGGACGAGATATTGGTTTGATAGATGATAGACGATGGGAGCTTTATCAATCAAAGCAAGCCCGGATTAAAGAGGAAAAAGAACGATTGAAATCTACAAAAATCCCAGGTAAATTCTATCTTTTTTGAAATGCTTCATGAATTCATGCCAAGTTTTAAAATGCTAGTACCAACATGCACTTGCTCAGTATAGTCACTAGCATGAATTCAGATGCTCTAACTCGGTATTTCCGTTCTCAGGAGGTGAATTTGCTGCTGCGGTTACCTCTGTATCCAACCAACCTGTAAAAGAATCATCTACACTTGAAGCCATACTGAAGAAGCCACATGTACAGTATAAACTTCTTGACAAACATGGATATGGAAATGAACATTTGTCTCGAATTGAGAAAGAATGTGTGGAGATTGATATTAAGTACGAAGGTTTTATAGCACGGCAGCAAAGTCAATTGCAGCAGGTAATTTGCTTTGTGGATCATGTGCATTTGTCCTACTTCCTAAGATGCACTTATAAGGGAGGCTCTTTGAACTGAAAGAAAAAATGTGCATAAACATTTAAGATGTAATTCAATGCATATTGAGGAACTTGTTTAGCTCTTTGGTAGCTGTATTCTGTTGGGCTTCCCAAATTGGGAGCACTAGTTGATTATTTATCAGCTTTTGTGTAGCTGTGTTCTGTTGGGCCTCCTAACTTGAGAGATGTAGTTGATTATTTATATTCAGCAATGTAATATAGAATTCTGATGTTGTTTCATATTCCTTTGTTTAACACCTCTTGTTTTTTCTACCTAGAAGATATGCTGACCCCTCGTTTTATTTTTTTCTCTTCATCAGATTGTAAATCAGGAGCACAAGAAGCTTCCTGAAGACTTAGATTATCATTCAATGACAAACCTGTCACTTGAAGCTCGTGAGAAACTTTCAAAGGTGTGTGATCTTCTTCATGTTAAGAACCTTATATAGCAGATGACCTGTCAACATATATAAATGAAATGCATTATACGGTTCTCTATTTGTTGACACATGTTATCTACACCTCAGTCATCTGAGATAATTTGTTTTTAAAATGCTTTAGAATTCTCAATATATCAGCTGCTGAAGGTTCTGGTGATCATATCTTGCCTGAAATTGTGTCGTGCACACGTTATCTAAGTTTTACAATTTGGCAACTGAATATCATTCATGATCTGTAAGAAATTCAAGCTGCTAGATTTGCATTTAATACAACTAATTTTTTTCACCGTGCAATGCAATTTATATTATGTGGTATGTTTAGGTAAGGCCACAAACAATAGGCCAGGCTAGCAGAATTGGCGGGGTGAGCCCAGCTGATATGACTGTTCTTCTCATTTGGATGGAGAGCAACCGTCGCATGGCTAACTACAAGAGACAGCAAAGCACGTTGAGATCTGCTGCGACCAAGGCAGATGATTCTTCAGACGAAGTGGTTCATGCCAGTGCCACCAATGCATAATTGAGCGCCCCCCGACTATATCAACCAACTGAATTGGACCACTGGACTTTTCTGAGCCAAAAATGTGTACTCTCTGAAGATAATTTCCAGACGCCTGTGGAAGAGTTATACAGGACATGCATCAAGGCACCTTTTGCTACTTGAAGGAAGTTGGTGGTGGCCTCTGTCAGTTATGGTGTTTCTCCCCTACGACGCTGAATTGCTGATGTGGTTTTAGAATGTCGGATCGTATTGGTAGGATTTACTATATCTTTATAGTGGATAAGAATGTAAAGAGCGACAAAAATGAAAGTGGTAGAGCAGAGTAGCAATGTTTATGTATATATACATCTAATTCGCGAATGCAAGGGAGCAATGTCATTTACAGAGAAGTGAATGGTGTATGTAATCTGTAAACAGAATGAGTATAAAGAGGTTGCAGTATCACTGTGTCCTATCACAGAAGAGGTTGCAGTGTCTTTGTGTCAATTGACCATTGCTGAACTGAACAAAACGCTACTAGTTTGCAAGTGGAATGTGCAGAATGAGTAAAATGCTGGAACTTCTGAATAACAAACACATGGATACACTAAGTAATCAATTATACCATGAAATGAGCAAAGAGTCAGTAAATCACCTTTTCCAGTTCGCAAGCTTTATTTCAAATCAAATTGACAGGGTAAACACAAAACAGAACGTAAAACAGATTGAAGCTAGAATGAACAAGTCACTTAATGAGGCAAGTGTTATGTACAGAATAAATGAGTAACATCTGAAACTTCTCAATAATACATCATTAGTCTACTCTCTGTACTCAGCTTTCAGCAATTTAGCAAAGAGTCAGACAACAGTAAGAATATATGGTCTATCGATAACATTAACATCATAGGTAAGTTGGATATCAGTAAGAATCTATGGATAACACTAACTTTCTATCTACCACCGTCCACTGTAAGAACTGAATGCCTAAACCCCAAATTAAACCAATTACTCTACAAAAAGAATCCCAGCACTGTCCTCATTCAGGACAGCAACCAAAAAATTCTCCTTTGTGCATGCAACAAGCTGTTGAACCTTTGATCATCTATCACACACTTCTGTGTAAAACCCATTTCTCGGCAGTCAGTGGACCCGGGCACCTCGGGTTCTGATGCTTGTGTACTTTTGCACATTTTCCTGGGAGAAGCTGACGATCTGGTGCAGCACAGGGACCAACCCGACTGGTAGAGTAGCTGAAGCTGCAAGATGGGCATGTTTTACAATCTCATCATGCTTGGTCTTCTCCTCATCCTTCTTTCTACTCATCTTCTCTAGCTCGATTACACGGTTGTCATGGCTGTGGTGAGTGTTCTCCATGACTGCAACCATATCAAGACTGGTACTCAACCCAAGTTCCCTCTGCAGAACTTTGCGCCTTTTGTTATAATCTCGGGAAGCATGATCAGCTTTTCGTTTCTGCCTGTGCTCCTTTTCCTGGGTCTTCTTGTACTCATGCACAAGCTTGGAGAATTGGTCAATTGTCTTCAACACTTCATTCTTGGAAACCATCTCAATCACTTGGAGCCAATCATTTGATATGACAAACACAGGCGGGGCGCCTAGCTTGCCTGGGGAGAAAGGCGGGGCGCCATCCGGTGTGTTTTCCTCCTGCACCTCAGGCTCAGTGAGCCATTTCCTCAGCCATCCGTTCAGTGCTTCAGCATAAGACCTCTGTGAGCTGATCCACTTGTTGAAGCAGCGGTACCATTTTGCAAGCTCCCTCTCTAATTCTACTGTGGCTACTGCAGCAGCATTGGATTGGCTAATGGTCACTGCCTTGATCAGGTGCATTTTGCTGTCCTGAATGGCCGATAGCTGCTTCTCGTGACACAATAGAACAGCTTTCCACATTCTTCTCAATCTGCACTCAAGACAACAAATTGTATTCATTAGATGAAACTGTCATCAGGGTGAAGTGTTGAAGAATAGTAGTACAATTAGAAATCATGAAGTTTCATACCCAATGATGAGATCAACGAGTTGAGGATATAGCTCTTCATCTCGAATATTCTGTATCTTCGATGAGAAGGCATTGGCTGTTCTAATATTGATGGTAATCCTGGATTGCAAGTTCCTTACTGATAACCTGGTGGCGTCGATCGTAGTTGAATCTAATCCTCGTTCGTCCAGAGATTTTAGCCTCCTGTACTTCTTTTCATAAAGAATCCTCAGCTTCTCTTCATCCTAGAACAACCACCTAACCATCAAACACGTGTTCGGCGGTAAATCATATAGCATATGAATTAACACCTATGCTTTGTTCTATGATGCGATAACTGGTGCAGAGATTATGTGTGTACCTTAATCTCCTGGTAAAGCTTCTTTTCCCAAGCACATAGCTTCTCCAGAGTTGATGAGAGACTTCCAGCACTGTTTCTTCTACCAGCTACTGATGGATTTGATGAAGTGCTGGCCTTTCCGCTCAATGTTCTTGACTTTCTACGTGGCTTCGGCAGGCACGAAGATGAAGGCACGGTCAGAGATAGAGGATCCATCACTCTGGAAGACAAATCTGCAGAGACAACACGAGAAAATCTATAAATGCTCTAGCACACATTACCTAGTTGCATCAAAATGATACTGGTAGCTAGTAAGAAACACAATGCAAATGCATTACCCACATCTAAGAACTCGGGGCGTGGAACTCTGGGGGGGAACCTTCCCCACCTCAAGAAGCTTGGAAACTTCTTCGCCGCAGTTCAGCGCCTCATCGAACCTCTCCTTGATCTCGTCCATGGCCTCCATGACACTCCTGTTCCCCTGGTGAAGCGGCGAGAACGACTCACTGCTCACAGCAGTCGACTGCACAGACTTGCCACTCCCACCTTCCCCCTGAGCAGCAGCAATCGGTTGCTCAATGCCATCGAAGGCTATACCTTTCTTCTTGCTGGTGGAGCTGCCATTGTTGTCACCACTACCACTGCCCTTCAAGCTGGCATTCTCTGGCTCGCCATTGCCACCGGATCCCTTCCTCTGCAGCAGCTTCCCATCAGAAGCCTCCCCCTTCGAGCTGACGTCTGAAGAAATTGGTCTCTTCCCTTTCCCACCTTGATCAGCAACGACGGAGGTTGATGGTTTGGATGCCTTCGCCTTCGCCTCCGCCGCCTCGAGCTCCGCCTCGTCCTCCAGCTCCGGGATCCCCTCCACCCTCCTCAGCTCCGAGTAATTCGGGCTATTGGAAGGCAAGTTGCCGCCGTCGTGGCCCTTGTAATCCTCTATGAATTGATCGTAGGAGGTGAAGGGGTCGAAGAAGTCCCACGCCGCGACCTCCGCGGTTGGCGGCGGCGTCGCCGTCTCCGGCCTCTCCTCCGCAACCACCTCGCCGTAGGGCCCGTACGAATACGTGTACCCGTAGCCACCGTAGCCACCATAGCTGGCCTCGCCATTGGGGTCCTCGTACACCGTGGTGGGCACGGTGGGAGAGTTCCTCATGTAGTGGTAGTGATACCTCGTCGATGACGCGGCGGCGGCGGTGGCGTGTTTGGCGGCGCCGTGCGCGTCCAGGTCCTCGTCGGAGAGGGTGTGCGAGAGAGGCGAGACGGTGGAGGACGAGGACGGCGACGGCGGGAGGCTCGACCTGGCCGCGGCGGCCGAGGCGTCGACCGGCTTCGCCGGGGACGGCGGGAGGGTGAGCACCGGGGAGGAACCGGACGGCGGGGTGCCCGGCGCGAGCGCGGCCGCCGCAAACCGCCGCAGCGCGCCCCCGACGGCGGCGAGCGAGCGGAAGTACGCGGCGTGCGCGGACGCCAGCGCGTAGCGCCGGTCGGCCGCGGCGCGGATCAGCGCCGCGCGCTCGCGGCACAGCGCGGCCGGGTCGGCCTGCGCCCGCCGCGGCCGCTCCAACGAAGACGACGACGCCCGCGCCCGCGCCCTCGCTGCGGCGAACGCGTCGTGCGAGGTGGTGCAGCCCATGCGTCGAACACCCTACCTGCAGCAGCAGCTGCAGGCGCGGCGCGTGAGCGGGTCGGTGCTGTGCTCCGGCGGCTCGTCGGCGTCCATTACATACACACACACACTCGGACGCCGCCGGCGAGGCGGACTCCGACTCCGACTCCTCGTCGGCACCGGAAATTGGCGGCGGAATTGGGAGAGGAGGAGGAGGCGCCGCGAGCGAGAATGGAAAGAGTAGTTGAACCTTTTTTTTTTTCTCTCCCTTGGTTTTCATGTTTTATGTTCATCTCCTTTCGCTTTCACCCCCTTGTGTTTCATTTAATTTAGGGTTGACCACTGAGATTTCTTTCATACGGAGTATTTCTTGTATAAGTATAAATGCTCGCAAAGTACTGAAATTGCCCAGATTGCACCGACAAAATTTGATGAAATAGTTTGATTAGGGAAATATGGATTTGAAAAATATACGAAATTGATTGTGCATGTTCCAAGCTGCATAGAGATACTAGTAGGGTTAGTAATTAATCAAAGTGATACTATTTGGAGGCTATATCGACGTTCAAAAGAACATACATTAAATGATCGGCGAGAGTAAAAGGGTTGCCTTTACATATTAGGACATGTTTGGAATGTGGTTAGCCCTCTATCAATTGGAATGATACAAGACAAATACTCCCTCCGTTTCGAAATGTTTGACACCGTTAACTTTTTAGCACATGTTTGACCGTTCGTCTTATTCAAAAACTTTTATGAAATATGTAAAATTATATGCCTACATAAAAATATATTTAACGATGAATCAAATGATAGGAAAAGAATTAATAATTACTTAGATTTTTTTGAATAAGACGAGCGGTCAAACATATGCTAAAAAGTCAACGGCGTCAAACATTTCGAAACGGAGGGAGTACGTAGTAGCAAAATTTTGTGTAATAGTTGCATGGTAATCTTTTGATGCTCATAAATTGATATCATGAAAAGTTTTCCACCGTATCATGTGTTTAGGCACGTTGTTTTTATTTTTAAACACTGCCGTATACACCTTCTTCTCGAATCTTAACTTGTGACTAACGAATCGATAACCCCACTTACGCAAAAAAAAAGCTAATAAGTATAAGCATAGCTTAAAAAAAAGACATGACACTTCGCAACCACCGTTTTGATTACAAACATTTGGTTCCATGGCTTGTCCAATGTGTCCAAGTTTTAGCAGAATGTGGTAGTGAAACAAGAGTAGTATACATTTTTGCCTGGAAAAATACATTTTATGTTAGTACATCTCTAATGTGTTTCAAAAAAAAAGTAGTATTTTTTAGATATATATAAAACTATAAAAGTGAGGGCCCTTTTTAAGGTTACATAACAATGGGAGGATGCATATGCAAAATTTATTGTAGCAGGTGTACTTTTTTTTCCTTCCGCGATCGATCGATCACTCGCATGGACGCGGAAACCTCAAGATTTTCGTGTACGCCGCCGCCGAAATCAACAGCGAAAATTACGCAATTTCTTCCATCCATTGGACCAGGCTGCGTCGTCTAGATGCTGCAGTACGTGTGTTCTTGCTTTTCAGACATGTTCTTCGAAACAGATTTGAACTCCTCTTCAAAAACAGATGGAGAATTTCAGAGCCAATTCTTCGTCGTCCTTGCTTTGAAACGAAGGAACAATTCATGGCAAAGGTGTTTTGACTCCTCTCTCGTTCTTGCTCGTGTTGACAACTTAGTATAACAGCTATGCCTACACCTAGTTAGTGCTAATTAAACATTATTAAATCTTTAACGGTTTAGAACAACTGTGCTACAACAAGGTATAAAAAATAAATGCGATGTCTTCTGTATAAACCTCCAAATGGATCTAGTTTGTCCAGGTCAGACAAGTTCAGTCAACAGATTAGAGGCCAAACAAGCCACATCAAGAAGTAGAAACTCAACATATGAAAGGTATATATGAACAATATAGAATTCGTTACGCGAGAAAAAAAAGAGAGCTAATCAATCGAAGTGAATTACTGAGAAGACTTTGACGCATGATCTGAAGTCATCTCTCCTTCGATCGATCTGTTAGTGAGTTGAACCTGACATCAGTTGGAGTAATAATCAAGAACAATTGGACATACTAAAAAGGAAATAAGATTTGGTGTTAGTTGTGCTGCTGATGACGATAATGGGAATTAAAGCTTGCCTACACCTACTGCTATTCTTAAGAACAAGAACAAGAAGTGCAATCCCTTCATTTTTTGGGAAGAAAATGGAAAACGAGAAAAATGATATATAAAAAAAGGCATACACTTGTTAAATAAATTATGAGGGCATTGCCTCAATTTTGCTGGTATATACTGTACTATATACTACTACTAGTAGTAGTACTTATTAAAGTTTTTGTTAATTGACATGTCCTAGTATTATTGATTTGTACGGACTTGAAAAATCCGTAGCAAGAAAAGGATATGGGATCTCTTAAAAGGTATGAGGTTGATATGGTATCCCTTGTGGCACACTGTGCTTTGCTTGTTACCTGAGTGTGTTTTTATTATTATTCTTTTTAATAAAGGAAGTACTCTTCCTATTTCGTATTATAAGTCATTTTTACTTTTTCTAAGATTGTGTTCTTTTCTTGTTTCACTTTTGTAACTTCCTCATTTATTATAAGCATGCTCACTAAACTATTAAATGGAATGTCATTAACTTTTTATATAAAAGTTTCTTTAAAAGACAAATAAATTTATTTTAAGTTTATAAAAAATCAATAATTAATTGATCATACGCTAATTGATTGCTCCAGTTTCCATGCAACTTAATAGCTCAGTTGTTTTGCAACAGCTAACGCAGCCTCTAAGTCAAATTTTTATAAGTTTGACTAAGTTTGTAGAGGAATATAACAACTCTATAGTACTCCCTTCATTTCATAATGTAAGGCTTTCTAGCATTGTGTACATTCATATAGATGAATCTAGACACACACATATATGTCCAGATTTATGAAAATCTATATGAATGTGAGCAATGTTAGAAAGTTTTACATTGTGAAACGGAGGAAGTATGAAATTAGTTTCCTTAAACTTAAATATATTTTGATAATATATTTGTTTGGTGTTGAAAATAGTGTTATATCTTTTATAAATTTGATGAAACTTAAAATAAGTTTAACTAAAAAAAATCAAAATGTCTTATAATATTATAAAATAAAAGGTATGTATTACTTTGGACCTATACGTTAAATATGTACGCAACTATATTTACGTGCATTAGGATTTAAACTCCAATAAATCACACAACCACAATTAATCTACTACTACCACACGCTTTTACGATTGTAGCCATAGGATTAAGACTTAAGAGGATCAGAGAATCGTCCTGGTGTGAAGGGCAGTGCTCCATCGATCGCCATCGTCTCACGCTCATGCAACGCAAAAGCAAGTACACGGCGACGGGGTATGCATCGCACAAAACACACGTCGGTGTACACGTACGGCAGCTAGCAGTGTGTGGAATCCAGCCAAAAAGGGCACCCATCAGAACCAGATCGATATATAAGATCATCCAACGAATTACTGCACGACAGCCCAGCTCTATCTGACGATCGATTGACCAAATGGAAAAAGGCTAGATAGTGCGATTATATATGCGGCGCCGGCGTCGGCTTGCTTCACCATTAATTAGTTAGTACTCCCCCTGATTCACAATGTAAAATTTTCTAACATTGACCACATACATATAAATATTAATAAATCTAGACATAAACATATATCTAGATTCATTAACATCTAAATGAATATTAGCAATGCTAAAAAGTCTTACATTGTGAAACAGAGGAAGCAGTACTACTATATCAGTTGTAAATTGTACTTCATCTGTACCACTTTAAATGCAATTATAAGTTTTTATATCCAACGTTTGACCATCCTCCTTATTTAAAAATTTATAAAAAAATAAAAATAATAAGTCAAGCATAGATTATTATTCATGTTTTATCAGATATTAAATAAGAAAATTTTAAATAAGATGGATGATCAAACATTGGAGAAAAAAACTCATAATTGCACCATGAATGGAGTATTTTAAAACATGTCATGCAATTGTAGGACCATTAATTTCGATCAAATTAAACCCAAATCTCAAGTCGACCAGCCTTCGTGCGGATCCTATCCTTTATTGGTACTCCCTCCGTTTTTTCTTTAAAAAAACTCAACCTCCCTTTCTAGGTTAAGTTTTTTGGGACGGAGGGGTAGATGTGATGGATGCATGGTGGCCTACCTGTCAAACTCAAAACTAATTACCCCAGGTCCAAGTGACATCACACATGTAGGGATTATGCATTTCCAAAATAACTTAATCTTTTATGCAACCCACACACCAATAGAAAATAATAATAAAAACTATAATACCTTCCACTTTATCAAATCTTAATATAATTGTCTCTCAGTTGATTACCCCTTCCACTATAATTATCCTACTTTTTAAAACTCCATAAACAATAAAATGACTACTTAAAGATGATCTTGTTTTGGACAAATAAAAGGAAAAAAAAACAATCTTATTTCTGACGGAGGGAGTACATATGCTGGCTGTTATTGGCCTTAATTGGTGTCTCATCAGTTAGAGAGTTAGGTCACCAACCCACAAGTTTCTTTTTGGCTCGGGGCCTATATGTCTCTTTTTTTGTGTGTTTGTGTTGTTATTAATCATCTCAATCACACAATCCCTAAATGGCTCGCTTGTCTGCTTCAGATCATCAAATCTGATCAATTGTCAGTTAATCCCACTTAATCATATGAATCAATCACTCGGTCTCTCAAGTCTTCTATATTTGAAGAACAAATTGCTAATCAGTCTCGATCTCTCAATTATCATGGAAAAACGGACAAAACGTCATCGAATATCACTCTAAAATAATACTCCATTAGTTTCAGTTCATATTATAAGTCATGTTAGGTTTGTCTTAAGTCAAACCTCTTTAGGTTTAACCAAGTTTTTAAAAAATAACTAAATACACTATACAAATTTGATCAATCCTATAATTAATTGTTTCTACATTTTCTTATAAATTTGGTTAAACTTGAAGAGTTTTAAATTAGGGTAAATCTAAAGTGACTTTTAATAAAACGGAGGAGGGAGTAGAAAACATCACGGTATGTTATTGAAAAAAAAATTAGGAAATGATCTAATATCAAATAAACAGAAGATGTGATGCTTCAAACTTAGGCAGCTACCTCACCATCTTGTGGAGCTAGATGGAAGACCCTCGAGCGTTTCTCAATGTGTTCTTGAAACAGCCGTGCAAATCCAAAATTGGTAGTATATATATAACACATACCAGAAAATCCAGTCCAGCAATTTGCATTATTGACACATTTGATCTACTATCACCATCGATCGATCAAGACATGAATTCAATACACGTAGCGACTATATTAATTAACGGATAACTAATGATCAATGTGTTTTTTTTTTGTATAGGTGTGACTGATAGATGTACCGGTTGTTTATTTGATGAGTAGTTCACTGATAATGAAGTGAACTACTCCCAGATTGTGTTGGGTGATGGTTAGGAGTAATCCCTGCTCAACTATCGTACAAGTACAGTACTAATGTACTATCTACCCCTCAGTCCGGCTGGATCTCGATCGACTGATATACAGCTTGAAAGTGAGTGCACATTATACACGTATGATCAAATAATTAATTTCATGCTACTCATTCTGATTAGGCTATTAGGATATATATCTAGTACAACATAAATCAAGTTAAAGAAATAAACACGTGTACAATATTTAAGCCCAGCGAAATTCGATCGACACACAGGTGATCGGTCGTTGATTTTGAAAGATTGTATTTTTTTTTAAGACAAGGAGTACATACAACTTATAAACCACTCTTGGAAGAAACAATGGTTATGCATATTATTGCCAACCATAATTAAAGGTTTAGCAATAGATCTTATCTCTGTCTTTAAGGAGTAATTAAGTTGTTATTTTGTAGTTTGCAGTCGTCTATCTTGCAATATTTGTATAATTAGTTGTAACTTCTAAGCAAAAGGCGGAATAAATTATATATTATCATACGTTACTTCCGACATGCGCAAAACAGAGCATCATATATGCAATCGAAGATTAGCTATCACGGTGTTTCTGTGTTGGTGCACGTGAAGCTGTGGAGCTGGATTAGTGATGCTTAATGATGCAGGCCAACTCCGTCGCAATGATATGGAACACAAGTTAATAATTTGGTCTACTCTGGCTAGTTAGGAAGGAATAATTATTGTGGATTTCGAAAAAGAATGGTTTAAGGCTTCCTGTTTGAATTTAAAAAAATGCTAAATATGAGATATATGCATATCAAAATAGAGGGGGTGAGATCTGAACCTAGGAGCTCATTAGTTGTCCATATTCCCTGAAAAGTCAAAACGGTTTATTAGAGAATAAAAATTAATTTGTAAGTAAAATTTTTATATATTTGTTTGTTGCGACTTGAAGACCAATGTTAAAAAAATACGTTAAAAATATCTTAAAATTAATTTTAAAATTAAATTTGAAAATTCAAATTTTAACTTCTGCTTTGGCTTATTAGGACCGATGGGGATCGGCTATCTCACACCTTATGGTTTTAGCCGGAAGAACCCCACCCCGAGCCTTTTCTCACTCTAATTGAATCAAACTTGGTCTAGCTAGAGTTTGCCAGTGAATTAGGCTAGTTCGTGCTTCTCTAATTTTTCCTCAAATATATCTGGTGGTTACAGAGTTTCTTCGCAGGCCAAAGAGCCAATGACGAAGAAGTCAAGCATTATCGCATCATAACTGCATCTACGTGGATCCAACTGCCTATACTAGCTAGTTGACCTTAACAATATTAGCCTTTGACTTTATATTTTAACTTTACATCGACGAGTCTGACTTTTTTTAAAAAGAAATTTTCTCGAACGGATTATAATTATAGTTATCTAGGAGCAAATAATTAGTATTGTCAATCCAGGAATAAAGAAAATTATAAAATGGTCAGCCATTTATAGAGTCAACTAAGTTAAGTATTTAACCGATCAAAAAGTTTAGATTATTTTGTTTTCACTTTCTACTTATAATACTAGGACCCAATTTAAAACATGATAATTGAACTGAACCTATTTGCTGGGGAGCTCCTACTTGTTGGGCTCTTTCTTGTTTATCTGCCCAAAGCTAGCTAGCAACTCCTACAAAAAGGATGGCCCTTGTGTGGCGTTTAGCTAGTTCTAGACTCTTGGCATGTGGCAGTTTGGGACCAATAAGATATAATTACTGCTTGAAAATCACTGGAGTAAGTTGCAAGTTAACGCGGTTAATTCTATACCTCAAGTATTAAAAAAAAAACTACTAGTAGTTGTAGAACAGTAGAAGTGGATCGAAGACACACGGCATGAGCATGACTTGACCAGCGGTTGGTTTGTGGCTGGCTGTACATGTGTGTACGTTGCTGGCTTAGTTAGTTAGCAACTTGAACCACTAATCACGACGATTTGTAGCTGACAAAGATTATCATCGGCAATTGCATCTTGGCATTTTGGGAACGAGTCGTAGTGTCATTGTGTGTTTTCTCTCGCTGTAGTGAACAAACCAGATAACTTAATCACTGTGCGGGGATAGCTCAGTTGGGAGAGCGTCAGACTGAAGATCTGAAGGTCGCGTGTTCGATCCACGCTCACCGCATTTGAATTTTTAATGTCTTTTGCCATCTATCTGTTTTTTTCCCCATTTCTGTCACTAATGTAAATTTCAGTTCACCGGATTTGAATTCGCCGTTCTTTCCACCACTAGCGTGTTTGGAATTCACCGCTATCTTGTTCGTCATCGTCGTCGACGGCGTGGCTGACCGGTGAACAGACCAGTCCCAGCGGCCAAACACGTGAATTCTCCAGCGTATTTCCGCGCTTCTTCTTCGCTATTGAATCTCTCTCTATCTCTCGTCACGATGAGCTCATGCCCATGACGGCATGATGGTTGAATGGTTGATCGGCCGTTGCTGGGCTCAATCTGCTGCTCCTGTTTGGGCTTGGTTATAAGTCCAGTTGCTACATATGCCTGAACAAGGGTTCGAAACTTCGAATACAAAACTCATTGTTTTCACACATAATTTCCTCTCATAATAAAGAGTACAGTAAGACGAAGCACATTCATGTCAGGTCTGGGCTGTTTGTTATCTCAAAGCTAGCACAGGTTTCAGGTTAGATAGACATATAATCTTGTGACAAACATATGCACTTAGGAACAATCTGTTTTCTCTACAAACTCAAGTCACAGCGATCTTCAGTCTAACCACTAGTGATGAACTGATGGCTGACATTACACTACATCAAATTGTATCAAGAACCAGGAAGTCTATCAATGTGGGTGAAACCTGCTACTACCTTTACCAGATGGAAACATCGTCTTACAGAGTACAGGAACTGAGACAAATGGTCAGATGAAGACTGCTCAAAACGAGGCATAAAATGGAAGCTATCCCATGAACCCACTGATACCAAGCTTGTCTGCAACGTTGTACATCACTAGATCGTTCCACCCTGGCCCAAATAATCGCTCGCCACCAATTATAAATGTTGTGGCCCAGGTGAGTAGAACCACCGAGAAAATGGTAAAGCCAATTGCTGACCGGACAACATCTGCAAAAGAAGCTAAAATGTGTAAGAAAAATGTAGACCACACGGTTACCACGAAGTTCCATAACATCTTATGCTAGTCAGGATAACATATGCAGTAGAAAAACTTGCAAGACATGGAAAACTCAAGAGATGAAAAGACATATGCTCCTCATCTTGGCAAGGGTTTGGGATAACGCTGTATTTCATTTACAGGTTGCAGGGTTCAGAAATTACCCCAAGGCTATGGCATTTGACTAAACCAAAACAATCACTTTGAAACATTGTGATACTGGATACCCAATTAGTTGAGGCATTTTATCCCTTATTGTCTGAAAGGGAATCATCGAATTTCTAGTCTGCATGCCTCATCAACAAATGAATACTATGACTACAAAAAGAAAATATATCTATAACCTCTAGAAGTGTAAGAAAGCAAATGCCAGCACAGAGAAACTGATAGAATTATCTCTTCTCGCTACAAAGTATGTGATAGTAATAGTATCATGGTGAAATATCTCATCTTTACTGCTAGCATCTGGAATAACCCAGCAATGCCACTGAAAAGTTACTTCAAAGTCTGTTGAAGTTGGTCCAGATTAAGATGCCACAAAATTCTCATTACTATATAATCCTTTTTCTTTACTCTAGTTTAAAAAATTAGCTAAAAATTTCTGCAAACTGGTAATGTGATGAACGACATGATGATCGCACAAGAATGATGCTGCTATTTCAAGCAATCCCCGATTTCAAAGCATTGCACATTTGCACTATCACGACCTAATTAGTTTACTACAAACTGGACAGATTTTGATTAAATGTTGATGCTCCAACTTGTTTTCCTAAGTGTCAAGATGAAGCAAATGTTTCCCTAGATTAAATTACAGCAACATTAGATTTCAAGGATCGCAGATTGTTCCTTTGGTGTATCTTGTCTTTACTGACTTTGATCAGTGAGCTTTAATCCTAAATTCAATTACCAAGTACACACACTGCTCAGATTTATAGGCATCAACAGCTTACAACAGAGTGACGTTTATTCTGGTGTACAAGAAATTCTTTTAATGCCAACCAAATAATTGAAGGTCAAAAGAGAGCCTAGTGGTCAGATTCATTAGATGAATAATAATAACTAACTAACTAAAATGGTTCAAAACCCCCTTCTCAGAGTGGAAATAACCATATCCTATCAGTATATTCTAACCAAGATAGGGAGTAGCAGACACCGAATGTGCCCCAAAACAACTACAACAAATCATTAACATGACCAAGTCGATCTTTAGTAATCAGTTGCCACTAACAAGTAGGGAGCAACACCCTCCAAGGCTCCGTTAGCAGCCTCTGATTATAGCACTAAATTCTACACCAATCAAGATCGTACGGAGAGTCTTAAGACCAGCTAATTTCTGAAGAATCGCTAAATTACAGAGTAGCACTCCCATGTTTGCACAAAATTAGATACAATGGCAATATATCAGTTAACAGCTTCTGATTAATAAATAATAAGGACTTCATTGCATCACAGATTCACAAGATGGGTTACTACAAAACCTACGAGACGACCTAGATAGATCCAAGAGCAACTCAAACCACGCAAACGAAATCGCACAGGTGATAGATGATGAGATCTTAGGAGGCGGCGGCTCACAGGGGCGGATTCGGGAGAAGGCGGCGGAAGAGGGGAAGGTCGCCGGCGAGCGGAGGACGGGCCAGAAGTAGCAGCAGTTGATGGCCCAGAGGAAGGGGAGGCAGGCGAACCCCCAGAGGAAGAAGCGGCGAGCGTGGCCCTCCGCCTCCTCCAGCGGCAGCCCCAGGGGCCCGTCCACGGTGGCCCAGACTGGAGGCGGAGGCGCGCGGCGCGCGGCGGCGACGGATGGGCGGCGGCCGGCGGCGGACGGGCGGGGGAGGAGGCCGGATTCCTCGTCTTCGGGCACTCCGGCAACCCTTGCCTCCATCACTGTTTTTCCTCTTTTCTCCCCTTCCGCGCTACTTCTCTCCTTTTTGTTTGTGTGCCCCTCTAAATCTAAATCTACTGTACATCGTAATCGTAATCATAAAAATCTATAGGGAGTATAATTTTAAATTAAACGTCACATAAACTTAAAAATCTTTCAAATTAATTTTACCCTGCTTGGTATTTTGTATTGTACGCGTACTGAAGAACCCCATTTCATACTAGAAGACGCTTTGACTTTTTTTTCTAAATCAAATTTCGTTTGACCAAATTTATAAAAATGAGAGTAATTTTCACTTAACCCTATGTATTGTGGTCTAAATTGCACAAATCATATAGATTTTAGCATGTGCCACTTAACCCTCAGTATTATAGCTATAAAGTTTCATAAAACAACACTATCGATCATTTTGATTTTGATATTACAGGCTTTTGAGTTCTTCAATCACATCTTAAATTTATGAGTTTTTTTATTTATCATATAATACATGCTTGTAAGTAAAGCCTTTTAAAATTTTGATATAGGAGTATGTAAATTGATTAAGGTGTGGTTTTATGAAACTTCAGGACTATAATACCCGAGGTTATGTCCATCTGCTAAAATCCATATGGTATTGTATAACTTGAACCAGAATAGGTGAGTTTATGAAATTTACTACAAAGAAAACCTAGAAATCTATCACATCAAATTAATTTCACAATCCATCATTAAATACACTTTTATGACATATTTGTTTTGTGTTAAAAAACGTTGTTGCGCTTTTTTATAAACTTAGTTAAAGTTAATTAAAAATAAGTTCAAACGCCTTATAATATGAAACGGAGAGTATTAATTAACCCAACAAAGAAATGGTTGGTTGTGCACGTGGATGAAAATTCACTTGATTATACTCCGGGTTCCGCTGGATCAAAAAGGAAATTTCGTGCGAGTCTTAAGAGATTCAAATATTTATAAATTCCCCCTGCATGACTGTTTGAAAAGCATAAGGTTTTATGGTTGGAAAAATTATATGAATTGCTTTCGTTTAACGTATTTCAATAGAAAGAACATGTATGATCTCAACTGTCATTTCATTATTATTTTTCCTTCTAACAAATCTAATGCATCATTCATTTTACCCTCTACTTCTATCTTATTTTACTTCGAGCCAGCAAATCCCTGTGTTTCTTGTGAACCATCCATACATATTTCAAATTTTCATGGGATTAACTCGTAAAAATAACATGCGTTCCAAAAGAGCTTCATAACAAAACAAGGTGGTAATAACATGTGATTAATTAAGTTTTAATTATTACAAATTTAAAAACTAGATTAATCTAATATTTTAGAACAACTTTCGTATAGAAAGTTTTCGCACGAAACACACCGTTTAACAGTTTGAAAAGCGTGCCACGAATATCAAAAAAAAAATATCCTCTCTTCCTAGAGGATTCAAACGGGGCCTAGTGATGGATTTGTGCGTACAGAAGAAGTATGTTCATTAGAGTTTAAATTCTGATATCCGCAGTTACACGTACAATGAGTATTCTTTCAGTAGAACTTTTAGTTATTTCATGCATTACGAACGTGTTTAAAAGAGACGTTCTCATGGGTATGTGCATCCGTTAGCCTATTCTATATCAGTATATCTCTAACATTTTTTTTTTGAAGCTTACAGAATACGATCAGATGGCACGATAATTAGCCATCTCAAAAAATGAATCTGAATAGCTCTGAATATCATCACTTAACTTTTGTTAAATTTTTCAGTTCAGTATAATTAATTTAGATGCGGAGCAACAGGCAACAGCAAATCGCCTCATATTGACATCTATATACAACACATTGTCATATATCACGAACCGACTGAAAACATCTGCAGATTAATCGTCGGAAGAACCGAAATAGGGGAAGAATCTGCAATGCAGGGAAGAAAACAACTGAAAAAACGCTAGTCTGGCAGGCCAAGGACCGATCTCCCACCCGATTGCTGAGCTAGCTTGAACGCAACCTTCGATCCTGTGCATATCATATTCTCTCGTAGTCGAGTTTATCCGACTGTAAAAATAGTGTTAAGATTAAGTGGTCAAATGATGGTACATTCTGCATTTTGGCAATGCTGCATGTGTGATGGACTTAGAGATACTGTAATTACCTTGATGAGCATGTAAGTTGGCAGCCATGCCGGTGGAGTTGGGATTCCAACCCAAGCGATCTGTCCAAACATATGAATGAGATTCAGAAGTCCAAATCTACAAAATATACAGAAGAAATGAAGTGGCAGGTGACTCACCAGGGCATACTCCCCTGTTTCAAAGATTCTGATGTCCAAAACCTGCACGGTAATGACGAACAAGATTATGACCGTAGCTAGAACGAAGATGTTCTTACTGCTAGGTTTAATTAGCTGAAATTAACTTCAGGTTCAGTAAGATGGGCTAAATAATTACCTCGCCACGGTCCTCGTATATGTAGTCTAGCCCCTTGAAGAAAGGCGGGTGTCCAACTGACAGATACTGAATCAATGAAACAAATTTTTAAAAAAAATCATGTGCAGGGGAGGAAATCATAGACTGAAATTACAGCACAAAGAGTAGAAATGAATGAAGCATCTATGCAGTAGCATCGATCAGTGTGCTTACGTTGATGCTGTTCAAGTACTTCTCCTTGTCGACGCGCACAATCTGGCCCTTCTTCACTGTGGCGCATCATCAACCAAATCAATTGGATGAAAATAAATGGATTGGTTAATCAAGTATAAACAAAAAAACAAACAAGAAGCTAAATGGCTTTGATGCTTGTTCAGAACTCAGAGCTGAAATGCAAAGTTGCAAAGCGTATTCATTACTCGAGTAGACAGGTTTCTTCTTGAGGATCTTCTTCGGCGCCGGCGCAGCCGCCTGGCCGTCTCCCGCCGCCGCCGCGGCGCCGCCGGTGGCGGGCTTTTTCTCCTCCCCGGCCGGCTCGGCGGCGGCGGCGGCCGCCTTGACAGGAGAAGCAACACGTCTCCTCCTCCTGGCTGACGCCGGCCAGCACGCGGTTGGCGTGACGGAGAAGAGAGCGCGCGGCGAGGAGAGGAGAGCTTCCATGGCGAGAAGCTTAGCTTTGGCAATGGCAATGGCAAAAAGCAAAGTGACGAAGTGCACGTAAATATGTGCCACATGAATTGCACGCGGCAGATAAGGTGACCACTGGGCCTGAGCTAGCGCTCTCAGTTTTGGGCCAACTGTCACAAAGCTTCAGGCCCAGCTCACCTCATTTGGGTAAGGCCCATATATGATGATTATATTATATGAATGAATTAGCAAAAGAAAAGAGAGAGAGAGATAGACAGAAAAAATAAAGGAGAATTGGAGGAGTCAAGGTCATGGATCATGACACCGTCTTAGATTGTTGTATGCTCGACCTCAGCGAATGAGCGAGCAAATGAGGAATTCCGCTTTAGTTTTATGTCGCTATTTAGCTTGGAAAGAGTAAACAACAGCGGCAAGTGGAAGGGAGAAAAGCGTTGAGAGCAATGCAAAGCCTAGCTTAAGCTTAGGAGGACACCCCCCCCCCCTTTTTTTTTTTTTTTGCAATGGTCATCTTCTACCTTTG
The DNA here is from genome assembly GCF_034140825.1 of Oryza sativa Japonica Group. Lineage (NCBI taxonomy): Eukaryota > Viridiplantae > Streptophyta > Magnoliopsida > Poales > Poaceae > Oryza > Oryza sativa. The sequence continues at coordinate 42,963,876 of NC_089035.1, read as the reverse complement.
CTTCTGCTGGTTTGTGGCACTTGTCGTAACATGCACAATTGACCGATGCCAAGGATCCTTCCTCCTCAAATGAATCCACCGCGTTTTCAACGTCCCCATCCATCCATGATCCATCCCATTTGACCTCTACTTTAGCAAAACATAGCAACCCTTCGAAAATATTCGATCAAACCGGCCCCACGCGTACCATTATTTTGTCTTGCGACGGTTGCGCTGGAAAAAAGCAAAAAAAAATCATGAATCTTCTTCCGCATGTCCAGGTAGTGAATGATCCGAGCATATCCTGGCCCCACATGTCAGTCTAACGAACACCCAGGCGACTCCTGCTTGGGTACGGCCTTTTGCCTTTCCCAGATGTATAACAACTGCCATGTGGAAACTGCCATTAATTATTATCTGTATGACATGTGGGGACCACCCGATGACCCTTCCTCCTACTCTGCCTCGCGTTTAAAAGGTCATCGCCTTTCAAGTCTCTCGCTGCGCCTGCGCGTTGCCGTCGAGTCCAACTACTCCATCTCACTGACAGATGGGCCATTCGCCCTCGCGCCACAATGCATGCGGCGGCGGCGGCGGCGACGGCGAGTCGCCGCCCTCGCCGCTGCCGTCTCGCTTCGAGCGGTTCCGCCGCCGCCTCCGCCTGCGCCACCGCGACCGCGCGGGGCGTCCCGGTGGCGACGCCCACGCCTCCGAGTCGGGGACGGGGAGGGCCATCGCCGTCGACGAGTTCGCCGGCATCGCGCGCATCCGGATAGTGAAGGTACGGGGCCGGGTTGGGTGTGTGTGCTTGCGGCTGCGAAGCGGAGGGGGGTGGAATTGGGGATCGGTGGTTTTGATTCATTCCGTCTGTGTACGCTGCTGCTGTGGTTTTGTACGCGTTGTTTTGATTTGGTTGGTGGCCACAGGCGGATATGCAGTTCAAGGACAAGTTCATCGCGTGCCTCTCGCTGGGCGAGCGCACGTACCGCACCGAGAAGTCTGACAAGTTGAGCATATTTTTCATCTAATATATTTCTTTTGTTGTGTTAGATTTTTCGCTTCATTTTCCCCATTTTTGAACATACTCGTGGTTTGTTCATTGTCGATGCAGTAGATTTTGAATATTATACTCTGATCAGCTTTTTTGCGTTAGCAAAATTTAAAAGCTTATAAAGTCCGTACGATTTGTGTTAACGAGGAATTAGTACAGGAAATTGGATTGATGCTTTTGCTATTGGAATCTGTTTAAATCCCAAACCTATTTACCAGGCCTTTATTGAAATTTAATTCCATGTTTAATTGCCAATTTTCCACCTGTAAAGCCACCTATCAAAAAGTCAGGTAGTCAAATTACTACAATAACTTCATCTTGTGAATTGACTTCCTTTTACTTCTGTTATCAAGTTTATCCTACATAGGTCCATATTTGGAATCTAACGCTATTTTCTTTTCCCTGTCTTTGCTTACATTTCAACAGTACTTCCACGCCCGTATGGAACTCTGTGAGTAAGCTGTTACCTTTTTGGTCCCCATGAAGCTGTATTGTGTTGTATCATACTGCTGCTCCACCAATGTAAACATTAGTTTGACAATGCTTACAAATGTGCAGGAAAAGAAGGTTGTGGTAGAAACAAATGGACCTCACATTGCACGCATATCTGTCTTTGAGGTATTTTGCCTTTGTGTTGGCCTTCGACTATAAATATGTGACTTAAGAAACTTGAATTGATAGCAAGTGTTCGTCAAACCAATGTCGCGCCTAATGATGTTAATTATTTTTCTTTTTGTAGACTAACCGATTCTCCAAGAATACTTTGGTTGGTTACTGTGAAGTTGATCTGTTTGAATTGCTCACTAAGGTACAGTGCCTTTCTATTCAGTTTGGTTCATAGATTCTTTTGAAAAAGTCATATTTTCTCTACATTTTAATAATTGAATGTTTTTTTGCACGAGAAAACCCTATGAACATGTTTTATTTAAGAATGTGGCACACTGTAAAATATCGTGATTCAAATCTATATGTATATCCCTATCATATCTGCCCTAATATGAGGATGGCTGGATGATGCAGTTAAGACTGGAGCTTAACAGAAATATGAGCAATACCTTCAAATTTCTAGAAATATTCACAACTTTGTATATAAATATTAATTTGACAAAAATAAATTCCATAACAGGATCTGGATGAACACTCTGAGGTCCTTTCTCTATTGGACCCATCATCATCAGCTACTATTGTGGGCAGCATATCCATCTCATGTTACATTGAAGTAATCACCTTTTCCCCCTTTATCTTGAGTGTGGCACTCACGGAACATCTTCCAAGTAGTAAAGCTGTTCTCCACTGTTTCTGTTGCAGGATCCCGTTGAAACAGAACAAAGTTTTGCACGCCGTGTCTTGGCTATAGTGGTACTTTCTCAATACTGATTAAACATTTGCTCTTTTCATATGTGAAATTCTGAATAATACCTGATAATCTTCTATTGAACTATAGAGCACACTAACGTTATTGTTTTCACGTTGTTTCGATTGATTGTGAATTTATAATGTTTGGATATAATGATTACTTCCCTGGTCATCTCATGGGCTGTTAGGCTATATGACCAACACTATTTTTCAAGAAGCATGTTGAATATGGCAGCTTGGATCATTTACCTTTTAGCGTCCCTGGTTGCTTTATTTACACTATTAGTTAGCCCTAATATTATTCTTGAAACACTCGTTAGTCACCTGCACATAATTTACATTATTTTCAAAACCCTTGCCTATCAATTTGCATTGCATGTGTTGCCTTCATTTCTTTGTATTCCAGTCTACAGAGCATAAATGTGCTATTTTTACAACAGGATTACAATGAAGATGGAGAGCTATCATTATCTGAATTCTCAGACCTGATGAAAGCTTTTGGTAATAAATTAGCAGTTGCAAAGGTATGACATATTTCCCATTCTTTTTTAATATTTTGTTCGTTGTAGTTGTAATCAGGTCTATCCGCAGTTCTCCCTAGTATATCATATTAGTTTCTCTCATATACCAGATTGAAGAGCTTTTCCGTCAAGCTGATAAAAATGGTGATGGTATAGTTGACATGGATGAACTGGCAGCCCTTCTAGCTAATCAACAAGAGAAGTAACTAACCCCTACCTTAGCATATTTAGTTTTGTTTCCAAAGTTAATCATTGTTTTAGCTCTAAAACGTAATGGTATAACTAGTTAATCTCTGTCCTCTTCTTCAGAGAACCACTTATCAGTAACTGTCCTGTCTGTGGTGAAATTCTTGGTAAACACGACAAAATAAATGATATGATACACATGACACTTTGTTTTGATGAGGGAACTGGTAATCAGATTATGACTGGAGGATTTCTAACAGATAAGCAAGCATCATATGGGTAAAGTTCTACACTTATCAACAACAATATTTTTCTGTTCTTTTGGAAACTTCATATGAAATTAGTAAGCTATATTCCAAGTCATACATCTTCCATGTGTAGGTGGATGTTTAAGCTTAGCGAATGGGCTCATTTTTCCTCGTATGATGTTGGTTTGCACTCGGGCTCTACTGCTTCTCATATCTTGGTATGTTTCAGCTAATCCATTAGTTAGATTAACTGCCATTCTCTATTTATGTGGGCTTATTAACAGAGCTTGTTCTGGTCCTTTTGGGTCTGCTTTAAGGTTTTTTCTCCTTAAAGTTGCATATTTTAATTGCTCTCCTTTCTTTCATTTACTCAATACATGGATTAGGTTTTCGACCGGCGAACTAAGAGACTAGTTGAAGAAGTTATAGACGGAAAGATTGTGTTGTCTATGAGAGCTTTATACCAATCAAAAGTAGGGCTAACTCTTATTGACACAGGTATGTTGGAATAAGAAGCAGAGCAGTTTGTCCCATATTTTCCCATTAGCCATTTATATACCTAGAATGCCAAAAAACATTACATTGTTCATTCAAATGTTCTGGATTTTCCCTCACTGGTACATACATGCAACACAAGTCATAATGCTTTATTTTCAAGAATGTTGGTTTATGAATCTAACTACCGTGGGCATTACAACTTTACAATGTCTCTAGAGTTTATGTTTAGCAGTTACCATTTTATGAACAAGAAGCTAACTGTTCTGTGAGCTAGAGTTCAGACTTGAACTTCTCCTGGGCTGCGTACTACACACTTGTTGAAATTCTTATGGTCCCTGCACCTTTGCTTGCATGCAGCTGGAAACAAGAAAGCAACAATTACTGCTAGTTTTTGAGAACCCATCCTTACACAAATGTTGACACAAGAGTGATGGTTTATTTTTATGAATAACTATATTATAATGTTCTGTGTTAACAAGCATTTCTTTTAATCTTTCTATGGATGGTCTTTATGATTACTTAATGTGTTAACCTATGTGGACTTCTCAATAGACGCTAATGCCAAAGAAAACATTTTACATTGATATGCCTGTGTTCTTTTGAATTTTTGCCATGCAGGTGTCAAAGATCTCTTGAAGAACCTATCTGAGAAGCAAGGAAAAAAGATGAGCTCACCTGAATCTGCCAAAGATATTCCAAAGTTCCTTGAGTTGTTTAAGGTATGGATTATGGACTGCCCCTTTTTTTTCTTGTACACATATGGATTATGTCCATAAACATGAAGAAGTTCACTTTTAATATCTCAGTAAAAAGAACTCCAAACAGGGGTCTTAATGCCAGAACTGTTTTTTTTTTAAAAAAAAAAAATCCATCCAACGGGAGAGATCCTGAAGGCATTGCATTCAAAGTCAAGAAAAGGGCCTGAAAGCTGGCTCTTACTTGTACTATCGTACGGGGACTCCGTTGCCCCCAGCCGTGTCTTAACCCATACTTTAGGGGAACACACAGTGAGGGCCCTCTTTTTTTTTGTGAGAACCAAGGTTTGAACCGTGATTAGTAACCTCACAACTGGAGAACTTACCACCTTGCTACAGGCATGTTCTCGCCAGAACTGTTTAGAACTTTGTACCCGTTATAGAAGGCTTCTGGCTTTTTTTAGTGTCTGGGAGCTGCATGTTTCTGCCCTTTTTACTTCCACTAAAAATGTTTGCATATTTTATGCACATAACTATATGTAATCCATGCCATGCTTTGCACAAAATGCAGGATCAAATTAATTTGGATGAAGTCAAGGATCCTCTTGAAAGTTTCAAGGTATGGTATCAATGTCTGGCTCCTCCACTTGTATCCACTAATGGCCAGAACCTGCTTTTGCAGCTTTCTACGTCTGTGCAGGCAATATTGTAATCGTCAGTTTTTTTTTTTTAGGGGGGGGGGGGGGGTTGACATGAAAGAATAAAAGGGATTCGTGATAACTAATTGCCTAATTCCAATGATGATTTGAGATCTTAAATATGAATGGGAAGCTAACACTTGGTTGTAAAGAATCAGAATCTCTCTAATTGCATATTATGAAGGTTTCTGATGAACTCTTGGTTTGTCAAGGAACCAAATTTTATTGTGCATTAGACAGTTGTCGCACAAAGTGATGCTCATGGTCCTTTGGTCATTACTTTTAAAGTATGCAATTGCAGATCACCTAGCATACCAGCAGACCAGCTTTTTGAAATGAGCATTAGTGGTTACTGAATTCCTTTTCCTAATGCCATTAGCACTATTACTTGTTTTTACAAGTGTCTGTTCATATTTTCCATATAGCAGCAATCTTGCTAATATTTTTTAGGAACTTTGGATTGGTATTACCCATTTGCAGTCTTGTTGGTTTATACTTACACAGTACTTAAGTAAGGTCACTTTCTTTTGCTATAGGCTTGTGACCTTGTGTTCATATATTTACTGATTATTTTTGAAATAGGTCCCTTGACTCTCAGACTTCCAATGGTACCTGAAATGATTTTGAGCCTCACTAGAAGTTGATTCTCACCAGTTATCATAAAGTGTATATATGCACTGAATTACTTGTTCTTTGCAGACATTTAATGAATTCTTCGTAAGACAACTGAAGCCTGGGGCCAGACCAATTGCATGCTATGAGCAAGACACAATTGCTACCTGTGCTGCTGATAGTCGTTTAATGACTTTCAGTTCTGTTGATGAAAGCACAAGATTATGGATTAAGGTAATGCATTCCTTCGCTAATTTTTGTGAACTGCACTCATAGACTTATTGCGTACTTTGAATCAAGCAAACAGTTGGTAGCTTTCCTGTACTTTTTACAATTCCCAAGGTGAATTGAGTAGTGTCATAGGAAATTGCATTTAAGCCATTTGGAAGAATGCCACGTCTGAAATGGTGCTTACAAGTTACAGCACACTGAACATAACATAATTTGCCAGGAAACAATAGTCAATCATATAAGACACTATAAATGGAAGGACCACATCGACTTTGAAATGACATTGTTGTTCGCACTATTGTACTATAAAATGTTGTAGTAAAAATATCTTGTTTTTAGTGACAAATTATCTCTGCTTTTAATGGTAGATTATTCAGCTGAAGTCTTATTGCAGTTTTTCTTTTCTGTTCCTAGGGTCGCAAATTTTCTATCGAGGGTCTCCTTGGGAAGGATGTACACTCTGATGCTTTGTGCAACGGATCATTGGTAATCTTTCGGCTTGCGCCTCAGGTAAGCTTTTAATATCCTTGCCATTCCATGTTTATGGAGGCTATTTTGTAATATGGAGCAAACTATTTGCTTCCAAAAGACTCACGCTTTTGTAAAAGACATTCTGTAGTTTTGCTACTCAAATTCTGTGCTTTGCAGGATTACCATAGGTTTCATGTTCCCGTCTCAGGAACTTTGGAGAAATTTGTGGAAATTCCTGGATGCTTGTACACGGTATAGTATACTCATCTTAGCATGCTTTTGTGCCTCTTCGTGGAGACCATGTCTTGTGTCATGTGATCTGTTCATCATTCCTCACTTCCTCGTCATTAAATGACTGACACAAATATCTTTAAATTTGATAGGTCAATCCTATTGCTGTGAACAGCAAATATTGTAATGTTTTCACCGAGAACAAACGAGTTGTTTCAATAATCTCAACTTCAGAGTTTGGAAAGGTTTGTACTTCTATTCTTTTCCCCCTAGACTACCAGGTACCAGCTTACTGCTTTGCGTGCCTCTCGCTTCCTCTGTTTCTTTTGTCAAACATCAGTATGCGGTTGATTTCCAAAAAAAAAAAGGTTTTTTTTTAAAAAAACTACTTCATTAGGGGCATTTATATATTATAATGCTGAAATTTTGGAATACTTATTGTTTTTCGAAACAAACTAACTGAAAAGGATGTCCCCTTCATTCTGGCTGAAAGCTTCAATGTTTTACCGCATGTTCGAATTACACGAACACACCAAGTATAACCATGCACTGTGAAGTGAAAGCAGCCTTGGGCCTTGTCATATTTACATTTCCAATATAATCCTTATTACACAACACTGCCTTTAACTTTGCCGCCGCTCACTGTGCACTGCTTTGCTTATAACATGGTTCAGGTGGCATTCGTGGCCATTGGAGCAACAATGGTTGGAAGCATCGAGTTCTTGAAAGAAGAGGGTGACTACGTCCACAAAGGAGATGAGGTTTTCTTTACGCATTTGTTGTTTCATGCAACAGCTGTACCGCTTGTGTCCACAGATTATCTAATGCATGATATTTTCTCCCAGTTTGGATATTTCGCTTTTGGAGGGAGCACAGTAATATGCGTCTTTGAGAAGGTTTCTATTTCTCGCTTCTGCTGACTAAAACATCTAGCCGAATTCGACTACACATCCAAATTCCATGCACCTTATCTATTTCTCAAATTGTATCATTCTTTTCATGACAGGATGCAATAGAATTTGACGCTGATCTTCTGGCCAATAGTGCCAGATCACTGGAAACTCTCGTCTCCGTCGGCATGAGACTGGGCGTCTCCACAAGGAACAGAGATCTGCAACCTCAAGAGCTAGAGAAATGTTCGCTTGAATGATGTGCCAATATTTTGCATGCAGAAAGTTTTTTTTTTCCGAGGATGACACGAAGAAAGGTTGAAAGTAGCAGCTTCCATGCTTATGTTAGTTCAATAGGTTGTGTTAATAGTTGGCTTCTTGTTTGGATGATTGGATCCACTCTGTGAATTCTGTAAAGAAAATGTACATCGGGACACGATTCATGTTTGAATTTTTGTCCCCCATACCTTACAGTCACTGTATCTTTGTTAGGATTACAGTTAATCAGTGTTCAGTGATGCTTAGCACTGCTAATGCCACCTTTTGTCAACTCAGCTGTTTAATCACCGGCAACAGATATCATCTCAGCCTTTTCTTGCCTGTGTTGGAAAAGCAGTGGGTTTACAAAACCACACAATTTTTATTACTGGATCCAAACTTGCAGTGGAAGATTTTGACGTTTCAGTTCTCTCCAATTTTCCCAACTTCTAATCCTTCATTTTTTACGCACACGTTTTCTAAACTACTAAATACTCCCTCCGTCCCTTAATATAAGAGATAAAAAAATATAAGGGATTTTTTTGACATTTTGCTTGCACTGTTTAACCATTCGTCTTATTCAAAAAAGTTTAGAATTATTATTTATTTTTTGACTTACTTTATTATCGAAAGTATTTTAACACAACTTTTCGTTTTTTATATTTTGTACAAATTTTTTTGAATAAAACAAGTGGTTAAACAGTACAAGCAAAATGTCAAAATCCTTTATATTAGGGGACGGATGGAGTAGTATAATTATTTTTATAAAATTATATTAATCTATATTTTAACTTTATAAAGCTAATACTTAATTAATCATGTGTAATCATGGTCTAACAAGCTTCTCCATGCGGAGAGAAAAAGGCTCCCAACTGCGGACAGAAAAAGTTCCCAACCACACGTCCACACATAACGAACACAGTGCATTGCCTGATATTCCTATTTTGGAGGAGACGTCTTTGTGAGAGAGACTTGCTGGCAGGTGGGCCCGATCACCACTGGGTGCATTGTCATAGGTCCAGAATGCATGGTAGGACAGTATCGCCCTTGGCATGTGGTCACTGTTGACTTGTTGACCGATGAAAAGAGCTTGAACGTATTACAACAAATTCACCAATTCCTTGGTAGCTAGCTAGGCAAGGGTTGCTTCCCAACAAATTCACCTTATCCCCTTGCCAATTGGTTGTCTCTTTCGGGATTTTTGTGACCCTCTTTGATGTTTTGACTGGGCTGTTTGACAGAAACATGCATGGTATAATTCTCCATGTGTTACCTAAATTTTATTTTAAATAATAAACCATCCTCATGTGTTTTACGGTTTGTCTTGGAAATTCATAAAAAGATCAAGATGTAGTATTTTCTAAAGAAAAGGTAGATTGGACAAACAATCATTGGAAACAAGAACCGTGCAGAGCATAAACAAAGCTTCGCTGCAGTAATTAAGGCAACAAAACCAAAGAACTCCCACACAAGTACACAACTGCCAATTCAGAGTTAATATATGCGGAAGTAAATTTCTGGAGAAGAAGAGATTACACACTACGGAAGCATAACCATATGATTAACCATCACCTAATCTGCCACAGAAGCTACAAAAACATAATCTGCATGATGAAATCTTTACAGAATTACAGTAGGCCGGGCCGGAAATGGAAGGGGAAGTGAGGCGTCACGAGGCCGGCGCCATCAAGGTTGCTCATCTTCTTCTTCTCCTTCTCCTTCGCCTTCGTCGTCGTCTTCCCCTCCTCCTCCTTGCTGCTCCCCTGCTGCTTCACCTTCTTCTGCTACTCCTGCTTGCTGCAATCGTCGTCGTCGTCACAGTCGCCGGGCTTCTTGGGGACGACCACCTCGGCGTGCGACGACATGCAGCATAACAAACCCATGCTTTCACCCTTAATCAGAGTTTAGTTGAGCTCACTGACACTTTGTGCTGCTGCTGCTGCAGCTCTGTCTGCTCTTGAGCTTTGTGGTAGACTGGTAGCATTTGGGATGTGTCACACGGCCATTTTATAGGGTAAGGAGACTAGGAGAGTGGCTCCAGTCTTCCAGGGGAAGATTGCAATTCAATTCTATCCTTCGCCGTGTTTAGTTCCAAAGTTTTTCTTTAAACTTTTGACTTTTCCATCACATCAAAACTTTCCTACACACACAAACTTCAAACTTTTCCATCACATCGTTCTAATTTCAACCAAACTTCTAATTTTAGCGTGAACTAAACACAGCCCTTGTTAATATAAAAAAAAAGGACAGGTCCAGCGGAAAGAGTATCTTCTTAAAAGAATAAATAATCTGACCACGTGATCTTGCTTTCGTCGGAGATAGAGCGGAGCAGGTGCAAGTATCTGGCTGATTAATTTTACTCGTTGTTTCCAGCCCCATTGTTTGGCTAATCAGAGTAATAAGCAAAACGATATATTTACAGATGAAAAATAATTTATAAATAAAATTTTTATATACATGTTCTTAACGATCTAAAATAAAAGTATGGGAAAAAACTACGATGAAAAGAAATCTCAAAATTAAATTTAAATTTAAATTTAAAAATTTAAATTTTAGTTGATAGGTATAAGCATAAACGAAAAAGATGAGTATGGTACATTGTCCTGAAAGCTGTGGCTTAATTTGACCGATTACTGAACAGAACAGTGCAGTGAGAGCTTCCTTGGAAAGCAAGTTTCTTCCCGGTTTTTACAACTTCTTCTGTCCGTTTAATACTTTCGTCGTTATTGCGAAATTTTATACTACTTCCGTCGTGATTGAGAGAGCCCTGCCAATCATCTCTTCCGGCGGAAGCCGGGTGGAAGCTCTTGGGAACTTGCGTAATACTATTATGTGGCTTTTTATTTCTAATGAAAATAAAGATGAAGTTAGGGCGCACAAACACACACGAAAAACATTACCGTATAATTAATTAAGTTTTAATCATTATAATTTTAAAAGTAGTTAAAGTAACTTTTTATATGCAAAAACTTTTCCTGAAATATACGTTTTGTGGTTTGAAACGTGCTAATGAAAATCGAGATAAAATCTATACGTTTCGTTTTTAATCTGAAACACAACCGTTGTGACCTGTGAACATTGGTAGGATTGACAAGTCTGGGAGTGTGATATAGTTAATCGCCCGATTGCGACTTAATGACCTTTCTGCGATGAGCTGCAGACATTTGCAACGATGGACCAGGATTTGATCAATTCAATCAGTTCTCCTTTAATTTTTTGAAAACGAAAGACAGTATGCTGGTTGACCACCTGCTTCATGCTCATGCAAAGGGCAAAAAATACAAAAAAGAAAAAAAAAGTGAAGAAAATGGAGATGCGGGGGATCGAACCCCGTGCCTCTCGCATGCAAAGCGAGCGCTCTACCATTTGAGCTACATCCCCTGATTTGATATATTGCTTCCATTTTATTTTATTATCAATGATATAGGAAGATTTGCTCCACACTTTTTTCATTTTTGGAGAACATTTGCTCCACACATTGAACAATCAGTTTTCGTTATCCTGTGAAATGTAAATGGAAGGGGAATTAAGTGCGTATAAAGTTTATAGAACGAACTCTGTTTTCAATTCGTACAACATTTGCAAACTGACGGTCGGCATGTTAGGACAACTACAATCAAGTCAGGAAAAAGAGAACATTGAGGTATCATTCGCCTGTACAAAACTACAAAAGCACTCTAAGCTTCATTAGTTGAGCTAATCACTCTAGTAAGCTATAGTCAGATAACAACAAAAGAATGCTGCAGATCAAATACAGTATATATCATCGGTGTCTCTAATTACAGAAACATGATCCATGTTGTCAAGTAGATCCCAAGAAATAATTGTTTATGCTGATTGCCCTCTTTCCAGAAACCAAGACAGATACCAATTAGCATCTCTTCTGAACATATTCAACGCTTCCCAAGTGTCCCATTTCCTTACTGGGGCAGCCTGAAAAGTACAAAATCCAATAATTCCTTTATAAACCATTGTATGGGTCACTACCAATAATCAGCGCAAGAACATGAACCATCTCTAAAGTGATGGAAGCGAATTGGATCTCTCAATATGATCTCTCTGTTTTCACTCTTTGATATCAGTTTCATTGTTGAGTGGCAATCACGACAAACTCTCAGATTCTTCATTACTCTTATAGGTGCTGACTGAGGCAAGTGAATCATTCCTAATGCCACAGCTAGTTTTTCACTATGGCAATTCATCAGATTTTGCTCCCTTTTAGAGATTTCAGTATCAGTGGTCGCCAACTTCTCGATCCTGGAAAGCATCTCTTCCAGTTTTGTGTATATTGCACTGCTCTCTGGATGAGACTTGTCACCAGCAACAAAAGAGTGAACTCCACACTTCAGTTCTATCCAACTCAGGCCAGGTTCTTTCTTCACACCTCGCTGTTTCATCAGATCCCTAGTTTTTGAAGCCAACGAGAGCTCCCCAGCATCCAGGTACATGTTGTAAAGAATTACATAGGACGCTGACGAAGTGGGTTCTAGTTCCATTATCCGATTCGCGACAAGTTGACCTCTCTCCAGGTCTCTATGAATTCGACATGAGGCCAGCAAAGACCGCCAAATGACTGGGTCAGCATGGAAGATTGAATTGCTTATAAAAGCCTCAGCATCAGCTAGTCTCCCAGCTCGTCCAAGGAGATCAACAACACAAGTGCAATGCTTTATGGTTGGACTCAACCCATAATCCTTAGTCATAGTTTCATAATACCTGCATGAGAATGTCAAAGGAAGTGACATATGAGAAGAAAGTATAACTATTGGTAAGGAGGTTACATGCACCCCACAAACACAAAAACTTGAAAAATGCATTAACATATTGTTTCTTTTTGATAAATAAAGTTGTATTGCTAATGAAAATAATGAACTGACAAGAAACGACAATTGGCTTACCTGAGTCCCTCATCAACCAATCCTCCATGGCTACAGGCAGTAAGGACACCAAGAAAAGTGATCTCATTTGGCACCACCTTTGCATCCACCATTTCATCAAAAAAATGTAAAGCATCCCTTGCACAACCATGCTGTGCATGGCATGATATCACTGCAGACCAAGAGACAACATCGTGTGATTCCATTTCCTGAAACCTCCGAGTTGCAGCATCAACATCCCCTGATCTAGCATACATATGCACGCAAGAGTTCCCCATGACAGTGAACCGGTCAAAACCAGATTTCGTGGCAAAGCACTGGATCTGCTCACCAGCCCTTGCAACAGCTAAACTTGCGCATGCATTCATCACACTAGATATAGTAAAAAGATCCGGTTTCAATCCAGCACCTAAAGATTCATGAAACAAACTCAGAGCCTTCTCATGAAGTTCATTTTGAACACACCCAGAAACCATTGCTGTCCAGGTAACAATATCATGCTTGGGGCTGGATCTGAAGCACCTAAACCCATCTTCCATACAGCCAGAGTTGAAGTACAAGTCAATAAGCGCACTCCCGATGAAATCATCTTCCTGGAAAGTGTACTTGATCACTTGGCCATGTATTTGTTTTCCAAATTCAAGGTAACCAGCAAGGTTGCAAGCCCGTAACACACTAGAGAATGTGAACTCAGTAGGCTGCATTCCACGACTCTGCACCTCTGAATACAGAGTTAGCGCTTCACTTGCAACTTCCTTACCAATTACAGTCTCAGTACGACAAAAACCGGCAATCATAGTGTTGAACATGACCACATTGGGCTCTTGCACCGACCGAAAGAGCGCGGCAGCTTCCACTAAGGCACCTTTCTTGGCATACATGTCAATCATGGCGCTCACAAGAAACACATCAGAGTCAAGCCCAGCCTTTATAACACATCCATGAACTGCCTCAGCGATGTCCATTGTTCCATCTCCACGGCCAGAGCAACACTTGATGACACTCCCAAGAGCAAATGAATTCAGACCCATTCCACCGCGGCGCATCATAGCAAACACCCTTACCATCTCCTCGCGCGCGCCGGCGCGCACATACCCTGAGACCAACGAGTTCCAGGAGACATCATCCCTCTCCTCGGCAACGTCGAACACACGCCTCGCCTCGCCCATCTCGCCGCACTTGGAGTACATGCTGACAAGCGAATTGGAGACGAACACCCCGCTGGAGAGACCATCAAGAATGGCCAGCGCGTGCACGGCCCTGCCGGCCCTCAGGTGCCCCGCCCGCGAGCACGCGGCGAGCGCGGCCGCGTACGAGAACCGGTCGACGTCGACCCCCGCGCGCCGCGCCCGCGCGAGGGTCTCCAGAGAGAGGGGCGCGAGCCCTTCCCGGGAGTAGGCGTCGATGAGGAGGTTGAAGGAGACGGCGTTGCGGCGGGGCATTTCGTCGAGCAGGCGGCGCGCGGGGAGTGGGCCCCCGAGGCGGCAGTAGGCGGCGAGGAGGGTGTTGCGGAGGAAAAGGGAGGCGGCCGGGTGGGCGCGGGCGATGTGGGCATGGACGGCGGCGGCGTGGCGCAGCGAGGTGCAGGCGCGGAGGAGGTGGAGGTAGAAGGCGTCCAGCGACGGGAACGGCGGCGGCGGCGGCATCTCTGCTCCCGCCTCCGCACGAGAGGAGGCGCGAGTAAGTTTTTGGGTTAGTTCCTGTTTAGATTCTAATTTTTTTTTCAAACTTCCAACTTTTTCGTCACATCGAACTTTTCTACACACATACTCCCTTCCCTCTATAAAAAAACTCAATCTCATACTACGATGTGATATATTATAGTATAATGAATCTGGACATACTCTATATCCAAATTCATTGTATTAGTATGTGTCACATCATAGTACTAGGTTATCTTTTTTTGGGACGGAGAGAGTAAACTTTTAACTTTTTCATCACATCGTTTTAATTTTTTCAAACTTTTAATTTTAACGTGCAACTAAACACACCCTTAATTTTGGCGTGGATGGTACTGAAATTTTTTTAAATTAAATCCCATGTATTCTTCACGTCGTCCTGTCACTTATTTTCCTTTTCTTCTATCTTGAGCTTGATTGCCACGTTGTATTACACACTAAACAGAAATTCTCAGTAGCTTCAGTGATTACCGGAGGCCTTAGCCGCAGGCGACGAGCAGCTAATTGGCGTCCTTGCAGTGTGGTTAACACGAGGGTGCTCTTGTTAGGAAATGAAACAAAAAAAAATCAAGGCTTATTAGGTCATGCTCCCTGGCTCCCTGCAACTTCCTCCGTTCAAAAAAAAACACACGAATCTAGACATAGAGTATGTCCAGATTCATTCTAGTCTAAGGTTAGGTTTTTTAGGATTGTAGTATGAGGTTGGTTTTTTGGACAAAGAGAATAGATTTTTACTTGTAAGTGGTTGCAATATTCAATACATCGAAGATCTGGAGTCTTGCAAAGAATAAGAGACGAGGCAGCCCTAGCTAATTCAGTGAGAACTGAGAAGCCCTTGTCCCACTCTCAAATGGACGCTGTTGTGTAGGACGTCCAGACATGGATGCTATTTAGGTTTTAGAGACTACTCCCTCAATCCCATAAAAAACAACTCGTCTTTCCTACTCCATTCGTCTCGTAAAAAAATAAAATAGTATGATATGATACATCCTACTATTATAAATTTAGATGAATATTAGGTTTATTTTTTACACGGAAGAAGTACTTCTCAAATTACCAACACACAATTACTATTATTTTAATTCGTTGTTGGTACTTACTCCCTCTATTTTTTAATATATGATACCGTTGACTTTTTAAAATTTGTTTTATCTAAAAAATTATGTAATTATCATTTATTTTAGAGAGAATCTATTCTATACCAATAAGTTATTCGACATTGTCTTTTTCTATAATATACCAATGACTTTATCAGTTGTTCTACAATATGCCATTACGCTGGGCCTTCTTTTTAAAAATACCCTTAGAGAAATACAATAACAATTGATATATCTCACCAGAAGTTACAGAAAAATATGAAACTTTTAAAATAGAAAAGTATGGGCAAGTGTTAAAGGGCGAACATGTCTTTTTATAACAGACTTGACACCATTAAGTCATCTTAACATAGTAGGGGCAAACTGGCACTTCATTTGAAAAAAATAAGGGTAAAAACACAAACCTTAAAAAAGAGGGGCAAAATCATAATTGTATATGAAGGTAGAGGTAAGAATACAATTACCCCATTTAAAAATTGGTTTACTTAGAGCATCTCTAGTAATAGCCCCTATTTTAAAGTACTCAAAGGTTGAATAGGGGCCACCTCTATTTCTTGAGACCCCAAATAATGACTTTAACTCCACCAGTAACCCTCATTTATTAGCCTTTATTTCTTTTTCTCTTCTATTTTGGCATATACTACACATTTACTCCATGCTTCATATCACAATAATTCAAACAAAAATATTTCTAATACATAAAATATAGCCATATTTAAATCCACGTACCTTTTCAAACACCACAATTTGCAGTTAAAGAAATAGACTTAATTTGAAGTGTGCAAACTAATATCATCTTGGTTAATGTTCTAGATATATATATCAGTTTATGTGCGTCGCGTGCAAATCAATCCACTACTGGAGAAACCATCCTTGGTCGGTCGCCCAAAAACTACAATAGTCTTGGTTCAAATAGGAACCGGAACTAAAAATTATTTTTAGTCCCGGTTCAAAAAGTTGTCAGGTCGAATTTAGGCCCCAATTACCTTCAGTCCCGGTTGGTATAAACAACAGGGACCAAAAATAAAACCACCCCGAGCCGCGCGCGTGCCAGTATCGATCTTATCCCTCCCCCTTCCTCTCTCTCCTCCCTCTCATTAAACAACTCCCTCTCAGCCTCCTCCTCAGATCCGATCCGACCTTCTCCCCTTCCCCTCTCCTCCCCCTCCCCATCTCCTCCTCCTCCTATACCCGAGCAAGCCCAGGCGGCCGAGGCCGGGCGGGACGGCGGCGGCCGGCGCGGAGGGCGCCGCTGGTGGCTGGTGGCTGCTGGTGGCTGTCGGCGGGCAGCGGCTGGCGGCGTGGCCGCGCGGAGGGTGGCAGGGAGCATGGCAGTGGACGGATGGGAGGGGGGCGGGAGCCGGCAGCCGGCGGCACCCTCCCCTCTGCCGGAGGGGAGGCGGCAATGGCAGCACATGTTCTTTCTTTTTTTTTCGAATTTTTGATACATTGGATCTGATAATTTGTGATTCATTGGATCTGCGATGTTTGGATCTATGATGTATTTGATGTTTGGATCTGTGATGTTTTAATCTATGATGTATGTGATTTGTGATGTATTTCTTTAAGAATTTGAGATGTATTTT
Source organism: Oryza sativa Japonica Group (assembly GCF_034140825.1). Taxonomy (NCBI): domain Eukaryota; kingdom Viridiplantae; phylum Streptophyta; class Magnoliopsida; order Poales; family Poaceae; genus Oryza; species Oryza sativa. The sequence goes on along the minus strand of NC_089035.1, from coordinate 42,946,712 downwards.
TTTGTGATGTGAATCTATGATTCATTGATTTGTGATGATACTTTGATTTGGGGATATGATTGGGATATATAGGGAGATTGGGAAGGAGCAACTCGATTTGGAAAGAAACAATGAAAAAAAAAGAAAAACATGGTGATCAACTGGGACTGGCGCTGCCATCTTACTAAAGATGTATTTGTAGTCCCGGTTATTTCAACCGGGACTAGCGATCTTTAGTCCCGGATTCGTAGTCCTGGTAGGAACAGGAGGTTACCAACCGGGACTACAAACCATTTCTCCACCAGTGATCTGAACTAATGAATACTAGATGAATACCCCGCCTCGTTGCTGCGGGAAATTAAGTTACATAATGTAGACCCCCGATTTTGGAAATCGGAAATCTTTTGTGTTTATCCGTACCAATCCCTGGATCAGTAGTTGGTACACACATACATAGTTGGATCACAACATATCACGAATGAATTTAGGCTAAAAGAGTTAAATACTTACATTAGGGCCAGGTAGGCCAACAACTATCAGAGAACAACAGCGGAAGACAAAATAATATAAGGGCCCGGTTAACATGCCACAGGCAGTCGACTGGGGAACGAGACCTAGAACAAGACCGCACTCCGATCATCTTGTGGGATACGCAAGTGAACCGACAAGGGCTTCTCTTCAACACTCTCCTAAAAGATATATAAATAGCAAGGGTGAGTACCAACCGTACTCAGCAAGCCACCACAACAACAATGCATATGATAGAGGGTATTTCAAGGAATGGCTTCAGGTTCTTTTGCATAAAGCTAATTTTACAATTCTTTTCACAAGCCTAAAACCTAGCATCGACTGATCAAATTTTAGTACCAGTGTTCACTTTAAACAACGACGGTTCTGTCCACCATCCATTGTGATCCCAAGGATAGCTTCCCGCCATTGAATCGTCATGGTTTTCTGAGGACGCCCACATTCCCGCCTCTCAGGAAGTGGCTCCATCAGCATAAAAATCATCATGCAATATCCCATCCCACACAAGTTAAAGAATTTAGAGTCTAGCCAAGTGTAATACATGTCCCGGTGCTCAATAACCGCGAGCACGGCTATTCGAATAGATTTGGTTTACTCACACTGCAGTGGATGTACACTTTACCCGCACTCCGCGACTGCCCAACACATGAGCCTCGTCCCAACACATGAGACGCGTCACGGCAAAGCTTTTCGATAACCTCGCATTGGCAGTACCCGATCCATGAACTTAAATCCTCATGCACTCTAGGCGTCCATGTTTCTAGCAGTGAGAGGAGTTCTGGCGCTCCCGGGAAAGAGAAGTCTCACACTCATATTAAATTAGGGTTCAAGTTAAGTTCTCTCTCTCACACACTCATGGCAGTCCTACCAATGGCGACACCGATGTAGGGCACGCCTCTCGGCCCTACCTCAACGGCTGTCCCACCGTAGCGCACCTGCCTCACTCAGGGGTGAACCATCTATGCAGGGATACTGCCTCCGCTCGGCTATCTAATCCGCTAGGTCTATACCCATACGAGAAGTGCGGTTGTACGGGGGTCGTTTCATGCTTAACTTCATGGCTCGGTCCTTAATTAACCGGGGACGGTACTAGCCTTTTCCAGATACCACCCAAATCCTCCGTCCGCCCCAGTCGAAAACAGTTGTTTAATTTTATTTCTCCTTTCACAAATCATGTCATCAACATCATGGCAATGTGGCGCTCATGTCTCCACATGCCGCATCTCAATTACCTTCCCAAAGGTAATTGCCCAAGCATATAGCATTTGATAAATATGAGTATGCATGATTCTAGAATAGCATTTCTAAGCAATTGTCATAGTTGACTAGGGACTCATATGTAAACATGGTTACAAAGATTTAAGGGTAAACAATAATCAAGACATGGTATAATCACAAGTAGGATGTTCATCATTGCATGCAATTTTATTTGTAAACAAAACAATTTCGCAATTGGGATCAACATGTTCAAGGAATAGTGATGACTTGCCTTGCTCAGGATAGTCCTTATTCTTAATATAATTCTTGATCAACCTTCACCTCCTGGAGGTTGCTGACGTTGCCTCACGACTAACCGATACATAAATTCTATAACACGCAAGAAAAACCAATATTCAAATAACAACCAAATATGCACAACAAAATATACTATTCATGTCTGCTAATGGATTCCAATCACGCTAGGGGCTAAGGTTTCTTAATCTTTCTGTTGTCATGGTGGTCTATCTAGGAGCTAGCCAATGTAGTATGAATGAGATACGTATCTGGCTAATTTGTGGTTTAGTCTAGCTAATGGCTATGGAAGGATTATGGCTACACATGCATCTATCTAAATAAAATGGTCATATACTAGAGGTTCTGTTGTCGGATGGATTTAGGATCAATCAAATAATTACAGTGAATCATTTGTATTATTTATTTTATTGATGGAAGCTTTACTTTAATTATGAACATATTTTACTTGTCACAATAAATTATAAAAGGTTAATAATTATCCATGCTCTATATGTTAAATTCGGGAGGTTTATAATATTATAGTTACAGATTATCTCTTAATGAACAATCCGGAGTTACAATTGAACTATGAACATATGAGGTCAAGATTTATAATTAGCACTTATCTACTATTCATGTTTGTTATATACTCCCCAGTTTAATATATGAAAAAGATAAATTAATTGTATAACTATAATGGGATGTACAATATATGTGTGCAACAACGTATAAGGTTTTGGTCGCCTACTGTACATGAGCTTATTTAGAAAGTGTACTACCCAATGCTCCAAGTGATTCCTAAATATATTGTAGTTTAATTATACATTAGCTAGTTTCTATGAGTGATATTGTATATGTGATGCGACAAGTTTAGGCACTGGTTCTATTGGGTTACTAATAAGTGGTAATCAATTTAGGCGTATATATGCTACTCTATATGGTATTGCATCGATTAATTTACTTAGTGATTCCTCCACATCTAGCTCTGTTATGATTCTCCTAAACAGGTTAAAGATTCATCTATGTGTGTTTATATTTTAGTTACATAATCATAAGGCTATACTTGATTTAAACAACCTATAAGCCATGGATTTAATTATATGGCCATCGAATATTAAATAAGTATTAGTATTTTCCTATACATCCATTCATTTGATACATCACATAAAATTAGTTTGTGTGGTTGTTACAGTGGCAAGACATGTTAGAGACAAATATTATTACATCTACTCTACTGTACAATACTAATTTTATTTATTAACATATTTTTAAGTTGACTATTATGCATCATCTTGATATTAATTATTTAATATTTATAAATATATTTTATCAAATAGTGAATTATATATCATTGGAAAGCTTATGAATTTAGATGAATTTAGGTTTCAAGTTTTACTCAAATTGGAGCTAAAATTAATAAGTTATGCTAGTGTAAATATTCAAATTTGAATAAATCCGAGAAATTGTAAAAAGGCTACTGTTCATAAATGATTTTTTTTTTCATCCGTAATCTAATCCATAACCCTAGTGACCAACAGGTGGGACCCAGAATTCCTTTTTATTAACTTTACTATCTGCGAACTACAGCAAACCCAATTTCGATTTAAACTATTTTGCGGGTATAAATATTTTGTTGTCATAAGTTTTTAATTTACTCTACCCGAGCATTATATCCATATAATAGGTTAGGGATTTCTATTGCGAGCTAAATATCGGACGAAATCCTAGAAATATTATATGATTTAATTTAGTCTATGACTAAATGGTTAAATATAATACACGGCTAAAATCCCTAATAATTAAATCCGAGTTTCTACCGTGAATCGATTATCGATTACTTATAGGGATTACCCAAAAATAATCTATATTAACCTATAAGAATTCATCTATTAATTACATCTAAATTACTACCGCGAATTGATTTCTTATAGAAATTACCAAGAATAATTCATAATTTATATTAAATTTTGCAATTCTACGACTATAATTAATCTATAATTAAATTCTAATTATTTTAAATTTTCTAAACTTCCCTAATCTCCCTCTAATTTCCTATTTATTTCCTTTTCCTTTTTCTCCCTTTCCTTTTTCTTTTCTTTTCTCTTTTCCCTTTTCTTTTTCTCTTTTTCTCTCTTTTCCTTTTCTTTTCTTTCTCTCCTCTCTTTCTTTTTCCCTTTCTTCTCTCCCTCCCGGCTCCTTTCTCTCTTCCTCGGCTTCTCCCTCCCTCGGTTTCTCTCTTTCTCTCTCGGCTCTTTGCCTCCCCGGGCGGCGACGGCGGTGGCGCGAGGTGAAGGGGGGGGGGGGAAGACGGCTCACCAGCGGCGGCGGTGGCGGCGACGACGGCGACGGTGGCGCAAGGCGGCGACGCACGGCGCGGCGGCTTCGAAGGTGGCGGCGCGGCGGCTCTATGCGATGACGCGGCGGCGTGGTGGAGTGGGTAGAGGAGAGGAGGTGAGGATGGAGGGAAAGAGTGGGATTAGGGGGGATTATATAAGGGAAGGAGGAAAAAGATAATGGGGAAGAGGGAAGAGGGGCGGCGGCCTCATGGCGTCGGCGGGGTGGCGCAGCGCGGGGCTCGACGCGGCGATGTGACGACGACGCGGCCCGGCAGGGCGCGGGGCGCGAGGAGCGGCAGCGGCGACGCGATGGCCGAACGGCGACGGCGCGAGGCGATGGAACGGGCGGCGCGGCGCGGTAGCAGCGGCGGCACGGGGCTCGGGGGAGCAGCGCGGCACGGGGCGCGAGGCGGCGGGCTTGCGGCGCGAGGCGACGAGACGGCACGTGGCGCGGCAGCGGGATGGGACGCGCGCGGTGACGGGACTTTGATGGCGACGGCGCGGCAGTGGTGTCGCACGGCGCGAGGCGGCGATGGGATGCACGCGCGGCGCGGGGCGGGACGCGACGGCGACGGCGCGGCCGCGGCAATGAGATGGCGATGGCGACGGTGGCGCGGCGGCAGGCGACGATGGCGACGGCGCACGGCGGCTCGGGGCGCGAGGCGGCGACGCGCGGTGACGGGATGGGCGGTGACGGGGCGCGTGGGCGCGCGGGGTGGCGGGACAGCGGCGCGACGGCTCGGGGCGCGAGGCGCGCGCGGCCGGCGGCGATGGCGCGGCTCGGGGCGGCTAGGGGCAGAGGTGGGAGAGGAGGGGGAAGGCTAGGGACCACATCGAACACCTACGCCATAATGAACAGTGTATTTTCCTATTTATCCCGATTTTAGTTTATTTCCCATATAAATTTGATTCTATAATTTCTAAATCTTGCATAAATGAAGTTTACTCAATATTTGTGTTATTCTAACCAATGGATTCACCCTAGATTAATATTACCCATACTTATTTATTTATCGCACAAATGAATTCTTTTTTTTAGATTAATTTGAGTTATTGGCCCTAAGGTGAACTTATATATTTTTGAAGACTTTGGGGTACTATTAAATTTAATATAACGACTTGTCATGATTAATACATTAGCGGATTGGTCAAGTTTAGTTGTATAGCAATATATTTTACACGGATAGGTTCAATCTATTTATTCTATAAATAGTAAATTGAGACTCGGCACAATATTAATCTAATTGTTTAATTAAAACCTCACAAAATTTTATAAAGCTTAATTTAATTATATGACCATTATTTCATGTGAATTGGTTTACCTTTATATAGACCATTAGAGTTTAGTAATATCCCATTAATTACTCCTAGTGAAACTATGTTGTAGATAAAGTTCCATTATAAATGGTCATCATTTCATGTGTATTTAGACGTCATGGCACGCAACACATGGTTCACGTATTTAGTATTTAATCCATAATTTAAATTAGTAATTAACCTTCCGTTTGTCTGGCTTTGTTTTCTTGTGCGTAATTATTTGTAGAGTTATCAATATTATATTCTCGTAAATTTATCTATTACTTAAATTTTAGATTCTTACTTTACTTTCTTTGTGATCATTTACGGTTTGGCAAGCAATAGCAATCATAACAACCAGCATGATGCAAAAGTTTTAAAAAGTTCAAAATTTTAGTGATTTTTATTGTCTTGAATTTTCAGGATGTTACACATAATATATACAAATATGATGCAATATGATTACTAAAACTAAAACAAATTGATACTTAAGAATTTTGAGCCTATAAATAATTGAGATTGCATGGTGTTATGAGAGAAGAAAGAAGAGACAATTTGAACCATAGATCTCTAGTGGCTAGAAATAATTGGGGTGATGTGGCTTAATGAGAGAAGAGAGAAATAGCAATAACTACACTTAGTGGGGATGAACTATATAAGTATATAGGATTCATGTACCAACTTTAATTGTTCCGTTGACGGCTAAGCTAATATGCAAATCAATCTACAAATCAATATGAGGCAACATAAGCGGTTTGGTCATGTACCACCGCCGCTCGATGGACAATCGATCGTGGCAAAAATTAACAACAACAAGCAATGGCGCCGCTGCCCGTGAGAGCAAGGCCAAGAAATTTCCAGAGGAGGACGTTGCCGTTCACGGACAGCCCCTCATCGGGGACGACGGGGAGGGCGATATGATGGCGGGAGCAGGGTTGGGATCGTGTGACCTCGGACTAAGCAAGCTTCAGAGGAGGGTGTATTCACGGATGACGTCAGGGACGACAGAGCAGCGCTCCCGGCCTTGGACATTGGGGAAGGACGACGGCGGCGCAACGAGGGAACGGCAGCGCGCGCGAGAGCACCAAGAGGAAAACAGCTGGAGAATTTTCATCCACGATAAAAAAAATAAATGGGGCTGAGTCCCCAGGACTGAGGGCTCGAGGAAGGGATTCGGGTGCCTTTCTAATTTGGGAACTTTAGTAGCGGCTTTGCTAGACTTTGATTTTCTCTCTTCTCCTTAAAAAATTGTTTACGAGTTTAGTATAGGTGTTCTGCTGGAGTTGTTCTATTAGAGAATATGAAATGGTTAACAGTACAGTACAATAGAGTACAAACTAATTAATGTTCTGTACACTTACTACAAGCGAGAACAAGAATGTGGGACACCTGATACGAAAAATGTGGGACATAAAGATTTACCTAGATAATGATAAATTAGTATAGTAGGAGTACAGTACATATGCATGTTCTGAACAAACACGTATGACACTTATTACAAATGACCGACGGCCGAGGATACTAGAGGACGATGAAATTATTACATCATCTTACACCATGCTAACTTGTTGAGGGTTTGTATGTTTTAAGAGAGCAACTCTACTTAGTTCTTAGCCTCGGTTTAGTCATTTTCGGTAAGCCATGTGTATCCCATTTGTGAAGGAAATCACGAGCAAGGGAGGCCAGTCACATCTCACGTCACATCTCACGACTTCAACGTCTTCGACATTGATACGACGAATCTTTGAAACAAAATAATAAGGTAAGTTAATGATAACCAAAACATGTGCTAGATAGCTACTTCGTTTTTACACAAACATATTAATTAATCCATATAATGCCTATCTAATTATCATCTTCCTTAGGTTTTGTAAGTCTCTTACAAATCTCCACCCATACCAATTGGATGATGAGCCACTCGCCATAAAAACAAATCAAACTCCACACACAGAGGACGAAGGAAAGATATCCAAAACAGCCACAAGGTGTGAGGAAGGAGAGAGATCGAGCGGAGGGAGGAGAGAGATCGAGATTAAAGAAACACACAGCGGAGGGAGGAGGGAGGAGAGAGATGGAAAACTTGCATGGTCTCGTTGGCTTTTATAGTGACGACAGCCTCTCTCACTCTATGCAGTGTCTCTTTCAGTAGAATATCTTTATGTACTTTAAATTCACTAAATACTAAGACTATATTAGTTAAACCGTCTTATACATGAAATTTCACTCATGAAAATATTAAAAAACAACAACACTTTTAAGAATTAAACAATATCATGGAGGGATTAACAAGAAGAAGTGTCTTTATACTAAACTAACACCGACCTTTTTGTCCTAAAATAATTCACTAAATACTAAGACTATATTAGTTAAACCGTCTTATACATGAAATTTCACTCATGAAAATATGAAAACAACAACACATTCAAGAATTAAACAATATCATGGAGAGATTAACAAGAAGAAGTGTCTTTATACTAAACTAACGTTGACCTTTTTGTCCTAAAATAAAAGAGAATTTTGGAAATTTATTTACATAAGAGGAAAAACTATGATGTCTCTCATTAAATAATTAATAAGTAGTATGTTGGGGAGTAAGAAGGTAGCTGGTTGTGGGTATGATTAGGTAAAAATTAAATGACGAGTGGTTGAGTGGGAGAAATAGTACTATAGATCCCTTTATATTGGAGGATAAAATTTGAATCACGCTATCTTATATTTTAATATATAGGATGGAGAGAGTAGTGTATTGTCTACTATATATATAAAAGTCAATTAAACATTTTTTTGTGAAGCAATTATTTCGAACTATTAGATTATCTTAAAAGAGAGCGATCCTAAGAGGCCACATGCCAACTTGCGAGGACACTATTTTTCAAGTTGTAATCATCTGATCTACCTTAAAGAAAACAAAATATCTCCATTAAATACTCTCTAGAGTTTTCTAAGCCAACACATGTTAACTGGTGAACCCATTATTTTCAACCATTAGATTTGTCAACTGGTGGCACAAACTGATCGCTTCTGCTACTCCTCTGGTGAAGTGTTCTATGTTGTCTGCCTCTGAGGCAAACGGCAAACTTTGCCTCGGTGGCGAATGCTAGGAAGGATGGAGGAGCCCGCCTGACACTGTGAAGAATATGGAAGGAAGTGAAGCAGGGGGCGAGCCGGAAGCATAAAGTTCGAGGAGGAAGAACTAAGGTGGCCTACCATGACTCCAGCACAAAGGCCTAGGCCAACCCACGAACTATCAGGACAATGGCATGTAGACTCCCGCATAAGGAAAATAACATGTATACCCCTGTGACTTTTTTTTGGGAATTAATACATATATTTACTTTCTTTGTCCATAATTAAAAATCACTGTTGTACAACAAAGAAAATGTTTCACGATATATCTACCCAATATCATTTTTATATATTAAATTCTAAGTTTGATATCGTCTATGTGATAATAAGGAATATAGACCCAAAAAAAGCATAGAGACAAAAAAAAAGAATGTTCTTGTCGATAATTTGAAAACATCTTACCACAGAATCGATGTGAGGTTGATACTACTACTATTTATTCTTTATTGTCACACTCTCGCTCATGGTAATGGCTAATGGGCGACCGTGTGCAACAAAATTAGGGTATATTGAGATCTGGATTTTTCACATTTTGGTCCTTTTAAAAAACTTATTTCGCAAATAGACCCCTGAAAAAACTTATCCCAGAAATGGTCCTTTTTGGGGCGCCAGAGTGGCTGGCGCCGTCATCCAATGGGACGGCGCCAGCCTCTCTGGCGTCGTCCTCCTGCCACCGTGGCACACGCGAACCGACGTGGCAGGAGGAGGGCGCCAGCCATGCTAGCGCCGCCACAGGGAGGAGGGCGCCAGCATGGCTGGCGCCGCCGCCTCCATTCCTGTTTCTCTGTATGGAGTTGCAACGGTGTCATTTTTATTTTATTTTTTCGGATGTTTTTTCACACTCAGGATCACGATACAACCAACCACAAAAAAAATTTAAACTCGAACTACCACTTAGCTAAGTCTGAAAATATCTAGCATACCACTTAGTCTACTTTGCACCTTCAATAAAATTAGACCATAACTCTTTTAGTAAAATCCTTTGATCAGCATGTTAAACATAATACACTCTACCACTATATGAAATTACTTAATCTAATTCAAAATATAACCACATGAAATGACATATATAAGTTAAACAGTACATAGAGATGCAATTTTTTTATTTTTATTTCATTTTTTTGATATTTTTTCACACTTAGGAGAACATAGGAACCAACCGTATAAAAAATAAACTCAAACGGACAAAATATGTGACATGTAGAATTTTCCAAAACTCTACCGAAATGGACAAAATATGTCATCTATTAAAATAAGCATAACTTTCTCATACGGACTCGGAATCAGGCAAATAATATATGCACGGACATCTACAGAAAAAGTTACATCCGATTCTCCCCCGACCTCCAAATTCCGCTTGCAAGATTGTGTTTTCGAGGAGAGAAGTTTTTCAGTGGAGCTTTGGAAAATTCCATATGCCACATATTTCGTCTGTTTGAGTTTATTTTTTACATGGTTGGTTCCTGTGAGTTACTAAGTCTGAAAAAAATATCAAAAAAATAAAATAAAAATAAAAAAGTTGCACATCTCTCTCCTCTGCACTAGTTCGGAGAGAGGAGAGGAGAGGAAAAATTCTACATGTCACATATTACGTTCATTTGAGTTCAATTTTTTTATGGTTGGTTCTTGTGTGTCCATAAGCGTGAAAAAAATATCAAACAAATAAAACAAAAATAAAAAATTTCGGGGGGGGGGGGGGGGCGCCAGCCACTCTGGCGCACTCCCCCTAGCCACCTCAGCATCGCCCCGCCACGTCGGCAGGGGGACGACGCCAAAGAGGCTGGCGCCGTCCTGTTGAACAACGGCGCCAGCCACTCTGGCGCCCCAAAAAGGACCATTTTTAGGATAAGTTTTTCTAGGGGTCTACTTGCGAAATAAGTTTTTCAAAAGGACCAAAATGTGAAAAATCCAGATATTGAGATCATATTTGGTACAATTCTAGATTCAAGATTTTTGGAAGCCAGATATTCCTAGCTTTACAAATCCACGAATCTGGATATGTGATTATATATATTGATAATATTTGAATGAATCATGTTGTTGTTAATTACTTTAGAACAAATATAGAATTTTCAACCAATTTAATTTAACTTATAAAATCTAAATCTGGTGTGGGTATGAGATCTAGAGCTGTGCCATACGGGATCTGAATACCCTGACAATGAGAACATAATATGTATTCTCTTATTTATTTTGTACATACAAACTATACTACAAGAACGAGAGCTATGCACTCAGCGATGACAAACTAACGAACAAATAACAAGTATATACACATATATAGCACATACGATGACGACGGAGAGGTATATATCTCGATGGGCTAATAATATATACACACGAGACATCAACATGCAAGATGCTTAAAGGTAGCAATGCACGAATGGATGGGATGGATTAGTGGTGGTGGTGGGCATGGCGGCGGTGCTTCTTGGCTTCCTTCTTCTCGTGGTGCTCGTGGAGGGCGAATCCGGCGCTGCCGACGGCGACGGCGGCGGCGATCCCTTCCTTCATCTTGTGCGACCGCGCGTGCTCCGGGTCCTTCTTCGCCTGCTTCTTCTCATGCTGCAGCACACCATGCATACAGATGCGTCAGATCATTAGCAGTGCTACTACTAATTAATTAATTAAGATCGATCATTAGCTAGCTAGAAGCTAATTAAGTACGTAGAATCAAGAACACAATGTACGTATATGTACCATGGCGTATGCTCCGGCGGCGGCGGCGCCGAGCTTGGCGATCTGCTCCATGTGCTTGTGGTGCTTCTCCTCCTTGCGATAGTCGCCGGCGTCCTTGGGCGCCGCCCCGGCTGCTGCCATCTTCTCCTCGTTCTTGTGGTGGCCGAACATCTTGTGTACGTACGTACGGGGAAATTTAGTTAGCTAATTAACCAGGAGATCAATCGATCGATATGTAGGCAGATTGATGATGCAGGTGTGGTCGATGAGATGAGATGAGATTTTGGCAGGGGTTAAGATGAGTATATATAGGAGCAGGATGGCGCGTAAATTATTAATTGCAGGAATTAGCTACTCGGCCGTACGTTAATCCGTTGAAATGATCTTCATTTGCTTACGCGGGCAGGGCAGCCGATTCGATCGACAGTGTGGATTGGTGGATTAGTTGGTTGCTTCAGAGCGAATTATCCAAGAGGATCGAAGCTTACGAGGAAGGTGCATAAAAAAACATACTAGTACTAATATTGCATTAGCTTCTTTTTTTTTTATCTCTATTGCCTGGACTCTTCAAGTGGATTGAAGTACGTCTGAAACATCCATCACAAAAATTGACAGGTATAACTACCTGGTTGAAATAGCTACTGCTGGAAATTAAAGGAAATCGGCGGCTCGACGCGGTTAAGCATCCACAGAAAAAAAAACTGATATTATTAATTAAACTGATGTATATATACAAGGGGGGAAACAAAATTGTCCCCTTTCGTTAGAATGGATATGATGGATCGATGGCTGGGCCTGGGAGATTAAAGCACGGCCACACGTACGTAACGTATACGTACGTACAACGTATATCTGGGCCGGCTTCCTGCTGCCTTCGTATACCCCGGCCATACGTGTTACGTGTTGTGCGCACAAAATTTGCTTGATCGCGTTTCGCGTCTATACGATGATAAGCGAGCGAGAGTCAACAGAAATGCGCGTTGCTAATTCTCGTTTAATCAATCGATTGCGTGCATGGAAAATTTCAAGTTTCAAGTTAGGAGTAATTTGCAGGCCGACATGGCCGTGTTCGATCTTGCCCGCGTTAATTAGCAAACACTATATATAAGGACAAGCATGCAGGGCCTCTCCTTCCATCCAACCATCACACACAGTTAGCATATCAGTAGTCGTTCACAGTTAGCATATCAGTGCATCATAAACTTGACCTTGGCTCGATCGTACAATCCATCACAACTAAAGATAGTGGAAATGGGGCACCACCACAAGAACGACGACAAGGCCGCGGCGGCGGCCGGCGGCGACCACCGCAAGGAGGAGAAGCACCACAAGCACATGGAGCAGCTTGCCAAGCTCGGCGCCGTCGCCGCCGGAGCATACGCCATGGTACTTACCATTTTCAACTAAAGATCGATCCTAAGTGCATCCATGAATTGTACATGTTGGTGTGCTTTTGATGCATGCATCCCAATGTCAGTTTCTTAACTTGTGATTTGATGATGCGTGTGTGGGTGCAGCACGAGAAGCACAAGGCGAAGAAGGAACCGGAGAATGCGCGGTCGCACAGGGTGAAGGAGGAGATCGCCGCCACCATCGCCGCCGGCAGCGTCGGCCTCGCCATCCACGAGCATCACAAGAAGAAGGAAGCTAAGAAGCATGGCCATCACCATTAGCTACCTACCCTATCACTACTTACTGGACTAGTGTGTCTATTTATTTGATTATTACCATGCATGTACTCTTAGCTAGCATATCGGCTGTATTTTTGTCGACGGATACATGTACATCATCTATCTATTTTTCTTAATAATAATGTGATTGATTGTGTTACAGTTAATGTATGCGCTCATGCCATTGCGCAGGAACAGCTAAACTTTAGGCAGTAGAATCTTCTCCCGCAAAAAACAGTACTCAATGATTTAGTAGCCCTCGGAAAAATTACACACGTTGCAACAAATAAACGAGGAAAATATATACTGCAAACTACATATACAATAACATAGAAACTACCATTGGATCGAAAAATAAACGTCTAATATTCGTTCACGTCATCACGAGAAAATTTTTTTACACATACCTCTATTTTTCGATCCGACGATAGCTTTCAAGTTTCCGCTGCATGTGGTTTCCACCATACATTATCCCAATAAACATGCAGCACCCAAACCAAAGCCGTCACTACCATGCAGCTGTGTTTTTTTCCATTCAGTTCCCAACTCACCTTCCTTGTTTTCTGCGCGCACGCTTTTCAAACTTCTAAACGGTACGTTTTTTTACATAAATTTTTATCCGAAAGTTGCTTTAAGAAAATCATATTAATCCATTTTTTTTAAATAGTAAATACTTAATTAATCATTAGAAAATGTGCCACTAAGTTTTGCATGGGCGGGAGGTGAGTTCCCAACCTCACCTTCCGAACACAGCCGCTTGCGTGTGCGGTAGTCTTCTTGCAAACGCGATCAAACATTAAATTGCACATCAAAACAGCGCCCACCATTGCCCACCCTTAAGAGAAGTAAACACAACATCGAACAGCAAGGATCAAACATAAGTCGGAACTTCTTCGAACGATAACAGTATTAAGAACAAGTGTCACCACAGAATATTCAGGTTCGGAATGCAAGAGTCACGAAGTTAGAACAGATAATACTGAAGAGCTACATAACCAATGCCAACAAGAGTCTGAGTAGACAACTACAGATCACAGACTAGACTCCACTGGTAATCTAGATTAACTGGAAAGCTTTTAAGCAGAGTTCTCTGTATCCCCTCAAACCAACCGCTTGAGCTCTCAGAAAGACACAAGCACAGGCAAACGATAGTGATAGTCAAGAAACAAAAGAAGTTTTACCTGCCAGGAACGCAATGTCAGGAGTTCTACCTGCGCCTCGGGGAAGGTGAGCTGCTGCTCCGGCTGTCGCTAGAGATGCTTCTTCCTCTACGATGCCTGAAAAACATTTGCGTATTTTACACTAGAATATCTAGACAACGCAAATTGCATGAGAATAAATGCAAAACATTAGGTGACATGTTACCTTGGGGGGGTGCGGCTCCTTGATACCCTTCTTGGTCCCTATTCAAAGGAAAAAACATATTAGCATATAACCACATTCTATGATCAGAATATATTAAATAATTGCACAACCAAGAGCAGAAGCAAACATCAGAGGATACTCCCTCCGTCCCAAATAAGGTTATCATTATTTGAATGAAAGTCAATCTTTGTAACTTTTGAATAATAGTTAAGCTACCAAAATATATGCTTCGCGTCACGCATGTGATATCATTAGATTCGTATTTGATAGTACTTTTATGTGATTTTAATTTTGTAGTAGTTTATAATATACTATAAACAAAATTAATGGTCAAAGCTCTACGCTGAAGACTGTAAAAAACTTATACGCCTTATAGTTTGAGACAGAGGGAGCAGACATTCTCTATACAAGTCTACGAATAACACAGCAGGTTCAGCATTTACCTTTCTTGGAGGACTGGGTGATCGAGAATACGATGAATCAGACCTTCCACGCCTCAATGGAGGTCCTCGCCTGCTGCCGGAGAGAATTAGAATACAGTATCAAAGAGACGTCTATTGAAGATTTTAGAGGCAGTATGCACACATGTATGCGAGTGAATTTTATTACGTTCGAGGAGAAATTGATCTGGAACGTGAATGAGGGGGACGACGAGGCGGGGGAGAACGGCTATGACGACGTGGAGGTGGTAGCCTTCTTCCAGGAGGGCTTCTTGGCCGCCTTGGGGGTGGTGGTGGTGACCTGGAGAAAAGAAAAAAATATAACAATGGTTACAGTTGGAAATGAGAAGGGCACACACTTTTCAGACAAAACAGAAATAACAGATCCAACACATAATATGGGTGAAACAAGTGAAGGAACATGCACATGTAAGTTTTAATTTATATAGTGTATTATATTACTGGATGAGACAGGCCGATTACATAAAGCATATTCACAATAGCCAAGATTAAAGTGACTCACCGCCGTCTAATGGGCCCAGGGGAGCGTCTGCGTGGTGATGGGCTTCCACGAAGCCTCCTAGGTGAAGGACTGTTGTTGTGAGAATAGTGTCAGGAATTCCAGTCACAATACCCAAGATATATATGAAAGAAATCGAGACATTGCTCACCGCATTGGTGATCTACGCCTTCTAGGTGGTGGAGAGGGAGAACGCCTTCTCACTGGAGATCCTGGTCTCCGACGAGGAGGTGTGTCACCACGCCTGACAGGCGAAGCATCTGCTCGACGACGAATAGGTGGAGAATCAGGACGACGCCTAGGAGATGGATCAGGTTGCCGCCTGGGAGATTCAATCCTTCGGTTTGGAGGAGTTCTTTTGCGTGGAGGTGAAGCTGGCTTCCTTCGTGGGGATGCTGTTGACAAGGTGGTATGTTATTAAATCATCGAAACTAATAACATGGACCCGCAAACTTAAATCTAGATTGAGCAAAAGCAACAATCAGAAGATAGAAGTGCCTACGAAAGAACCAGAATACCAAGCTACTAATACCATCCATCTGACAAAATCACACTGTGCTTTAGAAGCTTACGTTCCCTGCGCTGCTGCACATCCTTTTCAGCACTAGGAGCGCCTTTCTCATTATGAGGAACATCTCTTTTTGGGGGAGGGGGAGGCGCCTTCATTGGTGAAGAAGCCCTTTGCCGTGGTGCAAGTGTGAATCTCAACTTCACAACATTCCCATCAATTTGACCCTGCACATGTTTCAGCTTTGAAGTCAGTGATCACTTGTTTATCAAACAAACCAAACAAAAACACAGGGCAGAAAACATACGCCGTCCATGTAAAGAAGAGCTTTCTCAGCATCAGTTCTCTTCTTGAACTCAATATATCCATACCCACGAGGAAGGTTGACCTAAATAAGAACACGATGAGTATTGATGCCAACAGGAGGTTCCTCTGATAATGTGAATGAAATGCAACCCATTAACTTACCATTCGATCCATGGATAGCTCCACGTTAACCACTTCACCAAAGTTTCCTGAAAGACAAAGGCTAGTCAGCCAAATATTTCTGGTGGTGTTCATACAGAATAACTGAAAAACGAAGCGATGCTATCATGCTTTGTTTCTGCAAACAGCCAACCATGACATCATGCAGCAGTACTTGTAATGGTTATAGTGAAAATAGATCTCTAATTATCATGGGGTTACTAGGAGTTCAACTGTGGTTGTCAACCTGCAGCCCAAGGATGATTTGCTGGTCCAGGAGGGGCATAATGCTATGCACAATGAACCAAGCAGCACAAACTACCGAAATGAGGCGGATCTGATGCAAAGCTAACAAGGCATCCAGCACAACCAGTGCATAGCAATAAGCACAGAGAGGACAACATCCAGGAGAAAGTGTGGTGTGCCTAGGGGCTAGGAGTAATAACTGAAATTTATAGTTTAGATTAACTATTTGCATGTTTTACCAGGACATGGAATCAAGAGTAGACTCAATATATAGTAAGATTGCAAGAAAAACACCAATACGAATCTACCAGCAAAAAGGCCAGTGTGATTAGCACTTGACCAACCTTACAACTGGATACTCTCTCAATACAGGGTTCAGGTAAAAAACATAAACCACAGAGCATACATTAGATATTTAAACACACACAAAATGCACAATGCCAACAGTTCTAACAGAGTTTGTAAGGACATGAGCTAGCTTATCTCAGTTAACTATCAGAAAAGGAAAATATTTTCAATGCAAAGATAAAATTAAATTTGCCCTCAAATGCAGAGTAATAGTATCCAGCTCCCAACAAGAAATCACATTGACACTAAACTTCCAGTAGGAATTATTCACATGAAAATCTAAGGACAAACTCACCGAATATCTCTTTCAAATGAGCTTCATTAACATTCCTGGACAAATGATCAATGTGGAGAACAACTGATTCAGGAGCAGGAGATGCTTTCCTGAAAAAATAAATAACCACTATTCAATATTGTAGGATGGAGAGGACAAGAGAACAGCGCATGTTGTAACGTTGTTGGTTTCAGAATAAGGCATAATTTTTTTAGCAAAATAAAAAAGAGGGACCATAAATCACAATTGAAACATGACGAGCAAATAGCAACATAGAAGCCAAATAACAAAAAGTATCAGAAGCTACAGCTATTTGTAATTTGTTAACCAAGGAGTTCAAAGCTCGAAACACGATAGATATTACGACGAAAAAATATTGATGCCCAACAATTAATATTATATGCATACTATTATAGTTGTTTCTGAATAAATACTTCAAGTCAGATAAAACATTAGCAAGCTCAAACTTCAAACAGCATGTCTATAAACATATAAGCATTAAAGCAGTGTATAACTGAACCTAGGAGGTGAAGCCTTTTTAGGTGGTGGTGGTGATGGTGAACGCCCTTTCTTTGATGGCGATCCTCTCTTAGCAGGGGATGAAGGAGATCGACCTCTCCGTGCCCCAGGTGAGCTGCACATATAATATCACCCATATGTAAGTGAGGGAGAACAAAGATGACAAGCAAATTAAATTGAAAACCACCAATGATCCAGGTTAATGAAAGCAGAAAGCATGAAGGGTACTCAAGTATCTTAGTGCACACTCTAATGGAATCAAAGTAACAACAATGAAAGGAAATGAAAGCAGAAACAAGAACAAAAAACATGAGGCGAAATGAATTCACATACAAGGAGATAAGTTTCAGAAAGATAAGTTTCCTATGTAACCTATGTATTATAGAGCAAGTCTACTGCAGGGGGTACAAGACTGTACTGTCATTCATTGTAATAAAATATTCCCTCAGTTACATAGTGGTTGCTCGTAGTCTTCGGAGACACGGTTTCGTGATGTTTGGACATGATGGAAATCAAGACTAAGCCAATCTTAAATGGTTAAACTACGCCTATACTGTTTGACGCATACGCAACAGAATAAATACCTCTAATCCTCTATGTACATACACATATTGCAATATGTACCTAGAAAAATTGGGTCTAAACAATGTCCAATACCATCTTCAACTTCCTAAATAGGTCTAAGGAATAACTAACTACCAAAGCTACTATTGAGCTCCTGTTGTTTTTACAAAAGATATGCAGAAATTACTAAATCTAACACAATGCTAAAAACTAAAAAAAAACACTATCGTACTTGACGGCACCATCGATTGCGCAGAACAAAAATCCAAACCTAAAACACCCCCAGACCGAGAGCGGCAGCGTGCATTCGCAGCTCTGAACAAAGCACGCCAAGAATACAAATCTAAAGACGTAAGCAGATGGCATCGCGGGGGAGAGGCGGGGGGTCTCACCTGGCCTTGGCAGCGGGTGGGGAGCGGCTCCGTGAAGGGGACGACGACGACGAGAAGGAGCGGGAGCGGGAGCGCGACCGGGAGGAGCCGGAGCCCGAGGAGGCGGAGCGGGACGGCGAGCGAGAGGAGGATCCCGAGGAGGAGCGCGAGGCGGAGCGGCCGCGGCGCGGCTTCGCCATCGTCTCCGGCGGCGGAGGCGACCGATGGGCGGGTTTGGGGGCTAGGGTTTTGGTCGGGGGTCGTCTGAGGGAGGGGAGATAGCCAGATGGCTGATGCGTTGTTTATCAACTCGGGCCCAAGCTTCTACTGGGCCCACCTGCAGCGACTCAAGAAAGTTCGTGGGCGTATTTGCTTTTCGCTTGGATTTTTGTAGGGACCTGCTTAGAAAAAGTTGGCGAGGTTGAATTTTGCGCAAAATTTACAAAGGGCATGTTTAATTCCTTGGCAAAAATTTTCACCCTGTCACGTTTTGAATATTTAGATACATGCATGAAGTATTAAATATAAACGAAAAAATAACTAATTACACAGATTGCGTGTAAATTGTTAGACGAATCTTTTAAGCTTAATTGCTCCATGATTTGACAATGTGGTGCTATAGTAAACATTTGCTAATGACGGATTAATTAGGCCTAATAAATTCATCTCGCAGCTTATAGGCGGAATATGTAATTTGTTTAAATACAGCCAAAGTTTAGCAGAAAATCTTGGAAAAAGAATCTCATATTCCTAACTGAATGTGCTCACTTTTGAAAAACAAATAAGCAACGTTTTAGAATCGCATGTTCTTAAACTACGTCTACTCCATTAAATAAACAGATCTATTAATTGTAGGCATTGCCGATACATTACACTTCTGTAAAGTATGACAACGCGGTAAGTCTGATTTGAATTTTTGAACTTAGAAAATATACCTTTTCATTTTGGCTAAATAAATTGGGTACAACACACACATTCTTGATTCTTGTCGACCTGGAGCTAAGGAAGATCACTTGCTAGTAGAGTAGTAGACGCCAATGTTTGATCAGAATATACAATTGCTGGCATCGTTAACTTTCAATTCAGAAGTAAAGCCATCTTTCTTTCTTCAGTTTCTACAGACACTATCAAAGTACATAATACGGTGAAATTATACACATTTTCAAAAACACTCCATGAATCATGATCTTACTCTGCCTTCATTTTCTCACTTATGAGCTAACACCTTTCAAAAATCTTGTAGAGTTTCTCCAAGGAAGCAACCTGCATAATAAGTTCAAAATCAAAGTCAGAAATTAGCAGATGTTATCAACTTATCATCAGTAATTGTGATTCGTAATTCTACTTGTTAGAACATATATTCATTTCATTTCTTTTTATGTTTTAAGTTGCCTACAGAAAACTAGATGATCTTTTTAAAGTACCGTTACAAGTATGTGGCCTGGACTTCAAGACATTGCTGCTTCTAAAGTATCATTTTTCTGTTTGTGCAGCTAAAATTTAAATATTTTCCAATTTAATTTCTACTCCCTCCATCCAAGGTAGGCATATTTTGGGACGGAGGGAGTATCAAATAATTCACAACACCATTAGGTTTTTGAACAATATAATGCCAATGCTTGGAACAGTAAGCATAAAATTGTAGAAGCATGATAAGAAAATTAGGATGCCAAAATGAGCTTTTAATTTTAAAAGTAAAGTTTCAGTGGTTAAGCCATATCTATTTTAATTCAAAAAATAGAAGCACATATGTTTACTAAAGATCAGAAGGAACCTGCACAAACGTTCCATCTGTTGCCATTGACTTCGGGGGCTTGAGGAAAAGTCGCATGGATGGAAACAAGACATGCTGAATGGTCCACTCACGTTGGGCCCATGCTGCTTCTGCTTCCGCAAGAAGTTCTTGATCAACGTCATTTTCATCTGTAGTGCAGTTGGTATTTAGAACCACTAGCAGTTAACTTTGAATCAAAAACACATAAACTCAATGCTACAATTGACCATGAATATCTAGCTGTAGCATCACATGCAATGGAATCTTGTTAGATATGTTGTCAAATCCCATGCCATGCTATCTGACTGGGGGAAAATCCGTGTGCAGTTTGTCTACTAAGGTTACAGTTTGGCATATCTGTTCCGTACACACTTCAATGGTTCTAAAATACAAATATCAAGTATGCAAAGAGCTCACCTGATATTAGATCATTCTCAGCATGTTCATCAGCCATTGAATCTCTATTTTTCTTGTATAAATGAATGCCATTCCCAGATGGATTTGGAAGGATTGGGGGATGAAGTGCATAGAAGTTTCCTACAGCAGAAGCTACTGTTCTGAAGCACTCTTTCTCGTCATCCCAAGTAACCTGTTATATGACAGTAATTACAATTAACAATAAATAAAGATAGCCAGAATTGAAGGAACTAGTGTAGTCAAGCAAAATATTTCATGAACAAACACCTCTGGAGACTGAAATTAAGAGAGAAATAAGAATGGTATAACCTAAGAAAAAAGAGTTACTTCTGGATTCAATACGTAGTTAGAAACCATGTCCAAATTTAAATTAGTGAAAGAAGAAACCTACATCATTTCCTAAAGCCAACACAAATTCTGGAAGACGGTCCATATCAGGGGTGTACTGGTCCAGTACAACAGGAAGTCTTGTCAATTTGCCATCTTGATCAATGTGAATAGAAAAGTACTCATTAATCATCTCAGCATTTTCTTTTAGTATCTCAGTGTTTACCTGCAAACAAATAAATAATACATCATTAAATTATGTTGACTGCACCAAAAGTCCAAAGTAAAAACAGCGTGCAGATGGACAAAACAAAATTCGTCACAAGACTAACAAAACCTCAAGCAGTTGAGAAAATAGCTTACTTCTGCAATCTCCAGTTTCTCATCATCCTTTTCATCACTCATCAATTCATCGTCTTTCAGTGCCATCACCAGCAACTCCTGAAGTGGAGCTGGTTCACTGAGCTGAATAGCATTGAAGTTCCCAAAACGGCACAAAGCTTGCTGGTACATAAGTTCTTTACTGCATAACAGTGAATATACATAAGAAAAAAATACCAGAGTGGTTTACCACAGGGACAAAATTGATGCAATAGAGGTCGGTAGTTGCGAGAGGGCAGTTGTATATGATATGCATTAGACAGCAGTTTGATTATGGTGCGCTGAATAAAACTGTGATTCTGGTCATGTCAGATATTCTAAATTTATATGACAGAAAAGGCATAGAACACTAGTCAAAATGGAAATGGTGAAAATCAATGCACTGTTAAATTTACCTAATATTTACCACATTTACAAGGTATAAGCGGGTATTGTGTTGTATCAAAGCAAAGGCTTCATCGGCAAGTCCAACATATGTGCAGTTCTTGACAATGTCCAAAAGGCCTGAAGAAAAAATAAATAATTAGTCTAGAACAATGGAGGCAGGCACTGCAACAGGCACCGGGGAGTAAGATGAGCTTACCAGGATGGAAGCTAGAATCTATTTCCACAAGGAGCTCATGACGGCTTGACAAATCACCAGCATCTTTTTGGTTTCTCCTTGATCTTACAACATTTCTTGGAGAACATTGTACAAGTAGAACAGGACAAACCCAGTGAAAATCAATGAATTAAGATAATCCTTCTCACATCTTTAAATGGATTGTCTGAATTTTAGCAACCAATGTAATAAATAAATAAATTTCCAGCACTTCCAACTAAACCAGAGTAATGTAAACACCAAATTCCTCACATGAGGATGCATAGTGCACGTAAATAATTTCAGGTTCAGGGAACACAAATATAACTGAACAGAACAGAGAATATGAAAACGGTGAACAGTTAATAGTTTGCTAACAAAGCCCATACCTTACAGATACAAGATCAAATTTCTTTTCAAGATTTGAAGATTGCCCGTGCCAGTAGGTGTGCAATCTTCCAGATGGATTGCGTGGATCTGTTCTGACCATTTGGCTCACAGGAATTTTTTGAGATTTTGTTCCTGCAGTAAGAGATGGCTGGGTAAGGAGGCAGACTACTAATAACTTGATAGTTGAATATCCACCGTAAACTAATGTGCTAGTAGCACATGCCATATTTTTTACAAATTACAACACTGTAGCTCAAAAAGGAATTGATCTAAAAGTATTTTACCCAATATAATAAATGTTGAATAGATCTTACATACCAGAACCCATACTGGCCTCAGAAACCTTATCCTTTTGTGGGTTAGCTTGAGCAATCCCTGATAAGTTTAATGCCTGCAATGTACATGGAGCAGCATTGATGGGGACAAAGTTCGCATCATCATGAAAAATGCATTTGTAAATATTTTTGATGATGAAGATAAAGTTTATCTGCAATTCAATAATTGGAACTTAATGCCACAAGTTGATAATAAGCAAGTAATGTTTTTATTTCAGAGTATATTGTACTGGAGTTACATATATTAAAGATTATAAAATCCAGTATGCATGCATACAAACACCACTGGCACACCAGACACCATTTCACGAACACAAGGGAAGCTTTATTCAATCTAAGCTTTTCTTTTTCATAGAGGACCATCTAGTGACAGATCCTTTTCTTACGCGAAAATTTTGATGAAAATTAGCATGAATTTCACTATTCCAGCATAGTACTTGCAAGTATTTAGGAATGTTTATAAGTTAACGCAGTCATGCAGCTTGGAAGATTGCAACAGATACATTGTCCCCGAAAATAATGACCAGTCACACAATGAAAACTAAACAAACATACAGAACGAAAGTAACCCACAAGAAAACTTAACAGTTTATCACCCACAATAGCCTCATCATACTGATTTGGGTAGTACAGATGCATTGAAGGGAAATAAATGATGTATGCAATACAAATGCAGATATATAGTGTAAAATAAACCTGAAGTACCTGAGTTTGGAATATCCTGGTTGTATTAGAATTCATCAGTTTTTCCTCAATAGCATTTCTTATTGTTTCAATAATACGCTCTTGATTCAAAAGGCTAACCTGCAAGACAAAAGGGATAACCAAAAAGGCAATTTAGTGTTCTCTTAGTGGAAAATTGCAGTGCTCAAAATCTGAAAGAATAATTAGAAGTGTCCTCTCGAAAAATTCTTCCAAGGATGTGGGTCACAATATACCTCTTTCTTGGTTGGGTGTATATTAACATCCACGTGTTCTGATGGAAGATGTATGGACATGTATATGAAAGGTTTGGATGCTTGAGGCAATGTTGCAGAGTACACAAATTCAATAGCTCTTTTCAAAGCAGTACAGTCTACAAGCCTATCTGAAACATAAATATGAAGACAATTAATTGCTAAACCACAGAAACATATGTGACCGTAAAGAAGAGCTGTAAACTATGGTTAACCATAGATTTTGGGGGATTTATGCAGTTTCATATCAATGGGTATATAGATTTATTCCCTAGAAATTAACCACTTTTGACAATAATAACTCAGTTAAATGAACAGAAGCCAACCAACTTGCCAAACCTAACCACAAGCATTATCTACATGGGAAGTAGTGCACATGAGTTCTTATGTTCATATTAAACCATTAGCATCTAGAGTTTCACATATTCCAGTGAATGGAAACTATCTTTTGTACCATTTATGAAAAGAATCATTGTAATCTTCTTTGCCACATAATTTGCATTTGAGATGTAACCATCCATCTTGAAGATTGAATCTGCAGCATCCTCATATGAAACCTTTATTTCTATGAGATCACGAACGACAGAAGCCCCATAGACACTCCTGATAGCATCTAACCTTGAGGATGTACTTGCACTATGAACATCTGCTCTATTGGCTCCATGCTGTGACATAATGGGAGGAAAATGTCAACCTCTTCAAGTCGATGAGATAACACAAGACACCATATTCACCTTTCTGCAAGAGAAGGTAACGTTGATGTGATGGACTGCAAACCGACTGATGAAGTCTACGATCTTGGGGTAGTCATCATTGGAGTTCTGCAATGTTTTCTTGCGGGCTACCATGTTGTAAAATAGATTTTCAACCTGCAGAGAACCTTCTGTTGGTTACACAGAACAATACATTTCCAACTAATACAGCAAAAATTTACTTCATGCAAACTCAGTCGACTGACCATGACTTGAGTTCCTTTCACCGCAGCGCAAGGCTTAGGCTCATTCTCCATTACACCATCTCTGTAAGAAACCCTGGTACAAAATATGATATCACTCAATTAAAAACAACTTTAGCTTCGCGCACAAAAGTCCGAATCTGTTCAATGACTGACCTGTAGCCGTGCAATTGGCCTTCTGTTATCGTTGTCACGGTAACATGGCCAACATAAGTCATACTAGCCAAAGCCTCCCCTCTGAACCCCATCGATTTTATGGTCTGCAGATCCTCGTATGCAGATAACTTTGAGGTAGTATGCCTTTCGCACAATATTGCCAAATCCTCAAACTGTCAAATAAACAAAATTAGCTAAAACCATTCCTACCATTAGCGACATTGATTAGGGTTTAGGAGATGGAGAGTTGGGCGGTGAGGGTTTAAGAGATTGGGGGGATTGGTTTGGAAGTGTACCCTGATGCCATGGCCGTCATCGGAGACCTGGATGAGCTTGAGGCCACCGTCCTTCACCGCAACGGAGACGCTGGAGGCGCCAGCGTCGAGGCTGTTCTCGATGAGCTCCTTCACCGCCGACGACGGCCGCTGGATCACCTCCCCCGCCGCGATGCGGTTCACCACCGACTCCTCCAACCTCCGGATGCGGGGCGGCTCCCCGGCGCACCCACCTCCGCGCGGCGAAGGCTCGTCCATGCCCCGCCCTGCTCGATCTCTCGTCACGGCGGTTGGCCGGCGGTGAGGCGAGGGCAGCGACGTGGTCGGGACTCACTCGCTCGAGCGGAGGAGGAGAGGAGACTGCAAAATGTGAAGAGGGACAATTCTAGGAAGTAAATTGTAAATGTTACACTATAGTACTCCTTGAATTTTTTGTTTGTACTGTTTGGCTACTTGTCTTATTTAAAAATTTGTGTAAATATAAAAAAATAAAAAGTTATGCTTAAAGTACTTTAAAAGAAAGTAAAAAAAATAAATAATAATTCTAATTTTTTTTAAATAATACGAGTGGTTAAACAGTACAGGAAAAAAAATCAAAATCCCTTATATTGGGATGGAGGGAGTACTTCCCAATTTTCTCCCCTTCAACAAAAGGGTACAAGGTAAAAAGAAATAGTAATATATTCAGGGGGTTTTGTGCATAATGTCGAATTACCTGCATCTTGTCCGTTGGTTCTTCCATCCAACGGCTGGTGTCCGCTCCGAGCTCCCGACCACCGGAGTCGCTTCACTATCAGAGCGGCGGCGGCGGCGGCGAGCCCTCTTCTTCCCGGCAACCGCGGCGGCGGAGACGAGCGCGACGCGGCGATTCCCCCCAATTGCTCCTCCCGCTTCCGCTCCATCTGGACGGGTAAGCAACTCGAATCCCCACGATCTCGCTTCAGTCCGCGTCCATGGCAAATCAGGCGCTGATTCCGTCTCAGCCGCCCGGCTCTATGATGCGCGCTCTTCCTCTGCGTGATCTACAGGCTCGTACTACCGATGCGCCGTTGATTTCTGCAGGGCGCAGGTAGGTAGGCCGGAGACGAACGCCTTTGATTTCTCGCATCGCATCGCAGCTTAGTTAGTAGCGAGCTCACTGTGTTTCATCGGTTAGCACTTGAGGTTGTTTAGATCGGCCTGCGGCGCGAGCTCGGGAGCTGTATACATGGAGAAAGCGAGGTTGAGAGCTTTCCAGAGGGAGCAAGCCACGGCCAAGACATGTATGGTCTCCAGGTATCTTGCATTGCGTCTGGCTTCCTAGCAGTTTGGCTTAGGTTGAGTAAAATTTCACAGCGTGGGTTGTTGATTTCTATTGTTACAAGCAAGCAATTCTGTGCAGCTTTGCGACGGATTTTCTCGAGATAAGGGCCAAAGAGCCGTCTGTTCATGTTCTGGTTATTCCCGGAAATCCAGGTTAGTGGCACACTGAAGATCGGTGAGAATTGATGTGTTGCATTGCTCATGAAAGAGTATTGAGGTCATTGGAGAATCCTGTTGCTGTTTGGCAGGTATCGTTGCATTCTACAAGGACTTTGTTGAAGAGCTCTATGAGAACCTCGGTGGGCAAGCATCTATTACAGGTAAGTGTGGTGTAATCTATGCATTTTTTGTATGGACTATCTATGTGGCTTGCTGCTTGCTGATAAATTTTCACTATGCAGCGATTGGGCATATTTCACATAGCAAAAAGGTAATGTATAGCTTTGCTTTACCTGTTTACCTCAAGTTGCAGCTGATTTTCACAAAATTCATAACAGGATGCAGAGCGTGGACGATTGTTTTCGTTGCATGAACAAATTGATCACAAGGTATGGTATGGTATGATTCCATATTATATATTTCCGACTAAAACTGTGGTTTTGCATATCCAACTTTTGGTCAACCATACATCCGAACAAAAGAAAGAACACAACACCTCAGAGTCCCCCAAAGGCCTAGACCTCCAATCATGTTGAAAGCATCCTTATTCCACTCTCTCTTCCCTTACTCAAATTGTTCTGGAAATGATTTATGTTCTTTTATCTGTGTGGTTGCTGCTATAACACCCCCCCCCCCCCAACCAACCCTCCCTCCCCAATCCCCTCATCACCCCTGAGAAAGACACGTCTTTCTGGTTTAATCCATTTACATGCATGCAGGTCGATTTCATTGAGCAAGAATTTCAACATTCGGAACAATCATTAGTTCTGGTATGCCTTGCCTTCACTACCACAAGCCTTCTTTGGTTAAAGTTATGTTTTTATTTGGGTGCTGTCTGGATATTCAAGTACTTTTAGTATATACCATTATACATATCTACATACGATTTAAAGTTTAAATATTGTGATTCTAATTGACCTTTAGAAAAGGACAAGCCTCTGGTTCAAATATCTTCAGAATATGACGAGATTTGTGAAATCCAAAAGTTTTCTGTAGTACAAAATTTTATCGTTATTCCACTACTTGATTGCCTAGTCCAAGTTCATTAGTCTAGGATCGATTTTTTTTTTATGAATTTTGCTTTCACATGCACAATTCATCTTGGTTCTTTTGTGTATTTTGACATCACATCATTATATCTCCATTCATCACTGTAATGAGAAAATATTGCTCTGAGATCACGATAGTATTGTTATCTGTCCAAGTATGTGTGCTCAATACTTGAAAACCGTGTCCAAATTATTTTTCTGTATGAAGCCATTCACCTTGATTATTTCATCTTACTAATGAAGGTTGGTCATTCAATTGGTGCCTACATATGCCTGGAAATCTTCAAAAGACTTCAGAAGAAGGTATGGATACCTGTCCAAGTCGGACAATTCTTTACCGCAATGTGTTATTGCTTCACTTTCTGTGTTCGTTTCTCCTGGACAGGTGAAACTTTGTGTAGGACTCTATCCATTTTTAACACTCAACAAGAAGTCCATGAAGCAATCAGCTATTGGATATATTGCAAGGTACTGAAATGCTCTGGATAGTGATGAAGTTGTTTACAATTGTCAATATAGTCATATCCTGATAGGCTAAATATAGTCAGAAAATCAAGTGGTGCGACATATGGGAAGGCCAAACTTAAAGTTTGCCTGCATTTTCATTATTTATTGACAAATGCAACATATGAGACCATACATTATAAGTTGCTAAACAAAGTCTTTCAATAGGTATTCAATTAGTGTTGTTCATCTTTTGAGTGTTGTTTTGGACTTTTGGTGGTTAACTTTTGGCATGAGTTCCCAAGGGCAAAGATTATATTATCTAGTCCCCAGTTGACTTTCATTTTGCTTACATGGGTTTTCTCAACTGGGCATGGCAGGTCATCTCTCCTAAGTAAAGGGGTTAGCTCATTTGTTTCTTTTATCGGATCACTCCAAGCTTCAGTAACTAGGGGCATCATGAGAAGGTTACTTGGACCTTCATGGTCTGTAACGGCTGTCGAAGCTACATGCGGCCATCTCTTATGGGTGAGTTCTGAGCTTCACCATCCCACTAAGAGAGATGTCTTATATGTTTCTACTATCTGAAAATGTCTGAGACATTACTCCTTTATGGCAAATTGTGCAGTACCATACGATGCGTAATGTTCTCTTCATGGCAATGACAGAGTTCACGAAGGTGGTTTTTTTTCCCCCACAATGTTGGCATTACTATTTAAAAGCACAAGAGTATACTCAGTAGAGTAGACAACTTTACAACTAACATGGAGCCATTCTCCGTTTTACCTGTCTAGCTTTTCTTAACTATTTTAATGCATTCCAGCTCTCTGAAGAACCGGACTGGAATTTCATCAGTGCAAAACAGGACCAGATTGCATTTCTGTTTGATGTGGACGATCACTGGGGTCCGCTTGCACACTTGGAAGAGGTGAACAGATCATTTGCTATTCCAAAACTGCTCTTATTATTGTACTTACGATCCTGACCATCTTGCTTATGTTAACTTGTCGCTCCGAGAATTGACAGATCTCAAAGCGTGCTCCTGGGGTTGCCTTGTCTGTCGAAACTGAAGGCCATACACACGGCTATTGCTGCACGGAAGCTGGATCGTTTTGGGCTGCAGACTACGTGGCTAATTTGATTAAAACTAAATTCTGATTGGAAATTCAAGATGAAAATTGTACCGTAGTCAGACTCAGTATTTTTATCCTCCAAAGGGAGATAGTAAGAATAATGAAATAAACCGGTTGGATCAACCTCATCAATCACAAATTCACAATCGTCGTTTGGCCTGGCAACCGCACCCCGTGATTTGTCATTGATTTTTGTCTAATTGTTATTGGGGAAAAAAATCCTGAATTCCATGCAAAGTTTTTCTAGGAAATTTTGGAAACAATAGTCATCTAAGCTTATCAGATTCATTGCAGATTTGCAGGCAACATAAATAGCTGCAAAGGGATGGATGGTACAACAAATTATCTCACTTCATTCAACAAATTGTCATTGTGTTTGCAAACTATAATGTACACGAGAAAGACTTCAAGCTGCTAGAGCACTTACAAATGCTACGAAAATCCTACAACCTTGACCTGAGTTCTCACAGTTAGCTGCACATAAAACAGAATGATATTCTAAAATTCTTCATCGGGTGAAAACTCATCGTCGGGCGAATTTACTGTCAAGAGTGAGTATTTCACCCGCAGCGATATCTTGCCCCTCTCAAGATGCAGCTTTGCACCTGAAACCACCCAGTAACCTGGCAGGTCCTGCGGTCCACGCAACATCTCCGTTGTATCCACAAACCTGAGCAACTTTGGGGTCTGCACTGGAACAGGCGGGCCACCAGGGTACACCGCCGAATTGATGTTCACTTCGGCAGGGCGAGGCGCGGGCTTTAGAGCTGCTGTGGAGAAATGTGTGCTGATAAGTGTTGAGATGAGGCCTGATTTCTGACCCAGGTTTGGAGATCCATCCCACTCTGGGTTCTTGACAGAAGTGGCATTGCAGACTTTGGAGAAATGAAGGCGAAGGAAGAGTATTTTCTTGAAACCATGGCTGACTACTTCCAGATGTGCCCCTGTGACAATGGAGGAATCATCTGAATCAACTGGTGCGGTGCAGACATGGGAGAAACGCTTCCATGAACCAATCGGTTCGTAGTATTTGCGGATCTCTGCTTCTGGAGTTTGGGGATTGTAAGTGTCGTCTTCGAGCTGAATAATCTGAGGAAGAGAGCAGAGATGCTGGAGATGGATAGCTAGTTTGTTGCTCTTCTGTCCCTCAAGAAACAACCGGAGTCCTGTAACAGGTCTTTTGCCCACATCAACCTGCACCAAATTTCAAAAATATCTCAAATGGCAAAAACAAAACCATAAACGAAAATGTAGTCGGAGAAGTATTCTTAATAAGAAAGTATAATTGTCATTGCAACAGACGGGCACACTGCTAGTTGTTAAGGCTATTGGTATCATTCGTTTCTAGTCGAGAATTTCAGTGTTCATGTTTTTTCCCTTTGAACTACCAGGTATTTTAAGTGAAAGGCTTAAGCACTACAAATCATTTTCACAAAAGGACATGATTTGACACATCAGTGGTTTTTTCTCTGCAACATGCAAGCTGACTTATGGCTACTTTCCTATGGGAATAAACAACATGTTTCATTTATGTAACTATGATACAGAGAATATGAATAAAACTAAAGAAATGTCAACAAACACTGTTCAATTACGTAATAAAAGAATTCCACATACCATGTTGGTACAAACGTATAGCTTTGGACCAATTAAATTTACTGGTAAAGATGCACTGCTTTGTCTTTTCCTCTGAGGACCCAGAGGGAGGTCACTGTAGACAGGTGCCCACTGCCTTGGAAGCTGAAACTCTAAAAACTGGTGCAATTCCTCAACTCGCGGCTTATCTGCACCAGAAAAAAAAAAGGTATCACCTAACTGTTTAACATTGCTTTCAATTCTCTGGCCCAATGCCACTGTTTGCTAACTAGAATTCTTATGTTTGTGACAACGTTATGATGGTGACTTTTCCTAAAGGAAATCATATGATGGTGACCTATAACCTACAGGCTTGCAATCCAAACATTGCAGAAAATTTAGGATTACTTCAATAATTTGCAACCACTTATTTTTCTTCTTCTGAACCTCCTTAGCAGAGAATGCCTGTTTTTTAGTTGTACACTCGCACAAAACATGATCAATAACACAGCCATACAGTTGGAAGCTAATGATGTGCCACAAACTATACCAGGTGTTATTTGACACATAGGGAATGAAGCTAGTGAACGAAGATACAAAGAAGTACAACGTTATAGAGCTATTCCCCCAGAAGAACCTTCTTTACATAGAATCTCTAAACTAAACAACATGAAGTATTTTTTTCCATGGAAGAAGTCAGCTATCTTTCTGTCCTTATAAAACATAATTATTTTTCCTAACTCTAGATATTACCATAAATTATAAAAAAAGGAATAAGCAGCTGAATGTACAGAAAAAAAATAGTAACACAATCACAGAAGTGCTTCATGTTAATTGTTAACTAAGAAAGGGGTAAGCAGATGAAATATGATGGATGAATCTGTACTCTAGAAGATTATGAATTCACACTTACACCGAAGGTACAGATTAATTGCATGGTTCAAAAATCCACAGCCAGGAACTCCATTCAACAGTGAAGTAATAGGTATGAAGGACATTGAGATAACATCAGGTTCTGCCTGAACAGTATTCAGCCACTCGCTATGAGAAATGATATCTTTATCCCTTCCACCTCTTCGCTTAGGCATCATTACCAACTCCTGAGGTGATCAAAACTTATAAATAAGATCATAAGACTTTATATGAACAGAGAAAAATGGTATCAACACAATGACCTATACCTCATTAGAAGAGTAAGAATTTAATGGATTGGACTCCACAAATCTCAGTCGTTGCTCTCTTGCTTCAACCTGCACAGCATGTAAAAACTTTCAATGTAAGTCTTAGAAGAGAAAAGGTTACAAAAAAAAGTGAAGGTGACCCATCACCCTTATCAAAAGGAGACAATATATGTCTGCCAGAAAACAGTAAGATTTAAATTACAATTAACCTACACATACAGAGATGAGAATAATTACAGGTGTGATAGATCACTAGAGATGCTGTCAGAGTACAGGAAAATATAACGCAAAGAATGTTTAGAGGCTTGGTAAACACCTTATTATCTTTAGCGTATGAATCTGCCAAACTAATGTCAGAGTGCCCATTTGCATCAAGAAATCGCTGGTCTGACATCTCTTTCAATCGTTTTTGAACATCAACAGCTTGCAAGCTTGACGAGTGCTGTTGCTTTAAATAAATTACATCCTTTCCTCCCATTTTTACACCAACGACTATATGAGTCCCAAATTTTTTAATAAACCTGTAAGAGTATATTGACAAATGAGTCAGATAAGATCAGAACAATTCTGAAAAAAAAAATCAAAACATGAAAAAGAAAAGCTAACAATATGACTTTCCTGAAGGATAAGACCACTAATTGTTTATGTTAATTCAAATCAACCATGCTTTAGGTATGAATGCAGATACAAATATGTGTCTAACCTTGCTAAGGCAGCAGGTTCCCATGTTGATGGAACAGCCTGCTTAACATGATCCTTTAGTATTATATGTGCCTTTGAGAGTGCAACAGTGTATAGTGTGATACACCAACCATCAAAAGCAAGTGATTTGGTAATAGAAGCATCTTTCTGCCAGCACCCAGTAAATTCAAACATCGCATTGAAAAATCCAGATGGAATTTTTCCAGACAATGATAGCTCCCGGTTGAATTGTTCAGACATCTGCAAAATATTTCATAACTTGAGTAACTTGGGGAAGGTTGCAAGCGTGAATATTACTTCTTACAGATGTAATCCTACTCTTCTACTTAAATCCATGACTAATAAGATCAAGATAGTAAGAGTTCACCGTGACTAATAACAATACATTTACATAGCATTGTAATACAGCATACACTAGAACTTAATGGGCATAGAAAACATACCTGCTGAAATGATAAGACGTCAGAGCGGAACCGCATACGCTCCCCTTTATCGCACTTGATTGACTTAGACACACCAGTAACCGTCAGATTACCAGGGAGCACAATATCCTGAACCTTGTCATGGTCGAGCTCAATGAGCAGCGGATCAGGCGAACCACGCTGCTTGCAGTTTTTGAGACGGATATCATTAGCAATGTCGTAGCCAAGACCAATGGACCGTATTGCAGATTCTGAAACACTTTGCAGCTTTGCTTTATGCGCCATCTTTTATCATACAACGATCATAAATCCCAAACCTTGCTGATCAAGAGTTGAAAAGACAGCCAAAATTTTCCCTTTTTGCCGATGAGAACCTGCCGTAGAATCACCAAACACACAATCCTTTTGCAGTTGAAATGGTCAAGGATCAAGTATTCCTTCTTCCCCAACTGAATCAACTAGAAATGGAAGCGAAATACCACTACCTAACAATCTGGAGCCGAGTTTATCCAATAATTCCAAAGTAATTTTGCCGAATCTAAGAGGAAACAAGGGGAATCTTTGAGTTCTCTTGCTACTCTCAAACCCACATCAAACCAAAACACCAGCGGGGACAGCTAATATCGAGACACTCTGAACTGAAGTATAACCAAATCATAGGCCCGACCAGATCAAATTCCCTACAGATCTCCACGATTTTCTTTGACAAGCTACGAATTCCACCAAACCGGGTAAAGAAATTAAAGAAACGAGCTCCTAAATTCAGGACCAGCAGAAGCCGAGCAAAGGAGAAAACAAAAAAAAATTCTCAGAAATACTCCCACGGCAGGAAGGGCCGATCAGGTCACGGATTCTCGCGCGCGGCGAGCGGCCGGATCGCGGCGGAAACCGCGGGGGAATTCGGCGAACGCGAGGGAGAAGGGGGGAGGAGAGGAGTAGGAGACGTGTAGTGGCAGGATGAGGTAATTTTGGCTCCTGACTCTTCCTTTTTTTTTCTTTTGCTTTCTTTTTGAAAGGCTTTTGTTGCTTCGAGTCCCTTTTGTATTTTTGGTTTGGTCAAATTTGAGGTGGTAGTTGGCAGGCAGGTCCACCTGCAACTTTTTTATTTTTGTTGACATGTGTCTCATCTCATTGTCTTTTCCTCTCATTTTATGCTTCATATTTTTTTCCCCTCTACTGAACAATCAACAGAAAACTCTGGCATTAGATCAGGGTTACCAACCACTACCAAAAGCTGGACCAGATTGTTTTTTTTTTAAAAAAAACACGAAAACCGTTTGAAAATTGTTGGTTACCGATGAAATCATACCAAAATTTGCGAAAAAATTAAAATTCAATTTGATTTTTTTCACTTTCATTGGGAAATTGAATCGCTTGTGTTTTAGAATCCGCCTCATAAGTCTGGTTTTTAGAAAACCAAACTTTTTCTCTTATAAACCTCAAGCGAGATGTGCATTAAAGAAACAATATAAACATATGTCTAAGTTATTAAACATACATGCGCACCATATCTCTATAAGTATCTCCAAAAGATTGGACCGGTGTAACTTTGGAAGGATTCTAATGGATTTAACTTATTAAATATTCACGAGAGAATCTATTCTATGCCACTGAATTTATTCGAGTTCAACAATTTACCATCGATATTGTCTCTTTCTATAATATACCGACGACTTTATCAATTGTTCTACAATATACTATTGTTGGGCTTTTTCCAAAAATACCCAAAATACCCTTAGAGACATACAAGATTAACAATTGATTCATCTAATTATAAGTTTCAAAAAAATATGAAAATTTTTATGTGACCTCGTTACATAAAATGGAAGTTTGTATACATGTCTCAAGTTTTTTCTGGTATATTTAGTTTTTAGAAAAATAATATTTTTATGTGGTATATGAGAGAAAACTTGCTCATATGAGAGATAAAAACATCTTATGTAGTGTATGAAAGATGATTTATATTAAAAACATCAATAAAAAGTATTTTATATAGCATATAACAGATAAATTATATTTTGTTAAAAAATATAAATGTAAAAAACTTCAAACTTCAAACTTTCATATTGTGTAAGGAGGCCACATAAAATTTTTCATATTTGTTTTAAATTTTTCATATTTTGGGTATTTTTAAAAAGAATATACAGCCCAATAACGTATTATAGAACAGTTGTTGGAGAAATGAACGGGACCAATAACTCATGAAAATCTTTATTTTTACTTTCATTCAACTCTTGTGGGAGAAATGAATAGGACCTCAGTGTAAGTATATGCATGTGAGGACACATGCTTATATGGTGGACTATTTTCCCTCAATCTTCCCCGGTAGGCCGGTTCAAGGGTATACAAAGAGAAATCTTTTACGGCGACCGATCAGCAAGCATAATGCATGCCAACCTCTACTCTCGAGGAAAACGATGGATTTGTCGCAATGTCCTGCTAATTAATTAGGCAGTACTCACTCCCGAATTATTATTATCATTTAATTTTTTTAATATTTAATTTTAAAATATCATCTTTTAAAAATTTATTTTCAAATCTAAAACTTTTAGCCACCTCACCCCGCCTAATATAGCAAAAACAACATGGCCACGTCATCTACAGTAGACGTGCCATCGGTTTTTTTATATCATCAAAGATTAGCGTGTCCAAAAGGTTTACATCTAGAAATAAGTTTTTGATAGTTTACTTTTAAAATTAAAAATGTTTAAAAAATAGAGAAAAAAATCTTATATTGTCTCTATATCTTAAAATGATTTAAGCCATTCCAGTTTTTTTCCCAGTGAAAGCCAATTCAAATTTGATTGTATATATACCGAAAAATGTACATATTAATGACACCAAATAGGTATAATATGGATATACTACATATTTCATGAAATGCTGTAACACCTGTTTGATATAATTTATTTATAAATATGGTTAGTCTGAAATGATTAATTTGATTTAAGATAAAAACTAAAATGACTTTCTTTCGTTTTTTGGACGGAAGGAGCAAGTTAACAAGGGTCGATACTCAATTGACGATGAACTTTCTTTATGAAAGCAAAACAATGATCGGATTGTTTTGATTTTTTTTTGACTAAAGGATTGTTTTGATTTTGCTCGACCACGAACAGGCACTGTACACAAATTTGCATTCAGGTAAGTTTTCTCAGAATTGCGACTAATCAACATGCCACATGCCAAAAAATGCATGACCACCCGTGTCTCTCTAGCCTACGACCGCTGCAAATTGCTGGCTGAAGCCGCCTAAAATTCAGTCAGAGACTGACAGCTTACGCCGACTAATTACTTTTCTGAACGAGTCAGAACGAATCACTTAATTTCGCAGCGGCATGCAGCGATCGAACCTTCGTTTAGACAGTATTTCTCCAAGCACCGATCGAGATCAACGTATGATCCAATCGAAGATCAAGTCGTCGAATTTGCCGGATTCATGGTGAAACCGACCTTTAGGTGTGTTTAGTTCACGCAAAAATTAGAAATTTGATTGAAATCGGAATGATGTGATGAAAAAGTTGAAAGTTTGTGTGTAGAAAAGTTTTGATGTGATAGAAAAAATAGAAGTTTGAAGAAAAAATTAGGAACTAAATCAGGCCTTAGTTAATTTTGGCCCAAAAGAAGAGTCACGACTCACGAACGAAGAATGGTATGCGAAAACAAGGCGGAGAGAAGGAAAACACTCCCAATATTTATGGTGCCTTATCATGAATTCGTGCTGATCGGAGTTGCGTTGGCATAAACATATCTGGCTAATTACGTTGTGTAAAAAAAACTTCTTTTCTTTTAATATATTGATGCACGGCAATTATTTTACGTGCTGGCGAAAAAAATTCTTAACTGAAAATCCATCAAAACTTTCCAGTGACCTGTAGCCGTTACTTAATCTGTCATCCTCGTCCACGTAAAAAGCTATTGCTCCCTCTGTCCCTAAGTATAAAGAATATTGGTTAGATGTGATACATTCTAGTACGATGAATCGACATTGAAACATATTGCTAAGCGTGGACATCATGAAGTGTCACATCCAACCAAAATTCCTTATATTTAGGGACGGAGATAATATTACTGTACAAGCTACCATTGCTAAGCTGCACTGTAAGCCTGTAGACATGGCGACTGTTGCTGTCGTGGTTGGCATGCTGATCCTAGTGTCGTCGGCGGCGGCCAACGGCGGCGCTGTTGGTGTTCGGCGACTCGCCGGTTGACGACGGCAATAACAACGCGCTGAGCTGCCTCGCCAAGGCCCAACTTCTTCCCCTACGGCATCGAGCAGTGGCGGATTTAGAAAATTGGTTCGCTGTTGTCATAACGTGTCTATCGGTGTCATATTATGCTAATTATGCTTAAAACATGATGTTATAGTATATAGATAAACAGTTTTGCTATAGGTATTACCGAAAGTTATCGGTGTCGCATGATATCGACGATTATACTGTAGATCCGCCCCTGGCGTCGAGTAACCGAGTTCCACCTTCTGCAACGGCAAGACCTTCGTCGACTCTCACT
Source organism: Oryza sativa Japonica Group (assembly GCF_034140825.1). Lineage (NCBI taxonomy): Eukaryota > Viridiplantae > Streptophyta > Magnoliopsida > Poales > Poaceae > Oryza > Oryza sativa. The sequence goes on along the minus strand of NC_089035.1, from coordinate 42,908,959 downwards.
CTGTTACGTAATTACTGACGTTAATTCATTCGCAATTTTTCTTCTTCTTTACAAATTCGATTTGTATATCTCCTTGTAGTTCCTCTCAATGTGATTAATTTCTGTTGATTCAGCCTGGGCCAGCAGGTGCTCAACCTGGAGAGCAACCTGGACACGATCAGGACACAGATGGAAGGTGGCTTGGAAGCAACGATTACATCAACAACAACCTCCTCACATCACTGTACGATTCAGGCTACAACTATACAGCGCGGAGGACTACTCCGATCTGCTCATCAACCACTACTCCAGGCAGACACTGGTCAGAGTGCTGCGTTCTTTTGAACACTTTCTTAACTTCTACGCTTTCGATTCCCACATACACGCTTCATTAGACGGTACATTCTTTATAAAAATACTTTATAAGAAAGTTGCTTTAAAGATTCATATTAATTTATTTTTTTATGTTTTTAGCTGATACTTAATTAATTATGTGCTTGTTTATCATTCCGTTTTGTGTGTTGGGTGGAAGGGTTTCCAACCCTGATGAACGAACGCAACCTAGTCATAAATTAATCCTCAATGAGTTACTGAAAAATTAACCCTCAATGTGAGTTAATGATTTTCACCTTTTTGAATGCAGGCTCTGTACAGTGTTGGGCTGAGGAAGTTTCTCCTGGATGGGGTGGGCCCACTGGGCTGCCTCCCCAGCCTGAGGGCCTCCGGATTGGGCCCACAAGGTCAGTGCGTCGATCAGGTGAACCAGATGGTGGGTTTCTTCAACCAAGGGCTGAGATCTCTCGTTGATAAGCTGAACGCTGACCATCCTGATGCCATGTTCATCTACGGCAACACCTACGATGCTGTCTACAACATGATCAATAATCCTCACAAATACGGTATAAACATCACAGAAACTCAAACTTACATTTCTAGCTACGCACATGGATACATCAGAAATGCTTACATTTGGAAACGAAAAACATCTGAACTGAACATGACCGCGTTTATGGATGTTTTTTTTTCCTTTTTTTTTGTTTATGGATGTTTTTTTCCTTTTTTTTGCAGGGTTCAGGGTGATGGACAGTGGGTGCTGTGTGCTGGGTGAGGATGGCACGTGCGAGCCGTACGCGGAGCCGTGCGAGATCTGCAGCAGCTAGCTCGCCCGTCGATCTCTAGCCTAATTCTCTCAGCTAATTAGATGATCAAACGTGCAAACTTGCATTATGAATGATGAAATATTGTGTGTATATGTATAACTAGATCTGGAAGCCTTAAGCTTAGCTTAACCCGTGCATGCATGATAAAATGTATCTGATGAAGATCGATGTGTATAATTATAATTAAGCATATTCATGATATCTTGAAATTAAATCAGAGGGAAATTATTAGAAGTAGCTTTTCATGAATTAATGCAAGAGGTTAATCAACCGAGCTAGCTTCTATATATGATATATGAAAGTGTGCATAATTATTTGGGCTTATAGACATGATTGAGGCAGACAAGCTTGAGTGCATGAAAAGCTAAACATGCAGGATATAGGTATGCAGCGATCTGCATATGTAGAAGTTTGCCATTTAGCAGAGTTCATGTAAATGTACTGAAAGATAAGCGTACGTGGTACATTTAGCTTCTCAAAAGGAAGCTACATATAATAATCCATACAAGTCGTTATACTAATTGGAGATTTGGAGAACTCCAGAGTAATAATATGTCTGGTAATGGCTTCCATCAATTTTTCATCTGATTTCTTGGGCCTGCTTGACCTTAATTATGCATATATATAATGCATTGCTGCCTTAATTATGGGTGAAAGGGTGGATGGTGATACATAACGAGTGAGATGGAAGAAAACCAGAAATGAAGGACCAGATCGAATAGAGAATGGATCGAAAGGGACCCTGACCTAGTTAGTGTACAAGAAAAAAAGAAATGAAGATGTATAGGTGAAAATGAAATATGTGACTACGTACTACAAATTAATACACAATTAATTGAACTCTTTCAGTAGCCCCCACAAGCTTCTGTGGAGACATCTTGAACTAAAGCTGCATATGAAAAATCAGCAGCGACTCTACCACATATTATTTCCCCTGCACTCTCTTCCTTAAGAGGTACAAGGCACAACAAAACTTTTCCTAGAAGCTAAGTTAACATGAACACACTGATTAACTGAAGATGCTAACCTGTGACCTATACATGCAGGATGGTTAATTTACTCGTGTACTAGACTGACGACACATTGGATGAGAGAATTTCTTGTAAAAAATTAATGCAACGTTCACCTTAAAGGAGAATTAAGAAGACCTTAATTGCTAGACCAGACTACACAATGCAAAATTGGACTTACCACAGTCCTTTGTTAGCATGCCAAATACACCACTCAACCCATAAGTGGGTACATTTGGCGTGACCGCGTGAGTGTAATTAGTAAATATGTGAGCTGAGTAAGTATACTCATGAGAGCTAGGACAGATGATATGCATATGAGATATGACTGACACATGTGTGTGGAGGAAGAAGATACTGTATTTAGATGGATGCAGACTTAAGGCAGCCGTGGTTTTCTAGGCCAATGGTTTCTCTGGAGCTGCAGCGACATGAGAAGAAATGAGCCTGTACTGATACTGTGGTGATGGTGCCGGCAGAGTTGGAGCTGTCAGAGACATTGTCATGCCTGCAGAAAATAAGGATCGCATTATTTACTTAGTACTGTATTATCATATCAAGTGCAATTAGTTAATCGACTCCATTGTAGTACTACCAACAATAAATGCAGGCCCCTCTCAATAAAAACAATAAACAATAAATGCAGGCCAATTATTCAGTTGATGTTCCAGATCAGGATTAATGTATTCCAACAGAAGGATTAATTAGGTCACCAAGAATGGTTATCTATAAGCTCTCTACAAGAGATCCATGTTAGCATATTTTTCTACTTGGAAGATATTAAATGAAGAGAGAGAGCAAAGCTATCTACTAGCTTAGAAATAGTCTATAGAGAAAAACGAGACAATGCATGAGAGAGCTATAGATACCTATGTAGACATACTATTGAGGTGGTTTATTATTAATCTAGTCTATTGTTGAGATGTACATGTTTTATAGAGAGCACCTTACTTTACCATTGCGGGTGCTCTTAGTACTCCACTCCTAATTAACAATAACTAGGGTATTACTAGTACTCCCTCCATTCCAAAATATAAGGCACAACTACCCTTAATCCAAAGACCAAGAAATAATTATTATCATATTGTAGTTTGGATCATCCTAATAAATATAATGCATGCATCCAATAGGATTAGATAGCATGAGAGTGGAGGATTTAAAAAAGTAATAATTTAATAGAGAAGATATCATAATTAATTGTGTGTTTGCATGTATGCCTTATATCATGGAACATGTAAGAAAAGTGGTTGTGACTTATATTATGGAATGGAGGGAGTATTAATTAGTGCCCAATTTTATTTTTGGGTGAGTAGGCATAACGTCTTTTTTATATGTGATACCCTCACAAGCATGCATGATCTCGCGCAAAGGATTGAGTAGCGTGTCAATATGCACAAGTACTCATGCATTGTACATTGGGTTGCTTGCAGATTCAGACATATATATACAGTGCATGTACTATACAAGAATGAAAATACATCGTGCATGTAGGAATGATATATACCCCCATATGGTACGGTTATGTATAAATGTTTAACGAGAAGGATGTTTTTCTTTTTAAAAAGAATTAACTATTAATTTCATATTTAAATAAATTTATAAAACCTAATTAACAAGATATTATGATAGATAGTATAATTTTTAAGGAAAATCCACCACTAATCATTTGAGAAATTATTAATCATCAATTTTTTCATAACTTGACCAAACCCTACACTAAATGTTAAATATTTATAGCAGGATGGAGTAGCTCGCAGCCTCGAATTAATAGAAATATGACCCCCCTCCGCCCCTCCCCCCCCTAATAAAAAAAAGCTATCTCACTGAAGATATATACTCCATCCGTCTCTAAGATATAAGTACTTTTGGACTTTGACATGGTCGCCAAGATGTTATTTTGACCAATAATATATATAAAAATAAGATATTTTAAATAAAAAGAGTTGCATATTATGATAGTTTTTTAATAATAAATCTAGCAACATCAATTTTACATGATTGATCTTTTTTTATTTTTTACTATTAATATTAATAGCCAAAGTTAAAAGTATTTGACCTGTCATTATGCTATAAAAATGTTTATATTTTGGGTTGGAGGAAGTAAAATAAATTAAAACATCTCTGACAAACCTGCTGCTTGGCCGGTAGAGTTAGGAGCAAGAGCCACAGTGCCAGCGTACTGCTGGAGCCCGGCCACGGCGGTCAGCTGGCTGGCCGTCGTCGCCGCCGTCGGGGCTCCGACAGCCGCCGCCGCCGCCGCGTACTGGTACATCTGAGGGTACTGCATGCCGGCGTACCCGGCAGCAGCCGCGTTCGCCGCCACCGCTGGGCCGTACTGGAAGTACGGCGAGTAGAGACCGCCGCCGGTAGGATTCGCCATTGTTAGCCCCGCCGCCCCGGCGGCGGCGCCACCAGCGAACATCTGGTACTGGGCTCCAAGCCCACCGTACGCTTGATAGTAGCTCTGTATAGTACGTAAAAATGTTGACATGATCATGGGTGATTAATTAGTTTACCACTAATTTTGAGATGCAACATTATAGTTTATGAACTAGTAATAGTCAGACTTTAGTAAAATCTATAGGAGAGGGATCGATCGATGAATCTCTAGTAGATATATACTTTATCAGCTTGCATATATACACAATATATGTATATATGTAAACTATAACGCAAATTGATTAAACAAAAAATTACATGGATGATGATTTTTTTTTTCTGAATGGAATTGAAGTATATATACGTACCAGCGGATAGCCGTAATCCGAGAAATAAGGTGAGTACCTGAAATCAATTTTGCAAGTAGCCAAAGGAGAGTGTCATTAATTTGCTTTTTGAAATGTACATAGAAATGACGTGATGAGGTACATATGCATATAATAAAGCAACCTAAATACATACATTTCGTGAATGAATAACCTAAATATTTCGTGAATGAATACATCTGGATATCTCTCCTATATATGGGACTCCTAATTGCACATGGAATTACCTAAACAAACTTGGTTGATAATGCTGATTATTGATTATAAATTTCCTAATTCCTAGCTGTAAACTTGGGAACTCTACATTAAGTAACTGTATGAAGCACATTAATTGGTGTTCAGCCTAATTGCCTAAAGTAGACTAACTAATATATGTGCAGGCATGGTTAATTTCAGTTTGGAGTACAGATATATCTTAACGTCTAGTACTAATCTCCGGCCTTAATGTGGCCAAGTGAGGTTTCATATGAAGAAATTCATTTGCATGAAAATTAATCATCTTAAATACTAGTCACTAAATTAAGAACACCAAGATCTATATCAATTAGCAGAGCTGCAGAATGGAAACTTTGAGATCTCTCTAGTTTCTTGCTACTTTTTTTTCCCCTCAGTGCATGCAGGCATGCGCATATTGCAGGAAGAACTGAGCAAGCAAGAGGGGCGCATGCAATGCAAAGCTTTTTGTAAAGTGGCGCGCATGCAACTGCATGACACTATATATACCGACCGGTACCCCACATGCCAGACGCTGTACCCGAGGCATTATGCTATACAGTATAGTATATACGTACATATACGGGCTAGCTATACAGTATAGTATATACTAGTAGCACGTCAAATGATCGATGAGGACACATGCAGCATGATCATGAGGTGCTCGATCGATCGATCACGCCTAGCTTAGCTTATACTACTCCTTTCAAACTATTTTAAGTGCAGTTATTGATTTATATATGTATCCAATGTTTTACCGTTTGCTTTATTAAAAAAATGTAAAAAAATTAAAAAGTAAGTCACGCATAAATACTATTTATGTTTTATCATCTAATAATAACAAAAATATTAATCATAAAAAAATTTAAATAAGACGAACGGTCGAACGCTGGACATAGAAACCTACAACTACACTTAAAATGCGACGGAGGGAGGGGGTAACAGCTACTACAGCAAGTTGCACACATACACTACTAGCTAGCTGCTTCTCTTTCACTACTCACTATTTGCACACACATACACATGCATGAGAGAGATGAGAGAGATAGTAGCATTGTCTTTGTGTGGGCACATGCACATGGAGATGGAGATGGAGATGGAGAAGGAGAAGGAGGAGCTGGAGATGCACATGCAGATGGTGATGGACGGTGCAGTCGTTGGCCCCCTCCCTCCATTAAACGAGCTGAAGCTGAGACCAGCTAGCTCCAACGCCTTTAACCCCCCAAAACCATCCTCTTTACAGCTAGCCGGCCATCTTCTCTACTACATATCATATCCCAGCATGCATGCAATGCAATGCAGCAGATTGAGAAGCAAACACAAGCTCTATATATCGATCTCTAGCTAGCTAGCTAGCTGGCTGGCCGGTGGTTAGTGTGTGTACTATTCCTACCTGCAACTGTATATAGAAGGAGAGAGGGTGTGTTTAGTGCGCTAAAATTGAAAGTTTGATTGAAATTGAAACGATGTGACGGAAAAGTTAGAAGTTTATGTGTGTAGGAAAGTTTTGATATGATGGAAAAGTTAGAAGTTTGAAGAAAAAGTTAGGAACTAAACCAGACCAGAGATCGATATGAGTAGTTTACCCATACACATTGTAGGTCGGGATCCCCTGCTGGATGCCATGATCTGCCATGCTCAAGCTGGCACCACCACCGCCTGTCTGGATAATGGACTTCATTGCCCTCATATGCCCAGCTGCTCCAGTTCAATTCATGCATATTCACAAACAATTTATCAACTAATAAAGTACAGTATTCAATTACTATGCATGGTAATAAAGTACAGTATTCAATTACTATGCATGGTTTGTAATTAAGCATGATTAGTAATTGGCTGCTGGATAATTAATTAATTAATTAATTACAGTCAGTATATATATATGAACAGGAGTATTGGACAATCCAAGGACGGCAGATAACTGCATGCCTGACAACATGCTACTATACACACTGCAAACTGCACAAGAAGCAAGCAAGGCAGCCTAGAAGGCTGGAATTAACGACTCCCGAGAATAACTAACCGTGCTCGCTTTTAGCACTTTTGCAGAAAAGCTTTAGCTAGCTCAGCTGGAGACCACGCAGCCTTTTCATTACCGGTGAAATACTGTCGGATGCTCGGATAGCATACTTTATCTAGCTCGATCGCTTGTTGTTTTGATCTTAATTCATATAAGCATTATCCAACTAACTATACTATCCAGCTTGATGACAGTGACCGGCCTTAATTTGGCGCGAAGCAATACCATATAGTTAGACATAAGTACTTAATGTGTACAGGTATTACTAATTAGTTTACATCACAATTAATAACTTACTAGCTTGATTCAAGAATTAGCATATCCAAAAAGTGACTATACAGGATTTAAGCTTTTGTTAGTAGGAATTTGTTCTCAACTAACTGATCAATCAAAAGGGACGCATTTTTTGAGCCAATAATATAAATTAATTTGATTCTGAAGAATGCAATTTTTGCTCAAGGGAAAATGAAGAGTATATACTAAGTTTAGCAGTACGTGCAGTATGCTCCCAAAGTATGAGCATAAAATGATGCACAATACATGTTGTAGAATCTAGCTAAAAGATGCAAATTAAGCCAGGAAACGCACATATATGCTCCTCAGTTATTCTACATGATCATCATCAACCTTAAACTTGTCTCCACGTAGTGTCAGTTAATTATATGATCATCAGAAATTAAGAATCTGGATTAAAAAAACCATGAAGAAAAGTTAAGGTGCGTGTTTTATGTGATAGTGATTTCGATTACCATAAGGTTGCAGAGACGCTGCAGCTGCCTTGGATCTCTGGACCCCAAGATATGCAAGATTGCAGTTGGCCCTCCTCCCATCGATCACCGGGTACGGATCAAAGCAAGCTTTCATAGCAGCCTCCGGCTCGCGGAATGTAACCTAGCAAAGCAGAAATAATAAAGATTCAGTAGAGATCGAAAGATAACCAATCCAAGATCACAATAAAACCATGTAGCTAGCTAGATATAGATATATAGATATCTTAAAAAATCGATCGATCAGTTAGGTTCTTCGGTGATTAATTATGTGCAAGAAAGCTGCATATTTATCCTGGTTAATTAATTATTCTTTTGGTTGAAGAATTAACTTGGGAGGTGCAACTAGCTAGCTAGAACAGCTAGTTGGATCGATGCTGAAATTAAAATCCAAATTGATTGAAATCCAAGCAAACAGAAGTAGAATTGAATAGGAAGATGATGATTGATTGGGGAATTAAGCAGGAAGAGAGAAATAGGAACTCACAAATCCGTAGCCCTTGGATCTGCCGGTGTTCTTGTCGGTGATGACGACGGCCTCGAGGATATCGCCGAACTGCTCGAAGTATCCCCGCATCCCCTCCTTCTGCGTCTCCCACGCGAGTCCCCCCACGAACACCTTCGTCAGCGTCGTGTCGCCGAACTGCCCCGCCGCGCCGCCGCCGCCGCCAGCCGACACAGCCATCTACAACCTCTACCTCTTCTTCTTCCTCGATCGATCGCTCGCTCCGATCTGTACTTCTACAGTAACCTGGTGATCGATCTCAAAAGGCAAGGGCGATCGAGAGGGGGGCTGATGGCTATATCTATCGAGGCTTGATATGCAAGGGAGGATGAAGAGAAGGGTCCAACCTAGCTAGGTAGCTAGCACCAACCCTAGATAGCCTCGATATGGATGCTGGCCTTTGCTAGTACTACACCTATTAGCTTGAGTTGTAGAGAGAGAGAAGAAGAAGAAGCAAAAGAGGAAGGAGAGGAGAGGCCGAAAGGAGGAGGAGGAAAGAAAAGCGAAAGCTGGCAAAGGGAAAAGAAATCAACGAGAGAGAGGAAGAGGAAGAGGAAGAGGAGAGGAGGCGGGAGGAAAAGGCGGGTACGGGGGTACTCTCCTTACTCATCCATCGAGTAGGTATAAAGAAACATACTCCCTATCCCAAAACCTATTAGCTTATTTTGGAATGGAGAAAGTATCTTCTAACTTATTGTCCTCTTCTGATTTTAAGTAATTGACATCTAAGAGATGATCTAGAATAAGATTAGAGCGTGGACTCATCTCCTTCCTCCTTCAGCCCCCTACTCTTCCTCCTCCCCTCTTCTTCTTAGGGTTGCAAGCGGGCCAACCCGCGAACCCGCTTATAGGCAAAATTAGTAGGTAACCTACGGATCACCTACTGATTTGACTTATAAATGGGTTTATGGATCGGCCCACTTGTATCTCTAAGTGCAGCAAGCCGAATCACGATATGAAAACCTACGGGTTATCACTTATTTGACATATAAGTAAGTTCGCGTGTTGGCCCGCTTTCATCCCTACTTCTTCTCCCTACATTCTATCAATTATGATCCAGCGGAGTAGAGGGGACTCAAGTCCCCCAGCACCCACGCTGCACTGACACATGGGTCTTATAGCTCGTGGGCCGACATGTTAGCAACCTACGACAGATGATAGTATATCAAAGGAGCTTCTTTAATAGGTATATATATCTCTCTATCCCGATGGCTTGTGTTTCATTTACTTAGGCAATGTGCATCAACATATGAATATTAAATTTTGAACTCGTTTATTGTGGATTATTAACCTACCTCTACATTATTCCCTCCGTCCAAATATATATGTGGCGTATTTTATTCGTTAAGAATATAATTCCCATCACACAAAATCGATGTCTTTAGATTTGTATTCGAAATATTTATAGTTACACTTTTATATCACATAAACGGTATATATAGGGTAAAACAATTGTTAGTCAAAGTCTTGCCAATATTTTTGGATGGGGGAGTTGTATATATCAGCTAGCTTAGAATGGAGGAATTTATTTTAGCAAATGGTGTGGTGGGAAAGTCATGGCAATGCACATGATTTCATCCAACAGTGTTCAAATTCTAATTTCTGTATATAAGAACTTTTTACTGTCACTTGAAAGGCGGTGCATTAGCTGCATACCGGCATAACAATGATTTGTAAAACGAAACCACACATGTCACGAAGCAGATTAATGGGTTAGTCTGCATTAAAAGGAGGGGATTAATTACTGTACTTTGATCCGTACTTACTATTGATGAATGTAGGAACAGTTGTTTAAACAGTATTTCGACTAGTCCTAATGAATCTGTAAGTAATAGGACCGGCAATTCATTCATAGTGAGAGCTGTAGAAAAAGATTGCAATTATTATGCTTAAGATTGATTGACCTATTTGCCTTTCGCCGTATGGATATTATTAAGTGTTAGCAAGTTGCAAGGCAAGGACCCAGTCATTAGGGATAATATTGCCAACACGTACTACATCTCTATGCACAATCCACATAAAGGATTAGTGCTAATTATTTGCAATCAGTACATATGTACACCTATCTGTGGGACCATAAGTGCAAAGTCCATATATATTTTGTGGTTACTGATGCGCTAGCTCTTAATTTAGTTTATAAAGATCTCAGAAAGTTAAGGCAGAAATGGTACAGTATTCATGTTTAGGTGGCCATAATGTGTTTAGTTTAGGTGTAATGACAACCCAAAGTGATCATATCTGTATCTAACCATGAAAATGACACCAGAATAGATATCAACAAAAAGCTAGAGTAGCCACCAAATAACCACACGAAAGAAAAGGAGGGGAGAAGAATGTGTGAATCATGTCACAAAAAAGGTCACCATTCTATTGGCTGAGTGGGAGACCAATACATGAATCTTCCTTGAGATGACAGCTAGCCCTATTAACAATAACTTGGCTTTCACCTAGCTGTGACCATATATGTTTAGTGTTTTAGTATTGCTCTATTATGATATACTACTAGTAAGACAAAGTGCTTTTGCAGTTGACCATTGTGAAGTAGTGGAAGAACACATTCTAAGCTACAAGTAGCTAGATATATTTATGATTCTAGCTACTTATTAATACATACTTACAAAATAAGAAACCATGTTCTAAAAAAATACAATCAAGAATTCTGGGGTTAATGAGTTTTGGAAGTATATGTGCTGCTAGCTTTTGGGTTGAGTCCTCAGAAAGGTCAAAACTGTTATGTTGGTTTTGGTGTGTTTCACCAACCTTTATATTCATATTGACTTTTGATGTTGAACCTAAGCTAATCTGTTACTAACTTTGCATCAGTACTGAAGAATGTGTATGCATGTATGACAAATAGGGTACTTGTTAATAATAAGACATCCATTTGGTGGATATATGTACTATATCTGCAAAAGCATACCCATGGGAATAGAACAACATGCTCATTGCTGTAGACCTTTCAACCCTGATCTGGCCAACTTGTCTTCAAAAAAGGCTTTTCATTTTTTTTTAGTAAAGAAAAGGCTTTTCTGGTAGAACAGAATAGTGGAGGTTCTCCAGTTGCATTTCTAAAATGAAACCTTGCGTCACAAGTGATCCAAAGCAAACATTTTTCTTCCTCTAAAAAAAGTCAATTGATTCACATGTATTATCTTGATCTCATCTCAAACTCTCTTAATTAGCAGATAACTTAGAGCTTAGAGAACTTTAATGATAGTGACGGCAGCATTATGCAAGCGCATTACATCTTGAGTAGAAATTTCTCTGACATGTTCATAAATCAGATGCTGCAAAATCATTGTTCTTGAGTAGAAAACCCAACAGAAATGATGCAACCGCAGCCAAATTCAAGACAATATTGTGATCTATCAACGAGGTGTGAGTGTCGTGTGAACTACTCATTATGATCACATCGAATCCTGACCTGGACGTGAAACATCGTTATTCATCAGAGATTATCCAACTGGGTTAGACGTTGATGGCCTAAAAGTGAGGTCAAGCTTTCTTCACTAGTACATCCATCATATCGTATCTTTGGTCTGTCGCTGGTATTGCATACTTTATCCTTTTGACAACTGTCTTGCAGGCACCAAACTTTGCTTTTTGACCATGGGGGTGGGCCAGTCTGTAAGGACCTGCAGAATATATCACTGAATTTGGTGAGAGATGATGAATCGAAGCTGAATTTGCAGTGTATTCACATTCAGTGTAGATACACAACCACAAGCAAAGTGACAGATTTAGCTGATAATAGAAAGACGAATCTACATAGTATCAATATTGAGTACATCAGCAGGCCACCATTAGCATCATCCTAAAGAACTGCCAGATATATATGGAACGAAGAGAATGGTCCATGTCATAAGGTGATAGCTTACTCCAAAGTGATGCAGCCATATTCACTGTTATGAAGAAGTGTGCTCTGTTTGGCACTCCCAACCAGTTCCTCTATGATAAGTAGATAACAGCGCAATTTAATTGTGTACTTAGTGCATGACATGCTGTTGTGATACTCATGCCGACAGCTCTAATTTCTCAAAATGATACTGCTCGCCAGCAACTACTTTTAGAAGCTGAGAATATCTACCAACCGACGTTGCTTTATGGACCACAATTAGCTAAGAACATAAGATGTGTCTTATTGGCCACAAAATGCAGATCAATCCTGCTGTTGGAGTTGAGTACTAACAACTTGGCATTTGTTTAAATTCTTCCAGCTAAAGACCTTTAGTCTCCAAGTGTTTGCAACAACATGCCTCATACCATCTGCAGGATGTCTGGATCAGATCCAAGTGCCATAAAGCATAAACATGGAAACTGCTAATGCAGGTGACAGGTGATCATCCACGGAGTTTCCATTCAACTGTTCAAGAAATCCAAATGTATAGAATAGGGGTCTAGACAGATGCAAAATACAATTCGTAGTCAGCAAATGAGTTGATGCCACACAAGGTATCACCCTGTTACCTTGAAGCCTCCATGATCATAAAGAACAGTGCCTATATTATCTCCAGTCTCATCATCATTATCATCATATTCACTAGGATTAGCTTCTTCGTCAGACTCCGAAGCATCAGTGATATCAGAGAAACCATCGTTATCCATATGCGATAGGTCCTTCCCTTGACTCGGTTCTTCCATTTTCAGAGAAGCAGCTCTTCTATCATCACAATAAACAGGATCAACATTCTGGGATTGTGGGTTTCCATAAAGTGCAATATGCCGATAATAAAGTTCAAGCTCTTTTTCAGACACGGCAATAAAACGCCTCACTGTCTCCAGTGATTGTTCATATTTTGATTTTTCAAGTGCCTGATGAAAAAAAGGGACAGAGGTAAGTGCGCAAAATGATGCATAGAAAACATCAGTTATCTGGCATTTCTACAAGCTACCAACCATAGGCAATAATCCATCTGAGACAACTGAACTGGGTAAACAGAATCAACAAACCTACCTTTTTCTTTGATAGTGTATCGACTGGTGACATGACATCTGGCTGAACATAGTTCTTTCCCCGATAGAAGACTATGGTGTCATTTCCAATAGTATTAATAGGGATACCACCACTCAGTCTGGCTATCTCACTTGCGTACTCCTGGATTTGCCCTGGCTTGCAGGGTTTGCAGATGACTTTTACAGTCTCATGTTTCTTCCAGTGCAAATGCATGTTTAGAATAACACCACCAAAGACTCCTCTCCTTCCAACAGGGACATAATTTGACTTTTTTTGAGAAACCTTCTTCAAATAAAATCTTTCCTCGCCATCAAGATCATCTTGTTTAGCCATAGGGCCTTGTGCTTTAGCAATCTCATACTTCTTTAACTTCTCAACCAACATAGCTTCTTTCAATTTGGCCTGGAAGAGAAACAGATAGTCTTAGTTTGTACTCCCCTAGAAACAAAACAAAGAGAAATCAAGCACATTGTCTTCCAACATATTTAGCATATGTACTTCTGAAAGTTCCTTGGAAACCAACTACTTCTAAATTCTGATTATATCATAGAAATAGAAGAAGACAAATTATGAAGGAAAGTATATTGGCAGTGAATTGAAGCTAGAATGCTTATTCAAATACTGAATGGCAACCAGCAATGTCCTACTCTGAATGAAAGATGCTTAATTTGATTCATTGATTGTAAAGATTGCTTCAACAAGAAACTAGTCGAGCAAACTAAATTAAGCAAATATGTAAAAAGACATACCTTCTCAATCTTGTATTTGAGTCGAGCTTCAGGTGTAGGAAATTTCTGTTTTATCTTCTTTCCCTTGGGTCTGATACGCCGTGGATCATTTTTATTGGCCTCTTTCCTCTTCTTCTTTTCCCTCTTCCTCTGAAGCTTCAATCGCTTCTTTGTCAAATACCCCCGCTTCTTGGAAGGTTCCACCTCCTCAATCTCAAACTTGGGTTTCCCATCATCAGATAGAACTAGATTGACTGAGCTATGGCTAGCCCATCTAACCATCCATGGAGGACTAAACTGATAAAAGGGATTTAAGCATTTCCCAAATGAAGCAATAGCAGGCCTGCAACAAGTAGCAGGAAAAAAATACCAGGGAAATTAAACCCGAATTGTCATTGGTTACATATTACTCACATCATGCTTGGTAAGCTACACGGAGTAATTTTAGTGAACAAGTAGGCAACTCTTGCCAAATGAACATCAGTGCTATATTCTTTACAGAAACAACAATCGTTTGGGAGGAAACTCCTTTATATGATTATTGGAATTAAAGTTGCACACATGCTTCATGTTGCATACATCATTTTTGCCGCCTGCAGTTTCCAGCTCCTCATAAACAAACACCTATTCACAAATTCTAGTAGTAATAATTTGGTATTTCTCCCATCTAACCAATGAGGATGTACTCGAGGATCAGGAGAGAGGAGAATCGAGTAACAGATAGAGTTACCTGAGAGGTTCAGGGGAAGGCGAGATTGGTGCCCTCTGGGACAGATTGAGGAGTGAGAACGAAGCCAACTTTCTCAGGTTCTGTGACAGGACGCGGGTCGCCATAGCCCACTAGTCCTATGCCAACGCATTGAAAAGTGGTGTAGTCAGGAATATTTTGTTGAGTGTGCCTAACTTCATATACCGAAATTTTCTAAGACCGCAAATCCTGTATGAAAGTACAAATTTTAGTTAAAAGTGTGATACAAATATAGGAATAATATCTCATAATATCACTAATCGACAAAAAAAGAGAGAAGATCATATATAAAAGGTCTTACATAAATATAGCAGATTCACATAGAACAAATAAGATGTGTGTGACAGAGGGAGAGAGAAGCACTTGTAGGTTGTGGCATGGCCACTGTCAATGGTGATCGCACAAACTCGTCATGATGGAAATAATGAATATAATGGTTGTAAATACAAGAACATATCACTAGAACGGATGATAATTTAAAGATCTCCGCAATTTCAACTCTAAAAGGTAGTGAATTAAAAAGGCATCGGGTCTGTTTATTACCATTGACTCACATATACCTAGTTTATTACTATGGCATTTCATCGAACACCTTTCTGACATGAAAAAAATAATCAAGAGCAGTACCAGAGGGAGTATAAGAAACAGAGAAAGACAGCATTGTTATCTTGCCACTGCTGAATTACTACTCCACCGATTATCGTAGCACCACCGAAACAGTTAATCGCAGTAATCAATTCAGATTCAAAACCAATAAAAAAGATTGGGGATTTGAGAAAGAGGATTCATAGATGAATTTCTTATCTCACTATGGATGGTATACCCGTGTAGCCAAGGGAGCAAGGGAGGAGGAGCTCTGGTTAGCCGGAGTAGAGGCCGACAGGCGAGAGGGGCAGAGAGCTAGCAGCCTAGCCAACAAGGGCGTGGCGGCCGCCGGCGGGCGCCCCAGCGCTCGCGAGTCGCGAGCGGCGGTGGTCTAGGCAGCTCTTCAATAGGCCGTCAGGGAATCAGGAGAGTCACTCGGCGGGGCGCGGGATTGGATCTGCAGCCGAGGAACGCCGGCGACGGCGCCGGCGAGGGGAGAAGCGGAGCCGGAGGGGAGACGCACGGGGCTTCACGCAGACGCGGCGGCGACGGCGAGTGCCACCAAGCGATGACTGGATGACTGGCCACGGCCCACGGCCCAAGAGTTAAAAGGCCCAACACGTTCGTGGGAATCCCGTTCCAGCCCAACTCGTAGTAAGGCACGCTGCTGTGTCCTTGTTTAAAAAGAATATTTTTCATTTTTAAATTTTTATTTTTTTAATATTTACAGAAATATTTTACCGGCGAAAATATTTACAGAAGTAGACTGAGGGCGGCAGGTGACAGACAAGATGAAAAAAAACTAGAAAAATGCATTTTTAGCAGGGTGAAAATTGCACACACCTTGCCTCCCTCCACTTGGACGGCAGGGGCCATTTCTGTAAATATTTTGGATGGTATAATATTTCTGTAAATATTAAAAAATAAAAATGAAAAAATAAAAAAAAATGTTTTCTTTATATTTTGTTAAAACCCACAAACAAATGTTGAATACAAAAACATATGAATCGAGAATCCTAGCTAGTTCTCGTGAATTTATTCATGTATGTATTTACAAGGATTTCTCCTCCTTGATATAGTATAGTAGACTGTAAAAAGGCGATCAGAATCGTCTTGGCAACCTGCCCTGGGCAATCTTGATATGCATGGAGGAGTTGTAGTGAAACACCTCCGGCTGCATCGTCTCCAGCGACAACACCTCCGACTGCAGGTAGCAGAAGCCGTCGTTGGGGTCGAATCCGTACACGAACTGCGCCGCCATGCACGCGCAGTCGCCCAAGCACGCTGCCTTGCACGCCGCCTCGCCCACCCTCTCCAGCGTCCGCATGCTGGTGTCGTGGCTGTTGAAGTAGGCCGTGTCGCGCAGCGACACCAGCCGGTGCCGCGCGCGCCGGGAACGGCATGTCGCCGGCGGCGCCGGCGGCGACGTCGGGACGCAGCCGCGGTTCGGCCGCCGGAAGTCCACCGCCCGGAAGTTGGCGGCGTCGGGGCAGCTGCACTGCATGTCCGTGCACACGCCGTACGCGCCGCACACCGTCGGGTACGCGCAGTCGCCGGGGTAGGGGTGGAGCACGTCGCCGGTGGCCTCCCATCTCATCCCGTTCGAGCGCCACTCGTAGAGGCGGAGGTGGCCGTCGTGCTCCAGCCGCATGTACTGCACCGTGCCGGCGGCGACGGCGGGGAGCTGGACGGTGGCCAGCTGCTGGCCGCCGGGGCGGTCGAGCACGGCGAGGCTGCCGTTGGTGTACGCCGCGTAGGCGCCGGCGTTCTTGCTGTAGCCAAGGACGTAGTAGCGCTGTGGCGGCTTGGCGTCGACGTAGGCGGCGAGGCCGTCGTCGGCGACGGCGAGGTATATCCTGCCCTCCGACGAGTTGTCAAACGACGCGTTGGCGGTGAGCCGTGCGCCCTGCTTCAGCGACTGCCCGACGACGAGCGTGTCGGTTGGGTGGTCGAACGACTGCCACACCGTCCGGTTGCTCCCGTCGAACAGCACCAGGTTGCCGTCGCTGTTGATGCTCATCCCGGAGACGCCGCGCCCCGCCGCGCCGGCCGACCATAGCACCTTGCCGCCGGGCGATCTCAGGACCAGGTCGCCGTCCGCCGTGAGCTCCGCGGTGGCGCCGTCCCCGACGGGGGCGGCGCGGTTGGCCGACCACACCACCTGCGGGATGCCGGTGGTGACCGCGGTGATCCCGGCGCCGCTGTTGCAGTACACGACGGCGACGCCGAGGAGGAAGTCGGCGCACGGCGCCCCGGCGCGGTGGTTGGTGCAGAAGAAGCCGAAGGCGAAGGAGGGGCCGAGGCGCGCCGGGTTGAGGCGCAGCAGCGCGGCGCGCGCCACGGAGCCGTCGGTGTAGGCGACGTGGTGGCGCAGCGCGGCGTCGGTGTTCGCCCACGTCGTGGACGGCTTCGCCGTCGGGTAGTCGTACGGCTGCGCCTGCGCGCGGAGGAGGCAGAGCGCGAAGCCCACGCCGAGCAGCGCCGCGTGCCGCATCGTTGGTAGAAATGCAAGGAGTTTGATGGTGGTGGTGTGTGGTGCGAGTTGTCGTGGTGGAGGCGAGTCGGAACGTTTTTTTATAGCTTTGGATTGCGTGCACCGTGGTTGGATGGGCGTTTTCCTTGCATGGGCATGCATGGTGCACACCGCGCGCGCCGCTGGTTGAAGACTAGTAGAACAATCTGATACCAACGCGGTGTCGGTGTCAATGCCTATCTGGGAATCAATCCACCGGAGCAAACGCGTAGCGGTGCATTGCGGGCCAGCTGCATGCATGTCTCGTCCCCTCTGTGTTTGACTCTGCTGGCTTAATTCGTTTCGCAGTGCTCAACAGCGAGCAGGTTATAGCAATTGTGGCTTGCGACCACAACGTTTGGTAACGTTCTCCCAAAGCCACTCGTTTATTTTAACACCAAATGATATCCAGGGATGCCTCAGGACTATAAGCTAGCTATAAATATATTTTAATAACATAAAAGAGAAATGAGAAAAACAGTGGGTTACAAATTTATAACCAACTATAACACAGATTTCAAGGCGCGATGTGTATATGACAAATAGGACCAGAAATTAATAGTGTAGTATATGTTCATAGGTAACTATTGTATGATTTAACTAGTATTAAATTGACTATAAATGATTTGGAGTTAGTAGTTGACTATACTATTAGGGTATTCTCAACCCAATGACTAGGATGGTGTCCATAACATTAAATAAGTTGTCACTTAGGACAAAAAATGATGTGGCAAGTGAATAAATGAGGAAAGAGAAAGAAACCATGTCTTGCATGAGACATGGTTTCTACACAACATTCAAGACATCATGTGAGATAAGTAGCATTAAATTGAAGTATGGAATAGTGGTGTTTGTATTGAAAGAGTAGTGTCTAGTACTAGTTTCTTGATGATATAAAATTTATAGAAACCATGTCTAGTGTTCTGGGTTGTGACTGTCCTTAAACTTGCTCTCAGGCCCTAGATTCGTTTGTCATTGTTAACAATTTTTCGAGGAGCTTAGCTCTGGCAACCACTGGCGATTGGGTGTCGGCTAACAATGGTGATCGAGCACGCCACGGCGCGTCGCATCCGCACGCCAAGAACGAAACGAAAAATCCATTACCGCGCCGCTGCGCACACGGGAAAGCAGCAGCCACCGCGGCAGCAAATGCCCAGCCCGGAAGTAGCAGTCAGCGTCTCGCCCCGGCAAGGAGAGATCGTGGGCCTCATGGGCCGCAGCGTGAAGGATAGTCGTTCTTAGACAAATGGGCTACGCAAGGAGAAATCGTGGGCCTCATGGGCCGCAGCGTGAAGGATAGTCCTTCAGAGACAAGTGGGCTTTACATGGGCCTTGAGCCCATGGGCTCAATGTTTCGGCCTATGAAGTAGCCACCGGACAGTAAACGCGGCGTGGCTGCCGTTTTGGCAGCGAAGCGCTATCCACCCAGAGCGGAGCCTTGGCATCCCTACAATGGCGGCACACTCCCACGTCATCCCCTTCCTCTCCCCGGCGGCGACGTCCGCGCGCTGCTCCCCCTACGGCCACCGCCGCCGCGGCCGCGCGGGGCTCCTGCGGTGCGCGGCGGCGGCGGGGCAGGCGGGGTTCTTCACCCGCCTGGGACGCCTCATCCAGGAGAAGGCCAAGAGCGACGTCGAGAAGCTCTTCTCCGGCTTCTCCAAGACCCGCGAGAGCCTCTCCGTCGTCGACGAGCTCCTCACCTACTGGAACCTCGCCGACACCGACCGCGTCCTCGACGAGCTCGAGGAGGCGCGTCCCCTGCTCCACTGCTCTGCATGCTGTTCTCTCCTTCTTCACTGTTCGGCGCTGCTTCTGTCTTCGTTTTTTTTGAATGTTTCCTGCTTGGTCTCGTGCACGCAGGCTCTGCTGGTGTCGGATTTTGGCCCCAAGATTTCGTTCCGGATCGTGGACACTCTACGCGAGGAAATCCGCGATGGCAAGCTCAAGTCTGGGGCTGAGATAAAGGTCATTTCAGTTTCCTCTTAGTGTACATTGACATCGGCATTGTGATTGGTCTGATGATTCATTTTGTCATCTGTGGTGGTTGATTGTGCAGGAAGCGCTGAAAAGGTGTATTCTTGAACTGCTGACGAGCAAAGGCGGCAATCCGGAGCTGCAGCTCGGTTTCAGGTTCTGCTTTCTCCTGAATTCCTGCTCAGTGCCATTTGTTGCTTGCTGTTTGTAATTTGAGCAATGTTGTTCATCGTTATGGCAGAAAGCCGGCAGTTATCATGATTGTGGGAGTGAATGGAGGTGGAAAGACTACCTCATTAGGTACTCCTCTTGCATGCTTGGCTTTGTTAAGCTTAGATGTTTTTGTTCCATTCTGATAGATGGTCAATAAACGGTAACACACTCTCCTATGGTCCTACCCTAGTACCCTACTATATGGACAATTGACATTATGATGATGTTCTAAAGGCACAACACATGGTTATATAGGCACGCAAGTGCATTTGTGAAGGAAAAGATATTTGGTTATAAAAGCACAATACTGTAATTAGGCCATCACAAGATTATCTCTTATACACCAATGTACTAGTTACTCGAAGTGAATTTATCACGCCTATGTAAGGTATTTTCAGCTCAATGCAAAACTACTTGCATATTAAGCTTGGATTGTGGCATAGCATTGGATTAAGCTTCTGCAGGTTATCTTGTCGCTTTAAAGCTAATATGGTACCTAGATAGTAAGGAGCTCCTCAATATGCAGTTCTGGTTCGGGCATTTTCTACCATCTGCATCTGGCATCACTATTTAGTTTGGAACGTTTTATACAGCATGATGCTTTGAAGTGGAAGATTGATCTTACTCCTTTTTTATGTATTTGTAGGAAAACTTGCTTACAGATTCAAGAATGAAGGAGTGAAGGTGAGGCTATTTTCTAGACATACCCTGGTTTATAGGCTAGATGCATGGGAATTAAATTCAGCTATGTACATATTGCCTCACCACATTCTCTGAACATGTAATATTGTACAATAGATCAAAATAATGAGTTCATGTTCATGCTTTCAACAATAATATAGGTATTGATGGCAGCAGGTGATACCTTCAGAGCAGCAGCTCGTGACCAGCTAGAAGTTTGGGCAGAGAGAACAGGTTCAGAGATTGTTATCGATAATGATAAGAAAGCAAAACCTGCATCAGGTATGATTTTTTGATCTGCCAAGCATTGTGATCACACTCTGTTCTCATAAGGAGGTTAGCTTCTATGTTTCATCTAATTTGACTTGCTTGGTAGTTCTCTCGCAGGCAGTGAAGCGCGGGAAGCGTGAAGGATTTGATCTTGTTCTTTGCGACACGTCAGGACGTATGATTATTTTAGTGACTGAGAGCAGAATATGCATATGTTTGGTGATTTGCTGATTGGTTGAAATGACTTTGTTTCAGCACTTATTTTTCAGGACTTCATACAAATTATGGTCTGATGGAAGAATTGGTTTCCTGCAAGAAAGTCATAGCTAAAGCCCTTCCGGGTGCTCCTAATGTATGCTGTGTTTACATGCAAAGGACTTGATTTTGTGTTGATTGGATCATTTTGGCATGTGCAGTACTTTTGAGGGCAAGCTTAGAGAAGCACGGTTATGATTCTAATACTTCATAGCGCTCTCATTGTTATTAACTACTAGCATATATTCCTTGCTTAACAGGAGATCTTGCTGGTTCTGGATGGCACGACTGGCTTGAATATGCTACAACAAGCGAGGGAGTTCAATGATGTAATCACCATTTCCTGGTTATTTTGGTACTCCTGATTTTTCTTTTTTTTTTCATCAAGATATAACGAACTCTGTTGGCTTAATGCCAGGTTGTTGGAGTCACAGGATTCGTCCTAACAAAGCTTGATGGAACTGCTCGTGGTGGTTGTGTGGTATACACATATTCCTTGCCATATGCAGTTTATAAACAACAACATTTTAGTGGTTCACCTGAATTTTGTTGTTTGATCTATTGCAGGTTAGCGTTGTAGATGAACTTGGAATTCCAGTAAAGTTTATTGGTGTTGGTGAAGGGATGGAGGATCTTCAGCCTTTTGATGCTGAGGCATTTGTTGAAGCCATTTTTCCTTGAGCTAGGACGCTTTGTTTTTTGAGATGGAGAATTTGAAGTTTCGGAGAGAGCATGTTTGCTTACTTGTACATCATTCTGGTTTTTCACTCCTGTGACAATTTCACTATGTGTCCATCCTTTCATGTAATATATATTTGCTAACATGCTAGGAAATTAGAAGCAAAATTTTGGACCATCACAGTTTTGTTCAGTGTTGTGTCACTTCTGGTTTCTCCCATTGATCCTCTGACTGAAGCCTATGCACATGCATGAACAAGTATCTAACAGTTTTGGGCTTAAAATATGGACCATACTGTCACAAGATTTGTTGGGCTTCAAATCAAAACAGCATATAAATTCTGAAAAACAAATTAACCAAAGTTTTACGTGTTCTATGGTAAAAATCAGTAGAATTCTTCGAGTCAGTTTGCAGTCCATTTAACCGCTCATCCTTTCAGCGCGCGGTCGAGATAGGCTGACCATCCCTTAGGTCCTGTAATTTTCTCCAATAAGAGTTGGATAAAGATAAATATTTTCGTGTCACGCTTTTCAAACTGCTAAACGGTATGTTTCGTGCGAAAACTTTCTATATGAAAGTTGCTCTCAAATATCATATTAATCTATTTTTCAAGTTTGTAATAATTAAAACTCAATCAATCATACGTTAATACCACCTTATTTTGTGTAAAAAACTTAATCTTCATCTTTAGGAGAAAAGAATATCACCTTAGAAAACATATGACCCATGATTTCGGCGAATCCCATTTAAGCCCAAATATGCTATCCCGTTCCGGCCAAAAGATGAGAGTGTCACAAATTCTTACGATGACGGTGCTCCGTGCTCGCATCTAAGGTGCGAAAGGTGCAAGGAAATAGAAAATTAGAAAAAAAAATGAGGATCTATGTAGGAATACAATCTAAGTAGAAAATACAATATAGAAATAACCAGTAGAATGCATGTACTTCTTTATGGGATTAAAGGAGAAAATCAAATGTTGTGGAATAATTATATTGCTTATCATTGTAAATATAGAGTATATGAGTATTAATTAGATGTGCATGTTGCAAAAAGTAATCAATGCGACTTTATTGTGGCTTGTGACCATTGTTTATTTTAATCATTCTCATCCACTCCAAAGACCCAAGTTCATCTTTGGTACAGTTGAAAAAAAAACTCAGTCCATCACAATTGAAAAGCAGCTCTTTGGCAGCTAGCCCAAGTCTATTCTCTTTCAGCTCTCAAAGGCAAGGAAATTCAAATTTTTCAATGATAAATAGGGGTCCACACGTCAATGATAGGAGTGGTAGCGGCAGATTTACTGTCATCACCACTACCAATATTTAAAGTGGTATAGATAAAAAAATTGGATTAAAAATTAAGAAATATTGAAAGGAGATCTAAAACATAATGGTGGCAAATGCTAAGGGTCATGGTGGTTGATAGGATTTTTAGAAAGTAAAAAAGGGAACCTCAACGATGACCAGATTTGAAATGAGAATAAAAATGGGGACAACAGACTAATCGTAAAATAGTACAATAACAACGTTTGACTAGATTTCTAAAAATATAAAAAGGAAACGCGAAGCTATAAGATCCGATTTTGAAAGGTCTAAATAATACTACCTCCGTCCCAAAATAATTGCATTTCTATTATTTAAAATTCGTCCCAAAATAATTGTAATTCTAGAGTACTAATTGCCCCATCAATCATATCTCATTCAAATTTCTCCCTATTTTACCCTCAACCATCTTCCCACTCTCACATAAACACCATTTAATGAGGGGCACCGTAGTCTTTCTTCTCAAACCTTAATATATGCTAAATAACATAGAATTGCAATTATTTTGGGACGGAGGTAGTAATGAATAGTAGCCGTGTCATGGACAAGTAAATAAAAAGCCGACAAAGGAGTAAGGGGTGAAGTAAAGACAAAGGAGTAAGGGGTGAAGTAACTTTTAAAAACTATAAAATTAGAAACTAGATATATTTTTTTAATGCTAAGACAAGAAGATGATTATTTTTAAAAAAATAAAAAAAATCATGTTTTAAAAAATAAATAATTTTATATGGGTTCTAACCGCACAATACACCCGGCTAGTTTTCTCATAAAAGGAGATTATGGGCAAATTGCCATTATCTAATGGCAGGACTACCAACACGAAGTTTTGATCCTGATAACAAACTTTTCATGTCTTTCCACATTCTTGCAGTAATAATAATACTAGTACATCAAACATTGGGAATCACATCAGTGCCATACTATACAGCTAGTCATAAACATCATACTTCCGAGAGATGCCTGGATCTGAATACACCATGCAAAAAGTATATCTCAAATACAACATCAGAGGTTCTTTCAACATACAGAGTCCTACCGGAAGGGCATTTGCTGCTCATGATACCGCCGTGCTATTGCCAGTTTCCATACTGTTGTTGATTGCGAGAACCACCTTGATTATAGTTCGGGCCTCGACCTGGACCAGATGCACCATAAGGTCCACCCTGTTGATAATTTGGTCCGCCAACACCATAGCCACTGCCACCACCACCCCTCGGACCACCGGCTCCGCCCATGCCACCACCAGGATAAGGGGGAGGACCTCGTCCTTGCTGTGGATATGGGCCACTCCCATAGCCTCCTCCCTGTCCACCGCGGTTCGGATTGTAGCCTCCTTGGTTCCCGCCTTGTGGGTACCTATTAGGGCCTCCAGGTCCTCGCGGCTTTGCATAGTGATGACTTGGGCCAGCTGCCACAGGTGGTGCATTATGCATAGGCTGGCCAGGCCTGATTTGGTGTGGTTGGCCTGGGTTCTGGATTGGAGGCAAACGGGAATGTGGTGGAGGATGCTGCAATTTCTGGCGCTTTGCGGCTTCCTCTGCTTGCCTCTGCTGCTGGCGTTTTTTCTTAGTTTGGAACTCATGAGACGCCTCATACTTCGGCAAGCTGTATCAGATGCAAAGTTATTAGAATTAAGCTAGTTAGCAGCGTGACAAATTTAACCATCATATGTACCTCTTTGGATCACACGGTAAGGGATCAGTCCAGAAATACTCCGCGTCAAGTGCATCTTTTGCCGATATCCTCTGTATAACCAAAATGATTGTCAATATATAGAACAAAAAGCAAACAGAAATGATAAGTGACACGTCTGAAAAGTCACAACTGGTTAATGCAGCATACCTGTGATGGATCCAAAGTTAACATCTTCTCTAAAAGATCCAGCGCGTGCTGATCAAAGCTGCAAATATGTAAAACAGTGAACATCAATGGCAAGACGAAAGCTGCATAAGAAAAACATTGCCAAGCATAGCACTCACTGCTTAAAGGACTCTTTAACCCGTCTCTTCATTGGTCGTTGAGGCTTGAAATTGTTGTACCATGGCATTTTTGTGACACCAGGCCAGATTAACTCGTCGGGCGTACCACAAAGCTCAAAAATTTTAGACAGTTGCTCTGGCTGCAGTAATAGCATAAAATCAGATGAGGTTAGGAGTTATAACTATTGCATGGACAAACAATGTGCAGTGCATGTAATCAATGCGTAGGGGAAACGGTTTTACAAAATTAAATCAAGACTGCATCTGCATGATAACTGACAGTTCAATTTTCCAATCCCCAAAATGAGGGAAGAAACAATAAACATGTATCAGCACAAATAATGCACTAAGGAGGGAAATGAAAAACTAAAATGCAACGGCACTTCAGTTATCCAATTGATAGCTCAAAGCTTCAAGATGCAATACCTCATTCTTTCCTGTCAATATTGGCTTTCCATTGAGAAGCTCAGCAAAAATACAACCCACTGACCACATGTCAACGGCTGGACCATACCTCGTGCTCCCGAGTAACAACTCAGGAGGTCTGCATACACAAATAAGAGAGAGAGAACAATGAAAAGAAAGTAAGAGAAATATGAATGGAAGAACCTCCTCATGGGAAGTTTCCATACCTATACCACAAAGTGATCACACGGTTTGTTAAGTTTCCATTGTGGTCACTTGAGAATGATCTTGCAAGGCCAAAATCAGCAAGCTTCAAGTTACCCTCATTGTCTATCAAGAGGTTAGATCCTGCAAGAAAGAACGGATACAACATATTAGTTCAGGGAAAAAACTGATATACATGCAAGAAGTAGGAACAAACAAGATATCTCTAAAGAAGGAACCTTTAATATCTCTATGCAGCACTTGATTAACATGGCAATAGTGCAGGCCTGTAAGTAGCTGCCTCATGTAACACTGGGACGATAGAAGATCACACATCAGAAGATCAGTCTGTCATAACAAAATATATCACATCCAAACAAGAACAAGTCACACAAACAGGTGGTTCTACCTTAATCTGAGGCACAGTGAACCGCATCCCAGGCCTATCTGCAAGCCCAGTAAGATCATGATCCATGTACTCGAAGACCATGTAGATGCTCCCCTTGTACTTGTTACCCTCGACTATTTCAACAAGATGACAATGCATCAGACATTACAACCTAGAACCACTCCCACAAACCAAGGAATTGCAGGAATAAAATGTGCCATACTTGGCTTCCCTTGCTCATCTCGCTCTGGGCCTGAAAAGGCATATAGTTTCCAAATTCAATTAGCACCAAAAATGGACTCGGTTCTGATACATCAAAACCAACCGTGCTTGCGACGATGAAACTAACCTGGAGAGGTGACGATCTCCTTGAGCTGGATAACGTTCTGGTGGTGGAGCTTCTTCAAAATCTTGATCTCGCGTATGGCCGTGATGGGGAACTGCGCCGAGGCAATCAGCAACACGTCATCAGAGAGGAAAAATTGGAAGAAGGGGCGGAGAAAAAAAAAGGGGGGGGGGGGGGGGAATTCATACGCCTTCGCGCTCGTTGTCCATGCGGATCTTCTTGAGCGCGACGATCTCGTTCGTCTCCGTCTCCTTGGCCATGTAAACTTGCCTAAACAACGGGCGAGCGAGAGAGAATCCAATCAGACGAGCAATCCCCCTCGATTCATGGCTAGGGTTTGAGCGAAATGTTTTTACCCGTAGGTGCCCTCGCCGATCTGCTCGAGCTTCTCGAAGCAGTCGACGCTGCGGGAGCCCCACGAGGGGGACTCGTCGAGGTTGAGCTGGCCGGGCGCCGCCACCGCCATGGCCGCCGGAACCGAGCGAGGCTGACCCCCTCCTCCTCCTTCCTCTCGACGCCTGAGCTGAAGCTGCGTGGTGTGCTAGCTAACCCTAGCTAAGCCGCAAGGTTGGTTTGGACCCGAAGTCGCCGAGTCGGACTCCCTCCGCGTCTAGACCTGTCTGACTGAGTCGGAAAAGCAGAAAGAGCACAACTATATTACTACTATTTTTTTCCTTACTAAATTTTTTACTTAGGTAGATGAGTTATAAAAATTCTAGATGCACTCACAGCATTACTAAGGTTGTGTTTGAGAGGAGAAAAAAAGAGAAGTTTAAGAAGATACGTAAAACAAGGTGAGCTATTAGAACAGGTACAATAACAGACTATTAGCCAGCTATAAACATATTTTAATGAGATAAAATATGATAGAGAAGAGAATCGGGCTACAGATATGTAGCCAGCTGCAGCACGGATTCCAAGACGTAGTGTGTGTATAAATTGGCTATATATGGTGAGACCATATATAAAGAGTATAGTAATCAACTATTGTATGAATTGGCTATTAGATTAACTATATATGAATTGGAGCTAGTAGTGGGCTATATTATTAAACTTGCTCTTAGCGCATGATTAATTGAGTGTTAACTATTTCAAATATAAAAATAGATTAATATGATTTTTAAAGCAATTTTTAAATTTTTTTTTAAAAAAACACATCGTTTAGTAGTTCAGGAAGCATGCGCGTGAAGAACGAGAGAAATCTCCTCTTAGTCTCTTGCTACTGAACGAAGCCTAAGAATTTGCAAATTTGCCACCGTTTTTTTCAATTTTGCAAGTATGCCACTCGAATGACAGTTCTAATTGCATTTTTGCAATTTTTTAGTGGCGTTTTTGCAATAACGATTCAAAGTAGTAGTAAATTTACAATTACCCCAAGAATTTACTGGTAAGAAAGAGTTAGTAATAATTTAGTAAGAAAAAGTGTGTAGGCTTTTCCATGTAAGAAATGGATAAAAGGGCCTTGGTCTAAGTTGGGTAAATTTAAAGATATTTTCGAATCAAATTGTATAAAAACACGCTAAAAAACACATTCCATAATTTTACGTGTAGTTTATAGAGACAGACAGTGCGATGATACGCGTCAGGGGTGAAAAATTTTATCGTATCACATCGGTTATACGGATACACATGTATCACATCGGTTATACGGATACACATTTAAAGTATTAAACGTAGTATAATAACAAAACAAATTACAGAATACGCCTGTAAACTGCGAGACAAATTTTTTAAGCCTAATTAATCCGTTATTAGCAAATATTTATTGTAGCACCACATTGTCAAATCATGAAGCAATTAGGCTTAAAGGATTCGTCTCGTAAATTAGTCGTAATCTGTACAATTAGTTATTTTTTAACTTATATTTAATACTTCATGCAGGTATTTAAACGTTTGACATGACATGGTGAAAAATTTTGGGGTAGGACCTAAACCGAGCTTGCTCTACACTTCAACAGGATGAAATGTCATAATTCGGAGTTGTATTCTTTAGAAAAAAAAATCAATTTGGATCTGTATGGCTCTGGATGTAAACTGTGCAAAAGTAATGAGTAAACCTGATTGACAACGCCAGCCAAATGACAGCATATTGTCCGGCTTGTGGATGACTGAAACAAACAAGTCAAAATTTCACCTGCGTATAAATTGTAATACAACACTGAAGGGATGCCCCCTAGATCAATAGTTTCGTATGATTCAATCCACCCACAAGTCAAAATTTTAATGTACAACTAGGTGGATTCTCAATCGACACCACTGCTCTCTTTTACTAACGCAGACAGTGCGCATTCCCTGAAGTGAAGATTTGCTCCTTTTAACTGACGCAGATTCCCTGAAGAATTGCTCCTTTTAGCCAGCTACCTTCTCTATCGCAGTTCTCAAAAGTCCTAAAGGAATCAAGGTGCATGCAAATTTCAAGGTCCCGGCATGGACTCAACTAAAGGACCTGACCTTGCCGGTGAAAGATATGAGGCTAACAAGAAGCGTTTATGCAGCTTGATAGCTGGATGGTGCAAATGACAGCCTTGGCTTTCATGTTGTTGCTGCAGTTCTAGGCTTCTTGAATCTAGAAGAGCGATCAGATGCTTTACCCCCACGATTTTGTGTCTTGTCGAACTTACCAGTTCTGTTTCTTTTGTTGAAACCTTGAGGTTTGTCGCCCTTGGTATTTTGGCCATTTCCTGGCCGTGGTTCAGATTTGGATTTGAAATTAGTTCTATCACCATTGCGGCCTGATGGTTTGCTTCGTTGGCTTTTCACACCAGGAGAGCGAGCATTCCTGGCCCCTTTAACGAAGAATTCCTTCTTTCCAGCTGGCAAACTCCTCGATGGCGCCCGAGTGTGTGTTCCCTCTTGTCCAGTTCCAACATCAGAATCAGACCGTTTTCTTCTGCATACATACGAATTCATAAAACATACAATTAACTACTATTAACATGTAATGGTAAGGGGGGAAGGGAAATTAGCTAAGTGCTGCAGGCTAACCTCTTAGCAGCATGTTGCGTAGGTTGTTGTGCCTCAGACTCTGCGCCATCTGCTGGATTATGATTTCCCTTGCGGCCCTGCAAGTTGAAAGAATGAGAGCCGTTCAAGGAACTGTCCAGAATCCAAATCAGTTGCCTCAAGAAAATATTGAGTTCAATATCAGAGTTGTCTTAGGCTGAATTTCAGAAGTACCGAGATATGCCTTTGTAACTAGGATGTACATCAGTTTCAAAAATAAATCATGCAAAGGTACAAGTTCATATTGTCGAAGGATGCAGTTTTTGTAACATTGTAACCCAAACAAGAAATTATGTTGGGGGGAGGGGAAAAATATTACCAAACTTCTTAAACGCACACAGTTCTTCTCTATTCCTCTCTTTAAGGGCGGTCAAAGTAAAGAAACATGGCTCATTGCTACACAAATTTAGCTTAATACTGCATTTAAGGATAATCCAGTTGAACCACACATTTGATAACATGCTAACCAGTCCATACATCAGGATCAAGAGTGAAGTAAAGCCTCAACATTACAAGAGGTGGGTTAAATAGGTCCTTAAAACAAAAAAAAAACTTGCTCCTTGATGTGTGTATGTTATGCTACAATTAATGCAAACGTTTGTGAGATCACATACCAGAAATAGCTTTGCATAGTAAATTATGATTAAAGATTGTGCTAATTTATTACTTCGTTGGTTTGCTGTCTTTCCTTCAGACAGTAGCCAATAGTCATGTAATCATCATCCCTTAGATCAAGCATTGACTTTATAGCTTATGCAGTCTGTACTAAACTTTCCTGTGCAGCTGTACTAAACTTTTTCATATTAATTAAGGAATGAGAAGCTCTCCAAAATGGGTCAGTTGACCTCCCCACATTCTAGTGTTGTATACTATAAAAGTAGGCCAAGAAGCCCAAATAAAGTAAAATTTTGAAGAAATTGACCCTATAAAGCATTTATATTTATATTCGATAAATGTGCATCAGTAATTGACCTGGAGCACCAGCGGCTAATTGCGTATTGGCTAAATTCACTATAGCTACTAGTTTCCCAAGCTAGACCAAGCAAGTAAAGGGAATCTGACCTCTTCAACGCTTCTAACAAAAGCCTTGTACTTTTCAGGTGTAACTAAGTCGATAGCATCAAAGCCACATTTCCTAATCAGTATTTCCATTATTAACACAACCTGCAAATTAAATATCAGAGCAACACAATGTCATATTAATTACCCTTAAGAAAAATAAGATTGAATGGGAAAAAAGACACAGGATAATTTTACTGACTAACCTTTCCTTTGAAATGGTGTTTTGTAACAGACGACCATGGTAATATGCCGCTCATGATATCTGCTTGCAATTCCAACAGTTTTTCTGAATGCAATGATGTTACCAACACCTTTACAAAGCCCAAAGATGCCTAAAACATGTAGGATTGAACCGATTTAACTCTCAATAATATGAAAACAATTAAGAGAGGCACACAATGAAACATTACTCACCTTGATTACTTCAATAGCTTTATGCTTCAGCAAAACTAAAACTGATGGTATCAGATTTGGAACTTCCAAGCAAAAGTTAGCATCATTGTATATAAGCAGCGATAGTGCAGCTATTGCCCCACTCACTATGTGTGGAGCTGGACTTGAAAGATATCCCATCACCTGAAAAATAACAAGATTTTAAATCAACTCCAAGTTTGAACTATAAAAATCTTACAGCATTAAATACACAGATGGTTGATTGTAAATCAATTCCAAGTTCAACAAGGAAAGTCCTGCATATTAGACATGTAAATGATCTTCCTATGAACTTCCCATATGAAATTATATTGCTTGTTTTTCACGAAAATGGTACTGCTAACTCAAAATAAAGTTGTCGAAATGGTACTGCTAACTCAAAATAAAGTTGTGCCATATTGATATCACAACTTTACAGATAATTCTTAGTACTAGTATATATTATGGACACATTCTTTAATAAAAAAAAACATTAGGCATGACAAGTCTCTAGCATGTACTGATTGGGCATGACAAATCTGTCATGTGGTGCTAAAGCAACAAAACAGGAAACAGTTTGCATGATCTCAACTCCTAACATGGTAAACTGCAAGCAAAGCAACTATAACTCTCAGGTCCTCAGGACACAAGTAAAACTCTGGCCTCACATTTAAAACTGATGACTAAAACAAATTCCAATAAAAGTCTAGTCTTCTAGGTCAGTTAGTAAGTTATTGGCAGAAAATCATTGTAATGATCCTAGGGCTTGAGGCTCTCTCAGATATAACTAATTAGATATACACTCAAAAGCTTGGCAGCTGCGAATTGTTAATCCTTTGTACATTGGAGTCTGAGAGAGTTTTTCTACAAGCTGAATGCACTAAGCAATTCATAAGGATGAGAGGACCTAGTGGTACAACTCTTCAGATTACATAGACATTAAGTTCAAACAATAGAAATGGAGAACATGTTCCCAGATTTCCTTCATGAAAAGCAAAATGATTCTTTTAGGTGTTATGATAAGGATATGATTTTTTTTTTTTAAAAAAGAAGTATTTGCATCCCTCTGACAAGGTAACTTCACCAATTATGCCAGATAAAATCATAAAACATAAGGGATACCTTCAGAGCAGAGAGAACTTTTCTTTAACATACCATTGTGAATAGTCGTTGAAGATCTGAATCTTCACTGTTTGACTCAGAGCTTCTCAAGCTATTACTAATAGCCAGGAGTACATCATATGCCAATCTTCTACTTTCCTTCTTGGACTGCGTACGGAGAAAAGGTGGGTCAGGATAAAATAAAGCAGATGATGACAGCAGGGCAAGAACAATTGTCATCAGTGGTCGTGTGTATATTTTAAGAACCTTGCTTTTAAGTTTTTGAAAGAGGAAAACTATCCATCTAATAGCAAAAGGCTTGTGACTGACATGATATATCCTCCTGATACATAATTGGTAACTGATAAAAAAAGGTAGGGAATAAACCTTCAACGCGACTATTAACTCGTTTAGAATCAGGAACGCCTTCTTGCTCGTGTTCTCTTCATTAGCCTTACAACGCAGAAAAGAAGTCAGACAAACATACATTACATAAATATACAAGCAGGATTGGTAACATCAAACCAAAATAGCATAGAACTAGACTATAGGTACACATCATAGACAAGGTGGGATAAATGCCATCAAAGTGTTGATGGTTCAATACTCTCTTTGCAGTAGACTCATCCAATCCAGAAGACATCCGAACTAATCCATTATGTTATTATAATCAGTTCAAAGAAATATTTATAGATGTACAATGCACCTCTAGCTACCACAGATATTGTAGTGCTTTGATATTTTCTAGTCGTGTGTTTATTACAGTTATAGCAATTACATACATTCTAGAGGTCTACTTTCTGTGCAATTTAAGTTGAATAGTTCTGAGCATTTATATTATTAGACATATAAAATTTTGCTGCTTTGAAGTAGATGTGAACAAATTGTTTAATTACTTAACTGAAATTTCAATGTATGGATATTATATTAGCACCAAGTAGGATATAATTTACATGTTTATGCGCGAACAGTACAAATTGACTAAACAACAAAACTCTCCAAGTACTAAACATGACATGCAGGCAGAACAACATGTTCTTTTGCTACAACAGATGCTTTCTATTCAGGGCAAACAAGGTGTGAGGCTTTGGCTTCTGCACAATGGTTCAGAGATCAACATAGAACAACCTTGAAATTCCACAATCCAAGTCATCAAAAAGGAAAGATCTAGATAATGTGCTACATCAAAGATTATTGCAAGAGGGGGGAAAACCTGTCAAACCTACCTTAATCATGTGAACCAACAAATACTGGTAGCATAATAATTGGCCTTCTAAAACTTCATTATCCAAGTCTGCCTTTATTCCATGAAGAAGCATCATTATTTCATCCAACCGAGCCAAAGAATATTCATTGTGTTCCTGAAAAAAAGAAGAAAGGGATGGTGGCTAATAAGAAAAAGCATAGTCATAAAAATTACGCAAGAGGGTCCCACACAGTCATACTGACCTTCAAAATTATGCTTAGAGCAAATAGAGCTTTGCCCTCACAAGGTTGCTTGTTGTTCTGTGAAGAACAGATAAACTGGTATGAGCATGAATGCTCCGATAAGAGTTGGGTTAACAAGAGAACAAATTAATAAGCTGTACCAGTAAAGAAGATTTGACAAATCCAAAAAGCAAATCAAGCAGATCCTCGTCAGCAGCTTCAGCGAATGTCGAAATAAGTTCCATTACAAGAGACCTACACAAGTAGAGTTACAATCATACCATGTATAATACACACACGCTAGCAGAAAGTAACCATGTG
Organism: Oryza sativa Japonica Group; assembly: GCF_034140825.1. Taxonomy (NCBI): domain Eukaryota; kingdom Viridiplantae; phylum Streptophyta; class Magnoliopsida; order Poales; family Poaceae; genus Oryza; species Oryza sativa. The sequence continues at coordinate 42,874,971 of NC_089035.1, read as the reverse complement.
TGAATCAATACATGATGACGGAAATAATCATATAGTCCCACCATTGAAAAATGTAGGGCATGCAATTTGAATAGGTTTGTTGATAAATATCATCCTAGAATGCAAATTTAATGAGCATTTCCCTAACATTAATAGGAGTAATTGCTTATATGGTTCAAACCAAAAAGAATTAAAAAGGTACCGCTGAGAGCCAGGCAAGTTTGATGGTTTATGTTCTTTTTCTACAGAATGAGTAACCTACATTGAAAACAAACATCATAGATGCATAAAGGAATAATAGCAGACCTCTTTTTATTTTTCTCCTCATCTACATCAGTACCCTCTTCATCCTTCTTGTCTACCTCATTAGTTTGGCATTCAATATTCTCTTGCTCTGACTGAGTATCTTCTAAACCAAATCTTTTAACCAGTGAAAGGAAAAGGTTGCAAATGTTCGTGCTACCAGAAAGTTGAGCCAAACATCTCAATGCATCCTGCAAGAAGACAAAGATGATATGATAAATATTGTGCAATATGTAGTCTAAAAACTAATGTTGTTTTCAGGGATAAATAGAAGGTGTGCTAGAGCAAAGGGTACATAACCTAATTTACTGACACAACTAGTACAGCTCAACCTCTCCCAGGTACAAACAGCTAAGGAAGTTGGAGAAATCATGTATTCAAGGTAAAACTGTATTTTGTTAATATACACTACAAGAATACAGTGCATCAAAGTATCAAACCAACTGTAACAAGTATTCAGTGCCATTGGACTGAGCCATTCATGGGCACACCGTGCACATGGATATGGAATAACCAACTGGACCAGGATATTAATCTCTCAGACATTTTTCACTTGGTATTTGCTATTTAGTCATTTGAGTGCGCCTTGCTGAGAAGAAATAAGGTTGTGGTTCCTTTTCTTATGTATTGATAATAATATGCAAAAGTGCATTTATAAAATTTACTTATATAACTCATCCCTGATACACCTTTATTGGTTTTATCTATATCAACCAAACATGGTTAAATGATAGTAAAAAAGTACAAACACAACAAAATAACCATGTTCTACTAATATAATCTCTCTTTAATTGTGTAGGGCACAGCCTGCAGCAGTCAATATTGGGCTGCATCAAGCGGCGTTAAGCCTTTCTCAAGTTTGTGACACAAAACCTCATTTAAATCAGTGGTACTCTAATGTGCATAGATCAATCAAACTTCAAATGCCAAATAATAGAAAATACAGTAATGTTTCAATATGTGAGTCCGTCCGTGACTGATTTAAGTAGGGGTTTTTTAGACTTAATTGGTTTGAAGACATCTAACATGCTCATCAACTGATAATAATTAGAAATATTAAGTGACACACCTTCAAATGAGAACGCTTCTCTGGTGAAGAATCTAGAAAATAATCTGTGACAGTAGAAAGAAGATACACAGAATGTGATGCCAGAACTTTCATGTTCTTACGAGCATCTTTTTTAGAGCACCTCTCAAAGCTTGGGCAGCTTAAGTTAATAATTTTCGAGGAGAACAAAGTAGAAAGCTCCACATATATTTCTCTGTTTTGCTCACTGCTACTTAATCTTCTAGTTCCATCTACAAGTTGCTGAGAAAAATAAAACATGTTGTCTGAGAGAAGACATGGAGCAGCCTTGTAGTTCGAAATTCCAGAAAGAAAATGAGTATAGATAAGATAAGAAAAATGCAGTATATCTGTAAATGAAAACTGCACCTGCAGGGCTTTAACAGCGGATTTGTACAGATACTTGTCACATTTCAACATCTCTAGTAGCAACTTGGATAGAGAACCGAAATTCTGACATATATCAACTGGGTAGCGGCAGAAGGCAGGAAGCAAATTCCACAGCTGATTGGAACATGATTTCAAGTCTTCACATTTCCGTGCTGACTTGGCTGAAGTTAAAGCAGAAGGTTAGGAAATCATGTTGCGTATGTATTTAAGACCTAATGAATTGGCTTTACCTACCCATGTTAGAAGCTTGTTGTACAGATTCTGCTAGAGGTACAATGCGCTCTAGGAATTGTTGTGGTGAGGCCCCATAGATATACTTATCTAAAATGGGCAGAAGCCAAGTATTTGAGCATGTTAGCCGGTCCTCATCAAAACCTATTGGAATTAGTGAAAGGATTTTATCTGGCCCCAAAGCAATGACAGCTGCCCCAATGCACTCTTCAACCTGAAAACACGACAAGTTAAATGAAATTTCAATAATTCAATGCTCAAGCCTTTTTCAGTTATGATATGACTACAATAATCTTATAAACTTCTCGTTTTTATTCTGTACTTAAACTTTCACAGGCATTATGGCTCTAGCTTCCTATTTGGAGTGAAAGTTTCTGAGGTCTGGATTCTCCCATGGGAGGAACTGAAACATAAGCATTGCCATGAAATAGTTTCAATGCTCATGTACATGGTATATGTACGCAGTACACACAAAGAAGCAAATAGATGCTCTATCTTTGATGTGAGAACAATCAAGAAATAAACTTACATTCTTCCGCTCTGATTCTTTGTCTGTTTTCGCAGCGATTTGTGACAATGTAAGTATTATATTTTTCATAAAGGCATACGAACTCTCCCCTGGAGAAGAACCAAACAATATAGATGAGTTAATTAAGCAAATGAATCATAAAAAGCAGGCAATATCATACATCAAAAAAGTCGACCAATGTATGACAATATAGAAAGTCAAAAGGTACTGGGAGAGTGTGTCAATATTTCATGTCTAAATTAGCTTTGTAGGTACTTGCACTAGTAAATACTCCCTCCATTTCAAGATATAAGCATTTCTAGGTGTTTTAGCAAAGATTAAGGTTTGAGTAGGAAAGACCATGCCCCTTATTAAATGAGGTATGTTTGGGGGTAATATGGGAAGAAAATTGAATGAGTGGTTGATGGGACAAGTAATATTCTAGGAGTGCTTATATTTTGGTAAAATTTCAAATGCTACGAGTGCTTATATTTTGGAACAAAGGGAGCGGTAAACAATTTTTTTTTAGTTTTTTGTGGTGCAAGATGTGATTATTTATAATCAACATACATATTTTACGAAATGGTGCATGCTGGAATTCACATGAGATAGAATAAATGGTATCTAGTGTTTCATGTATAGATTATAGAGAATATGTATATACTCCCTCTGTTTCATATTATAAGACTTTCTAGCATTGCCCATATTCATATAGATGTTAATGAATCTAGACACACATATATATATGTGTCTAGATTCATTAACATATATGAATATAGATGTTAATGAATCTAAACACACACATATATATGTGTGTCTAGATTCATATATATGTTAATGAATCTAGACACATATATATATGTGTGTCTAGATTCATTAACATCTATATGAATGTGAGCAATGCTAGAAAGACTTATAATATGAAACGGAGGAAGTAAAAATTAGAGGTACCTACTGTTTCATGTATAACAAATTGTTCTTTACAGAGAAGGTTATTACTTCTACAGTTCTAGTCTTCTACATATTCTCGAATGGTTATTATATACACTGGTACAGTTATAGGCAAAAGATACTTTACTGAAATTATTGAAGCCATACCAAGTTTCAGAAACAAAACCAAGGCCGTTGTTAAGATACTATTGGGAGGAGAAGCACATGCGCAAAGCATGTTATTAATCGATGAACAGATTGATTTAACAGCAGCCGCATCACTTAAGCTCTCATAATCACGATCGCATAACTGTGATCCAGTCAAAATAATATTCCGGTCAATATGAGAATCAATACAGTCTTGTAGCAGTCCTGCTATATCTTCAGAACATTTTCTGTCCAGAATCAGGTATCCTGCCCATTTCAAAATTTTACCAAGTTAGCTCTGGGACTGTTATCCATTACAATACATATAATGAACTAGATGACACCCCACACATTGCAGCAGGATATTGTTCTGTGCAATGCAGTTGCAAAATTTCAATACACACACACACAAAATATTATGGACTGATTTGAATTGTAAAAGCACCATCCAAGGGTGTTAATAAAAGGATGAGGCCATGACTTTTTATAGAAATAACTACACTAAGTGACTCAATGAATATTGAGATATATGCTAATTAATGAGAGAGAGTAACTACGGAATGGATGGTTGTGATTAAGCATGAAGATGATCCAATGCCTCTTGTTTTGGCGGGTGATGTAGCTCAATGCATGTTGACCTATTGGTTCCAACCATATATGATATATAGACAAGACAATGTCTAAATACACTTATCAGAACAATAGCAGTGAACTAAATCCACCAAAATGGGTTGATCCGCAGGAATACCAACTCTTATCTGATAAACATAAGTATTCATTAGAAGAAAGGCAGCATACAACATTAGCATGTGGTAACTCAAAGTTAGTTAACTGTCGTTGTCAAGAAAGAGCAAAGAGATAAGTTTTTTCCCCCTCAGATGCACCAGTGCAAAATGGAACTGGAGGAAACATGTTTGAGGACCATAGGTTCAACGTGCCCCATCAATGATAACCATAATAACTCAAACACAAGTATGTCAACTGAAAACTCATAAAAGAAGCATTATCATATTGAAATGTTGACAGGTGAAACTGTAGATGCACAGACCTGAAACTGCCTCAAATGCAGATGGAAGAACCTCCATCCACAAATTTGGTCGACCAACTAGTTTCGCCAAGCAATTTTTCATCAGCTTCAATGCTGCGACAATGGTATCATCAGGCTTCTTTTCATCATAATTCAGGTATGCCAACAACAATGGGATAAGATTCACCAAGTCTGACTCAACATTCTCAGCCTTCAGATGGTCCAACAAGGTCTCCATAAGCTTCAAGACATGCCTTGTAAGTGGACTAAAACAAGGGGTTAACAGCTGATAAACTTCTGAAAACACAGTCTTCATTGCCTTCTTTGATAGGTATGGAACTACAACAACCATTGCACTTAGCATATTTGCAGCCTCCATCTCCTTACCCTCAGAAGCATCTGAATTCAAATTGACATGATTTTTCACAGATGCAATGTGCTTATCAAACATGCCAATTGCAGCATTACTAACTTTCTTCCCACAACCACATTGTTTCAAGTGCGCAAATAGCTTCTCCACACTCTCCTGTGCACACCTTCGAACCTACCAAGCAAAGAGTGACAACCACATGAGCATGGTCCTCAAGTATGTGTGGCAAAAGCTCTTAGCGTCCTCACCTTGGCCCGCTGGTCGACGGAAGCAGCAAGGAGAGCCTCCAGAGGAGAGGCCACAGAGCCCCAATCGGCTGCAGCGTCGACATGGAAAGCCAAATGGCCAAGGGACTTGACCACCGAGCGCACGGTGCCGGTGGGTAGCTGGGATGCATCGGGCGAGGAGAGGAAGACGGCGAGCGCTGAGGCAGATTCGGAGGCGGACGCTGGCGGGAGAGACGATGGGGACGAGGGGATATTGGGCAGGAGGATGACGAGGAGGGAGGCAAGGGCGGAAGCGGCGGCGGGGTCAGCCGAGCCGGCGGCTTGGAGGGCCGAGATGGCGGCGGGGAGGTAGGATGCTGGCGTCACGGGGAGGCCGTCGTCGACGAGAATGGAGCGTATGGCGGCGGCGGAGGCGAGGAGGTGGCGGTGCTGCGGGGCGGTGGAGCGGCCGTAGCGCGCGGTGAGGGCGGCGCAGACGTCACCCGAGAAGGCCTCGAGAGGGAGCGGGGCTTGGGAGGGCTCGTCGGCGTCGACTTCGGCGGCGGCGTCGGCGGCGGCGGGCTTCTGCTTCCGCTTCATGGCCGACGACGCGACACACCGGCCGGAGAAGGGTTTTGGACGCGGCGGCGGCGGCGGCGGAGTTGATTTACCTGCTCTAGGGTTTAAAGTATGAGACTATTATACCCCTGTTCTTCTGGGTTAATTACAGTATTGCCTTCACGTTCTCCCTCCGTCCGACGGTGAAACGTGAGGTCAATCATGTCCAGATAGAAAATAGAGTTACATATAATTCATTTTAGGATATGTTTCTATATCATTCTAATGAGAATGGTGGTTAAAATCACATTTTAAAGTACAGAATATGGTCGAGATAAATCAGGAAAATACATTATTCGTGTGCAACAAGGTGAAGAGGGGAAATCAGGTTAGAGCAGGTACAATAGCAGGCTATAAGCCAACTATAAACATATTTTAAAGAGATAAAGGAAGAGAGAGAAGAGCAGCGGGCTACAGATCTGTAGCCAGCTGCAGCACGGACTACAAGACGTAATGTGTGTATGACAGATGGGACCAGATATTAATAGTATAGTAAGCAACTGTTGTATGAATTGTCTATTACATTAATTATAGATGGTTTGGAGCTAGCAGTGGGCTATACTATTAAACTTGCTCTTATTGTCTTGTAGATTGGCACAAAACAAAATGGCAAGGGAAATTATTGCCAACTTACATCACACAAAGACCAATCATACATCATATATCATCACACATGATGTTAATATTTTAAAACCCACATAATCATGTGGACAAAGGTATAAAAGGAGTAGCTTCTAGTAAATAGTTTTGATTTGACTTACATACACTTGAAAAACACATGTAAAAAAGACATTCACATATTTAAGCAATAAAACACACGTCGTATTATATGTCTTTTCTACATATAAGTTAGGATATCCAACCGCAACGCCATGGTTCATAAGTTTTAAAAGATAGTACAATTGTATAAACACAAACCAACCACATATTTTTTTAGCCTCTAGGAACAAAAGGAGTTGCTTCTAACCAAATATCAATTCTACGATGAGTTGTGATCCCGTTTGCTTCGGTCATATCCAGTTTATTAGAGTATGATCTGGTTGGCAACCTCCAGCTGGAATGATAAAGAAGGCTCGCAAGTGTGAGCTCAATATCAGAAAGTTCAAACATCAAACCAAGACAAATCCTACGACCGGCACCACAAGGAAGAAACCTGAAGTCTAAACCATTGAAATCGACTATGCCCATCCTCGAATATTTCAGGCCTGAACTCACTTGCATCAATCCAGTGTTTTTTATTTTCTACCAAGTGCCCATGTGTTCACAAATATTGCTGTGTTCTTGAGGTATGTCATAACCCATGATTTTACAAGGTTCAGACCATAACCTTGGAAGAAGCAATGGCACAGGAGGATGCAATCTTAGAGTCTCTTGTTCACCATTTGAAAGTAATGAAGTTGCCCTTCGATGTCTGCCTCTTCGACAATGCTTTTGCCTCCAAGGATTTTTCGTATATCTGATTGCGCTTTCTCCACTGCATGTGGATTTTTGATAAACTCTCATATAGCCCATATAGTTGCTGTGGTTGTGGTTTCAAGCCCGCAGAAAAAAAAATCCAAATCATGATATATATAACACATGTGTGATGCTAAAACTTTAATCCTGGCACTACCTGCCTATATTTAATCTTATCTTACTATATGGACATTTAAAAAAAATCCTCTCCTTCAAAGAAAAAACTCGTCTTTTGCCTGATTTATATTCATGCGGACTACTACATCCATCCCATAAAAATCAATCTAAAATATGATGTAATGTTTTCTAGTACAATAAGTTTTGACATGGAACATATCTAAAATTATTTATTAGAATATCGGTTTTTCATGGGACGGAGGGAGGACGATATAGATATAGATGGGGGTACAAGAGAGTGACACGTACGAAAAAGGTCGTGCAGATAACCTCCGTAGTATGGGTTGTCTCTATGCTCCCATCTCTGAAGACGCAGCAGGACAACGAGAAGATACTCTTTCTCTCGCGCCGCCACCGTCCGCGTCGTCACCGGCAGCCGCCCCGCCCTTGCTCTACATGTCCACGACGTGGTCCTGGATCATGGCGCCCAAGATGGAGTGAATTCGTGCGTGCGTGCGCCTCTCTCGCCGCTCGCATGGACCGGCTGCTGAGCACCTTTCGCCAGCCGCGACGCTATTATGTATCGGTTTATTAGTTACTCGGAGTATTCCTTTGCGTGTAGTTTATACACAGATGTACCAGCTGTTTCAGATGAGCAGCTAAATTATCAGTTTCTCATTTGTCAAGCAGGACCGGGCCTAAGGGGAAATCCAGATGGAAGAACGGCCCATCAATACTCGTGATGGGCCAGTAGGAAGCATCAGAGGAGACCACGACAAGGCCGCGTGATCCCGGCCCGGAGCACGGCCGCGTCGACTCAAGCCCATCGTCCACGATCTCATGGGCCGCAAGTCCAACACTTGGACGTATTAACAGTGCCTAACTATAGCTACTACTAGTACGGGATTATTATTATTATTATTATTTTTGGGTGTAGCTATATTTATGGCGCCATATTTTTCATCAAAAAATAGTCAGCATGTATTTATACTGTAAGTCCGTAAATTACATATGTAATTTTAGTGTATTTACAATGTAAGTATCAAAATTACATATGTAAGTACTAAAATTACATATGTAAATTCGAAAATTACATACTAATTACATATGTAAGTGGGGTGTAAACGAGGTGTAACTACTGTGTAAGTGGCTGAAAAAAATCGATTGTAACATATGGCGCCATATTTCTAGCAACTCCGTTATTTTTTGGATTTTGCACCCCCGTTCGATTGGTTGTTTAGGCCATTCCCAACCCAATGACTAGGATGGTGTCCATAGCATTAAATAAGCTGACACTTAGGATAAAAAATGATGTTGCAAGTGAATAAATGAGGAAAGAGAAGGAAACTATGTTTTGCACGAGACATAGTTTCTACACTACATCCAAGACATTATGTGATATTAGCATTAAATTTAAGTATGAAATAGTGGTGTTTGCACGAGAACAAGTTAACGAAACCATGAAAACTACACAAAAATTGCCGCTCTCTCTGACTCTCTGAGCATGGAGACGTGCTTAATTACAACAAGAGCTTAAGATCTCTCGTGTCAAAGCTCAATGCAAAAAGTGAAATAGCTAGTTTTCTTAGACAATGCGACGCAAAACGGAAAAATCAAATAAGTGTTGTAAAGTTGGTTTCCACAAATCAGACAGAAGAAACATCAAAGTCTCGAATCCATCAGCTCATTGTAGCCACCACATTTATAATTCCTAATTAACTCATACTTATCCTCCATTTATAATAGAAGAAAACTAATTAAATAAATATATATGGACAATATTATTTTATTCATAGACCAAACACTTGACACTGTATATCTGCATATTGGTGGACCAACCCAATCGTGCATAGGAAGGAGTAGCTTTGAGTAAAAGGTCAGATCTACGACGTGTAGTGAGCCCATAGGTTTCTCTCATATCTAGCTCATGTGTGTCTGTTTCACTAGGCAACTTCCAATCAAAATGGTATAGAAGGGTTACAAGTGCTATCTCAATATTGGATACTCCAAATGTTAAACCTGGGCGCATCCTTCGACCAGAACCACCAGGAATAAACCTAAAATCCGTACCACTAAAATCAACAATATCATCTTTAAATCGTTCAGGCCTAAACTCATTTACATCTTTCCAAATCTTCTCATCTCTTCCAATAGCTGATACATTCACCAGCACCGAAGTACCTTGAGGTATATCATACCCCATAATCTTACTATTCGGTTTAGAGCATAATCTGGGTATAACAATTGGCACCGGAGGATGCAGCCTAAGAGTTTCTTTGATAACCAGCTGCAGATAGTGGAGTCGGCCTTCAATGTCCGCCTCACTAACCATGGCTTTACCTTGAAGGACTTGCCGAATCTCATACTTTGCTTGCTCCATCACATGAGGACTCCTCATAAGTTCGGACATGGCCCAGAGTATGGTTGTTGACGTAGTCTCCGAGCCGCCAGCAAAAAGATCCTAACGATTAAATTAATACATTCCGTAAGCTTTGTACGATATATACAATTATTCCCCCAAAGATGATACATAAGACTATAACAGAACATGCCAAAAGTAATTGTAGAAAAAGAGTCATGTTGGGTATAATTAAGACTGAAATTTTGAGTACTTACAAACAACACGGCGCTGACAATTTCCTTAGTGAGGGTGATTCCAAGCCCACCGTCCCTCTGAAACCGCAGCAGGACGTCGAGGATGTCCTCACACTCATGGTGTTCGTCACCAACCGTGTCCTTGATTCCATGGCCTTGGATTATGGCTTCCGTAATTTGATGGAGCTTCTCATGGACCCGCTTCGTCGTACGCAGGGATCGGCCACCGAGCACCCTCGCCAGCGGCGATCCGGGGAACAGGTCGACCAGGTTGAATCCGGCGAGGAGATCCATGGTCTTGTCTAGAGCCTCGAGGTACTCCTCCCGCTGCGGGCACCTGTCGCCGATGATAGCCCTCATGGTGACATCATTCGTCATGATCTTGACGAGCTCGCTGACGTTGACGGCCGACGACGCCGACGCCGCCGCCGCCACCGACCGAGCGAGCCTCGCCGCCTCTTCCTCGCGGACATGGCGGAAGGAGCGGACGCGCCTGGGGCTGAGCAGCTCCAGCGCGCAAAGCTTGCGGAGCTCCCGGAGGTGCTTGCCGAACGGCGCGAAGACGATGTCGATGCTCGCCGTCGGGGTGACCGCCCGGTTGGCGAACGCGACGTCGTGGGTCTTCATCACCTCCCTCGCCGCCTCCGGGGAGGACAGCACCAGCGTCCGGACATGGCCGAGGCGGAGGAGCATGACGGGGCCGTACCGCCGGGAGAGCTCCCGCATGGCGTGGTGCGGCAGGGAGCCGAGCAGGCAGTGGATGCTCCCGATGACCGGCAGCGCCCATGGCCCCGGAGGGAGGTTCACGCCGGCGTTGTGCCGGGAAAAAGCTGCCGCCGTCTTGAGCTTGAAGACGACGGCAGCGAGTAGCAGGGCGCCGCACAGCAAGGTGGTGTAGTAGGATGCAGTAGTACTGTCCATGATGCCGGCCATTATTTGCTGGTTCGATCGAGAGCTCAATCTATTGCTTGCTGCACCGTTTAGAAGTTGCAGTTGCAGCACCATATGCCTATATATAGCCTAAACCCGCGCATTCCAACGGCAAACAAGTTGAGTTTCTAGTTTATAAAATCAATTAATAAGTATTTGTTTAACGTAAATAATACTATGATTTTTCTTATTGAACAAATAGATGATTTTAAAATTTGGAGAAGCCAATATTTATTGAGGACTTATTGAAATATAGTGTGATATTATAAATTGCGAGACCCGATGTTAGTTGTAGAGGTGATGTGATAATGCACATCACCACTACTAATAGTCCCCGCGTCTTTGAATATTTGACGCCGTTGACTTTTTTAAACATGTTTGACCGTTTATCTTATTAAAAAATTTAAGTAATTATTAATTTTTTTCTTATCATTTGATTTATTGTTAAATATACTTCAACAGCGTCAAATATTTAGGGGTAGAGAGAGTATTAGTAGTGGTGACGTCTTACCTTAAAAACATAATTAAGGGTCTATAATTTTATATAGTCATGATGATACTTTGTTAATTTGCTCCTGGCGTAGCTATAGTACTTTAATTCAGATGGCGTGTCCGTCTCAACAAACAACAGTGCATGCGTTACTAGTTTCACTGTATCGATCAAAGGACGTTCGGTCTGCGGTCTGCCTATCATTGTCAGTAGAACAGCAAGATGGGCTGTTTAGATTCAGGGGTGTAAAATTTAGCGTGTCACATCGGTTATTATATAGGGTGTCGCATGGGGTGTTCGGACACTAATAAAAAAACTAATTACAGAATCCGTCAATAAACCGCGAGACGAATCTATTAGGCCTAATTAATCCGTCATTAGCAAATATTTATTGTAGCACCACATTGTCAAATCATGGCGTAATTAGGCTCAAAAGATTCGTCTCGCAAATTAGTCGCAACATGTGCAATTAGTTATTTTTTTAGCCTATATTTAATATTTTATGTAGGTGTTCAAACGTTCGATGTGATAGGGCGTAAAATTTTTATGTGGGATCTAAATAGGGCCCAAGTGCAAGCTAGTACTGCTTCACGGAATTAGCTGTGGAAGAATTTGTGGAGATTGAAGTGTTGCTGGGGAAAATTAAAATTTTTGGATGGCGCGCCAGCGTTGAAGGGGTTTATACCTTGCCGAGCTACCCTAGAGAATAGATATATCGGAGAATCGGGAGGATGCATGGTGGAAAAGTTAGGAAGTTAGGAGAAAATTAGTAGTTTGGAGAAAATGTTGATAGTTTATGTGTGTAGGAAAGTTTTTGATGTGATGTGATGTGATGGAAAGTTGAGAATTTTGGGGAAACTAAACACGGCCCCCTTTTGTCTGAATGGAGGAGAGGATATATATCAAACATATATTTTCCACGTGTCACCGTGCAAGAGAAGTCTGGAGATCACTTGGCATCTAGGAGAAATTACAACGCTTTCTTGCCACCGATCGGTCAGGCTCAGTAATCATCGAAGACATCTCATAAGAAGAGAAGAGCAGGTTGACGCACTAGACGTGGGATTGGTTGAATTAGTACTTACTGCCGGATGGTATAATTGGTGGCAACGCCGGCAACATGTACACGGGGAGATCATCCAGCGACCTTCAAGATCAGCTATGTCTATTGTGGCACTAACAAAGAACTATATATAAAGCAACAATGAAGAAAAGCTCGCAGATAAGGCAAGGATGGATGAAGCCTCCAGAGGGGAAAGTGATGGTCAATGTTGATGCAGCTTTTGATGAGGACAGGGGGTGCGGCAGCGTGTGAACGATTACAAGGGACAACACTGGTGGATTCCTAGCTGCTTCCCACAGCTATGTGCCGTACTTAGTTGATGCACCGATGGCGGATGCCTATGCTTTGAAAGAAGGGTTGATGCTTGCACAACACATAGGGTGTAATCGACTAATTATCCAATAAGACTGTATGGAGGTCGTATAGACAATGAAGGATGGAGGTTTCACGACAAATTTAGCAGCGGCCTTATATGATGATTGCTCTACAATTTGGAGCGGTTTTCAAGATATAACAATTGAGCATTGCAATAGGGAGGCGAACCAAGCAGCACATAATTTAGCAAGGAGAGCGATGCAGTCAAAGCAAAATTGTACTCCCTTCATCCACAAAAATTAGACATATTTCACATTTGAGTTTTTTTAAATAAATTATTTCTATTTGTAGTCTTTATGCATTCAAGACTTAAATGAAGAGATAAATTAAATGTTTGATTAGAACCCAAGAAGTCATCTAAATACTCATTGGTTGCATGCTTGCTTTCAGTCAATGATTTTGTAACATGTAAGATTATTTAATTTCTCCTTAATTTTGGTGACAAAAGTAAGATATGGAGAGAGTACTTGGGATGATGAGCCCAATCCTTGATTCTCTAGTACTGAACGATGTAATTATATTGAATGAATAAAGCCTGCCATATTGTTTCAAAAAAAAGGACGTTCATTCGTTCTTATCCATGTTTGGCTGCGTTTGTTGCTGAAAGAAAGAAGCAAGATTTCTCTCGTTTTAAAGCTATTATTGCATGATTAACTGAGCTCTAACTATTTCAAACTTAATAAATAAATATTTTTTAAAGCAAATTCTCTATAGAAATTTTTACAAAACACATACCGTTTAGCCCTTTGAGATTTTCCCGAAATCAGTTAAATCGCCGGCATCTTTTTTACCGCATGGATTTAATGCCATGTGATTAGGGCAAGATTAGCTAAATCCCCTCTCAACTTTCGTTCGTCATGTGCGCGGCATGCACAGGAACCGAACCGTCACTGCGGCCACGGAACCAAATATGATGATTAATTGTGTATGAAGAGAGTACTTAAAAACACGTGAATATTAAAGAATTTAAAAACACGTGAATATTAAAGAATGATCTAATATTAAATAATTAAAAGGAGTAAATTTTTAAACTTATATCGTCTCAAGTGAGTTTTTTTAACTTAGTGTACAAGTACAAGTAAGACCCAAAAAACTTATACCGCTGATCTATGCGATCTCTAAAAACAGAGGGAGGTCTCTACGAAATGGAAAGGAGGAGGACGTCTAGGTTCAGGACCTGGCTCTGGAATCACACTCGCCTATTACACTAGACCTCGTCGAACAACTGGTTGTCCTGTGGGAAGCGGTCCGGAATGTTCACTTAGGCATCGGAGAGCCAGACCAGATTACCCGGAAATTCGCAAGTAGCGGACTCTACACGACTTCCTTGGCCTACCATGCGCAATGTCAAAGAACACCGAGCACAAGTTTCAACTCCTTAATCTAGAAAGTCTGGGCACCGGGGAAATGCAAATTTCATGCTTGGCTCATCATTCAAAATAGAGTCTAGATTTCAGATCGACTTGTGACAAGGGGTTGGCAAAACAACGGATGTACATGAATTATCCTTCAGTTCTGATAGAAACAAATTTAGGCAAACATTAATTGGCAATGGTTTATTAAGAGACCAATTCTTCGTCTTCACAGCGTACATGAATTTTTTATGGACCAATCCAATTATGTGTACAAAGGAGTAGCTTTGAGTAAAAGCTCAGTTCGACGACGTGCTGTGACTCCATGCGTTTCTCTCATATCTAGCTTACATGAGCTTGCGTCATTGGGCAATTTCCAATCAAAGTGGTAAAGAAGGCTCGCGAGAGCTATCTCAATATTGGATAGTCCAAACGTTAAACCTGGGCACATTCTTCGTCCAGCACCGCCAGGAATAAATCTAAAGTCGGTACCACTAAAATCAACCATATCATCTTTAAATCTTTCGGGCCTAAACTCATTTGCGTTTTTCCAAATCTTCTCATCTCTGCCAATCGCTGATATGTTCACTAACACCATAGCACCCTGAGGTATATTATATCTCATGATCTTACTATTTGCTTCAGAGCATAACCTCGGTATGAGAAATGGTACCGGAGGATGCAACCTAAGAGTCTCTCTTATAACCAGTTGTAGATAATGGAGTCGGCCTTCGATGTCGGCTTCACTAACCACGGTTTTACCTTGAAGGACTTGACGAATCTCAGATTGTGCTCGCTCCATCACATGGGGAGTCCTTACGAGTTCGGACATGGCCCAAATTATTGTTGTAGATGTAGTCTCTGAGCCAGCAGCGAAAAGATCCTGATAAATTCAAATTTACACTTTCTTAAAAAAAATACTCCATAAACTTTGTAATTATGATGCATACTCCCTCTAGTGAAAAGTATTTGACGACTAAATCTTGTACTAAACATCAATCAAATAATCAAATATTCTTAGCCAGTGGGACTACAACCATATTCTCCTAGAGATATTACGTATATGATCCATTACCACATAGCACGACACAAGTAATTGTAGGAATGGAGGTTGAGCATAAGTTTGAATTTGAGTACTCCCTCCGTCCCAAAATATAAGGATTTATGGACTCTGACACGGTCTCCGAGATACTAATTTGACTAACAATATCTATAAAATAAGATATTTTAAATAAAAAAAATTACATATATGATAGTTTCTTTAATGATAAATCTAGTAACATTAATTTTACGTGATTGATCTTTTTTATTTTTTTCTATTAATGGTCAAAGTTAAAAATATTTGACTCGTTATTATGCTATAATGCTTATATTTTGGAACAGAGGGAGTACTTACAAACAACACGGCGCTGACAATTTCTTTAGTGAGGGTGATCCCAAGCCCACCGTCCCTATGAAATCGCAGCAGGACGTCAAGGATGTCCTCACACTTATGGCCATGCCCATGCATATTGTGTGTTCCTACTGTTTCTTGTATGGTGTCATCACCAACGCTGCCGTCCTTGATGATTTCATGTCCTTGGATTATCGTATCCGTGATTTGATGGAGCTTCTGATGCACCCGCTTCGTTGCACGCAGGGATCGGGCACCGAGCACCCTCGCCAGCCGCGATCCGGGGAACAGATCGATCAGGTTGAATCCATTCATGAGATCCATGGTCTTGTCTAGAGCCTCGAGATACTCATCCCGCTGCGGGCACGTGTCGCCGATGATTGCCGTCATGATGATGTTGTTCGCCATGATCTTAACCAGCTCGCTGACGTTGACGACGGCCGGCGCCGCCGCTGCCACCGACCGAGCGAGCCTCGCCGCCTCTTCGTCCCGGACATGGCGGAAGGAGCGGACGCGCCTGGGGCTGAGCAGCTCCAGCGTGCACAGCTTGCGGAGCTCCCGGAGGTGCTTGCTGAACGGCGCGAAGACGATGTCGCGGGCGCCGTAGGTGAGGATGCTCGCCGTCGGGGTGACCGCCCGGGTGGCGAACGCGGCGTCGTGGGTCTTCATCACCTCCCTCGCCGCCTCCGGGGAGGACAGCACCAGCGTCCGGACATGGCCGAGGCGGAGGAGCATGACGGGGCCGTACCGCCGGGAGAGCTCCCGCATGGCGTGGTGCGGCAGGGAGCCGAGCAGGCAGTGGATACTCCCGATGACCGGCAGCGCCCATGGCCCCGGAGGGAGGTTCACGCCGGCGTTGTGCCGGGAAGAGGTCGCCGTCTTGAGCTTGAAGACGACGAGGGTGAGGAGTAGGCACAGCAAGGTGCAGAATGCTGCTGTATCCACTATTCCGGCCATTTTTATCATCTTTATTGTTTGTGAGCTCGATCTGTGCTGCATATATATATAGTTGGAAGTTGCAGTGGCTATAGATATATATCGATCTATATACACGTACTAGCTAGTACTCTGAATTTTCCCCCGGTGAAAAATAATTTCGGAGCAATGTCTTCTTCTTTTTTTTTTTACAGAAAGTTTGATAGCTATGTCGTACGATTTATAATTCTATATGGTCCTCGTGATACTTGCTTTGCTACTAGTTTAATCCAGACGTGTTTGTCTTGCTCTCAACAAACAACAGTGTACATGCATGTTAGGGTCACTGACTCACAGTATCAAGCACAAAAGCACGTTCGTTCTTAATTATCAGTGATTTGGGTCCATTATTGCGTTAATCGACCTAACTTGTGCTTACAATAATACAATTACTATGCAATAGTTGACATATCATTTTCTGCACATAGTATCTATGTTTCTCTTTCAAGTATGGATTCATCCGACAGGCTACGACAATTATTGTTGGTATGGATCAATCCAAGATAAGGGATGGAGCAATATATAATGATATCTACAATAGTACAAAAACGATTTTCCTGTGTACATGAACCTTTTTAGATTGCAGATAGACCATAACAGGTCACGTCTACGAAAATCGTCATCCATTTTGTGTGCGGCTCTTTAATAGAACCGCACGGAAAAATCGATTTTTGCGTGCAATCCTCTTAAATGGACCGCATGTGAAAATAAGATTATTTTCGCAGAGGTCCGCACGCAAAAATACCTCTACCTCTTTTCCCTCTCATTCACTTTAAATTTTTCACCTCTCTCCCTTTTATTTCCACTCATCTCTCTCTCCTCTCCTCTCTGTCCCTTTCTCTCCTCTCCTCTCCGCGGCTCGGTGGCGACACCGACGAGGTGGCGCCGGGACTGGCGGTGAGCGGCTCAGCGGCCGCTCGGGCGTGGCGGCGAGCGAGGCAGGAGGCGGCGGTCGGCGTGCTCGCGTCGGCGGGCGCATGCGGAAGGTGGCGAGGGGCAACGGCGATCGGCCCCCGCTCGGATCCGGCGGCGACGGCCATCCCCCGCCCAGATCCGCGTGGATCCAGCGGCGGTGGCGGCCGGCGCAGCGCTGGCAGCGGCCTGCGGGCGGTGGGGAGGAGGCGTGGCGAGGACGACGGTGACCGCGAGGAGGTGATGGCGACGACGACAGCTTTAGGGTTAGGTTTTGTTTTTTTTGGATTTTATTTTTGCGTGCGGGCGACCTAACCACCCTGCACGCGAAAATCAGTTTTCGCATTCGGGTGCGCCACCCGCACACAAAAATAGCAATTTTTGCAAACACCTGGGTGCGTGAAGTTCACACCCCCCTCCCCCCCCCGCACGCTAAACCCTTTTTGACCGCACGAAAAACTCCTTTTCGTAGTAGTGCTAGCTACTACAAGAATCCGTATTTTTTTTTGCCAACTAATTTCTTTGGCGGTAAAAAAAAACAACCGCCAAATTTAAATATATTCTTGCGTTTGTTGCGTTTGATTTCTAGCACTGCATGCGTTTGATTTCTAGATCATGGTCTAGACTCTAGACAAGGGTTCAAAATTTTGAATTGAGTTTTCCAAAATTTTGGGTTTATCGGACCCTGCGATAAGAAATGATTTCGGCCAAATGTTTTTTTGGGGTTTTCAAATTTTTAGACTTTGAAAAAAATTTGTTCATCAAATTTGATCAAATTTTGTTAAAAAAATAAAACTATTTCGGACCGATAGAAATAGTGAAAACGAAAATATAAACCCTGGAGTAGACTCATGTTGTAGCACCCATTAGCTACGACCCATGCAATCACTTATATGCATGCACATCCAACTGCTGACAAAACTACAAAAGGTTCAGTAAAAGATAAAACTGCATGTCAAAATGGCCACGGCCGGAGCTAACACACTATGTACCTATATGATTGATTTACACTGGTTTAACGTGTGTTATACAACTCATCTCTATGCACTTATTGAAAATGATGATGGTGATGCATAACTAAATGGGTCCTATAGTCATAATGTTACGGATGATGACGCCTCTTTATTTTCCCTCAAAAAAGATGATACCTTTCTATAGTACATCCACATGATAATGACATTGTTCGACTGCGATTTTTTGCAGCAGTTGCTGCAGCCGCATGCCTAGTTTCTGTGGCTGTGGCACATAATCGTGGCTACTAGCAAGAGTGGTCGATATTTCTAGTCGTAGCCATGCATGCATGCATGGCCAGAAAAATAACAGTCGAAAAAACACAATGTATGACTTATTATAACGGGTTACAAAATACCAAGTGCTAATTAAAGTTCTTTCTTAAAACACAAGTAGAGCTAGCTAGCTCCTAGTAGAAATATCAAGAAATCCAACAATCCAGGCTGTGGCAACGATGGGAGTTGCCTTTAGCCAAAAAGATCAGTAAGCCGAGAAGCTGTCAACCCAGCGGACTCAGTCATATCCAACTCCATTCGGTTTTCACTACATGGCAATTCCCAATCGAAATGGTATAGAAGGTTTGCGAGTGCAATCTCGATGTTAAATTGTGCAAATATGAAATCTGGGAACATCCTTCGACCAAAACCACCTGAAAGAAACTGAAAATATGTACCATTATAATCGGTATCGTCATGTTCAAACCTCTCAGGTCAAAAATCCTCCGCATCTTCCCAGCATCGCTCATCCCTACTAATCGCCCAATTATTTACAATGACTATCGTTCCTTTGGGTACATCAAATCCCATTATCTTGCATGTTTCGGTACATAACCTTGGGAAAAGCAAAGGGAATGGAAGGTGCAATCTTAACGTTTCTTTGATGACCAATTGCATGTAATATTGAAGGGACCCTCCAATATGTATGCCTCATCCACCTTGTTTCTACCTTGCATTGCGCGAGGGCACCTCAATAGCTCGGACATAGCCCACATAACAGTTGTAGTTGTTGTATCAGAGCCGCCAGCCAAGATACCCTAAAATTATAGATATGAGATGGTATCTACACAGGACTTTACAAAACTAGACTAGCTAGAAGTTATTATCTGGTACTATTAAATCATATTACATTATTTTGTTACAACATTAAGAAGTCAAATTTGAATTTGTATATATACTTGTGAGGTGATATATCAAATATCAAACTATCTTTGCTTTTTTTTATAACTATTTAACTAGCATGAAAAAAAGGACGTTCCCGCAAAATACAAAAAGAGTGAGACAAACCTTTCGCGGGTGACATTGACAAATGAGCTAGAGTGAGATGGTAACATGCTTAATTAATTACAAACACTGTCGCGCTGATGGTTTCCGTTTGTGAGAGTGATCCCTAACCCACCATCCCTCTGAAACCTCAGTAGGATGCTAAGGAGCTCTTCATCCCTATCGGCGCCGTCGCCGTCGCCGTCGTCGACGACGCCATCTGCGACTTCCTCTCTGCGCTCCTCCATCGCCTTCAGATGGTCCTGGACCATGGCGTCCATGATGCTGTGGATCTTCCCGTGGGCCGCTTGCGCTGCCCGCACGAGCCGCGACTCCGGGAACAGGTCGACCAGGTTGAAGCCGGCGGCGAGCTTCGCCACCTTGCCCAGCTCCTCCAGGTACTCCTCCTGCCGCGGGCACCGGCCGCGCGCCGACGGCGGTCATCATGGCCGCGACATGCTCGCCGCCGACGACGTTCACGAGCGGCCACGCCGGGGACGCGGCGACGGCGCGCACGAGCCTCGCCGGCTCGGCCTCGCGGACGCGGCGGAAGGAGCGGGCGCGCCTTGGGCTGAGCAACTCGACGGCGCAGGCAGGGCGTGGTGCGGCAGCGAGCCGAGCAGTCAGTGCATGCTGCCGATGACCGGGAGTGGCCATGGGACCGGAGGGAGGATAGTGTTCTCACGGGAGAAGAAGGCCTTCGTCCTGAGCTTGAGCTTGACGAAATGTCACTTTCAATTATAGATTTCTTATATTTTAGGACGGAAGGAATATATATTTAGAGTTTTAGATGGACTAAGAGATAAGAGAGTGATCATGAAACGGGAAACTCTTATAATCTATCAGGAAGGTATTTCTCGTTTCTTATATATATACTAGTTTATTAAAAGTTTAAAAATAAAATAGCAAGATAGATTAATATTTTTTCCTAAAAAAAGATAGATTAATATTTTATGTGTCACTTCACAAAATATGCAAATTTAAATATGACTTTTACAGTATTAAGAAAATAACTATTAGCAAATATATGTGAGTTAGAGTTTAATTACTTTTTGTTTTTCTATAATTTATGATGATCAAATTTGAAGGCACATATTTATAGATTGATATATCATATATTAAAGTTTATAAGTATTTAGATGGTATGAAAAATAAGGGGATATCTATTCCTGAGTGGACCAGAGTACATATCCTCAGGGTCAGGGAGTCAGAGACAAAAATAAAAATCCAGCAACAACTTGTCCACTTGTACGAGATCCAATTAAGCTGCCGAAGTGCCGAGTGTCAACCTGCTGTGATAGATCACCAATCACGGCTAGTTACTTGACTGGTCTTTGAATTGTCGACAGCGACCTACAGAGTACTCCCTCGTCCCACGAAAAACCAACCTATAAGGGGATGTGGCTCCTCCTAGGTTGGCTTTTTTTACGGAGGGATTAGATAATAAGCCGCCACAACAAAAGTGTTGAGCAAAACAAACACTACTACGGGTGTGTTCGGAACACCAAGTTCCCAACTCCCTTGCTTCGTTTTCCGCACGCACGCTTTTCAAACTGTTAAATAATGTGTTTTTTGCAAAAAAAAAAGTTTCTATACGAAAGTTGCTTAAAAAAATCATAGTGATCCATTTTCGAAAAATTAGCAAATACTTAATTAATCACGTGCTAATGGACCGCTCTGTTTTCCATACGGACTATTTGGGATGGGAACCGGCATATGCGAACACAGCCGTAAGGATTCAAGATCATCATGATACCTAGAGTTACAGTGAGAAGAATATACATATGTAGATCACCTGTATGAGGGAGACGGCCGTGTCCGCTGCTGCCGTGGCGAGCTGGCTGGCCTCACGCTGCGCCTGCGCCTACGCCGACGAGGCAGCAGCTGAGAACGGCACTGGTGTCCTGTCCTCCGCCGTCGCCACAATGCTACAGCTACAACCATGCAGCACCTGCTCTGCCTAGCTGCGTCGCCGCCGGCGAGTACGGCATGGCTACTGAAGGATCGACAAAGTGGATTTGAAGTGGGTTTAAATGGTTTTGAAAGTGAATTGAGACCATAAAATTGGAATGGGTTGGTTCGGTTTGGACTGACGAGGAAAATGGATTGGTCTGGTTTGGATTTTATGGGATGGCTAGTGGATTGGATATGGGGTGGATCTTGCCCCATTGGCAGGCTTAGCCGCGCTTCGGCCTGACTGCTGCTTACTTCACCCAATTAAGCTACTCCCACTCCGTCCCTAAATATAAGGGATTTTGGTTGGATATGATACATCCTAGTACAACAAATTTGGACAGAAAGCTTGTCTAAATTCGTTGTACTAGGATATGTCACATTCAACAAAAATCCCTTATATCTAGGGACGGATGTAGTACATCTTGCATGCTCATGGAGCTTCGCTAGATCACGAGATTTACATTACTACATAAGCAATTGAAGTGCAAAGTCATGGTAACACCAATACACCATACCAGAACTTCTTTTTTGTAACATTAATTTGACCAAGGCACAGCGAAGCTAAAAAAATAATTAAATAGTACGGATTAAGCGAATGACATGTTTTTCTGGATGCAAAAGCAAACAAGGCGAGATCGCACAGTATCGATGTCATCGAACAGAGAAGGAATACAATTGAAGAAAATTACATGAAATGTAGAGACTAGCTACAGAGAGGATCATATATCATCAGGATATATAGTTGGAGCTGAAAATTATATCGTAAGCCCTCTTAATTTTCACCCATATATTTTGATCACCAGCATCTGGATCGATCAGTTGGTTCCGTGGCCTTCAGCTTCAGGCAGGAAGAACTCTTCGTCATCATCGGTGTCGAGCGCGATCTCGAGCTCGGAATAATTCTCCGTGTCGACGCAGTAGTTCACCATGACTTGCTCCAGGGTGAGAGGAAGGACGCAGCTTTCTCCTTCAGCGGCACGGCGCCTGTTCACCATTGGTATGGCCTCCTCCAGCCTCCCGTCGGCGAGATGGAAACGCTCGTACGTCGCCGGGCCCGGCTCCACGATGTAGACGCATCCGGCCTCCACGGTGGGGAACTTGTCGGCGTCGACGGAGAAGCTCCTGGCCTGGCTGACGAAGAGGGAGCGGTTGCCGAGGCTCCGGACCGGGACGAACACCTTGTTCACGGTGTCCACCTTGTGCGGCCATGTGCACGCGCCACAGCACGCTCACGAGCAGCAGCTCGGCGGCAGACTCCACGAGGTGGTGGAAGTAGGCGTACAGCTTCACCGCTGGTGGTGGCATACGAATGATGGGGATCATCGCGATGGTGTCCGCGGCGCGGGGTTGCGGACGAACACCTTGTTGCTGCTCACCTTCTTCTTCTTCTTCTTCCTCGTCGTCGTCGGTGAGGAGGACGGTGGATACGATGGATCCACGGTTGGTGACGTACACCTCGCCGGCGAAGGGCGTCAGGTTCATGAAATTGTCGGGGAAATAGACCATTACATCGGGGAAGCCCTCGGTGTCCTGATCAACCCACCTCACGGACCTCCCTTGGTACCACGAGACGAACACCATGAGCGGCGACGTCTTCACGGCCACCTCCCTCACCTCCTCCTCCGCATGGATGGGCGCCCTGAAACGGGCGACCTTCCCCGCGGGTCCCGTGTGGCGGCGCCGCGTCGGAGAGCACGACGAGGGCGGCGGACGTGACGGCGACGAGGAAGCAGCCGCGGAGGCCCGGGACGCGCTTGCGGAGGAAGCGGCCGGTGTCGAGGTTGACGAACGTGGCGACGGCGGCGGCGCGGTGGTCTCCGGGGTTGACGTCGAGCTCGAGCATGGCCAGCTTCTTGGGGAGGAAGCGGGCGTCCTCGAAGTCGGCCGTCCTCGGGTCGTCGGTGCCGGAGCGCCACATGCGGCAGACGAGGCGCAGGTTGTCGTAGCAGTCGAAGTCGTCGGCGGCGAGGAGGCAGTCGCCGATGCGGACGATGGGGTCGGAGGGGAGCATGGACCAGTCAGGCGCCGCCGCCGCCGCCATGGCAGACACGATCGAGATCGTGTCTGAAACTGTTGCGGCGCAGGTGAGTGTTTGAGCGCGTCGCTGAAATTTAAAGAGGTTTGTCTTGGTTATAACTGGCATGTTCAGTGATCACCCACTCTAATTTGCAGCCGTTGGATCAACATCAGACGGACGTCCTCTTTCACTACACCATCTTTTCCTCGAAACCCTAGCCACCAACCTTAGTAAATGGGCCAGGCCCATATTATCTTGAGGAAAAAAAACAGAAAAATCTCTGGCCCATCAACCTTCACTCACTGCTCCTCCAAATTAAACGCTAGTTTTCTAAAAAAAAGAAGAAGAATTAAACCCTAGCTGCTATTAATCCCCTTCTCCAATCTCACCATTCAGCACCCACAACATGCTTACGGAGTGGCGGATCCACCATGAGATATACGGGGTCTCAAACCCCAAAAGGGCTAAAAGGCAATCATCCGCGCGCGCGCCCCCGCGCGGCGAGGCAAGTGGCGCGCGCGGAGGGGGCTGCGTGGCAGCACGTAGCCGCGTCTGTACGGTGGGGCCCGCTGGTTTTTTCCGTTGGTTTTTTCTTTTCCTTATTTTGCGGTTTTTCTTTTGTTTTTTTTTCTTCCGGTTTTTTCTTTCTGTTTTTTTCTTTTCGGTTTTTTAAGCATATGCGGATACGTATAAAATGTTTGTATACGTGTATAGAAAGTTTGTATATGTGTATACAAACTTTATATATATCGTATACAAAGTTTGTATACTTGTATACGAATATACATGATGTTTTTTTTTGTTTTTTCATTTTTTAATATGTACATATACAAAGTTTGTACACGCCGTATACAAATTTTGTATATGTGTATATTTTTTTATACATAAAAAAATATATAGTACATATAAAAATATATATATTTTATAGTAGTAATACTATTAATAGTATAACAGTAGTAGTAATAGTAGTGTAGTATTAGTGCTACTAGTAGTAGTACTGTAGTAGTAAACTAGTAAGACTAGTAGTACTGTAGTAGAAGAGTAGTCAGTAGTACTAGTAGACTGAGCGCTCGTCGCGCGTCTGTGCCTCCACGCGACTAGTCGCCCATTAGGGTGACCCCTTAAACCCCCATTGCCGGCGTTGTAACCATAGGAGCCTCCACTTCTTATTATATATCCATTAGAAGAGGGGTGCTATAGTTTTGTATAGTTTGTTTAGCCCCTCCTTTTATCCTTTCTTGGATCTGCCCCGCACCATTTTATATATACCTGCACATGGTGCTGCTTGCATTGCCAAAGAGCTGCCGTCACCCTCTCATCCTCTTTCATTACACCTTTCTTATGTGTTGTCATGCTATATCATCACACTTGTTGTTTTTCTAGTTTCTATAAGGTTTTCTCTCTACACCACTATATAAGTCGGAAAAATATACAGTGCAAACCGCATATGTAGTGAAAACTTGAAAACTACCGTTGGATCGAGAAATGGACATCCGAGATTCGTCCACGTCACCATGAGTTAAAACTTAACTCGCAGATTCACTCATGAGTTAACTCATGGTGACGTGGACGAATCTCGGATGTCCATTTCTCGATCCAACGGTAATTTCTAAGTTTCCACTACATATGTGGTTTGCACTATATATTTTCCCATATAAGTCACTATTTCTCTCTTAAATACATCACTACTCCCCTTCTATTCCAACCCCAAAAACTTATATATGATGTGTCTCAGAGTAAATCCAACGTTAAAATATATGAGTGTCCATCTATTTATTGGTTATATTATTAAAATAGAGTTAAATGGAACCATGTTTTACTCCAAGTGCCTAAGATATTACCATGTTTATATTGAATAAAAAGAAAAATAATAGCACAATTTGATCATCTTAGGTATATAGGTTATAATTTATAAAGATGAAGATTGAGTGGTAAAGTTGTATGTAAACTATAGCAAACATAATTCTGTTCAAATTACATAGCCATGTAAAATTGCGCGGGAAATCCAACTAGCTAGGAGTGAAAATAGTGTGAATGCTAACATGACGTTTATATGTAGTGGGAGTGCATTAACAAATGAATTAATTCTGGTTGCACATCTTAAATCGGATGCGTCCTCACCGTGAGTGTATATAAGGATAATCTTGATATATCGGACCCATCAGATTTTGCTGTAAGTGGATTATCAAAGTTTGCCTACTTTAAAAATGCTTCATATCCATTTAAAATCAAACACAACACAATGAATGCATATAAGGATATCCATTTAAAATCAAACACATTCTCACCATGAATGCATATAAGGATAATCTTCATATATCGGACCCATCATATCTTTTTGGTAGTTGATTTATCATTTTTAGCTTCATCAGTTGTCCATATTTCCTTATTAGGGAATAAAATTTTCTTAAATTAATCAACCAATATAACCCTGCGACATCTTGCAAAACATTTGTGGCAATCTGCTAACAATGCATTCATTCTAGCAATTTCACTGCACATTCACTCGTCTGAATCTCTCTTTGCACTTATAGCTTGCCAATTCAGTAACATTATATCTGAAAGTTAATAGTCGTTCACAAAGGAAAAAGGACCTTCCAATTCCTAGTAGAAAATAAACGCAACTATATGTAGCAGCAGTAGCCTCAAATTGGATTGAGATCCTCCGTAGTCGACTTCATCGTGCCATTG
Source organism: Oryza sativa Japonica Group (assembly GCF_034140825.1). NCBI lineage: Eukaryota > Viridiplantae > Streptophyta > Magnoliopsida > Poales > Poaceae > Oryza > Oryza sativa. The sequence continues at coordinate 42,848,605 of NC_089035.1, read as the reverse complement.
TCACTGACATGTGGGGACATGTGGGCCTGACAAAGGCACGGTGAAGTGACTGCAGATGCCCTCAAATTGTGAGGTCCTCTGAGCAACTCATCAAGCTCCTTCTCATCAGGCGGGTTCAGATCAATGCACCCGATCCCCATGGCGATCTCTTCCATCTCATCGCCGTCTCGCTTCCTTCTCCTGCAGCCGTCGCCATCCTGCAGCTGCCTACGAGTACTACCCTTCTCATTGATCTTCTTGACAAGCACTGCATCCGGCAAGCCATGGCTCTCGACGTCATGGTTGTTCACGTTGGCGCCGTAGAGGTCGTCCCCGAGTGCACGGTGGCCGGCGTTCAGGACGTGGCCGAGGTGCGTCCTCACGGTGAAGATGGTGTCGTTCTTGCCCAAGTCCGACGCGCGCGCGACCTGCGCGTACGCGACGCCGGCGGCCGGCTCCGGCTCGTGGTCGACGTCGAGAACGACGTACTCGACGAGCTGCCGGCTGGTGAGCGCGGGCTCGAGCCTGCACCTGTCGTACTCCTTGATGCCGAGGTGGACGACGCGGAGCGTGGAGGTGTCGAGCAGCGCGAGCGCGTTGGTGACCTTGACGCAGAGGACGATGGGGCCGAGGCCGCCGAGGTCGCGGGACGCCTCCTTGGGGAGGAAGACGAGGTCGTCGCGGCACACCGGGCAGAGCTCCACGGCGAAGGTGTGCCTTGTGTCCAGGGCCGGTCCTAGGTTTTTGGGCCCCAGGGCAAAAACTTATATGGAGGCCCCTATATATATACACATAAACTAATATATATATTTATATAGTCATACAACATTTAATATTCGATGTGATAAAATTATCTATATATATAACATTTTAAAACTTCAAAGAGAAATAAATAGCAGTAGTGAGAAGAGAAGGCGATCGGCGGATGATCGACACGAGCGTGGCTACTGGCGAGCCACGATTTGCCGACTTGTTTCCGTTTGCGAGACGCCGAGAAGTCGAGAAGTCGCCGAGAGTGCAGGAGCAGCGAGCGACGTGACGTGATTGAGGCGGCACGACGCAAGTGGCGTGATGTGATCGAGGCGAAGCAACGGGAGTCAAATGAAGATCGCTTCGGCTTCGCTGAAATAGGCGTGACGATGGACTAAAATTCATTTTCTATATTGGGCTATTTAGCTGTCAAACTTAATATAGATCCATAGCCATAGACTAAAATTATATAGTACGTAGTATATATATTATATGTGTATATAAGGGGGGCCCTAGATTTTGGGGGCCTCGGGCGGCCGCACGGCCTGACCCCCCTAGGGCCGGCCCTACTCGTGTCGTGCGAGACGAGCTGCTTGGACGCGACGACGCGGGCGGGCGACAGCGAGGTGACGAGGTCGACGAGGCGGGCGGCGTGGGAGCGCGACGCGAAGAAGAAGTCGAGCCCGCCACCGCCGCCGCGCCGACGCGGAGGGCGTCGCCGGCGGCGCCGTGGGCGACGACCTGCTGCTCGAGGTGGAGCAGCGTGCGGCGGTGCGACGCGCGCTGCCGCACCTGCACGACGGCGGACCAGCCGCACTGGTCGGGGGGCTCGGCGGCCCGCGCTCTCGCCATGGCGCACGCGTCGCAGAGGCGGTCGTGGACGGCGAACTCCACGACGTGGCCCTGCTCCAGCGTGACGCCGCCGCCGCTGCCGTGGAGGACCTCGCCGCGGAGGCGGAGGCGGAGCATGAGGCGCCTCGAGTGGGGCTCGGTGAAGACGAACTCCGCGGCGGCGAGGGCGACGCCGAGGCGGGCGATGTGGCGGTCGACGCGGCGGAGGAGGAGGCTCATGAGCTCCGGCGACTCCGGCGCGGCGCGGAGCCAGAGCCGCGGCGGGTGGAGGTAGGAGGAGCAGGACGGGCAGTGCACCACGTCGGCGTGGCGCGGCACCCCCGCCGCGATGTCGACGCGCGAGCGGATGCAGAGGGCGCACGTGTTGGCCGCGTTGGGCGCCATGGGGACGCCGCAGGTGCAGCAGATGGACGTGCGCGCGGCGGCGGCCGGCTCCGGCCGGGGAGGGAGGAACTGCATGCTGAGTTGCACCGGCGGCGGCGGCGGCCACGACGACATCGCAATTGGCTGCTGCACCAGCGGCGGGAACGATGGACGTCTGGATCGTGGCGGCAAGGGTTTGGGGAAATACGAGGAGATCGAGAGGCTGTCATGGTTTATTAGGGTTTATTTGCTGCTGTTAATGGGCTATCTTGCTATCTCCCTCGGCCCAGCCTATGATGTGTGTAAGGCCCAAATAGCAATATAGGAGAAAGGTATCTCTGAGACGACACTTGTGCTAAACCCCTCATCTTGTGTGTGATCCTGCATAATTTTCAGAATCAATCGAACCATACGAAAGATGCGAATTAGGCAAAGTGAAACGGGAAGAGTGTTTTTCTTCAGACGAATGCTATGGTGACAGACTGACAGTCCTTTATCAACATTACATGAGTAAACTCCGGCAGAGTGCTGTCAACAGTCCCCATAAGTGAAAATAAAAGGCACGACAATCCTAGAACAAAGACAAACAATAAACAGGTCCCTCCGAGTGCTCGTTGGGTCAAAAACTCGTATATTACAAAGACAAGTCTTACAAGTTGCAGGCTATGAAGAAAAATACGGTGACACTGTTGATATGAATTCGACATATGGAGATGCCTATCTTCTGCCTTTACCAGTAAAGATGTTCCCTATGAAGAGAAGAATGTCGTGACGTTGTAGAATACATATCGTAGTAACTTACGGTATGCCAACATTAGGCCTCTTCTTGAACCTTTTGTACGCCTACCCACCTGGCATAGTCAACCCATCTGGTAACAAAAGTTCATCAGTAAGTAACATTACTGCCCCAAGGTCAGGAGTTAAACTTCATGCGAGGTAAATATTACTCACAGTAAAGAACCCAAGAATGTGTTGCCCGTGCGAACAGCAAAGCATAGAGCACTCAATAGAAGCTTGTGGTTATGTAGTAGGGGCTCCAGCATCCTCTGTTCGATTACACCAGCCAAAATCTGGTACCTGGTGATGAATATGATTTTTGTTGTAAAAAATAATCCATTTAAAAAAGAAGCAACTGTTTATCTGCACAAGGATTGTTCATGTATAATCTCTACAACGGTTTGCCTGTTTGAAGAGAGAAACAGGTAAAACAATTTCAACGGTGGGGTAAGTCCTCCAGGTCCCTTAGTAACAAAACGACAGGACATTTATTCACACGTTTAGCATGACTTAAGTATGCTACAAATGGTGAGTAGTTTGAAGATAATGTTTACCTGAGGTTACTAGATACTGCCATGTATACACCATAAGCAACACTAGTTGACAAAACTGGAATATCTTCAACTTCGTCATCTAGCTCTTTGTCAACAGCCTTCCTTGCTTTTATCAGTGCATTCGTGACACCGGTGCCAATCTGGAAGGATTGAAGATTAGTATGCATAACAAATTGTCTTATGGATAGAAGGGTAAAAGGTGTCGATAGATTACTGCCATCCAAAACAGAAACGTATATCACTGATCTTTTTTATTTTTGGCAACAACACCTGCATAGTGAAACAATTGAACTAGCCACCCTAGGAAACCGATTATGAATGCCATTTTTTCCTCAATATATCCCACTTGTAAAGTTTTCATGCTTCAAATTTCAGTTTAGAACCAACTAGGAGCTACAGAAAATCAGTTAACTGTGAAAGAAATCCACATGAGTTAACAGTTACCCTGTTCTTTAAAAAGGTTAGATCTCAGCCTCAGTACTCTGCCAGTCTTTTGTGCAACATATACTTTGTCAGACTCACTAGAATTAAAACTTAACGACAGAGATAGGTAGACATAATGAAAACACCAGGACGCATTGGTTATTCCTGCCTTGCTGAAATGTTTTATTTAAAACTTCATGACAGGATTAAAACTTCATGACAGGATTCCTGCTCAAAGAAAATAAAAACAAATGCAAACCCTAACACAAATCAAAAGAGGTTGCTAACACATGATCATCACAATCATATGATGTAGCAGCAAAACAAAATGGCAAGCTTACCAGAGAAGCACTAGTTCCCACAGTGAAAAGCTTTGCACCATTTCTCTGCAAAGAAGCCACTAGCATTAGTTGATCAATATAGCACACTGAATAGACTGAGGCCACTATGAGTCCGACGGTCTAAGTATCATAATAACCACAACAAAAGAACTGCATACCAGAATAGCCCCTAGCCTCTGCAGAATTGAGTATGATCTTCCAGCCAAAGCAATCTGGAGAACAGTTGGCATGAAGTGTTTTTAGCAAAACATGGAGGATTCTAGGAAGAATGTTCTACTCAGATGAAAAGAGAGAAAGTTTAGGTTACTTGGAAAGCATTATCCGGGCAATTGTGGAAAAAATTAGCAATATGCCCAGCATTTGTTGCAAGTGGTGGTTGCAGAGATACAGTTGGAGCAGGAAGATAGACAAGCATGAAATCAGCAACTATTGCCATGACCTGTATGGGTAGTATCAGAAGCAACACAAAATTAGATTTCACAAATCATAACAAAAAAAAAACTTCAAATTTCATTATCCATTTACCTTCAGAAAGAAAGTAAAATTGAACCCATGGCATGAGATAAACTCTCTTCCTAAACTAAAATTAGGCTAGCAAAAATAGGTTCGCTCATGGTCAATAGCAACTAGAATCAGGTGTGGTACTCACATGGACTTAATAGTACAAACCTCAATGCTGAATTCAGTTAATCAACCACATAGTATCTATTAGTATTATTCAGAAATAGTTCCAAAACCAAACATCACCACATTATAAGATTTTTTTTTCAAGTCTATTTGGTTTAGATCACCAGCTTTATTAGTTCCTGATAACATAATACTCAGCATATGATTATTTTTTTTTTTAAAAAAAGGTCTATCAGCTAACGATCTTAGCGACTAATTTACAAAGCGAGGTCAATAAATAAATTCCATGATGTATATGTTATTAGAGTACTAGTCATCTGAACATGAAGCGGTATACCACATGGTAATTATTTGCTAAATAAGTGGTTGTTCTAGTAACACCCAATGTAAACCAAACAAGTGAAATCACATCGAGCTAGATTCTTTTGTTTTATTGTCAGAAATTGTTAGAAATACTTTCAGAAGCATACCACATCGGCAATCACGATATCAATCTCTTTGACAAAATTCTCCCTTCTCTTCTCATACTCCGCAGCAGTCTAAACAACGAGAGCAGCATGAATAAAACGTCAGATTGGCAACATAACACAGTGCAATGATGCCAAAATAGAAGTACGTAGAGGGAGAATTCGTCATGGGACCTTTGCGATGACGCCGACGCCGCACTCCATGGCAAGCTTAGCGAGGAAGAGATCGTCCGCCAGGAGGCGCTCCCTGAACCCCTGGAACTGGAGCAGCCACCGGAGCAGCGCCGAGCCCTCCATCTCAGCGAAGCGCCGCACGATCTCCCCCGTGACGCGGCCACCCTCCACGGCGGCCGCGAGGTCGGACGGCAGGCTCTCGAGCTTCCTCCCCAGTTGCGCGAGCACGAACAGCGCCTCCCTCCGGTTGTCGGGCGCGCCGCCATCCCCCTCGCCATCTCCGCCGCCATTGTTATTATTATCGTCGCCATCGTTATCTCCGCCCCCACCGTGGGAGAACGCGAGGGGCAGCGGAGGAAGTTGGGGACGGGGAATGCGGAGGCGGAGGCGGAGGGGAAGCGGGAGCGCGCGGGAGAAGGGGAGCGCGGAGAGGCGGCGGGACGCTTGGTGAGGGGATCGGAGACGGGGGAGGTGAAGCGGGGGCTGGGAGGAGACGCCGGAGAGGGACGAGGAGGAGGAGGAGGGCATTGCTGCGTAGTGGAAGGCCATGGCGGCGCGCGGTCTCGGGGGCTCTCGTCTCTCCTCTCGGCGCGGTCGGTGCAGTGCAGAGTTGGGGGTTTTTGGAGACGCGGATGCGAGGGGAAGCGGAGACCGGGAGACAGAGGGCGGAGGCAACGAGGTGGACGGGTGGAATGGTGGTGCGGCCGGCCGCCGAATGGTTGGAAACTTGGAATCCACGGGATTCGGCCGAGGGATTCTTGTGATTCCTCGTCAAGGTGGGCGGCGCCTGCCTGGGTTGGAGCCTAGAGCCTTGGTGGTGGTGGCGGCGGCGGAGTGCGTGCGTGCGCCGGTGGGACGTGACGCGCACTTCCCGTTGGATGTTGCCGTGACGACCGCGGCCCGTGGATTCTGAATTTCTTCGCTCCGATTCCGCGTCGCGTCAATGGGCTGACCCGGTGCAGTGGGCGTCGTGGCGCGCGGTGTTGTAGGGAGGGCATGATTTGATGGGCCTCGCACTGTTGTAGGACGACCCATATATATGTGGGCTGCCAACATTCATATGGGCCGGAAGCAAATTATGTGCCATGTTGAAAGCAAAGGGCCGTTATTTGGTTCAATGCCCAACCTACTGAACAAGTTTTCATATAGAGTTTGGTTGCATCAGTTGTGTTAGTTTTGGCAAAATTTGACACCAATTCAAACATCTAGCAGATACTATTTTAAATTGGCAAATATTTGGTAGGGCAAGTTTTGGTTATTTGGTATCAAACAGAAACAGCCCCAAGCAACAAATGATTTGAGGACCGTTTTAAATTCAGAAATTTCAAACGATTTTTGCAAGAAATTCACAACAAGTGGTTCATTTCATCGGAAGAAGAAAAATCGCATGTTTCAAACAAACCATGAACCCAGTTGGCTGGTCAGTCCATTTCTGCTACAGCATTATTTATCCAAAAGAGAGAGACCTGATGGCTAGGAGAATGGAGAAGGCAATTCGAGTTCGAAATTCAAATCAGGCCCTCAAAAAAAAAATCAAACAAGAGTTGGTAATTTATCTGGAAGATGCGGTTGGTTAAACTAAGGCTCTACTCCTGGACACATCACTCTCACCCCGAAAAGAATGAAAAGCCTACAGCATATGGACAAGGAACAACAAGACAGTCACAAGATCAGACAAAACCGCCTCGTTAAGTGTTACTGCTAGTGGCACTTCGATATGGGATTACTCTCTTGTCTGCATTTCAGTGAGAATTCTTGTTAAGTGATCCATGTTTTGTTCTTCATTTGAATTCACTCTTACGGCAGTGGTACCGAGAAATGGCAGTCATCCTCTCTTCCATTTCTCCTGTCGTTCTCGTGCTTCAGAAACCAACAGTTTTTGCCAGTAAGGACGTGTTTTTATGCGTAGGAATTCATCAGTTTGTGTATAGCTTCAAGACTTGCAGATGCCTCTGTCTCTGTGTTGCTTCGTATTTGTCGACTTTCATCAATTATTGCTGCAAAGTCTCTTTGTACAGATCTGGGCTATGAAAAAACATTAGAACGTGTGGTATACTCCATAGTAGCAGAACATACTGAGAGATCATCATCAATATTACCTGGCAACCGGGCATCAGTTTGTTTTGTTCACAGCGATTCAGCAAATTAAGGTGCTAATTGAGATGGCCCTAGACTTGATTTATCACCATTCACTGACAATATCTATGCACTAGCATATAAGTAGTCTACAACGCTAGTTTCTGACTTTCTGTTCATATGTTGTACACTACGTATAGGATACAGTTTGTAATTAGGAAAGGGTTCAACACAACGGCGCATACATCATTCAGCATTTCAGCTACCAAACCGTAAAGGGATGGGAAATAATCAGCTGAGGCAAAGGGGTTCGGAGTTTAATCTCCGACCCCCATTGGACGTGACCATCCTGTACAAACAGTGCAGCTGGGTAGGGTCACATTCCAAATAATCTTTCCAGGTACGGGGCCAACAGTAAACTACCCAACTGACACGTCAAAAGAGTAAACTGACAGGTCAAAAAAAAAAAGGTGAAAGGCGGAAATCTGAACTGTGTGCCCACAAATTGTAAAATTTATGTTACAAGCAAAATCACATTTTGACATGTAGGAATAGTAGTATAGTAGTAACAAATTGGTTGCAGCTTACAAAAACTGTGCACTCACGGGGTCGCAGACTCGCAGTTCATTGGTAAGATGAGAATGACCTGCACGGCCTTATACAACGCATTGATGTGACATTTTTATTCCATGTGTTAGTTAAACTTGAAACCAAGTTGATTAATCGATTAGTTAATCCAGATTTAGCAGAAACATATATATAATATGACACCAGCAAAGAGCGATAGCTACCACAGTACTCGGTCAGTTTGTCACGTAGCACCCAATGTCCTGCACCAAAGGGAAAACGTACGCATGCAGCAATGAACATCTGTCCAATGCCAAGATCCAATCCTATCAATGGTGCCAAATCAACCTCCATTATTTTCTTTCCAAGACCATATCCAGGGCTCATGTGTGCGCGAGAGGATTAATTTATTTATCCACAAAACTTCTCAATTTCTCATGCTTTTTTGTGCAGTGGACCCCCGAGTTCACTCACACTTTAGCTGTGCACTCACATGCCTCATGCAGCTCCAAGTCATGGGCATCTCGTCAACCACAGGCTAAGCTAATGTGACAACTATGGCAGTATGGCACAAACAAATTAACTCCCAGATGGAACCGTGTCCATATGTTAGTAGTGTGGGCGCAATGCAACACGCCAACTTTGTTACAACTCAGACCAGTCACAAGTGAGCATATTTCCATGCGTTGCATGTACAGAATCCATCCAGAGCTGGCACCAATGGTCCAATGGCAGTATTAAGAACGGTTAGAAACGATGCAGCAGTAATGGGTCACGTACTTGCAGTAGCAGAGTAGTAGTAGAACTGTAGAAGTGTAGATCGAACAAGGCACCACGTAATAATAATGAGATTTATCTGACATCCAAAAGCAGAGACAAAAAAAGACCCTGAGAAAATTAGCACGGCAGGAACAGTTGTACGTACTACTATTACTGCCTACTGCTCAGACCTTTCAATTTTTGCACTAGGGAACACGTAGTACTTGCGGATGCATGCATGCAATGCAATGCAAGTGATCGATTCGATGATTTGGAATCATTAACCCTGTGGTTTAGTAGGAGTAATGATGTGGCGTCGTCAGATCGATCAGAATTCAGAAAGCTTCGATTCTGGCTGACGATGCAGCGACGGGGGCCTTGATGACCTGCAGGATCTGGACGACCTCGGCCATGGACGGGCGGTTGGATGGGATCTGCGACGTGCACACCATCCCGAGCTTGAGCACCGGCAGCACCTCCTCCTCCGGGAACTCGCCGATGCTCGGGTCGACGCACTCCAGCACGTTGCTGCCGCCGCCGTGGTCGAGGAGGACGCGGACCTGGTCGATGAGGATGACCACGTCGTCGTCGCCGTACTCGACGGCCCTCCGCCCCGTGACGAGCTCCAGGATGAGCACGCCGAAGCCGTAGATATCGCACTTCTCGTTGATCCGGAGGCTCTGGCACGCCAGCTCCGGCGCCACGTACCCCATCCCGCCCTGGAACCGGCTGCTCATCACGTGCTTGTCCAGCTTCGGCAGCAGCCGCGCCAGCCCGAAGTCGCCGACCATCGGGTTGCACTGCTCGTCGAGCAGGATGTTGCTCGGCTTCACGTTGTAGTGGATCATCGGCGGCCGGAACGACTGGTGCAGGTGCGCGAGCCCCCTCGCCGTGCCGGCCACGATGCGGAACCGCTCCGCCCATGTCAGCGGCGGGAACGCGCCGTCGCCGTTGCCGTGGAGCCGCGCCTCCAGGCTGCCGTGCGGCGCGTAGTCGGTGATGAGGAGCTGGAGCTGCGGCGTCCAGTAGTAGCCCTTGAGGGGGAGTAGGTTGGGGTGCCTCGCCTTCCCCAGGATGCGGACCTCGCGGTCGAAGTCGTCGCGGGACTCCACGATGCTCGCCGTCGCGAGCTTCTTGATGGCGACCACCCTGCCCTCGCCGACGGACGCGCGGTACACCGTCCCGAACACGCCGCGGCCGATCTCCGTCGCCTTGCTCAGCAGCGCGTCGGCGCCGCCCACGAAGTCCTCGGAACGGAGGCTGTTGCCCGGCCCGAACGTCACCATCTTGCCCGTGGCGAGCTTGCTGGACTTGGTCGAGCTTGACACGATGCTCTCCAGCTCCTTCTCCGGCGTCGTCGTCCCGCCGTCGCCGGCCCTCCGCCGCGCCGACATGTTGAGCAGGGTGATGACGATGACCCCGAGGATGATGAACACCGCCGCGCAGATGGCCACCATGGCGGACACGCTCAGGAACCGCCGTTTCCTCGGCGACGCCGGGCCGCGGCCGCTGGTCTCGAGGTTGTTGTCGCCGTCGCCGCCGTGCGGGTACTCGTTGGGGTCGAGCACGAGCGGCTTGGCCACGTTCATCCTGCACGGCTGCGTCACCAGCGGGCTGCAGATGCCGAGGTTGCCCTCCAGCGCGCTCGCGTCGAGGCTCTGGAACACGCCCGACGCCGGCAGCCGGCCTACGAGGCGGTTGTGCGAGACGTTCACCGCCAGGAGGCTCTCGATCCCGCCCAGCTGCTGCGGTATCTCGCCGCTCAGGTTGTTGTACTCCAGCCTCAGAATCTCCAGCTTCTTCAGCTCCGACATGCCCACCGGTATCGGCCCCGTCAAGCTGTTGTGCCCCAAGCTCCTGCCATGGCAAACCCGATGCATCGATCAAACGTGTCACGCGATTCGTCGTCTTCGTCTTCAACCTCAACGCAACGACGATATTGTAAATGTAATTAGCAATTTGTTGACTTACAGTAGGTAGAGGGACGAACAGTTGCCGATGTTGTCGGGGATGGGGCCGGCGAGGGAGTTGCCGTCGAGCTGGAGCACGGCGAGGCTGCCGGCCTCGCACAGGTCGCTCGGCATTGTCCCGTACAAGCCGCTGCTGCGGAGGTCGAGCACGGTGAGGTTGCGGAGAAGGCCGAGCTCCGGCGGCAGCTGGGTGCGGAGGTCGTTGCGGGACAGGTTGAGGTAGCGGAGGTTCATGAAGAGCGCCATCTCCGCCGGGATGCCGCCGGTGATCTGGTTGACGGAGAGGTCGAGCCATTGCAGGGTCTCCGCCAGCTTCGTCGAGCCCGACGGCAGGACGCCCGAGAGCGCGTTCGACGACATGTCGAGCGTCTCCAGCCCGACGTCGAACAGTGCATCCGGGATGCTGCCGCTGAGGTTGTTGGCCCTCAGGTGAAGCTCGGCGAGCTTCGTGCAGCCGGACATGGCGTCCGGGATGGCACCGGAGAGCTGGTTCTCTGACATGCTCAGGTACCTGAGGTCCTTGAGCTTCCCGAGCGAGTCCGGCAAGCGGCCGGTGAGCGCATTGTCGGAGAAATCGAGGTGCTGAAGCGCCGCCAAGTCGCCAAGCCAAGCAGGGACATCGCCGGAGAAGCGGTTGCCGGACGCGGCGAAGTAGACGAGCGAGCCGAGATGGGCGATAGAGTCAGGGAGCTGGCCGTCGAACGCGTTGGAGCTTATGTCGACGGTGCTGAGGTGAGGGCACAGGCCAATGTCGCTCGGGACGGCGCCGAAGAACCTGTTGCCGCTGAGGTCGATGGTCTTGAGGTTGTGGAGGTTGGCAATGCCGGTGGTGACGGTGCCGGAGAACTGGTTGCGGGAGAGGTCGAGGGCGCGCAGGCGCGAGAGCGGCCAGAGCGCGCCGGCGAAGTCCGGCGAGCCGGAGAGCTGGTTCCCGGACAGGTTGAGGTGGAGCAGGAAGGAGCTCTTGGAGAGGCCCTGCGGCAGCGGGCCGGAGAACTGGTTGCCGGAGAGCATGAGGAAGCGGACGGTGGCGGGGAACGTGGCGGGCAGCGGGCCGGAGAAGGCATTGCCGGTGAGGTCGAGGTAGCGGAGGGAGGCGAGGAGCGGGACGTCGCCGGGGAGCGGGCCGGAGAAGGCGTTGTAGGAGAGGTCGATGGAGCGGAGCGAGGCGAGCAGGGAGAGCCCCGGGGGGAGCTCGCCGGAGAGGTTGTTGCGGGCGACGGAGAGCGACTGGAGCGCGGCGAGGCGGTCGAGCCCCCGCGGCATGCGGCCGGAGAGGCCGAGCCCGTCGAGCGCGAGGCGGAGCACGCGCGACGTCGCCGGGTCGCACTCCACGTGCGCCCACCCGCACGGCGTCGCGTCGGACTCCGTCCACGTCGCCAGCGCGCCGGAGGGGTCCGACAGCGCCGACTTGAACACCACCAGCCCCAGCACCTCCTCGTTCACCGGCATCGGCATCGTACTGTCAGCCGCCGCCGCCACCACCAGCACGAACAGCAGTAACGCGATAGGCGTCGCCATTTCAGCAGTAACGAGGAGGAGGGGAGTGGAGCTGCAGATATGGTGGCGAGGCGAGGTGGTCGTGGGAGATCTAGTGCCAGCGGCTGCGTTGCATGGTGGTGGTGGGAGTGGAGAAGTGGACGCGGGGGGAGACGAGGAGGGAAATGGGACGCTGGTTGGATTGGCGTGCGTGGCGTGGGCGAGGCCCGTGAGGGGGGGTAGGTTGGACAGATAGAAAGCAACAAAAGAGCTCACGTTCCTCCGCCGCTGGGGTGGCTGCCGGATGGGGTCGCCGGCCACTCGGAATCCAACTCTCGCCGGAACGCGACACTGCACGGGAACTGAGGCTGTATCACTGTATCACTGACCGAGACCGACCGTGCACGCACGGGTTCAAATCAGGGATGCGTTGTTGCTCTCACCATCCATGCATCAGTTGTGATTTGTGGAAACTGGAGTGAAGCTTCCACTGCTCCACACCCTCAATTGGCGGATTGCATGAACACCAAACTGTAACAGCAGAGTACGCAGGGTTTCCTTTCCATGGTCAAATTATTTCATTCAGATCATGGGGGTACATATATATACCAGTATACATGTTGTGTTTTTACACTTCGATGACTTGTCACCGGTATCTACTCTCCCATGCTACTTCAGATGCTAGTGCACATCAGTATATGTTGCCTGCCACATCTACTGTTATACATTCATCATGGCACAGTGTATTCTCGATACTTTCTATTTCGATTCATTCTTCAGTCCCCAGTACTTACCCCAAATCTACACGCAGCAGCCTTCTAGTATATGTATATGTATATGTATATGTATATGGAATGGTAACAAGCAACAAACTCTGCTAGGTACATTTATCCGCTCGGTGTTAGCTGGACTCGTGGGAAACTCTTCTGATGGCCAGCTGAAACTCTCAACTCTGACACTGGACTGTATCCAGGAGCTGGGATCAATCACGCGGGCCGTCGAATGACTGGGACTTCCTCAGGTTCCAGTGGAGACCCTCGTGGATGCTGCGTAGGAAATCGGTTGTTGAATCCACCAGGCAAGCCGTGGGCACAGGCCATGGAGAAATGCTGCAGATGAGAGCATCCCCGGGTGACAGCAGCTTCCGATCTTTGCCATCGAATGATGCCCAAGCTTGGCCCCTGCTGTTATGTGGCACTTGTACGCGCAGGGTCACATATTCAGGCAGTATCAAAGGCCTGAATGACAGGGAATGCGGGCAGATCGGCGTGAATAGGATTCCTGGGACCTGCATATACCAGCACAACATTTGAGACCACCAAAATAGAGTCGACAAGTTATGTTGAGCAGCTGGACAAAGGAAATAGCAACATTTCATGATTGTAACTAGGCCTCAAAAGGTTAATTTATAGACATTGCTAATTTGCTACAAGAATTACAGGTAGTACAGGGTAGCCTATGTTTGTGAAACAGATCAGATTCTGGTGTTCAGTGCAACTTATCTAAACTTCTGAACCACATTACACAATTTTAGAACCAAGGGGAAAAAAGCTTCACGATTTATTGCAGAAATCTAAGGGGGTGTGATTAGGAAATGCCCAAGAAGATAATCCAATAAAATTAATCAGTAAATACTCAAGTGCTAAGGATGTATCATGCGATGTAGGGCATACCTGTGGATGAACCATGGATCCTCCAGCTGCCAATGAATATGCCGTGCTTCCAGATGTTGTTGATATGATCAGTCCATCCCCTTGTACACATGTAACGAAAGAACTATCACAGTAGCATTCCAAGTAGGTAAGGTAAGATGATATTCCACGGTCAATTGTGACTTCGTTTAACACTAAAATTGGCTCCTCAGTCTCAAGTTCATCCTTTGCTGCATCACGGATTACATGGCACTGTAGACGGTTTCTCAATGTGATGCTAAATGGTCCATTCAGCACATTGTCCAGACAATCACGATATTGCTCACTTGCTGAAAAGCATGTTAAGGAGGACAACATGGATAACACAAATGTTAACAGGAGAGCAGGGAGCTTCATGTGAGATTTATCGTCTAACAAGCAGGTTTCTTTTAGACCAAATCCAAACTTACTAAAAATGTAGATTGGATAGCAAAACAGTAAGAACCAGTCACTACACAAAACGATATCGAGAAAGCAGTCAACATCCATAATAAAAGGATACGGAAAGGTGTCATGAATCCCAGTGATCCTAGGGAGAAAGCAACAACCGGAGGAACTGGCCCTTTGAACAAAGACGCAGCCTGTTAAGAGATTGATTCACCATGTATTTAAATGTCAGCCCAGCAGAGCAATGTACAAAAACTAGTAACTAGTACAAATTGAGAAGCAATTATAGTTTCAAATGCAGGAATAATCAGTCGCCTAAATATGGAAGAACAAAGCAATAAATATCAGGTAAGTTGGTTTTGATAGCTAATTTGTACTAGAACCTTCCAACTTTTGATTTTGATAGGTCAGAATCAGAAAAGAACTCTGCCTAACTGTGAAGAAGCAATTCTCATGATAACTTATGCTGCAGGCACCGACAGACCTTCCATTTCAGCTGTCAGCCAATTCTACCCCACATATGCCATTAAACTAAGCAATATTGATTATTGACTAAATATATGGACCTTTGGAAAAAAAAAAAGGTTAATCCTCTAGTTGGTCTGATTCGATCAAAAGATACAGTGGTTGAGGCAGAACTCTAGACAAAGAATTGAATTTACTTACCCATAAAACAGTCCCATCACCACCAAGAGTTACAATGAGATCAACCTTTGTGTGCAACATCTTTTTCTCCTCATCTATCAGAATTATCTAATTAGTTGCACAGATAAGGGAGAGTGCTAGGTGAATGAATAGAACTACTTTACTCAAACAAGATGTCTAATCTTCCCATTTGATACAAAATACAACTTTATAATGTGTATCCAATTCAATGCCAAGAATGATTTGTACCGACATCTAGTACAAGGATATTACTTTATTGGGATGTGATTGGAATATTTCAGAAAATTCCATACAGAGGTAATAAACATCACAAATTCAAGCAGTAGAAGGGGATTTTTACCGAAATCTTTATTGAGATGTGATTGGATGATTTCATAAAAATCTAGACATAGGTAATAAACATCTCGAATTCAAGCAGTAATCAACTAATTCAGTTCTCATTGTAAATTTTGCCCCCATGTAAAACAAGATAGGATACATAAGGGTGATAAAGTAAAGCAAAAGCATGCCCGTACTATATACCCATGCCATTTCGGCAGTAATCAACTAATTTAGTTATCATGAAAGTTCTTTCATTTTTCAGAATATCAATGACAAGGAAAGGGTTCATAACTGAAACACCATTTTTTTTTCTCTTAAGCATATGAAGTATTTCAAAAGAAAAAATATGAATCAGCATGAAACTAATGTATTAAATCAATAGAAATGCCTTACCATCATCCCATGTTTGGATGAAATTGTAGTAGGAATCTTCTGTTAAGAGTTCCTTGCTAACACGTGGCTCTACAACAACATTTATCTTTTTATGTTCCTTAAGCCATCTGCAGAAAAATAAATAGTACATTTAGCAGTGCAAACACAATACTTAAAACGTGCATGCATCTGTCAGATATTTAGGGCATTTAAAATATAAAAATCAAAGAACACACCTGACCATTTCAGCACAAAGAACATGCACGGAGTTAGAATTAGGTTTGGTTATGAAAAGAACAGTTTGTGGCGAGGATTCCCATTTCAGCAAAATCTGAAATAAAAAAAATCGTTGTAACAGAAATAGATGTGCATAAGAGACGATTCATTGGTCTAGTTATTCCAGCTACTGGAGTGAAATAATTAGAATAATATTCTTGACTGTTCCAGCACAGGAGGACTAACCTGCTTGTTGCTGCGCTCTGCTGTTGTTATATCTCCCTTTTCAAATGATACAAAATCATGCTTGTGCTGGCCGTTTTTATCCCCATTGCATCCCCATGAAAGTCTAAATGATGCCTTTCTACTCACCAGCTTGTGACTAGATCGGGGGTTAGGACCAGGACTTTCATCCTGAAGAACCTCATGTGAACATATACCATGATTTCCACAACATCCCGCTTGATCAGATGCAGGCGTCTCCAGTGTTAGTTGGCTGGCCAACTTTTCTAATTCATTATTGGCACAACTGCCATAGCCTGCACAAGGTAGAATTCCAATTTAGATTTTTGGAGATAGCTCCTGGAATAGCAACTACGAATGTATACAAAACTAACCTTTGATTTTTCTCTGCTGTTTGTGTGCCATCTCTAATTCATATTTACGCCTCCACTCTTCCGCCTCAGCTTGAGCAGCAGCTTTCCCTTCTGCAACTCGTCGCAATGCTTTTGCAACAGCTTCAGTTTAAAAATAAACTATATTTATCAATATTTTGTTTTTTGAATGCAAGTGAAAGGACTGAAAGGTATATATAACTGTAGATAATCAGGAATTTGGTAGTGCCATGTAAAGCTTTTGTCTCCTTACTTCTCATAGCTTCTGAAAACTCAACAAGGTGTGCATCGGTTGACTTGATAGGAGTTTGAGCAAGGAATTCATAAGCTGCTTTCTCTGATTCTACTGAACTAACTGTTGAGCTAACTGTGGAGATGGACCCAGACCCAATTTCACTTTCATGTGAGGTCACAGTATCATGGTTTACTCTCTCATCAGAAACCTGCAATGCAAAGGAACTGGTAATAAGCTCTATAGTCTATCCCAACTGGCTTCAGATTTTCAAATGGAGCAATGGACTAAGCTTTAAACTTAACCTGAGAAATAAACCATCCCTTAACTCTTTGTTGGGCTTATTTTGACGCTAACTAGAAATTTTAAACTCGAACATTACATTAAAAT
The DNA here is from genome assembly GCF_034140825.1 of Oryza sativa Japonica Group. NCBI lineage: Eukaryota > Viridiplantae > Streptophyta > Magnoliopsida > Poales > Poaceae > Oryza > Oryza sativa. Next base: position 42,831,558 of record NC_089035.1, on the reverse strand, counting down.
TCGACCCATAGTCCCATACAATCAAGTACATGATCCAGTAACAGTAACTTCAAATTTGATGTCCAATACGCAATTACTCCCCACATTTCATATTATAAGTCGCTTTGACTGTTTTCCTAGTCAAACTTCGTTAAGTTTAACCAAGTTTATAGAAAAATATGGTAGTATTTTCAACACAAAACAAACATATTATCAAAATATATTCAATGTTAGATTTAATGAAACTAGTTTGCTGTTTTATATGTGACTATTTTTTTCTATAAACTTGGTCAAAGTTTGACTAGGAAAAAATCAAAGCACCTTATGATATGAAACAGAGGGATTACAAGACTACATAATGGTACTCTCCAAAATCGTCCAATTTCAAATATGGAAATTCCTAAAGGATTAGGCTTGCTAAAAACTGTGAGTTTAGGCCCAAGCATTTTTATCCGTTTTATGACCTATTTGGAAATTTTCTCACAATGTTTGCATGGCTCCCACGAGAACTCATGCCCAATGCCTGGAAACCAACCATTGAATTCTAGGAAAACGGGTCAAAACAAAATAAAGAAGAATGCACAATAAGGGTGCAGAGGCTCTACATGACCACCCAAAAAGAAAATCTGAATTCGTTTTGTGCTTGTGTGCGCAAGCTCTCTCCTTGCGCCTGCGTGCTCCTCTTTTTCTATTTTTATCTTGTACAATTTTCACAACTTGCTTTTAAAAAAATCAACGAAAAGGTAGGACCGTAGTGGTCTCCCCTCCCCCTCCCCCTCCCCCTCCCCCTCTCCCTCCCAAATAATAAAAAAGACAGAGTTGGACTCAACACAACGTGCCTTACAATGCGAAAGTCTATGGCCAAGTCTTCCCCCACAAAAATGGGGGGGACACGAGCTCATGACCTCTGGTCTTCAAGCTTGCCAATGATGAGGCAGAGCAATGGAACATTGTGAAACACATTGTTTTTGTGAAAGTAGCATGACTTCTAAGGACAATACCACACAGTACAGACTCCCCTAATGCTAAGCAAGCGATAGCAAAGAAGATGACTACGAGACGTGATGGAAATGGACACGCATCCTTGCGATAATCCAGTACCCAATCGAGAGCACGCACGTACCGGGTCGACCAATGATCTGAAGCTTGGGGCAGTTGGGATTGGGATGGGCGCTGGGCTAAGGCTCCGGAACCTGGAATCCGACCGCGCGAACCGAATTCCCTCCGAGGATGCCAGCTTCTGGCACACAGAGAGAAACCAAACCACCCATCAGCGAACCCCAAAAACAGATTTCAGAACCACCCTCCCCGAAATGCTCAATTCGAAGCCGCAGCCACGCAGATTGCCAAAACCCGCGGTTACCTTGTGCGGAAGCTCGTCGAGCGACATGGCGGCGCGATCCGGCGGTTGGCTCACCCTCACCTCGTCGTCGTCGCACCAAAAAGGAAATTCCGGCCTCGGCTCGGGTTGGGTTTGGGGAGGGGAGGGGAGGGAGAGAGGTGGGTGGTGGACTGGTGGTTGGGTGGTGAGAGGCGACGCCGACGCGAGGCGACGCTGTTGAGGAGGAGGAGCACCACCTCCACCTCCTCCCCCCGATTCGGTTATTTATCGGCGAAGCAGGAGGCCACCGGGAGTTGACACCAACGGGGGGCTGACAGGTGGGGCCAGGGGGTGGGTGGGTCCCGGTCGCAGTGAGGCTACGACTGACGCGTGCGCTGATGCCGCTTTGGGTTGGGGTGTGGGGTGTGCGTGGCGTGTGGAGCCGAGCGCTTTCGTGGTTACTGCTGCCGGCAAGCAGCAAGCTAAACCGGTTTGTTTGGTTGGTTGGTTGGTGGGTCTGTTCCCTTTCCTTTTCCCGTTCCCGTTTTCATCCCATCATATACCAGAATATTTCTGTCACTTGGTTAGTTATTATTTCAATTTTGAAATTTTATAACTTAATATTATCTTAAACACCAGTTGTTTCAGTAGATATCTTGTTTGATTTCATATAAGAAAAAAAAGGGTAATGTTACCTCTTCTCTATAGGTATTTATAGCAGGAGAGAGCCGTACCTCGAGATTCTTATATTTTACACTATTTTTCTTAAAATTATCCTAGAAAAACTTGTAGCTCTAATATCTTTTTAAGGACTACAAAATCATTAAAACCGGTAAACATATTTTATAGTACTTTGCGGAATCCTTTGGTTTGCATTTCAGCAGCGTGGAATCGATAGTCACTCGGCGTGCCCCTTTTGCGTTTAGGCCATTTCCAACCCAATGACTAGGATAGTGTCTATAGCATTAAATAAGCTACCACCTAGGATGAAAAATGATGTGGCAAGTGAATAAATGAGAAAAGAGAAGGAAACAATGGTTTCTACACAATATCCAAGGCATCATGTGAGATAAATAGCATTAAATCTAAGTATGGAATAGTGGTATTTGCATTGGAAGAGTAGTGTCTAGTACTAGTTTCTTGATGATGTGGAGTTTATGGAAACTATGTCTAGTGTCATGGGTTGGGAATGGCCTTAGGATCTTGAGACGGTGAAACACATCCTCCTCGACTATGTGTTTGCTCGGCAGGTCTGGTTGCGTGTGCTATCGCCTCCCTGGCTGGGCTGCTATCTCTTCCCCATGGCAGCTGGTTCCAGAATTGGTGGCTGTCCTTCAGGGCCTGCTTAGTTGAGCATCTCCATGCTGGCTTTGACTTCCTAGTGCTCTTGATCGCTTGGCAGTTGTGGAAGGAACGAAACACTAGGGTTTTCGACTCTGCGCTCTCTTCAATCTCAGTGGTTCTGAAAATCCATCCACTCAGAGGGTCATACGTGGTCTTTAACTAGCATTGCCGCTTTTGGAGACTTGTTGGGAGTGTAGCGTGGCTCGGGCCCTTCCTGCTACTTGGAGTTTGTGTTTAGCTGCCGTAGTTTTATAAGCTTCAGCTTTTTATTTTACTTTTTCTCTCTTCTCCTGGCATAAGCCGGTCTAGCTAATTGTGTTGTGTAACTATAACTCTTTTCTTCTAATATATTGACGTGCGATTTTTTTGCGCGTTCGCGGAAAAAAAATGTTCCAAGATGAGAGACAACATTTTTACATAGCTGCGTAGTAAGTATATTTCGTTGGCTTATGTTAGATTTGCATCGGATCTGAAGCTTTAGAATTCTCTTGTCTCGACCAATATTCCGTGTATAAAGATACCCTTGACGAGTACAGTGACTTGCCTTTGTATTTTGGGGCACTCAAAGTTGCTTTCATTCTGAACTAGCGTTGGATTAGGTAGCCACCAAACGTACAAGTATACATCTCAGTCGTTATCTGAAAAATTCATCAGTGAAGCTGGGAGTATTCGTCAAATGTCAAATGACATGAACCGCTAAAAGAAGCTACATTTCCACTGATTTGAACTTGCCCCATTGATAGCGACAACCAAGAAAGAATTCATGTCTCAGGATGCTTATTTCTAAAGACTTGACTGACAAATTCTATGTGTGTTCTTTTTTTTGCAAAAAATATGTATTGCATTCATGATCCATTGATGCACATTTCTCCATGAAATTTAACAAGATTACCACCCATTATCTCCAAAAAGAAAAAAAATCACCAGTAGCAGTCAACAGCTGAAAATATCAGAACACCATTATATATATTTATATTGCAAAGAGGCAGGCGTAATATTGAAAAGCAATAGTATATGGCAGAGTCTTGGTCGTCGGCTACGAAAGGTCGCCGCGGACAAAATCTTGTGCGATTGCAGTATAGTGGGGGAGTGGTTGGCATGGCAACAACATGCATGCGAATGCGCAGGTATGAGTGTATGACCGCCCCAAGTCTTGGCCACTCCAGGGACATGAAAAATGAGCAGTTACAATTCGCTTGGACTCGCTGAAAAGTAACGAGCTTTTGTTAAGCTTTGCTCGAATTCAGGCGCATCAGAACAAAAGCGTTTCAGACCAGAGACACACGACTGTTCAAAGTTAAATTTTTTTCTTCAGCGAATCGACTGTTCAAAGTTGAGAGTCCAAGCCGTCCTTCAAGCACAGTTCCAGTTGATTTCTGGAAACAAGAAAGGTAGCCATTGTTGTATTCCAGTCTTCAACAAGGGTAGCCCAGGAAAGTAGTCGAAATGTGAGATAGGGGGGTGTTTAGACCTAGGTATGTAAAGTTTTAGCGTGTTACATCAGTTATTTATATAAGGTGTTGTATAGTATGTTCGGGTACTAATTAAAAAAACTAATTACAGAATCCGTCAGTAAGCCACGAGATGAATTTATTAAGCCTAATTAATCCGTCATTAGCAATGTTTATTGTAGCACCACATTGTCAAATCGTGGAGCAATTAGGCTTAAAAGATTCGTTCCGCAAATTAGTCGTAATCTGTGTAATTAGTTGTTTTAAACCTATATTTAATACTTTATACATGTGTTCAAACGTTCGATTTTATAAAGTAAAATTTTTATGTGGGAAGTAAACATGGCATATAGATGACGCTGACTGCTGCATTGTTTCCGTTGCTTACGATACTCTCAACCACCAGGAAGCGATGGTGTGTTTCTTACTACTATACCCACATGATGGGTACGCCGCGTGTTACCAGTCAGGGGCAGATCGAGGAGGACGACGGTGTCAACGCGAAGAAGGGTGAGGAGGTTTGGGTTGGGCGGCGCGGTGAGAAACGGGGTGGAGGTCGTGCAGGCACGGCTTCGGCTTTCTGACTTTGGGCGGTTGGCAGCAGAAAAGAAGAAAACGCCGCATTTGGTGTGGTGTTGGTGGTCAGCCGCGCGCGCGAGACGCGTCCGTTGAAGCGTCCCTCCAAAGAAGAACGCAGCCGTTGCCGCCAGCAAAGTCAGCCGATCGCGCGAGCCCAACACACATGTACGATCGCGCTCGCGCACGGGAGACCGGAGACTGCGGAAAATGCGTTGCGATCGGAGATGGGACCGAATCGGGCGGATCGAATCGCGGAGGCGCGCGCGCACGCGGCGCGGCGGCTCGATCTGGCCGGGCGGGGGTAGGTGGTTGGTGGTTCCGCTCCGATAGACCTGCGTACGTCTCGCGTGCACGCGACAAGTCCCCATGATCGTCAAGCGCAGCAGATTTTGCGGTCACGAGTACTAGCATGCGGCGTTTCTCTTCCACCGGCAGGCGCAACCAAACCCAACCCCCACCGGCCGGCACAACCCAACCCCAGCCACGTTTTTCACCCGCTAGATTATTACTACCCCCATCTTTTTCACAACTATATACTATACTATATACTCCCTCCGTATACATTATTTTAATGTATGACGCCGTTGATTTTTTAACCAACGTTTGACCATTCGTCTTATTCAATTTTTTTATATAAATATAAAAATACTTATGTCATACTTAAAGAACATTTGATGATAAATTAAGTCACAATAAAATAAATGATAATTACATAAATTTTTTAAATAAGACGAAAGGTCAAACGTTTATCAAAAAGTCAACGACGTCATACATTAAAATACGGAGGGAGTATTACTTACGCAACATAGAAGTGATTGACAAGAGATGTACTTTACAGTGCATTAGCAAGGAGTATGTGATTTTGACCCTAAGTTACCATGTTCAAATCCCATCACACTTACAATTTTTCTTAAAAAATATTTGGAGTAACGTCTCTTTCTCTAAATCTCATTTTTTTAAGTAACTGACAAAAATATTTAGAGTAAGAATCATACTAATAAGGTACATGCACGCACGCTACGTGGTGGAGAATCAGATTCGGTGCAGACTTGTCAGTTGTTATATGATCAACACTAGCCTCGTCGACGGTCGTTATACATCTGTCCCAAATCTACCAATTCAGCAGTGAAGCGCTCAAGACCGGAAGAGGACTGGTCGTCGACTGGACGTTGGACGAGGTACCATCGTCAGGTTAGATGGCGGTTGGCTTCGCCTCTCCTCACCTGTTCTTTTCCCCAAGTATTTCCGGTTCATCTTGGAGCTCATGGAAAATACTCCCTCCGTATTTTATTTTAACGTATGACGCCATTGATTTTTTGACAAACGACCTTTCGTCTTATTTAAAAAATTTATGTTATTATCATTTATTTTATTGTGACTTGATTTATCATCAAATGTTCTTTAAGTATGACATAAGTATTTTTATATTTGCATAAAAAATTTAAATAAGACAAATGGTCAAATGTTAGTTAAAAAGTCAACGGTATCATACATTAAAATGCGGAGAGAGTAACATAGAATCAGTCAATGGATGGTAGTAGTAGATAGGTCCAAGGACTAACATGAGCTCTCGGAACTGACAATGACCAATAATAACAGATCCATTGTATTGTCGTTACGTGCCACCTGCCAATGGATTAGACATGGGAAAAAAGGCATCATTAGTATTAGGAATACTAGAATTACTGCATATCGATTTCCCTAACCACGTAGTGCTTACAACACTTCAGTGAGTTGGTGTGTGATCAGCTTAGATTGAATCATCCTACTTATTTGTGAGCAACTTGCTGGTGCACTAGCTATCTTGTGTTAGTAACTAGTAGTACGTAGTACACTAAACATTCACTGGTTCAACCAATACAGAGAAATGCCTTTGTTTGACTATATTCATATTCAGAGGGTCGTAACTGTTTACTGGCTGGCATAGCACGAGCTCTAACCAATAACCACTCTGACCGTTCACAACGGTCAAGAACACAAGTAATCTGTGTCAACTAAAGTTTAAAGGGAGGAGACCAAAACAGAGACATTTTTTTTTCTTTTAGAAAAACCGAGTTGGTCCAGAAGGGTGAGGTGGTAAGCTTTTTAGTCAGAACTTACACCTTACATTTTTACAACTATTATTTTTAACTCAGTTTTGTAGAACAAATCTTCAATTCAAACTGCCGAGCTGATATGATAAAATCGAAAATGACCCTGCCCAATGTGGAGCAAATCAAAGAGGGAAACAGCTTGTTTGTAGTCAGTGTATAACTACAAAAGAAAGTATAATAAATTGCTTGTGTAATTTTCATATGATTAAATTTTTAAAAAGCATATAATCATTAGTCGTTTTGACCAGCAAGTGAATATCAGCATCCATGAACCTACATGTTCAACCAAATCAACAATTCAACGCACAAGTGAACCATTAACAAGACAAAAACATACCTTGAGCCTTTGAGCACCTCACGTAAGCATTGTTGCACTTGTAGACAGAATGATAAGACAGTGTTGTAGCTGCAATCCCACATTCTAAAGGCTACTAAACTCCTCAGCTTCAAACATAGATTTTAGGAAAGATGTGTAGCGAATTGATGAACTTAAATAGGGCTGCCTTTTGGTGAAGAAAGCTTTGGGTGAGGATGCTACACTAGTATCTAGCTCCGGCCTTAAGGATGCTATACGAGTTTCTGATGCTTTAAAAAATGGAAATAGCAATAAGGGACTGTTTTCATCATCCCATTTAAGATTGTCCCACCATGTTTTCTCCCCCATGACACTCTTTAATTTGACAATTGCATGCCCAAAAGGCAGCCTTCTCAGCTTCGGACAAGCAAACACATCAAAGTATTCCAAAGAAGGAAGGTCTAGGCTAAAGTTACAGAAGTTTTCCAAGCTTGGCAACGAATTCAATTGCAAAATTCTCAGTCGTCGAAATCCCTGGATTGGCATTTCATCTTGTACTTCAGTATTGATTTTATTCTTTATATGGACTAGCTGTTTCATTTTATTGCAGAAAGACACATCCAATTGCTCCAGGTGCGGTAGTTTCAGAATGCAGGACATGTCCATCAGTTGATGGGCTTTCCCTACATAAAGGACACGAAGGTTCTGAATATGCCCCATACTAATCTTCTCAATTCTTGGAAGATCCCAAAAGGTGAGAAACTCTAGCCTCGGAAGATGATCTCCATAACACTGTGGCTTGTTTGTGACAGAGAACTCCTTTAATTCTGAACAGTCCGTTATATTAAGAACAAGGACACTATCTGGTATAGTGAGCGCAAGAGATGTCTCGCCACTCAATTTATATAGACCAAGCAATCTCATGTGACTTCCATGAATATCAAGGAGCTTCTTCAAGGTACTCACTTTCTTGATTGTTATTCCCAGAGCTTTTAGTTCTCTAGTTAAGCAAGATAACTCTTCTATTCTAAACTCATCATAATCCATGTGACTTCTTGAATGAAACCCCTCTTCACAGCCAGCATACCTGCTACCATATAAGTCCAACACTTGTAGCTTTGATAAATTTGGAATAACACCATAGGGTATCTTCTCCAAGAAATCCATGTAGCTCAAATTTAGGTACTTCAACTTTGTTAATTGGCCAATCGCCACAGGCAATGATTTAATGAGTGTTTGGTTCAGTTTGAGACATTGGAGTTCAACTAATGCGCCGATTTCTTCTGGAAGTTCTTTGATGGGAATCCAAGACAAGTCCAAGTATGTAACAGACGATAAGCATTTAAAAAGAGAAGGTGGGATCACATTCAACCAAAAGTTTTGCTGCAGTGACAGATATTGGAGATTGTAACAGCTGATAGCATGAGGAAGTTCACTGATATAATTGCACATGAGCGATATCTTTCTGGCTGACCTCCATTTCTCAATATCCCTGCTATCAATTTTATGAATTCCAACCCCTGCCTGAACAATCCAATTCATGCTTTGGTCAACACAGCCAGAAGATATTGACAGTGCCATATCTCGGATAATGTCATGTATTCTCACCTCCCTATCTTCCAAGTAGCCAGCCTCCAATAAGCAAGCATTTTTCAAGTACTCAATGATGGAGTGGCCCTTGTCATATGCTTCCTCTATAGTATCATACTCTATCAAACCCATCCCCATCCAACAGTCTATCAGTGCAACTTTCCAAATTGAGTAGCCTTCAGGCCACAGAGAACAGCATAAGAAACAATATTTGATCTGTTTATCCTGCAGATAATCATAACTTAATTTTAGCCTAGTGTATATGTGACTAGTATTTCCCATATTTGGGATCTCATGAATGCGGGACTTCTTCAGATATGACAGTGCAAGTGCCCATTCATGACGAGTCCTCTTTGTGGACATTGCACGACCAAGAGTTGCAAGAGCAAGGGGCAAACCCCCACATTCTTCTGCAACTTCCTTTGCTAGGCTTTCAATCCTAACATCTGAACTAATAACTTCTTCTGTTGCTTTTTCTTTGAATAATCGCCAAGCTTTTTCTTGGTCCAAGCATTCCATGAAGATCGTCTTGTGAGCTCCCATATGCCCACAAACACTCTCAGAACGTGTTGCCAGAACTACTTTCTGCTTATTTAGGCCATTAGGATATGGAATGCCAGCTTCAGCTAAATCAAAATAACCCCATAAATCATCTATCAGAAGTAAGAATTTCTTTCTCCTTAAAAAACTTAACAAAAATGAAGCCCGTATATTAATGCTACAACCTGGTTTCAGGAACAGCCCGATCCTTTCAGCAATATCTGCTTGAAGCTGACCTATTCCACTGGCTGTAGATGCCACGACATAAACAACAAGGTCGAATCCATAATTTTCTTTGGTTACACCTAAGAAGTGATTGTTGATTTTTCTGAGCAAGGTGGTCTTACCAACTCCTCCCATTCCCCATATCCCTAAAATTCCAACATTGTCATCTTTGAGGTACTGCAGAACTTCTTTCAAATTACACTCTGTTTCTTCAGTTGAAGGTATGGTGGGCACTTCTTGCACGAAATATGGTGGTACCTCAAATGATACCTCTTTGAATGCACCTTTTTCATGCAACATTTCAGCTTCCTTCAGTTTCTTCGCAGCCTGCATGCCAATTTCGTACTTTGACCAATAACTGAATAATTGCTTTCTCTTCCTCTGCACATTTTTTATCTCATTCACCTCAGTTTCCATCGCTGCTACCTTTTGTAGCCATTCTGTAACTTCAGGATTACATGTTTCTTGCTTCCCCTCAGAGATACTAAGCCGGATTTGGATTTCATTTTTCCTAACTTCTAGGTTTTTGATAGTGTTGTCCAGCTTTCCAATATTTTCTTCCATCTCTATTAGATATCTGAGGCGTGCGACCAAAGGATTCCATAAGTGGGATGCCAAAGTACTAGATATGGAATCAATCAGCATTGGAACATACATGTGTAACAGGAAAACGAGGTGACAAATAGGGCAATGTTTTGAACCAGCTGTTGCTTCAATTAACGAGACAAAGGATGTCGAAATTGGGAGCTGAACTGCATATGAGAAAGTGCAATTTATAATAAGTGTGCGAATATGCATGTCTTTATGCCTGTACTTTCTACCATGTACACATAATTTGAACAGGCATGTAAAGCCCAATACATGTTGTACTCTTTTTTTAATCCCTGTAGTAAAGCACTAAAATTATGTATCTTATTTCTGATATATGTAGTTCAACCTAGACGACAAATCGAAGTTAAAGATTTATATGATGAATATTTTATTGAAGCTATAAAACTATTTTAGGATGAAATCCTACAAAAACAGGAAGAAGATCATTATAGTCATCATGTCATCAGCATCCTTAATAAGTTGATGTCATCTATTTCCATAACTTACTAGTAATTCCAGTTAAACCTAAATAGGAGAAGCCAAGCACTGCTATGCGCCAACAACACCAGATTGAATGACCTCCTTCGGTCATTCCGGCAAAAAAAAACCTAAATAGGAACAGATAGAGCTAAAAGATCATATTGATATTGACTAGGGAACCTAAAACTTCATCAGCAATTGATAGGGCACATGAAAGGCGTCTCAACGCACATTATACACCTATCTTGAATGCATGGGTGATGAGATGTCAAGTGGACGTTGTGAAGCAAAATCAAGAGAAGAACAGATGGCACGACAATTTGTCAGATCAATTATGCATCGTCCTAATAAAAATATTCAGAATCAAATTGGTCACCCAAAGAGGAAACGAAAGGGATATCAGTACTTACAGTCACGGATAGAAGGTCTCGACACGACGAGAGGATGCTGAATTAGGCCACTAGAGGAGATCTCAGCACAATGTGGCCATCAGCTTAGCTCGAGCTGCAAGAGAAGTTTCAGGAAACAGGGAAAGAGAGGCAGACCGTAGACACTGTACAGGAAGGAAACCACAAAATGGTTGCGTGATTTAGTTGTGATTCGGAGGGGGGGAACTTCACTGGGAATTGCAGACACGGCGACATTCCCAGCAGGATCTTCAGTCGAAATTCCCAGCGTTGACTTGGCGGAAAACTGCCCCCTGCTAGTCTGCTACCTGCTTGCGCTGACCTAGTTTGCGTCGACGAGCTGCAACGACCACCCCGATTTCGCCAACGGCGACTTCGCGAGGCTTCAGAACGGCCATCAGATCTCATCAGGCAAAGGCTAGGTGGCAAAATGGGCCGGGCCTTCCCGTGCCGGCCCAGTCAAGCCCGTTTGGACATGGGCCATGCTGACACGACCCAAGGAACGAATGAATCGAGGAAGCCACTAGCTCAGGGCGGAGGAAGCGGTGGTGGTGGTGGCCGCGGCGCTCGCCGACTTAGGCCTACAAGGCAGCACGGTGGTGCGGCCAGCCCCATCCACGGGCATAGTAGTCGAGCACGTCAGAGACTCTCCGTCTAAGGGCAGGGGAAGGGTGACGGTGGCCGAACCATCGCCAATGCCCTATCTATGGTCCACGGCGCACCAGTCCACCACCATCCTGAACAATACATATATTTATATTATATTCAGTTTTATTGTGTCACATCAGATATTATATAGGCTGTTTAGATATTAATAAAAAAACTAATTACAAAATTAGTCATTAAACCGCGAGACGAATTTATTAAGCCTAATTAATCCATCACCTTTGCATTTGCTGTATATAACGATAAAGCAATATAATACTCCCTTTGTTTCATAAGTTAATAATTTGCAGGATTCAATTTTTGCGCGTGTAAGGAACATGCACGTGAAAAAGGAAGTAAAAAATTTAAGAAAAAAGAAAGAAAATATCTCACGTTAAGACCTTTTGTTTAATCGATAAGAGATAAGGAATGGAGGAGATTGAGAGAACAACACCACATTATAATATGGATGAGTCTACGGTGGAAAAAAAATAAACCGAATTCCCTTAATAGGGGTTTTCAAAATATATGCGGTTTTTTTTCTGCAACATTAGATATATATATAGTGAAACATTGTGAGTACATTATGTGAAACATTTTTTGTGGAAAAAAAACCAAATTCCTTAATATATGGTTTCTAAAATATGTGGGTGATTTGTTGCAATGAAGTTGTGTGTGGATAAGTGGCAGATGGGGACATGGGATATGTGGTGGGGCCCAGGTGCACATGTGATGGGGGGAGGGGGAGCGACCGATTTTTTTCCCCTCCTATCGTGCGTCCGTCGTTGAGTATTCTCGTTATAACATATGTGGAATAAATACTTTTTAAATCCCAGCAAGTATAATAACATATTATAAGTAGCTATAAGCACATATGGAGGAGATAAAAGATGAGAGAGAAGATCCGTCCCAAAAAAACTCAACTCTTGGAGTTTGAATTTTATCAAAAAAAACCAACTTCTACCATCCTACCTACCCTCAGCACGTAAAATGAAAAATTTTATTCCTTTGGTACCCTTTACCTACCTATCACCATTACTATTTTTTTTAATAATGAGGGATATTTTAGCCATTTTCACTTTTCGCTAATTTTATATTGGGATGCTAGGGTTGGATTTTATATGGGACAAAGGGAGTACATATTTGTAACCAGTAAGCTGTCACACGGACTATAATATGTTGTGTGTATATACACATATATATATATATATATATTATTAATGACGTAGTATGTCTGTATAAATTGGTTATTAAATTAATTATAGATAATTTGAAACTGGTAGTCGACTGTGCTATTAATCTTGTTCTTATCCCCTCGTAGGGGATTAAACGAACCAGGCTTTAAGGGAAAAAAGAAAAATAGAAAACCCTTTTGGTCGTGAACTGTGTCGTCTAGCCTCCCACTAATCCCGGTGCCTTCTTGATCCCACCGATCCCCGTGCTTTCTTCTCTTCGGCATCGCCACGAAGCGGAGGGTGCCATCGCAGCAGCCATCGCCGACGAGCGGCTCACGGTCACTGCGGCCTCGGCAACGTCCGGCGATCGTCGTCGATCCTTACCTTACTCCCTCACGCCCCCTAGGTATGAAGCCGCCGTACTCCAACCCAACTTCTATCGCCTTTGAAACCCTAGGCAGGTAGGCGGTTGCTTTGCCTTCGGTGCGGTTGTTGTGCTGACTCTCTCCTCGCCCTCGCCCTCGCCCTCGCCCTCACCCTCGTCGCCGGCGATTCCTCCGCCGTACTCCAACCCTAGCTGTCGCCTTTGAAACCCTAAGTAGGCACCTAATTAAGTGCTAACTCTTTCTGAATGTAATATCACAAATCTTTCCCAACTAATTCAGTAGCATTCGGTTAAGCCCAACACCATACAGTTGTTGGTACTGAAACTTTTTTCCCCCTTTTCCGTTATCTTCAGAAGTAACAATCAGTCAGTTACTTCAGTAACCTGACACTTGTGTTCTGATTGCCTGATCCAAGTTGTGATCTTAGTTATCTGCTTCTTAGCTTGTGAATACGAGTAAGTAGTAGTAAAATTGGTGTGTTTTGGTAGATTTTGCTTGTAATTCCTAGCGGTTGGTAACTTGGTATATTCATAATTCGGCTAAGGTTTGATAAAAGCTGCAGTGCTGCACATCAGCCTTTTTTTCCCTGTGCACATTTGCTTTTCTTGTGTTTATGCTACTTGCTTGATTTATTGCTATTGTTCCTTTGCTCCTGGAGGTGGCCAGGGGTAGCCTGCCTGCCTGCCTCATTCATGTTTTCTATCATTTAGTGGCTATTCGCTTTGAAGAAATTAATGATTTATGCAGCTGTTCCTTTAAATAATTATTGGTTAATCCCTTGAATTTATAGCTGTCTCCTCGAGAAGAATCCTGCTTAAGTTGATTTACCTCCGGGTGTTTACGGTCTTTCAAATTGCTAAGCATAATCTTGAACTTTCCAAGAAAAAAAACAGGCCTGCATTAACTAGTGCCAGGGCAGCAATAATGGATTTGTGCGACGACACTCATTTCCCATGGGAGGTAATTTTTTTAAAACCAGAATCAGCCAAGCGCCAAATTTATGATAATTATTCTTCGCATATGTATAATTTTGTTCCTTGCAGGGGTCCCATACTATTGTTGGCAGCAAGCGGAAAGCTAAGGATTTAATGGCAAAAATCTGAACTTGTTTAATGGAACTTATAAGATGGTGGAAACCACAGTTGATGTTATGATAAGAAAAGGAACAAACATGAGACTCGAAAGCTACGAGTTTTTGAGTGATTTCAAGCATGGCAACGCTGTGGTACTCCTGGACTACACAGAGTCCGGAAACAAGGGGAGTTTCATCGTCACACAAGTTGATGGGTCATTCACTGCCTGGTTTGAAACAGGTGGAAAAGAGCTCTGCTTTGACTCATCTGGTCATATTACTCAGTTATTTAAAGACATGATTGTGTGAGTATCTTTATTGTTGTCCATATTTTTAACTTTCTTCTTGTTATGTTCTCTGAAATCATTTTTATTTGTGTGAAGCGATTTTTACGATCTGACCTGGAGTTTGCACAAGAGGCACTTAGTCATGCAGAATTTTGTAAAGGAAAATATATACGTCAAAATCTTTGATGGCGTACCCAAACTTATGATTCTACTAACTGAAGGTATATATTTGTTGCTAGTAACTTAATGGAAGTTCACAGTTTTTTTTTTATATATAAACAATGGCAATATAACTTGTACACTGGATTGAAAATGCGATTTAAATTTTGTACAGTTAAATTGGTTGATCAGCTAGGGCCATTCAAACAGGACTGGAGTCATGTCCAAGGCCTCATGACTTGGTGTAAAGAACAATCTGGTTTAAAAATGGACTTTCTTACCAAGAGTTTCTATGATTTCATCGGATCTACCGACTGCACAGTAATCAAGCTGAGAAACTACCCTGATGATTGGGATGAAAAAAAGAAAGGTGATTATTTGCTCACACTCGCAGAAGTAAACCACGGAGTTCTTAAAGATAAGTTGAAGAGTAGGGATGATTTTCATTGGCCGTTTGTGAAGCTGCCTAAGCTGGAGCAGAACTTACCACCAATGTTACAGCAAATTCTTAGTGGGGAGAGACAGATGAAAAGAAAGTTCGACGTGACATTCTTTTGTGATTATATCAACCTCTTGAGAAACTCCTACAAGAAATTCAATGAATTACCAGAAAATGTTAAGGTAATTGCTTAAGATGTTTCCAGATTGAATAATACCTTCTTTTACTGCAGGATTTGTTGTATTCAAACATCTTATGTTTTGACAGGCTTTATGCATAAACCAGGATGGCT
The DNA here is from genome assembly GCF_034140825.1 of Oryza sativa Japonica Group. NCBI lineage: Eukaryota > Viridiplantae > Streptophyta > Magnoliopsida > Poales > Poaceae > Oryza > Oryza sativa. Next base: position 42,816,208 of record NC_089035.1, on the reverse strand, counting down.
TCATTAAACTGATAGATGGGTGGTCTCCTGAGTTTTGGACCAAGATCTACGAGAAAATTGGTAAAAACAGTCTGTGCCTTTGGTTTTAGGCCTTCGTTTGACTGTGCTCTTTTTGGAATAGGGGATTTATGACGGTGTTCTCTTTTTGCAGGGTGGCCAGATTATAATATCTGGAAGTGGCCTTGTAAAAAATAGCTTTAGTGCTTTGCATTTGACCAGTGAGTACTGCATTAATACTTAATGTATGATTCCTGTACGCTTTCAGTTCAAGATATAACCTTAGTTATCATTGTTCTATGTTTGAGTACCTTATTAGATTGCTGCATTTATATAGCTTGTTTGGGATATGGATTTCCATCCCTCAAGGGGATGTCCCCTCGTTGATTGTATGTCATCTAAATAGTTATAAAAAAATTTAAAAAAATTGACAACATAGATTAATATGAAATATATCATGAGAACTGTGGTGCTCAATTGTTAAGAGGTAATGATCTCCTTGTGAGGGCTAATTTTGTGCCGGTTTGGTCGTTGCTGTGTAGTGGTAGGAGGTTGTGGGTGGCAAGCTGTTATGAAACTCAGATGTTTTTTTTCTTCCTTTTCAGTCTTTTGTATCAGACTCTGTAATTCCTGCTTCAGGTCCTTGATCTAAAAAAAAAGTTCAATGGGCTTTGGAAAAATCTAATACTTTCTCCGTTTCACAATGTAAGTCATTCTAGCATTTTCTATATTCATATTGATGTTAATGAATCTAGATAGATATATATGTCTAGGTTCATTAACATCAAAATGAATGTGGGAAATGTTAGAATGACTTACATTGTGAAACGGAGTGAGTAACTGCTACTCAAATTCTATGCACAAAGATTTGTACTGTCCAGATGAAAAAAAGGGAACTTGGTGTGTTTTGTGCTCTAATCCTGAAAAAATGTTCAGCACATTCTCTATGAATGTCCTGTTGCAAAATTCACCTGGTGTGTTTCCCGTGATGCTTGTGGCTGGAGTTTTCTCCCCTCTGCTTTTGAATCTTGTAATTTCTGGAGTAGTTGGGCTAGCCGGCTCCAAAAGGAACAGAATCAAAATCCTTTGCTTTGCTGCTGTTTGTTTATCAACTTTGGCTGATGGGCAACGATATGTTTTTTCAAACAAAAACTGTTATCTACTCCCCCCTGACTTTGATTTTCCGTGTCATTTCCTCCTTGTTTAGGAACACTGCTTGATCTCAATGATGGCGATGCCGGTGCCCGCGCTGACATTCTCAGGACATATGGTGCTGTTCTGCAGGTCCGATCCTTAGATGGCTCCTGTTAGGAGTTTTTGGTTCTTAGAATTATGTTAGATGCTATCTCGAAACTCTCAAGTAATTTTTTGTCCTCCTGCATGAAGCAAAACTTAGTGTATTGGTTGAAAATCTGGCATGATTGAATGGAGAACTATCGAGATTCATTACTGTGAGTCCATGCACTTTTAGACCTTTTAGATAATGATGCACTTCTAGACCTTGTTTGGATGGGCCTCAATTCCGGCCAGCGCAAGTGGATGTGTATGAATTCAGGCTCGTCAAATGATACGTGGCCTGAATCAATATAAACACATGCTGAGTTGTGTTGGTGGATGCCGAGTACAACAAATTAAGTGAGCGTGCATAATTATTATTCTTAGTCGGTGTTGCTGACCATGTATTTGTGTTGTTTAAGTTTTTCGACTTTGTTGTGTTTGTTGCGTGTGTAACGTCGAATGCACCAAGGTCTAGTTTGCGTTGGGCCATCGACATACTGGCATGTTTTTGCGCCCTTTGAACTCATCCACCAAGATGGCTAGGGAATCGAAGGTCATCTACACTGCCTTCCCTTGCATTGAAGGCTTGAACCACCACTCCGTGTGAAGGTGCCGTCGATGAAATAGGATTTGGTTCAGGGTGGTGAAGGTGCCGTCGATGAAATAGGATTCGGTTCAGGTGCAGTCAGTCACACTAGGACCATCCAAGTTGTATCTAAGGACTGAGATTCTCGGAGCACCGTTCACATAAAAAAAAATATTGTACAACTATTGTAGCAATGGTACTGTAGCACTTGATCTACATCCTTGATCTGAAAAATAAATGGAGCATGGGCGCCACTTAGGGGTGTTTAGATCCAGGATAGTAAAGTTTTGGTGTCATATCAGCTATTATATAGGATGTCGCATAAGGTATTTGGGAGCTAATCTATCTATCTATCCGCCAGCTGATTAGTGGAGATGACGGCTTGTATTTTTCTGACACGTGGCACGAACCAACATCGTATAGATGATTCTCTCCAGCGCGGCTGCTGTTTTTCTCGATACATCGCATACGTACGCGTTCATCTGGGCCTAAAGCACCTCCTGCATAAGAAGCCCATTAGCTAGCCACCCTGCGCTATGGAAAGGAATAAGATCACTTTGACTCCCTCAACTGACCACCGAATCTAAATCATATCCCTCAACCGTAATACTGAAATTTTGACTCTCGAACTGTCACTCCCTTGGTGGTTTTTTAGGGTGGTTTCGCTGACGTGGCGTACACGTGGCAGTGTTGACTTGGTCTTCATCCCACGTGACATTGACGTGACGCTTATATGCCATTAAAATTTAAAAAATATATATGGAGCTCATTTGTCATTAAAAAAAAAATTGTGGGTCCCACAGACATGTGGGTACTACATGTCATCTTCTCTCTCTACCCTTCTTCCTCCTCTCTCCCTTATCTCTCTCTCCCCTTGACATGAGCCAGCAGCTGGCAGGGGCTCAAGTGGAGGCGGCAGCAGGAGGGTGCGCGGTGGACCTCGGGCGACGGGCGCGGGAGCAGCTCCTCCTTGCGGATGCAGAGCGGGCGCTCAAGGTGCGCAAGAGCCTGCACCATGACTGCCACCAGCGAGCTCCTAGCATGGCATGGGGCGACGTCCTCCGTCGACCTCCACCTGAAGCTTCCCGACGAAGACCTCCTTGCGCGCCCGCGTGTTGAAGGTGAGCGGTTTGGCCTGAATCGGCCGGGGTGAGCGACTGAGCGCCCGACGACGCCGCCGCCGTTGGTGGCTGCTTCATGGAGTGTTCCCTGCTCAGCCTGAATCCGTTCCGGTTCAAGCCGATTTGGCCGCCGAGGACCGCGCCCAAATCCCCCTGAAGCCCTAGTGTTTCCCCTCCTCCCTGCCCGGGGATTTCGAGAAAAAGGATGTCCCCGGCGGCGCTTCCCCTCCCAACCCTTCCTCTTTTTTTTTTGTTCATCTCGTGTGTTCGGTGAAATTCTCGTCTTCTTGGAGGCTTCTGAGGGGAGGGAGATACTGGGCTAATCGGCTCAAGGTGTTGTGAAAGGACATGAGCTTGCCACGAGAGGCTCCTTGTCTCGTTTAGTTTGAGTTCGGGCTGGGCATCCCTTCTTCTATAGGTGAAAGTGGTGGTGGTGGTGCTACTGCGAGGGATGGCGAAAGAGAAGGATGGCGGCTCCGGCCCCTGCCCACCGTCGTTACCGCCGATCCGGACGCCGCTCCTCACGCATGAAGAGAAAGAGGGAGAGATAGAGAAGGAAGGAGAGGGAGGAGGAAGAAGGGATAAAGAGTGGATGACATGTGGGACCCACGTGTTAGTGGGCCCACAATTTTTTTTATGTGAATGACAAGTGGGCCCTCATAATTTTTTTAATTTTAATGCCATATAACCGCCACGTCAATGCCACGTGGGACGAAGACCAAGTCAACACTGCCACATGTGCGCCACGTCAGCGAAACCGCCCTCCAAAACCACCAAGGAAGTCAAATTGTACCGGTTTTGATAGTTGAGGGGTCAAGATTTCTGGTATTGCTGTTGAGGGATACGATTTAGATTCGGTGGTCAGTTGAGGGAGTCAAAGTGATCTTATTCCCTATGGAAAATCAGGGGAAGGAGCAAATGCCTATGTCAGCCCACTTGCTCTACATGTACACGTTCAATAGTCATTAGTATCGGAAACTCTAGGGCTTGTTTGGTTTGATACCAATTTATTACCCTACCAAAATTTTGATAATTTCAATAGTAGCAAGTGTATGTTTGGTTTGCTACCAAATTTTACTCACAATAGTTCAAATTGAATACTACACAATTTGGTAGTGCCAAAATTTGCCAATGTTTTGGCATTACCAAGATTTTGGTAGGGCAAAAATTGGCTCCAAACCAAACTAGCCCCTAATGCACGATGGATCGCTACCGCGATCGGGTAGCGATCGCCCACCCTCCCCCCTCCCTCCCTCCACGTTTCCTTTTTTGGCACCGCATTACTTTCCTATTTTAGTAAATTTATACACCTAAAGTTTATAGACCCAAAGTTTATAAATCAAAAGTTTATATACCCGATTCAAATTTGAATTTGAAATATATTCGATTCAAATTTGAATTTGAATTCAAATATTTTTTATATATAGTATTTAGTTTCATCTAAAGTTTATACACCTAAAGTTTATAGTCCCAAAGTTTATAAGTCAAAAGTTTACATACTCAATTCAAATTTGAATTTGAATTTGAATTATATCCGATTCAAATTTGAATTTGAATTTAAATATTTTTATATATAGTATTTCTATACATCTAAAGTTTATACACCTAAAGTTTATAGACCCAAAGTTTATAAGTCAAAAGTTTACATACCCGATTCAAATTTGAATTTGAATTCAAATATTAGTTTATAGACCCAAAGTTTATAAGTCAAAAATTTACATAACCGTTTCAAATATGAATTTAAATTTAAATATTTATGATGTAGTAGGAAGAGAAAAAGGAAAGAAGGAAGGGGGGAGAGGAGGGAGCGACCATACAAGGGAGGAGCGATCACCCGCGCATTAGGCGTACCCCATTAGTATTCTATAGTACATTTACAAAAAAAAATGTTGAATGCATATACAACTACTCATATTCATACATATCTCTATGAGTATTTTTTAAAATATTAAACTGCATATCTTAAAATAAAAAAAAATATTTTATTTCTTCAACTAATTCAATGGACACCATTAAAAAAAATCTAATTTTTGACTCGGTTCACTTTACTTCGTAATAGCATTTCTCATTTTTTGTTACTCTTTATATAAGTTGTATTTTAAACTGAACCATACATGGGATTATTATCAAAGTTTGTTACGGATGTTTGCTTGAACTTTAAATTTTGATGTTTAAATTAGTCTTAAGTGCTTTCAACCTACATAAACAATGAGAAAAAAAAGAAATGTTGAAATGTATGTTGTAAATGCATGCAAAAATATGACTTATATAGAGATTTTTTTTTAAAAAAGGGAGAGAAATAACATTAAAGGAGTAAAATGAACCGTTTTCAATAATTCGGGATGTAAAATGAGAAAAAAAGTTTAGAAGGTGAAGTGCTTTGGTGAAATAGTATAGGGGTAAAATAGATTTTCTCTTAAAATTAATGAAATCACCATATATAACTCATTGTCAACATATATATCACCTACCACTAATTAGCTGTCAATACAAATTCCTATACTAAGTATATGACTTAAACCCAACAAAACATTATGACTCCTAACAAAACAAAATTCTAGAACACTTTAATTTTTTAAAAAAGAAATACCAACACCCTATTTTATTATTAGCAAACAATTTAATTATAATTTTAGACAAACAAAAGAAGAATTAATAATAGCAATTTAATTATAATTTTAGACAAACAAAAGAAGAATTAATAGTACGGACGGAAAAAAGAGAGAAAGTTTGACGGATTTCTCTACAATATGATCGATTATGTTAAACTGGAACACAAAAAATTCTATTCAATTATGATTTTTGCATGAGTTTCAAGGAAAACTAAATTGATTTCTATATTTTTTTTATGAAAAATGCGCTGATTAATAACACAAAAATATTATATACAGGTAATAAATCGAGCGCGCCCTAATTTTCTAGTCTAATCTTCTAAAGCTGGCAGGCGTTCCTGCAAGCTGATTGGTCGATTCGTCCCCCTTACTTTGGTTGACACGTGTCCTCGAGCCCGTCACGAGTTCGCGCGACGCCCTCCTCGATGCTTCATTTTTCCGTGCGTACACACTCGTGCAATCGTGCGCCTCAGGCTCCCCGTTGGGCCGTGCAACTAGCGTGGGCCTGATCTGCCTCGAGATACTACATGGGAGCCAGGTGCTGTGGCGTAAGCAATAATAAAAGCATATAAAAAGATTTATACTGGACCATGTTCTAAAAAGTACAAAACAATATTCTATAGTGCAGTCGTGTAATATATATTTTTATATGGAAATTGAACTATTTTCAAGGAAATTTTCAACATGATCATAGATAAAATTAGTTTATGGACGATGACCATCTATCATACGCAACGCTAAGATCAGGAAATAGTGCAACGGTATACTAGATCATTAAATAGAGTGATGGTATGTTCAAAATTATTTGGTGGTGAGCAAGGCAACGTAGTTCAGATGGACAGAGCCATCTACATATATATATAGAGAGAGAATTTCACTAAGACAGACGAGGAAGCAGACTTGAAAAAAGAAAGAAAAAACAAAACAAAAATAAGATTTAAAAATCATTCATCGGTATTAGACAACTAGCATCGACCCAGTATTTTCTCCCCGTCAATCCTCCATGATCCAAACAAATCACTTTTCGCCCATGAACCGTTTGTGCCAATGGATTGGTTTGATCAAAAACTTCACCAACATTATAAATTTAAAACCCATTAAACAATAAGCACGGGTTATAAAATGAATATACTCGAAGGTGAGTGAGAGACCGTTTCCAGCGAGGTAGATGAAGTAGGAGACAAATCGAAGTAACGCGAGCAGACTATTAATGCGAGGAAGATGGTTTCTCATGAAATTTTGTTCCATGTGCGAGTCTCGAGGAGCCGGGAAGCATGGGAGGCGCGCGGGAGGTGGGGAGCCGGCGGGTCGGTCGCCATTCTGGCAGCGCCGGCAGATGAGAACGCTGGGGAGTCAGGAGCGATAACGACGCAGTATAATCGGAATGGGCCTAGGCAGTGGCTTGGGCTTACCCATGTATATTGGGCTGTGGTTAACGGTAGGGAAGAGAGGGACTGCAATCTGAACCATTGCTATTTCGCTGTGGTAATTTAAGGTGACGTGGCTGCACGACAATACAGGAAATTTCTATTAGTGGGGATGAATTATATAGGTATATAGGATAAGAGAAGATTCGAACGACGGAAAAAAAACAAAGAGAAAAATGCTGTGACTTCAGATAAAATGGTTACTGATCACGTGTATCCAATATTTCATCCCAAGGAACAAGTACTTGTTCCCTTGTTCCCTTGTATCAATTCTGATTGAAAACTAGTTTCACGCTTATGCATCCAACAGACCAAAGCTACAAGGTACTTCGTGTTGGGGAATACGCAAGCTTTAGCTCCATCAGTACATCAGAATTTTTCCCTTGAAAAAAGTGGAGTACATCAGAATCTCAACACTGGAAATACCTCCGGTAGAGATAAGAGATCATATGGAGCATATCCCGCAGAGACAATCCTGCTGCCAAAAGGCCGGCCATGGAGTGAATGAGCAGCCATGAATGAAGCCTCCTTGCACAAGAACTCTACAAGTATACAGCCAGCTTCGAGTGCAGTGTTGTTAGAAGCCAAAGCGTTGTCTCTAGCATCTACTGCAGGTGCCTTGGTGTTGTCACTGCCAGCAGGATACTCTACGACATTTATGGATTTCACAGCTCCATACCTGCAAAATCTTGTCCATAATGTAAGCTGAAACCATCATGATAAGTAATACAGCAAGAATGCAAGAGAATTATTTCTATACCTTGCACACTTCACACGTACATCTTCCAATACTGCATCTACCTCATATTTTGAAAGCAGCGAGTATTCCTCCTGGTCAAACTACATTTATTGCAAGTTTGTAAACAACTCACATCTTTATAAATGTAAGAAGTGTGAAAAAAATTGGTTGTTCTGTTTACCGACTAAATGATTTTGATACGAAGAGAGATATCTATTGGGAGAGACTTATGAACAGAGTTAACACTATGACATACCACATTTTTTAGCTGCAGGACTTGTGTTGGTACTGCAAGAAGAGGTTTGGGATTGGCAGGAATTCCATGAAATGGGCAAGCTTCATTGCCAGCCTGAACAGAGTGGGGTTTAACTCAATAAAATGTATAAGGCAGTAAATGAATGAATCCAAAATGTCTTAAAGTTTGAACCTGCCCAGGATGATCAGTTAACACGCCAACAGCAGTTATTACGCATCCACCAAGCTTCATGCCGTTAAGGCCAGCACATGCCTTTGATGTAATGGAGTGATCAATGTACTGTGCATATCAAATTGATCAGAAATTAGTTTGTTGGAGGTATATCCATATGCTCTAGTTTAGGAGTAAGCAGGGCTTTCCAGACCTCAAGAAATGCGCATGCTCCACCAAGGTCTTCATTAAAAAGAAAGCGGTAAGCAGCCAATTGACCAAATGAACTAACTATATCCCTGAGCTGAAAGAGGAAAATGCAGTAACTTGTCAGGGATAAGAGCTTTAATAACAACATGCAGAGCGAAGATTACTAGGTTATGCAAATATACTGGTGGATGCTGTTATATTACCATCTTAGATGAAATCACTCTAGGAATTCCAGCGATGAAAATCTGCAGAGTTAAAAAGTGAGATATCCAATGAAAGCTACTAAAATTCTTAAACAATCAAACCCATATGTATTCCATTAGTTCAAAGACAAATTTTGCTACATGACACTTAAAATTTGTGCAAGTTGTTGGTAGGCATCGCAAACACATGTCGTAGCTGAAAGACGCTATAGATTATTATTGGTAACTAGCTAGAGGACACTTTCAGCTTAATTGGAGAGAGAAATTCTTCAAATAGACGATAATACCCCTAGGGCCCCCAGGTTTCAAACGTGGGTTTAGAGTGAAAATTTGGGAATTATGCAACTCTAAATCTACCATGGCCCCATGTACATTGCCAGCATATATACATCATATTCCATCTTTCACTGCATTCCTAGGTTAGAAGCTTTTGTCCCTAGGGGTATTCTCGTCTTTTTGAAGAATTTCTCTCTCCAATTGAGCCAAAAGTGTCCTCTAGCAAATTACCAGCTTTTTAGAGTGTCTTTCAACCGTGACACATTTTTTGCGATGTCTACTACCAAATTACACAAGATTTGAGTTCAAAATAACAGTAGGCATATGATATGCATGTATCAAATATTTAAGCCAGAAAAGCAAGCATTTCTATCTGTAAATATTCTTTTACCAACTCTCTCTAGAAATATAGCTATCTTTCATAGAGATGAGAATAAAACAACTCAGACTGTGGCAACTTACCTTGTGTGGTGAATCTCTAACGACATCAGATATTAATTTAATCTCTTCAACTGGCTTCTTAGAATCAGCATGCTGCATGAAACAATATATATAACACAAGATAAAATAAAATAAGAAAGATTTTACATGCTATGATCTGCTGCAAAGCTGCAAAATTCATGCAACAGCAAAAAATAAAAAATGCAAAAGGAATTAAGTATGCTGAAAATATCAGAGTGATGTTGAAAATCGGACTTAACCCTTAATAATATTTCTTACCGACATGTCTGAACTTCCAAGAAGATGCCAGATATCACTGCATATGGTAGGATGGTTTTGCCGAACAATGTCGTCAACATTTAGCTGCAAATATTTATGTTAGAACTTAGTACAGACAACCTCCATCCATCCCAAAACATAGTGAACTAGTATTCAATTAGACACCACTACAGATTCATAGTACTAGGTGGTATCTAATCGAGTACTAGGTAGCAATATTTTGGGACGGAGGGAGTATTTGGCTTTCAACACATGCAAAATACATGTCAAAAAACATTACCTTTATTTTATTCCAGTGAGCATAAGCACCACAGACACAGCGTACATAATCTTTTAAGCTTCTGAAGTCATATGCTGGAATTCCTTCATCTTTACGATAGGTTTCCATTTCAAACAGGAGACCTTTAAAGTCTTGAGTTGTTCCTTCATTCCAAGGAAGCTTACGGATTTTTGAAGCTCTCACTCTTGACATAAAAGTGTCATCATTCAACCTAAGTGATATATCCTTTGCAAAGAAGTTTACCCTCGTCATCAAATCCCAAAAAAGAGGATGCCCAAGAACAATTTCTTTAATTGCCGGCAATGCAGTCCTGAAAATTTTGGGAAAATGATGCTCTGCATTAGAGCATAAAATCCAAATGCTCAAGTGATCCGCTACACTATGTTCAACGGTATAATGCTACAATATCAAAGTACTGCTACAGTATAGAACAATTCAAAATCCAAAGGCTCAAGTGATCTACTACACTATCAAAGAAGTACTCTGCTACATTATAAAACAATTCAAAACCCAAAGGCTCAACTGATCTGCTACAGCTACAGTATCAAAGTACTAGTGCTACAGTACAAAACTGATCTCAGCTAAAGATGTTGCATTGTTTTTAACTTACTTATCCAGGGTTTTCAATAGAGCAGTCAAAGATTCAACATGTCCGCAGAAATATCTATCACATTGAGCAAGCTTTGAGCTTATTTCAGCAGCTCTTTCTAAAATTTCTTCAAGCATTTTAATAAGGCACAACCAATCGGCCCACTGGGCTTCCTCCAAGCTCATTGTCTCTGTAATTCAAGGAGTAAATGTCACAAAATTTAAGAATGCTACACAGTGATAAATAGTACAAAACATGTAAAAGTGAGATCAGTGATCAGATTGCAATTACACTATATATGTTTTACCTTGTTTTCTGAAGTTAGCAAGCTTAACGGTAGACGGTTGAAGATACAAAATCGAATCCCAATTGAGATTACCATGATACAGTTTGTTCTTCCTCAAGAAGTCAAGCCCCTCAATGACTTGCCTGAGAAAAGATTCAGCACAAAATAAATAACTAAACAAATAAGATACATGCACAGCAGTTATCATTGCAGACTTGCGGTTATAATTGGATTATTGCTACCTTAATAAGGACTGGAGTAATGGTGAAGGAATGTGGTTTATTCTGTCACCCCAGCAATCATGTTTAAAACAAAGTGATGATAACAGTCCAGTGTAAGGCTCTACAAATGCTGCTAAGGATGAGGGGCCATTGCTCTCAACCTTGTCCCTGGATAGGGCTTTCATTGAGAGAATGTTTCGGTGATTTAGCGTAAGCATTATGCAATGCACATGATCATTATCTGCCATCTCCCTCTTCAGACAGACAAGGGGATAACTGTTAACGCTTCTGCATATCTTCTTTGAGGACGAAGGTTTGATAACCCTTAAGGAATACTTCTTTTTACCAGGGACTCTCTCCTGAAGCACTTTAAAGGGAATCTCCACTTGATCTAGAGCAAAAAGAAAATGAGAATGGCATATGTTTTAGTAAAATGTTAACCATCAAGACTGAAATGAATTACTAGAAGCAAGTTGGAAACATAGTGAAGCTACAGCAAGCCTGCAACACCTCACTATTTCACTTTCAGATCCTACTTGCCCTACTTGCCAGATATCCATATAATACTGTTAAACAATCGGCACAACTTAAATACATTTTAGCTTGCTATGGCTTCGAAGAAGATGAGATACTATACTACTTAGAAAACCACTGAGGAGATGAAGACCTTTATATGAGAGAATAGATTAATTCATACATCTTGCTTGCCCCACATAAACTGCTGAATGCTCCTCATATTTCTATATGGCCAGCCCCTAAGAACCAAATAACTCAAAGATCTCAAACCTAACAGCAAAATCATTAATCGATCTCGATCTTCCAACTATATAACTAGGCTATAGGTATCAATATCATGTGTAGTGTGCTTTTGATCAGCACCATGGGCCCATACAGAAGTTGCCATGTGCTGCCGGCCAGCCATTGTACAGCCATATGCTCATGAGCCATGAAACTAGTATTGATATTGAGAATATAGAGAACTGTTGAATGGAAATTTACATACCTGGGTCCATTTTGATGAATATAGCCTTTGCAGCTGCCTTGTTTGTTATCAGAATATCAAGGAGCTTACTGCCAACAATGTACAATAAACAAATTTTAGTATGCAAGAAGTTGTGTTTGCTGACATATATACAATGGGTAAATAATAGCACATCTTAACAAAAGGAGATAAATGATACTTTTTTCTTTCCTCTCTTGCATTGTCACAATAATTCGACAAGCCAAGAATCCCGTCCTTGTTACATAACAGCTACAAACCAGTAATAATGTCTTGCATCTTATAGCGCAAAAGGGTTCAATTGACAAGTTGTTTCATATTCAAACAAGCTATCCTATGAATTGTTGCAATTATGCAGTATCATCTGGAGTATCTATTAACAAGTTGTTGTATGTTTTACCTAATGTTCCATTCTTCCTGTTAACTACAGGTTTCCAGGGTACTTCAAGCGTACCACCTATCAGCAAAAGAGTCAACCTGTGCAGCACGTGTAATGTCTCTAGACTCTCGGATTGAAGAAGCACTTGGATCATGCTTGCAACAATCATTGCAGCTTATACCTGCAAGGCTGCAAACCGTGCTGTCGATATGGAGATATGGCTCCAGTGATGCGGTGACTTCTAGCCAGGAACTGAGTTGAGAAGGTGAATGTTTCTCTAATTCTCTCCCTGGGATTTGACCATCATTTGGGCTCTGATTAGTTTATGGATCGTGTGGAGACTGACCAACCAAGTAAAGTTACTCCTACTATTAAATTCCCAGAAGCTACTACTCTTTACAGAGCAGTGAACCATAAATCTAGTGCTGCAAAAGAGGCTGCCACGAGCGCATAGCCCAAGACAGCACGGCATGGTTGAGCCCACAGGACCAGAATTCTGGAAGTCACAGAAAAAGGAATACCCAATACATCCAGGAAAGAACGAGCAAACAAGAGGAAATGGAGGCTTGAGAAGAAGACGACAATGCAAAGTGAAACTTTGAGCAGAAGCCAACACACATTCTGTGAGATTAACAGCATGTAATATACAACTCTAAATATCTTACTAGTAGTACAAACTAATCAATTAATACCACTTCATAACAGATGAAGAACGCGTGGGGCCGGGGGGGGGGGGGGGTTGAATATTTGTCACTATTAGAAGTGGCAACTCTCTAAATGCCACTCTTAGGTTTGTCCTTGTAATTTTTGCCACTGGTGAGATATTATGCACTAATATTTTGCCACTGTGGAGTGCCACCTAGGATGGCCAGCATGGACAAGGCAGTTGACCAATCCGCCCCTCCATTTCTCTGGTGATGAAGACAGAACAGTGCAGCTATATTTCGACAAAAAAAATTCTGGCAAAATGATAGAAACATATATAGCAGATTTAATAGGCATGTTAAAACCATGTGAAATTAGTTCAACACTACAGAGAAGTCCATATATTCAGTGCCACAGCTGTATTCTGCAGATTTAATAGGCATGTTAAAAATTGAACAAGTCTATTTGACAGAAGAATGCAAAGCCACTGAAACTATCATCTGAATAAGGGATATGCGATGTTCTGCCACAGTACCCCCCATGGTTTTTTCTGTGTGGAGCTTTCTTATCTCTTTTGTGGAGAGGTTGGAATAGTGCAACAATCTTTCTGATTGTCAGTAGTGTTATCTTGAATTTTTCTGCTCACACGAATGGTTGGGTTCTGTTTAGCAGTTAGCACTAGAAAAACAGAGGGGGAAATTGGTCATTGCAACTACCATGTCCATGCTGTCCATCCTAGGTGCTGGCGCTCCACGGTGTCAAAAGTGGCAAAACATTAGTGCATATAATATCTTTAGTGGCAATTTTACCAGGACGGATCTAATCTAAGAGTTAATATTTGGAGATAGTGACAGATAGTTAAATCCCCCCATAACAGAGCAACGAAACAAATAGAGGTTAATACAGAGATAGATGAGAGAAGCAATCTGGTGCAGTCGGCGTAGAACAACGCGACACCGCAAACAGCATCTGAACAAAGAAAGGACGGGAGAATGCATGCTTCTTACACTGTAGTACTTGTCGCCGGCGACCGAAATTGAAGCCCGCCGGGGAGCGTCGACGGCGCTGAGCTCCTCCTACCCGAGATGGGCTGGGCACGAGCACGAGCACTAGCACGATCAGCGCGTGGAAGGGAGGAGAATGTATAAAACGAACAGGTGCGGGGCCGATGGATCTCACCTGCTCGGCTGGGAAGTTACGACCTAGTTTCGCCGGCGACGGACGGGCGGGAGGGCGGTGCCGTACTCCTGCTGGGGTTTGTCAGAGGAGCCGACGAGGGGAAGAGGGAGAGCGGAGAGAACGGAGGCGGTGTCTTTTTTCTTTTTTTTTTTGACGACGATGATTATGGAGACAAAGGCTGTCTTCTTTTCTCTAAGGGGCAATTGTGTTTCTGCCCTTACTTTACATCTCAATTGTGATTTTACCCCTGCTTTTTAGGGTTTGTGATTTTGCCCCTGCTTTTTTTAAACGAAGCAGCTGCCTGCCCCTACTCTATTAACTGATGGTAACGGTGTTAAATGTGTGATAAATGGACAAGTATACCTCTGGACATGTTTTGGCTTGCACAGGATACATGTTTCAAGTTAATTTTGAGCAAATTTCATATGGGAAATAAATGTTCACAAATTTTGTAAAAGTTGATAGAACACAATATTTTGGATAATTTTGATAGAATTTTCACAATAATTTGAACACAGTTTATAAACGATGTCAGAACAATATTTTTGACAAAATTTTGACAGAAATTCATCAATAATTTGGACACAAATTATAGAAGATAACAGCACACTATGAAGGACAAAATTTCAGCAATAATTTCTGCTCGCTGCTTGCTAGCTCGCTGCAAGCACACTTCCTGCTCGCTAGCTGCGGGGCCGCCGGCCGTGGCGTCTCCCTGCGCGTGCAACACCGCGGGGCCGACGCGCCGACGGAGCCGCCGCTCCTCTCCGCTGCTCCTCGGCCGCGGCGCGGCCGGCCGCCGCGTCTCCTGCGCGTGCAACACCGCGGGGCCGCACCGACGGAGCCGCCGCGCCGACGCGCCGACAGAGCCGCGCCGCTCCTTTCCGCCGCTCCTCGGTCACGGGGCCGCCGGCCGCCGTGCCTCCCTGCGCTTGCAACCCGCGGGGCCGCCGCGCCGACGGAACCGCCGCTCCACAGGGCCGCCGCACCGCCGCGTCGACGGAGCCGCTGCTCCTCAGGGCCGCCGCGCCCGACTCCACCGCCCGCTGGCCCAAGCCGCCGCTCCTCCCTGCCGCGCGCCGCCGCCTGTCGCGTAAGCCCCTGCCGCCGCCGCTTGCATGGTTTTTCGATTGAATCGGGGACAGCAAGGTTTGGGGATTTAGTTGTTTCATTGAAGCAAGGCTAGAATAGTCATTCACAAATTATAATAGCATTTTCTTTTATCGTTTAATTCGGAAATCCCGAGCCCACGAAACTACCGTCCAAACCAGGGGCAGACGGCTGCTTCGTTTCAAAAAAGCAGGGGCAAAATCACAAACCCTAAAAAATAGGAGTAAAATCACAATTGAGATGTAAATTAAGGGCAGAAACACAATTGCCTCTTTCTCTAAAGGCAGTGTTGGAGGGTTTGTGCTTTTTCAGAGTAGTCTGGGTTTTTATCTATTAAGAACAACCTTCCCCGTGCTTTGCTGTGAAAATTTCTAACTAGTAACTTTTAATATTTTTAATAATTGAGCTAAAAGTAAAAAATATATTAGTTATAAACCATAAATAAAACTGATTTGTGTTCAGATATATACATTTATTAGACTTCGTACGAGATTGTAAATGAAATATGATAGACATGCCAATGTGATATCCGACACTTTGATTATATGGATGATGAATATATGTTAAGTATTATAAAGATGATGGATACATATGCATACATACATACATGTATATGTTAAAAATACTATGAAAATAATGTGAAGGAAGATGATTGGATGTTGATTTGGAGAATTCAATAAATTATAGATGATGTTGCATGCTTGCATAAGTTTTATATGTAATTATTGTTAGTGGATGATGAAGTGGTATGTTTGTATGTTGAACTTTAGGATTAGCGGGTTATAACTTTATACTAAGATAGAATATGGAGTTATAAAATTTAGAAAATGAATTAGAAATCAAACACTAGCTATCTACCAGCAGCTACTTAAAATCTTATTAAGCTTTTCAAACAGACCAAGTATTTTTCTTTTTTGGCTTCGTTTCTGAACCGGAGTCTGGGAATTTTTACTAGTAAGATCATGGTTTACCACAATTTATCTTTTTTTTTTCTGGGAAGGTCAAAAGGAAATTTAATGATTGTATTCTGAGCTTTCATTTTTTTTAGCTTACGTTTTTGAGCCGTTAACCATACAAATATAAAGGTCATGTCCCAAAAAAAATATTTATTGTTTTCCCTAAAAAGAGTATTTCGTTTGGTTTTTCTGTGGCTTATCAACTGAAGCCACAATTTAGACATATGTATGCGCAACATATCATTTAGCCATGCGCATACATGACAATGTATAGAGAATTAATTTGTGTCTATGATGTTGTTCGACCGAGCTGAAATGTGTGAGAATGTAGGGAACCTTAAGCATAAAAAAAAAGAGAGTAGAGAACCTCGTACCTGCGACTTTATTCAATTTTTTTCACGGTCTAGCGTTTGGAGCCGGAAATTATTCTAGCAGTTGCATTAGCAAAAACACTTATCAAAATATTACTAACAGGCAGCGAAGCAACACAAATACATCTTAGCTAGCAAAGTAGTTGCATTAGCAAATTTATTTACCAAAATACCGAACTTATGTTTACCAAACAAACAACATATGTTTACCAAACTTTAAATAACACCAAATCTCCTGTTTAAAATTTGCATTAGCAAACCATCCGAACAGATCCGAAATGCACGTTGACGAATGCGCGAAAGCATTAATTGTTCAGAAACAGCCCCTGAAGGCTGAAGCTTAGTACGGTGTGTTGCGTCCAGTTGGAACTTGGAACCACCTCTTTCCAATCTTGTCCCCGTTCGTCCGGTTATCCGGTGTAGTGCGCCAGAAGAAGGGAGGAAGGGAGAGGGAGAATTCGGGGGACCACATTCCAAGTTCCAACGGAGGCCGGAGAGGATGGTCCATGTCTGATGTCTCCATGATATCCGTCCGTCCAACGGAGGGACGGCCGGATGGGTTCGCCGTGTAACAGAGCCGTACCCGTCCGTACACGGTACATCTACTCCAGGCCAGTCGTGCTGTAATAGTAGTATATACTACCTCCGTTCAATTTTAGATGAATGTCCTAGGATACGTTACGTCCGTCTAAAATCTCTTATATTTTAGAACGGAGGGAGTAAATAACTAGAAAAATATGCTTGTGTTATAGTGAAAAAAAAATTAAAATTATTGAGCAATATTAAAATCTACTTGTTTAGTGCTAAGCCCTTCGTTCCCTTTTCTGTGGGGCTCAAACAGAAGAGAACTCATTTGAACTACACATATATGAACCACCAATATTACTCCAATGAGAAAACTCCTGTGTACCCCCCGAAAATTCACCTAATCCCTTATATGCCCTTAAGATTTACTCATTCTCTTTCATGCCCCTAAATTTCAGTTTGGATCCTTTCTATACCCTTTCCGTTAGTTGACCGTTAAATTCTTATCATAAAGTCCATTTTTCCGCTTGAAATTGTGCATGAAGGGCCGAAGGGTGAGGTGGGTGGTTCGACCTCGAAGGTTGGTTCAGCACGACTGTCGGCCGGACCAGCGCCATGGTTGCTTGAGGGGCTGGACGCGTGAATATGGTCAGGGTCGGCTGAACCAAATGAGGTGAAACCTAATTGACTTGGGCTGCCGTGGTCGAAGCTTGAATCACTTGCGTCACTGTTGAGGGTCCCGAAGATGGATTGGGCCTCGCCGAAGCCGAAGGTGCTGTCTTGGCTTGCAGGGCCGCCTCATAGGCTTGATGTTGCTCTTGCATCCGGTGAAGTGTGTCGTGCAGCCTTATCATGTTCTGGCGCATGGCTTCCATCTCGGCCCTTTGCGCCGCCGGAGCCTCACTCTCGGCAACCGCCTGAGTTGTGCTTGGGATGATGGAGGCCATCGCCTGAGTCGAAGCTTGAGTATCAGGACTTGGATGGTCGAAGGTGCTGCTTGAGTCCGAGCTAGTTTGGCCACTGCTTGCTCCTCGCCACCTTCACCTTCTTGTAGCTCCGCTCCTGCTTCGGCTCGTGCGGGCTCTTCGCCCGCCATCTCCGCTTCGCCTTCGCTCTCCTTCCTCTTAGGTGCAACTCTCTCTCTCTCTCTCTTTGTGTGTGTGTGTGTTTTCTTCGGTGGCATCAGTGGCTCCGCCCTGGGTTCCCTACGGTCGGCGCTAGCTATTGTCGAAGCGACAATAGCTTCACATTGAAGGACGTGATTTACTCAGTGGAGTGATTGAACAGTAAAACAATGTATTAACTTATGAAAATTTGTTGGGATCCCCCATTACATGCTTCTAGTGGGCTATTTATAGGCTCAGTACAAACTCATGCTCTGTAGGGTTTAATATGTTTAGAGAAATTTACATGGATACCTTTATAATATATATAAACTCATGCAGTGTCTATTCTAATGATGGGCCCCTAGATGGGTCATTGGCCTGGCCCATAAGAGGGGAATGGTCTTCATGGGCCATGCTGCTTGGTGGGCTCCCTGGTGAAGCCTGTCTTCCATGGGGCGAACCCTTCATGCCTTGCCCAGAGGAGAGACTAGGTGGTGAGCCTTCTCAGCTTGGTAGCGAACCCTCTTGGCTTCGTCTTCTGGCTTCACCTCAAAACTTCGCACGAGGCAAATCTTCTTCTGAACTTGGTTGGCGTCTTGCTGATTTGATGATTTCGGTAGGTTCAGCTGAAAACCCTCGTGACATGCCTCCGGCACCCATCTTCCTCGTGCACCACAATGGTCAACGACCTCCTGGATGCTATGCTGTCTGTGGCCTCTGTGTTATGTCGGGCACAGTTTCACTGTCGCCTGCTGCTGCAGACTAGCAGTGATCGATGGAACTACTCCACTTTTTCCTTCGAGCTCAGGCGTTCGGGGCCGGGGCACCCTCCGATGGCATCCAGCATCCCTCACCACCACCCGCGTCCTCCCTCAGCCGCAGCCGTAGCCGCGCTCCGGCGGTCTCGACCACCGCCCTGGCGTCGTCCTTCCGCGAGGCAAAAGACGAGCTTGATCAGGAAACGAAAGGCGTCGTCAGGTGGCTGCCACCACCATCTGACCCATCAGGCCCAGTAACAGTCGGGGCGCGGTGGCACAGCAGTGGCAGGCAAGGGAGGCGATGCTGTGCTGCTTGCCGGAGCTCCTATCGCAAGTTCGTGTTGCCTTGCAGCAACTTGGTGGCCCTCAGTCTTAAGGTAGAGAAGATCAGAGCAATTATAACTAATTAAGTTGCGTTTTTGCTAGTGATCTGACGCGTGATTTTTTTCTCAGGTATTTCACGTTTTTTTTTTGCCGCACACTATGTGCGCCAAGATTTGTGCAAGAATTGGTGGCCAAGGCTACATGCGTTGTGCGTTGTATGTTTAGGCCCGGTTTTTTCTAAATAAAATTTGTTTTCTTTAACGGTTGAAAAATTAAGATATTTGGAACTAAAATAAAAAAATATAAAATTATAGTCCTATATAACTAAAATTATATTTGTATTAGTGATTTTGTTGAGCAGGATTTGATGGTCCCTTTTTTTAGAGGGAAGTTTTATGCAGTATGAAAGGTTCCAATTTCACTCAACCATTCATGATGTCAATTAACCGCAAAACTGTAGTGCAGAGCACATCAGAATAATACTGTTTTATCTTCACCCATTGCAACGCATGAACATTTTGCTAATAACGATATTTGTTGCATAATAACGATATAATAGCCAAACATTTCGTAAGTTTGAATAGAAAAGACCTTGGAGTTCAAGCCTAATTTTCAAACTAATGAAACTTTCATAGGGAGACGAGAGAATACGACGCTGTTAGAGCAAGTTTAATAGTATCTCCTGAAGATGAAGATAAAGATTAAGTGTTTCACACAAAACGAGGTGGTAATAACGTGTGATTAATTGAGTTTTAATTATTACAAACTTGAAAAATGGATTAATCTGATATTTTAGAACAACTTTCATATATAAAGTTTTCGCATAAAACACACCGTTTAGCAGTTTGAAAAGCGTGCCACTTTAATCCAAAATTTTATCCGCGTTTTTAATTGGATTCGAACGGGACCACTTGTCAACTATTAGCTCCAATTTATCTATAGTCAATCTAATAGTCCATTCATACAATAGTTACATACTGCATTATTAATACATGGTCACACATGTCATACACACTGCGTCTTGGAGTCCAGCTGACTACAAATCTGTAGCCCTTTGTTCTTTTCTCTCCTCATATATCTCCTTAAAATATATTTATATGTTCTTTTCTCTCCTCATTTACTTTCTTAAAATATATTTATAGCAAGCTTATAGCCTGCTATTATACCTACTCACGGCTCACGGGATCTTTTACGGTGTATTCGTCATGTTGATGTCACATTCCTTTTTTTAACAAAATTAATGTCGTGGTAAAATATAGCAACTTGAAATATTCCAATTTCCTCTTAGCTTGCCATGCATATTTTAGGACCAAAAAAGTATGTGATATCTGAGTATCACAGCGCTATTACATGTAGTTACCAAACACCTAGTTACCATATGCAAGTATCAT
The DNA here is from genome assembly GCF_034140825.1 of Oryza sativa Japonica Group. NCBI lineage: Eukaryota > Viridiplantae > Streptophyta > Magnoliopsida > Poales > Poaceae > Oryza > Oryza sativa. The sequence goes on along the minus strand of NC_089035.1, from coordinate 42,795,513 downwards.
GGCATTTAGCTAGTGTACCAAAATTTTAGTTTAAATCATTATACAACTGGATGGTCTCCAAAGCAGACAGCGAACATTTAAAATGATGAATGTATTGTCCGCATCTGAATAACTGAGGTATTTGGCTAATGCATAAATTTCAATTAAGAGCCCCATCGTTTTGGTGGCATATATTTACAAACGAAAAATAATTTGTAAATAAAAATTTTATATGCACACAAAGGCTGAAAAATAAACTATAATGAAAAACCCCCCAAAATCAACTCCAATTTTAAGCTTCAAAATTCAAAGACTAATAAGCATTAAGCATAAGCGAAAAAATAAGACCGTAACATTACACTGTAATAGGGTTGCCCAGTGTAACACGGGATAAAAGTATCATATCTCAACAGAAGATAATAAATAAGAAATTTGATAATAAACCGTAGCGCCAATATCCTTTCTTATTACTAATAATATACTCAAAAAGATTTCAGCCGCCATTTGCTTAGTTGTCCATGGCATGCATTGCCTCGCTATTGTCTCCCCTGGGCTGTGTTGTGCAGTGACCTTCTAGGTTCTTGGCTCTGGTCCTCTGCCTATATAAGCAAATGATACAAAAAGAACTAAAATCCACACATTGTTCCCGTTATAGTGATGTATAATCATATACAACTGTTGAGAAGTGTATGCATACTTTTGGTAATCAAACCGATATCTTCTGCGATTTTTATCTTGTTTCTGGCGTAATCCAAATAAGTCTGTGGTTTTGGAATCTGAAGATAAAATTCGCCTCCATGTTAGCAAAATAAGAAAAATTTGGTGAAGGCACTCAACACCATAATCAACTAGGAAAGAAAAAGAGTCTACTTCACCCCTTAAAGTAATGGAGTTGGTCTACTTAACCCCGTAAGTGTGAAATCGGATATTTTAGCCCCTTAGGTATGAAAACCAGCTCAAATAACCCCCTAGATGGTTTTTAAGGAGGTTTTGCCATGTAAATGATGACATGACAGTATTATTATTTGCATGGCACAAATATTAGTCCAACCCTTTACGAAATTTCACTCGCTGATTGGTATGCCTAAAAATTATATATTAGCATCAATGTATATTATTCTAAAGCCGTTCAACTTATTAAAAAAAAAACTTAGTCGAGTCTAGCTATCATCATGTCATTAGACCCTCCATAGTAAAACCACCGCCATATCATCATGCATGTTCACAGTAAAATCGTCTACAAAGGAGTTATTTGAACCGATTTTTATATTTCAGGGGGTAGAATACCCAGTTTCATGCTTAGGGGATCAAGTAGACCATCCTCAATACTTTAGGGGTGAAGTATTCCACTAGGAAAATATCACCTATACCCCAGGATACATTTGCTTGATAGGGAAATAAATCAACTAACCATTTCTATAATGGCATCTTTGATCAATTGACGAGCTTCCTTTTCTGGCACCTACACATAGATGTTCCATTAGTGTGAAGAACATATTTCAGTTGAGCATGAACCTCATGCAAAAAAGTATATGCTTACCGTTTCATCAATGCAAGCCACGTAGAGATCGTACTGAACAACAGAAAGAAAAAAGAATTAAAAATGGATGGATTGATGAGTTGTAATCATCCTGATGTAACGAAACTGAGAAGAGGAACCTACATTTTCCTTCATCGAACGGAATCTCCCTCGAGTACTGCGAAGCTCATCCTTAATATCAACATTGCGCAAGGGAAACATATCTTCTCTATAAAGTTCTGACAGGGCATCAGTGAATTCCATCTGACAAAAGATGAAATAGCATAAGTATACATCACTAAGAATATAAAGCAAAGAACGAACAGAAAAAAAAAAGAGCACCATAAGCTGCGTAGTTCTGCACATTGAGGTAATCTAACCTTCTGCTTAGCAACCCGCTTCCAAACCTCAAAATACACACCATCAAAATCCTTGTAGTTACAACAATCAAACCGCATGCTCCATATATATTCCTAAATTAGAAGATAGTACTATTGTTAAATACCATCACCACTTATGCTTGCCAATTAAAATTAACAGGAGGCATTACCTGGAAAGCAGTCATAACTTGCATTAGAGAAACAACACGAATGCGTAGTGCGATCTTCATTGCTTGAAGGTAAACTGTATTTTTAACTTTGTCCCACTAAACAATGGAAACAGTTGCCATTAATTGACGCATTATAACATAAATATACATTGCACAAATGGCTTTTGGGATGGTTACCTGACCCATGGTTATCTTATCCTCAACAGCAATGAGTACCAAATAATCTTGAAACCACTGCCATGTGAATAAATGACATCAGACAAGGATGATTAGATGGCATATGGCCAGTATTTTCACCTTGAGTCAGTCATACCTTAGTCTTATGTGCTAGCTCTTCACAGAATTTGACATATGCTAGATCACTCTCATAGGTACTATAATTTGAGTGGTATTGATCCCAGTCCATGTACAAACCCTGCACAAAGAATACATTGTCCATTACTTGCACAAGTGGCATCTACTAGGACACTTGTACTAACCTAAACAGTATCTACAACAAGAATATACCAAATGCAGAAATATGGCACTTGCACAGAATGCCAGCTTGCAAACAATAGTATCCAACATGCCTGATGATATGAACTACCAAGTTAGTTTGCGGATAACATGGCAAAAAGCAAGTTTCATATGCAAATCCTACTGAATATATCAATAGAGTGATCTCAAATGAGTCAGTCAACAAACGAAGTATATCTCTAATCAAATACTTATGTTCCTTTTATCTCTAATCAAACATGTGCATTCAACATTTCAAAACTTTGATGCCATTAGATTTGCTACTTTTGTCAACGAAAGTAACCACAATGGCTAAACACACATATGCAGACCTATCATTGTCCAAAATGGCAGACAAACAATGTTATTTTGATTCTATCTCTCCAAATTATAAATGAATGGGCATTTGATGGTTTGCAGTTGCAAGAGAACATTGATTAGGATAAAAAGTTAAATACTAAGGCCCAGGGGTGAAACGGACCAAACAAAAAATTAATAGAGGTCAGATCAGCATCCATAAAGGTCAGATAGGGATAAAACCGAGACTGCTCTCATCGATGCAGGGCTTGTCCTGATTGCTAGGTGACTCTGATCAAGCTAGACCTAACTTTCAATAATTATGTATTGCTTGATTATACAGAAGTACATGTGCCGCTTAACTTGTCCCTTAAGAATACAATTGATATCTACATTCATAACAAACTATATCCATAATTCCTAACTAAACCAATACCTTCCTAGCTACTCCCTCCGTTTCATATTATAAGTCGTTTTGACTTTTTTATAGTCAAACTTTTTTAAGTTTGACCAAATTTATAAAAACAATATAGTAGCATTTTTTAACACAAAACAAACATATTATTAAAATTTATTCAACGTTACATTTAATGAAGTTAATTTCGTGTTTTAGATGTTGCTAATTTTTTCTACAAAGTCAGATTTAACAAAGTTTGACTAGAAAAAAAATCAAAACGATTTATAATATGAAATAGAGGGATTACAGATACCATACTAAATATCTATCTCTATCCTAGGAAAGTAATTGATCATTTAGGCACTACTCCCTCCGTTCTATTTCATATCATAGTCGTCTGACTTTTTTCTTAGTCAAACTTAATAAAGTTTGACAAGGAAAACAAGTCAAACGTCTTATAATATGAAATGGAGGGAGTAGATATTATTGTTGTCCAAGGTAAACTCCCTAATCCTATAAATGCAGTACGCATTTCTTTTCATATAACAGTATAAACGCTCTTAACAATAACAATGTTACAAAAGAATGTAACATAACTAGCCCAAATTTTAACCTTTACAATATTTTCGTTTAATTAAGTAAATTAAAATTGTGGTAGCATGGGTACAGCAACGCAATTGATTATACCACCAAGTACTGATAAAAATAAGCATTTAAGCTAGTTGTCATGGAGGAGTCAAGTGCCGATACCTACATTATCACAAAGCACTAGACGCTGGTAGTTATCAAGGGCAGCAGGCTGGAATCGTTCAGGATCAAAGTACCATTCAAGACTATCCTCATAGTACTGAAAGTACCCCTTCTCATAAAGAATGGAGGGAGGGTACTTCTCTTTCAGTTTTGCAATATCCAGTTCGTCAAGCTTTCTACCATTTGATAACTGCAACAGACAATAGGAAAGTAGTTTATAACAAGCAGAGAGATGCATCAAACTAAAATATACATAACTTTACTCATCCCAGGTGATGATAAAAGATACCTCATAACCTATGATGCGGTAGAAGGCCAGCTGCTCATGCAACTCAGTGAGCTGCTGTGGCCCATCGCATTCAAGCCAATCATCATCATCATCATCATCAAGATGGTCCTGAACATATAACTGATGAAAGTAGTAACTGACTTTGTTTGAGATGGTATCCTCATCCATGCCAAGGAGATCTTCTAAATCCTCCATTGATTCTTGTTCTTGTTTGTGTTCTCGTGAAATCTTGGCAAGGTCCCCAGAAGATGGTTTTGGCTCCCCCTCTATTGTTGATGTGCTTGTTCCATCATGAGAAGAGGATGGGCTACCACTGTGGCATGATAGATTTTCTGTGGATTCGTCCATCTTGCGCCTCTGCCTCTTCTTCTGTTTCTTCTTCTTCTTCGGCTTGCTAATTTCTTGTTGACTTGAGGATTTAACATCTTCAATGCTGTTTTTCTTCTGCTGTGCTTCATATCCAATATGCTTGCCCTTTCCCTTCTCAGCAGTGGGAGAAGAGTCCTTAGCTGCTTGCAAGTCAACCTTTTCCTTACCAGGAGGAGAACCATAGGCTTCAACTGCTTGCAAGTCACCCCTTTCCTTATCGTCTCCCTGTCCATCAGAAGCTGAAGCTGCAGCAGAGGCTTCTTCTCTGGATTGGCTAGCATCGTACGTGGGTTTGGTTTCCAGCTCCTTCGTGTGTGACAAATCCATCACCAACTCCGGATGCAAGTCCAACCTCGTCCTTTTAAGGAGCCACAACAAAAATTTCCACCTGTACTCATTCCACTCGCATACATACCTCAACTCCATACATATTTTGTCCATAAGCTTCAATCGGGCTATAACACCGCCATCCTCAACTCGACCAATCAACTGACCCCTCAGTAGCCTCAATTGGATTAGGGAATATTGCAACATCTTCATAGCATTATAATTCTTCTTCTTCTTCTTCTTCCTCCTCTTGAGCTGCCGATCAGGCCTCGCTTCGTCACCAGGCGAGCGGTGTTGGCCCCGCTTCCCGTCGCTTTCCTGTTGATCAGCGGGTGCATCTTGTCCGGATCCGCTAGCACCGCACGCGGGATCAGGTTCCTGGCAATAAATCTGCCACCGCTTCTCTGGATCAAGCTGCGGCGGCGTCTTGAGCATCTTCTCCCTGGAGTTGTAGGAGCAAGCAGGACGTCGAAACCCTAATATAACAAGCGAAAATAGTAGTCAAGATTAGGGGTTGGCTTCAGGAGCAATTCGAGGGAGTCGGCGGAGATTGATGATATAATATTTAGGGGGGGAACGAGTGGGATCTGGGGATTGTGGAGGCGATACCTTTCCGGTCTTCCGTGTGTGGTCGGCACCAGGGTTTCAAAAACCGCCGGGGGCCCGGTTACCGCCACCCGGCGGTACGGCGGTTACCGGCGGTACGGCGGTTACCGGCGGTAACCGCGGTAACCGCGCAAAACCGCGACAAATTTACAAATCGAAATTTGAATTCAAAAATTCGGGCAAACCGCGCGGTTTGGCGCGGTTACCGCGCGGTTTGACGCGGTAACCACGCGGTTTGGCGCGGTTACCGCGCGATGTGTAATGGGTTGCACAGTAACGGGCCGGCCCATTTTTTTTCTTTTTCCAATTTTCAAATTTATTCTCCGTTTTGCTCTCAAATTTGAATAAATATTACTCTTTTTTGAGAAATTTCTTCACCATAAAACACTATAAATCAAGCACTACCTTCACTATTTTTTTTGATTTTTTTCTTTTTTTTTTAAATTTTTGAATTTGGACGAATTTTATTAAACCGTACCGTGCGGTACGGGTAACCGTACCCCCGCGGTACGGGCGGTAACCGCGGTAACCGCGCGGTTACCGGCGGTTTTTCACACCCTGGTCGGCACTCGGCAGACGGATGCGAATCGAATCAGAGACGAAGGGGAAGAAAGAAGAAGGATAGAGGTTGGTAGGTCAGTAGTATAGGGGAGGAAGAAAAGGAGACGGGATTACTCGGTAGGCGTCTACTCTTTGAGGCCCACGCACCGCCGAGAGGACGCAAACGTAAAAGGCCCATAGATTGGCTCAGCCAGGGCGGGAATAAGTCTAATTTGTCTCCCTCAACTGCAAAACCGGGTATAACTCGTCTCCTAACTCCCAAAACAGTTGCAAATCAACTCCCGTAGCGGTTTTGGAGGTGGTTTCGTCCGACGTGGTAACTGATTCGCTGACTCATCAGGTGGGACCCGCTTGTCAGCGGCCTCCACCTTATCATCTTCTCCCTCACTTCTCCACCGAATTAAAGGCGGCTGTGTTTAGATCACGTCAAAATTGCAAGTTTGGTTGAAATTGAAACGATGTGATGGAAAAGTTAGAAGTTTGTGTGTGTAGAAAAGTTTTGATATGATGGAAAAGTTAGAAGTTTGAAGAAAAACTTTGGATCTAAACACAGTCGAAAACTTCTTTTTGTCGATATTGACAAGCACAAATCCGTGCACAAATTCATGGCTTTGGCTGGATTCAGTGTAATGCAGGCATGTAAGCCTGTTCCATCCACCAACAAACCGGTCGCGATCGCCGGCTACTGATCAGTAGCTGAAGCGAAGCAATCGACGCAGCTATAGCTGAGCTAGCTACCTGTCAAGCTGGCCGCAATAGCAGCAAGTACGGCCTCATGTTTACTAATAAATAAGGTAGACTTTATATCTATAGTAATAATTCTAAGAAAATTTGAACTTCAAAGAGACAACAATTCTAAGACAGAGGGAGTAGAAAACAGAACATGTTTTAACATCATTAGATAACATTGTTTCTCGCAGGGCGACAAGAACGAACACTGAATTATTTACATTTAATAACAGCATTCGCATCCAGAGCATGAGTTTTCCAAAATAACACTACTGCATACATTTAATAACACCATTCGCATCAGTATTCCAAAATAACACTACTGCATACTACTCATTGGTAGTAGGCGGGCTGACTGTGCCTGGAGTGGTAGGCGGGCTGACTCTGGCTGGCGTGGCTGGCTTTGTTGTAGACAGTTCCTTTGGTGGTAACTGAATCAACACAAGAACAAAATGGGAATGAATGAAAACAGAAAACACAGCAAAAAAAAAAAAACATAAGGACTTCATCCTCATCAGAGTAAACAGGAGGCGTCCGCGCGGATGGGGCTGCACTACGAGCAGTACGACGCGGAGGGGCACGAGAGCTCGCTGAGCCGCAAGTACGGCCTCCGCGACGTGGTGGTGTCCGACCCGGAGGCCGCCAAGCGCGACAAGGGGTGGGGCTTCGTCGCCCGCGTCTACCTCGGCGGCCAGAACGTCACCCTCGACCTCTCCAGGTTCCGACACACGCTCACCAGGCTGCACGCGCGCGCCCTGCGCGTACGCTCGTTGCACCCAGCGCCGTAGACGGATTATCGGATAGCAGCGGCAGAAGCAGCCATGGATGAATCCATCGGTTTCTCGAGCGGATAGACGTACGTGACAAGTGCTCCATTGCAACTAGCTGTTTAGGCCTACTACCACTACACAAACGAGATGGACTACCTTCAGCCAGAACATGTAAGTACTAAACCCTTTTATCGTAGATGAAAATGGTAACTTACTCTATAATACAAAATTTAACTAACTGTTTATTGTGTTGGTGCAGGTGGTGTGGAGGCCATATGAGGCACAAGAAGTAGTCGAGCTAGACATCAACCCTATGTGCCACATAGAGGATACGTTGCAAACCTTGCGGTGCCCACTGATTTGCTTCTATGCAGTGGAGTTCCAGCTATGCAACCGCATAATGCGGCAGTTCGGGAGGCTTCAAACAATCCCGCACCGTTTCTCCACTAGTATCGACCTCCACAAGTAAGTACTTTGAGTTAACAGACCAAATCGATTTGATGCCATCCTCAAATTGTTGACTTGTCTATTTTGCATATGTGCAGGGTCGATCGTCGGAAGAACAAGAAGGTGACTGATTGGACTTACTACCATCAAGATCATATCACGCAATGGGAGAAATTCGATGAGAACGGAGTACCGGACCAAGGTCAGCACAACAGGACGAAGTTCGATGCATACTTGGCGTGGCTCCATAGGAACTATCGTCTTGTCCTACGCCCGGCCTGGACGCTAGCCGACATAGCGGACGACCCTGAAGATGTGGAGGAGCAGAACGAGTACGACACTCGAACCCGTGAAGGTACCACGGTTGAGACAGGACCTCTTCGCGATAGAGTGGTGAGTACTTGCCATGTTATGTTATTTGCACGCTCTCGCTTTAATTTTTGTGACTTTTTGCACTTTCTAACCTTACAGGCACAAGAGCTCTTGCGGACCGTCAACGACGCGGGAGTGGCGCTTGGAACGGCTCCCCAGACTGGATGGATGGAATGGCTGGAATGGATGGATGGTTTCTAAAAGTTGTGTTCCTGTGCTGCTGAAATAGGTTGCTATGCGGTGTTAAATGTATTTTTCCTGGGCAGAGAGCAGTTTGCTGTGCTGGCTCAAAGTGTTTGCATCCTCAGCGCCAACACAAATGGCGCTGAAACAACAAACATCAGCACCATATCAGTTGGCGCTGAAATAGGCAATGTCAGCAGCCACCAAAGAAACAAAGTGAAGTGCCAAGATTCTTTGGCGCTGACATCGGGCATCTCAGCGCTGAAGCTTGTGGCGCTGACATCCCTGCCACGTCGGCACGAGGAGTCGCTCGGCCGCCACGGTGGCACAATGTCAGCGCCAAGCATGTTGGCGCTTTCATGCACAACATCAGCGCCAAGACCCTTGGCGCTGAGCCGACGGCTTATTTTTGGTTGAAGTTTTTGGCAGAGGTTAGTTTCGAAATAAGTTTTTGAAAAGGGTCAATTTGTCAAAACGCAATGGATGTGAGTAGTTCAGTACTTACAGTCACGGATAGAAGATCTCGACACGGCAAGGAGAGGAAGCTGAATTAGGCCACTAGAGGAGATCCAAGCGCGCCGTGGTCATCAAAGCATTTCGCATTGACGAGCAGCCTCAACTAGAGCTGCAAGAGGAGAAATTTCAGGAAACAGGGTGAGAGAGAGAGAGAGGCGGACACTGTACTGGAAGAAAACCACAAAATGGTTGCGTGATTCAGTTGTGATTCGGAGGGTGAACTTCACTGGAAATTGCAGACACGACGAACATTCGGATCTTCAGCCGAAATTCCCAGCGTGGACTTCGAGGAAAACTACCCCCTTGGACCTTGCTCCCTTCCTGCGCTGACCTACTTTGCGTCGGCAATGACGAGCTGCAACGAGTCAACGACCACCCCGATTTCGCCAACGGCGACTTCGCGAGGCTTCAGAACGGCCATCAGATATCATCCGGCAAGGCGGCAACGCCTCCCGCTCCGACGTGGTTGGCGATGGCGCTGAGGACTGCTCGCATGCTAACCCTAGATACAGAAGCGCCGCGATTCCCTCGATCGCCACGACGGGCCGTGGCCACAGCGAGTCGGCGACGGTGGCCGAACCATGGAAAAAGTCCACTTTACATCCCCATCGTATGGGAACTCGGCCCCGTTGTCCTATCTTCCATATATTTATGGCCCATCATATGTGTGGTGTTAGTTGGCCCAACAAATAAAATCTACATATCTTATATTTTCGTTCTTTAATTTATAAGGGGATATCCTCTCATTCTATTTAGTTATATGATTTTTTTTGACAGCATTAACATGTGTTGTTCCCCAGATTCATTAACGAAACTGACAAAAACATCTCTTGCAAGATAATCTTTAAAAAATAAAAGGAAAAGGGGCAGATGAAGACCTCATCAACATCTCCTAGAACCAAATACTCAGAACCTTAGATACCAAGGAGAAGCAAATTGACATACTGCATCCACTCACCCTGTCCCAAATGTAGGCCATATGATTTGATCCAATACAAATAGGATCAATCAAGACAAAAGGATTATATGCTAGTTTGTTGTATCATTGACGAGTCTGTCTTTTCAAATGGTCCCATAGAGGATAGAGCTATATACCAGTTTGTTCTATAAAACAGTATCATTTGGAGTCTTCCATTTGGCCCAGCAGATGGCATCAAAGCCTACCATTACCGAAGTCCTCTTTGACTGATCAAACTTCATCATAGATGTGAGAGGCCATTTAATTTTCAGAACCCACAGAATTTTCAGAAGTTTGGACATGTTGTAAATTAAGTTTGGCCATTTTTATAAGACTCTCGTTTCTGTCGTTGGTGCAAATTTTGTAAAGTTTGTTTTATTTCTACCTTGGCATTGCGTCAAAAATTTCTATCTTGGTAGAATGATGGGAGCTCTCCTACCAATTCATCACAAAATTCACCTTGCAAACTACTTCTACACGCCATCCCCTCCTCTTTAAATTACATAAACACACACTAGTTTTTAATGGAACCTTCACCTTCCATATAAATTTAAAAGGGAAAGGATATATAGCACTAATTTTCATAGCCACGTAAAAAGTGAACTGAAGACTGCTTCTTCTGAAGCTTGATTACACTTCAGATGCAAGCTACTTTGTCCTCTCTGTTGACGAACTAGCTGGTTTACCTGCTATATATATATCGAACGGTTCTTTTCGTCACTGTGTTGCGAACTTGCGATACTGTAATTACTAATTAGTGTTCTGCTAAAAGAAGATGGCCGTCGGCTGGCGGCACCGATTCATCAGTTTGCCATCAGCAATCAAGTTGTACTTACAGTATCGGTGGGACCGTGGCATGCTTAATCAACACTATGGGCTGCTGGTTTTAGAGCCGTGTGCTCTTTGTGCAGCCATACGTGTTGACTACAGAGAAGATTCTAGCTTAATTAGGTTGGTGCGACGTTTCCCTGAACTCTCATGTGCTGGTGCAAAGCAGATGGGATTGTTATTCAGAGAACACGACATTTATATATGCCCCCAAAATAATAGTGATAATGATAGGAGCTCTACTATTGATGCTGCTTTACAATAATATCATTTTTGTTCTGCTTATACATCGCGACATCGGATGTATACATATTATATACACACGGAAAGTATGGAACCGTGTACTTCTGAAATTCTTTCAGTAAGAAGCCTGCACTTCAGATCTTTCTCTACTCCCGTGTCTTTAATCATTGTTAATAACATTATCCTGAACTGCGTATATGGTTGGCAGCTCGTGCATAAACTAATCTATCTATCCAAAAAGCGTGACATAGTTGAGAAATCTCGTTAGAATAGTTAAGGAGTCTCAAGTCACTTCACGGATTCGTGCTTGTCAATCTCGACAAAAAGAAGTTTTCATGGCTTTGGCTGGATTCGGTGTAATCGTTTCCCCTGTTCCATCCACCAACAAACCGGTCGCGATCGCCGGCTACTGATCACAAGCTGAAGCGATCGACGCAGCTATAGCTGAGCTAGCTGTCAAGCTGGCCGCGATAGCAGCGGGTGCAGCCGTTTTTCAGAGTTCGGGATGCGTCATGACGTCGTGAGCTGGTTGATGATCATATCTGTTCGATCGGTGGCTAGCTTTAATTTGCTTCATCCTAGGCATTCAGATTTTTGGCTTCAACGACCGTTTTCGGTGCAGCCATGTGCGACCTTGCTAATTTCACCGATGATCAATCAATCGTTCGCGTGTGGGAGTTTTGGACTGGACGAAGCAACGACTGTCAATATTAATTTGGCTTAATGACCAGGTCCAAATGGGTACAGATTTCTGTATCACAGATTAGTAGGAGTACATATAGGAAAACCTGATCATTTAGCTAGCTAGAATGCCCTGTCATTTGGTCAATGACGGCAAGACAGTTAAGAGGAGTACAAATTGATGAAAGGAACCTGCAACATGGACAGAGGATGGGTTTGATAACAGAGAGAGCGACCAAGCACCTACCATTATTCCTCTGACGAGTACTAATGCACTATATGTATTCATTTTTTTTACACTTATTCCATTCCATGCAAGGATGTCATTCGAGAAAGAATATGAATATATGATGCATATCATCATGTGTCATTTGAGGAAGAACATGCATGCGTAAGACTCTTATTAATTAATTGCCGCCTGTTTTAGCTAGCCTTTGTCATATACCAAAACCACACCATTAGATTAGTCAACACGTATCTCTGCTATCTTAACATGCAGTAGTTACGGTTACAGAAACTGACCACACTAAATTAGTATGTAGTATACACAGGCATACAGCGACAGCACATAACATATATTGCAGGAAGAAACCAGCATCGACCAAAAATGTTACGTTTCACACCTTGAAACCGGCGATCGCGCTGTGAGTGAAAATGGCGCAAACCGATCGATCCATCCATCGTCTACCTGTACGTACGTATATACCAAGCTAGTTAGGAATTAGACGACCTTTTCTACATGCATATAGTACTTGACATAGTCCCTAATTTACAACTTGATTACAAACATCTAGTTCTAGTACTGGACACTGTCCTAACTCCTGAGTTCTACAACGGACGAGGATGTAATTCATCTTGTTTGTTAGAATTCACGCTAAAAATAAAAAAGCTTTCTTGTTACTACATCCATCCTAAAATATAGTAATTTGGTACCGTCCTATAAATTTAAGCATATACTTCTATATTCAATTCGACATATTAGGATGTCCTATATCTCATGACGAGACGGAAAAAAAATGATTACACGTACAAAATGTACACGTGTCACTCTATGGGGCGATGAGTTCCAGGTAGATAGGTGCAGGTGCCGAACGATTGGACAGGAACCAGAAACGGACGCCGTCTCGGTCTTGCCAGCGAGATAGAACTAGAATTTATCCAATCAATCTGTAGTATCACCACCATTCACCAATCACCACCAGTGACCGCGCCGACCAGTGAGACGACTCAGCCGCCGAGCCTCTCTTTAAATATCCACACGATCGATCGAGACGCCGCCGTGCCAGGTAGTATACGCGATTCCTTTCCATTTTTCCCCCACACGCCAAGTCCGTCCATCTCGCCAACGCGAGACATGGCCTCCAAACTCCCCGACCTCGGCGGCGGCGGCGTGGAGGACGGCGGCGGCAAGAAGTGGCCGGGGTTCGTCCAGTTCTTCTTCGTCCTCTCCGTCGTCCTCTGCGTGCTCCTCTACGCCCCGCGGTTCATCGTGCTCACGCCCACCTATGGCCTCGACTTCTTCCCCCAGCCGCCGCCCAACGTCACCACCTCGCCCGCCCGCGTCGTGGGAGATCATAATGCTGGCGAAGTGGTGGTTCTTGACAACCAGCTGCGCTCGCCGTGCTCGTCGCTCGCCGGCGACACCATCTGCTGCGACCGCTCGGATTTCAACACCGACGTCTGCTTCATGGCCGGCGACGTGCGGACGGACCCGTCGTCCCTGTCGCTCCTGCTGTTCCCGAAGCAGCCGCCGGCGGCGAACGCCACCGTGGAGGAGAGGATACGTCCGTACACGCGCAAGTGGGAGGCGCTCATCATGAGCAGGGTAGAGGAGGTGCGGCTCCGGATGGCCCCGCCGGAGGAGGAGCCCGGCCACCGGTGCGACGTCCGGCACGACGCGCCGCTCCTCGTCATGACGGCGGGGGGCTACACCGGCAACCTCTTCCACGCGTTCAGCGACGGGTTCGTGCCGGCGTGGCTGACGGTGCAACACCTCCGCCGCCGCGTCGTGCTCGGCGTCCTCTCGTACAACCCGTGGTGGGCGGGCACGTACGGCGAGATCATCTCCGGCCTCTCGGACTACCACGTCGTCGACCTCCTCCACGACAAGCGGACGCACTGCTTCCCCGGCGCCATCGTCGGCACACGCTTCCACGGCATCCTCTCCGTCGACCCGGCGAGGCTCCGCGACAACAAGACCATCGTCGACTTCCACGATCTCCTCGCCGGCGTGTACGAGACCGCAGGAGACACCGTCGTCGTCGACGACGTTACTCAGCCGGCGCCACGGCGGCCACGGCTCGGGATCGTGTCGCGCAGGGGGACGCGGGTGATCGAGAACCAGGCGGCGGTGGCGCGGCTCGCGAGGTCGGTGGGGTTCGACGTGGACATCCTGGAGACGGCGAACGGGCTGCCGCTCCCGGCGTCGTACGCGTCGGTGAGCGCGTGCGACGTGCTGGTGGGGGTGCACGGCGCCGACCTGACCAAGCTCCTGTTCCTGCGCCCCGGCGCGGCGCTGGTGCAGATCGCGCCGCTGGGCGTGGCGCCGATCGCGCGCGGGTGCTACGCGGAGGCGTCCGCGCGGATGGGGCTGCACTACGAGCAGTACGACGCGGAGGGGCACGAGAGCTCGCTGAGCCGCAAGTACGGCCTCCGCGACGTGGTGGTGTCCGACCCGGAGGCCGCCAAGCGCGACAAGGGGTGGGGCTTCGTCGCCCGCGTCTACCTCGGCGGCCAGAACGTCACCCTCGACCTCTCCAGGTTCCGACACACGCTCACCAGGCTGCACGCGCGCGCCCTGCGCGTACGCTCGTTGCACCCAGCGCCGTAGACGGATTATCGGATAGCAGCGGCAGAAGCAGCCATGGATGAATCCATCGGTTTCTCGAGCGGATAGACGTACGTGACAAGTGCTCCATTGCAACCAGTTGTTTAGGCGATTGCTAAGGCGACGGCCGGAGATTGGCCATGGTGCTGTAAGGATAGCCGTCTGGCTCTGCAGCGCATACAGTTGGACTCGAAACGTATACCAGTTGGTAGCTTTTTAAGGGCGAGGTGCCAAGTTAGGATATAACTACTACTCTCTGGATATTGGTAACTATTAAGGCATTAAATTTATTTCTTGGAATACAATTTTTGTTTTGCTACATATCTTTAACTTTCATTGATATTAATTTTCTGTTATATTTCTAGCAGGGAAGGGGAGAACATATATGATACCAGATAATTAACATTTATCGTAACTTGCATATGAAACAACTAGAATGGAATATATGTGATACTAGATAACACCCTGCGCGTTATTGTCGGAACATGAAACAATCAAGATAAATCAGTACAAACAATTAGCAATAACTGCAAGTAGTGGATACTAATAAATAAGCTAGACTTGATATCTATAGTAATTAGTAGGAAACGATAATTGCACATAATATATTGACGGTTGAGATTGAATACGTAAAGAACTAACGTTTCTTGTTCGGTCGTCTTTTTTCCCGCGCAATCCAGTTTATCACATGCGGTTTCTTTTGCACCTTTTTTTTTCACTTTTACAGCTCTCATCTCCGACGTAGCAGAATCGAACTCACCTGATTGTTCTTTCAACAAATTTAAATTGATAATTCATTTTTTCCATAGTTATGTATGTTTCATTAAACTTGTGCAATTTTTTCCCCATATTTCATAGTGACATATTTTGTAACATGTGTGGGGTAAATATAATTCCAGTCAGCACATGACATGAGCACAAACCAAAAGATATTACCCATTGCGCGAACTCAAAAGGAAACAAGCTAGTGTATTTCCTTTGTTTATTTGTTTTGGTAACTCAAACATATTTGCTCGATTTCGCGTGCCACACATAGGCAGTGTGCGGGGGAAGAAGGGATGTGGAGTAGATGAACTGGAGGATGGCGTTGACAGCGATACGCCGGATATGGCATGGCAGAACAGCACCGGGCGATGTGGGGAGCAGCCAGGCAGGACAGCTACTTGCTCGGTTGTGTGTCTAACTGCGGCTGTGCCGTGCGAGAGATGAGAGTGACATGAGAGGCATGGGGCTAGCTGTGCACGCGAGTTTGATGGCGCAACGCACAACTAGAAGTGGCTCGATCGATCGATCGCTTGGTGACAAGCAGGCCGTACAACGTTGATTGCCCTGTCAAGGCTACGTAGCCGCCGGTGCTCTCGGGTAACGTGGCCCTCAGCTGAATTTGTCGTCTTTCTGGACTCGGGCCTGGTCGAGCGACGTTGAGGAGGTTACTTTTCTTCGCCCAATTCTTGACCACCGGCGTCAATGCTATTCTATCTGGTTGGCTACGCACTTGGCACACGTTTACACAACAAAGTTATATGGTCGCTCGAAGTTGCTTCTTTGCTTCGATGTGCAAAGCAACGCGCGAATGCGCCATGTTTTCCCGACGAGCCAGCCTTTATTAGGAAAAAGTACACCGTCTCTCAACTTGTTATCGAGTTACAAAATCGTCCCCCAACCGTAAAACCGGATATAACGTATTTCCCAACTTACAAAACCAGTGCAAACTAGATCCCTCGGCGGTTTTAACTCCGGTTCTGTTCGATGTAGCAGTTGACTCAGCATGGGCCCCACGTGAGACTCACATGTCAGCCTCTTCCTCCCTTCCCCTCTCCACATCTCTTCCTCTCTCCTCTCTTCTCCTTTCCATGGGCGGGTGGCGGGCACAGGTGGTGGTGGGAGAGGCAATGCGGGAGAAGGGGAGCCGAGGCAGGGGCCGGGATAGGGGCGACACGGGGCGAGGCGGGAGAAGGGGAGCCGACGCGCTGCTCCTCTGACCTCACCCTCTTGCCTCGTCCAGTGGCGGCGGGGATAGGGCGACGTCGATGGTGACCTCGTTGGGGAAGTAGTGCAGGCGACGGCGAGGAAGGTAGAGGTCGAGGCAGAGTCGTGAGGGGGAGCACCGTCGGCGAGGCGTTCATGCAGTTGCTGCTCTGACTCAACGGCCTCGAGCAAATCTGCACATGCCGGCGGTTTGCGTGGTTGCCAACGACGCCTGCTCCTGCACCGTCGCTGCCATCGCAAGGCCCTCCCCAGCCGCTGGCCTCCTCCTCTCCCGCCTCGTCCCAGCCTGCTCTCGCGCCACCGACGTGCTCTCCCCCTGTGTTCCCCTGTCGCGCCTCTTCTTCCCCTCCCCTCTCCACCTCCCTCCCTCTCTCCTCCCCTCTCTATGGGTGGCTCCCGGCGCAGAGCAACTAGGCGTGGGCGGCCGGGGGAGGAGCTGTGTGGTGGCAGCGGGTGGTGTGGGCGTTCTTGGTGTGTAGAACGCCTTAGATGCGTGTGGGTAGCGGGCGGTGGGGAGCAACTGGGTTGGGCGACAGGGGAGGAGCGGCGCGCGGGGAACAACTAGGCGCGGGCAGCGGGAGAGGAGCTGCTCTGGCGCCGCCCACGCGCAGGTACTCCCCCGCAAGCCGCCCGTGGAGAGGAGAGGAGAGGAGAGAGGAAGAGAGGTGGAGAGGGGAAGGGGAAGAAGAGGCAGATGTGTGGGTCCCACGTAAATCCCATGCCGAGTCAGTTGCCACGTCGGACAAAACCGGAGTCAAAACCGCCGAGGGATCTAGTTTGCACTGGTTTTATAAGTTGGGAGATACGTTACATCTGGTTTTACGGTTGGGGGACGATTGTGTAACTCGACGACAAGTTGAGAGATCTTCGGTGTAATTTTTCCCCTTTATTATCATCAGTAAAGCGATTTCACATAGGCAGATGGCCACTGACCGCTTAGCTAAAATGGGCCCATTATCAAATATTACGAGGCCCAGAAAGAGAGCACTGTTGGTAAGGCCTACTCCAGAAAGAGAGCCCAGTAAGAGATGGCCAGTGACCGCTCAGCTAAAATGGGCCAATTATCCTGCTAGAGTATGCGCCATGGAGTACTGACTTACGTTTGGAACGGCCGAACGGGGATACTCCAGTTTCACTTTTACATTGAGCAGTGCTACAGCCTACACCTACCCCTGCTAGAAAACCTTACAAACAAATATTACTCCGTATCAACCTTTGATTTGATTTAACTAGATGAGTTCTGTAAGAAAAAAATTGTAGGTATATCTTCTCCCTTTTAAAAACTTCGTAAATCCGATGGGAGAATCACTCAAAAAGAGAAAAATGAAAGAAAGAGAGAGAGAGAGAGAGATTGCAGACATGCAGAACTGAAAAGAATTACAGAAGAATGGATTCTGCCTGAACCTTGGTGTACAACAACAAATGTGCTCTTCACTTCTTCGGAAGCAAAGCTAAAAATAAAGGGCTCACCCTATCAAGCAACTCACGAAAACCAGAGATTATTCGCGAACAGCAAAGCAGTAAACTCAACAGCAGAAGTCCAAAAGGAATCATAAGCTAAAGTCTGAAAGGCATCATCATCATAGCAGATTAGATGGAGTCCAACGACTTTGCTAAACGCGTCAAAGTTGGATGTAGGTGTATATAATATCAGAAATAAACTCCACGTCAGACTATCCGTCATCACCAAGAAAAAAAAACTTGGAATACGGCAATCAACTTGAGCTTTCAACGTGAGCAAGACCTGATGTTACCTCTTTCAGCACAGCGAACGACGTGAAACTGCAAAGATAGTTTCTTGGTCAATGCAACTGAAATAGGGAGTATAATAACAGTAGAAAAGACATCACCTTGTCGAGACCTCCAAACATTGCAAAATTAGGACGAGATTTTGTTATTTTCACTCCATCCATATTCTGAATTTCTAAGTCGAGTAACATGGACGTGGCAATTCGAAAGTACAGATGCGTATCCTGAATAACTCTGTCGACTAATATGCTCTTGACGAACTGATCCTGTCCATATCCAAATCTTATACTCATTAACTTATATATCCTTCAATGATGCGTATCCTGAATAACTCTGTCGACTAATATGCTCCTGACGAACTGATCCTGTCCATATCCAAATGTTATACTTATTAACTTATATATCCTTCAATATATGTACAAGGAGTCCACTAATAGAATGAAGCTCTGACTTCGCTACAGTTGAGAGCAAACGGCGCTGACTGATACTATTATTTGTAGAGTATCACTACTACCGACTTTCCTGTTTACGAATATGATTAATTTTGGTGTTCCGTCGTTTTCAAGTGTTAAGCACCCGACAAGCAAGAGGAAGAATCTGAATCCTTACAGCTCTTACCATTAAACTCCTTCCGACTTTCCCGTCAGATAGCAGCCGCGCGAGTTGACAGTCGGATTTGGATGGGTAGGTGGTGCAATGCAAATGTCCTACTCTGTTTAATGCCAAACCACCCACAATCGAAATCAGTGGTATTCAAAGGAATATATCCTGGAAAAATCCCAGGTACTTGTAGTTTTCCATTTGCTTGTTTGATTTAAGTCACAAAAATGAGATGGAAGCAACTTAGGGTCAACCAATCAGCGGTTATAGTAACTGAACTTGTTCTGTACATATCATGATCAAACCCATCAAAGATGCGCATGTCTGCCATTGGCTCTCCATTTTTTTTTAAAAAAAAGAAGCACTTCAAAAGTTAAAACCGACAGCGTAACTAGAACGAAAGCAAGCAGCGTAGCGTGGTTTCAAACCGCGCGGGAAAAGGTAAATAATTGGCGGTAGAAACGTTCAAGCCCACCACCACGAGCGTTACAGGTAAAGAAAGAAAGAAAGGCACGCGTCATCTTCCTTCCTACTCACGCCGCCGTCCGATCCATCAACCAACCGACTAGAGGAGCCGCACACAAGTTTCCCAACTACTCCGGGAACGGATCGAGCCTAATCCGCCACTTCGCATGCACGCCATCCTCGCCTCGCCGAGAGAGAGAAGCGATCGATATGGAGGTGAAGCTGCACGCGGCGAGGAGCCTCGTCGGCAGGCTGCGGGGTGCCGCCGCGGTGCACGACGGGGCGGCCACCGCCGTCGCCATCGCCGAGATCCGCCACGCCACCAAGGACGACCCGGACATCCGGGCGCCGCTCGCGGACGCCGGGGCGGTGCCGTTCCTCGCCGCGCAGCTCACGGCGCCGTCCGCCGCCTCCGAGGACGCGGCGGCCGCGCTGCTCAACATCTCCATCTCCGCGCGGGGGCAGCTCATGTCCGCCCCCGGGCTGCTGGATGCTCTCACGGCGGCGCTCCGGGCGGACGAGTACTGCGCCGCCCACCACGCCGCCGCCACCGTGTATAGCCTCCTCTGCGTCGAGGCCAACCGCCCCGTCGTCGGCGCCAGGCGGCCGTTGCTCGCCGCGCTCGTCTCCCTCCTCCGGGCGGCGCCCAACACCCGCGCCACCAAGGACGCGCTCAAGGCGCTCTTCGCCGTCGCGCTCCACCCGCCCAACCGCGCCACGCTCGTCGGCCTCGGCGCCGTGCAGGCGCTCTTCGCGCTCATCATGACGGACGGCCGGAGCGGCATCATGGAGGACGCCACCGCCGTCGTCGCGCAGGTCGCCGGGTGCGCGGAGAGCCTGGACGCGTTCACGAGGATGTCCGGGCTGCGCATTCTCGTCGACCTCGTCGAGCAAGGTGGCGCGTCGACACCAAGAACAAGGGAGAACGCGGCGGCCGCGCTGCTCAACCTTGTCGTGGCCGGCGGCGAGCGCGCCGTGGCGGAGGTGATCGCGGTGGGCGGCGCGGAGGACGCGGTGAGGGAGCTCGCGGAGGACGCCACGGCGAGCGCGAGGGGGAAGGCGAAGGCGGAGTCGCTGCTGCGGGCGTTGGAGTGCGGCGGCGCGAGGCGGCGAGAGCACCGGCTCGCCGACTTCCTGAACGGGCTGGTGCAGTCCGACCCGTACATCTCGTCGCCGGCGTCGGCGTCGACGCACGGGTAAACGGCTGACGCGCTAATCTTAGACCTTTGCACGTTTACCTTTCTGTTCCTTCTGTAGCAGTGACGTATTTTAGATTGGATAATGACGTTCTCCGTATTATATATTTTTTGGAAAGCTAGGATATTATATTTATTCATCCTTTGTAAATACGTCTACTATAAGTAGAGCCTAGGGGGTGTTTTGGGGCAATTACTCTGGGTCTAATGACTAATGTAAGGCTAATTAAGTTGGTGCGGATCCCATTGTTGATACATTTTTTTTAGCAGTGCAGTGCTCCTATGCCTGGGCCTTGTTTGGATCCTCTGGGCTATTAAATATCCCTCTGAAATCTTACTATTTAGAAGTATTAAACGTAGATTAACGACAAAATCGATTCCATAACCCCTAGGCTATTTTGCTAGACGAATCTAATTATGTATATTAATCCATGATTAGCGGCTAATTATTGTAGCATCACTGTAGCAAATCATGGATTAATATACCTCATTAGATTTGTCTCGCAAAATAGCCTAGGGGTTATGGAATGGGTTTTGTCAGTAATCTACGTTTAATACTCCTAAATAGCAAGATTCCGGAGGGCTATTTAATAGCCTCCGGATCCAAACAGGGCCCTTGTTTGGTTCCATGGGCTAATGTTTAGCCCTCACCTTTTAGCCTCAAATTAGCCCTCAAGAATCCAAACAGATAGGCTAATTTTGAGCTAATGTGAATTAGCTCCCCTCAAAACATTAGCCCCTCCAAGGGGGTGCTAATGGGATTAATTTTGTCTGGGGACGATAAAAAAGCAGCTCTCTCTCTGCTTCTCTCTCCTCTCTTTCTACTCTCTCCACCTTTTAGCCTTAAATTAGTCCATATATCCAAACATACCACCCTAAGCTAATGTTTAGCCTACTAATTCATAACTAAACATTAGATTTTAAAATTAACCATGGACTAATCTTTCATACATGGCCCTAATCATCTTTCATGCTCATGATCATCAAGAAAGAGTCAATTATTGACCCATGCACAAAGTTTATAGGCTTATTATGGCACGTCGAGAAAAAGATTGGCTTGTGTTTTGTGAAACACGAGGCTTCCTAGGATTTGACCACGTCAAAACATCGAGACGGTCCAAGGATTTTGGGGTAGACACGCCGTCGTGGCATCGTCGTCAGCGCACGCTTGATGGGCCTACGTGCGCATTGGGAGCCTTTTAGGCCGTGTGAGGTTCACTGCGCTGGGTTGGGCCACACGACAGATTTGGGCAATCTACTTGGGCCCAACAGCAAAGCCAGCAAAATATTGGGCTGGATGGTTTAGTTATCAGCTTACCAGGCCGGCCTATCTCTCTTGAACCCTTGGAATGCGGAATTTTTTTTATTTATACTTTTTTTTATTAAAATATTTACAAAAATAATTTTATGTTTCGAAAATTTACAAATCTAATCGCCCGCCGCCCTTTGGGAGGGCGATTTTTAAAAATCGCCCTTCCAGAGAGCGGCAAGGGACCTAAATGCAAAATTTTTATTTGTGTTCAAACCCTTTCCACCAGTTTTAATTGCTTAAAAAACTAATAATGCTTATTCGATACTCCAAATGATTTTAAATGGAAAAGTGATAAACTGCAAAGTTATAGATCTCATCAAGATCTACAACTTTTATATAAATTTTATCTCCATCCAATGTCGTTTGAAATGTAGATCTGAGATTTTTTAAAATATTGTTTGGATATCTAAAACATCTTAAATGAAAAAGTTGTTAACTACAAAGTTGTAGATCTCCTTGAGCTCTACAATTTTGTTATAAAGTTTTATTTCATCTGACTTTATATAATATAATTTTAAATTGTAAAATCATATAGCTAACAAGTTGTGCTGGAAAATTTGCATTTAGGTCCCTTGCCGCCCTATAGAAGGGCGATTTTTAAATATCGCCCTTCCAAAGTGCGGCAGGCGATTAGATTTGTAAATTTTTGAAACAAAAATTATTTTTTTAAATATTTTAATAAAAAAATGTATAAATAAAAAAAATTCTGGAATGCGTGTGACAACTCTTGCTATGCTCGTGTTAGTCAGAGCAAGGATAGTCAGCGACAGTGCATACAAAGCCAGACTCTATACGCATACTATAACATCTGCTTATACTAATACTAGTAATAGTCAATACATAAAGGACATCCTCTATACACATACTGTAATATAAATGGGTCTGCTCAGCTGCTATATACAACTGTTGTGCTGCCGCGGCTACAGATACAAGACACTACTCACTCTCATTCATAATGTAAGACTTTCTAGCATTATCTATATTAATGAATCTAAACACATACATATATCTAGATTCATTAATATTTAAATGAATGTGGAAAGTCTTACATTATGAAACGGAGGAAGTAGTTGGCAGCAGTACAGTAAAAAATTTACAGCCCAACAGAGGCAATAAGCTGTGTTTAATTTCACGTCAAAATTGAAAGTTTAAAGAAAAAAGTTAAAATTTTATGTGTGTAGAAAAGTTTTAATGTGATGAAAAAGTTATAAGTTTAAAGAAAAAGTTAGGAACTAAACTAGGCCTAAGTAAAACTTTTATACTTTTGGTTTTTGGTGGGGTCGGTATGTACTATACCTCCTTTTTCTCTTTGATATGGGTCAAGTTGTCAGCGTACCTAGGGGTTGCAGACGCGCTAGCTTCCTTCCTTCTCTCACATCTGCTTTTTCCTCTTCCACGTCAGATTATTACGACGCATACAGATTAATCGTTCGTTTATTAGCCTGTGCTCTTTTTTCGCGAACGCAATGAGCATGTGCTCTCAGGCTGCTGGAACAGTCAAGTGAACTCTAGGACTACTCTGCTGGCTGCATCTGCATGGATAAAACATAAATTACTCCGTATCTTATAAATTGCGACGTAACTGATGAGATCACCGCATGGATAGTCTCCTTCTTGCTGCTGCGGGCAACTGGTTGAAACTTGAAAACAGCATTCACTATAATGTTCTTCAACCGTGATGAAGATAAAGATTAAGTATAGATATATAAAACGAGAAAACCATTAGCACATACTTAATTGAGCTTTAGTCATTTTAAATCTAAAAATATAATTTATCTAATATTTTAGAGCAACTTATATATAAAAAATTTCCGTACGAAATATACCGTTTAGCACGTAGTTTGAAAAAAGTGCTAACAAAAATCAAGCTAAAATCTGTAGCTTGTAATTAGGATTCTCATTTCAATGGACAGGAAAAAAGAGATTAGGAATGCTTATCTTCATATGAGACGTTGAACAGAGGACCATCACACGAAAACAAAACAGTAAGCATAATAAGTTAAGTATACTATAAATGTGTCACGTCCCGAACTAGTACCGACCGGAACTAGCCCGTGACGCTCCAAATTAACCTGTTAATCGATACCAGTCCCAGGAAACAGTGCTGGTATCACAGGAAGACGGATTATCACAGCAACAGAGGTCTCTTTATTATAGAGTAGAGGTACAGTCATGTTGGGCTGCGGACAGATCCCAAGCTCATAACTGCATTACAAAAGGGAAACGGAAGCCAGGACTTGGACCAAACAACACAGGCGCGACTTGGGAACTAGGCCGAAACCCTAAAACTCATCGTAGCCGGCTTGCTCCTGGAAGAACTCCTCATCAGCAGGATCCGCTTCATCTTCTTCAGCAACTGGGGGGGATTATTTATATAGAGCAAGGGTGAGTACGGGAGTACTCAGCAAGCCATGGGAATTAAGTGTTTAATGCAGGCTTCAAGGAAAGGCTGTTGTTTTTGCAATTGATTTTATTTGAACTCCTTTCTGAAAACAACTAGGTGAGTGCTTCTCAAACGACACGGATGAGACAGTGCGTCTCGTCCGGTCGGAGTTTGTGCAATGTATCAGTCTTTAAAATTGGTCAAGGTTGGCACCCGGCCAACAACTTTCAAACGGCCACCCGGGCCAACAACTTTCAAACGGCCACCCGGGCCTAGCTGATCCCTTCAGCTGCAGATTTTTCAAACATCGAACCCCCTTTCCACAACAGCAATTTCACAAGCAGTAGTCAAATAAAACTACGCTAGGAATCACCTCACATCCGCCCATGACCGTGGGCACGGCTGTTCGAACAGTTTGTTAACCTCTGCAGAGGGGGTACACTTTACCCACACGACATTACTAACCCGGATCTCCCAGCCCGTGGGGATCAGCCACGTCGGGAGACCTCCAAGCTTTCATGACAAGGCATTTTGAAAGCCGACACATGTTTACCATGTGCCGACGAGAGGGGTCCAAGACCAACAACAGGTTAGGTCCCAGACCATACTGTGCCAGGAAGCCCAGGGGTCCTCCCCGACACCACCCCGGCGAATCCACATGTCTCTCGGCATCAAGGCTCCCCTGATAAGCTAGTTACTCAGCCAGGGGTGTCCCATTCCACCCATGTGGTCGTACTTGTCTTATGTTTGGATGAAATTCCAAGGAATCGGTCCTTAAGTGCGAGAGCGGGAAACCGTACACCCGATACGTTCCCCGGTCCGCGGTTTTGGAAAATCCATTTAGTTCGCAAGCACCGACCCAGGTGTCGGGTTTTCCAAGTCTTTTGTAAAACCCAAGTTTTACCCAAGTTGTTATTCAGATTTTAAGTTTGAAGGCGTCCGTCGATACTCGCGCAGGGTGCACGAATATCGAGACGCAACTAGATGGTTACAAGGGGACATGATATAACAATTAACAAGGAAGGATCAAATGCAACAAATTAGGTAGGTCCGCCAATCTGCCTTGCAGACGGGACAAACAGATTGAGTGCGATCCTATCAATGCATAATAATTTTTCAAGCAACATAATTAAATTCAAATATAGGCTCAAGATGTTCAAAGGTGGCTTGCCTTGCTCGAGATCTGGAGCTTGATCCTCGAAATCCTCGCACTGCGGGTCTTCGGGCTCCGAAACTACACGCGAAACGGGACAACTCAACAAACGGCGAAAAAATAAAGCCCTATTAATGACTTCTAAGCGTGCCATTAGATAGATCTCGAGATTTGAGGAATTTTGGAAGTTGAACGGAGTCAAACGGATTTACGGTTGGGAAGATATTGAATTTCTAAGATTATTGGATTTTTGGTCTAAAGGAAAAAAATCCTTTTTGGAAAAGAAAAAGAAAAGAAAAGGAAAGAGGGAGGGATTATAGACTTTTCCTCGGGCGGCTAGGGCGCGGCCCAAGGGAAAAGGAGCGGACCGGCCGAGCTAAATGGGCCGGCCGGCCTAAGGCGGCCCAAGTGCGCGCGCGGGAGGGGAGGAGAGAGAGGGCCGGTGGACCGGGCTCACCGTGCGCGGTCCTGGGTGGGACCCGCTTGTCAGCGGCTCGGCTCACCGTGCGGAGGGAGCACGCGGCGCACGCGCGCGGGCGGGGGAGGGACGCGGTGCACGCGCGCGGTCTGCAGAGGAACGGATGCGGCGGGCCCATGCGCAGCCTCACGGCTCACGGTGGAACGCGTGCACGGGAGGGGCTGACCGGGGTCGGCCCGTCCCGACCTCGGCTGAGCTGGCGCCGACGTGGCGCCTACGTGGCTGCCACGCGGGCCGGCGGGAGGTAGACGACGACGCCGGCCGGAACGGACGGCGGACAACAGCGGCGAGCGGCGGAGCGAACCACGGCGATACCGGCGAAAGCGAGCACACCGGGTGGTTGCACGAGACGAGAGGAGACGAGCCAACGGCTCGGATTCGCCGGAGGAAGCTTGACGGCGGCGAATCGCGGCGGCGGCAACCGGCGGGGAGGGAAGAGGGAAGCGGCGACGAGGTCACGAGGGGCCGATTCCCGGCGGTGAGAGCATCTACGCGGCCACGGGAATCCGATGCTAGCGTCGGATTGGGCGGAGCTACGCTGAGCGAGGCTGGCGACGAGCGGGTGCTACGGAGCTCGGGCGGCGACGGCGGCGAGCACACAGCGAGCGACGGCATCGGTCGGGGCGGCGCCGGCTAGCTACGGGGAGGCTACTCTTGCTACCACCGAAAACTAAGGGGGGAGATGGAGCGAGGAGGAAGAACGGAGAGAGGCACTACCGTGCGGGTCGGGGCGCTGTGACGAGAGGCCGACGGCGCGGAAGTAATCTCTCCGGCCTCGGGCCGGGGAAGAGGAAGGAGAGGGCGCGGCCGAAGTCCCCTTCCGCGTCCTTGCTCGTGCCGGCTCCTCCGACACGCGCAACGACGAACGGCGACGGCGAAACAGAGTGGCAGCAATGGCGCGGAGGTGAATGGGAGAGGAAGGGAAAGGGGGGGAGCTCGGGTTTATAGGATGGCAATGTCGGTTTGGGAACCGACTTAGGGCGGACAAAGGAGAGGGCTAGCGCTCGGCGGTCGCGGCCAAAGCAGCGACAGGGAGGAGGGAGGAGGGTGACGCCGGCGGGAGGGAAAAAGGGGAAAAGAGGGAGAGAAAAGGGGGCTTGCCCCCTTGCCTCTTCGGGAAAAGGAGGAGGGAGCGGGGGCGTCGCGGCAGAGGGAGGAGGAGGCTCTGCCTCCGTCCCTTGGAGGCTAGCGCGGGAGTGGCGGGGCCGAGGCGATGACGACGGCGATGACGGCGGGGCGGTTTGGAGCGGCGCGACGACACGGGCGACAGGCACGGGCTGGCGCGGCAGAGGGTGACGGCGGTGGCGACCAGGCGGTCGGCCACTCGGCACGCGCGCGCGGGAAACAACGGGAGGGCGCGGCGGATGGAGCGGCGCGGCTCGGGCACGCGCGCTGGCTGCGGGGCCGAGCGGCTGCAGGTACGGCAGGGCAGCGGGGCCGGGCGGCAACCACGCGGGCGCGCGCGCGCGAACGACGGCGCGCGGGGGCCGTCTTCGCGAGCGGGGAGCTCGCCAGGGAGAGGAGAAGGAGAGCGAGGGGTGGGGGCGCTCGGCGCGGCGCTTGCGCACGCGCGGGCAGAGCGAGGGGAAAGGGAGAGGGCGCTCGGCGCGGCGCTCGCGCACACGCGCGCGCGGCGCGCGGGCGGGGCGGAGCGGAACGGAGGGAGAGGGGGGAGAGGGAGCGCGCCGGGGGAGGGGAGAGGGCCGGGGGAGAGGAGAAGATGGGCCGAGAGAAATTCGGCCCATCGACCCCGGGGGAGGCAAAATAGATTTTTGCGGAGGAATTTGATTTGGAAGGATTTGGATTCGGAATTGAACTCGACGATAGATCGGGGATTTGAGATCTTGAGATGGCACGGACACTAGACGACAAGCGATGAAACAAATTTTGCAATTAGGGTTTTTAGGAGATAATTTTCCCGCTAGGCGCCACGACGGAACGGGCGCTACAAAATGTTCTTGTTGATTGTTGTGGAATGTATCTATTGTCGATATATCAATAATCAGGACAGGTCTAAAGTGGTTTCAAAGATTCTTATCTATATTTGCAGTTAAAAATACGCCAGCAACACGGTCCCTGGGGTTCGATCCATGAACATTTTCTGATCATGCATGCGTACGTACGTGCTAACTCAGGACAGCCACTTGCTCAAGGTTTATGATAGCCTGCTTGCAATGGCGGACGGTTCATTGCATCTATATCCTGATGAAATGACAATGCAAGATCCATTCCAAATGATCGATAAAAGTAAAGGCACGTAATACAACTTTATGAATAAATATAATACTACTCTCTTGGTTCTAAAATATACTCCCTTCGTCCTAAGAGCTATGATTTTCCATACCCAACTTTAACTGTCCGTCTTATTTGATTTTTTTTAAAAATTAAAAACATAAGCCACGCATAAATTACTATTCATGCTTTATCATCTCATAACAATAAAAATACTAATTACAAAAAAAAATAGAAATAAGATGTATGGTCAAAATTGAACACTGAAACTTATGGTTGCACTTAAAATAAGACGAAGGGAATAAGAGATTTTTGGGTGAAAGAGAAACATTCTAATACTACGAATTTAAATTTGGATAGTTTTCTGTCTAAAATGTTTTAGTATACTTTAGGATGGAGGGAGTATAAAAGCATGACAAAAACATTTCAAAATCCAGGAGAGTAGCTCTCACGAGTGACGAGAGTCATAGTATGCACCGATGCAAGCATGCATTAGCTCACTGATAAACAAAACAAAAAAGGGCAGCAGTGTGTACTGCATTATTCAGTTTCGTCAGTTGCTCCCCCTGGAATAATATAGTGTCCTTTCAAAAGCGACCGATGCCACTTGGGGCGTGTCTGGCTGGCAATGCCATGATCTGCCTGCCTGAAAAATGAACACCTGATGTCCTGATCGATCGATCAGGTGAAGTGAATCTAGCCAGCTGATCACCAACTGAATCCAAGCACATTCATCAATGCACGCACACATATATTTGTGCATGTGTTTCACTTTCTGAAATTCTCTCTTAGTAGTAGTAGCTACTAGCTAGAGCTAGAGCTAGCTTAAATATTCGTCATATATACCACGCACGTCACCAATGCAAGGAATTAAAATTGTTATTAGGAGCTAGCACAAGGACAAAATCAATTGTAAATCGACGAATTGGTGGTGAAAATATATGTAAAGGATGCTCCAAATTTCCTCCTCTAGCCAGGTGCTATGTCGTTTGGATGGATAAGTGTGCTTTGACTGGATCCCATTAATTTCTTTCCTAGTCTATTATACCATAGAACTCGCTAACATTTGTTTATTAACATTCTGAATACTTTTGGAGTGCCATTGTACCAAGTTGCATTAGAAAGCTAGATGTTTTCTTTTTTCAGTTAGATAGCTAGGTTCATTGCACATTCCAACACCAAATATATGGTATACGGAGGCGTACAAAGATGTATGGACAATACCACGGGCAGTGTGCACAAATGGGAACTCTCATTCGTGACAATGAAACTTGCTTGTGTTAACACACACGCATACCTAGGTTATTTACCTTAGAAGCGCTACTAGCTAGCACTCTAATTTGATGGAGATATCTAATCTTCTCAGATATTATATCCATGCATGCATCTGCCACAATGAATCCAAGAGCACTCACACGTTTAAACCGTGGTACGCAGTACGCCTGTTTTTTTTCTCAACTGTAAACATAAATATGCATTTTTTTGAATCCAACTAAATCAGTTGCCTAGTACCTAATTATAATTAAGACCTGCAAGGGCATTTAATTTATGTTTACTAAATGTTTATGCTATCTTATATACTTAACACAATTCTCCCCATTTATTGTGATAATTTGCTAATTCTTTAGTCTCCATAATTAAATTAAGTCACATAATTTCAATCTTATATATATATATATATATATATATATATATAGTAAATTTGTTTGGTGCTCCATGGTGCCCGGGCACTATATATATATATATATATATATATATATATATATATATATATATATATATATATATATATATATATTGGTTATTTTGGGTCCAGATGAACGCAAGTCGACATCGGGATACGCATTTTGGCTTGGTAGCGGTGTTATCTCTTGGAGTAGCAAGAAGCAGTCCTGTATAGCTCTGTCCCAAGCTCCTCTTTCTAGTAGCCCTACTAAACCTATGAGTTGACTCGTACATACTCACTTATTCTTGACTTATCTGTGACTGCATATTCCTAGCATTGTACCAGGGAATGTTGCAGACCGACGGGCACTTCGTTGCTGGGCTGGAATAGAAACTGACGTATGGAGGACTTGTGAGATCTTTCACTCTTCGACAACGAAAGCCTTGAGGACGTCAGCGATGTGTTATAGGGACGTCCCGCGATCTTGCTTCTAGAGTACGTACGGGAACATCCAATCGAGTGCCTAACCTTGGGTGCTCCGATCTTGTTCGTGAGGAAGCAAGACTGCCTTCTTCGTTCAATGAATCTGCATACCACCAAGGGCTATTTGAAAAAAGAAGTCTGAATCCGTGTCTTCTCTGCCATTTGATTTCCTTCACCACTAGCCCCGCCAGCTACTAGAGTATAGCTACTTTCGCTACCTTGACTCTTCTTGTTATTATCCAGACCCATCAAGTCATTCAAAAGCAAAGAAAGAAAGATGAATAAGCAAAGCGAAGGCCAAGCCTGATCTCCCTTTCCCTTGATATGGTGGACTCCTAAAATAGGCTTTCTTTGTTCGTATGATTTTTAATAATACTATAATAAGCCACTCCTGAAAATAGGCTGGCTACTCGAACCAAATATTGAACTTGCTCTTTAGCATAGGTAGACTTCACTACCTGGATAGGTCAGCCTCGTTCCCATTTCTCTATATATAGCTAGTCTTTTACATATTATTATTGTAAGGCACGTGTTTCACTAAACACTTCTATATATATTTTATCAATACTATGTTATTCATATCTTGTACTAATTCTTCTAAAATTGCTACCTTAACTACAACAAAAAAACGTTGGATGGACGCTTTATTTAAGCAATAGAGACGTTTTCAATTTGTCCCAATAAAGAATTATTTTTTACTATGTATTTGATAAAGTACTTTAATTTTTCAAATACATAGCCATAAATACATTATTTTTAGGCAGAGTTAGTAAATATTAAAGGCATGTTTGGTAGAATTTCAGTTCCAACGTCGTTTCTCCCGAGAACCTAATTTGCAGCCAAATCAAAACGGTTTCAGCTCTACCCAGAAATAGAGTGGAGCGGACTGAAATATTATGTGAAAATGAACTAGAGAGGAAGAGCAAGATTTTGTTCTCACTATAGCTCCACTCCATATTATACTTCTGGAGTTAGATTAAGGAGTTGGTCCATTCGAACGGGGCCTAAAACCAACTTGAGAAGGCATGCAGATGATGTTGTACTCCAATTTATTAGCATAGTATTATGGTCCAAGAAAATTAAACATGATGTATAATTCCTATCTCTCTTTTTCTTAGAATTTTCCATCCCTTGGTTCTTACAAGCCACTATCTCCCTACTACATACACTTTTAGCTTTTAATGGTCAATCTACTTAGATGCATTTTTTTTACCATTATGTTTTTTTATTATTGGAAATGAAACTATAGTGTGTTGTGGAAGTATTTCCAATGAGAAACCTAACTGCACGATTTTCATATAACAAATAATCCACAATAATTTAAAATATATTAATAGTAGTCATACATTTAGAATGATTATTGATGAACAAATTAGTTACATTAATTTGCAAATCCTGATTTCACTAAAATCTCGCTATAAGCAAATCCATGTGCGTGTGATACTGTGCATATCATGATTTAAAACAGGTGGAATGAATACAGTCGTCCACCTACGACGTACGACTCCCACTAGCTAAGTTCACTGCCACGTCGCTATTCCTCCCCAGTAATACTAACAATGTTACCTGGGCTTTGGTTTAATATATGAATCTTGCTATACGTACGACCGAGCCATACGATCTGTGTCTGACCGAGTCATGCAACCAATCACTGAACCTATTTACTACCATGTGGGCCCAGACAAACAACATATATGCTTACACATACACTAGTCGGATGGATGGGTCGGACGTATAGGTCGGACGTATAGTAATTTCGTTAATATATAGAACACTGCGCTATATATTCCCTCCGTTTTAAAATGTTTGACACCGTTGACTTTTTAGTATGTGTTTGACCATTTGTCTTATTCAAAAAATTTAAGTAATTATTTATTCTTTTCATATCATTTGATTCATTATTAAATATACTTTCATGTACACATAGTTTTATATATTTCACAATTTTTTTTGAATAAGACGAACGGTCAAACACATGCTAAAAAGTCAACGGTGTCAAACATTTTGAAATGGAGGGAGTATGTATCAATGGCATGTTTGGCACGTGAACATTATGGCCTGGGACTCATAATATTTCACGTACGCTGCCATAACTATTGCAAGGTTAATTAGATTGCTAGCTCTTGGGTCTCGTCTCTCATGGGCACGGCGCACCTTTCACATAACCTGTGCTTGCTAGCGAGCTAGTTGCTACTTGCTTGCTAGTTAGATAGGGATCAGGACGACATACTAAGCAAGCTAGCTAGCTAGAGATATGGAAGGGGTCATGGTGATGCTTCTCCTCGCTGCGGCGGCGGTGCTGCTGCTGCTGCTCCCGCTGCTGCTCCCGCCGCTGCCGCCGCCGCCGTCGCTGCTGCTGCTCGTCCCCGTCGTGCTGCTGCTGGCGCTCCTTTCCCTCGCTTTCCTCCCCAACCGCGACGTCGTCGTCTACGGACAGCAGCCAGCTGCGGATCAATTCTTCTTCCGACAATGATCGATCGATCGATCGACGCATGTGTATGCATGCGCTGCTGTATGTTCGTCGATTTTAATTATTCAGTCATGCATGCATGCATTCCATTTTAATTTTGCCTGCAGTTGCAGTCGTTTCAATTCGTCCCACTAATTAGCCCGCCCTTCTTATGTCTGACAGATCTCGAGTGAGTGCATGCATTTTGTAATGGTAGAAAGTTTCGATTGTGTTTGGTAGACGATCAGCACGGTCACCAGCAAAATTAACGTCGTTTTTGCTCTGTATATATGTACTCCTATCCTTTCCTCATCTACCTCTAGCAGCTGCTAATACTGACATTGGATTCGCACCTTAATTAGCTTGTTGTTGCCTCCTAGTATGAGTTGCTCTTGGTTCTTGTTGCCTCGGCCGTCATTGTCGCCCTACCACTATCCGGCTGCCGCCCGCCGGTGATCATCATATCGATCCCTGCAGAACCCTAACATGGCGAATGAACACCGAACTGAGCCGGATAAAGAGCTGAGATCTCGCTGAAGTTGGAGGAGAAGATAGGCATGCAGTGCACAGATCTACAAGTGAATCACAAGGGAATTGCATGCTCGTTTGGCCTGAGATTTCCCTATAATGTGTTACATATATATATATATATATATATATATATATATATATATATATATATATATATATATATATATATATATATATATATATATATATATATATATATATATATATATATATATATATATATATATATATATATATATATATATATATATATATATATATATATATATTTGATATAGTTCTCCTAACTACGAATAAATTTGACTGGAGGGAATACTAGCTAGCTAGAAACATATCTTATATATATAAGTACTTCTTTTAAACTATTATGCTTTGCTTTAGAGACCTGTAAATTAAACTAGAACAACAACATTTACTTGGTAGTCAAAATTCATGAACAATATTATAGTACCCTAGTACCTATAAATATAATGCATTACACCTACTTGTCCATTTGTAATTAACCATGCAGGGAAGTAACAGCAAGTTAAGTACTACAAATATACATCGAGCTACTTCATTCGCCTAAAAAATGTAACTATTTTTAGAGTTTTACACGGATATTAATAAAGTATATGAAATAAAACATAAAATTACTGCGATCGGTTGAGTTGAGTTAATAGGTGAAAATAAAAAGCAAATATGGAAGGGTCGTTGTGATTTTGAGATAAAATTTGAATGGTGAAAATAACTATATTTTAAAACACGGAGGAAATAGCTAGCAATAGCATGAGCAGGAGCAGCTATTGGGTGGCTCTATTAATTCACCTCCTGATCTATTGGGTGGCTCTCGTTCGGTGTATATCTGATAAGCATACATGTGAGAATTGTCTACAGTACTATATTTGTAGTAGCAGCCGCTGACATGTGGGACCGGGTCCACCTGTCAATCACCGCTATCGCAAATATACTGCAGTGCTATCGCAAATATACTGCAGTACTACAGAGGATCCACGTCTCTAGTAAGCCGGCCGTTGGTTCACTGCACCCGGCATCAAACCACGGACGGACGGTCCCCGAAAAAGGGGTGATGCCCGGAGCAAGTTGAGAGTCCTCTCCGTCCATATGCATCATGAAAGAGTACATAGCGAGAAATAAAATCGACAGGCAGCAGCAGCACTACTAGCTTTGTTTCTTGCCTGCAATTCTGACCTAGCTACCTAGATCAGTGTCTCGTGTCAGCTGAAAGCTCACCAAAAACAGGCCACTTGTGCATTGATCTTTTATGATGGAATTGCAAGCAATGAACCTGGCTACCAAGACTTTGTCCTATACATTTCTCACGAAACAAACTTAATAAAAAGAAAGAATTTAAGAGAAAGAACAGTACGTACTCGATCCTATTAATGTGTCCTCGATCAGACATACACTATATATCTGAACATAATTGGCAAGTTTTAATTTGCATCCATGCATGCATTATGCATATATAGGGTAACATCCATAATCCATTTTTGGCCTATGTTTGACCTATGCTAATTTGCTGTTTATCCTTAATGAATTATTGCTAGTACTAATTTCCTTCAAATTTTATACCTCAAGTTTGAGGCCTGTGTTAATGTCTTTCGACCTGGGTTAAAGTCGTTAGATGAAATTAGCTGTACTAGTGCTTCCACTATAAGAATCCGTATTTTTTTTTGCGGTTGAAATAACCGCAAAAAAAGTACGGATTCTTATAGTGTTCTAAAAATCATTGACAATAAGTTTCTTCAAGATGTCCCACGTTTTGTTCTTTGAGCTGCGGTTATATATGCAAATATATATACACGCAACCTTTCCACTGGCAACTTGGTTTCGTTTAAAGACCCCTTACTCTCCAACTTGTTCTTAGCTAGGTCGGATTCGTCGTATCTGGATTAAATTGCGAGAATTAGTATAGTACATGGAACAGTATACATATATACAAATAACAATAATTCAACTTGCAGAGTTATGGAACCAACAAACAGTACGGCACTACGTGTACGGTGCTAGCCCATAAAAGATCAATTAATCATGCATATATATAAATGTTAATTTGATACTCTCTCCGTATGTATGACGCCGTTTACTTTTCGACCAACGTTTAACCATTCGTTTTATTTAAAATTTTTGTGCAAATATGAAAATATTTATGTCATGCTTAAAGAACATTTGATGACGAATCAAGTCATAATAAAATAAATTATAATTACATAAATTTTTTGAATATGACGAATGGTTAAACGTTGGACAAAAAGTTAACTGCGTCATACATTGAAATATGGAGGCAGTACTAATTAATACGCATGCGTCTAGCAACACCCGGATAATGGAATATATATTTTGGTAGGAGCGAAATAATCTAGTTTTTAATGGATTTCAGCCTTCGGTCCCTTTCACGGAAGATAAATTTGAAAGCTGATTTGAGTCAACATTTACCTACACCCAAGAAAATGCATAGGACTTTAGTGCAATTATGGATTGATTTTCTGTAAAGCTGTCTTTTCTTCTACTGTTTGTAAATTTTCTTAGAAGTTACTCCCTCCGGACTAATAATACTTATCGTTTTAGATAAGAATGAGGTCAAACTTTAAAATTTTTAATTATGAATCATTTTTAATATATTTATTTTTCAAATATGGTGACTACATGTATAGATTAGTATTAGAAATTAGTTTAATAAAATATTATATTTGTTAACACTTTATACATATTATAATAAAAAAATAATGGTCAAAGTTATTTTTTTAAGACCGTGCACTTGTCCAAAACGACAAGTATTATCAACCCGGAGGGAGTAATATATTTACAGTGGGAACTCTCTCACAGTGCTTTCTTAAAAAAACAACTGGGGGGTAATTTGCTCTAATCGATCGTTGTCTACGGGAGTATAGCTAGAGCTAAGCTAGTTGTGCAGCTATTTGATTCGGTAATTAACCAACAAACATAAAAACACAGTGCACCCAGTAGTCCAGCAGGCAAGCACGCATTACGCCTCACAACTTGCAAAAGAAAGTGACGGGGTGGCAGCTTTGGTGCATTGAACCCCTCTTAATTCGCATGCATGTAGCAGACGTACGATCGATCGGCGACTTTGAATAGATTGGATTGCTAGCTGCTGCCTGCGCGTATATGGTTG
Source organism: Oryza sativa Japonica Group (assembly GCF_034140825.1). Classification (NCBI taxonomy): domain Eukaryota; kingdom Viridiplantae; phylum Streptophyta; class Magnoliopsida; order Poales; family Poaceae; genus Oryza; species Oryza sativa. Next base: position 42,758,995 of record NC_089035.1, on the reverse strand, counting down.
TGTACTCTATCTAATCTACCTTTGCATGCATGGACCGAAATATTAGTTTGTCCTGTTATTAGTTTAGTAGTGATTAATTTATTTACAATGCCACATAGTACACATGAACAAGCAAATGCTACTGACAAATTACCCACAAATTATAAAATAAACAAGGTAGCTACTCCCTCTCCACCCCACGAAAACCAAACGTGAACTGAATATGATATATACTAATACAACATACAAATCTGGACATAAGTTTATCCATATTTATTATATTAAGATACGTCATATCCTTGTAGTACAAGGTGTAATATATTATAGTATTACGTCCCAATATAAGTACTCTCTTCGTCTCATGAAAAATCAATATAGGTATTTATCATATCATCTATAGAATTTATCTTTTTTTAAGACGGGGTGTATATTCTAGTGCAGGTTATGATATATCCTTATATTAGAACGGAGGGGTCGTATTATTATATGAGAGTGTCACATCTCTTTGAGCTCTACTACTCGTAGAGCTTAATTTGACGAGAAGTGGAATGGCAGGCAAGGAATGGCACCCCTTTTTTTGTTAGTGACAACCTAGTGATGATATGATTACCGGTCAAATTAGTCAAGTGCCATCTCGATCACTGTTAATTAGGGGAGGGTCGATGGACCGTGCGTAGGTTGCGTACAGTTACCAGCTGTTGTTTGGACCTGAGAAGATATTTTCCCTGGGCCCGGGCGGCCTGATCAATCAGTCAGTAGCCTCATGGATGGAGCTCAATTGGGAGCGGAAATGGACTTCCTCCAGTTAATTTGGCGCATTCTACAGTTATTTGTGGACACAAGAATATACTCCTATATATGCTACTCCAACAGCTACTCTTTCTGCAGAGACAGTCCTGCCAGTTGCCAATAGGGGATGCATCATTCGTACCGTTGGAGGCAGATTATTTTTACAGCAAAATTAGGGCGCAGATTCTGAAATTTTTTTACAACAAACATGCAGGCATCTATACGTACATCCCCACAAAATCGAAAGTCCAAAATTTCAAAGACAAATTAAACTGTAGAAAGCACAATTTACGGAGCAATTAAATTTGACTCTGAACAACGCAAAGATATATGAATATATAGGCGGAAGGGCTGGTTTGGCTATATAAGGTCGACGCACGTACATACTACCTCATTTTATAAATATATATGACGTGCGTTGATTTTTTTTGCACAACGTTTGATCACTAGTCTTATTTAAAAAATTAGTATAAATATGTAAAAGTATAAATTAAAGATTATATATATCTTATTTGATGATAAAATAATATTTTTTTAATAAGATAAATGGTTAAACATTATGTGGAAAATAAACGATGCCATTTATTTTAAAATGGAGAGAGTACCAGCATATATATATATACATGTATTGTTTTGTGGTGCTTTGCAGTGCGCGTCAGCTATGCTTCCTACGTTGATCAGTCTCTCCCGCGCGATATGAAGACGACTTTGGCTGTGGTGGAAGGGACCAGGGCACATATTGTTAACCTGGCGAATTCAAGGGCGTCTCGATTGAACGAACGGCTGATCGATCCAGCAATCGAGTCTCGGTACGGTCTCTTTGCCATAGCCGATCGATCATTAGTATTAGATGTGATATATTTATGAATCTAGAGTTGTATATATGGCTTCACACGCCTGTCCATGCATCGATATCATCCTCTCTTGTGATCAATGCCATATCTTTGGCATCTTCTATACATACATGTACTTCCTTAATTTAGTAGCCTTCTACTCCCTCCGTTCTAAATTGTAAGAGATTTTAGACTGACGAGACACTTACTAATACAACGAATTTGGACAGAAAGATTGTCCAGATTTATAATATTAGAAAATATTTTATCTATTCAAAATTCCTTATATTTTGGAACGGAGAAAGTGAGTGCTAACGGGAGAAGCTAGGCAGATCATCCACTGAAGGAATTCTCATGTCAATGTGTGCAAAGCTGGCTAGAGACACAGGAGCTAGCAGCCGGAAGCAAATTGGAACTAATTAAGTTGTAAGTTGTAATAAACAATACTTCTAACTGGCTAGCGCATCAGTTACCAGATACATTGCACCCTCAGTACCACTGATAATAAAGTGTTCTTGCAGTACCAGCTTACCTATACTTTCTGTTGCTTAATAATAATAATGGCATGCTTTGAGCAGCTACACGGATCGATGCCTTTAAAAATCGTCCCAGTTGCATCGACCGGACGGACTTAATTCGATCATCTGGCACTATACAGACTAACACCTGATGTGACATGAATCTGGATATAAATCCAAAACAACAATAACTGTAAACTAATTAAGCTCCACCGCGTGAGCTACTTCATCCGTCCCACAAAAAATCAACCTGGGTGGTGGAGATAGGACACCACCTAAGATAATAAATTTAGACATGCATTCCCATTTAGGTTGGTTTTTTTTTGGACGGAGAGAGTACCACTTTGGCTTAATAAAATAAGTACTATATCTTGTTTGGCACAACGATATTGATTTGAAGTTTGTATGTTTAATAATTATAGTGGTTTAAAATTTTAGATTTTATGTAAAATAAGAACAAAATGATTTATCAAATATAATCAACATGATTAAAGATATAAATCTATTGATTTGTGGAGCTGAGAATACACAACTACTTTAAGGTTGCGTTCAGGAGTGAGGTTTCCCTCCCTGGCACGTAAAACGGAGTAGCTTTTATCTCATGATTAATTAAGTATTAGCTAATTTTTTTTTTCTTGAAAATGGATTAATATGATTTTTTAAGTAACTTTCATATATAAACTTTTTTAAAAAAAATACACCGTTTAGTAGTTTAAAAAGCGTGCGCGCGGGAAACGAGAAGAAGAGGATGAGAACAGCCACTGCCGAACACAGCTTAAGAAATTTTAGATCTGAAGCCTTGTTAAAGAGGATCTACTACTTCCCTAGCTAGTAGGATGGGTATTCAGAATTCGAAAATAGCTTTCCCGATCCCAGATATAGTGGTACCGATCGATACGTTAAAAAAACGATACACCATTTTATTGCATTATTTTTACTATGACTTGCACATACACGATAAAATATATAGAAAATATTTTGATTTGTTATGATCGGCATCAAACTATTTTTAGAAGAAAATTTGGTAGGAGATGATTTTTCTGCTAGTTTTTTTCGAACGACTCGCATAAGATGGTGCGAAGTTTTATTGATAGAGCAGAAAAAGGTTTTTCTGTTAGTTGGACCTATTGATTTAATTACGAGTGAATATTACCAAAGAATTCAGAATTTGGGAAGATTGGGTACAGCATAGGTTGGGAGCTTTATGTAGCAATGATATTTTGATTTCTTGCTAATGAAGAAAAAGACTTGCAAATTAACCACAAACAAACTACTGGCAATTGAATATATATATTTTTTTCCTACAGGATAATTGAAATCAATTACACAACAAAATTTAGAGAAAAACAAATTGAAATCAATTACACAACAAAATATAGAGGAAAACAACTCGGCGGGTGAATTGAAGCTACAACCAACATGTGAACAAGATAGTAAAATTAGCATGAATTGCAAAATAAAGGGAGGTACTAGCTAGGAATTGGGATGAGCTTGTTGTTCATCTCGTGGGCTGAGTGTGGACAGCTAATGAAAGGGGTTGGAATTGAATTGTTAGGGTATAAATATCACAAATCTTACACTACAAACCTTTTTCCCCATTTGCACAAAAGATTTTGAAGTAAACTGCAATTTGCACAAATATAATCATTTATAGACTCTTCTAGAAAATTTAGAGGAACAGTCACTACAGCAGTCTGATCGAGAAACTTATCAATTAACAAGAAGTGCGTGAGTTTTAAATTTTGAACAAGGCTCGCGCTGACCAAATTAGATCGATCACTGTGGTCCTTATCATGCATCTTGCAAATATTGTATGTGAGATCATTACCTGCAAAGATTCTGCCAACGAGCGTGTGTGCAGGCACGATGCTAGCTAGCTAGCTAAGCCAGTCATGCAGTATATCTGGTCGCTCTCTCACACACTCACCTGCAGTCACCACAGGTACATCCACAAGATCCATGGTAGAGGCAAAATTATATTCAAATCCATATCCAATCAGGTACTTTAGGGAGTATAACTATTACATGTTGGCCGGCCATACCTAGCTGTATATATGTACCATGTTTCGTTGTAAATAATCTTAGCTTTTGCCGCACATATATATCCGGCTAACCAAGCGGCCGGCAATATAATCCGTGGCTTAATTGCTTCGTCTTCCCGGATATAGATCGATTGCCGGAGCAACACCTGCGCCGTTTGAGATGGAGACGGCAATGGTGCTGCTGCTGCTTGCACTGGTCGCCTTCCTTCTCTGCTACCCTCTTGTTCTACCACCGCTGCCGCCTTCGCCCCCGGCCCTGTTCATCTGGATACCGGTGTTCATGCTGCTCCTGCTCTTCGCCCTTGCCCTCTTCCCTGTTCAGTAACCCAAGAAGCAGCTAACTGAAGCGAGCACAACAAGGTTTATTTCTAGATCATTCTTGATAAGTTGAAGCCCTTATCTAGCTGCTGGATAGTTTTGGGACATTTTTAATGCTTCATCATACAAATATGCATGGCTAGTTACCCACTACGTTCCAAAATAAACAATCTTAGCTAATATAGAATGTATTAGATTTGTTTATTTTAAAACGAAGAATATACATCGTATCTCAGATGTTTGCTCAGTAACATTAACTCACGAATAGTGTGAGAAACCGTTGGGGGTGGAGTGGCATACAGTCAAGAAAGTAGACAATTAGAAGCGGTTAAGGGAAAAATATGATTAGATCTGAAACATGACTGCTAGCTTAATTTGTTTGATGCTTATCATATATTATGCAAGTATTTTTATGATACCTTAATTTCTATATATCGAAATAAAGATGTGTTATGTATCCTACATATGTGCTTCTAGGTTAATCACCCACTCAAATTAGGTTAAAATTTTCTATTATAATTTGATCCATATTAATGTTGTTATGTTTGAATTAAGCTAAGCTAGGCAACATTTAAATCAACTAGAAATAACAGAATATTACAAAAGGATTATAAGTTGTAAAAACTATATTTGCAAGTTGTAAATAACCAGTCTTCACTTATGAGGAAGATCGTAGAGAGTCCCTACACACCCGCAAAGCATTCTAAATAGCTAACGGAGATATAAATTATTCGTGTCATCCTATCGGAAGTACGATTTCTCCAACAACATTCTGCATCAGCATTGCTTAGACAACTTTACCAAAGTTATTAATTTGTTAGCCTTATCATCTTTAATTCACTTGTATGAGTAATTTTCCTCTATTTATATTCTATAGTCTGTCCAATCATGCATCTGGTTAGAAGTTTAGAACATGCCCTTAGAGACACTTATTATCAGCCAATGGTCATTGTCCAAATAATTCTGTTTTATGCTTTGTTAGCACAGTTACAGCGAGCTCTACCTTTATCTACAACAAAGATGTGTTGTCTTTACTCCCATACTTTGGTGTACCCCTACAAGAATATGCTGGGTTATAACAGTGGCAATATGATAACACAAACTTTTACATGATGTACTTTTAGATAATCTTTCCTAGGATTTTGATATTTGGCACCCTATGCAGGTAATAGTTATTGCAATCCTAGTAAACATTATTGTAATTTTACTTCATAGCGCAATTAACCATTCCCAGGAAATGGCTAAAATCGAGTAATGGAGTGAATTTAGAAAATCAAACTCATGTTTGCATGCAGGGGCGGATTCAGGAATAAAAAATTGGGGGACTCAATTACACAGTTTCTTCAACCTCCAGCCATCTAGGGACCTTTAGTTTATTATTCATGGTGAGAAAATTGAAGGGGGTGCTCTGGGGGGTATTTATGGGTCTTGTGGGTGTAGAGGGGACTCGAGTCCCCCTGCACCTACGTTGGATCCGCCCCTATTTGCATGGTGCGGTGAAAAATGAGCTCTTGACGAGGGATAGTGAAAGATGAGCTCTAGTCCATCAAGGGGTTTCATGCTGTGTTTTTAACCCTAAAAGAGCTAATTGCTGTGTTTCCGCTCAAATATATGTTGTTTGCAAGTCCACATGTATTTAGGTTTATTAGAAATATAGATCAAGCGCTTGTATCATTGATACCAGATATGATGTGTTGTCGATAGCCACAAATATAATGGATACACACACACCTATATCTAGTACTCCCTCCGTCCAAAAAAAAAAAGGCAAATCCTGGGTTTCCGTGTCCAACTTTAACTGTCCGTCTTATATGAAATTTTTTTATAATTCGTATTTTTATTGTTGTTAGATGATAAAATATGATTAATATTTTATGCGTGACTTGTCTTTTTAATTTTTTTCATAATTTTTTCAAATAAGACGGACGGTCAAACGCTGGGCATGGAAACCAAGGTTTGTCTTTTTTTTTGAGACGGAGGGAGTAATTGTTTTATGAATTGAGATAATTTTTAGGTCTGTTCTTCACATGTTTTCACTTCTTTGATGGTTTTCATTGTAAACACCCATAAAAACAGACATAAAAGTTTTATAAATTCATAAAAAATTACTAAATATAAGGTGTAGATGTAAAATACATTCACACCAAATCTCAATTTCAAACTCAACTTTATTTAGGAGTAAAGACAAATTTTGAATGAATAGTGACATGATAATATTCATCTAAAATTTATCTTTTATGTTTCTCTCAAACGAAGTTGAGTGCAGACTCGAGATTTGGTGTGAATATGTTTCATGCCTATACTTATATCATTGTTAATTTACGAATTTAGAGAACTTTTAAGTTTGATTTTCACGAGTTTTTGTTTTTTCGATGGTTTTCATTGGATATTTTCCCATATATAATGCTACCTCCGCCCCAGAATATAAGGAGTTTTAGAGTTAAACACGGTTATTAAAAAGTAGGTAAAATTAAATGGTGGAGAAGATTGTGATTGGTTGAGGAGTGGAGGTAGGTGAGAAAATTGAATGGTACTTCCTCCGTTTCACAATGTAAGTCATTATAGCATTTCCCACATTCATATTGATGTTAATGAATCTAGATAGATATATATATATGTTTAAATTCATCAGCATCAATATGAATGTGAAAAATGCTATAATGGCTTACATTGTGAAAAGGAGGGAGTAGAAGTTTATAATTGATTGAGAAGAGAATATTTGTGGAGAAGTTGTTATATTTTAATACAAATTTTAAAGGCTAAAAGTTGTTATATTTTAGCACTAAGCTAGAGATTAACGCATATTGATGCCACACGTACCAATTCTCCTGTTAAGCATGTGTATCCTACTCCTATTATAACCGCAGGTGATAGGACACAGACGCAGGCGACACGCTTTATCGATCGGTGGCCCGGTGTCACGGATCGAGCAACTCATCAAAACTCGAAACTGAAAACTGAACCCGCCTGAAAAGCTTTAGCCTTCTGATCTGTATGCCTCGCGCGCGTACGGGTACGGCCTTGACGGTGGCCCGTGCGCGCTCGCTGCCGCGTCGCCAGCGACACCAGCCGTCACGCGCCAGCGCCGCACAGTGTCCTCCTCAGCCAGTCCCGATCGAGTTGCTGCCCCCAACTTGGGCAACTTGGCCCTCTGCTTTTGCTGAGACGTGTCGCGGGGCTTTTGCGGCAGGGGGCAGGTGCATCGAACTCGTACAACCCAAGTGGCCGGGGCTAGCTCCCCACCCACTGTGCCTATACGAATAATGCCGTGTTCCCAATTGAACGCCGAGCCTTTGTTGCCAATCTCGGTTCGACACGGGAGACATTGGCGCTAGACGCGGCTAGTACCCACTTGCTGCTGTGTTATTGTACGAGGTGACCCCCAACACTAGAACCAAAACCAAAAACGCCGAAAGAGAACGAAGAATCCCTCCCTCCCCCTCATCATCTCCTCTCTCCGGCTACCAAAGACCGAGCCTGCATGCGCTATCATCAATCCATCCATCGATCGAGTATGTTGCTCGCACAGGTAGATTGCTGTTCGAATTTGATAGGTGTGTCGACTGTGTCTGCTCGCAGCTTGCTACTCTCACACTCCCTCCGTTCCTAAATATAAGAGATTTTAATTAGTTGGATGTAACACATCCATCCAACTAAAATATCTTATATTTAAGGACGGAGGGAGGCTTTATGTGTAGATTCGTGGTATTAGGATCCATTATATTTAGAAACGGAGGAAATCTTTCTGTCTAGATTCGTTATACTAGGATGTATCACATCCAATCAAAATCTCTTATATTTAGGGACGGATGGAGTAGTTTCTTTTTAGTGTAGTCATGTATTTCTGTGTCCAACATTTGACCGTCCGTCTTATTTAATTTTTTTTAAAAAAAATTTAGACACACATAAAGTGCCATTCATATTCTATCATATAATAACAATAAAAATATTAATCTAAAAACATTTTAAATTAAACGGGTGATCAAACGTTGAGCATATAAACTCAAAAGTGCATTTAAAATTGGACGGAGGGAGTTTACTGCCGTCTCTGATCGATCGGTGGTTTGATGGGGGGTATCCGCGGATTGACAGGAGGGGGGGGGGGGGGGGGCACGGCGCGGACCAATCGCTCTAACCCGGGCGGTGCAGCCCATGTGTGCTGCGAGGCCCAGCAAGTTGGCCTCCCCATCTTTCCCTGTCCCTCTGCTGGACCTGGGACCTACACCCTCGAATGGAGGGGACACAACACAGAGAACCTTTGTACCATTGCTACACTATACCCTCTCCCTCTCAAAATAAATTTATTTTAGGATTTGTATATCCAACGTAACCGTTCGTCTTATTCAAAGAATTTATGAAAAATTAGAAAATAAGTCATGTATACAGTATTATTTATATTTTATCATCTAATAATAATAAAAATATTAATTATAAAAAAATTCAAATAAGACAGACGATTAAATATTGAACAGAAAAACCACGAATAAAATTTTTGGAACATAGGGTGTGCATCAGAGCATCTCGAGCAGTTACCCTAACAAATTTTTTTCACCCTCCATGTATTTTCAAACAGGAGTTGCCCATAAAAGTTTACTCCCTCAGGACCGTACGTGGGCAAGTGTAAGGTACCTGGCCGCACAGGCTTTATAAATTATGGTCCCTAAATTTTAATTTTCGATTCAATCCAATATATAGATTCTAGGGTCTGTTTGAGGGTTTAAGATTCTGAGAAGCAGCCGGTTGGTAGCCAGCTTCTGGCTTCTAGTTCATTTTCTAGATTCTACAACTACAACTTCTCAGAATCTGGACCAAAAGGTGGACTGTTTGGGGGAGCTTCTAATTCTGGGAGAAGCTGCAGCAATTAGAAGTTCCACTAAGCATGCCTCTAATAGGTTTCGGGACATTTCTATTCCATTATTTAAAGTTTCTCTTCCCTTCCTTCACTAATCTAGGCATCTAGCTTGAACAAGCTTGTTTTTCCCAGCTTTGATGTTTTCAAAATAGAAGGCTTCATTATATCTTTAGCATCAGGTCTTCAATTTATAGGTATGACCCCTCCCTGTAGAAGATGAGAATAGGGGATGAACTTGCATCCCCCAAACATCTACCCCTCCGTCAAAAAAAAAAACAATCCTACATGTACATATTCGTTGCTAGGATTGGATTCTTTTTGGACGGAATAGTATGTGGGTGTCATAGGCTAGTACCACCTCCGTCTCAAAATATAACAACTTTTAGCTATGAATCTGGACACACTGTCCAGATTCATAGCTAAAAATGCTTATATTTTGGGACGGAGGGAGTAGGATACTAGCTCAAGTCTAAACAATATTGTACACCAGGTCTTTCCTGGATTCGTCATAAGTAAAATTGTCTCTTACATTAATGGTTTCTTTGGTAAGTAGATTTTTGAAAGCACAACAATAGTAAAAATGTAGGAATATGTTGTCACCTCTCTATAGAAGATGGGAATAGGGGATGAACTTGCATCCCCCAAACATCCATGTAGGTGTGTCATAGGATAGTAGGATACTAGCTCAAGTCTAAACAAGATTGAACACCCGGTCTTTCTCGAGTTCATCATAAGTAGAATCGTCCCTTATTTAAAAAAACATTAAGGGTTTCTTTGGTACGTAGATTTTTGAAAGCACAACAATAATAAAAATGTAGGAATATGTTGTCATGACTTTGTTGAGTCCTTCAATAAAGAAAACCATATACACCCTAAGGACCTGTTTAGATTTCCTGGCAAGTTTTTTCACCCTGTCACATTGAATGTTTGGACACATGCATGAAGTATTAAATATAGAAAAAAACTAATTATACAAATTACATGTAAATTACGAGACAAATCTTTTAAGCCTAATTGCTCCATGATTTGACAATGTGGTGATACAGTAAACATTTGCTAATGACGGATAAATTAGGCTTAATAAATTCGTCTCGCAGTTTACATGCGGATTCTATAATTTGTTTTGTTATTAGACTACATTTAATACTTCAAATGTGTGTCTGTATTTTCGATGTAACATGGCAAAAATTCTCACCCCTGGATCTAAACACAGCCTAAATAGATGTTTGGATGGCTCACAGAAAAATTAATATTATATTATGACTTGTTAGAGAGAAGAAAGAGATGTAGACAAATCGCATTGAAACTCTTAGAAGGAACTTGAAAACATGATAATATACTTTATGCTAGAAATCCTTCAAAATATAAAGGAACTTTTCCCATCCTACGAAATTCGTTTGTTTGAATTAATCCTACAAACCAAATAACCTCAATAGGAACAATTTCTTATGATTCAATTCCTCTAGTTTCCTCTATAAATCCTTTGATCCAAAGGAGCTCTAAAAATCTACTTCCTTGCAATTGACTATAGACTTTGGCAAGCAAATTAAAGTTTTATTTAGTAATCATGTTGAACTTAATCTTGTCTTGAAAAAGAAAGGGCCATAATTTTTTTTTTAAAAAAAAAGATCTATGTATACGCATGAGACATGAACTAAAATTGATCGGATTCTTTCGAGTGTTAAGTGAGACACACGCATCATGCTAGTACACTTTTACGCCAATACAACACTCACGTATGTGCATCCTAGCACATATCAAAACAAAGATTGAACAATTGTATTACACTGACACGCTTTGACAATTAAATATACCCACCTATGCATAAGCTATCTTCTAGAATTAAATTATAAAACACGAGTTTTTTTGCCAAGTCTAAAAACTCATACCCAAGTCGACCTTTCAATCAGATACTGAGTTGAGCCATACTGAAATCCAGCAACCGGATTGCCGGTGTTTTCTCCAATTGCCAGGAGGCATTGCAATTTGCACTCTAGATCCCCATCACGCGATGCTTGTCGGGGTCATGGCCTCCCTGCCGCACCCCCGGGGACCACCTGAATCCTCGACGTCCCAGAGAAGGGACCCACAAGTCGACGGCTACAGGAAGTAAATGCCAGCGTTCTACTAAGATGTATCATATTTAATACGAGTATATACCGGTAACAGGTAGCAACAAAACAGACGGTCACACTTTTTCACAGAGGTAAACATACCATCTCGCTCTTGCCGCTAGATTCAAAGTGTACAGGCTGCTGGCCATATATATAGTAGCTTGGCCTGTGTTAACTTCTCACTGGAAACATCCATACAACACTTCCTCATCACAAAACACACATGAACACCGGAGAGTGGAGCAACCGGTGAGCCTCCGGCCGGAGGAGGCAGTCCAGTCAACAGCTGCAGGGGAGGCCAAGATGGACAAGAGCGTCCTGATGATGTTGATGGCGGCGGCGGCGGTGATCCTCCTGTGGCTCCCATTGGTGTTGCCGCCGCTACCGCCGCCGCCGCCATTCTTGCTCTTCATCCCCGTCGTGATGATGCTCCTTCTTTTCTCCCTGGTTCTTGTCCCGTCTAGAAACTGTACTGGCATCCCCCAACTTCAGTCAGTAACATCAGAATAAGAACGCCTGATGGTTGATCAGGTACCTTCTTTTGAGTCTTATTCCTTATCCGTGTGGCATTTCCTCACACTTATTGGGTAGGAGTTTACTCGTGTGATATATGATACAGTATGCAACAGCAGGCAGATGGCCGGTTCCTCAGGAGAACTTCTGTTCTACCTCAAGCCTATATGAACCATGCCTCAAGCCTATATATATGAACCATGGTTGTGAAGACTGGGAAGAAAAAAAATGAACAAATGAATGTTAGCTAGGAATTCCTGCTGGTGAAGGATTTCCAGGATTTTTTTGTGCCTGTGGAAAGCTGTAGAGTAGTAGGCCGGCGGTCAGCACCATGGCGCCTGCAACAAAGCCAGGAGGGAGAGTAGACGCCACACCGATGTACGGCAACGGTAGGGTGAAGGCGTAGATGGACAGTGGAACTGCATGCACCAAGAAATTTAGGCATCAGAAATGATTATAGTTCTCTCTGCAGGTCTGCAGTTTACATTTATTAATATTTAGCATCTTCTTGTACGGAGTACTTCCTCCGTTTCACAATGTAAGTCATTTTAGCATTCCTCACATTCATATTGATGCTAATGAATCTAGATAGATATATGAATATAGAGAATACTAGAATGACTTACATTGTGAAACGTTTCACAATGTAAGTCATTCTAGCATTCCTCACATTCATATTGATGCTAATGAATCTAGATAGATATATGAATATAGAGAATACTAGAATGACTTACATTGTGAAACGGAGGGAGTACATGGCAACGACAAACAACGAGAAAAAGGAAAGCTAACTGTGCTCTTCCTCATCCTATAACTTGCCAAATTATGACTCAAATACGTCGAACTTTCAGCATTATATTGAACCTTAGGACTCAGTTGGCTACTAGTGACATGAACAGGAGACACCCAACAATATCAATAATGCTATGCATTATCTTCAACATCAGGATTCAGCTGTGCCAGTCTGCTATGGCTAGCTACTAGTGGCATGAACAGCAGACAGTAGTACCCAACAGTGATAACAATGCTACACTAAGGTGGTGTTAATAATTGGCAGTAACTCTGTTGAGTCAAGGCTGGGATATAAATTCCACTATCTAAAAAAACACTAAGGTGGTGTTTGAATCTCCCGAAAATGAAGATAAAGATTAAGTGTTTCACGTAAAACGAGGTGGTAATAACATGTGATTAATTAAGATTTAATTATTACAAACTTGAAAAATGGATTAATATGATATTTTAGAACAACTTTCATATAGGAAGTTTTCGCATGAAACACACTGTTTAGCAGTTTGAAAAGCGTGCCACGAGTATCTAAAAGTTTATCCAACTTTTGTTGGAGAAAAGAACCGGGCCTAATTGGCAACTGGTCCGGGGTAAACAGGCCCTCAAATACTACACTAATTCTTAAAAAAAAATCCTAAATGATCCATTGAAACAAAGAAATGAGCCATTTGGAGTCCCTATGGTATGACCTTATCCTGCTTTTTTTTTTTTGGAAAATTTCCTTTGTGCTATTATCTCTTCAAAGTTCAAATTCATATACTGTTTTCCCTTGAAGCATTCAAGCAACACGGTTGAGCAATTCCTGTCTTCTAGATTCCATAGGATTCAAGTTAATGTGCCACCCAATTCTTATATTTTTCCTATTCTACATTTTTCGATCCTTACGTTCTGAAGAAGCCCTAAGTGGCATCCTTGCTGATAAGGGAGCACACAGGTTGGAAAAACAGCCAGGATATGTGCAAATTTATGGAGCCTTCTTACAGTGTTACTTAACAAACGAAAACAGGAAGTTTAGCCATCAAGAAGAGTGCCAGTTCCAAAATGATATTGGAGGTTCATGTAGTCATTAAGTAAGAACCAGATTAAAAGCATGCAGATAATGGGACAATAATAGAAGAAAGTTATAGATCTAAGTTTTGTGTCAGTTTTCCCTTCTAACACACTTACTTGTAAACTTAGTTTTGAATTGACATGGTGAAACTCAGTTATGTGGGATCATGGTCACCCAACATAACCATCACTTTAATTTCTGCCAACCTTGTGCTGGACTAAAGGCGACCTACTTTATTGCTTTAACTTCCAAGCGTGCGTTTCTTTTCTCCCTTCATAGGCATAATTATATATGCTCTAAAAGGACTGTGAATATGATGGTTGAACATACATTGGCATGGACCCGTGGTAGCCTGGTAGGAAAATACTACCTCTGTTTTTAAACAGATGCTGCCGTTGACTTTTGAAATAATGTTTAACCATTCGTCTTATTCAAAAAAATTAGTGTAAATATGCTAAAGTATAATTCATATTTAAAGTTTCTTTAATAGTAAAACATTTCATAACAAAATAAATTATATATATATATATATATATTTAAATAGGACGAATGGTTAAATATCATGTTAAAAGTCAACAGTGCCATCTATTTAAAAAACGGAGGGAGTATTCTTCAGTAACTTTAATAGGCATTACGGGCAGGCTAAATATTTTTACTGATAACATTTTGGCAAAGAATCTGCACATCCTCTTTGCGCATGTTCCAAAACCAACAATCCCTCGCCTCAAAAGCTTCGGAGTTAACAGAGCGACCATACGGAAAGAAGCAAGTGGTATATATGGAGTACTAACATCCTTATTTGCCCTGGTTCTAATTACTAGACTGGACTACAACTGAATCATCATCAGTCTGAAAAATCACTAAGCACAACCTCTTCGTCTCAGAAAAAAATCACCACAAATCCTCATTCCTGACAAACAATATGATTTATCGACCTGTAGCTATGTCTTTCTTTTTCAGATTCATTCTTTATATTAGGAGCAACAGAAAAGACACAAATTAATTGATTATTTTTCAGGTGATGGTTGATTCAGAAATGGAGATTTTCAGACCATTGGTTTTCATTTAAACATAAACACTTGCGTAAAAGAAAATTAAAACATAAACACATATCAAGGTGCATACTGAACGCAGCAACGCATGTAGCATGAAAGGTATCATTGGTAACTAACAAGTACTCATTTGCTCGACTACTAAACATATTACTTTAGAATCTGTGCGATCTAATTCTTGAAGAGCACAGAAGCACGGAATGCTGCATGTTACTGAAATTGGACAGTCGGTTCGGAATTGGTAACTGGCAACATGTAAATACATTATCCCACCTTATGTATGGTATGGCCATAATAAGGCTTTCCAGTTCAAAGCTTTGGATAACACTCTGTAATGTGTACAATAGTTTCTAATACTCCTTAAAACATACCAGATATGGTGAAATATGTATGTGAAAAACTAAAACCACCACATTTCTTCAAAACGTGCAGGACGAATTAAATTAAAAGTTTGCTTAATTGGTGGAGACAAGGTGGCGCACACAAAGAAAATATGCGAACCTGAAAATGTAGAGGCCAGAGAAGATACAACTGCTGAAGAAATCTTTAGTAAGTGTAGAAGTGATATATTGAAGCCCATATTAACCAACACAAATAGTAGTGGTAATAGTGGTGCCCCTTCACAGCCTGTACAATTTAAATGGTTTGACAAAAAGTAAGATGCTTGTGCAGTATGATTACATTTTTTTTATTTTATTAAAGAACAATTATAAAGCATAAGCATACTCATAAAAACAGGTCAAATGTTCATATGTTCTTAAACAAATTTGGTGAGGTTAATCATCATGATTTACTTCTTATTTAATAGCAGTGGTTTATCCAGATCTGTATTTAAGTCCCTAGGTCCTATCACATAAGGAACCAAGTAATTGGGGGATACAGTCATAAATTGTTGCAAACTTTAACGATTACCAGAAGATAGTGATCCCATGTTCAGAAAGCAGGCGGTGCCATCTCTGATGTATGTTGGTAGTTGATGGAATGGCACTCCCCATAACTTTGACAAGAATGGCAACAAGAGACACATGAAAAGAGCCTGAAATGGTACATTTACTCATTATAATTGATGGTGTTTATTTATAGTTCATGTAAATTAGTATGCAACAGGAACATACTTGATAAGCAGAGCCATATGAGTTGACGACAAAAAGATCAACCGAGCCACCCTAGAAACAAAACAAGAGCATTAAGATAAGAAGAGCATCTGACAAGAACTAATAAAGGAGTCGTGGCTTTCATTTATCACACTAGATAACTATAAATTGTCATGTACTCATGTTCAAAAAAAATATGGTGCAGAATGAGTAACCATGGGAAGAAACCAGTACCTTCAATTTCTTGGCAGCATTCAGAAATATTATCTCCTGAAACAATTAGGCTTTTATTGTATCAGGTTGAATTCATTGCTAAAGAACATAAAATGGTTGATTGCTTGATTAATGTAGATTCTCTACCTTCAATACTGTATCAGCGGCTTGGAGAAAGAACGATATTATCATGAGCAGTGGCCACAAAATTCCAGTACCTTTTAATGAAGCACCAGCACTAGATCCACTATATATGGCAAAGCAATATTTATGTTAATTTGTGATCATATCAACACAGTAAGTATGTCAATCAACAATTATCTAACAAATAAATCAATCAACAGAAGGTCATACAGCTTGACTAAGTTTCCTCATAAAAGAACACCTTAATTTCGTATGGCATCATCCGCCACCAGTTCATGGCAAAGAAAGTAAGGCTTTATAAAAAAATGATGCCATGCTTAAATATGTATCAATAATGCAAAACAGGAACTACTTCACTAGATTTCCATGCTTGGAATCCACACATGTATCATTTCAAACTGTCATGAGAGTTACTTTCCAATGCAGCAATTCCCACGCACACATGATAATACTTATTGAGGATTTCTGGAGCACACAACCACATTCCACATGCTCTGAAGTACAAACAAAATTTCCCTTTTTAGATGAAAAAAGATTACATTGTTGTTTATTTTGCATGTTAATATCCCAACACTCAAGCTTCTTGTCTTCTGGACTCAATCATAATAATAATCCGAGGATTAGTGCGAGAAAGACTTGTACAAAAACAGGAAAAGAGTCGCACTGTGGCATACGGCTGCAGATAAAATCTGGTACTTACTACTCAGAAACCAACATTGAGATTATCGCTTAATCAGGGAAGAGCTTTACCTTGCTACAGTTATTATTACACCAACCGTCACAAGAAAGCATCCAGTTATCTCATTTATTCTATAGCGCCTCTTCAAAAAAATAGCAGATAAAAGAAGCTGCCAAACAAGATACGTCTGCAGGAAAGTAGTAAACGAATTATAGAAATGTGCTTACATGTCATAAAATGAAGATAATGATATAACACAGATAGTTCTCAACCTGTGACAGTATTGGTATCGAAGCCCCAGAAAGAACGGCTACTCCAACAAAAAGCAAACAGTTAGCACATAGTGAAAGCTTCATGTATCACATAACAAGCACATTTTACTTCAATAATGAACTATGAACTAAAACCCATCAATGAACCAGAAACATGTTGTATAGTTATGAATCAAAAAGCAACTAAAATGATTTTCCCAGGCACGGTATGAAAGATGGGCTTGAAGAGAAAATAATAGCAGAAAATAACTGTCATTGGCATATGGATGCTTGATTCAATGTTTAGCAAGTCAAAGGAAGTTGTATTTGGTAAAAAGGAAATTACCTCCAGCAGCCATCCCTGATGCTGCTGATAAAGCCTCCAAGAGGCCTACAGCCAGAAAAGGTTTTTGTGGTAGAGACAGCATCTCATCAGTGACAATGCCAGCTTGATGGCGAAGATACAGGATCGAGAAATAGACAACCACATAGCTGTCAAAATTGAAAGATCCACATCACATTATTGTTATGCCAAAAGAGTAAACCTCATGTTTTCAAGCTTCAATTAAGAAATAGCATTTCTATAATGTGGCTTTTCTCCCTTGCTAATAAAATCAGCCGGCATCCTTCCACTGGCCAGCGAAAAAAAAAAGAAATAGCATTTCGAAATATATCTGTGGATTATACGACTTTACCCATCAAACACATCATAAATTGGCTAAATATGATGGTTGCGCAAATCATTTAAATAAGGCATAAAGCAGCCCAACTTTATTTCTTTAAAAATCAAACTGGTTCGTTTGTTCTAGTGGGATCTAAGGGGAAAATGTTGAAACTAAGTACTTATTCACTCAACAGAGGTCGGAGATGAACCTAAGTACTTATTTATCCATGATACTGAATAAGATTGAGCATATTAAATATAAGAACTGATTAGTTTAGACATGAAAAAGAGTTTTGGCTTCATACAAAAATAACAGCCAATGTTTCTATAACTCCTGAATTACAGGCTTTCAGAACTGTTGAACTTAGTTATAAATAGAAATCCATCTGCTTTCAAGAAATATGGAAATTTTTTATGAATAATGATAAAGGAAAAACTGCAGCCATCCACTGTCTATGTCCGACATTTTTCCCCCGATAAAAGATGTTGCAGAAAACAACAGTTTGCAAGGTGTGCAAGTCGCCAAATGTTAGGACATCGTGCATGAACTCGATCAGAAATATAGTGAAACAACGACACATTAAGTCATAACAATTAAACCAGGTGGATCTGTTCTAAAAGAAAATTTATGATAAAAACATTTTTTTTTGTGTGCGTACGTGAGTAGGATAGCCTTTAGCTCCATATGGTTTATTATCACACTCGTGTCATACCACAATTTCTAGCTCGTCTTAGTCATAAACTCTCACCAAAACTTGCCATACTAAGGTCAACAAATTTGTGGCATCAAACAAAAAAAATTGACAAAGTGCCGTATCCAACCAAACGAGGCATATATCCATCACAATCTGTGGTAACAGAAACCAACAAGTTGACATGACACTGCAGCAGCACACCGACAGGCGGCGGCGGGTGTAACCCAGCACAAAAATTTAGGGCCCCTTTGAATAAAAGGATTTATGTAGGAATTTCATAGGATTTAAATCCTATAGGAAATTTTCCTATTTGGCCCTTTGATTCAAAGGATTGAAGCTTTCCAAATCCTATGAAATTCCTATGGAATAGCACATTGCATGTGGATTTTGGAGGAAATTTAGCAAGAGCTCCAACCTCTTGGAAAATTTCCTTTGAGTTTATCTCTCTCATCCGATTCCTGTGTTTTTCCTGCGCTCCAATCAAACGATCATTCCTGTGTTTTTCCTGTGTTTTGCAATCCTCTGTTTTACACTTCAATTCCTGTCAGAATCATGTGTTTTTCCTATTCCTCCGTTTTTTCTACCCTACGATTCAAAGGGGCCCTTAGTAACAAAAAGTAAAATAAACAGTAAGCAAGCGCCCCGCACACATGTACTCCCTCCGCCCCAAAAAATGGTCCAATACTGGGGACGTATCTAGACATACGCATTGTCTAGATACATCCCAGGATTGGGATTTTTTGGGGGGACATACACGTACTACTACAATTTCAAGTTCTTCTGCATTGTCACAAAGGCACGTGCTATCTGCGACCGATTAATGTTGTTGCTTAGTGCTTAGTACTACTAGTTTATATTATAGTTTAGGAGTATGACAACAACAATTGTAATTGTAATGGGTTCGCAACAACAATTCACATGCTCAACTTGTTTAAAAAACCAGTTGACGTGATCAAGCAGCGAATAGGAATCCTGAAATCGGGTGGATTTTCGAGTACCTGGAAGGCCAGCTCACGAGCTCGACCACCCACCAGAAAAAAAGCGCATAGCCGTACAGGAATTGAGATATTAACAAGCAAAAAATCTCGTCCAGTTATTCTCCCAGACAAGTGGACCCCCAACACCAGGCACCCATCGCAAAGGCTGTAGAGTGAAATGATTCACGCAGAATGAATCCCGACTGTTCGAAGTTGAAATGCACTTTGGACTTTGCTCGATTCGATCAGACACCGCGACAGCAACGCACAAAGCGAAAGCATCTCGGATCAATCAATGGCCGGGGGCGGCGCGAAGGGAGGAGAAGAGGAGGATGGGCACACGTACGTACCCGAACGTGGCGAGCTGGGCGAGGAAGAAGGGGTAGTCGCGGAGCGGCACGAGGGCGAGCTTGTAGAGGACGCGGTTCCCCGTACCCATGGCCACGACCGCCGCGGTGGCGATTGCCACCTCCATCCCGGCGCTCCTCCCGACCCCAGCGGCGCTCCCCACCACCTCCCCGGCCGCCGCGCACCTCGCCGCCGCATCCTCCCTCCGGGTCGCCCTCCTCGCCCCCAACCACGCCGCCGCCTCGATCCGCCGCACGTGCGCCGCCCGCACCGCCTCCCTCCGCCTCACGGTAGGGAGGAGCTCCATCGCCGCCGCCGGCCCGTTCGCGGGGAGGAGGCGGAGCAGCCGCCCCCGCGCCGTGGAGGGGCGGCACGAGACGGGGGGCGCCGTCGTCGTCGACGACGCCATGGATGGACCGAAATCGATTCTGCGATGGATTGGAGCGTGGCGGCGGCCGAATTGCTGCTGCTTGTTTATAGTAGTAGGAGAGAAGTCGGAGCAATGCGCTGCGTGCCCGCGTTGGTGGTGGAGTGGAGGGAGGAAGATTCGTGGACTCGTGGTTGTGTTGTTTTGCTTTGCTTTTTGTTGCTCGCTCTGCTCGGGTCGGGTGGCTGCGCCGCGCGGATGCAGGGGCGGGGCCACCATGGCGAGCTAGCTATGAATTAATTAAACCAGCGTAGGTAGGAGTCGTGCCATCAAAGATCATTGTGATGTTAACACTTGCTCACTTAGCAGTGACAGGTAGTATTTCTACTCCGTACTTCTCTCGGCTCCTAAATCTTGTTTAGGATATTAAAAGGTTAGGAAAAATGCATTTTCATTGTGCAAAATGTTTTTGCGTGTGTTGAAAAAACGAATATTATGAACGACGGAGCGAAGAAGTACTCCCTTCGTCTCATTATACAAGAGATTTTGAGTTTTTACTTATACTGTTTAATCACTCGTCTTATTAAAAAAAATTGTGCAAATATAAAAAACGAAAATTATGCTTAAAGTAATTTGGATAATAAAGTAAGTCATAAATAAAATAAATAATAATTTCAAAAAATTTTGAATAATACGAATGGTCAAACAGTGCAAATAAAAAGTTAAAATCCCTTATATTATGGAACAGAGGGAGTAGTTGATTGAGGCCTTGTTTAGTTCTAAACTTTTTCTTCAAACTTTTAACTTTTACATCACATCAAAACTTTTCTACACATATAAACTTCTAACTTTTTCATCCCATTGTTCCAATTTCAACCAAACTTCCAATTCTAGCGTGAAAAACACAGCCTGAATGGCGACAAGTTGTGTTTTGCTCGTACCGTATTCAGTGGCGTTTTCGGTTGTGTCAATGATGATTGTGATGCGGCCACAGGTGCATGAAAAAAAATGGCTCCCATCGGCCCGCCTTCATGATTGAGCCGGGGTCTACGGTACGATTCCGGTACCAACTCATGATCGACGACGGCGAGAAGATCAACTCCAGAGTGGTCCAAAAGGAGCAGAGCATCTTTCGATCGAAAAGGGGCACACTACACGACACCGGCGAGCCCTACTGTGGGCTCTACCCCACCACCACCTGTGTGGGTCCCTTGTTTCACCGCTTACGCCACGTGCGCCGCTCAGCTGTATGACATGTGGGCCCGATGATCTACAGGGCAGCAGCCGCGGCCGTTCATCATCGTGTTGACCTCGGCCATTACTGAGGAGTGAGGTCATCGGTGAGGGCAGCAGCGGAAGACGCCAAATCGGACGGACGGCGGCAGGCCGCCGCCCCAACCTCGTCGCTACCCGCGAGCCTCGGCTTATCGAGAGGCGTGCCTCTTCCTCTCTCGCTACACCACACGCCACGCCTCTCTCTCCCCTAGCTCGATGGCGACTTTGGATTCTCCAGCCTCTTGTGTTTGCCTTTATCTATCTTGTTTTTATTTACTCCTAAAATACGATTCTCTTTTCAACACTTGGGGGGATGTGACTCTGAGCTGCATGATTTACACGCACACGCGGAGGCTGATCAGAGTTGCTTGGTCCTGATGAGGTAGGCGACGGAGGCGGAGGTGGCGAGAGGGATGGCGACGTCGTCGGAGATCCAGCGGAGGCCGGGGAGGATCCTCTTGGCGGCGAGCGCGCACAGCGGGGCGCCGAACAGGTACATGATGAAGTCCATGGTCGCCTTGCCCAGGGTGAAGCTGTCCCGCCTGATCACCTCCTTGCCGATCTTGATGAACTCCTCCCTCTTCAACTGTCCCTGCTCCGTGTGATGCTTCTGCACGCACAACAACCACCCACCTCAGCTGGACTCACTCCACCCACTACTTTCTCGGTCTTATAAAAAACTAATTTATTATTGGATGTAAACGAATCTGAATATATACTTATCTAGATTTATAATACTATAGTGTGTACTTAGATTCGTTTTTATTAGAACGGATAGAGTAATTGTGTGATGATGCTCTAGCAATATTGCTCACCTCATACGCTTCCTTCAGGGCTTTTTTCGACGGTATCTTGTACTGCACCTGGCCGCGCTCCTCGCAAAACTTTCTGAAGATGACAAAATTTGTTAACAATGTGAGTGCAGCTGAACTGAATGTACACGTATTTTTCTTTTCTTTTTCTGAGACTGCAGGTGGTCACCGAACTTACTCGATAAGCTCAACGATGGCATGGTAGAAATCTTCGAAGGAATCTACATTAGCAACATACTTCTCATAATTTGCTTCCATGAACTGAATGAGTTTCTCCGTATCAGCCTTCTCACTCTTCATAGCAGCCTGGCTCTGATCCTTCTCGCTCTTCACGACAGCCTGATGAGGACTCTGATCCTTCTCGCTCTCCAGGGCAGTCTGAATCCGGTCTTCATCTTTTAGATTGAAAATCTCATTACTTCAATTTTAAAAGTTAGAGTAAAGTCCATCACCGGTCCCTAAACTTGTACCGTTGTGTTATCCCGGTCCCTAAACTCGCAAATCGACCATTCAGATCCTCAAACTTGTTCAACTGTGTTATCGCGGTCCCTAAACTTACAAATCACTCGTTTAGATCCTCCAACTTGTTCAGCTATGTCACCCGTTCCCTAAACAGGACGGTCTAAAAACTTTATATCAAAAAATAATTCATAACTTTTTCATATGAACTCTAATGAAGACAAATATTATATCAAAATTGTAGCCCTCGACGCGACCTACAACTTTGTAGTTGAAAAGTTTTTGAATTAAAACTGTTTAGGGTCCCAAAATATTATTGCATTTTTATAGATTTTGAAATGTTAATTTTAAAATTACATTTTGGGAAAAAATGACTTAAAATAAAAAAAAATTAACTACAAATTGTAGATCGCGTCGAGGGCTACAAGTTTGATATAAATTTTGTCTTCATTAGAGTTCACATGAAAAAGTTATGAATTATTTCTAAATATAAAGTCTTTAAACCATCCTATTTGACTCAGATGATATTCAAATCCAATTTTAGGGACCGGGGTGACACAACTGAATAATTTGGAGGACCTAAACGAGTGATCTGCAAGTTTAGGGACCGGGATAACACAGTCGAAGAGGACCTGAACAGTCAATTTGCGAGTTTAGGGACCGGGATGATACAGCGGTACAAGTTTAGAGACCGGTGATGGACTTTACTCTAAAAGTTATATATCTCATAAAACTCGAAATGCAGCTGTCAGCAGCAATGGATGACCTCCTTCGGTCATCCCGACAAAAAAAACTCGAAATGCAATGGCAACCGAAAAGCTGCAAGTCTCTTCAGTTAGCATAGTTCCACAGGAGACATGATTACGTGATCGACAGTGAAAACGATTTGACAAAGAAAACAAGCCACCCATCATCACCCAAAAATAGCTCACCATATTCATACCTTTCCTCGCCTCAGGATTATCTCCTTCCATTCTCGTGGTTGTGGACAAAATGCACAGATGGTGATGGGGCCTTCTGTCCTGACACTAGGAGAGAGCTGGAGAGACTGTACATTTATATGTGGCGCATAGCCATGTTCCTTGTGTAGGACAATGACAATGGCATTGCCTCTACTGGGAGTAAGGTCAGAAGGCAATCAAAAAGGTACATAAGGACAGGAATCCGGCCGGTAACCTTGTTTAGCTTACACGATATTCTCTTACATGGAAATCAAAGACATTTCCTAACAAAAGGAACTAAAATTTGTATGCACAAACTTTGGACACAAGCAACAATGTGGACTAATATTATGCCTGTTGATTCCATACGCTCATTGGATAGTTGTAAACATTACAGTTCATTTGGGTTGTCTGGTTTTATTTAATGCATGTTTTCCTCTGTTTTTTGTTAGGACATGGCTACCGACTTAAATACAATATGTATTTCCAAAAGCGATTGAACTTAAAAACCAACTCACACACGGATGACTTACCAAAGTACTGACAAAAACATCTTTAATTTTTATAATAGTAGAGATTAGATTACGTTTAATACTTTAAATATGTGTCCGTATATCCGATGTGATAACCAAACCCAAAAAATTTTCCCAACTAAACAAGGCATAAGATAAAAAGGTCAGGACAAACCTGGCCAGTTTGGAAAACCAGTGCTTTTGTTTGAGTGGGGGACACTCTTCTTACCGGACTGAATTTTCATAGTTGAGCCTTGATTCATCTTCATGCACGTCTTGCTGCAACAATTTTTCCTACAGCAGCAATCAAGGAATCAAATGAAGTAAGGGAACATGTTTAAAATAATTGGAAAGCACGGATGAAGTCTAACCTGAATAAATTGAGGTTACAACATTGAACATTCATTGTGTGAAAAAGATTGAGCATTCGGCAGCAGAGTCTTGCTGGCGCATATGAGCATTAAGTGTTCTAATTTGACACTCGATCTGTCACTTCTGAATGCAACCGTAATCTGATAGATCAAAACAATCCTTCAGTGATAAAGACCATAACAGTATAAATGCTAAAAGCATACATGAGTACATGACTCGTACCAAAATGGCATCAAGGATCAGTAATATCTTCAAGTGGAAGCATATGGAAGCACCCAAATTAACAGTGTGTAGCATTCTCTCTTTTTTTTTTTTACTTCTACGGAATAAAAGTTGGATATATCATACATCATATACAGTACTAGTGTTTTGAACAAGTTTGCTAATGCAGTTATTATTGAGTTAAGCTAGCTGCTGCAGTGCTGCTTCGTCTTGAAGACATGAAGTAGTGAGAAGCGACGGAGGCGGAGGTGGCAGCGGCCATCACGGCATCGTCGGAAAGGCAGCCGAGGCCGGGCAAGATCACCCTCTTCGCGGCGAGCGCGCAGAACGGAGAACCCACGACCAACCCCATGGCCGCCGCCATGTCGTCCGAGGTGATCTCGCCCCTGATCACGATCTCCCACCCCTTCACCTTCACCTGCCCCTGCACTGAAGCAGGCCCTTCTCTTCTTCGCCTTGGTACTACTCTCGTTTGATGCCGTTCACTTTTTAAAACATGTTTGATCATTCGTTTTATTAAAAAAATTAAATAATTATTAATTTGTTTCTATCATTTGATTTATTATTAAATATACTTTTGTGTATACATATAGTTTTACATATTTCACAAATTTTTTTGAATAAGACGAATGGTCAAACATGTTTAAAAAAGTCAATCGCGTCAAACATTTAGGGAAGGACGGAGTACTATCTTGTACCGCAACTGTCCCCGTTCCTCCCTAAGCATTCTGCAGAAAAACAGCATGCATTTTGTAGCATCATGAATTCATATATGTCGAATGAATGTACCACCAAATAAGGACCCTGAAGCTCAGAAATTAACCAGAGTTTTAGTTGAGATCGATCGACCGTATGCATGCAGTTCGATCACCAAACTTACTCGTTAAGTTTCTTGGCATCACAACCATGTTTTGGTCCGGCCATGATCTCTTTGATCTTCTGGCCTGTCTGGCTTATATATGTGGCGGATAGCCATGTTCCATTGTTCCTTGTGTTGGAGGACAATGACAATGGCATGGCCTCTACATGGAGCAAGGTCACAACTCACAAGGGAAGCAAAAACACAGCCCAAAGGACAGACATGGAATCCGGCTGGTAACCTTGTTTATCTTACACGATATTCTGCGGAACCTGGAAATGAAAGCCATTTCATAACAGAACTTTTTTTAAAAAAAAAAAAACTGTATGTGTGCACAACATTTTGTTTATACGGTTTTTTTTCATGTTTTCCTTTCTTTTTGTTAGGACATACTTTATTCGTGTTCAATTACTCACTCCCTCTCAAAATATAAGCATTTTTAGCTATGAATCTGGACAACTATGTATCCAGATACATAGCCAAAAGTTGTTATATTTTAGGAGCGGAGGTAATATTACTCAATAACAGTACTAGTGACTGTAAAAACATGTTACTAGTGAGAAGCTAGGGATACTAAATTCATGAACGAATGAACAGATGGAAATATAATCATACAATGATCATACATTGAACTAATTAACAAGCGGTACATCATATCATCGATCTGCTATGCATCCATCATGATCTTGAACTCCTCAAAGCTGATGACTCCATCTCCATCGAGGTCAAACCTGCAGATCATTGTTTGGCACTCCTCGATGCCCTGATGCGATCCGAGCTTGCTCAGCATCCGTTTCAAGCTCGCCGGAGTGATGCGCCCCTCCCCTTCCATCTCGTACATCCGGAACGCCTCCATTAGTCCCCTGCACCTCTCCTCCTCGTCTCCCATCTCAAGCTGCACCGCCAGCTTCGTGAACTCCTCCTCGTCGAGCAGCCCGTCGTCGTCGGTGTCCGCCGACGAGACGAGCGCCTCGGCCTCCTCGGCGGACATGTCCTCGCCGAGCGCGGCCTTCATGCAGAGCCGCAGCTCCGCCGCCGAGATCTTGCCGTCGGCGTCGCGGTCGAACGCGGAGAACACTCGCCTGAACTCGGCTGTCGCGGCCACCATCTTCTCCAGTTGCAACCTAAAATGTTCAGAACTGCAATGTACTCGACACACGTAGCCTCTGAATATTGGAAGGAGATGCTGCAATGCAATACCTCTCGTGCTTAACTAGTTGTGTTTATATATACAAGATTTCAGCATGATTTGTTGATCAGTTCAAGCTAGGCATGGTTGGTTACTGAAGACTGACGGAATTAGTCAATCGATAGTGTCAATTAATAGGAGGCTTCCTTGAACGATTAGTAGCAATAGTTTATACGAGCAACGCCAGCCAATTCCAAGAGAAAGGGAAAAGGACCTCGTCGCGTGTGATCAGTTTCTGGCTTGCTGTTGATACTAAATTATTACTTGTATATTGTAATGTCCCAAGAGTTTGACGTGTGGTGAGTAATAGCATCAGCCGGCCGCATTGACGAGGTCATTTTCGTTAGTTTGTTCCATTATGCTTGGTCTTATCGATCATGTGTGGAATCCAACTTTTATGGAAGTAGGTAGAGAATGTTCGAATCCACGGTATGTACATGTGTCACTATGTATGAAAGTTCTTGCAGTGGATCATTTCGTTGGAAGGCCTACTGGAAGGGATATTATATGACTGCATGCTGTTTTGTTTTATTTTTTTTGACAAAGATAGGACAGAACTCTGTTCAACATTCATCTGCATTTTTTTTTGTTTTGGGTAAATCATGTACAATTATTTAAAAGTGCTGTCATCTCTCCAAGTCAAAGAAAGCTTACTTTTTTTTTTGACGCAAAAGGGTTTACTTGCTATTGTAATTCCCATTGTTTAATCTGATTGCTGAACTTGACCTGATAGCATTCCTAGTGTGCTCATTCCTCATTGCCTAGATGTTCAACAATAAATACCAGAGCTTAAGATGAACTCTCAAACACCAACCTTCCTAGCTAACAAACCCAAGTGTCAAGTCTCAATAATCAATCCTAATTTGATAATTTGATCTAGTTAAGTGAAAGGCGAACATGGTTGCCTCCGACGAGTTCAGGCGCGTCTTTGGATCGTTCGACCAGGACGGCGACGGCAAGATCTCCGCCACCGAGCTGCGGCTCTGCGTGAAGGCGTCCCTCGGCGAGGACATGCCGGACGAGGAGGTGCAGGCGCTCATGGCGTTGGCGGACACCGACGGCGACGGGTTGCTGGACGAAGAGGAGTTCGTGAGGCTGGT
Organism: Oryza sativa Japonica Group; assembly: GCF_034140825.1. Taxonomy (NCBI): domain Eukaryota; kingdom Viridiplantae; phylum Streptophyta; class Magnoliopsida; order Poales; family Poaceae; genus Oryza; species Oryza sativa. The sequence continues at coordinate 42,730,975 of NC_089035.1, read as the reverse complement.
GACAGAAATGGAGGCGGATGGTGATGAGGAAGAAGACGACGACGACGAGACGTGCAGGTGCCTAAGGGAGGCGTTTGCGATGTACGAGATGGAAGGGAGAGGATGCATCACGCCGCTGAGCCTGAAGCTGATGCTGAGCAAGCTGGGCACGCACCTGGACGTTGCAGAGTGCCAGGCCATGATCTGCAGGTTCGACATGAACGGAGACGGGGTGCTCACCTTCGACGAGTTCAAGACTATGATGATGGCCTGATGGAATGAGATGGTGCCGGCCGGCCATCATCGTTGTTGCTAATCTTATTGTATACTCCTATGTAATATGAGGAATTTTATAGTTACCTTCAGGTAGACAGGGAATTTGTACACTCAGGTTAGGTGCTATGGTATCCGTCATTCTCATGTGAATTAAATAGTTATAAAAAATTTAATAACATCAATTGGTTGGGATGATATAAATCTATAGATATCATTCAAGACTATATTTTATCTACAACGATGTAGACTTTATTATCCACTAAAAAATAATAAAATCAGGAAGTGAATAATACATGTATAACTTTTTTTTTGTTATTTTAGTTTCCATGTGGCATCGAATTTAGACTTGTGTGTTCGTATAGGGTATTATATTATCATAATATATTTTATCAAATTTTATATTTTTTTTATATAATTGTTTAAACAACATGCATGCATCTAGCTAGGTGATCAAGATGCCATAGCACTTATGTGTAAATACCTAAATTTTACGCTAATGTTTTTTGATCAAGATGCCATAGCACTTATGTGTAAATACCTAAATTTTACGCTAATGTTTTTAGTATCAATATTTTTATTATAAAATTTAATACCTCTAAATATCTTCTTAAAAATGATAAAATTACTCGATATGTTAACGTTCGTTCATTCCCACTATCTATCGTTCCTTTTGCGGAATATATAGATTGAACAGATATGCGTTCACTCCCTAAAAAAACATATATCTGTTCATTACGATCGTGTGAACAGCTGTAAATTCAAACTTGAACACAGATAGTTGTAAATTTCAAACATCTTAAACAATTTGCAAAGGTTTTGAAATTTCTTGGGTAGAGACGATACCATATCCTAGCCGTCATTACAGTAATCTAATAGTTAGGATGCCTCATTACTGACTTTTGACGGTATAAGGGTAGAATTGTAATTTCGGATGCATAGAGTGCGATGGATGCGGATGGCCATCTGGACGGCACGGCCCATGCACGGCCGTGCTCAGGCCAGCATGGCCCGACCAACACACCGGGCCATGCCGTACCGGCCCACGTGCTGAAGCATCGGCCCAATACAACTCGGGCCGTGCTAGGCTGGCCCGAAGGCACGACAGCCCATCGTGCTTCTTTATAAAAAAGTCTAATTTTCATCCCTCATTTCTTTGGGCCATGTCTTAATGATTGTAATAAGTCTATTTTGCATCCCTTCTCTCTTGGGCCGTGAATTATATGGCTGCATTAAGTCTAATTTTTGATCCTAAACTTTTTTCCTTCCCTCCTCATTGGATCGGGCCGGCCCACCGTGCCAAGGCACGGCCCAGCTATCAGGTCGGACCGGCCCGGGCACGGTCCCAATCGGATCATGCCGTGCCGTGTTTGGGCTGGGCCAAATGGTCGGGCCATTGGGCCTCGGGCCTTATGGCCTTATAGGATGCGGTGGTCTGGGCCCGGACGGCCGCGAGCACGAGACATTGAGGGCGGCTGACGCGGTGGCGTTGAACAGGAGCTCCGTCGCCTGTTGCGCCCCGCGACCATGCAGCTGCCTCGATTGGGTTTGCGTGGGTCGGAGAGCGAGATCGCCAACAAATTGATCGTATGATGAGTTGAGGAGAGGTATGAAAAACGGAAGTTCTGCTTTTCTTAGCGGCGGCGACGGCGGGTCGGCGGCCACTCGGAGCCTTTGGAGGGTTGATCGCGTGCCCATAGGCACGCGCACGCGGCCGAGACGCCTTCGTCATGCTCGCGTCTCTCTCACCGGCACTAGTTCTCTTCTTCTTCTACGACGTTTTTGTACAATGGTGAAGTTTTTGTACTCTGTTTCGGAAAGGGACACAGACCTGACCAGGCACAACGCCCAGCAGCGCCACGCGTCATCGCCGCCGCCTCTTCCTCTTCCCTCACGCTTCCCCCACCTCTCATATACGCGTGCTGACGTCTACACTGTTTACCTCGCCGGCCCAGTCGCCGCGTAAACCATCACCGGCCGCGTAATATGCGTATGCGGCTGTGAAAACTCTGATCCAGTTTATGTTGGATGCTGCAGAGTTGCGACTAGTCCTTTTCAGGTTCGGATAGGGATACTCGAATTGTTGTAAGCATGAATGATGTCTCATCCGTTGCTCTGAAATAAAAGGGTAGCCTAGCAAGGGACAACACCGGTTATAAGGGCCTGTAAACTTTATTGTCAATTTCAATACTATCAAATTTTGGTAGAATAACATAGTACTAAACATGACCTTATCTTTGTATTGCGTAGATTGTAGATTTTTCTCATAAAAATACTACCAAAATTTAGAAAGCTCCAAACTAAATACATCTAACATTATCAAAATAATTTGATAATGTCAAAACGTGCTAAAAATGATATTGGCAATTTTTACTAAGATTAATTTCGGGAACAAATTGAACAAGCCCAACATGGTCCCATGCAAATTTCCTTCATGAAGCTACAATATTTTATTTTCTTCTCTTTTGACGGAAACTCAGTAACCAGCATAAAAAATACCCCTCGTGACTAATTCAGAATGTCCAGTTTTGCAAGAAAATACAATCGCCAAAGGCTAGATAAAATATCGCTAGTGCCTTTTTCCCCCCTTCAGAATCGCATGCGTCAACTAAAACCTTTTAAAGCAAGTTTATTTGATATAATCAACTACTGGCTCAAAAAATTAAAATATCATTTATAGGCAAACCTAAAAACTCACTCATACAATAGTTAATTGTAGATATACATTCCATTATTAATTAATACATAATTTACTCATCGTTATCATATAGTTTATGGGAGCTTGTGCTGCAGCTGGTTATAAATCTGTAGTTCGTTTTTCTTTTTTTTACATAAGTACAAATAAAATGTGACAACTTATACAGTCCGCTAATATCGTCTTATTGTACTCACTCAAATAAAACTACTGCGGATGAGTACTAAGTACTACCTCCGTCCCAGAATTTTTGTCACTTTAAGTTTTTGTTTGTCAATTTTGATCTTTCGTCTTATTTAAAAAATTATGAAATTATTATTTTTTTTAGATTTGCTTTATTATCAAAAGTACTTTAAGTATGACTTCTCTGTTTTTATATTTGCACTAATTTTTCAAATAAGACGAATGATCAACACTACAATAAAAAAGTTAAAGCGTCTACTAATTTAAAACAGAGGTAGTACTACACTATTCAGCTACAGCGACCCAAATGACGTCCACGTGTAAATATCTTCGCTCCGCGCGGCAGAAGCTTCTCAGCCAATCGGACGAGCGAGCACCTTAGACAGTGACCCATCAACACTTGGCCAACGCCAAGTCGGACCCAACACGCCAACAAAAACGAATTTCTCCCTTACCACACGACAATTTCCCCGTCTCTTCCTGCCTCTAGCTAGTTTTTAGCCTCCACGGAAGCACCAACGTCGCCCACTGACCGCGCCGTCATCCCGGACGTACGCGCGCACACGCCACGTAAATCGTACTGCCTAAACCAGGCCTAATTGCCATGCCTCCAAACTACTCCTGTTCACAATTCAAGTCGTCGCGACTCGCGACCCTCCTTTTTTTTTTTCTAGATCTGGGGCACCGGTGTGGACTAAAAAACGCGGCATATGCACGCGGGCGGCTATGGCGACGACGACGACGACCGCATCTCTCTCGCCTTGCCGTGAAGCTTCGAAATTTAACTCTTTCCCGCGTGGATGGCCGCATATATATGCACGCAATGGCTCGTTCACCACAATTCGCAAGCAACGTCCGTGCAAGTAGTGCTCCATTATTCTAGCAAAGAAGGCAAGCAGAATTCATCCGCTTAAGGATCAGAACCAGATCGATCAGTTCGATATATCGATCGACAATGGTTGTTGCATCAGCAGCATCGCCGTGCGAGTCCAGTGCGTTGTTCGCGACGTTCGACCACGACGGCGACGGCAGGATCTCCGCGGCGGAGCTGCGGCTGTGCATGAAGACGACGCTCGGGGAGGAGGTGTCGGACGAGGAGGCGGGGCAGCTGGTGGCGTCGGTGGACGCGGACGGCGACGGGCTGCTGTGCGAGGCGGAGTTCGTGCGGCTGGTGCAGGCGGCGGAGGTGGAGGAGGAAGACGAGCGGCGGGGCACCGGCCTCCGGGAGGCGTTCGGCATGTACGAGATGGAAGGGGAAGGGTGCATCACGCCGACGAGCCTCAGGCGGATGCTGCGCCGGCTGGGCTCCGACCAGGACATCGACGACTGCCGCGCCATGATCTGCAGGTTCGATCTCAACGGCGACGGCGTCCTCAGCTTCGACGAGTTCAAGATCATGATGAACGCCTAAACCAGCTGCTATCTGCTGATCCCTCCGCTAGCTCCATCAGAGCGCGCGCATCCATCGATCTGCAGTACAAGTAGTGTTCTTGCAGCGTGTCGTGTATATACACATAGGTGCTGTAAATCATGCTCAGTTCACTTGATTGGTTTAGGTGTTTATACATCATTCATTTCATTTGTTAATAATGGGATTTATACATAGTAAATTCATTTCATTTGTTGATGGATCTGTAAATGCTTCATGGATTTATTAAGGAAGATGATTTGTAAATTTGAATATATATATATATATATATATATATATATATATATATATATATATATATATATATATATATATATATATATATATATATATATAGTAAATTTGTTTGGTGCTCCATGGTGCCCGGGCACCATTGTTGAAATTGAGTATATACCCAATTCAAATGAGTATGAATCTTTTTCAATTACTTAGGTATTAACATTAACCACTTTACTAACTAGTTCAAAGCAAGTTTGAACTGAATTTGAACTTGTTTTTGTTAGATTTTAATTCTAGGTATATAGCATCCATACATATAATTAGTTAGGTATGTAATCATGGATTGTGAAATAAAGTTAAATTTGAGTTGTTTTGTTGATAGGTATAGGTATAAATCGAATTATTATAACTAGGTATATACTCACAATTTGAAAATTTTGAAAAATTTGAGTGATTTTGTGCATTTGATACCATGGTGCCCGGGCACCATGGTGCTCCATATGAGTGTCCTATATATATATATATATATATATATATATATATATATATATATATATATATAGCAAGTTATTGCCAAATTCGAAAACTACCGAGTCTTTCCCATAAAGGACGGTCCGACCGCCATTGTGTGGCCACCGAACAATGACATGTGGTCAAACCGCAGGTGCTCGGGCGGTCAGACTTTAAGCATAGAGTTCGAGTCCATTTAGTTATTTATCGTGTTTTCTTGTTTGATATTAAGATTTCTCGAGTTCTAGTTGATTTTTAAGTCTAATTGAACATGGCAAGAGCTATAAAGAAGTAAGACCACCCCTCCTATAAATATAAGGCTCCGGCTTCTCCCGTGTCGGGCCGACGGACTATTGGGCCGCCAAATGGGCCGCACGTATCTATCATAGAAGAAGGCCCCGAGTTTGGGCTAGATTAAAATCAGTATTTCCTCTCTCACAGTAATTTTAAGCATCTTTCTATTTTTTAGAAATAGCATTAGTACCATTTTTATGACTGCTTATTAATTTCTAGCTAAATTGAACAAACTAAAAATTTGGCTAGATTTTTCTCATGATATGGATTTATTTTCCAACTAACGTTAGATTATAAATTCGTATAAATTTCATTTATGTTTATGTTTCTTAATTATTTACGCCAACAGTGATGTAATTCAGGAATTATTTCTGTTTAACTATGTAATTAATTGAGACAACACAAATTAATTATTCATGTTCCTCCACAGGTTTCATGTACATTTAGGATTACTCGTTCAGCGACACTATAAATCTGGTCGAGTAGAACTGATCAGATCAGACGTTGTATTTCAATTAATTAGTATTTAATATGTTTTAATTCAATTTTCTCGTCCTTTCTTCCCGTTGCAACGCACAGGCACTTTTGCACGTGGTATTAGGATGCCACATTAGCGAAACCACCCATATATATTGCCATAGGATCTTGAGTACACGGTTTGTGTGAGTTTAGGGGTACACATTTCTCGTATCGTGGTTAAGGGACCTCTGGTGAACTTATTCCTGACGAAAATAAGCCCAGCACCAGCTCTCCGCCACTCGTTCACAGACGATCTGGGCCATCGAAGCTTGACTCAACGGCCCATGGACAAAACTGAATTACGATGCCACGCCTTGGTCCCCTACTGGGCCGGAAGCAGCGTGTCTTGCTTTGGAGGATTTCGTTGGGCCGGGACGGGATTCCTTCTCACCAACGTACTGCTAGGCCGAAACAGAATTCTGATTATCGTGATGGGCCGGTTGCCTGGAGTGGTACTATTCGCAAGAACGCGGGCATCCGTCCACCACGAGTCCACGATGATCGCCGAAAACGAACGGAAAGCGAGGATTCAAGGGTGACAATGACATGCCACCAACTAGAGGAACAATCGTCTTGTATATAATACCGTGGCCCACACGATAAAATGGCTACCATATCTCGCTTTGCTTTTGCCTTCCGCCTTTTATGCAAAGATATATGGTGTGTGTATATGCAGTAAATTGACAACGATCGGAACGCGCTGATGCTTGTGCAGTGGCGGCTTAATTGGTTCGCGGCTTCGGGAGTGTGCTGCTGAGAGCGATAGCGCAAATGCGCAATCATGCATACCGATGATGATTCTTTTTGGCCAGGAATCATATCGATGGTTGATCGTTTCCCGTTGCTGCATGTTTTGGAGAACGGCCCACGTTACCTGTACTGTAGTATAGGTAATCCCTCCGTCCCATAAAAAATTAATCCATAATAAAATATAATATTTATTAGTACAATGAATTTGAATATGTATTTGTCTATATTACTATGCACGAGTACTATCATGCTATGTACAAACTTCGACAGGGAGAAACACCGATCGACTATTGCAGCTAGGACTAAAAATTAGTAAAGAGTTCTTTAATTAGGAGTACATGCTCTGCGGATCTACAAGTAACGGGGGAAATAGATTGTTGGGTCGAACTTGGTCTGCTTTCGTGATGGCGTAGACCGACTGGAGCAATGTGAAAGCTACATATTTTATTGCACTCATTCCTGCTATACATACGGCCGAGCCATCCAACTCGTGTCCAATCACTGAGCTTATTTTTTATCATGTGTACTCAGACAAGCAGCATCTATGCGTACATATACATTAGTGAGCTTATTTCTTATCATGTGTACCCAAACAAGCAGCATCTATGCCTACATATACACTAGTCAGATGTAAGTTGTACTATGAGTGGGACGCATAGCAATTTCCATTATACAAACATGACAATCCGGCCATCCTGTGCTGCTCCCGGACGTACACTCCCACAGAAAGGAATATTGCTCGGTGTGTACCAAAGGTTTTACTCCTACTTCTTTTTGTTTCCCAGGTTTACTCCCACTTCACTACAAGTCGGCACTCCCGGTCGGATGGTAACGACCCAACACTCTGCGATGCCCATACCTCAATGGACAATTGAAGCAGCAACGGATCAAAAGCACGCACCTGCAGTGCTGACGGCTTGACGTCACTGTTTAATTATTTTTCTTCTTCTTCTAATAACTTATTAATAATTAAACATGCCAAAGCAATCAAACCCAGCAGCCGTGCACGGCACAGCTCACACGGATGGGTCGTGCACGGACGTACGTACCGTTTCTGCTGACAGCTATGGGGGCCGAAAAAACAACAACAACAACAACGGGAAGGATATGGGATGACGACGACCGGCCGGCCTATATTCAGTCAAACAGCGGATTAACGCGCACGCAACGAATCCAAGCACAATTATCTATCTCTCGCGCTCATATGATCAATCCCATTTTCTTTTTTTTTTAAGAATTACACAGTACAATGCAAACACTCACAACGCACGCGCACTCACCCCTATGAACACACGCACGCAAACCTACCCCTATGAGCATCTTCGAAGACTGGACCGGCAAATTCTAGAAAGATTGACAAAGTTATCACAGGCGTCTCGCTGTCGACGGGTACGTCGCCTACCACTGAAAGCACAACGCCGTTAAATCCTGGAACGAATCCAGGATCTCAGGTGCTACTGAGACTCTTGTATCCACTAGCCTACAGGCTCTTTCGCGATCAATCAATCCCATTTTCAGTGAACCGACTCATCTACTAATCTGGGAAGTGGACCCAAGATGACCTTTTTCCTCCTCAGGGCCTCTATACCTGTACTTTGCAATATACTAATCTAGAAGATGTATTGTTACATGCGTTTTTTTTTTCTTATGTGGTGTTTTTAAAAAAAAATTGGGAGTGGTTGTGAATTGAACTGCAGTATGTGGATGCCTATGCTGCTCCTTTACCGTTGTAGAGAAAATAGTTTATTTTTAAATAAAGTTTATAAAACCAGTAGTACATACTTTGACTAAATTATAATAAAATTATAGGTTTTAGATCTAGCACCAAATTTATCACCAAACTATGGATTTCAAGTTAGTTGTAAATTGTTTTTTAAAAAAAAACAAAACTACCTATTTCAGCTTTAATTATGAATTGATTTTTAAAAATACTAATAATCAATGTTAAAACATTTTTGGTCACAGTGACAAGAAAACGGGGACGAAGAGAATATTACATCGTAAACTCATATAGTTCCTTGATTTACCTTGATCCCATTTCATAATCTACAGCTGGAACCTAATTATTTCCCTTTTACTAGTACTGACCCGTTGCTGTAAAACAGTGGGTTTGAAGAAAAGTGCCCGGTTTAGCATGGCCATCAAATACTTTCGGATCTATCACAAGGAAGCATGCATGCATCAGCAGCACGCACGGGTGGCTGCCTGTTTGTTCGGCAGGCAGCGGGTACCTGACTCTGACGAAAGCGGCACACCGCACCGCACACATGTTCCCACTTGCTAGTCCCAAGGAACAGACCACCTACAAACGTGACCAACTCATTCTGGTCTCTGGACGTCGTCCATGCGCCACCTCGTCCATCGCCTTTCTTCCTGCGTTCTCAGTTCCCACCGCCCGCGCCGCTTGCCGAACAATGGTCGATAAGAGCATGTGCAATAGCAGGCTATAATGCTATAAGCCAGCTATAAACATATTTTAAAAAGATAAATAAGGAGAGAGAAGAACAGCGGGCTATAGATTTGTAACCAGTTGTAGCACGGACTTTAAGACATAGTGTGTATATGACAGGTGGGACCAGTTATGTAACTGTTGTATGAATGAGCTATTATATTGGCTATAAGTAAATTGAAGCTAGTAGTTGGCTATACTATTAAACTTGCTCTAAATATTCTATTTTAAATCAAGATCGCACAAAACTTCATGGCATGTCGGGATAGGGCAGCCGGCCATCAAGAAGATGCTTGGCTGGGGACTAATATTGCCACACATTTTTAACTAAGATAGTTAAGTTTAGTTTTGTCATACTTTTGTGGCAAATAAAATAACAAACTAAGCTTAGCCAATGTTTGGCAAGAAAATAGAGTGTATGACATGTGGGCCAGGTGGTTAAGAGTTAGACAAAATTGACTTATGACAAGAACTAAACACGGTCTATTAAAACTGTGGTTTGTCTACAAAACAGGCCCGCAGTTGCTGCCGCATGCGTAGAGCGTATCTCCGTCCGTGTTGGCCCATTCCGCGTGCGGTGTCATGCGGCGCTTGTGTTTTATCGCATCGATGCCTCCCCAAACAAGTCCAATCTACTCCAGAGTGTTGCCTGATTTACATGCTCATGTAAATTGTTCGCATGCAATGATGCAAATAAATTTGGGGACAGATTGTGAGGAATTTCTTAATCTCCATTACTAATGTCATTAAGTCGCACGCACGTTTAAATACTGAACAACTGTCAGCTGCAAAATCAATGAAAACGGCCGATACGTCCAAGATCCAACTGCGTTCGCTCGTTTCCGAGCACTATATATTATCGTTCTGGACATTGTCCATGCACCACCACATCCATCACCCTCTGTTTCTTCCTGCATTCTCACCGCCCTCGCCGCTTGCTGAACAATAATGGCCGATAGATAAGGAGATTATTGAAACAATGTTCTATCTAAAATCAAGATCGCACAAAACTTCATGGCCATATCAACACAAATACTGCATGACAGCATGTGACAGGGTTTACAAAACTGAACGCCCTTGGAAACGGTTGTACCTATGGTTTTCACGAAAACGATTTCAAAACAGTTGATTCCCCATGAAATTCGATCAGTTTTTAAAAAAAGTAAATTATGTCAGAATTTTTTGAATCTGAATGAAGGTTTACCGAGTGGTTTGTGATCTCGAGCTTGCTGTAAACCTCAGGGTTTTCACGAAACCCATTTAAAAAAACCAATTACTAATGAAATTCAATCAAACTTTTATATAAAAAAGTAGTTCTTTTTTTTGTTGGCTTTGAACAAGGTTTAACGAGTGGTTTGTGATCTCCAGCTAGATCTAAACATTCGGTTTCACAAAAGACCATTTAAAACCGTTAATTATCAATTTTCCTTTTTCAGAATGACTAAGGTTTGTGTTTGTGATCACGAGTCGGACTGAAACATCTGCTTTTGTGAAAAGAGATTTTCAACGGTTTTTGCATAACTTGGTACATGCTCGTAACTACAAATATGCGTAAGGTTTCGTTCCAAAGAGAATAAATGTTTTACTAATTATGATCTTATTATTGTAGCAACTATAAATGTGCTTCAACAATAAATGTATACCTTTTAATTTGTGCGAAACTATATAAATGAGGCGATATCCTGCATGGCTGCAAACATTTAATTTCCTCAAGGCTGTCCTGTGATCAGATAAGGAGGAATTGATTCTAAAAATTTCAATCACAAGTGGACGCATGGTGGACACAGTCTACGGCGGTCCACGGCAAGACAACCTGCGCCCAATAAAATGCCAAGCCACGCCACCAACGCGGAGGGGTCCATCACGAGCTCCCCTCCCCACACACCACCTCACTCCCACTACGAGAGAGGAGGAAGCTCGCAATCATCGAATCAATGGCGGTTCGCCGCCGGCGACCCGGCCCCGTGGCGGCCGCCGTGCTGCTGCTACTCGCGGTGGCGACCCAGGCGGCGGCGAGCCCGATAAAGACGGTGGTGGTGGTGGTGATGGAGAACCGGTCGTTCGACCACATGCTGGGGTGGATGAAGCGGCTGAACCCGGAGATCGACGGCGTGACCGGCGGCGAGTGGAACCCGACGAACGCCAGCGACCCGTCGTCGGGGCGCGTCTACTTCGGCGAGGGCGCCGAGTACGTGGACCCAGACCCGGGCCACTCGTTCCAGGAGATCCGGCAGCAGATATTCGGGTCGGACGACGCGTCGGGGCCGGCGAGGATGGACGGCTTCGTGCAGCAGGCGCGGTCGCTGGGGGACAACATGACGGCGGCCGTCATGAACGGCTTCTCGCCGGACAGCGTCGCCGTGTACCGGGAGCTCGTCGGGGAGTTCGCGGTGTTCGACCGGTGGTTCGCGTCCGTGCCGTCGTCGACGCAGCCCAACCGACTGTTCGTGCACTCCGCCACATCCGGCGGCGCCACCAGCAACAACCCAGAGTACGTGCATTATTATTAACCTTCTCCTACTATTTCCGCGTGATATCGCTTTTGATGATTCGATATCTATCTTTGGGCTGGCCGCGACAAATGCGTTCTGATTCGATCGATATATCGTTTGCGTGTGGACGTACGTGATCGAATTCCAACCATCGTAGTATAGTTATTTCAATCTGCTGGGTTTGGTGGCCAAAATTATTGATGATGGATCAATGGTGTTCAGACTCGAGATGAGCTGTTGTTGCACTTGCACACTAGGATACGCACAAACTAAATGCGGCCGTAGTAGTTAAAAGAGTTGCATTTTGAACCAAACAGATGCCATCTTTTGCTTAATCTGTTCAATTTTGGATAGTGGTGATAGTTATTTTTCCTTTTAGCCATAGTACTGATAGTTCTGCTAGCATAATTAACCTTGTAGAATCTGAACTGCGGTTGTACGTACAATATACTGTGGGTAGTATCTGAATTTTGAAATATATATACTGCGGGTAGTATCTGAAGTACTCACTAAGTTCAGGTATCAGTTGTCAACTAGCGGTCAAATTGCACCCTTTTTTTTTTCAAAGTCACGTGGCGATTTTACGCCTGCGCCTCTACACGCAATTAAGGGGATTCTCTGCTGCAAGCACAAGCTAGCTTCTTCTGCTGACGTACAGTAGAAACATTGCTAGAGTTCTCTCTGTCTTGTTCCTTTCCATTCAAAAGTACACTAGGATATCAGAGTCACACAGAGCAGTCACTGTATGTACCATTTTTGGGCGGTGCTTTGTGCTTCCCTGTACAAAATCTGAAAGAGAAAGATTGTACTAGGCAGAAAGCCGACCTACCAATACCATAGTAAAGTTTAAATTCTTGTGGTCGCTCAACGTTCTAGCTTGCACCTGCCATGCACAAAGATGATGGCGCCCAAATGGCCAAATCATTTTTTCAATATGACAATGAATCCATTTGATGCCCGAGGTGACCTAATCAACTTGGGTTAGCCGAACGATTCATCAAAAGGAGCAAGTTTGTCAGGATCGGGATACTAGTTAGTATCGTTTTGCTCAAAGTAATATCGTATCGTATGATCGGGATACTATAAGATTTTCTTTTTTAAGTTTAATTAATATTTATATTAAATATATATAGCCATTCTGTATAAAAAAATATAGTAATGATATATATCATGCAAATAGAGACATTTATCAAGAGAAACCACGTTGGTTTTGATATATTTAACTGATTTTTATATAAATTTGAGCATATTTAGGTACATTATTTTTAAACCATGTTATTTAAAATAATATTTTGTAGTATCGTAGGGATCGTAGAATCGGGATACCACCTAAGATTTCGTAGGATCGTGTAGTAATGAATAGTAGGATCGAGATACTATGAAAATTAAGATACTAGGTGGGATCGATATCGTTTCGGCTTGGTATAGGATTGTAGTATCGTAAGATACTAGGATACGAATCGGGATATTGACAACATTGAAAAGGAGCATCACATGCCCTGCAACTGCAAGAGCACTAACATCGATTAGTCTCCTGTCGGCATCATCAAGATAGAACGATGCCAATTATGCCACTATCAGCACCAGGATTTGTTTGGAAAAGAAACTCATTATGCCATCCACTTGTCATTAGACAGGAGTACTACGGTACTAAGTTAAAAAAAACAATAGCACTAGCACGGATTTCAAATCGGGGTATATATGTCGCGGGCAGCCTTTGATTAGTTAATTTTCTTATGGGCCGTGCGTTGTTGATTAATTCCCTGCTTTTGCCCTTCGCTTTTGCTGTCGCGTGCTCCAGACCATCGATCAGGTTAACGCATTACGGTGAACATGGATTAAATTAGTCACTAAGACATCGATGGCTGGATCCACCGTCCATGTGAAAGCAGTCGAGGGAAAGGAGGCACGCAACGTCGAGAGAATGGTGGTCCCCTTTCGATCCATGGCTGACTGACACTGCTCATCGTCTCGCTACTAACCATGGGTACAGTTTGAATGGCCCCACCTGACAGTGAAATAGATTTTAGTGACAAGCACCGGATCGGATCAGAAATACGTGTCAGGAGGCAAGACACACACCTGGCCTGCTGGCCCATGATCGGAAACCCTTAAAAAAACAAGTGAATGGTACAGTAATGTATTGCGGTGACAGCGCCAACCACGACTTGTGTCGGTGCGTGGGGTCTGGTGAGTCGTAAGAAACCGAGAAGATTCCTGGATTCCACCGAGTTCATGCCGTGTCAAGAAAAAAAAATAAATTAAGAACTGGGCTACGAATTAGTAGTGCCTAATGGGCTACGAACTTAAGAGAAGAAAGAACAGTTTGGGCCGGTACATGGATTCGGCCCAATTCGGGCACTTCAGTTTTTGATGATCGATCAAACTAATAAAAACTTGGTTGGCGTGTGTGTTTTTGGTCGTGCAGGCTGCTGGCGAAGGGCTACCCGCAGCGTACAATCTTCGACAACGTGCACGACGCCGGGCTGTCGTTCGGGGTCTACTACCAGGACGTGCCGGCGGTGCTCTTCTACCGCAACCTGCGGAAGCTCAAGTACCTGACCAAGTTCCACCCGTTCCACGGCGCGTTCCGCGACCACGCCGCCCGCGGCTCCCTCCCAAACTACGCCGTGGTGGAGCAGCACTACATGGACTCCAAGTCCCACCCGGCCAACGACGACCACCCGTCGCACGACGTCTTCCAGGGCCAGATGCTCGTCAAGGAGGTGTACGAGACGCTCCGCGCCAGCCCGCAGTGGAACCAGACGCTCATGGTCGTCACCTACGACGAGCACGGCGGCTTCTACGACCATGTCCCCACCCCCGTCACCGGCGTCCCCAGCCCCGACGGCATCGTCGGCCCGCCGCCGTATAACTTCGCCTTTGATCGCCTCGGCGTCCGTGTCCCAGCCATCGTCATCTCCCCCTGGATCAACAAGGGTACAGGTCAGTGATGAGTAGTAACGACTATTTTTGCTGTTACTGTGCCTAACTAAGCTTTGACTGCGTGCCTGCTTAATTAGTGTGTTTTGAACTGACAATTGTTGTGTTGATATTTTTCAGTTGTTCATGGGCCAAACGGGAGCCCAACCGCGACGTCGGAGTACGAGCACTCGTCCATCCCCGCGACCGTGAAGAAACTCTTCGATCTGCCACAGGATTTCCTGACTAAAAGGGACGCCTGGGCTGGAACGTTTGAGAGTGTCGTGCAAGGCAGAACTGAGCCAAGGACGGATTGCCCAGGTAAGACGGCCATGTTCAGTTGCGTACTGCGAATGTATGTAATGTAGTAATAGTCTTCAGAAGTTGTTCACTTGGCACTGCCTTTTTATCCTTGATGCAAAATGCAGAGCAACTCCCAATGCCGATGAGGATACGGCTGACGGAGGCGAACGAGGAGGCGAAGCTGAGTGAGTTCCAGCAGGAGCTGGTTCAGCTGGCGTCGGTGCTCAACGGGGACCACCAGCTGAGCAGCCTGCAGGACACGATCAGGGACAGGATGAACGTCAGGGAAGGCATCGCGTACATGCGGGGCGCTGTAAAGCGCTTCTTCGAGACCGGCATGTCAGCCAAGAGGATGGGCGTCGACGACGAGCAGATCGTCAAGATGAGGCCATCGCTCACCACCAGGACATCCCCTGCGATCGAGCAACCATAGAAATAGAAACAAGAGCAATAGAAGCAAATAAGGATACAGGTTTATTTTATATGCTGAAAAAGAAAAAAAATCATGGTGCTTGCATATATGTAGCAGAGCCAGCAAGGAGTGCTTTGTTCTAGAATTAGTTGAGATCTCTCATGGATCGATCTATATACATGGCCGGGCTGTACTGTACAAATTGATGAAACGTTAATTATTGGCTTAGTATACAGATCGATCGATTGCAGTGCACTTGGCATTTTAGCAATATAAATTCTCTTTCTGACAGAATAAAAACTACTCTGCTCTACACGAGGAGCAAAACCAGAGTATTGGGTAAGGTGGGTACTCCCCTGCAGTAGGGATGCAAGCGGGACGGATAAAATGGTTTTTTATGCGGGTAGTATCCACTTGCACCCCTACCTCGCAACTGAAAGTTCTTTTTAGCTACTGACTAGTAGCTTATGATGGGAATATTTTTAAAATGCAAAATAATATGTGTCGTGCAATTTTTTTTATATAAGTTTATCTAAAATCAAATAAATCTGTATTTTATTCAGAACAGTTAATTCTTCAATTTATTGTAAGCTAATCATTCACCATCTTAACGGCTTTCGAATTGACTGTTAGTTTAACCGATAGTTCGAACTCAGTCTTCGGCCTAACCGACCATACCGAATATTCATATGTTGTGCTGGGTTGCTTCTTGACTCTACCTTTCGTTATTGGTGGTCTGGCTACCTGGTTCTAGACTTCAAGCAGGTCTCGTTTGATGCCCCGTAGGATGTCTTGCTGTTACAGTAAAATTGGCGAGTTAATTAGTTCATATACTGATGATCGTGCACAATATTCAAAGATGGGGCAACCAAAGGTTGTAAAAACCTATTTTGTAGCTCAATATAAAGGGTTGGACGGTAGAATCAACAAAAACTCTAGACTTGTCAGCTAGCTTGAGAACTCTTAAGATGTACTTGATAGTACAGTGGCAAATGGTATATGGTTTTAACTTCAAGATTTTTTATTCAATTTCTAACATGTTTATAATTTCTTCTTAAAAATATATTTGGAGGGACATCTCTTCCTCCAAATCTCTATTTTTCTTTAGCTCGAGAACACCACATAATTTGTGAACCTTTTGTACAGTGGCCAAGAGTAGGAGTAGGTTTGTTATTCTTAGGTAGGTTCCAACTTGTATACGTACGTGACCATTTTTTTTATTTACCTGATTCCCGAACACACCCGGACACGCCGATTGTACATAGAGACTCTGGTCGATCGCGGACGATAGATTTCTCACGTCTATCGGTGCCCGGTACTCATACGCCGACAAAGTATCTTCGATGCGTGGAATAATTCCGTCATCGTTGGAGTGCACATCCCATTGCATGAATGCATGGATCGTCCATGTGCTCTGCCTGAGCAGAACACAGCAGCATCCATAGCTAGCAAGCACAAACGCGATCGATGAGTGAGTATGCCTTGAGCTCCTCATCTCGTCGCATGCATGCAGCACTAGGGCACTAGCTCCTGCCTCCCGCAAACCCCCATCGATCATCCCACTATCCCAATACCAACCACCAACACCATGGAGTACGTACAGTCTGTGCAGGTCACACTCGTACACCGCAAACGCGGCAACTGCGCTGCAGCCACATGATCTGGAAGAGGCGATCTGGATCGAGACTTCGAGAGCTGACCGAGATAGCATGCAATGCAAAGGCTACATGCACCAAGGACCCACAGGCATCGCAACAATTTCCCTTCAGAGTCTGGGTAGGCGAAGTTGGAAATTATTTTTTGAGAGAAATGTTACCTCCTTTAATCTTGATAACATTTGATTGGTCCAATCCTTCAACCGGTCCCAAAAAAAAAAGAAATTTTACGATCTTGAGAAAGTACATGAAGGTACTATGATGTTATACTAAAATTTTTAATATCTACAAAATATTACACTAGAAAATATGATATCTTCTGATATATTCATAAGAATGATAAAATTATCTTTTCTTTAAGCTCTGTACAACTTGCCAATATGTTTTACCCCAATAAAACGAAAAATAATTTTAGGATAAAACTTTTACAATTCTACCTTTATTGTACAAAAGCTAAGCCTAAATGAAACAAATGAAAACAATAAATTAATTCAAAAATGAGTTCTAAAATTCAGACATGCCGTGGCCATTTTTGTTGTTCTAGGCTAGCTATTATCGTTCACGGGTTGTCATGACAAACTCTTCCGCCTAATCTCTAGAGCACATGCAATTGAAAACGGATGGCGAAATACTTTTAGCAAGTCACCTAGGTGAATATCCAACTATTTATTACATGTCAACTAGTTAAATGGTTAATTTTTTTTTGATAAGATAGATACTTATGCAATATGTTACCCCAGACATGCAATTTTAAATTTAATTTCTACAAGTTGTAACAAAAATAAGAAATCGAACTCTAATTACTTTAAGTTTATTGTTTTTATTACAACTTATGGAAATCGAATTTAAACTTATATATTTATGAAGGGATAACATATCAATCTATCTTATCATTTTCTAAAATTTGTTATACTCATTTAGTTAACATGTAATAAACGGGTGGATATCCTCGATTAGAATCCATCTCAACAGATGTATAATTTTCCTCCTCGCTTCATTTTCTTTGCCCAGTGTATGTATGATGGTAAGGGAGTAACTTGAAGCATACCAAAAGGGCACATCATATTCAAAACATACCTGTTTTACATTGATGTGGATATTTCTCTTTCTAACCACCCAGTGACAAAGTATTTTACGAACTGTGATTGACAGTTAAAGGATCAAATTGGATAGGTAGGAACGGATCATCTCATTCCATCCACGTCTCATAGGAACGAACTCCCGTATGAACTGCTATATATACACCACCATCTCCAAGCCAGCTCCTCGCATCACACTAGCTTGACACGCCCTCAATTTCTCACACCAGAAGCAAAGCAATCATGTCACTCCTTGCATTACCACTCCTAGCCTTCTTGTCCATATTCTTGACTCCTACAACGGCAGTGAGCAGCTCAACGCTGCAGCTGGCACGTTCTCACTCGGTGACGCCCAATGCCGGGGCGCCGCTCAGCGCGTGGGCCGCGTCCGTAGCCGCCCAGTCGGCGGCGGACACGGCGCGCATCGTCAGCATGCTCACGTCGGGGGCGGGGCCTCTGACGACCAGAGCCAAGCCCAAACCCAAGAACAGGGCAAACCCACCCGTGCCGATCGCGCCGGGGCGTCAGATCCTCAGCATCCCGAACTACATCGCCCGCGCGGGCCTCGGCACGCCGGCGCAGACGCTCCTCGTGGCCATCGACCCCAGCAACGACGCGGCGTGGGTGCCATGCAGCGCCTGCGCCGGCTGCGCCGCCTCGTCGCCGTCCTTCTCCCCGACGCAGTCGTCCACGTACCGCACCGTGCCCTGCGGCTCGCCGCAGTGCGCGCAGGTGCCCAGCCCGTCCTGCCCCGCGGGCGTCGGCTCCTCCTGCGGGTTCAACCTCACCTACGCGGCGTCCACGTTCCAGGCCGTGCTCGGGCAGGACTCGCTGGCCCTCGAGAACAACGTCGTCGTGTCGTACACCTTCGGGTGCCTCCGTGTCGTCAGCGGCAACTCCGTGCCGCCGCAGGGGCTCATCGGCTTCGGCCGCGGGCCGCTCTCCTTCTTGTCGCAGACCAAGGACACGTACGGCTCCGTGTTCTCCTACTGCCTCCCGAACTACAGGTCGTCTAACTTCTCCGGCACACTAAAGCTCGGCCCCATCGGGCAACCCAAGAGGATCAAGACGACGCCGTTGCTCTACAACCCTCATCGCCCTTCACTCTACTACGTCAACATGATCGGGATCCGCGTCGGCAGCAAGGTCGTGCAAGTCCCGCAATCCGCGCTCGCGTTCAACCCGGTCACGGGCAGCGGCACCATCATCGACGCCGGGACAATGTTCACGCGGCTTGCCGCCCCGGTGTACGCCGCCGTGCGCGACGCGTTCCGGGGCAGGGTGCGCACGCCGGTGGCGCCGCCGCTGGGCGGGTTCGACACGTGCTACAACGTGACCGTCTCGGTGCCTACCGTCACGTTCATGTTCGCCGGGGCGGTCGCCGTGACGCTGCCGGAGGAGAACGTGATGATCCACAGCTCGTCGGGCGGCGTCGCGTGCCTGGCGATGGCCGCGGGGCCCTCGGACGGCGTGAACGCGGCGCTCAATGTGCTGGCCAGCATGCAGCAGCAGAACCAACGCGTGCTGTTCGACGTCGCCAACGGCCGCGTCGGCTTCTCCCGTGAGCTTTGCACGGCCTGATCGATCACTGTGCGAATTGCGTAATTGTATTGTACGTACGTACTAGCTTGGCCGTCAGGCGTTCGACTTTTGGCTTACCATTCATGAGCTCATGCCACAGTTCATCTAGTATGTTATTTTTAAACGCTGAGTTAGTAAATAAGGATTGTAATAGGTGATTTCGTGTGGGTTAAATCAATTATGTAGCATATGTGATACTGTATGTGGCTTGTTTGGTCCTTGTCTCGTTAGAGAATGAAAACGATCCGATTAAATTCAAGCTGCCCGTCTAGCCCAGTCGGCAGAGCGCAAGGCTCTTAACCTGGTCGTGGGTTTGAGCCCCACGGTGGGCGTTCTCCTTTTTTTTTTTTGTGTTCTTTTTGCCAGCACAAGCCCAAGCCTCCCAAGGAGAGAGTTCGGCATACAAACACGCGACTTTATTTAAGCAATAACATATCAACGAACTGAATAAATACCTTAGTAAAACTTAGGTTTGGTCAGTGCTAGCAGTAGGCAAAGCATTCTTTCTCTCGGTTCTGCACCTACTTTATTTCAGCAATAACATACAATCAACAAACTGAACTACACCGAGTAACTGTAAAAGTAGGCACAAATTCTTCCCACTTCTGGTTACGTGATTTCTGTCCGCGGTTCCGCTCAGTGAACGACCTGTAGTCCAGCTAGCTAGCTGGTCGCCCAAGACGATGCAGATGCTACACATCGCCTACCCCACTAAACGAAATGTTAAGGCTCGATCGTGTTGGTTAAAGGCTTAAAGCTCAGTTCTTCGGTCAGACCACATGGATCCATATAATCTGCCACAACATTACTTGCAATGTCTTTTCAACTTACTGGATTTGGCGGAGAGGTAACTAGCCAGCAACCAGCTGTTGACCATAGTGGCGAATGTTGAAGCAAAATTTAGGGCCTACCGATAAAATAAAGCAAACTATGTATCTTTCAAGAAAAATACTCCATCCGTTTCAAAATATTTGACACCGTTGATTTTTAATACGTGTTTGACCGTTCGTCTTATTCAAAAAATAGACTCCCTCCGTTTCATAATGTAAGTCATTCTAGCATTTCCCACATTCATATGGAGGTTAGTGAATCTAGACATATATATCTATATAGATTCACTAACCTCTATATGAATATAGGAAATGCTAGAATGACTTACATTATGAAACGGAGGGAATAAGTAATTATTTATTCTTTTCATATCATTTGATTCATTGTTAAATATACTTTCATGTACATATATAGTTTTACATATTTCATAAATTTTTTTAATAAGACGAACGGTCAAACATGTGCTAAAAAGTCAACGGTGTCAAACATTTTAAAACAGAGGGAGTATATGTTAGCGTGTGTACGTTGATATCAGAGATCCGATGGGACCCCCTCCTCTGAGTTCAGCTGAGGGGCTAGTCGCATCAGATGGACAGCTTGGGCCCCTCTTCGAAGTGAAACAGATGAACAAGTGAGAATTATACAGGTTTGGAACACTTGGAGGGGTAACACTGTACTCGTGTTGTTTGTTGGATTCCACATCTAACTCTTGTGAAGGATCTTACAAATTTATCAACTACTCAGAGTAGTTCCTCTTCCTGTTTCTTTTGGATTTCCTGAGAATTTCATAGAATCCGTTGAAGTCTCTCATCTTTAGGCTCCAATCTCCTTCGGCCTGGTCCCAATTCTCCACTTATATTTCTTCCAGGGACACCACATGACAGAAGTTCAAGGGAGAGGTCAACTTTATAGGGATTTGGTATGAAAATATTGTGTCGGTAACTCCCTATGTCACCCGCTCTATCAGTATCAGGGCAGGCACGGATAGAGCTCATTGGGAATGGAGAGTGATAAACGTCTGCCATGCATCACCGCTCGATCCACTTAGGAAAGAGAGAATAAGAGTTATCGCTCGATCAACTTAGGAAAGGGGGAATAAGGGTAATGGCAACAGAGATCAATGGAACTGGCAAACCAAACTTTGTCGATAAGGGGCTATTATCATGGGTTCTCGTTTGGACAAGATGATACCTGTGAGGTACCACGTGATATTTTTTATATGTTATGTTTATACCTTCGGTATATATTGATACCTGTCGGTACCAGCACGAGGAAGAAAGCTAGATGGATATGCATCTTGTTGCCACCCTGTGCTCGTCGCGTCGTTACATGCACTGGCCTCCACTGTCCGCTTCTTGTTGCTCCGCCTTCTGCCCCTATGCCGTTAGCATTCTACTCGCATCGCTATCGTTGGGTTGTCATCTGCTACCTCCGTCCTCTCGGCAAATAGAAGGGAGAGAGAATCCATCGCTTGTTTGTGTGTGAGCCGCCCAACCGCATCGTCCCTCATGTCTCCCTCTCTCTCTGTGTGTGTGTGTGTGTGTCTATTCACGGTTTTACCAGCATACGTGCAGGGCACAGAATACGGTGCGTAGCATTTCTGTTTCGATAAAGGCTATGTTTAGATTCCAACTTTTTTCTTCAAACTTTCAACTTTTCAGTTACATCGAACTTTCCTATACACAAACTTCCAACTTTTCCATCACATAGTTTTAATTTTTTTTAAACTTTCAATTTTGGCGTGGAACTAAACACAGCCAAACATGGATATAGTAGCTTTTTTTTTTTTGAGAGGGGCATGACATATAGCTTTGCGAGGGTTAAAATCGCGAGAAAAGGCAGAAGAATAGCAGCTTCGGACAAATTGGGCCCAACGATGCCGTGGCATGCGCCCAAAACTGGTTTAGGTCGATTGGATGGCCTAGAAATTGCTGGGCTGGGTTTGGTCGAATGGTATGGCCCATAAATTGCTGGGCTGGGTTTTGGTCGATTTGATGGCCCAGAAATACACATCGCCATGGGCTTATCGCCATAGTCCGTGACCGACACCACCTTTTGTGCTGAATCGACCGAAACTGATTTTGCTCCTACTCCACGGAGTACAGCAAACGGCGATCGCATCCATTCCAGTTGATACAGGTTGTGCCTGCAAAGGCTTGGCATGAGGCAGCGCACCCATGATACTCCTACTGGGGAAGGGTTGGTCCATGGTGCGCCGCGCCGCGCCGTTTAGCACGTGAGAGGAGACAGGCGACTGAGGCAGGGTCTTGATGGTGAAGGGCAATGGGCCAGCTTCGCCGTACCGTACGGTGCACGCAGGCCGGCATAGTGATGGATTGCAGGCCCAGCCCGTCAACCAGGCCGGTGCATCCCCACTGAGTCACTGACACACACACACACACACCGATTCGATTCGATCGCCTTTCCGTGCACCTGCTTTAAAATCGTCGCGTACGGCCTCGGCATCTCTCTGTCACCTCACGCTGACGCGTGCTAAGCCCAAGGCCGGGGAGGCGTCGGATCGGATCGGATCGATTGTCTGGCTGGTGCCACGTAAATCGTCGTCGCTTTCTTCCACCATGGGCGGCTTTCGCTTTAGCGATCGTTTGACTCGAGAAGACACCGCACCTTGCAAGTCGAGAGCTGCTTTTTCTGCGTGAGAAAGACACACCGGGGATGGATGATCACGTGAAGTTGGGTCGAGCACCGCGATGCAGGCAGGAGCAGGAGTGGAGAGGAGAGCGTGTTTTTGCAAGTGGAGTAGGGGACGGCGCGGGGACGTGTCGGCGTTGAGGGAGGCGACGGATAAGACGGCTGCGGTTGGACCGGAGGCCGGCTGGTGCAGTGCAGTGCAGGCTTTAATAAGGTAAGGCAGGGGCACGGCGGGGTGGTGTTGGACCTGCGCGTCCGGTGGCTTTTGGCAGGGTTTAGTTATTGTGGTCGTTGTCAGGACGCGTAGATAAAACAAAAGAAAAGAAAGGCGGCCAGCGCCGGCTGCGGATGCGCCTGGCCCGGTCCCCTCCAGCTCCTGCCCGCGCGGGGCTCGAGGCGCCCATCCGCACAGTCTCTCTCTCGCCACGCCGCGCGCTCTCCTCGGGAACCGCCGCGCCAAAGCCCTCCTCTCCTCGTCGTCGCCGCGCCGCTCGACCAACTTCCACCTGCGCCTGCGCGCTTGCACCTGCGCTGCGTCTCCCTCCCTCCTCGCGCCAGCGCCAGCAGTGCGCGCGGTTCCGCGCCGAAAGTTTCTTTCCCCGTGCCCGGTGGCGGTCGGTGGTGGGGTGTGTGGTGCCCAGCAGGGCCACCACATCGCGCGTCTGCCTGCGACTCCGCGTGCAATGTATGCATACTACTGTGCCTAGCCGAAATACGGTAGTTAGATACGATAACGTGCACGTTAGATGGGCGCTCCCTTCCACCGCCGCTACTCCCAGTTTTCGACTTCCTTGATGATGCCGCTACTATGATCGCCAACTGCCGCACTTGGTGGTTCGCTACTTCGTAACTGTGTATGATACTACATTCTTTTTAAAAGTTATGAAACGGACGTTTAATCCTTCGTTTTATTAAAAAAATTACTATAGTATATAAAAGTATATATTCAAAATTACTAAATTTTATTTGATGATAAAACAAGTCGCAACATAATAAATAATATTTATATTTAATAAAATAAATAATTAAAAATTATATCAAAAGTTAGCAGTGTTATATATTTTAAAATATATTTTCAAAAGCAAATGATATTTAAAAGTCAACGTATAGCATTGATCTGTGCTACAGTAGGATAGTTTGCTGCTGATATATCAGCTAGCTTGTTATTTTATGCAATAATTAAAGGTTGTTCCTCCGTTGAACACAAAATGTTGGCCGTATATTTACCCATGCAAGAAAACAATTAACGTGGCAGTAGAAGTAATGTCAAAACATTCATTTGCAATTGTACAGGTTCCTTGATGCACCACGGTACGGTTAATTCCAGTGCATACGAAGTACGTATACGGTACATATTTACTGTATGAGTCCTGCTATACGTACGACTATCATCCGACCCGCATCCGACCATGGCTCATCTACCAATCGTGCGTCCAATTTTTCTCCATGCAAGCTAGTTTCTGTCCATGTGGGACCAGGCAAGTAACAACTAGAGAACTAGTCGGACAAGGGATTTTTCTCTATGCAAGCTAATTTCTGTCCATGTGGTACCAGGCAAGTAACAACTAGAGAACTAGTCGGATAAGGATTATACACACTGGTCGTATGTATAGCCATTTCCTTACTGTATTATGTGTTCAGTCGAGAGCATCCGATTCTAAAACATGATTAGGGTAGAGTTGTGATGCATTTCCAGTACGATGTTAAAGCCTGTTGCGTCGTTTGCCGAAACGGCCCAAGTAGAAGGTGACCGACGCGCTGGCAGGCCCCTGCCACATCCATCCAGCGATGACCTTGAGACGCGATGCAGCTCGCACACATCTCGAACCCACTTTCCTCCGACTGTGACACTTGTACAACATCCTTCTTACTACGCCCAAAACATTTCTGGCATCCGTTCATTTCTGGCGATTCATTTCTGGCATCCGTTCGATTAGGACAGCAAAAACGAAAACGATGAGACGAAAGGAAAAGAAGAAAGACTTGTTCTAGTCCTGCGATTGCTGGTGATCGACTGCAAGTGCAAAAGGCGCCACCGTTAATAGTTGTTCAGTGACAGTGAGTACAGTAGCTCGATCGCTAGCTAGCTATAGCACGTCATTAACAATGGCGATGGCTCAACAAGTTGCCGATTAATTATGCCGATCCGTACGCGGTTTACCGCCCGATCGAGCGGCGCGCAACCAGCTCAGCGATCCCAGTTCTTTTTTTTTTACCCTGCGGCTCGTGACAAGCACGGAACGTGACGGGGTTTTACTCTAGTTTTAATGGGTCCGACACTGATCGATCGGGGCTCTGTCTTTCCTGACTCTGATCTTTAATTGGGACCAATGAGCAGCGGAATGATGGGATTAACCGGGCAGAAAGGGCTCGTGATCTGCGTTGCAGGCTGGTAGTAGGCTGGAAATTTTACTACAGTACTGTATTGAAGTTACTACAGGTACCGGTGGATACAGTGCTACAGAACCTCTCACCAGTCGTTTCTAACCTGCACAATAGTAGTAGTCAGAAGTTCACCCACAATCCTCACAAATTCTGTAACCTAGTCAGAGTACTACAGTAATGGTTTTTAATTATGTGTTTCCACCCGTTAATCTTGTTTTTTCTACTCCTATATTGACTGTTAATTTTTATATACAAGCTATTACAGTAATGCAAATGTCAGAAGATTATACAGTCTTTAGTACAGTGATTTTTACTATATATTGACAGGATGCATCCAATTCAAATGCACGGATATATCGGCTTGAAAAAATATATTCCATGCAATAGTTATGGAGAGGTAGTCATATATATCCTTGACTTTTTATCTTAATCTTTTTAAAAAAAAGGAGGTTAAAAATACTTAAATCATGGGTTATTTTTTAAAAATAAATCTGTTGTCATTGCATCGCCACATCGCGACAGTATTTCAGTATGCTGTCCGAAAGGCAAACACCTACTGCTAGAAATAATTAAGCTACTCCTTATAATTTTCTTACTTAGTCAATTAGAAATATCTTCAAGAAAATTCGAGATATAGGAGTAGAACTTAATCTTGTTGCCCCACAATTCGGGATTGGCTACTCTCTCGTTTATCATGCATGCACTTTTTTTTCTCAAACGGTTAAACCGTGTGTTTTGTTTTTTTAAAAAAACATCGGTACTAAAATAAGATCATCTCTCCCCCTCTTGTTTATTCCAAATTAAGATTATTTTTAAGTAATCATTCCATTGGATCGAATTTGTGAAAATAGGAGACAAATACATCAAAACTAGATAAATTGAGGGACCAATAGTATTGGGATTAATTTATGAAATGGTTAGTCTTTTTGCTTTTGTATTGGCATGTGTGGGATGGGTGAAAATAAAATTATTTTTGGATGGAGGTTGTATTTTCTATATAGGAGTTTTTTTAAAAAAATACAAACAAATTTATTTTCTATGTTTATGATACTTAATATATTTAGTTAATTACTATGTACATTTAGTAATGCCTCATCTGGTTTTTGTACCGCTAAAAGTCTATGCCAATTGACAAGAAGCCACTCCAGATGAAGCCTTAATTGTACTAGTACATACCTACGGCGCCATTAACATCTCTTTTTAATAGATGATGTCGTTGATTTTTGTCACACGTCTGACTATTCCTCTTATTCAAAAAATTTACGTAATTATAATTTATTTTGTTGCGAGTTGTTTTATCACACAAAGTAGTTTAAGCATGATTTAAATTTTTTTGAATAAGATAAATGGTCAAACATATGTTCAAAAGTTAACGACGTCATCTATTGAAAAATGAGTACTTGGCAAAGATTGAGAATCGAGTTGTTAATGATGATACATTTGCAAATGTTAATGGCGCGTGTTCTTGGAATTTTGCGACCATATATAATTCTACTAGTACAACATTGGAGTACTGGAGTATAACGCAAGGGCAATTTCTCCTTTAACCGATGTACTCCATGGTTCGAACCACACAAAGAAAAGGTTGCAGTTAGCTCGCCATCATGAACCACACATTGGCAGAGAGACAAAAAGAAAAGGAAAAGAGCAACGCGTACAGTGTCAACTCGATACAGTAAAAGGCCCCCGATATGATGCCGGCTGCGTCGTCAGTGGGAGGCGGTTCGGAAAGGAAAGCCTGTGTTACGATCGATAGTCCATTTGCCTTCTCGACAAAGCAATTCTCTCCCTGCGCACGCGCCGTCAAAATTAGCCCCAAGCTCACCGGTTGTGCACACAAATTGCCGCACCGCGTGTGCAGGCAGGCAGGCAGGCAGCCGCTTTTGCGAGGAGTGAGACGGGACAAGCCGTGCACTAGGACCCAGCTGTGTGTGAGAAAGAATGAAATTAACTTTGGTTAAAAGAAGGGTATACGATGGCAAGAAGACTCTCTCCTCCAGTATGTGAAGTGTGGTGCTGGACAATACTACCACCAAGTACACGGCGCTGATCTTGAGCCCCCCAAAGTCCAACTTGGTATTGGTATGTCAACCACGGTGCATGCAATAAATTGTGCACCGGGATTATGAAAGAGAGAGAGTGTGTGTGTGTGCATGTCTGACTGTGACAGCGTCGCTGGCAACTGGCAAAGGACCACGGAGTCAGACGCGGCTCATCACAATGGATCGGCACGGTGCTCTAGAATTCCATCGCAATTCGCGACGCCCGGCTAGCAGTGCACCCCGGATGGAATCGCGGGGTTTGGAAGAAGAACCCAAAACACCCAATGCCCAATGGAGTGAGCAGCGCATTAGCAGTACGTGTCACGAGACGTCAGATGAGTTAAAGCGAGCGATGGAAGATTGGAGGGAGAGGAAGTCGTTGAGATGAAGGTGGAGCGCGACAAGCCGGGCTAAATTCACGGAGGTTGGTGGTGGGGGGCCCCTGCACTGCACTGCACGTACGGACTGTGCTGTGTGCAGTGCAGCCGATCGAAGATCTCCAATAATTGGCGCGCCATCCGCTTTACCGCAACGCGATCGACGCAAACGCAGCCGAGGCACGCGACGCGCAATAATCGGCGCGTTAATTTGCTTGTGTACACGGTGCAGCGATCCATCGAGTTATCCCGTCGTCCGGAATAAATGCATCGAGCAACCTTCACGCTCCCCTACTACTAGTAAATGGCAGTAAAATCGAAAGAGCTCACTGCAAGTACGGGGGCTCTAGCCATGTGTCCTACTACATGGATCAGACCCGTCGATCATATTATGCTCCTGTAGCAAGCATCTACTGCTGCAGCGTACTACGTTTGCTGCCACCAACGCCGCTTTCCTCATTGTGTATAGACAGCCACGCTAATACTAGTAGGCTATACCCAGGCTTACTGATCCAGCGTCAAACAGTTGGTTTCGTCCTACAGTATATGGCAACGTGTTCGCCCTACACTGTGACCTGTGTGCCCTACAATGGCATGCATGCTGCTGTTCATGGCGCGGCGCCGGCGTTCGATTCGCCGGGACTCCAACTCCGGTCCGGCTGGCCGGCCGGATCGACTACTGTTTTGGGAGCTGATCGATGAGGCCGTTATTAGGCAGGGAGAGGGCATGCAGCTGGCAGAGCGCGCAGGCCGATCGAGGCAGTAATCACACGCCACTAACATCCAAAACACACGCGGTCCCATCCTGTCCAGGCCTTACTACTGCCTTGCTTACCCGTACCGCTCCAATAATTTCCTTTTGTATGGTAATGCCGCTACCACCGCATTCGCCCCGAGTTTGACCAAAAAAAAAATGGGGGGTGGTGTTTGTAACGATTTATTCCTTGCTGAAATACTAGATTATGTTTTTAAAAAAGATTAAACTTTATCCCAAAATTTATCGAATGTATATTCACTTTAATTTGTTAATACTAACATGTAATTATAATATAAGTTCAGTGTAAATCATATGTAACTAAACAAAACTTGTACTGCAAAGGGAGTGTGTACACGCGTATCCTCTAGATCACAGGATTGATTCTCCCACATTCACGATTTCCTGTCTCCTCCGTCAAGCACAAATCTTGGCACCATCCAACAGCCAATAAATCGATAAATTCCCTCTCAAACTACCCGTCCGCAAGCGGACAACAAAATTAGAAAATTGTTGTTTTCTCCACAACTTTACACGGAGCTACAAATTTAAAATAGTATAATTTTAATTATATACACTATAGTTCTTACTTAATTTCTTTTCCTGGTAGGCTGGTACCACCTCTGTCTAACAAAAATTCATTTCTAAGTATGCGCATAGATAAAGTCGTATTTATCCATACATAGCTATAAATGAAGTATTTTTGAGATTGAAGTAGTAGTGTAGTACTTCCTGTTTTGTGTACAACCATTGCTTCAGTTTTTCAAAATTACATTTGGTATTTTACATACAACATATATGAACCCATAATGTAACGGTGCATATCTTTTACCGTTTTCATCAATTGACATGGTATTATCTAAAAAAAATCAATTTACATGGTAATTTATATACCACCCGAGTGGACTTATGGCTCCTTTTCAGCATCTCGAGTCAAATTAAAATGTTGCCGAAAAAACTACCAAGATGTTATTCCCCTCTATTCAACAATATATTTGACATGGAGTAGTAGCAAATGCAAATCAAATATGAGATGCAAGAGGTGGATGGTTTCAACTGCCGTGCCAGTCCTGTATTCAATCACAAACACACTCACAGTTTTTTCTTAATTAAATAATGTTTGTAGGTATGTCTTTCCCTTCAAATCCTTTTTTTTAAAAAAAATCAAATACTATTAATACTTATTTGGGTTTACGGAAAGGAACTGTAGTGACTGATTTGAATACTCCTATATGAATACAAACACAAGACCTTGGTACTCAATTTTTTAACGACGGATCGGACAAGCATCGCAGCTGCTTTGTGGAGCTTTGCAGTGGATGGCAGCGTGGACGCTTTCCTTAACCTTGCCCCTTTTGGTACGGACAGTTTGTTTAATCACGGCGATGGCGCGAGAATATATGATTAGCTAGCCACCTAAGGTTCCAGCTGCACTAATCTCCCGGAGCTGCTCGTATAGTTTAATCCGAGTAGCGTGCCCATCATTTGCCCAATCGGTTTAGTTTATTGCCGACGTCGGAGCGAAAAGACGAAATGGTTGTTTAGTTTAGCAATTATTTAACCGATCGTGCTACGGGAGCAAACTGGCGGAGAATCTCACTTGGCTTTTTACCTCTCGCCGCGGGATGCTCCCTCCTCGTCGTACACGAACACCATTTCTCAGGGCTTCCTCCATGTACTGCAAACAAAGTATTTTTAATGTCTATATTTACTACTTTACGTATACAGTACTAGTAGCACTAGATCACAAAAAACGGACACACTGATTGCTAATTAAGGCTCTATTTATATTTCAACTTTTTTCTTCAAACTTTTAACTTTTTCGTCACATCGAACTTTCCTA
Source organism: Oryza sativa Japonica Group (assembly GCF_034140825.1). NCBI lineage: Eukaryota > Viridiplantae > Streptophyta > Magnoliopsida > Poales > Poaceae > Oryza > Oryza sativa. The sequence continues at coordinate 42,700,347 of NC_089035.1, read as the reverse complement.
CACACACAAACTTACAATTTTTCTAAAAAAAACTCCGTCACATCGTTTTAATTTCTTTAAACTTTTAATTTTGGCGTGAAACTAAACACAGCCTAATTTTATTAGGTTCTACTTTTGACTATTTTCCGTCTACTAAAGTGGAGGGCATATAGAAATATTCTAGAACCCAAATAAAAATATGAATAGGTTGCACATTGGGCTACATCTTTTTACCATAGTTGATGGTTGCACACATTGGACCAAACTTCGTTCAACATTTTCACTTAAAATCAGATTTTATTACCAAAATGTTATATATGGATCAATGGCCCACCTGTCAAGGATGTCGTACAATTAGAAAAAAAAGGGAAAACATGGTGGAAAGGTACCAACAATTCATCTTGTACCATGCCGGTGTGCTCCTCTCCTCTCTATGTTTGGGCAGCGTGGATGGAGGTCTAGTTGAAGCCTCAGGGCAACACAAGGGATATTGAGCTCAAGGATGAAGCATGATGGTATAGGTCAAGTCGTGGGGGAGGTGGAGCTCAAGCACGATCCGATGGAGGTGTGAGCAGAAGTCGAGCTCAAGCACAGTAGTGCACCATGGAGGTTGAGATCGATCAGTAGGTGATTCAGGCACAGACTAATAAGGAAAATTCTTTCTTCCCCCTCTGTTTTTTTCAAATAACAGATAAGCCAATATATCCGTATATAAGTAATATATACAGCCAATAGTAATACTAGTGTATACACTCCTCATCTCATAATTGAGAAAAAAAACAAATTAAAGAAAAATACTAAAAAGCTACTACCTCCGTTTCAGGTTATAAAACTTTCTATCATTGCTCATATTCACATAGAAGCTAATGAATGTAGACACACATATATATCTAAATTTATTAACATATATATAAATATAGCCAATGCTAGAAAGTCTTATAATATAAAACGGAGAAAGTAAGCTTCAAGCTTTTCCTCATTGCTCCAAACTTCAAGACAAAACGAAGAACCACCGCCATGCTCCCTCGCTGCCCTTGCAGCCACCACAGAAAGCTCCTGTATTCTGCGATGAGCATATGAAAGGAATTGGACTAGTCCATCAGCCACCTTGTCATCACCAAGCACCAATTAAGCGCGCCCAGACAACCTACATCTTCAATGCACGAACGAGGACACTGGCATTATACGGTCATCACTGCAGGGCATCACACCGATCGAGCTACCGTAACTTAGGTAGTTTAGTCCCTCCTTCCCAAACACTACCTTATATTGTTAAAAAGTGATCGTTGTTATGCCGTCATCACCACATATCATGACGCACAACGCCACATATCACTACAACCATCACCCCACAAAAACAAACCAGTCCGCTGTTGTCCCCATGGGCGGATCACTGGTGGAGAAACCATTTATAGTCCCGGTTGGTAACCCCCCTTAGTCCCGGTTTTTCAACCGGGACTATGAATCCGGGACTAAAGATGCCTATCTTTAGTCCCGGTTGAAATAACCGGGACTAAAGAGAGGGTAGCGGCAGTCCCATTAGGTCTCTTTTTTTCTCATTATTTTTTAGCTAGAGTTTAATCCTGTATTTTCTCCCAAATTAAGTGGGATACATATCCCCAAATCAAGTGGGATACATATCCAAATCAAACATCAAATCAAAGTAACATCCCGAAACATTCACATCACAAATCTTAAGTTACTTATACACACAAATCAAATACATCACAAATCTTAAAAAATTACACACAAACCAAATACATCACAGATTATACATCTCAGATCATGCAACAAATCACAAAATTATACATCTTAGTGAATCACAAATTGTAAAAAACAAAAAAGATGCCGGCAGCGGCCGCCGCCTGCCGCCGCTCGCCACTGGGCCCGTGCGCGGCCTAGCCGGCCGCCTGCTGCGTGTGAAGGGAGGAGGGGGAGGAGAGGGCCGGGGATGGGAGGGGAAGGGGAGGAGGCGGAGGGGGAGGAGGAGGGAGATCGATCTGAGGGAGAGAAGGAGAGGGAGATCGATCTGAGCGGATGGGAAGGGAGGACGGGAGGAGAGGGCCGGGGATGGAAGGAGGAAGGGGAGAGGCGGAGGGGGAGGAGGAGAGGAGAAGAGGGAGATCGATCTGAGAGGGAGGAGAGGGAGATCGATCTGAGAGGATAAGTGCGAGGCGGTTGTGGAGGAGAGGATAGGGAAGAAGGATTATATATTAAAGCGTTGAATTTTAGTCCCGGACTAAACATCTTTTAGTTCTTTAGTCCCGGTTGATAACATCAACCGGGAGTAAAGATAGGATCTTTAATCCCGGTTGGTAACACCAACCGGGAGTAAAGATCCCGGGGGGCCTGACAAGGCCTGACAGGTTTAGAACCGGGACTAAAGATGTTACTAACCGGGACTAAAGATCAAATATGCTCGCTGTAGCCACCAGCCCATCTTTAGTCCCGGTTTTTAGTGGAACCAGGACTATTGTGGATTTCGGCTGACTGACCAAAGATGGTTTCTCCACCAGTGGATCTACAGGACTAGACCCGGTGTCAGGCGACACCGACGACTTTCGGCAAAACCTATAGCAAAACTGTTTATCCATATGTTATAACACTATGATCTAAACATAATTAGCATACTATGACACCGATAGACACGTTATGACACCAACGAATCGATTTTCTGGATCCGCCACTGGTTGTCCCACCATTGTTGCCACAGGACCTCATCTTCGCTGAGCCGCCTTAGAGCAAGTACAATAGCAAGCTATTAGCCAGCTGTAAACATATTTTAATGAGATAAATGATGAGAGAGAAGAGCAGCGGGCTACAAATCTGTAGCTAGCTGCAGCGCGGACTCCAAAACAAGATGTGTGTATGACAGGTGGGACCATATATTAATAGTATAGTAAGCAACTATTGTATGAATTAGCTATTAGATTGACTATAGATAAATTGGAGCTAGTAGTGGGCTATACTATTAGAGCAAGTTCAATAGTATAGCCAACTACTAGCTCCAATTTATCTATAGTCAATCTAATAGCTCATTCATACAATAGTTACATACCACACTATTAATATCTGGTCCCACATGTCATACACACACTGTGTCTTGGAGTCCGTGCTACAGCTGGCTACATATCTGTAGCCCGCTGCCCTTCTCTCTGATTTATCTTCTTAAAATATATTTGCAGCTGACTTATAGCCCGCTATTGTACCTGCTCTTAAACTTGCTCTTATCTCACCGGTTCTGCTCTCTTGCTTCTTACCTTTTCGTGTGTCTTGGTGATTAGAGAACAAACCACTTTGATGTGTGTGTTTTCCTTTTAACTGTCGTGTCACTTTCCTATAAAAGCCTAAGATGTGCTTATATATTAGATACACCTATAAGACATTTACAGGTCAGCAGTAAAAATGATCTTTATTTAGCTTTATCACCATGAGAAATAACTATCTATGCACGGACAACACTTCGGTACAAACTTAATGCTTGAAAAAAAAATGATACAGTAACCATGCATTTGAAGCCAAATACATGCAACACACTACACTATGCGCTTGATTCTATCGAATTAATACATAAACTAATTGGTGTATTGACGGGCAATCGATACCCTCTTAGGGTACCAAAATTCAATTATTAGTTTCTACACACGACATTAATTCTTGATTATAATAAATATTAAAAAAATATTTCCGGTAATTTACATGCGACAGTTTCGGTTAAATTTTTTTGTAACATCCGTATCATGAGACTTCACGTTAAATGGTAGGCATTCTGTATTCACGAATGTGCATGACAGCGTGTCTACTTCTTATCTAAGGATTAAATAAACCGAACGGAGAAAAAAAAAGGTGGTTTGTGACAATTCAGTTTAGATCGGACGTACTACCCGATAGAAGCCGTTTCACGTGTTGGTGTAGCGGAACGGAATAAATGTCGTCCGGTGACTCCGGCCGCAAAGCTGCCGACGCTCTCACCAATAATCGGGGTCATCATCCATCATCACGGGAAGGAGGAAACCGGCACGTTTACCTTGTTTTGCTCGATCCATCGCTCGCATCGCAAGCAACAAAAGCTGACGCTAGCTGGGGGCAGGTCATGCGAGAGCGAGCGATCGAGGAGTTCACCGATGGATGCATCGATCGAAAAGCTCTCTTTGCGTCGCTCGTTCACGTACGTTTGGGACCCCAGCTCGGACGACCCGACCCCATCATCGCCGGTTTGTCGTCACGTATCCATCGTGGTCGTGGCCCAGAGTTGGCTTTGCTTTGCCTACTTTTTGCTCGTCGCAGGCACAGTTTGGTTTGGCGTGCTACGAGTACTAAACCAGATAGATTAGCGTGTGAGATTACGCAAGCAGCTAAGCGTAACCTTTTTGTGTGCAACTGTTTCTACTTCCATTTGTGGCGTACGTTTTTTTTTCTTTTTTACTTTGGGGAGGAAAGCAAAAGGGGAGCTAGGAAAAGAGCGGCGGTGTTGCGCGCCGTGCGGCGCTTTGATCGACGGATCGGTGATGTGTCCGTCCTGTGCCGAGCAAAGCCGGGCCCCCGTGTGGTGTGTGTGGGGGCAACGCATCGCATGTCATGTGATCCATCGATCGATCGCTTTGCGGCCTAATTTTCCCATTTGCGGCGCACGCTACAGCTTCGCTCCAGTGGTGGCTTGGCCGGTTTGGACTTTTGGACTCGTGTTTCTTCTCTGCTGTTCATGTGAACGTTTCTGTGTTTAAGGTGTCGGATTAGCCTTCCACTGGGGGACCGCTAGAGATGCCGTGTACGAAGCTGAATCTATGACTAGATATCGAAAGATTGCTTGGATTTGGACGTTGCTGTACTGCACGTCTACTTATAACTGGCATGGATGCAGGCATGTTTCATGCTTGAACGCACCTTTGGTCATCCAGCCGTGAGGGACTTCAATTATTCATTGACGTCCATAGATCTCTACAATGATTGCCATGACAACAACCGGAAGTATCTATTCCCCTCTCTCCACACATACATACATCCCCATCTTAAAAAAAAACATCGTATTAGGATATAATAATGAATCTAAACATACGCTACGTCTAAACTCTAATTCACTGTGTTAGGATGTTAAATCTCAGTACAAGGCAGGTTTTTTTTTAAGGATGGAGTAGTACGCATACAAACCTTCACGTATCCTACTTATGTTTTCTACACTACCAATTTCATGTTGGCAATCAACATGATTAATTAATTCCTTCTCTAATGAAGCACCTTCCTGACTACTGAGCTGACACAGGAAACTGGAGATCCCATCGGATGAAACAAAACGAGGGCGAAGGAGAGCCCACGGCGCAGGCAGTGAAGTGAAAAGAGTCATTCGTGCCTGCCCCAATCATAGATCATGCTGCTGCTGCTGAAGAGCAGAGAGGGGAGATACACAGTGCGTTACTGCTGCTACTCCTCCCGTCCTACCCAATGGAGCAATGGCCGGAGCCCGGAGACGGCGAGGAGGATGTTCCAGATGGAGAATGCACAAGATGAGTCCTTTGACGCAGGTGTATGACATGTGGACCTGTTGAATATACGGTCCATATGTCAGCCACTTAAAATTAGAATATAACACTATAGATGGTCTGTTCTCAAATGAACCGCATAAGCGTTGGACGCCTAGAATAAGCTCAAAACATATTCAAATGCAACATGCCTCTTTTTATTATTTTAGATTTTTAGTCAAACAATTTATGGTCTATCGATAAAGTAGTACCTTAAAACTTGTTTCGAAGAGATGGTTCTCATTAATCATGGTTACTGCTGGTGGCGTGTCAACATTCTGGTAATAATCCAAAGAGTTCCCTTGGTAAAAGTTTTTTTTTTTGAAACCTTAGCCAGCTTAGCTAGTTTTATATTTCAGAAGATAAGCACTGTACAAATGCCACCAATGGTGACAAGGGGAAAGACAGGGGGAGGAGAGCAGAAAAAAAAGGAAAATTACAATAAAGGATGAGAGGTTAAGGCACTATTCTCGCAAGATTTTTTTGCCCCACATGCCGACCATGTATGTATTTCGTCCATTATTCTTGCCGTTAGTTGAGGGATTTGAAGTTCTTTATCTTTGAAAACTCGCCTGTTCCTCTCGCACCAGATTTCCCAACTCAAGAGCATGTGCAGTGACTGCATCCCCTTACTTTGACATTTGCTTTGTTGCTTTGTTCTTGATTCCCACCAGTCAACTAGGCTCTCGTCCGGATTGTGCATCGGGAAGGGTTGGTTGTGGTTCATCCTAGCCATTATTTTGTCCCAAATTTCTTGCGTGAATGGACAATCCTTGAATAAATGTTGCACCGTCTCCAAGTTCCTGTAGCAGAGTTGGCAAAAGTAGTTATTGGGCCATTGTCGGAGTTGCAAGCGGTCGGATGTCCATATCCTGTTTTGTAGGACAAGCCATGCAAAGTTTTTGCATTTGGATGGCGCCCATGTCTTCCAAATCAAGGTGGCGGCCCTTGAGTCTTCTCTACCGGCGAATTGGGCTAAATAAGCCGATTTTGCTGTGTATTTACCGGTATTTGTCCATCTCCAGGTGATGGTGTCTTCAACTACTTCCTCCAGGTTTGTCTCATTATCCCAGATAAGGCGGAACACTGCGAAGAATTCTCGGATCAGTGGCATGGACAGCTCATGCCTAATATCCTCAATCCATTTGTCATTGGTTAACGCATCCTGAACCAAGCGTTGCTTTCCTTTAGAGTGGTTGAAAAGCGCTGGCGCTAGGTATTTCAGCGGCTGGTGTCCAATCCAGTTGGATGTCCAAAATTTTGCCTTCCGCCCATTACCGATTGTTACCTTTGTTGCGGCTGCGAAGATTTGCTCATCTAACTCATCGCAGGGGGGTGTTGTCCCAACCCAAGGTTTGTCAGGGCACTCCCACTCAAACCATAGCCAACGGAGTCTTAAAGCTCTCGCGAATTTATCAAGGTCCAACACGCCTAGTCCTCCCATCTTTATTGGGGAGCATACTTTTTTCCAATTCACTTTGCACTTCCCCCCGCTAATCTCTTGATCGCCGGCCCAGAGGAATTTCTTCCTAATCTTGTCCATGTCTGTGAGGAACTGTTTAGGCGGCTTTAAGGCGGTAAGGAAGTAGGTTGGTATGGAGCTGAGAACATACGTGACTAGCGTCTTCCGCCCTGATTGCTGGATTAACTTCCCTTTCCATCCCGCTAACCTTGATTGCAACTTGTCCATCACTGGTTGCAGGTGTTTGGTAAAAGCTAACATTGGAATGATTTTCTTGGGTAAGAACATAGAAATTTCTAACTTTAGATCTCCCACCAAATATTAGTGTATCACCTAGTCATCCCTTCCATCCCCGACTAGAGAGTGGGATAGGGGTTAGAGGGAGGGACTAAGGGTGCAAACGCTTTGCATGTGTGGTGGACGGCGATGGGGTAGTGGAGACGACCAATGTCGTGCGTTCGGAGAAAACAGTGGGGCGGGAAGCAAGGGAAAAGTGGTTAGGGGGTGATGGTTGGTGGCAGTGGTGGCTCCAGTAGAGTGAGGTGTTTGCTGTGGCGGAGGAAGAAGATGAGAGTGGTTCGAAGGCGGTGATTGTCTAGTGACAACATGACATAATACTAGAGGTATCAAATAAATCCTTGCGAATGGACAATACTAAAAGCATAGTAATAATACATATTATATTAGATTTACAATATGTTTTTAAAAAATAATACTAGAAGCATAGTCGGATGAGGTTCTCGTCACCGCGCCTTTAGCGTGGCTACAATGGGGCTCTCGAGGGAGAAGAGAGAATAGGGGCAACAAGGTTATTTCAACCTGTTGTCACGTCAGTTGGTTGTGTTGGCAAGCAAAAAAAAAACAGCACAATGAAAACAATTTAGTGGGCTAGCTTGGATGGTAAATAATGAAAGTTTGTCGAGAGAGTGGTATTTGAGCGTGCGCTATCCAGGAGAGTGGCATAAAGTAAAAAGAAGACGTTGGAAATGTCCTTCCTGATCTTTAATTGCAGCGCCGAGTTAATCGGAGCATTAAAAAAAATAATGTTACAACATACTCCACCTGTTCCAAAATAAGTCTAACCCATATGCGATTCATCTCGAACGGGTTAGATTTAATGTATGCGATGAATTTAACATATGGGTTTGAGACAGAGGAGTAGATGGAATAAAACAATAGGTTTCAAAAGATTGATTTATGATTTGCACGTGAAATATGAAAATCACATAAATTGCGTAAACACTTGTTTGTGATGAGAGGAGAGAGCTGTAAAGTTGGAACGGAGCATCTCTGATCTGAGAGGAGAAGAGAAGGGCTATGGAAAGCCAATGGGAATAGGGAGGTTTTGTCATTTGTGCGCGTGGGGATGCGCGAGTTTTACATTGATACCGATGTTGGTAGCCACCAGAGTAGAATCTAGATCCACGCCTCGCTGGGGTAGCTTTTAACGCAGAGCCGCAGCAGCAACGGCAGGAGCAGAAGTGCTGCTGCAGAAGAAGCTCGTCATCAGGCAGGCTGCGCTGCTGCAGAGAAAGCGAGGGCCGGTGTTTTCGGTTTGTGCGGTGCGCGGCATGTGTACTATTGCTACACTCTCGTAGTATATGTGTGCGTTTTGTGAGGCATATGAGGAGTGCAATGCAAAAAAGAAGAGCAGCGGCGCCAAAGGCAGGCAATAAAAAGGCCATCCCACCGCCAAAGATAGAAGTAGATAGATCATCGATAGGGAGTGATCGAGACGATCTCCCAGAGGAATTTCAGAGTCGTGGCCCTCCACCCCAAGCCACCCACTTAAATTCCTCATCTCCTCCTCCCTCGTCTCCTCTTTCATTGCCTCCTCTCTTCTCTCCTCTCCTCTCCTCTATTGGAGCGAGAGTGAGAGTGACCCTTCTTCCATGTACTACTACTACACTAGCTAGCTTCCTCCTCCCCTACTACACTGCACACAAATCCCTCTCAAATGTGCAGCAGCAGCAGCAGCCAAGTGACAAAAAGAAAAGGAAAAAGGAGAAGAGTTCCCCACCTTCACTTGATTGCTGGTGGTAGTAGTAGTAGTAGTACTATAGGCTCTTCTTGGAGATAGCGGACGAGCTGGAGTCGTAGCAGCCGCAGCTAGCTGCAGCGAGCAGCTATCGTAGACGGAGATAGAGACAGGCCAGTCTAGTGCACTTACGGGAGATCGAGGAGACTTCTCAGCCTTTACTTGAGGAGGCCTCAGCTGCGTGAGTATTTGTTGTTGTTAATTTAGTGGAGATTTTTATTCTTCCTTCTCTTCTCTTCTCCTCTCCTTTTCTTCTCTTTTCTTCCTTTCTTTCCTTTAGTTTTTGGTTTGTTTTTGTTTTGTTTTTTCTCTCTGGGTCTCTCATGGCGGCTGCTGCTGCTTGAGAGAGAGAGATAGGGAAGAAGGTGAAGAGGAGAGAGAGAGAGAGAGAGCCTACTGCTACTAGTAGCTCTTTAAGGAAAGAAATCTAGGCTCTAAGTGCGGAAATTAAGCCGTATTTTTATCATTTGCAGCTGCGAAATCCGCGGATATAAGTGTGGCTTCGGGACGGCGCTTCCCATCCGACACCGGCGCCTTCGCGGACTGGGTCGCCTCCTCCGCGGCGGCGGCGGCCGCCGGCCGAGGCGACGACCTCTCCCTCGGCTTCAATGCCACCGCCGCGGCCGCGGCCCCCTCCGGCGCCTCGCTGGCCGCCGGCCTATGGGGCCCGGCCTCCTCCTCGCGCCAGGCCGCGCTGAACTACGGCATGGCCGACGTCGGGATGGTCGTCGTCACCCCCGCCGCCTCCTTCCACCACACACATCACCACCACCACCACCACGAGGCCGCCGCCGCTGCCGCCGCCGCGGCGGCGGCGGCCGCCGATCCTATCTTCCCGCTGCTCTCCGCCGGCCCCTGCGTGCTTGATCCGGATAAGTCGGCGGCGTCGGGCAGCGCGATCCAATTTTGGCAGCCGCCGCCGCAGCTGCCGTCATCGGCGGCGGGTGGTAACCCTAACCCTAGCTCCAGCGCCTTCCCCTACCTCAAGAAGCCCCTCCCGATGCTCGACACCGGCGGCGGATCGTCCGGCTCCGGCGGCGCGGCGACGTGCCAGGACTGCGGCAACCAAGCGAAGAAGGACTGCGGCCACCAGCGCTGCCGCACGTGCTGCAAGAGCCGCGGCTTCGATTGCTCCACCCACGTCAAGAGCACCTGGGTGCCCGCCGCTCGCCGCCGCGAGCGCCAGCAGCTCACCGGCTCCGCCTCGTCTTCCCCGGCAACCGCCTCCGCCGCGGCCGCCTCCAAGAAGCCCCGCCTTCTCACCTCCCAAACCACGACGTCGCACACCTCCACCTCCAACGCCACCACGCCCCGCAGCTTCGACACCACCTCCAGCCATCAAGGTAAACCCGCCATTGATACCAGCACACGTAGTACGCGCAATTCGACATGCTCAATTGATTAGCAGTAAGCTTGTGCCATTGTTGCAGACGCGTCGTTTAGGGAGAGCTTGCCAAGGCAGGTGCGCGCGCCGGCGGTGTTCAGGTGCGTGCGCGTGACGTCCATCGACGACGGCGAGGACGAGTACGCGTACCAGGCGACGGTGACCATCAACGGGCACGTGTTCAAGGGGTTCCTGTACGACCAGGGAGTCGACGACGGCCGCGGCCTCGCCGCCACGAGCAATGACGACTCGACGGCCGGCGGCGTGCCCAACATCTCCGAGCTCCACCTCGGCGGGGCCTCCATTTCCGGCAATGCCATGAGAGAAGGCGGCTCCTCCATGGTGCACTCGGACTTGTACGGCGGCGGCGGCGGCAGCGGCGGAGGCCCGCACATTCTCGGCGGATCGAGCTATGGTAACACCATGAACTGAGCTTCTTATAGAAGAGTAAGGTTATTACACCAATTACTGCCATTCTTTTTCTCTCGTCGTTCTTGCCCCGTACCACCACGAAGGGGCATCAACGCATGCTGTTTGTTCTACTACTCATATCTTCGGTGGTGTTAGTGTTATCGTTGTTGTAGTATAATAACATCGGAGAATTGTTGTTAGCTTGTACTACTACCTTAGCAGTAGCTGTTCTTTTTTCATTTTTTCTCTTTCCATTGGAGTAGAGATTAATAATTGTTAGGAAGAATTCCAAAGAAGATAATGCAAGATTAAATCAGTAAGCATAAGAAAGTATTATAATTGCCTTTCGGTTCTTGTTCCCGATGCCTGGTGTTTTTCCTTATATGGGGATTTGCTCAGGGGTGCAAGCTATTATACTGATATACTGGAGCAGCAGGTAGAGGCGTGCACTGTTCGAGCTCGTGATAGAAATACTGTTGTGTGGGTGAAGTATTTCGAGCTGAAAAGTTTGACTCTTGCTTGGCCTTCACTCTTTTGCGTGCTTAATTTGGCCTCCGATGAATTGTTTGTCCGCACTGCACCCTCGTTGTCTTTGTTTTACTCTTATCGCTTCTTTTTCTATGGGTTGGTGAGGGAGGCGTGGGTTCTTGGCTTGGCTTTGTGCTCACTAGAGAGAGCATCTTCTGCATGCATCGGAACTTGTATCCGTGACGACAATGTGCAATGCATGTGATTAGAGCATTCCTGCCCATATTATAGGCATCTTATTGCTGTTAAACTATGTTAACGAGATTGTTGCTGCCTCTTCTTCTTTTGACATGTAGACGGGAAGGGGAGGCAGGATCATGGTGGTTTCCTGCTCCCTTCACTTCATTTTTTTTGGGCGAGTTCCCATATTTATTCCTTGTGCCGGATCCCATCGAGGATGACAAGATGTGAGAAGAAAGAAAGGTGTGGTAAAAGCATAGCCATGCACTGGTTGCTCAAAGACACATGCTTTTTTGTTTACGGGTGTTTTTTTGGTTCCTTTACTCCCTTGTCTTGGATTGCTGTACGCTGTACTGTATTTTCATTTGCTTTGTCCTAGTGAAAATTTTGGTCGGCCTGCTTAGTTGGAGTACTACGCTGTGACAAGTTAACTGCACATAGCTCGTCTAGGCAGTCATGAGTTGTGAATAACTTTTAATTTTCTTTGCATTGATGTGGTTGGGCGCTATCTTGTCATCATCAAATTGTTGTTATCTCATGTATATATATAATCTAGGCGTTTTCTCCATTTCGCCTTGTCGACTGCCCTAAACATTTGGGGACATGTTTACTGTTCATATTGCTTCTTTATTTGATGCATCCGAATGTATTCATAGGCTCTAGCTCGACAAATTTTGCTATCAGTTTCATATTGTTTCTAGGAATTATTATGTTATCCCTTAATTCATCAACAAAAAGTTTGCTGTTGCTGGTGGGCTTATCTCTATTAAATAACGGCTATATGTCTTTTTAACGCGGCATAGTTGATCTGTCAATATAGGACGTTTCACTATTGGTGTTTCTTAACTGTTGCAAATACTGACAGACTGTTAGGATTCATGCATATTGATGAGAACTGTACAAGAAGTAGATTCTTACTGACATGCATGCATAGTTTCTTTTGGTTTATCCATTTACATATGACAGTACTTGCTGTGCAACCTTGTTGCCGCCGTTAATTAGTGCATCCGTTTTTCTTGGGATGTGGTTATGCATCTACCTCGTCACGTGGTTTATTTTAGCCCTCAAACTTCTACTTCTCTCGTTAATAAATTCGGTGTACCATGTAATGTGGACATCTGCTTCTTGTCTTTTCTGATGATTATTATCCCTTTGACTTCAAGATTTCGTTTCAGCACATTTGTTTTCCAGTAGCTACGTTTGAACAATTCTTCTGTCAGGTGATTCTTGTATCAGTTACAATTTTTTACACTATCAGAAGTGAAATTATAACTAGTAAGGTATTTATACTTTCAGGGATTCTAATGTCTTAACAATTGGTTTCAGAATAACTGCTATTGTTTTGTTAACATTGCTTATCACAGTTCTACAGCAAGAAACTTTTAAGAACCAACTTAGGGTGAGTAATGGTCTAATGTAGACCTAAAATTTGCTTGGCTTTTTGGAACAATAATGCCAAGTGTAGTTTGACCAAATATATCATTAAAGTGTAGTTTTGCGGCACACAGTAACAATAGTTGTATCCCTTATATACGCAAGGTTGTTTCAGTCTTTATAATGCTCATTACTATAATCTGAAGTTTCTTTTGGAACTATATATGACTTGTTGATTAATATTTTTATAATGCCGTGTTGATGGCCTTTGTTTCCCTTTGAAAACAAGCAAGTTATGAACACTTGTCTGTGACTTGGCTTTTGTTCGTCAACCAAGGTCTGTTAATGACTTCGACTGAATGCTTGGCATTTTTGTATTGGTATGCTATTTGTTGCGAGTGGGAAAATGGTGATGAATTTGTGGATTCTTGTGATAGTTGTCACAACTAGGCGCTTGAGTTTATGTTTTTATCAGTTTTATTTTGTGTTATGCGTATTGTAGCGGTTATTTTCTTCTGTAATTATAATTTTGCATATGTTTGTTTGCAAGTGTTTATGGTCCTCTTTACGGAGTGGTGGATGATGCAGGGTTTGCATAATTGCATCTTCAATTAAATGGAAATCCAATGAAAGGAATGTAGATATGTATAGTAGTAATTTTCTTTTGATTGTACCCATGATTTGTTAGAGCACAATTCTTTCCATAACATTGCTAGCTGCACATTGCACTTTTGCGTTGGTAGCGTAATCGGTTTTCTTGAATGAGTAGTTTTGTTAATCTTGTATTTTTGGTCTTGAATATGCGGATTCTGTTTTCTGAGCAGCCCACAGATGGCTCAAGCATGTTATCTTTACTTGATAATTTGCTTTTGTCCTTTTTTTAAGGTAATCTGATACTTTAGATCTGATTATTCTTGTTGAGGATCTGGCAGTTTCTATGCCGTGTTTCCTGTAACTGGTATTGTGAGATCACCCACACCTTTGGAGACTTTTTTCTTGCGGGATATCTTGGCTATTAACTTGTATTGTTTGGTCAAAATTCGACAATATTCATTGCTCAATCTGCTGATGGTATTGTGTGTTGAACTTTTCTTTTATTACTTGGTGCACAAATGTTCGGTACTGGCACTGAATTACTTGGTGCACATATTGTTTTCAAATGGGTATGGGTGTTCTTTAGATGGTGTGGAGTTTAAGCTTTGTGTTTTGATAGATGTACACCCTCGACACATTCAACCTAATTTAGATGTGACACATTGGATTTGTTTTTTTTTACATAGTGACTCCATGTAGGAGTACCTTCATAAATATTGGAATGCTTGCCAGCACGCGAAGGCTTGTTTTGCTTGATATGGGAAATTTGGTTTGTTTCGTAGGAGTACACGGAAGCTTGTGGGGGATTTTTTTTAAGTCTTTTGTTCCGTCAGATCACTCAAATCTATATCTATCAGTTTTTGTCATGAATTATCTGTACCAAGACCGATGCTAGTCATGTCAATGTCAATTTAGTACCAAATCATTTCGACGGGCATGTGCATACCCTCCTACGATTTGTATTTTTTTGCATTTTGGACATAGTATTATCTAAGTGGTGTTAGAGGTCTGAAACTTAACTCCTATACTGGCCAGTAAAGTGGAATTTTCTTCGAGCTCTAATTCTACGCTTCCTTAGCTGAAGCCAAATGAGCTCTAATTCTACTCTTTCCTCATTAATGTTTAATGGTACTGTTTGTGTTCTAATACCGTACTCCAGTTACATTACATTTCCTTGCTGGCATCATGACGAGCCGCCATTTTTCTTGCTCTTAAATGTAAAGTTAGTACAACTACTGGTAGAGCTGTGCGTGCATGAGTGCATGTCGGAGATACTGTCTGATGTGATCGTACGCACGAGCTGATTTTGTGTTTGCATCCAAGGATTTTTCGGAAACGCTGGGATGACAATAGTACCTTTGCTTGTGGCCGGGGCTGCTTGTCTTGTTGATTTTACCGTCACTTTTATTTTCTTGCGACTTCTTATGCTGTGTTGCAGTCACTTTGCTCCTGGTGCTGCAACCTGCAATCGGGTTCTGATTTCTGAGTTCGAAGTGACGGTATAAATTGGCGAACCAAAAAAAAAGTGTTATGGCCGTGTTTAGTTTTGTGCTAATTATTTTTTACATATATGAACACACATTTGAAGTATCAAATGTAGATTAATAACAAAACAAATTATAGATTCCGCCTGTAAACTGTGAGACGTCCATCATTAGCAAATGTTACTGTAGCATTACATTGTTATAAGATTCTTCTTGTGATTTACATGCAAACTGTGCAATTGTTTTTTTCATCTATAATTAATGCTTCATTCATGTGTCCAAACAAAAAAGTTGGAAGTTTGAAGAAAAAAGTTTGAATCATGGCAAGGTTCCCTTCTTCCATTTTGGAACTTGATTTGTAGAAAAAAAATAAGGGAAGTTGGATTCAAGTTCTATACAAAATTTCCTATTTGGTCATCTGAAAAAAAGAGATTGGAACTCCAACAATAATATGAAATCATTATGGAGTGGCACAAGACAACACCATTTTGGAGAAAGGCAGCATACCGAATCTCATGGAAACTTTTTTTTTTGCTTTTTTATCTCCTCTAATTTCTTCCTTTTTTCCTGCCTTGTATTCAAACGATTATTCGTGTCTTTGGCCATCATGTATTACATACTTGCATTTTCTGTTAAAGTGCTGTATTTTTCTATTTCTATGTTTGTTTTAACATATCCCCCAATATCTGCGCATTTGTGTTGTTTATTTTGGTACTTACCATTTTGAGGAGTGATTGGTTTTTGTTCGAAAAATTAAACTGGGACTAATCATAACTTAACATCAAATTGTATTGAATATGAACGCAATGTAACTTAACTTGAACATTATCTTGTTTGAAATGGAACATCGAGATTGTTAATGTTATGATCTTCTACGAAAAGGAAGATTTGAGATTGTTGATGTTCTCTTCTAGTGTAGCCATAAAGGTTGGCGCAATGCATAGTTATGGATCAAGTGTGGTATGCTGCTCCGTGGATCGCAACCGCTCTTGGCTCTGTGTACTAGCTGTCATCGTTGTCGACCTTAGAATCGTCATTATTGGCTTAGGATTGGTTATGGTTTTAAGAATTTTCAGTGTCTTGCTAAACCTAAAATTTTGAGGGCGTATTTGAAAAGCTGGGTACTAATCGTAAATACAGTTGGAATGCATCTGATCATGGTACTGATAACTTGGATGCATTGGTTGAGTAGTAATTGGGCACTTCTCCCATTTTTTGTTATTTTTACCGTCAGCAGTTCAAGATTACTTTCGAAAGTTTATTTTGCGTCAATTTCATTTCAACTTTTTTTTCACTTCTAACAAGTGATGAATACTACCCTCTTACTTTCATAAGGAGTATTTTGATTTTAAAATGTTAAAACATATAATATCTGATGAATAATTAGTTAACTTAGAAATTTCTTTAGTGTATAAACTTGTACAACTATATTTATAATCACAATATTGATTTTATAAGAGTATTAGAAATACTGTTTTTATAATAAATTAATGGTCAGGACTTATAAATGGACAAGCAATGTTCTAACTTGAAATTTACTATTTTTTTTTCAATGTGAACATGCCTACAAAACAGGAAATCATATTACAGTTGAGAATATATCTGCATCCAAGGAAATTGAAAGTGTGACTGCATTGTAAAGTTCATATGACGAGTGAACAAAAAATGTGCGTTTTCTATACCGTACAAGTATTTGTCATGTGTTTTGCAGTAGATAGTCGACACGTTGGAACAAAGGAATTATGAAGGATTAGAATCCATTGGAAATGTATTTCTACATGGTCATTTGGAACAAATGAATGACTGCTATATAATCATTCGAATTGAGGTGGACTAGAGGACGGGGTCCGTTAGATCATTGTGATACTTATATATGATGACGACATCATGAGGTCTACACGAAACCTGAAACCCAGGTATCGTATATGATACAAGTAAGTCTGATCTAGATCGAGCACTAGGATACTTTATGCGGCGACAACTGGTACCGATGTATCAAGTCTAATACTTGATTTGGTACTGGATACTAAGTCTGATATCTATTGATTAGTACAAGGTCTCGTACCAATATGTATCAACAAATTAGTACCTAAGCTAACACCGGGTTACCAAGTCTAATATACCTATGGGTACCAAACCTATTGCCACAATACCAATGAAATCATATGCATACCTAGAGAGAACTCAAGAAAAAATAAATCAACTCCAGAAAATCTAATCAAAACAAGTCAACAACAAATTGCGCTATGCAAAAGATTCTTCATTATCAGTCAAGTACAAATTTGACATAAAGCTCCCAGCTAGCTTCTGTCAACGGAATAAGAAATAGGCCTAGAAATTAACCTACTACTATTATTATGTAGCTTCCTTTTTCACTTGCACCAACCAGAAGAGCCCTAACATTTGCTTGCTAAGGATGAGGTAGTGACTCACAATTCTTATACATTTTCTATGGTGCTAGCAAATAATATTTTGTTGCAAAATCACGTGGACTCATTTCATGAAGTATTCATTATTTATCTTCCCTTTTTTGAAATTTTGCATTCTGTAGGAGCCCTATCAATGTGTAAAAAACAAACGAATAAAAGGCTTGTCAGGTAAACGCTGCGCTTGAAAGTGCATGTCCATATTCTAGTCCTAGGATGGGACGAAGGGAGTATGAGTGTAGTTCCTCCGTTTCAAAATAGTTACTTCTAATTCTATCTCAAAATATCGCTATTTTATTACCTACTCTCTCTATCTTAAAAAAATGGCATGCAGGAGGATATATGATTCATTCTAGTACGATTATTCTGGATAGATGGTTGTCTAGATTTGTTGTAATAGGAATGTTCATATCTAGGTTGTTTTTTTTTTAACGGAGGGAGTACACTATTATCATAGCCCATCATATTCATCTGTAATTTAATTTGTGTACATATTTTCTATTTCAAATCAATCGTGACAATCTCTTATTTAGTTTCATATTTCTGCCTAATCTTCGCGAAACAGTCTTGAAGTGCCTAGATCGTCATTGGTAGTTTGGTACTAGAATCAACCCGTCCGATGTCATGCAACGATGCAAGCTAGGACGAGCCTATAGCATGTGCCATGGAAGCTCAGTAGTCCGTAGGGGACAAAGGCTTTTGCACGGCAAAGTTGCGTGATTGCTCGAGGCACAGGACATGGGTCTCGTCTCTCGCCTTTTGCATGCCACCCCCATGTTCGTCGCAGTACCCCCACCACTGTGTGATGTCTGTGTGTGCAAACTGCTATCAATGCACAGGATCGATAGGGTGCGTACGTGTGTGCCGATCCTACGAAAAATCCGGAACAGTGGTGGAGAATTCGCGGCCGTGGGCTGTGGCTGGCTGGCATGCACGACGATAGTAGATCGAGGTGGATTAATTTGGGACCGTGGCGTCGCACGATGGCATTGAATTGATGGAGTTGACATGGCCAAGACCATGACGATTAAAGTTTTAACGTGTTCACGTAGGGTATTATATAGAGTGTGTCGTATATGAGGTGTTTATGCACTATTAAAAAAACTAATTACAAATTACAGAATCCGTCGGTAAACAGCGAGACGAATTTATTAAGCCTAATTAATCCATCATTAGCAAATGTTTACTTAGCACCATATTGTCAAATCATGGAACAATTAGGCTTATAAAATATTTGTCTCGCAAATTAGTTGCATTCTGTATAATAAATTATTTTTTAAGTCTATATTTAGTACTTTATATAGGTGTAAACGTTTGATATGATAGGGCGTAAAATCTTTAGCGAGAATTAAATAGAGCACAAGTAAGCAAGCGCGCGGCGCGGTGGCCTGGAGACACGGAGACGCGCCCCCCTCGCCTGGATTGGATTGTGCTCTCCGAGGTAGGGGGCTGGCTGGCTCTGGCTGGCCCGGCTTGTTGGCTTGTTGCGTTTGCGTCAAGCACCCAACACCTCATCCCGGGACTGTGCCCGGCGTCATATACAGCTTCGGCTGTCGATCGATTGGAAATTTGGAATAGTTTACTACGGCTCACAATTTCGTCATTTCGAATTGAAACAATGACAGTAGCAGATGGAATTTGACATTTGATGCCTTGGTAGGTAATCCCTTCTTCCCATGAAAAACTAATATAGTATTAAATGTGACACAACCTAGTACTACGAATCTGGACATACCTCTGTCCAGATTCGTTGTAATAGAATATGTTACATCCAGTCCTAGAGGTTTGTTTGGTTTGGTAGCAAGTGTATGTTTAGTTTGCTATCAAATTTTACCCATAACAGCTTAGATTGAACACTAACCAATTTGCTAGTGCTAAAAGCTGCCAATGTTTTGATACTACCAATATTATGGTAAGGTAAAAATTGGCTACAAACCACACAAGCCCTATATTCATTTTTATTGGTACGGAGTGAGTAGGTAGCAGTATGTTTCGCACATCCGTTACTGCTTGTGGTAAAAATAAACTTCCTGAACTACTCCGTAAAAAAAAAGGTGAAATGAGAGAAATTAAGTCTTTTTTGTGGACGCAAGCGAGCACAACACCATGCACGAATATGAAACGTGTGCACCTTCCAATATGCGCCGACACATACTCAAAGATATGGAGTCGCCGGAATAAAATGATTTTTTTCGCTGGGAAAACATTAATCAGAAAATGGTCACTAATGTTTTAAGATTAGCAGGGAGACGGATGCTTATGCCTGAATCATTTTTCAGTAATGTAAAATGGTGAGCATAGCTAAAGGTGTGTTACTGTACGACGATGCAGTGCTGTGGATGGAATGAATTAAATATTATAAAATTAACAAATATTGTTTGAATAAATTACCTAAACAATGCTGATTAGTATTTTAGTTTTTTTTGGCGAAATTAGACCTTTATAGAAAGATTATTCGGGTGACCCAAGGGCTCTACCAAACTGGGCCCAAGTCCATCCACAAGCAGTGCATTCTCTGGGCTGGGCCGATAGCTGCTACTGAGTGAAGCCCGTCAAGGCCTCAACAGGCCCGTGGGCTGCGCTAAACTCCACACCTATACAGTTTGCAGACGCGTATCAGAGCAAATTTAATAGTATAGCCCACTACTAGCTCCAATTTATCTATAACTAATCTAATAGTCAATTCATACAATAGTTCCTTACTATACTATTAATATATAGCCCCACCTATCATACATACAGTCTGCTGTTGTACCTGCTCTCAAAGGGTCAAAGTGAACCGGCGGCGGTGGTTCACCGGCGCTCTGCGACTGTTCGCTGCGGATTGGCGATCAACGCGTGCGGCCAAATAAGTTGTGCACACTTTTTCTGTGTTGCATCACGCCATCAACTGCAACTGCGTATACCGCTCGCCAACAACTTTCATTTTCAACCATCTGAATATCTGATGGATAGATAACGCTGGTTAGAAGATTCATTGAACTGATAGTCACACAATACATGCAAGAAGACCAGTTTCCTCATTTCATTTATCGGAGGATAGTCACATGCAACATTCTATCTAAACTGATACATTGCAGCACAGAATACTAGCAGAGCTAGCAACTGACATTCTCCTAGTTCAGGGTCCTCTGCATCATGCAGAGGAATCCCGGTAACTGAAAGTATTATCAGATTGAGGTAAACCGCATTGCATCGCCGCATCTGGTGCAGACTGATGTGCAGTTCAATGCTACGAGTAATTTGTGAAACTAAAGTACTGTACAAATCGGCAAGTTTGCCAACGATACAAGGCCACGCTCCAGTCCTTCACAATGGAAGATTATTCGGGTGACCCAAGGGCTGCAGTTTTCTTCACAGCACCATTATCTACAGAAGTTGGTGAAAATCACTCGTTCAGCTGAGGTTCAACCTCTGGAGTTGCTTCAGCTGTTGCTTCGGGTGCCTTCCTGAGGCCCAACCTCTGGAGGTGCTTCAAGTGCTTTTCTGCAGCTGCCTTATCAGCAGCTTCACGCTTCAGAGCTCGTTTTGCTCGTCTTCCTGCAACTTCCTTAGACACAGAACCTGATCCCGATGCTGATACATCTTTCTTCTTGGGAGTCCTGGATGGACCAGCATCAGTGTCATTCAAGGACTGGCGACTCACTGGCCTTGCCTCTTTCCTGCCTCCTCTGACATATCCATTGTCACCCCACCTCCTGTTGCCAATTCGAATGCTCGGAGACCTGCTCATGTAATAAGCTTCCTCGTCAAGGTCATCTTCAACGCCATCATCATATTGATAGATGTGGTATAACTCTTCTTCATCCAGAGCCTCTTCGTGAGCCTCTACGATCAGAGGTTCAAACCAAGTGGCCCTCAGGAGAAGGCAAACGCTTTCCTCGAACATGTAGTCATGAATACTGGAGAAAAGAAACTAGCATCAAGTTTACAGTCTACCTGAAACAAGTATGCCCTCCCCCATAATGGAGAAACAAGGGGTTACCAGCCATCGAGAGAGCGGTGCACGCTGAGGAAATCAAACGGATGTTTGCACTGTGGGCATTGAGGCGTCTGTTTGTAGGACGCCCACCTCAGAATGCACGTCACACTGTTTCCACAAAGTGTAGTTGGAAGAGAATTAGCAACAGGTCTATTGCAAAACAATTTTCAGCAGATGATAGATAAATATGCCCAATATCAGTTTAAAATACATTACAATAGTTGACAACTGAGAACAGAAAATGATCCGTGAGAAAGAATGCTAACAGAAGTTAGGTTCTTCAGCATTAGCTGTGACTCACATACACATAAGCAAGTTATCAATTCACATATGAGGTCAAACACTCATCTAGGGCGTAATACAAGACCAAGTCATCAGACCAGGCACATAGGATTTGTTAGGAACCACCATTCAATATGTAGCTAGTAGTTTGACAAGGAGAAGCCAACCGACCGCACATGGCTAGTATGGTAGATAACATGTTAAATTACATTCCCAACAACGGAAGTCTGGCATTTGATTTGGAATCAATCCAACAAAGCTTTAAGGCGTCATGTTAATATCAGTGTCATGGGTAGCTCGCATATGCTACAGCTAATATGCTAGTATAAATTATACAGTTGAATGAGAAATACAGGCTAATTGAGGCATCGCAAACACCATCAAATCTAAAAGGGTCTCATCCAAATTATTAACCAGTTCTATCCAATAATATTCTATAGAGGCAAAAATCGCAACAACAATCCACCAAAGAAATCGGAGGATCCAGTGCTGAAGCCTAGCAGCAATTCATATCGCAGGGGAAAATTGTAGAGAACGAACCAGTAGGCGTGGTCGCATCCCTTGACGAGGGCCGTCTCCTGCAGGGCGATCTTATCCAGGCAAATCGCGCACACCCCGCAATCCACCGCCCGGTCGCCACCGCCGCCTACAGCCGCCGCCTAACACCAACACACCAACACAACAACAAGAACCAACCAAAGATTAACCCCCCCCCCCCCCTTTCACCAACAACAAACAGATCGAGATCCAGCTTGCGCCCACCTTGTCGATGGGGAGAGTCGTGGTGGGGAGGGGGACGGATTCGGCCGAGGAGGAGGACGACGACGAGGAGGAGGCGGAAGCGGCGGCGGCGGCGGCGGCGGCCATGTCGGTGGCTGGAGAGAGGCGAGGTGGGGAATATTCCTCCGGTGTTTTTCGGGTGGTGTGTGGTGAGAGGAGAGGAGGAAGGGGGGCCCTTCGCGAAGGAGGCGAGGGGTTCGCGGCCGGAGAAAAAGCGTGGGGATCTGCGCGAGAGATGCCGCCCGGTTATTCGGTCGTGACGCGTCGTCATCGGCGGCGCCCACCGACCTACTCGTCGGCCCATTATCTCTTTGCTGGACGACGGCCCGTCGAAGTGAAAGCCCATGTGTATGTATAGGCGGCCTGGCCCATCGTGTTGAATTGGACCTCCTTTTGAGGCTTTTGACCATAGTGTAGTCAATTGGGTGTTGGTCTACCAGCCGATGACATGTCGGCTGACGACAGTAGATTAAAGATTGTGGAATTTTCATCATGATCGGAAGCGACGTCGTGTATTGTGCGGAGTGAAAAGTTTGTTCAAATTTGCGACTTCTCTCGTCTGCTCCGAATCAAACCGACTCGGTTTAAGACCATATCCCCTTCAAAACGATTGACTACCGTTCCAATTATACTCGGATCACCCTACAAATCGGGCGTCCGATCGTGGGTGAGGGAAAATCGGGCGCTGACGTCAGCGTCCGATTTATGTGCAAAACTATTTTAAACCGAATTTTTTCTTAAATTACTTATCTAAATCATGATCCGATTACACCATTAAATTCATTGCAATTAAATCTTCAAAACAAGACCACACATGGATATATTCCGACGAAAAGAAATTTTAGCTTATTATTGAATTATTTTTAAATATTACACGATGTTCCACCAGGTATATCGGAATTGTTTCACTAAGTAGAGCGAAAATGTTTCACTCGTTTAAATTGGGTGTTGTTTCACCTTATATAAAAACAAGGTTTCAGCAAATAGCGAAATAATGTTTCAGTTCACTGCAACATTAGATTTGTACACAGTGAAACATTGTTAGTACACTAGGTGAAACATTTTTCGATGGAACAAAAAATAAACCAAATTCCCTTAATAGGGGTTTCCAAAAAATGTGGGTTTTTTTGTTGCAATGGAATGTTTCGTTCACTGCAACATTAAATCTATACATAGTGAAACATTGTGAGTACACTAGGTGAAACATTTTTTATGGAACAAATAATAAACCAAATTCCCTTAATAGAGAGTTTCCAAAATATGTGGGTTTTTTTGTTGCAAAAGAGTATTTTAATTCACTGCAACATTAGATATATAAATAGTGAAACATTGTAAGTACACTGGGTGAAATATTTTTTTTGAAAAAAGAAGAGGAAGAAGTGAGTGGGCCTAGTAGATATGCACGTGGGAGGAGGGGCACGCAGGGGGAGCGCCTGATCCGGCTCCCCCGCGCCGGACGCCCGACGAGTATCATTCTCGATTATACTCCTTGGAGTCAAAGGAAAACAGGGGAAAGAACACAGAGAGAGAAACACAGAACATGGCTCAACTTAGACCCCGTTTAGTTCCCAAAAAGTTTTTTTTAAAAAACATCACATCGAATTTTTGGACACATGCATGGAGCATTAAATATAAGATTAAAAGAAAAACTAATTGCATAGTTAGGGAGGAAATCGCGAGACGAATCTTTTGAGCCTAATTAGTCTATGATTAGCCATAAGTGTTACAGTAATCTACATTTGCTAATGGCGGATTAATTAGGCTCAAAAGATTTCTCGCGGTTTCCAGGCGAGTTATGAAATTAGTTTTTTCATTTGTGTCTGAAAACCCATTCCGATATTCGGTCAAACGTCCGATGTGATACCCAAAAATTTTCGTTTCGCGAACTAAACATGCCCTTAAGACGGCGTACGTATTGTCCGATACACTTGATTGGCCGACCCGACCCGACCCGACCGTACGTACGTGTAGTTGGGCCACGCGCGTGCATCAATCATACACCAGTACACCATGGGTTGGTTTGGGAAGGCAACGTGCATCTGCCGTCCCAATGCGGCAGCTTCACAAAATCACAGCACCCCGCCATGCATGCGACCATCTATCGCTGCGCGGCAGCAGAGGCAGAGCAGCTCGTGCGCCAAGTACGTAACGTACCAGAAGCCGCCCCCCTTTCCCCCACACGCCCACGAACGCCAGCCAGCCCAGCACGCACGGGGGGCCGTCTACTACTACACGCGAAACACTGGACACGGCGCTCGCTGCGCTGCGTGCGTCCTGCCGCTGCGTGCGCTGCCGTTCCGCCCGGCGCCCGAGGCCCGAGGGGAAAATGCCCCTGCATCCGCTGAAGCCTCCACGCCGCATGTCGCACCAAATTATTGCGTCGCATATCCCTCCCTCGCGTGCGCACATCAGATCGAAGCCTCCCTTGCAAACACTTGTGCAGCGGGATGCGGCAGAGACGGATCGACGGTCGATGACACGATGCAAGGAGTAGCACAAGACCGTGCACATGCTTGTCATGATCGTCGCTATGCGTCTTGTCTAGGCAGTGGACGCTTACGTTGCTATTGCTTCTTTGGCGTCTCGCGCTGGGGCATCCACCATGTTCACCAATCTTATAAGACTAATTAAACCGGCCTCTGCCTGACTGACTGACTGCTTTTGTCTCGCGTTGCCATGAAAGAGAATCAACACAACTCTGTTTGTACATTTCTTGCTGAACGAGAATCTAGGGAAATTAGTAAAGAAATGGAAGGCAAAAACGTTCAACTCGAGCTTATTTCTCCCTTCGATGGTGCCCCCAATAATTGCATGCGTGCATCCAAGCTACGTCTGCCACAGGTGACAGTGGTCTCACTAACTTAGGGGTTGTTTGAATCGGTGTTGCTGAGATTTTCAGTCAATTAATTGTGTATATTATTGATGCACCAGTTCTGCTGCAAAGCTGCTCAGCTCGTGCGTGTGGGAAGTGGTACTCCGTAGTCCTACTACTACGATGGAATTACCTCCGGGATTTTGAAATTCAGTTGGGCATTGTCCATATACGCTGCAATAGCTTTCAGAACATCACGCTGCATGTGCGTGAATGATTGAGCCTGATGTTTGTGTACGAGCATCATTACATATGGGCCGGTACGGCTAATAACCTGATGGCCCTACCCCATAAGCGAACAATGCAAGATGTTCACTGTTTAGGACAAACAACAAACTGTCCTACACTGCACATCACTACTCGATTCACCTTCTCTCTTTTTTCAGATTGATGCTGCTCTAGTATACCATTTCCATTTGTGGTGCTGACTTTCTTGACCAATGGGTTTTCTCATGGATTTGTGTTATGACGGATTATTATAACTCGGTCATACTTTAGGCCCCATTTGAAAAAAGAAGAGAGAGAGAGACATAAAATTCTAGAGGATTTACATCCTTCGGGAAACAATCAAGCGGAACCCTTTGAAACACTTCAGTCTCTTTGGTAATACCTACTAAATGGGCTATTCTATACGAATTTTGAAGGAAAATAAGTATAAGATCACACCTCATGTTGATATTCTTACGTCTTTTATGTCTGAGTTTCTGCGTTTTTCATATTTGACGATCAAACGGTGGTTTTAAAACTTCCTTATTTTTCAAAATTTCATGGGAGTTCCATGAGCATGGCAATTATATTCTTGCTTTTTCGTATTCATATGTTTTGACAACCCTGTATTTCAAAGGAGCTCTTAATGAATGATCAAAACTAGACACTTCTCTTTGATTGATCTTTTTTGAAATGTGCCCTCCGAATGTCGTTTAGTTTTTAAAAAACCTTTCCCAATTGTGAGTAGGTTTGAAGTAATTCGGATTTAAATTATATGTTTTATATTCGCCTTCACTAATAAATGCTAGTCCTTATAAATAGATTATCTCTTTCCAATATATAGTAATAATAAATGAATGATAGTATGAGATATTTCTCAATTTGACTTATATTTGAAATCAAAGAGTTATTGATAGCATGATACATATACAGATATAGATACATAGAGATAAATATATAGTAGATATTAAGATATCGCTACAGATATAAATATATAGATAGATATAGATAGATAGATAGATAGATAGACAAAAATGATACATATAGAGATATATATAATAGACAGACAAATATAGGCACATGCTGCATTGATAGATACAAATAAATATATATACAGACAAAGATACACCCATACATAGATACAAATTAAAGTAACAATCTGGACCGTTGATTATACGTGGCACATCGCAGGTACGGTCCCAAGCAGCACAGTGACGTGTTTTATTCATCAAAACCACACATGGTTTTGTTGTAGAAGTACACCTCCAAGGCTCCAACCTCCTTGAGCACTGCGCCCCAGCTTCTTCCGTCTATAAAGGCCGAGACCCCCCCTTCTTCAGTTCTTCACTCACGACTACCTGCAGGTACTCCACATATCTGGCCTTGGACGGTCTAGCTTGCAACCAAGTTAGTGGCAGCGCTAGGTAGGCGAGAGGCAATGTCTCGTCATCGGCGACAGCCATCCCGCTCGCTCCCCCTCGACTTCAACGTCGACATGGACGACGAGCCAGCGGCGGCGGCCAAGGGCACGGCGGCGCACGTCGACGGCGGCGGTGGTCAGCCCGGCCGGCGCCGCAATACTACCGATGATGCCAAATCCCAGGAAGCTGGGAACAATGGCAAGAAGCTGCCGCCGTCGTCCGCCACTACAGGCGGCGGCCGGCCCGTGGCGTCGTCGGAGGAGACAGGGAAGAAGAAGTAGTGCGACGACGGTGGATTTGTCGTTAGCCATGCATGTACTGTGTGTGTTGCATGCCGGCATGCAGGTGTAGTTCGGCCTGGGTAACTAGCTATAGCTAGGCCTTTGCTTTGTTTTTGTCCTCTCCATATTGGTCCTCATGTATCCTGTTTTTTGCCCATCTCAACCGACTTATATATGTCCCTGTAAACGTTAAAACGCTATATGTAAGGCCAGAAAAACTTTATATATGCTAGCTTTCATCCCGTTCCTAATCGTCGCGTGTTCGTGAAAATGATCGATCACAAAGTTCTTCCAGAAAAAAAAATTGATGTGTTTGTCAGAAGTTGACATCATGATTAACGGCCATAATATGTATGCTGGTATATCTATGTTTAGGTTTCGTGCCATTAATTTTGTAATAAATGGTTGTAGCTTCAATTATAGCAAAGTCCGGGTTTAATATCCATTATGTAAAAAGAATTTCACATATGTAGACGTGTAAGGCTTTTGTGCGCCATGAGGACACAAGAATATAATCAAGATTGAACTTCTTATACAGCGGGGTATCTCGATTATGACTCGTCAGTGTTCGAGGACCATCCGTGATCAATCCGACCCAAATGTGTTGAATGAAAACAAATAGCACCATGAAGAAGAATTAGTGAAAGTTGGTGTGCATATAGTGTAGCAATAGCACAGGCCATGCATGGAGAAAGCCAAATTGAGACGATTCTAGTCGACAGGCATGAACAATGATGCACTGATGACTGATGAGAATTAATTCAGTACCAATGAACTCGTGCTTGATTGGGGTAGATCCATAAGGAGACAATGAATGACTGTCCGGCGTGGAGGGATGAGGTAAAATTCAGCATTATATTTTTGTCGGATATAATCACATTATGTGCTATACCACTATGAGTAGTCGTCAACTCGTCATTGTAGTGCTACTATACTGCCATACTGGTGTTCTGGGGATGAAATGAAGTATGCAGTAAAAAAAAAAAAATCAGCACACAAGTTGAAGTTCGTACAGAATGGCAGGGTCCAATAAACAAGATTGGGCAGAATCACATTCTGTACTACAACAGTACGTACTAGATAGATTCAATCAGTGGACAACATGAGATAACGAAGAACTACACATGAACGGATCGACATGACCAAGGACCACAAGCTAGGTCCTCCTCCTCCTCTTGGTAACCGAATTGTTGAAACATCATGCATGTTGGTACCCATGCTGCTGGACCGCAAGGCTGCCGGCCGGAGCTCATCGCCGATATATATTTAGGCGTTTAGCTCAATGTGAAAATCGTTCCAGATCTAACCTGTGGTCCCTTGTGAAACCCAGTTTATATATGATCATCAGAACTCAGAACAGAACAGAGCATGCACAGCAGTCAGCTGGTACAGATATCCGAAATACGTGTACTGTATGTTAATTTGTAGCTGTGTTTCGAATATAGTTAATCTGAACAATCCTTTCAGAGTCTCAGAGCTAGCTAGTCTTGCTCTTATGACAGAAACCGCGAAGAGATAGCACAAAGTCATGACAAGTGAAATCAACAATTGCAAGGCTTCTATCTGAACTAAAAATATGCAGTAGTAGAAAGCATGGTATCGAATGCATTCTGTGAACAGAAAAGGAAAGTGTGGTTTGGTAATTCCATCAAGATGAACAAGTTACACAACCAAAAGATTTATTTAAGCTACCGTTCAAATCACGGCTACACAATTGTTCGGCGTTAAGATAAGTTGTCCTAGAATCCAATGAGTTCTATTCATCCAGTTTTTTTTTCTGAAAACCCGCTTAAGCTGCATGTTTAGAGTTTGCAGGTTTGCCCTGGAGCCTCAGGGCGAAAGCTTGCAGTGACAGGAGCATATCCTTGAGCTCTTCTTTAATCTCCGGATCAATCAAATTGCCATCGCTGTCGAATTTTTTCGGAGGCTGATGTGCTTTGATGAACACTTCAGGCTTGTTGATGAAATGGATGTCCAAGAAAACCCCGACTTGCCTGATGTGGTACATTGATCGGCTGCCACCGGAGCCTCCGGACGCGCTCACGATGGCGGCGGCTCTGTCAGCCCAGCAGTTGGGCGGCCTTGATCCCCAGTCCAACGCGTTCTTCAGAGGACCTGCACAGGATATGCGTACATCAAACAGTTGTAGACACAGAGGGCTCACCTGAAAAATATCTCACGCATTTTTTTTTCTGACAGAATAAAAACATGACGGGTCTAATTGGAAAAAAAGTAACATTTCTCTCGCTGACTAGTGGGCCCATGCCTCCTTACTGGACCCATAGCCATCACAAAACTAAATTGCCCAAACAAAAAAGAACCTAAATTTACTTTGTTTTTCAATTTTGGTTCTCTATTCACTCATTCTCCACGAGCAGTAAAGAACTTCATAATCAATCAACGACCTGGCAAGCCAATTGCTTTGTGCCTGAATGGCATATGTCACCGGAGGATTGGGATCCTCTGACATGAAGTCAAAAGAGAGTGGTGACTGACATGTGGGCCTCACAGCTCACGGCCCCACCTGTTAGTGGCTACGTCAGGGGGAAGTACATCAGAGGATCCTCTTCCGTCACAGGAGAGTTGACATGAGGTCATGAGCACCAGAGCACGTACCTGAGATGGAGTAGTTGTACTCGGGAGAGGCGAAGAGGAAGCAGTCGGCAGCGCGGACACTGGCCCGGAACGCCTCGACGGCCGGCGGGAAGCCGTCGTCAACCTCCATGTCGGTGTTGAGCAGCGGCAGGTCGGGGATGTCGACGTGGTCAATAACCATCCCCGGGATGGACTCCTCGCATATCTCCTTGGCTGCAGTTCAGTCAGAATCAGAGCAGCCACACATGAGACGAAACGAAAAAACGAAACGGATCGATCAGCCTGAGCTGCAGGAGAGACGATCGATGTACGTACGTACCGGCGCGGATGAGGCCGGTGTTGGCGGAGCCCCTCCGCAGCGAGCCGGAGATCGCCGCAACTCTCAACGCCTTCGGTGACGTCGAGCCTTCCATTTTCTTGGGATCGGTTTAGTGCGTGATTGGTAGCTTAATCAGAGCCTTCGTGCTTATGTAGGCAAATCGATGGAGGCGAAGGAATTATCTTTTTCCCCAGTGGACAGAATCATGGAACCACATGCTACGCTTACCGGGAAAAGTATGGCCCAAGCCATTCCACTGGTCGTTGCGAACTTTGAATTTGTTTGGAACTTTGGAATTGTTCACGGCTGCAGTTGGAAGACATGCGCCACCACACACGTACACTACCGTTTCCTTGCTTTTTGTTGTTGGCCTCTGCTCTTTTCAACCTGACAGAGTTGCTTAGCTTAGTGGCCACGGAATAATTGAGCGTCATAATCCAAGGCCCACGCTAACCTGACCTTTGTACTTGTCGTTTTTTTCCTTCTTGTGTTTCGTATAATCATCAAAAAGCTACTTATCCTTGTGATATGAGCAATCTTATAAGCCGCTTGAAGGCCTCCGCGTGCACGTGGTGCTCGTACGTCGTTGTCACCGGCGAGGCGACGCATGTCCACGGCGCCGGTTGAGTCGTCATCGTACTCGACCTGGATGAACATGCCACCCGGGGAGACGGCCGCGATGGAGTAGTCGATGACGACGACGTCGCGGGAGGAGCGCGTGAGCTACTCCCGCACAGCTCGCCGCCCGCGCGCCGCTCCTCCCGCCGCCCGTGCCCAGCTGCTCCCCGCCGCTCGTGGAGAGGAGATAGAGAAAGAGAGGTGGTGAAGGAAGGGGAAGAAAAGGCTCGCGTCTGGGGCTCACGTGGGTTCTACACTAAGTCATCTGCCACGTCATACATAACAGAAATCAAAACTGTTGAGGGACATAGTTTGCATTGGTTTTCTAAGTTTAGGGATACGTTGTATTCTATTTTACATGCGTTATATTCGTTTTTATGGTTTAAGGATGATTTTATAACTCGAAGACAAGATGACAAGTTGAGGGATTTTCGGTGTACTTTATCTTTCGTATAATCATCAAAAAGCTACTTATCCTTGTGATACGAGCAATCTTATGGGCTGAAACATGTGGAAAGCCTTTCTATCGTGTCAGCTTCTCACCGATCTTTCGGCCTTGTCGACCACTCAGCCCAACCCATTAGATATGTCGGCCCACGGATGACATCGTCCCGGCCCTACTCACGAGTCACGACTCTGATCATATAACCTCGCAAAAAGGAAGGGAAATGTAGCCACAGCATCGGTGCATGTAGCCATGTAGGACAGACACGCAGCGCATTGCAGTTGCAGAGATCGCTTTGGGCAGCAAAGCAATCCAGCCGGCGAGATCGATCGATTACCCCCGCTTCGTCCTCCACAACCACGTACAAGTATGTACGACATTGCCTGCGACAGTGCGACGCCCGCGGCGACAGTGCTTAGCATGCGCGGCCTTCTGGTCGGGGGAACAATCCAATATTGCTTCACCCTTTTCGCTGCAGTCTCTGTGCCTGTACGCAGTCACAGGCAAGCAGCAGGAAATAAAGCTGAACGAGTAGCACGAGGGTGGTGCGGCCGCTGTAAACCTGGACCTCTCGCTCCTTCAGACTCAACTGCCTTTCCAGTGATCTGGTCACTACACTTGCTAGCACACTACACCCTCCATTCGAGAGTAATCTTTGTTCCAAAATAAATTTAGTTTTTAGTAACCATTGTACTACTATATGGAGTACTTTGTGATAATAGAGAATATATACGTTCAAAATAGAAAAAAAATGAATAATTGCATTAAGAAGGGTGAAAAAAGAACTTATTTCAAGAGGGAGGGAGCAGTAGTCATGGTTTGTTATTGATAAATTTTTTTGTGTACTCTTAAAACTGTGACCAATCTCTTATATTCTACTGAATTTTACTCATTCACTTGTATATCCCCGAATTTTAGTTTCGGTCACTTTTATATCCCTTCTTCTATTAGTTGACCATTAGTTCACCGTAAGATTCTTATGAAAAAAAGTCTATTTTCCGTATAGTATGAAACATATAAATTTATGGAGTATAGAAATTTGTTTTATGAGACTTTTATATTTATGAGTTTGAAATGCGATATATTATTTACTATAAAATTTATTTTTAGACATGACATAAAAATAATATTTTTAATTATTAAAAATTGTATGTGTAGCTTATTTTTTTTATAGAAGTACAATATATTTGTTTTATACGACAAATTTAATAACTATAAAATTAATATATTTTTTATGTCATATGTACAGATAAATTGTATGGTAAACAATATATCGCATAACAAACTCATAGATATAATAGACTTGTATAACAAATTTCTACCATCCAACAATATACCTCCATAATTTACCTTCATACCAAGGGCAAAATATACCTTATGATAGAAATTTAATGGCCAACTAATAAGAAGAGTGTGAAAGAATTCCAAACTAAAATTCGAGGGTATACAATAGAATGAGAAAAATTTAAACACATAGAAAGGGTTGGATAAAGTTTCAGGGTACACAAGAAATTTTTATCTTTGGTCGTGTTTAGTTCCTCCTCCAAAGTTTTTTTGACGTATACGGACAGACATTTCAAGTATTAAACGTAGACTAATAACAAAACAAATTACAGATTCCGCCTGTAAAGTGCGAGACGAATGTTTACTGTAGCATCACATTGTCAAATCATGGCGTAATTAGGCTCAAAAGATTCGTCTCACAATTTACATGCAAATTGTGCAATTAGTTTTTTTTCCGTCCATATTTAATGCTCTATACATGTGTCCAAATATCTGATGTGATATAATTTTTGGAAGTTTGAAGTTAACTAAACACACCCAAATGTGTTTAGTTCACGCCAAAATTGGAAGTTTAGTTGAAATTGGAACGATGTGATGAAAAAGTTGAAAATTTATATGTGTAGGAAAGTTTTGATGTGATGGAAAAGTTGGAAGTTTGAAGAAAAATTTTGGAACTAAACTCGGCCTTTGTTATAGATATACTTGGATACTTTATGACTTGTATCTCTGCACTAAGAGCGAAGACAATAATATAGTTAACTACTAGTTCTTAAAAATGGAAATATCATACTCACTTATATAAGTAGTCATACTCACTTATAAGAGCATCTCCAACAGTATTCTTATCCCACTCTCTAAGTTAATACTCAATTTCGCACTCCAACAGCCTGGCTATCTGGATGGCCAAGCCATCTCGCTGACCAAATTTAGCCGGCCAAAATAGTCTAGCCAATCGTGGGCCCTATGTCGACAGGCACCCCTCACCCCTTTCTCTGTCCGCTACCGTCGTCATCGAGACGCCATTGCCATACACCGCTGCTGCCGAGGTCGTCGTTGCCGGGCGCCGCCGTCGTCGCCAGCCGTCGTCGGCTCCGTCGCCAGCCACCGTCGCCACCGTCATCGGATCCGCTATAGCTGCCAAGGTCGCCGTCCGCTACCGTCGTCTCCGAGGTCGTCGTTGCCGGATGCCACCGTCGTCGGCACCGTCGCCAGATCCGCCCCGCGCCCACCCGAGCTTGGGGCCCCTGACGGGGGTCCGCGTTCACCGCCACCATCACCGCCCTTGCCGCCGACCCCATCACGACCTCTTCCTCCTCGTGTCCACCCCCCGCGCGCGTGCCGCCGCAGAAGGCGACGTCCACCCGGTTGGCCGCCCCACGTCCACCCAAGCTTGCCCCGAGCGACGGCGACAGATGGGGATGGGGCGGCGGCGGCGGCGGATAGGGATGGGCGGATGCCGGATGGGGAGATGGGGCGGTGGCGCCGGTGGGGGGGGGGGGCTTGGGGAAAAGGGGGGAGAAGAATGAGGAAGAAGAAAGGGTTGCAGAGACTGACATGTGGGTCCCACTGTCATACGCTCAGAATAGAGAGGATAAATGGAGAGGCTGATGGAGTAAACAACTTGTCTGACTTGTCAAATTAGATAGAGAGTTAGCCAAATAGATATTTAGAGAGCCTGTTGGAGATGCTCTGAGGAGTAATAAACGGAGCGGTTGAGTTTACTGTTTACATAATCACACTGCATATGCAATGAAAAGACAACCTGCCTTTTGAGGGGTCAACTTTAGGCTTGCATGGACTGCATCGGAAACTCCACAATTTCTCGCGCCTTCCCGACAACATCAACGTAGGAGTATCAATCTTCTATTTTCGCCATCGATAACAAAGAAGCCTGTTTCGGTGAGTGATACCTCTACTCTCTAGTAGTTGTGGCTTTGCCTACCCCCTACTTACCACAATATGCACAGCACAGCAGATGTGGGGAAGTTGGAAAGAACCGAGGGAGCACATTCTCTGCTTGGCTAGTCGTTTCCTGCATGGTAAACTCTCAATCTCTCAAACTCAAAAAGCAACATAATTAACCACAGAATACATCCTAAAATAACTGCCGTGAAGTTTGGAGCCAATTTATACCAAGCACAACCATCCCATGTAGAAGTAGTAGACGTGAAATACCCCAGTACGTAATGTACGATGGTAGGGTGGCATCATGACGCCATCACCATGCCGGGAGAAAGAAACGTTAAACTACCGTGCTGGCTAGTGGCTAGTAACGACTCGTGGCAGGATGGGCCGGGCCGACTGAGCCTGGCGACTGGGCCCACAAGACCATCTCGGCCTGCTGCTGCTGCTGCTGGTGGCGGCCCACCTGCCCGCCACTCGCACCGCCGGCAACCCCCACACCGCCGCCGTACCCAAGCAGCCCCACGTCGACGGCGCTCGTGGCCGCCACCGTCTGCGGCGGCTGCTGCTGTGGATGCCTCCGCTCCTCACCGCCGCGGCTGCCGGTGGCCTCGTCGTCCTCATCAGCGGGCAACCGGTGCACCTCGGCGCTCCCGAACGTGGCGGCCACCACCACCAACCCGTCCGCCGTCGTCATCTCCCCGGCGAGCGTGCCGCCGATCACCTGCCCGCCCGCCCCAGCTAGAGACACCGAGAACGGCGGCGGCGGCGCGGCCCCCTCTCCGGCCGCGGACGGCAGCACCGTCCCGGACAGGGACAGCACCTCGAACCGCCCGTGCAGCTTCACCGCGGCGGGCGGCGAGGTCGGGAGCCGGAGCGTGACGGCGGCGACGGTGCCGCGGCCGCAGAGCACGGACACGCCGACGCGTCGGCGCCGCGCGAACGCGGCCACCGCGGCGGCCACCTCGCAGCCGGCGCCGAGCTCCAGCACGACGGGCCGCATCGCCGCCTCGCTCTCCCGCGTCACGACCACCGGCGGCTTGGGCTTGTTCTTGGACCCCAGCGGCCGGCCCCGCGGCTTCCGCGGCGGCGACGGAAGGTCCAGCGCCGGCGCCGGCGAAGCCTCGATCAGCTCGGCGCGCGACGACCCCTCGTCGGCCATGGACGAACACGATCGGATCGCCACAAGGTTTATATATCTAGTCCGGCTTTCCGCTGCTACAGTGGTATGAATAGTTAAAATAGCTCCGGTTCTTGGCTCTACGAGCAGTAGCCGGTGAGCTTGAAATAGACGCAGCGCTGCATGGCAGCTTGGCCGGGGCCGCGCATCGATCATCCGCGGTGACCGAGGCGTTCAGAAACGTTCAATCGGATGCGTTGGGTTGGGCCTGTGGGCCCCGTGCCTCCCGTCTCACGTCAAAGCCAGGTACTGTATCACTCGCGCTGGTCAAGCTGCTCGGTCACACGCTGACTAGTGGTACCGGGAAAACCTTTGGCCGACATGGAAGTGAGAGGCGGGATGACTGGATGAGTGAGGTGATTGCAGTTTTGGTGTGGTCAAAAATGCAGTTACTCCCAGTTTGGCGTGCGGTTGTAGCCTTGTAGTTGTAGGATCATTTGCAACGGCGAAAACTGGTGGTCGCTGCGGTTTCTCCCCAGAAATCGCCTCGCGAGCGCAAAGCCTTTCCTCCGGGGGTCCGGCAAGCCGTTCCGCCATGCGCTTCAGGATACAGATTGACCGCGCGCGTTTGTATAAGTAA
Source organism: Oryza sativa Japonica Group (assembly GCF_034140825.1). Taxonomy (NCBI): domain Eukaryota; kingdom Viridiplantae; phylum Streptophyta; class Magnoliopsida; order Poales; family Poaceae; genus Oryza; species Oryza sativa. Next base: position 42,664,223 of record NC_089035.1, on the reverse strand, counting down.
ATTGCTATGTATAAGATCCAACCGTCTCACTCAATTTAACTAACGGTTGTAAACGGCTACAAATGCATATAAACATGTTGTTTTATTGATCCATGGTTATGGCTGTGTTTAGATCTAGGGGTAAAATTTTTTTGCCGTTTGTTACGTCGGATATACATAAACACATTTAAAGTATTAAACGTAGTCTAATAACAATTGTCAAATCATGCAGCAATTAGGCTTAAAAGATTTGTCTTGCAATTTACACGCAATCTGTGTAATTAGTGTTTTTTCTATATTTAATACTTTACGTATGTGTTCAAACATTCGATATGACAGAGTAAACAAACTTGCTAGATGATCTAACCAGCCCCGAATGTATCTAATTTTATATGAGTTATACAATACTCTTTGCATAAAGGGTTTATTTAGATTTCAACTTTTTTCTTTAAACTTTCAACTTTTCTGTCACATCGAACTTTCCTACATATATAATTTTCAACTTTTATGTCATATTGTTCTAATTTTTTTAAATTTTTAATTTTAAAGTAGAACTAAACACAGCCAAAGCCGTGATGCATCAGGCCACAAGGCAGCAGCCCGTTGAGAGGCGTCGACTATTCAAACACACCCGTCCAAAAAGAATCAAAACGAATCTAAAGCCGTGAATGCAACAGACTGGTGCTTCACTTTCCTTCAATGGGGCAGCAGCTAGCAGCAAAGCAGAAGGGCAGCTTCCACGCGTGGTCGCAGATACAGGTATGCATGTGGCCGCTCCTCATTGGATGCTAGTACTAGTATCTCCTCCTGCCTGCGCCACCAGCGAAACTCGATCAATGGTCAAAAGGCAGTGAAATGGCTTGAAAGAGAGAGTAGTGCTCCGCATAGCAAGAGCCAAGATGGTGTGCAGTGTGCAGATGGGGAGGAGTGGAGAAGATCAGAGCAGATGAGCAGGACTGAAAAAGCTGAGGAGCTAGCCTTCCTCGTGGCCTTCACATTGAAAAAGCTGAAAAAGTATTAAACGTAATCTAATAACAAAATAAATTACAGATTCCGTTAGAAAACTGCGAGACGAATTTATTAAACCTAAATAATCTGTTATTAGCAAATATTTACTGTAGCATAACATTGTGAAATTATGACGCAATTAGACAATCTGTGTAATTGGTTTTCTTTGTCTATATTTAATAATATATGCATGTGTCTAAAGATTCGATGTGATAGCATGAAAAGTTTTGTTTTGAAAACTAAAAAGGGCATTAATGTCTCTCTCCAGGCTTGCAAGTCCCGAGTTCGGCCACTGTACGCTGGCTCTGTGCATCATCCTCCGCGCCGGCCGCCGGGAACTCGTCGGCGAAGCCCAAGAGCGATTTGTTACCATTTCGATTCCTTTACCTGTTGGGCCGGCCAACTTCCTTCGGTGACTGGGCCTGAGATATCTCTAGCCCAAGAGTACCGACCTCTCTCACGATTGGCGGTGACCCCTGCTGACCTAGAATTTGTATCACCTCGATAAGTTTTTCGATGCCAATGTACGTGGTGCTTAGATGTTTGGTCTTAGCATCAACATTGATGTTGATAAGGTTAAGGTTTTTCTGTTTGAAGTTTTTAGCAAGGTTTATTTAAAAAATAATTTCCTAAAAAGTTAAAATGATAAAAAAATCGGTCCAAACCCAATGCAACATCTCAGTTTGCCGGGTTTTGTCTGCTCGCGCATACAGAAATAATTTCAATCTAGCCATCTAGGTACATGTTCCAAAAAAAAGCCATCTAGGTACAGTACAAAACATGCAAATAATCAGAACTACTGTAGAACTTCATCACATATCTTGCTAAAAATGAATTTTGTTTTGATGCTGTTTCATTCAACTGACAAATTCTGTTCATAGTCACGCGAAGACGAAAATGATAACAAACGGAGAGCAGAGAAAATTAGTCCTGCACTAACCAATAATGGTGATTAGTCCACACTAACCAATAATGGTGACGGACGCTGTGGAAAAAGATGGAGCGGTACGATAATACTCCCTCCGTCGTTAAATATTTGATGCCGTTAATATTTTTAAACATATTTGACCATTCGTCATATTTAAAAGATTTAAGTAATTATTAATTCTGTTACTATCATTTGATTCATTGTTAAATATAATACTACTAAATTTTTTGAATAATATTAACAAAATTTTTTAATAAGATAAATGATTAAACATGTTTTAAAAAAAATCATTTAGAGACGGAGGGAGTAATAAAGAAAGAGAAAGAGATAAAGAAAAACGTTAGCCGCCGATGGGTCCGACTCCGACGACCTCTTTTTCCATGAGCTCCGATTTTAAACCTTTTCTTTTCTCTTAAAAATTATATTTGTCACTCGCTACACGCGACCAACTCAGAATTAATTATTCCTCTTTTCCCTCCTACTCTGGGCAAATCTATTTATTCGCTTTCCATCTCCGCTGAGTTGGGGGCACTTGGCAGTTGGCAAGCGCGCGTCACCTACTCAGCAGCCTGAGCCGCCGAGGGAGAAGACGACGACGACCACCACCACCACCACCATGGAGGCCGCGGCGGCGAGGCCCGTCATCCGCGTCGCCGCCATCTGCGGCTCCCTCCGCAAGGCCTCCTACAACGGCGGCCTCCTCCGCGCCGGTACACACACGCCATTCCCTTCCCTTCGCTCCCTCGCCCTGGTCCCCCACATCCCCGCGAGTTTTGGGCTTAATCAGTTAACCTGACGCCTTCTTCTCCGGTGGCGGCGCTGATCGATCAGCCGCGGGGGTGTGCGAGGAGTCCATCCCGGGCCTGCGCGTCGACCACGTCGACATCTCCGGCCTGCCGCTGCTCAACACCGACCTCGAGACCGCCGATGGCGGATTCCCTCCCGCCGTCGAGGCCTTCCGCGACAAGGTCCGCCAGGCCGACTGCTTCCTCTTCGGATCCCCCGAGTACAACTACTCCATCGCAAGTACGTGCCTACTGCTGCCTCCATATGTGATTTGTTGCCAAATATCTCGCCCGAATTCGCGATTGCTGGCCTATTTTCCACACGAATTGCCATGGATAAAGGGGTGATACGACCAGATAAATTTGGGGGAATCCGCATGCTTGTAGTGCGTACCAATTCAGTGATCTGTTCGGTTCGTTCAGACTACAATTTTAGATCAGAGTTCATCAAGTGATAACTGTCCTGAGCTATTAGGTTCGTTTCCATTTGGATATCAATGTCATGGTGCACGATTTGTTTGGGGGTCCCTTTTCATTCTCGTGATCCGCAGATAATGGAGCTGGTTACCATCTCGTTGTCATGATGCATGAGTGGGTTCCCTGTTGAGAGTTGCGCATAGTTCTGTTGGAAACATTACAGGGCCCTGAAGTGTATTGTAGGGAAAGTGATAAAGGAATTCCAACACTGATTTAGAAAAAGTAGAAAGTCAGTTTCCTTTATTCCTTCCTTACAAAATGTTATGTATAAAGTAGAAAGGAATACCTCAATATTCTTTACTTACTCTTTAAGCTCAAATTGAATTATTGTGCTTGACTGAATTATTGTGCTAATAACTACTCCCTCCGGTTTCATATTAATTGACGTTTTGGACAAGGTTGAGGTCAAACTTTTATAACTCTGACCATCAATAACTTTAATAATATTTAGTTTAAAGGAACTAGAACAACATATATAGATTTGTCTTTTAAAGTATTATAATAAAAGTAAACATGCATTTATTTATTATATATATTATAATAGAAAAATAAGATCAAAGATGTATCTTGTAGACCGTGTCATTGTCCAAAACGTCAATTAAAATGAAACCGGAGGGAGTACCAGTCAAGCTAACTGATGCCCCTTTTCATTCCACCAAATATCCAGCTCTTTACCTTGTAAAAATAAATATACCTTCCAACGAAATCATGGTTTCTATACTTGTTTAGACCTATATGTATTTTATTAGGGGTCGCACAACCCTATAGCTCAGTCAAGGCTGGCATCTAGTAGCATAGCTTCAGCATTTGACCTATGCTGCTATCCTGCCAAACTATTCCCAAAAATGTATAATTAGTTTACACTTTACAGTCCAATTCATGTACTCTAGCAATTCAATAGCCAATTTGTTTGGATTATAGCCTACATCTCTCACATTTCTGGTTGCATTCTGATTGGCATACTGATTTCAGCATATACTTTGTTTTAATTTTTTTTTGCTGGCCTGTAAATTCACTGCACGCCTCTTTTCATTTAGTAGTTATTTAGTTTACCATTTGGCTGCAATTTAATACATGCTATGCTGTGCACCATCTTGCAATTCTGAATCTGAGTAACCCAATTGAGCAATTCACTCTTCAACTTGTGTTTGGGACATACAATTTAAATTTGAAAGATATCATACGCAACAATTTTATCACTTACTGGTTGACAGATAAGATTATATACATAATATACTACAATACCATGCTCAGTGTTCTTACCATTAAGAAAAATGATTAAATCGTGTAACACCCTTGTATGATTAATAGATATGTTGATATCTAAAGCAAAACAAGAGGCATGGATAACTACCCTGGAAATTCCAGTTACTAGACAACACTAGACAACTTGTAGAAACTAGCCTGCAGATTAAGTGAAATCTCAGAAACTTGTCCAAAGATTCAGTGATTCCCTAAAGGATGGACTGCATGCCTGCTATATTGTATTTCTGATGCTCATCTATGTGTTTGCGCCTCATATGCTTCACGTATCAATTGTAGCCCCACTGAAGAATGCACTTGATTGGGCTTCTAGAGGGCAAAATTGCTGGGCAGACAAACCTGCTGCAATTGTCAGTGCAGGAGGTGGCTTTGGAGGGGGTAGATCACAGTACCATCTTCGTCAGGTCGGGGTATTTTTAGATCTTCACTTCATCAACAAGCCAGAACTAGCCGTAAAAGCATTTGAGCAGCCTCCAAAGTTTGACAGTGATGGTAATTTGATTGATGCGCAAATCAGAGAACGGATCAAGCAAGTTCTCTTATCCCTTCAGGCTTTCACACTCAGGCTCCAAAAGAAAGATTGAACCAGTGAAGTGATACATAATCTTGTTAATCTGCATTTCTGAAGCATGGCTCCTTGGATATTACATATTACAGCCTATTTGATGGTATTTTACTTTCAATCAAGCAATGTGTCGTGGAAAAACCGAAAATTGTAATAAACGCTTGTGGAATTGTTTCCCCTGTTCATTTGAAGGTTTAATGTTTTGGTCACATCTATACAAAATATATTAATAAAGATTTATATTTTACCCGTTCCCCTGTACTGTAACCACAATGATACATCAAGACCACTTGGTATCAATCATATCATACTGTAGCCAGGTGAATATTTTCCCTGTTATCTCGTTCTCTTCGTTTAGTATTGTCACTCAAATTTGTGAAATTGGAATTCCCATGAATTAACATCTAATTAAGGATGTCTGAATGCAACGAGCTAATTCAGAATTTCAAAGTTTTCTCTAACTGCATCTCTTCTCTGTTGTTTATGTGTTTGTATCCGTTGGTTGTTTTTCTTCACATTCTTTGATGGCATATCTTCATATGGTTTTGCATCAAGCGTAAGATATCCAATCTTTTTCATATGGACTTATCAGAACTATTTTGGTTTTGTATGACTTGTTTGTGTTGCTTGTTAGGTTGATCAGGAATGGATGACAGATTGACAGGCATATGCCTCACACTGATGTTTTATTGTTGATAAATGGGTGTCCATATTCTGAACCGAGGAGAAGAAGCTTTTGCACTAAGCAGCGCGCGTGCATGCATCCAAATAATGCATCAGGTGAGAAAGAAGCATTTCTTCCAAAAATAACTGTTAAGATGAGACATATAGGTGCAAGAGGTGCGATGTTACAGTCGGACGCCTCCGTGGTTCTGTGCTAATGTGGATATTATTGCGTTTTGGCGTACACTGGCATTAACATATCGGGTCATCTGCACGGCTTCTATGCATTTGCTAATACTGGTTGAGAAAAAATTAGTGTATATAATGTACTCTTAATCTTTTAGGTGATAATAGTTAGGTTGGGATTCTATACCTTTTGCCCTAGGCCTCTAGCACATTGCATAAGTCAGTGTGAAGCGTGAACGAGATGAACTAACTCAATGTGAAATGAATCTTGCCAAAATTTTAGCATCAAGCAAAGCAAAGGCCAAGTTTTCAATATAAGCTGGAGACCTTTGTCAAAAGGAAAAATACAAATTTTGAGAGTACTAAATTTGTTGGGTTTCTGGAAGGACTATTGAGCTATAAAAAGGATCCCCTGAGCTCCCGTTTAAGGAGGTGGACAAAAGTTGATCCAGACCTAATCCAACCAAACTCTGTACCTGGTATATGTGAATATATGCTTGCTGTGTGACCCTTCAGTTTGCTTTGTCAACCTCTCTTGGACTTGCAGAAACACGCCGTGGTGTGGACAAGCGTGGCAGGCACGTACTACAGATTACCAGCCAACTTTGCCGCATGATGTCCGGAGGTAGTGCCACTTGTTTTTTGTTGCATGGACAGCAAAAGGTGTTTGCAACTTTGCGTCGACGTATCATGATCCCTGCCACTATCTCCACTTCACAAAAATCACAAAATGGGAGACCACACACACCATGGAAAATGGCTGACTCATCTATTGGACATTTGGGCCTACAGGTACAGCTTCCTGCTTCCCTATCCCGACTGTCAATATTTGGTACTAATTATGCTTATGAATTATCATAAATAACACGTGCTGATAGGCTATCCAATTGATATTTATTTTGCTCGTTAGTACTACGTTTGTTCCATCTAAAGAAAAGAAAAACATACATTTGAACCACCCCAACCACTGCAATAGTCATGGTAGGATCTAAGGACAAAATATACTTCCTGGTCTATATAATTTCACCAAAAATATATTCCTCTGATACTCTATTCGTCTAACAAGTACCATATGATATAATACTTCTTGGCTGCAAGCCGTTGTTTTTGGCTTGTGACGTGTAGATCCTCGTTATTTCACTCCTGTGATTCACGGAAAATTGGTTTAATCAGCGCTTTAAACCATTTTTTTTCCCACTGACCTGTCTAATAAAAAACAAGGTCGATGGCAGCAGGAGCTATTGGTAGTCGTTCAAGAAAAGAAAGGCCTTTCATTGCAATCACTTTCTGGAAAAGGAGTGGAGTAAAAAGCACTAAAACGTCACCAAATTATTCACCTCAGTAAATACTCCAAATGCTATAGTTTCCAAATTCTCCTAAATAGCATGAGTTATGGTCTAATACAGTAAGCAGTAGAGCAACTCCTGGTACTGTATGAATACAATATATCAAAATTTTGGCCTCTGAAACGGCAAATTCTAGGAAGGGTTCTGAGATCAGATTTTCAGGCAGAGAAGATGACCAAAATACAAGACATTATTGCTGATGATTATTTCTTCTCAATTAATATATTAGACAACCTCTCTTACCTTTCTGAAAGGAAAAAGAAACTGACGATGATGTTCTGAAGATATGTATTATCTTTTGTTTTGCAAGACCCGCTCGATCGTCGGTGGTTGGTGCTCATCGATCAATTAAGTTCGAATTGGTGCCTTTCACTGTCTAGAGTCAGTGTTTTCCAACCAATTCAGTTGACAAAAGGCCCCATTTCTCCGGCACCTGGCTCAATCCACTTGCTTGCTGAAAAACTGAGCCACTTGTTTTGCCAAGTGCAATTTCTCTCTTCTGCCGGCCAGACTCTGAAACCGAGTTCAGACAAAGGAGCAGTATTCTACAACTCAACCATTGTTTTGTGTTCTCAGAGTCAAGATTATGCATGATATATACGGCGCGTAGACGAGCTCTGTATGGTACTGCAGCACACATACGTCGCAGGAGTTCCTTCAGGCTCTGGACTCTTCTGCATTTTGAGTGGATCTAGTTATGGACACTCTGACACCTGAAATCAACAATGACATGGCAACTGGCAAACCACAGGTTGATGGAGCTTCGCTTCTAGAAGGCAAAATGTTGGTAAACCAGTGAAGATTTATACACACACAATTCGGAGTTGAGAATTCTGAGGTAATTAGTCATCATTTCAAAGAAAGTTGCTTTTGTGCTATGCTCTGCTTTCTCTCGGCTGGCTGGCGTCCACCTTGTTACTTCGCGCAGCAGCAATATTCCTCTTCCCTTCAACCATTTCGTCTTATGTGACGATATTTACAAGATCGTGAATATATATGGCAACAAGATTTTCCGAATGATTCGGCCTATGGAAATTACCATTGGGATTGTCATCTTCAGAAAGGTGCTCTGACTAGTCGTTGCAGTTAACAGAACAAATGGAACTAAAATATGCCTACTAAATTATTGGTAGCTTGAATAGCAATAGTAAATGTTTGGATTAAATTTTAATCATAGATAATGCCTATGATCAATTTGACAGTAATCTACAACTTTCATTTTCATATCTTCTGAATTTAGTTTTATATTGGTAGAAATCCAAACATGTGTAATATAACTTCACCCTACCAACGAATTGATGATACTAAAACCTGCCAAGAATTTGGCACTACAAAGATTAGGGTAGAGAACCAGACCTACCCTAACACCACAAACCAGTAATAGTTAATACTATAAACGCAACACCAAAACAGACATTGTTAATTTTTTTAAACGCAAGACCAAATCAGACATGCATCTTCAGTCAAGAACAGTGTCCACCAAAACGGGACCAGATCATCCAGCAGCGTCAGGTTCATCCAGCTGCCAAACTGCACAGCGCCGATTGCTCCGAATCCTTCAGAGAGAAAACGTTATTGTCAAACCTAGCTCGCATCAGAAAAGGGACACAACTATTCTTTTCCGCTCTGCTCCAATCACGTATTTGTCCAAGACAAGCAACCACAACAACTACATGACAGCGAGACCGACGCACAACAAATAATCTAATCGTAATCGATCCGGGAGAGGAAGGAATTGCGATGCAAGAGTGTGGACAAGAAGCAAGATGAAGAAAAAAGAACACGTAGTGGTGGATGGTGCTGTGGTGAGCTACTAGAATGCTAGATAGATATCTGAAAAATATATGATGGTTGTGCACTACTAGCTTTGCAAGGGAGGGGGTAGTTGGCCATCCTTTTTCACAGTGTCACTGCAGCCAAAGCCAAGCAATCCTCCTCAGTCCTCACTATCACACACACACATACAGAGGATTATCTCACTTGACAATTGACATAGCCTGACTTTTGGAAGTCTGCAGCTGATGCAAGATTCAGCAATACACTAGCAGCAGCAGACAGTAGTTAGACAAGTAGCGGTTACGGTTACGGTTGGATTTTGCTTGTCTGCGGCCGGTGGACAGCTGAGAGACAATGGCAATTAGGCGTGTAGTACATGTACATACACCATGTGTGGAAGCAAGGCAATCAGGTGTCGTTTGGGAAAAACCGGACGCATAGCTTAACTTTCCCTCTTGCAAGTGTAACCAACCATGCCCTTCTCGCGTGCGTAGCTACAAATGTCTCCATCTCGCGTCTTCTCGAGGTTACTGCTGCTGTTCATGTTCTCATGTTGTAACTAACTGTAAGTGCTTGAAGCCATGGTTTCCTCCTCTCTTCTTGCTTGACATCCTGTCAAAGTTCCATATATCAAGTTTGTTTTTGTCTGAATTTGTCAGGATTTGTACGTGAAGAGTCTGAAACTGTTGGATTTTGTTGGAAGGTAGTGGTGATCGATGATGGAGTCGGCGAGGTTTGTGTACGAGCTGGATCATGGGGGAGAAGGCGAGGAGGAGGAAGAGGAGGACGCCTGCTTCTTGGACATCTACGTGCACGGCGCGCGCGGCATCCACAACATCTGCATCTACGCGGCGCAGGACGTGTACGCCAGGCTCGCGCTCACGTCCAGCCCGGACGACGCGCCGGCGCTCGACACGCGCGTCGCGGCGGGCGGCGGCGCCAACCCGCGCTTCGACGAGCGCCTCCCGCCGCTGCGCGTCAGGCGGGCGCGCCTCGGCACCGACGTGCTCAAGTGCGAGATATGGATGCGGAGCTGCGCCAGGCGGCTGCTCGACGACCAGCTCCTCGGCTTCGCGCTCGTGCCGCTCGCCGCCGTCGCGGCCGCCGACGGCGCGCGGCTCGCGCAGGACTTCTCGCTGTCGTCCACCGACCTCTTCCACTCGCCGGCGGGGACCATACGGCTCTCGCTCGCCCTCCACTCCGGACCACCCGGCGACGCGTGCCCGCCGCCGGAGCGCGCCGCCGCCGAGCCGTCGATCACGTCGGAGGTGGTGATCCTCGAGCCAGCGCCACCGGTGGACTACGCGAGGATCGAGTTCCCTGACCTTAACGCGGTGAAAGAAAACGACGACATGGCCGTGCAGTACCTGCCGTTCTTGCACCTCGCCGACGCGCAGGCCATGGACGACGACGACTGCGAGATGGCCACGAGCCCGCGCGAGGAGAAGCCGGCGTCCTCGGACGACGGGAGCAAGAACGCCTCGACGTCGACGACCACCGCCGTCAGCGACGACAACAGGGCGGTGACGCGCAAGGCGCGGCCCGACGCCGACGACGCCGCCACCGCGCCGATGTCGTGCCGCTCGCCGGACACGCCGACGTCCAACGGCGGCAAGCCGTCGTCGTCGGACAAGGAGAAGGGCGCCGCGGAAGACGTGTTCGACTCGCCGCCCCTGCGCGATATCGACATGGAGGCGGAGCAGAGCGCGATGCAGCGGCAGATCATGGAGATGTACATGAAGAGCATGCAGCAGTTCACCGAATCGCTGTCCAAGATGAAGCTGCCGATGGAGCTCGACGGCGACAATGGCGTCGTCGTCCAGAAGGAGGAGAAGCCGGAGGCAGAGGTGAAGCTGCAGCCCAAGAAGGATGGTGCAAGGGTGTTCTACGGAAGCAGAGCTTTCTTCTGAACAAAAAGCAAACAAAAAAAAATTGCAGAGAGAAACAAATTAAGATGATCTCTTCTTGCAATTGCAAAAGGTAAATGAGTTTAAATCTTTGGCACAAAATTCAGTGTGCAGTTTGAGAATTAGGTTTTGCTTGTTAATTGTTAACTTAATTCGTTCATCAAAAGTGTAAACTAAATCTATTTCCGAGAGAGAGTAACAGATGGAATGGAGTTGTGTTTTGGTATCAGGCAAGATTTCTTGTTAACTTCCTTAATACTCCTATTTTTTTTTAGTGTGTTCTATGGTGAAACTTGAAATCTCTTGCCATTTCGTTCAAATGGAAACAAAATCAGCTACAAAGATGAGTATGTTTAAAGGGATTAGAAGGAGAATTAGTGTAGCAGCAGAATTCTGTACTAGAGAAACACTCATTTCATTTGAAACAAATTCGATTCACAATTATAAGGAGGAGGTCTTTTAATTGATTGCAAACAATAAACTTGGTCCCCTCAGCAAACAGACCAAAAAACAAAGAACCTGTTTGAAAGGCTTACATCAGACTCCAATAATTTTTGTTTCAGAAGGAAGCAAGCCATTGATGATTAGTACTAAGCTCTCTCTCTTCTGTAGTTATATCTCAGCAATTCAATGCCATGTACGAAGCAAAATGCCAAAGAACAAAACAGAAGTTAGTGGTTGCTGTTTCTACATCGACTTCAACGCGACTAACACCACGATCAGTTCTCCTGATTACAATGGACTGCCATGAACTTTCATTGCAAATAGCTTCGAAATGCCAATGTACAAGTCCAACATTTCTGCCGGTCGTACACTTCAGTTCCTGAAGAAGCTGGGAGACAGTCTTCAGTCGTCACAAGAAATTTGGTACTTGTGTAGTACTCTGTATGAACAATGACTTATTAGTATGAGATTTATTAAAGAAGACGAAAACTTCAGACAAGTCAAAGTCAATGGGAGATGATGCTAACATCTGCTTCTTTGTTATTCATTTTGCTGATATGGACTTGGACTAACAGTAACAGAGGAAATTGCACCACAGAAAACAGCTTGCACATACTGAAAACTGTATTACAGAAAGTAGCTTGATCACTATTATGAAAGGCACTAAGAAAGCTATCTTTACATATTGACGCGGATTTATCTCCGCAAGAGTGTTAAACAGTTATAAATCTTCAATAGTCAAGTCAAAACCTAAAGCTTTTTAACTTCAGTAACAAAAGAGATTTTTTAAAAACTTAGTCTGAACTGATCTGAATTCTGAAATGCTCAGCTGTTATGTGCCGGCGGCAATAGGAGGCTAGTTCTCGGTGATGAGCTTGGCGCGGGCGTGGCCGGCCTCAACTCTGTACTGGTTACCCATGCCGAAGTGCGCCACGAGCAGCCACACCACGGTGAGCAGCTCGCCGCGCTGGCTCAGCTGCTTGGCGTGGAAGTTGCCCCTGCACTTGCCGGCGGCGTAGCACAGCATCAACACCCCACACCCCGACCAGCCGCCACCGCTTCCGCCATTCAAGCTACTGCAGCTGCTCTGCCAGCCGAGCGCCGGCACATGTCGAACAGCACCGAATTGCTTCGTCCTCCATTATCTGCCTATAATCTAGCTAGCTATTTGTCGAAGCAACCTACATGCGTGGTACCATTGTCATCGTCCTCCCTCCAAACACCTTCGCCGTCGCATTCCCATGAAGTTAGATTGGGACATTCACGCATCTCCAGAAAACGTAGCTTGCCAAATGAAGCTCTGAGTCGCTCCCAATCACACTCCAAGACTTTCAGGAACCTCACACGAAGCGTCTCGACATTCCAACCTTCCACATCACCAAAGCTCTTCAGCTTCCCTCCTCGAATATACAGTCTCTTCAAGTTCTCAGCATTTCCTGGATGAAGCAAATGCATCAAGTTCTCCATGGGGGTGCGCCGCAGGTCCAGCTTCTCAAGTCTTGGAGGAAGCAACAGCTCTGATCCCATGGAGGTTCCTTTGATGCTTCCTTCAACACCAGATATCAGTTGACGCTTCGGCCCTTGTGCAGCTGCTGCTGCTCCCCATGTTATAGTCAAGGACTCAAGGGCTGTGCACCCTTGCAATTTGTTCAGCTCATCTTCCTGTACCACTAATGCTCGCCGCCCAGTGCTAATGCTCAGCTTCCTCAGCTTGGGCAAGCTAGCTAGATCTGCTAGACGACATGGGTTACTTTTGCTGGTGGCGCCACCCACAAGAAAACCCTTCAGAACCTGGAGTTCCTCCAGGCTTCCTATCCCTTCAGGCATTTCATCCAGGAGATAGCACTCCGAAACATCCAAAAACTGCAGCTTGCGAAGTGAGCCGATAGAATCTGACAACTTCTCCAAGTTGTGGCACGCACTGAGGTCCATCACCACGAGATTCTGGAGATTGCCGATAGAGTCTGGGATATACTCAATGAGAGAGATGCCTCGGAGGCTGAGGTACTTTAGGCTCTCGCACATGGTTGCCGCCTCCAGGGTCTCGGGGCTCACAATTTCAATGCGGTGTCTCCATGACGGCTTCCACTGCCCGAGCTGGAGAGTGCTCATCTCTGCTTGTTTAGACAACCAAGTCTTATCCATGTTGACATACTGCCGGTTGAAGTTGTAAAGTGTGAGCAGATCCTTGCAGCTAGACGGCCCATAGAGTTCATTGACATCATCGCCTCTTCCACCGATCTGCCTTTCCCAGAGACATGCACGGCGGGACCTCTCGCTGTCAAAATCCTCCATAGGTTTGCCTTCACCATCAAACTGATAGAACCCCATGCGATGTGCCGTCTTAACAAGAAAGTTGCTAACAATGGGGGGAATCTTGCAGTAGTGCACCTTGCTGCAGTGTTGTCGCTGGCAAGCAGGCTGTATCAGGCCTCTGGAGAGGAGATCCGTAAAGCAGTCCTTCCCAGCAGTAACGGACTGGACGATCCCCTCGCCAATCCAGTAGTGGATGAGCATCTTCTTCTTGATGAGCTCATCAGCCGGGAACATTGCAAGGCAGAGGAGGCAGTGCCTCAACTGAGCATCTAGTGAGTGAATGACAAGCTCCAGCTGCGAGGCAGAAGGGAACCAACATGCTTGCCCCTGAGTTTCCTCCATTGATCTGTCCTCATCACCGTAGCTGCTATCGTAGATACGCTTACGGTCTAGAGCAGTCTGAAGTTCCCGAACTCCACATCTGATCTGCCCGGCGAGTGTCATAATCTCGAGGTATTCTGGATCAACGACATCGTCGTCATCCTCTATTTCTTCCCCATTGAACACACAGTTAGGCGTATGTAAGCTCCGAAAATCCATCTGGATCTCCCCTACCAAGGTATCAATCTCCTTCAATCTGTTGTCGGCAGCACTGAACACTCCCGCTGCTGAACGGAGAGGCATTGATGCAGCACCCGACCACGTTGACATGCTGATCGAACACAATCTATTCGTACACAGTATCACCGCTTCAGAGATAGTGACGAACTGACGATACCTACCAGAGAACAAAATCCACCGCCCTCCGAGCGGCTAAGCGTCCCTCGATGTCGTTCGCCCCCCGCCGGCAGGGCTCGTTATGCTCCCTGCTTCATACGGATGGATCGAGATTTCGAGAGGAAACTGTAGCAGCGCACCGTCAATTGCAGAAATACATAAAAAGCAAAGGGAAATTCACCGCCGCCCGGGTGGCTCAGTGGCTGCCCTAAGGCTATAGATTGGGGCTTACCAGTATAGCCGGCTAGCCGCCCCTCGTCGGAACACGTTACTCCCTGATACCGCCACCGGCGACCGGTCTGCTCCCAGCGTGAGCGCGATTGGCTTGAGGTTGAGGCAGACGAGAGGGGGAGATTGGGAGAATCGGAGAGGACTAGGGATCGGACGTCCGATCCCAGTCCAAATACCGGACAGTGTTTCACCACATGCAAAAAAAAAAAAAAATATTTAAGATGTTTCATCAATCAGTAAACAATATTTTAAAGAAAATATTTCAGATGTTCCATTATTTGATGAAAAATGTTTCATCACTTTACAAAATTTATTTTACCAAAGATGCAACATGAAAAACAACTTATTGCAACACTAAAATCCTATTGTGTACGACAACGAAGAAAATACAGTATGCATTGTGTGCAACATCCGACTAAAAAAGAGTGAAACACTTCAATATAATAATTTGAAACAAAGATAGATAATAGACTGCAATAAAACATGTGCTAGTAGCTAAACTCGCCTTGAAGTCGATGTTTCGACGAGCGTCGAGCGCGGCGGCGCCGGTGCTGATGCTGTCGTTCACGGGCAAGAGGCCGAATCACTTCACACAGGACAGCTCGACGAGCGGAGAGGGACGCCGACCTGGATGCGTTCATGCACACGCGCCGCCTCGTCGTGTTGTCGTCGTGGGGAGGCTGTCGCCGGCGACCTTCGCGCGTACCTTCAATTCGGGAGATCGAGGCGGTCGCCGGCCCGCGGTTCGACGCGGCTGTGAGCAGGGCCACTCCGGGTAGGAGGCGTCGGGGCGGGCGCGAACGGAGGAGAGTAGCGTGTAGAGGAGAGGAAGAACGGGAGCAGGGCTTAGAGTGTTGAGTTGTGATCCAAATTCATTTGTACTTAATAAAGGCCAGCTCGTCATCCCTTTTAGGGTTCCACTATATATATACCTCTTGTAAGCCGCCGTGCGGCGTTATAACCTCACCCCAGATATAGTGAAGATATTTTGCTGGCTGGCGCTCGTGGTTTTTTCTCTCCTACTTTGGGAGGGTTTTCCACGTTAAATCTCGTGTCTTCTATGATTGATCTATTGTTTCTTTATCGTTTCTTCGCTTATCGTTTCCTAACAAGTGGTATCAGAGCTTGTTCCCACATTAGGGTTTCACGATGGTATCGATGAAGTATGATCTACCACTACTAGACTACAAGACGAGATTCTCGCTGTGGCAAGTCAAGATGCGGGCTGTTCTGGCGCAAACTTCGGATCTTGATGAGGCGCTGGAAAGTTTCGGGAAGAAGAAATCGACTGAATGGACCGCTGAGGAGAAGCGGAAAGATCGTAAGGCTCTGTCGCTGATCCAACTTCATCTATCTAATGATATTTTGCAAGAAGTGTTGCAGGAAAAGACTGCTGCAGAACTTTGGCTCAAACTGGAATCGATCTGCATGTCTAAAGATCTAACTAGTAAGATGCATATCAAGATGAAGTTGTTCTCGCACAAGTTGCAGGAGAGTGGTTCTGTGCTGAACCACACATCGGTCTTTAAAGAGATCGTTGCCGACCTAGCGTCGATGGAGGTACAGTTTGATGATGAAGATTTAGGTCTTTTACTGTTATGCTCACTGCCTAGTTCATATGCAAATTTTCGTGACACCATACTTTTAAGCCGTAATGAACTAACCCTAGCGGAAGTTTATGAGGCGCTCCAAAACAGGGAGAAGATGAAAGGTATGGTTCAGTCTGATGTGTCGTCCTGTAAGGGCGAAGCATTGCAGGTCAGAGGCAGATCTGAGCAGAGAACCTACAACGATAGCAATGATCGTGACAAGAGCCAGAGTAGAGGCCGTTCCAAGTCCAGAGGTAAAAGGTTCTGTAAGTATTGCAAAAAGAAAAATCATTTCATTGAAGAATGCTGGAAGCTGCAGAATAAGGAGAAAAGGAAATTTGATGGTAAGGCCTCTGTTGTTACCAGTGCTGAAAACTCTGATTCAGGAGATTGTCTTGTCGTTTTTGCTGGTTGTGTTGCTAGTCATGATGAATGGATCCTTGATACTGCATGTTCGTTTCATATCTGCATTAACAGAGATTGGTTTAGTTCTTACAAGTCTGTGCAGAATGGAGATGTTGTGCGCATGGGAGATGATAATCCACGTGAGATTGTGGGCATTGGCTCCGTACAGATCAAGACACATGATGGCATGACACGCATGCTGAAAGATGTGAGACACATACCAGGGATGGCGAGAAATCTCATCTCTCTCAGCACACTTGATGCGGAAGGATACAAATACTCCGGTTCAGGTGGAGTTGTAAAGGTATCTAAAGGTTCTCTCGTTTATGTGATTGATGATATGAATTCTACAAACTTATATGTCCTTAGAGGAAGTACATTACATGGTTCTGTTACCGCTGCTGCTGTTTCTAAAGATGAACCTAGTAAGACTAACCTGTGGCATATGCGTCTTGGACATATGAGTGAACTTGGTATGGCAGAATTGATGAAGAGGAACCTGCTGGATGGCTGCACTCAGGGTAACATGAAGTTTTGTGAGCACTGTGTTTTTGGTAAGCACAAGAGGGTGAAGTTCAATACCTCAGTTCATCGCACCAAAGGTATACTTGATTATGTACATGCTGATTTGTGGGGGCCTTCTCGTAAGCCCTCTCTTGGTGGTGCTCGTTATATGCTTACCATTATTGATGATTACTCTAGAAAAGTGTGGCCTTATTTCCTGAAACATAAAGATGATACATTTGCTACTTTTAAAGAGTGGAAAGTCATGATAGAAAGGCAAACTGAAAAGGAGGTAAAAGTACTTCGCACTGACAATGGTGGTGAATTTTGTTCGGATGCTTTTGATGATTACTGCAGGAAGGAAGGCATCGTTAGGCATCACACCATCCCGTACACTCCACAGCAGAATGGTGTGGCTGAGCGCATGAACAGAACCATCATCTCCAAGGCTCGTTGTATGCTGTCCAACGCTCGCATGAACAAGCGTTTTTGGATAGAGGCTGCTAACACCGCCTGCTACTTGATCAACAGGTCGCCTTCTATCCCACTTAATAAGAAAACTCCCATTGAGGTATGGTCTGGTATGTTTACTGATTATTCACAGTTGAGAGTTTTTGGATGCACTGCTTATGCTCATGTTGATAATGGAAAATTAGAGCCTAGATCTATTAAATGTCTGTTTCTTGGTTATGGTTCAGGAGTAAAAGGTTATAAGTTATGGAATCCTGAAACTAATAAGACATTCATGAGCAGGAGTGTTGTTTTTAATAAATCTGTTATGTTTAATGACAGCTTGCCCACAGATATCATACCAGGTGGTTCTGATAAGGAGCAGCAATATGTTAGCGTGCAGGTGGAGCATGTGGATGATCAGGAAACTGAAATTGTTGGTAATGATGTTAATGATACTGTTCAGCACTCACCTCCTGTTTTGCAGCCACAAGATGAACCTATTGCACATCGCAGAAAAAAGAGGAGTTGTGGAGCTCCAGTCTGCCTTATTGAGGAATGTGATATGGTTTATTATGCTTTTAGTTGTGCTGAACAGGTGTAGAATACTCTTGAGCCAGCCACATACACTGAAGCTGCTGTTTCTGGAGACCGTGAGAAGTGGATCTCAGCTATGCAGGAGGAGATGCAGTCTCTTAAGAAGAATGGCACATGGGAGCTTATGCACTTGCCAAAACAGAAGAAGCCTGTTTGTTGTAAATGGATCTTCAAGAGAAAGGAGGGTTTATCTCCTAGCGAGCCTCCGAGGTTTAAGGCAAGGTTAGTAGCAAAAGGTTTCAGTCAAATTGCTGGTGTTGATTATAATGATGTGTTCTCTCTAGTTGTAAAGCATAGTTCAATTCGCACATTCTTCAGTATTGTTGCTATGCATGATCTTGAGCTTGAGCAATTAGATGTGAAGACAACATTTTTACATGGAGAGCTTGAGGAGGAGATATACATGGACCAGCCAGAAGGGTTCATAGTACCTGGTAAGGAGGATTATGTTTGCAAGTCGAAAAGATCTTTGTATGGGTTTAAACAGTCTCCTCGTCAATGGTATAAAAGGTTTGATTCATTTATGTTGTCACATGGCTTTAAGAGGTCTGAATTTGATAGCTGTGTGTATATTAAATTTGTTAATGGATCACCTATATACTTGCTGTTGTATGTTGATGATATGCTGATTGCTGCCAAGAGCAAGGAACAAATCACTACATTGAAGAAACAGTTGAGTAGTGAGTTTGATATGAAGGATCTTGGTGCTGCTAAGAAAATTCTAGGTATGGAAATCACTAGAGACAGAAATGCTGGTTTGCTATTTCTTAGTCAGCAAAGCTACATTAAGAAGGTTCTTCAGCGTTTTAACATGCATGATGCAAAGCCTGTTAGTACTCCTATTGCACCTCATTTTAAATTATCAGCTTTACAATGTGCTAGTACTGATGAGGATGTAGAATACATGTCTAGAGTTCCATATTCTAGTGCTGTTGGTTCTTTGATGTATGCCATGGTTTGCTCCCGTCCAGATTTATCTCATGCTATGAGTTTGGTTAGTAGATACATGGCTAATCCTGGTAAAGAACACTGGAAAGCTGTTCAGTGGATTTTTAGGTACCTCAGAGGCACAGCTGATGCTTGCTTGAAGTTTGGCAGGACTGATAAGGGGCTTGTTGGATATGTGGATTTAGATTTTGCTGCAGATTTGGATAAGAGAAAGTCACTCACAGGTTATGTGTTTACCATTGGTAGTTGTGCTGTGAGTTGGAAGGCAACGTTGCAGCCTGTTGTTGCCCAGTCTACCACTGAAGCAGAATACATGGCTATTGCTGAAGCATGTAAAGAATCAGTTTGGTTGAAAGGATTGTTTGCTGAGCTTTGTGGAGTTGATTCTTGCATTAACTTGTTTTGTGACAGTCAAAGTGCTATATGTCTCACTAAAGATCAGATGTTTCATGAGAGGACAAAGCATATTGATATCAAGTACCATTATGTTCGTGATGTAGTCGCACAAGGTAAGCTAAAGGTATGCAAGATAAGTACTCATGATAATCCTGCTGATATGATGACAAAGCCTGTTCCTGTTGCTAAGTTTGAGCTTTGCTCAAGCTTAGTTGGTATAGTGGTTTAGCCCAAGAGGCTATTTGGCGCCGAAAGTGTTTTTGTCTTTGTTGTGTTCAGGGTGAAGGATTGTTTCATGCTACAAGAAGGAATTTGTCTCAAGGTGGAGTTTGTTGAGTTGTGATCCAAATTCATTTGCACTTAATAAAGGCCAGCTTCTGCCGTAGTGGAGCGGAGGCCCGTCGCCGGGAGGCTTGGGCCGGAGCGTAGGGTCCCACTATATATATACCTCTTGTAAGCCGCCGTGCGGCGTTGTAACCTCACCCCAGATATAGTGAAGATATTTTGCTGGCTGGCGCCCGTGGTTTTTTCTCTCCTACTTTGAGAGGGTTTTCCACGTTAAATCTCGTATCTTCTGTGATTGATCTATTGTTTCTTTATCGTTTGTTCGCTTATCGTTTCCTAACATGGAGGAGGCGGGGGAGGAAGGGCGGCGGCGGCCATGGCCACGGCCACGGCCACCACGACGACTAGGAACTCCGCCTCCCTCGGCCACGGCCACGGTAACCACGACGGCTAGGAACTCCGCCGGCACCGCCTCCTCCCCGTAGCCTCCGCGGCGGCGGTGCTCGCTCTGCTCATCCTCCTCCCCGCCACGCCGCCGGGAGGACCCCGCGCGTCGGCGAACTCAGCCTCGCCCCTCCGCGCAGCCATCGCGGTGCACCCGGTGCCGGGCTCCCTATGCGTGGCCCTGCGCCGCTCTCCCCTCCACCGCCTCCACGCCGCGGCTGCCTCCCTCGACTCCGGCGACCCGCCCGCCGCGCTCCACCTCGTCTCCGCCTCGCTCAAGTACATGGGGAGTGTGACATGTG
This sequence comes from Oryza sativa Japonica Group, assembly GCF_034140825.1. Taxonomy (NCBI): domain Eukaryota; kingdom Viridiplantae; phylum Streptophyta; class Magnoliopsida; order Poales; family Poaceae; genus Oryza; species Oryza sativa. Next base: position 42,643,712 of record NC_089035.1, on the reverse strand, counting down.
AGAGAGAGAGAGGGGGTGGGGAAGAGAGAAGGTTGAGAGAAGAGTGGTGTGGGTGTGCCGTGTGCGGGCGTCCGATTTTTCTCTCCAGATCGGACGCCTGACACAAAGCGTTTTCGGGAGAATCGAGGGTTTCAGGTCCCAAAATATTACTCTCTCGGTTTGTAAATATTTGACGCCGTTGACTTTTTTAAATATGTTTGACCATTCATCTTATTAAAAAAATTTAAGTAATTATTAATTATATTCCTATCATTTGATTCATTGTTAAATATACTTATATATACATATAGTTTTATATATTTCACAAAAGTTTTTGAATAAGACGAATGTGCAAACATGTGCTAAAAAGTCAACGGTGTCAAATATTTAGAAACGGAGTAAGTATACGATACTCCCTCCCTTTCAGGTTACAAGATGTTTTGACTTTGATCAAAGTCAAACTGCTTTAAATTTAACTAAGTTTGAAGAAAAAATAATAACATTTTCAACCCAAGACAAATTTATTATGAAAATGTATTCAATTATTGATTTAATGAAACTAATTTGGTACTATAGACATTGCTATATTTGTCTATAAACTTTGTTAAACTTAAAGTAGTTTTACTTTGACCAAAGTCAAAACGTCTTATAACCTGAAATGGATGGAGTATTTTACATAGATGAGACACTTTATAATATTATGAATCTGGACAGAATATCTAGATTCGTAATCCTAGAAAATATCTCATCAATCCAAGATCTCTTATATTTTGGGACGGAGGGAGTAATATGTCGTAACAGTTTATAAGAAAATAAAAATTAAATTTTAAATAAAACTTTTGTATATACTCACTATATCCCATTATATAAGGTACGATCAAAGTTGGTACGGTCTCAAAAACTAATTTTTAGTTTATAATTTCTCATATGCTATAAGGTTTGTAGCAATAAAATTATAACCATATGAAAATAAATTTAAATGTTATTCCAATAATATAATGTTTAACAAATAAAATTTATTTCATATACTAAGTGTTGATTAAATGTTTTAAAGGATAAATCTTGTAATGCTTGCGCGCTTTATATTATGGATGGAGGGAGTATGTCTTAGTGATTTAAAAGTTAATATTGAAAACTATGTTAAAAGTATCTTAAAATTAACTTTAAAATATCTTTAAGGCATCCCATATTAGGGTTTTTTCGTAGTATGAGACTTTAGATAAGTTACACAGGTATACCTCACTATTTAATATTTTTGAAACTTGGAGTTAATAAATTATAAACATGCTATAGTTAAGACTCTAGATCGAGTACATCACAATTTTTATTATTTCAAAATATTGAATTATTATATTAATCATAAAGACAACTTTTAACGTAGAACTCTGTGGCTTCATGATTTTAGCTCAAGGACATGATAAAAAGTCGATCTTTATGGAAGACACTCTGAAAATATGTTTATTTGCTGTTAAACATCACACATATTAAAATATTAATTTCTAATTGAATAAGAGAGATAAATAGTGTAAAAGGTTAAAAATGCCCATAGACCCACGTATCATATTCTTGCACTTCCTTCTTATTTCCCCTTTCTACTTACAGCCCACCACGGACGAAGCCTCATAGTGGGCTTGGTGCAGATGAAGGCTTCTGGCAATGTGGACACTTGAGGGAACAAGGGCTAGATGCCAAGCACTCGATGGCCTTCATCCGAGATAAGAAGGCGGAGTCAATGGTGGCAAGAGCTTGGTGAGATGTAACCGGTCATTGTCATAAAGGTGGTCAGAGTCATCGGCAGTGGATGAGGGGACTCGGCGGCCATTATTGAGGTAGGCCACCCTCGGGCAGAGCATAGAGGGAAGCAAAAGCTGTCACCCTCCCTCCAAATCCACGAGAGAAACGGGGTGGCGGCTATACGAGAGGCGAACAACAGCGACAACGGAAAGTAGTCTATGGAGATGGTGCCCTGGCGGCAGCTCCAGATCTGCACGGGTGACGGGGCTTCAGTGGAGTTTGCCGGTGTGGAGTGGTTGGTGCGGGTAGGAAGCCGACGACATCAACAAGATGGTGCACCAGAGACCATGCGAGGATGGGGTTGTCAGCATAAGAGGGAAAATAAGGAGAAAGAGAAAGAGAAAGAATAAGGCAAGTAGGGGCATTTTTGACCTTTCGTGTTGTGTCCAGCAGCAAATAACCACACATTTTGACTATGTCTTTTCCCAAAGATTGATTTTTTTTATCCTAGAACTAAAATCACAAAGTCAAGTGAGCAATGTCCTACATCAAAATTTGTCAATCATAAAATACTATAGCCCAAACCAAATACAACGTGATATTTATTAATTCCGAATTTGAAGAACCAACAAGTTTTGTTTGTTTCTATACCAGGTTTTCTTTAATTTCAAATGATTTTTAAAATCAGAAATAAACTGCATTGCATCCGTATCAGAATACTCCATCCATCTTTAAAAACAACTGAAAAAACCTCTCTTTCTCTTATATTTGAAAAGCGCAAATGAAGGATAACTGTGCGTTACTTATTCCATCTCAAAATATAAGGCATAATTATTTTTTTCCATATCTCAGCCATGCACTCTTGATTATTTGAATTTGATTTATTTTAAATCTTCTATTATTAAGCCTCCCAATCACATGTATGTATGGATGTGATTTAGTCGGTGATTAATTTTTTTTATCTTTGTGTTATAAGTGTTTAAGTTTTATATTTTGAGATAATTTAGCCTTATATATAAAGTAATGGGGCATGAGTCATAACCCTCGTCTTGTTCCTTCCTCCGCTCACACGACCACCCAGTCAAACTACTAGAGAGAGCAAGCCATGGATTCCGGCAGGTGGATCTCCGCCATGGTCAGTTCGGTGGGTTGGAAAGCTGGTGATCCAGTCCTCAGGAGGTATGGGCATGCCACAATTCAGGCTTACCGCCGGACTCTTCATGTCAGACTGCTTTGGCTTGTGGACAATGGGCCATGGCTGCACCTCTCAAATCTCACCACCACCGATTATGGACTTGCGAGTTTTTGGCTATACGAGCTCAAGAAAGCACTGACGGATGCGGACGCCCTGCTGGAGAACTGGAGGTGTGAGATCCTGCGAGCGGAGAGTATCGGAAGCCGCGGCACAGCCACAAAGGTACGGCGGACCTTCTCTGGTGTCCTGGATCCCCTCAAGGTTATTCCTCGTCATAGCAAGGAATTCGACGTGGCGCTACAGGAGGAGCTGGCGGATGTGGTTCACAGAGTTAACAGAGTTATGAGCGCTATAGAAGAAATGGACGAGATCTTTCCGCCCATACTCAATTCGTCGCTCCGATTGAGGGAGCACCTCCGTCCCCCCCCCCCCGGATTTTTTAGGTGAAATTAGTCCAGTTGGAAGGGACAAGGATGCGTCATCAGTCATTCAAATGCTAATTGGTTGCGAAGATGAAGATCTGCAGTTTGTCTCAATAGTGGGGATGGGTGGGATTGGGAAGACCACGCTAGCTCAGATGGTCTACGACGACGATATAGTTCAGCAGCACTTCCCTGTGCGTTTGTGGGTGACGGTCTCTGAAGACTTCGATACCACTACAATTTTGCAAGGGATTGTTGGTCCATCAATCCAGGGTACGTCTTTGTTGCAGCTCCATGTCCGAGAAGTTCTCTGTGGGAAGCAGTTTCTGCTTGTATTGGATGGTGTTTCCCGTTTCAATGCAGAAAAATGGGACAGGCTGAAAATTTCCCTTGAATGCTGTGGCCTTGGAAGTGCTGTTCTTATGACGACCCGAAGTGAGAATAAATCTAGCACCTCTCGTGCTTATTACCTGGGAAAACTGGCTGATGAATATGTCTGGTCTATTGCAAAGCAGATAGCATTTGTCAAAGAAGAAGAAGGCCAAGACCTTGTCCACATAAAAGAGGCTGTTGTTACCATTAGTGATGGAATACCTCTTTCTGCTGCTATCCTGGGGGGTTTACTACGTTCAAGACTATATTGTGAGTTGGATGATTGGCTTGTTTCATGGGCAGATGCATGCGAGGAGAGATCAGTTTGGAGGATAGAGCTTCATGGAGAATGGTGTCAAAGTGATGCACAAAGAGAAGATATTGTCTTTCTTGCCATTGAGTTAAGTTACAAGCACTTACCTGCATGTATTAAAGGATGCTTCGCCTTTTGTTCATTATTCCCAAGGACTCACAAGATAGACAAGGATATGTTAATTCAATTATGGATGGCTAACGATCTGATCCCATATGATGATGCTATGGATCTGGAAGCAAAGGGTTCCTGGATTTTTGATGAACTTGTCTCAAGGTGCTTCTTTCAGGTCACCAAGCGTGCTCAACCATCTCAGAGTAATAGGACAAAATGGAGGATGCATGATCTTGTCCATGATACTGCAGTTTTGATTTCAAACGTTGAGTTTACTACCGTCCTATCCTCTGTAATGTTTGGAAGTCCCCATGTTCAAAGTCTCCATCACATGTCAATAGTCAGCTGCAGAAATAAAGTTACTTGCATTCCTCTGCTTCCTGCTCCAAATCTCCCTAACCTACGCACACTACTATCACTAGAAGAACAATATCCTTTGTATGAATGGAATGTTGATTTCTCAAAATGCAAGTCCTTGAGAGTATTAGACCTACATGGTTTCCATTCTTCTCAAGTAATGTTACCGTCCAGGTTTTTGGAGCATCTTCGGTATCTTGACCTCTCCAACAGTTGGATCACATCTATTCCAGATGATGTTGTATATCTCTACAATCTGCAAACTCTAAGACTCTCAGAGTGTTGTTACTTGAAACAGCTCCCAAAAGACTTGAGAAAAATGAAAAGCCTTAGGAATCTCTACCTTGATGGATGTTTTCGGCTTGAGAATGTTCCCCTTAATCTTGGACAGTTAAAAGACCTGCATATACTTACAACTTTCATAGTAGGCACTGATGATGGTTGTGGAATTGGACAGCTAAAAGGCCTGAACCTTGAGGGCCAGTTAGAGATATATAATCTGAAGAATGTCAAGAGGATTGAAGATGTGAAGGGTGTGAACCTTCATACAAAAGAAAATTTGCGTCATCTAACTTTATGTTGGGGCAAGTTCAGGGATGGAAGTATGCTGGCTGAAAATGCCAATGAAGTATTGGAAGCTCTTCAACCTCCTAAGAGGTTACAGTCTCTCAAAATATGGCGATACACGGGCCTAGTTTTCCCTCGATGGATTGCAAAAACTTCGTCACTACAGAATCTAGTCAAACTCTTTCTGGTAAATTGTGATCAGTGCCAAAAGCTTCCCGCAATATGGTGCCTTAAAACACTTGAGCTTCTATGCCTAGATCAGATGAAATGCATTGAATACATATGCAACTATGATACAGTTGATGCGGAAGAATGCTACGACATCTCACAAGCTTTCCCAAAGTTGAGGGAGATGACGTTACTAAACATGCAAAGTTTGAAGGGATGGCAAGAAGTTGGAAGATCTGAAATTATTACTCTGCCTCAGCTAGAAGAGATGACAGTGATTAACTGTCCAATGTTCAAGATGATGCCGGCCACTCCGGTGCTCAAGCATTTCATGGTAGAAGGAGAACCAAAGCTATGTTCAAGCTATGTTCTTTAGCGATGTTCAAAACTTCAGAAAATCTAATGTTGTTTTGGTTGATGCCCTGTTTTCGCACTCTCAAATTTTTGATAGTGTAGAGTTAGAAACATGAATTTTTTTTTAAGGTTCACCAAGTTTGTTTTGAATCGTCACATGCAACGATGCTTCCTTATTTAAAAGTTCTCCCTCGTCTCACAGAAAAACTTTATTTTTGCATTATTTATTTGTCCCGCATAGACAGGCGAAAAATGAGTAAGGTAGGGGATGTCGTGGCAGCAACAGCTGGCGGGACTTTTATCGTAATCATGGCAATGATAATTTTTTATTTTGTTAGACGTCGATGACAACAAAGAAAGACAACACTGGCGGACAAGTGGATAGATGACAAAGGAGCAAGGAGACGGTAATTACCATGGTGAGCGAGCCAAGGAACAACAAAGGAGTATAGTGGCGGCGACGTCTAAAAACCATATAAAATGGGAGCCCAACGATAATAAGATTCAATTTTTATAAGGTGCCGACGAAAATAAAGATAAGAATATATGGGTAGGAGGCTAAATTGATGGGTGGCAAAGGAGCAGGGAGACGACGGTTCCCATGAGAGAGAAAGTCGAGGGGTGGCAAATGGCAATAAATGGGAGGGGCATGGGTCGGCTGGAAAGTAATACAATAACAACATTTAATGAGACTTATAAAAACTATTAAAAGGAACCAGATGAGACAACAAAAACTATAATGACCGATATTTTAAAGGTCACAAGGAGAATGGATAGAAGATGTGACATGTCGAACAAGCAAATAAATGGGTGGCATAAGAATAAGAGGGTGACGGATGATGTAACTTTTATAAAAACTATAAAATTGGAAATCCGGTGATGATAAGGTTCAATCTTCTAAAATCCTAAGACAACGAGATGACCACCTAACAAACTTCAAATAAAATCATGTGTACGAATTTTGTATATGTGCTAGTCATGTAATTGCGCGGACCATCCTGCTAGTTTGTTTTAATGAACATAAGGAACAAAGTTGTTGGTAATACCAAAATTTTGGTTAGGCAACATTTGAATGAGGGCATTTGATTTGCCTAATCACTTACAAAGAAATTCACTATAAAATGGCTTTCAGCCTGAGAGTTGTATACTATAGGAAGGGGCTTGATCACTAAAAAATAGTAGGAATTAAGTATGTGTGTAACTTTACAGATTGACATGGATTTATCCCCGCAAGAATCAGTGATTAATCTAAGGCCGGTCACAGTGCAAGGACGTGGCGTGTTACTTCCTTTGCCAGTCCGAAATCTGCTAATGTGTCGCGCGCGGTCGCAATCAAAGATGGCGACTCGCTCCCATGCAGGATGCGGAGAACTTCGCTCGGTCTGGGTAACGCACGGCGCCAATCACCCTGATTCCGTGCGCTGTGGAGGGCATGCCTCCGACGCCCCGTAACCTCGCGCCGCGCGTGGAGACGCAAAGTAGATCACTGCACTGTGGGATGAGGTTGCTTGGGCCAATTTCTGAGTTGCCCAGCCGCTAGAGAAACTCTTCGAGGGGCTTGGTAAAAGGCCTAAGAAATCAAGTCACAAGCTCAATCTTTTAACTTCAGCAACAAAAGAGAATTTATTTGTAACTCTGAACTGATCTGAATTCTGAAACTCTCAGCTGTTATGTGCCGGCTGCAATTTGGGGCTAGTTCTCGATGATGAGCTTGGCGCGGGCGTGGCCGGCCTCGACTCTGTACTGGTCACCCATGCCGAAGTGCGCCATGAGCAGCCACACGACGGTGAGCAGCTCGCCGCCCTGGCTGAGCTGCTTGGCGTGGAAGTTGCCCCTGCACTTGCCGGCGGCGTAGCACAGCATCTCCACCCACACGCCGGCCACCAGCCGCCACCGCTTCCGCCGCTCCAGCCGCCGCAGCTGCTCCGCCAGCCTGCACGCGTCGAACAGCACCGACTTGCTCCGGTCCCCCTTCACCTCCCGCGGGTTGATCTCCGTCTTCACCTTCGTCAGCGCCTCCGCCGCCTTCCTCGCTGCCCCGAGCTCGTCCCCCCGGAGGAAGAAGTTCTTGGTCTCCGCGCACGTGTCCCCGAACCGGATCTGCCCGATGCTCGCCGTCAGCATGAACGGCCGCATCACCAGCAGGAACAGCATGTAGTTGGAGATCTCCCTGCTCGCCGCCGGCAGGTGCGACACGTCGTTCAGGTGGCTGTCGTCCGCCGTGGGGGCGTGGTCGGAGCAGGAGCAGAAGCAGCAAGATGACCACCGCTTCAGCTTCCTCTCGCCGGCGTCGCGGCCGTCGTCGTCGTCGTCGTCGTAGAAGCAGAGGTCGGTGGCGATGTGCCAGAGGATGATGCTCTCGTCGAACTCCACCTCGACGCTGGCCCCGAGCTCCTGGTAGCACCCCATCCGGTGGAGGAACCACTGGCCGCGGTGGTCGCCGAACCGCCGGTAGCTCATCGGGTCCGCCGTGCTGTTGGCCTTCTCCTTGAGCTGCTTGAAGACGAGCTGCTTGAGCACCATGGAGACGCCGATGTGGTGGGTGTACCAGATACTGTCCCAGATCGTCTTCACGCGGACATTGTAGTCCCACTCGAGCTTCTCGAGCGCTCCGGTGAGCCATGTCGGCTTGTCCTTGAGGCAGTAGTGGATGAGGTTGTACTGCGCCATCTGGTTCGACCACCGCGGCCTCGCCTCCGGCAAGAAGTAGCTCACCGCCCGGAACACCCCGCTCGCCACGGGGAGGCACTTGTCCTTCTTCCGCAGGTCGGCGAAGCTCCATGGCGAGATGGCCATGAGGAGGATGGCGTAGATCTCCAAGAAGATGGCGCCGCCGAGGAGCACGTAGGAGACGGTGACGTCAACCGGCTTGTAGGGAGCCTTGTCGGTGCCGGAGAAGACGATGAGGGAGAGGACGGGCGCGGCGAGGGTGAAGATGCGGAGGTAGCGGCCGGTCGGGCCATGGATGACGGAGGATTTGGAGTGGAGCGACTCGTACATGAGCAGGAGCTCGATCTCGACCACCTTATACGCCTGATCTCGCTGGAGGCGGCGGAAGAAGGCGAGGCTGTCGGTTCGGTCCTGGAAGCTAAGGATGAGGTCGACGAAGAGGCGGCGGAAGGTGTGGAAGAACCGGTGCGCCTTGACGACGAGCTCGCCGTACTCCATGTGCTCCTCCTGGACATGGATGTTGTCGTCGGGGGGGCGCTCCGGGACGATGACGATCTCGGCGTGCAGGCCGGCCTCCTTGCTGGAGTGGTACTCCTCCATGAACTTGGCGTAGTTCGGGCCAGGGTCGGGGCGCGTCAGCATGGAGCTCCGGAGGCTGCTCATGCTCGCCGACTTGAGCGCCCATGTCCGCTCGCCGTACTTGACGACGCCGGAGACGAACATGAGGATGGCCGGGACGAGGAGGCCCGCGGCGGAGGGGCGCGACTTCCAGTAGACGTAGAGGGCGAGGGCGATCTGGGAGACGAGGCTGAGGAGGTGGCGGAGCCAGAGCTCGTTGTCCTCGATGGCGAATGCGGTGATGGTGTCCTGCCCGCCGAGGTGGAGGATGAGGAAGGGCGCCCAGAAGACGAGGAGGTGCATGTCGCCGCCGCCGTGGGGGCCGTTGCTGCAGAGCTTCTGGTTCTGGGAGAGGTTGCCGAGGGCGTAGATGGCGATGGAGTCGGCGAGGAGGTAGGCGAGCCAGAGCATGAAATGGAGCCAGGCGGCGACGTTGCGCTTGCGGAGGCCGCCGGTGAAGAGGAGGAAGACCTGCAGCGAGAGGCTGCTCAGCAGAAGCACCCGGATCTCCCACTCCCCCCACAGCCGCCGCAGGCCCGCCATCTGGCCGCCTCTTCTCTCGTCGTCGGCGGCGGCAGCTGCTGCTCTGCTCTGCCCGGAGTCGGAGGCGGAGGCGGAGGCGGAGCTTGACTCCAGTGGAGGCAGGTCGCCGTTGACTCGTTGACAAGTCGTCGGCTCGTCGTCGCCACTCGCCATGGATGCGGTGATCAGATGGGCCCGATCAGACGCGAGCGCCAGTTTGTACGGCCCACTATGAAATGGGCCAACACATGGATGTGATTTCCCACTCTCACCTCCCCATCTGCTGCCCGACCCATGCAGTGGCAACGCACCGCAGCGGAACGGATATTGCGGTTGGAAAAAAGTACAATTTGGCTCCCTTCAATATAGGTTTGGGCTGTGTAAAGTTCCACCGGCAAAAAAAAAAAAACATTGCTACGTCATATCAGATATATGGACACACATTTGAAGTATTAAACGTAGATTAATAACAAAACAAATTACATAATCCGTATGTAAACTGCGAGATGAATTTATTAAGCCTAATTAATCAGTCATTAGCAAATGTTTACTGTAGCACCACATTGTCAGATCATGACATAATTAAGCTTAAAAGATTCGTCTCGCAATTTACACCCAAACTGTGTAATTGTTTTTTTTCGTCCACATTTAATACTTTGTACATGCGTTCAAATGTTCTACGTGGCGAGGCAAAAAAAATTGTCGGTAGATCCGGAGGTGCCCGGGATGCAGAAGGATGCGGCTTCCCTGTTCTGACTATGTGTTCCTATCTCTGTCCCCTGCCAGGTGTCCTCGCTCTATTGGTGATCGCTTTTCCAGCGGGCCCAAGGCCTTACGCTCCTTTTTTTTCATCTAAATGGCTTAACCTCTCCGTTTCTTTTTGAAGCAAACAACAGCAATCTCCGTTTTCTTTCCCTAATTCCCTTACACTGCAGCGGCATGCCCTAGGCGGGGCAATTGGGTAGGCAAGGCAATTCTAGTGCTTGCCATTGCCATCGATGGGCAATATGCGTGTGCAGGACGGCTGCTTACCGGTGAAATTGTAGGAGATGTGAAGTTCCTAAGCAGGGGGAGGCCGCACGGCCTCCAGCACGGTGCCCGAGAGGTGGTTGTGCGCGACATCGAGCTACTCCACCTTCTGCATCCTGGGCACCTCTGGTGGGAGCGGGCCAGCGAGGGAGTTGAAGCTGACGTTGAAGAATGTGACCTCCCATAGCATCCATCCCGACCTCGAGCGGGTGACACAGAAGTTGAGGCCATTAATTGTTGATTTGTTGATGAGGAGGATATCGTTGTTGGAGAGGACGATGAGGGAGACAAGGGTAGCCAGGCATGGTTCGACCATTCCTGCAATCAATTTCAGGTAATACTTAAGAATTTAAGATGATATGCGCTAGGAAACTAAAAGAATCACATGAGCAAGGAAACTAAAAGAATCACATGAGCAAGTGATCTCGCCAGAGAAATCGTGGCGTTCGAGCGTTCGGTGGGGGAGTGAGCGTCTTCGAAATTTCCTGGGTGCTAGGATTTATTTTTACTTCATGGATCCATAGCGGCGGTGGGTGCATCTCTGCCACTCTCCGTGCTGTCACCGCGCTTGCTCAGAAACGAGCCATCCCGGATGTTAACGTCGTTTACGTTAAAAAAGAAAACGAGCGCATGGCCTGGGTCCACTAGAAAAGCAGCAGCCAATAGAGGGAGGACATCTTGCAGGGGACAGGGAGGGGAACATAACATAGGAACAGGGAAGCCGCATCCCAATGTTTGACCGTCCGTCTTATTTGAAAAAGTTATGAAAAAAAATAAAAAGATAAGTTACGCATAAAGTATTAATTATGTTTTATCATCTAACAACAATAAAAATACTAATTATAAAAAAATTTCATATAAGACGGACAGTCAAACGTTGGCATGAAAACCCAGAGTTTGCCTTTTTTTTTTGGACGAAGGGAGTAGACTGTTTCCTATTGCGGTTTGGTTGTGATCTAGCCAGGTTGAGACAGCATTATATTTTTGAGATTGAAAAAATCACCACACATGTCTCACTATCGACTTGTATATTATCTATCGCTGAAGAAATAATTAGTCGTAAATGATAACACTAATGAAAGTCTAAAATTTAAACCCGAACGATCATGTTTCAAAACAAGGGACCTTGCCAGGTGAACTACGTTCCGCTACACTTCTAAAATCTCAACACCCTTAGACCTTATATTTTACCGTTATTCAATTAATAACAAATAATACCACCTTTATTAATTCTTGAACTGAAATGTCTTGCCTGGAAAAAGAAAACACGGTCATTCTAGGTTCCGTGGACCTGACATGGAGAGAGTTTTCCTTTCCCGAGACGGTAGAGTAGAGTTACTACCCCTGTCAAAAAAAAAATTAAACCCTGAGTTTAAATCTCAAACTTCACGCTAAAATTAGATGTTTGGTTGAAATTAAAACGATGTGACGGAAAAATTGAAAGTTTGTGTGTGGTCTGGTTTAGTTCCCAATTTTTTCTTCAAACTTTCAATTTCCCATCACATCAAAACTTTCCTACACACATAAACTTTCAATTTTTCCGTCACATCGTTCCAATTTCAATTAAACTTTCAATTTTGACGTGAACTAATAAATACACCATGTGTAGAAAAGTTTTGATGTGATAGAAAAATTAGAAGTTTGAAGAAAAACTTTGGATCTGAACTCGGCCAAAGTAGTACTCCCTCCGTTTCACAATGTAAGTCATTCTAGCATTTCCGACATTCATACTGATGTTAATGAATTGATGTTAATGAATTTAGACATATATATCTATCTATATTTATTAACATCAATATTAATGTGAAAAATGCTAGTTTGATTTATATTGTGAAACGGATGAAGCTAGCAGTACGTAATATCACGCGTCGTATCGGTTAATTTGGAAGCTACACCCAAACTCCCAGGACGGAGACAGACGCCGCGCGCGCACGAGACGTGAGGCCCCGGGGCACGCGCGGCCACGCTCCCCGCCCGCCCAGCCACGTTCCCGGCGCGTGTCGACGCCCACGCGCTACATGGCCGCGCGCGTCTCCCCCCCCCCCCCCCCCCCCCCCCCTGCCCGACGTTTCTGATTAGATTAACCCTGCGATCGCCGTAGCTTAGGTTCGTTATTAGGATACGCCAAATGATGAAGAAAGCATTCCACACAGTGTATTAAAAACTACTGCTCCTACCCATATGGCTAGCTAATTAGGGCTCGAAAGTGATAAACCTACCCCCTAAGCTGTTCGCATAAACTAATACTCCTTTCGTCCCATAATATTTAAGATATTTTTATAAAAATAATATAACATATCCTAATTCTGTCAAAATTCATAATACTATAATTTAAGACATTGTATCAAAATCCCTTATATTTCGAATAAGAGATTCATAGTAAAAACGAAATGTATCAGACGAAGAGGTATAACCATGCATGGCACAATTAATGGTGCCTCAATTTTGTTAATTAATTAGCTGATGCTGGCGCTAACCCTGAACTGAACCTATTAGATCGGGAGGTTGCATTAGTTAATTGACTGGTTTAATCTCTGTTCGTACCCAAAATATAGCAACTGGCCCCCAGAAAGTAGTACTGCACTCGCCTTGCACGTAGTACTAAGATTCCAATAATATGAAGAGAACTCATCAACAAAGGCTGATAGTGTAGTACAACCATGCATAAGGAGTAGTACAAATGATCAAATGCATATCTAGCTGTGTTATATCCGGGTGCAACGTACGTCTCTAATGGTACGTTTAATTTGGAAGAGATAATATAAAGTGTAACTAGCACTTCTGTCAAGTTGGCTCATCATACTGTGATCAACATACTGTGCCCTATATATATGGTTCGTGTGTACTGATAAGTAGTACTACTAAATTAATTAAAGAACCATATGCATGAGATAATTGATAAGTACACACACATTTTCCCCTCCCTGTTAACAACAGAGTATCTGCACCCACTTGAATCAAGATAACATAATCTATACTACAACGTAACCTTCCCCCTGCAATCACATTATTATCGCATGTAAATATATATATGGATCACTAGTTCTAGTTTTATCGATATATACTTTGGTAAACTACATATATAAATTAAGTTGTGGGTGACACTGACATCCATCATCTCTCTTTCTCTCCCCCCATTATAAATAGGGAAGTCATCTCCTTGAAGCTAGCTGGCCTAAGCTAACTCAATCAAACCTCCCTAGCTTGGCAGAATAGTTAATGTTAATCACCTGATTAAAATTAGATTAGTCCCCTCCTACCCAGCTAACTACTGCTTCTATTTCACGGAGAAAAATGTCTTCCTAGGCTTTCTCTTTCAGCTCGATCGATCCACAGCTCAGCTAGCTCTCTCTCTCTCTAGCGACAAGCAAGCATGGAGCAGCTGTTCGTCGACGACCCAGCCTTCGCGAGCAGCATGTCGTCGCTTGAGGCGGACATCTTCTCCGGCGCCGGCCAGCTGCCGTCCTCGCCGTGGCTGGACCTAGACCTCGACGACGATGTCCAAGACCTCTCCATGGCGCCGACGACGGCGAACGCGGTGTCCTCCGGCTACGGCTCCGGCGGATCCGGCTCCCACAGGAAGCTCAGCCACAACGCCTACGAGCGCGACCGCCGGAAGCAGCTCAACGAGCTCTACTCCTCCCTCCGCGCTCTCCTCCCCGACGCCGATCACACTGTAATTTAATTTACACAAAACCAATCAAATCCAGTACACCAAATTAACCATGCATATGCATGAGATCTTGATGTGATTTTGCTGCAGAAGAAGCTGAGCATCCCGACGACGGTGTCTCGCGTGCTCAAGTACATACCCGAGCTGCAGAAGCAGGTGGAGAATCTGGAGAGGAAGAAGAAGGAGCTGACGACGACGAGCACCACCAACTGCAAACCAGGAGTGTTGGGGAGCCAGCTGATGAGCGAGGGCATGGCTCCCATCGTTTCGGCTACCTGCATCAATGACATGGAGATCATGGTTCAGGTCAGCTTGTTGAGCAATGTGGCGGGTTCAGTTCTTCCTCTCTCCAAGTGTATCAAAGTACTGGAGAACGAAGGTCTTCACTTCATCAGTTCATCGACTTCCTCCGGATTTGGGAACAGGACATTCTACAGTATCCATCTTCAGGTACACATTATACACACAGCTCTATGCTAGAACGTTTAATTAATATTTCTTATGGTAATATATTTTTGAAAAGAAAATCCCTCTATACTATCTCCATTCTAAAATATAAAAACATAGAGCCCGGACAGACTGTCTATCCAGATTTGTAGTACGAGTAATTAAATGTCTCATACGATTCTATTAGGTTTTTTATATTTTAGAATGGATGGAGTATTTTCGATCAACAATAACCTAGCATCAAATCAAGGACTAGAGTCAGGTTAAGATCCGGGTAAATTAGATAAAGGGTGCTATAGTACAATCTAGTGATACTACTACTCTGCCTTAAAATAGTTTCTTTTTAGCTATTTACTCGTATATATACCACTGTTCAAGTTCATAACTAAACATATAGGTTTTTTAAGATGAAGGTAGTAGTAAATATGAGTAAATTTTATACAACTATGAGTATATTGAATAATATTATAGAACTATACTTTTATATAGCACACTGTCATAAAATTAGAGACTTAATACTACACATTTAAACCACAATAACACGAACTATATAGTTGTATATATGGCACAAATCTAGTATAGAATATATCATAGAACTACATATTTTAATAAGCCATGGATCTAGTAACACAAATTACAGATTTAAATAGTGGTAAATTTTATTAAAAGTTATATATATTCTAAAATTTCTATCGAAACAACAATGTTAGCTAGGGATCTACTATTTACAAATTACAATATACTATTTTGCAACAAATTTGATGCTAGGTCCATAGTTTTTCATAGGTGGTTTAATCTTGCAAAATTGAAAAAACTTGTGGCAAATTTGCAAATGCCCCTTTAATCTACCGTTTATGCTCATAGTTTGATGTTCAATCCATAATTATGTAATATTTTGCATAGTAACAGATGAGAGAAATTATAAGTGAATAAGATGAAATTCTACTATAATCATGAGAGATATAGTAGTCCCTGAATCGTGTGTGGAATTCATCAGCTAGTTGTTTTTAAGATTTCAATTAGAGCTGACCTTCTTATGATAAAAACCAATGTTTCTTAGTCACAAATCTCAAAATATACTTGTTAAATCGAAGATATATGAATCACATGATAATTGTAAAAATATATGTAGCGTTACTCATGATACTAATACTTGAGATAACCCTCTAAAAATACGGGATATTACATATGAAAGTTTCTCCTTGTTTGGGTTAAAATTGACAGTAGAGCATGTTTGTGTGTATATATAGCGTACAATTAGACCGTTATTTAGTTGTCATAGAAGTTCGGTGTTCTGAAAATTACTCACAGTTTTCATTTATATATATGTATCTAATGTTGAAACAGAGAAGTGAAGGAACGATCAACGAGGAGTGCCCAGCATTTTGTGAAAGGTTGGAGAAAGTCGTCAGGAACAAAGCAAAGCTTTAAGCACTAGTACCGCGCGCGCGTGCCTATGATAATCCTGAATTAATCAAGGGCCAAAATCTAGGTAAAAATGACCATGCGCAGTTGTTAAATATAGCATTTGGTTAGCTGATAATAATGATATATAAGTAGTGTGCTCGATTTATATTAACTAATTTCTATGACATATATACTATGTTGCTCGATGTAGCTTTTGTACATATTTCATGCATGACTCTCAGTGTATTAATTAATTATATTATGAGATTTGCAAAATGTTAATTTTTGCAATGCTTAACGTTGCTGGAGGAAAATCAAACCTTAAGAATATATTACTTTCGTCCGCTAATATAAGGGATTTTGACATTTTACTTGTACTGTTTGGCCATTCGTGTTATTCAAAAAAATTTAGAATTATTATTTATTTTATTTGTGACTTACTTTATTATCCAAAGTACTTTAAGCACAACTTCTCTTTTTTTATATTTGCACAATTTTTTTAAATAAGACGAGTGGTCAAACAGTGCAAACAAAATGTCAAAAATCCCTTATATTAGGGGACGGCCGGAGGGAGTAAGTATGTTTCCGGACATGCTATATATCACTCGACATATTTTAAAGAGAGATCATACGAATTTCTAATCTTAAGATCTACTTCACGACCTCCTTCTCCAGCTTTGACAAACTCTACCGAGCTCCCTAGTGGTCAATTAGCTAGGGTTGTGGAGTGGGTGGTGTTCCACGGTTTATAGGGATGCTAATTAATCTACTCCCTCCGTCCCTAAATATTTTGACGTCGTTGACTTCTAAATATGTTTAACCATTCGTCTTAATCAAAAAATTTAAGTAATTATTAATTCTTTTTCTATCCTTCGATTCAATGTTAAATATACTTTTATGTATACATATAGTTTTACATATTTCATAAAAGTTTTTTAATAAGACAAACAGTTAAACATGTTTAAAAAAGTCAACGGCGATAAATATTTAGGGACGGATGGAGTATATTTTTGCGCAAGTTATGGGAGGAAAATATGAGGACGCACATCCTGAAGAGTACTTAAAAGAAGATAATGCATGCAAATACACTGCAACCTGCATCCATGGATTAATTGGGATCTTATTTTTTCGCTTATGCTTATGCTTATCAACCAAAATTTAAATTTTCAATCTTAAATTTGGATCTAATTTTGATAGTTTTTTCATTAAAGTTTATTTTTCAGCCTTTGCTTTTAGATCGCTAAGAATACATATATAAAAGTTTTATTCACAAATTATTTTTCGTTTGTAAATATGTCGTTTGGCTTATTTCACGAATAAGCGAAACAATGACGCTCTTGGATTCTTCTCCTTAGGTACTACTCTCTCTATTCTAAAATGTGGTGTACTACTAGTATTTCATCTGAAAATTAACCGAGCACCAGCTGACAGTACTTGCACATCTACATTACAGTATGTACTAGCAGAAGTAAATGTACTTGCGCGCTCTGTACTAGCAACCAGGAGCAAGCTGATCGTACTCACATGCAACAAGTTTGTGGATAAGGCGTACTCCTACGTTTTTGCAGTTAATTAACATAAATAGGGCGAGAGAGGAGGATTAGTGTAATTATATATGCAAAGACTAAAGACCTTTCCTGCAAATATTTCTGAGGATGTCGAAGGTGTTATCAAAAAGTGTCTTTTCCATTGCAATTCCAGACTAGGCACAAATTAAATTTCGTAGGCTTTGGGGGCTTTCTGCGTGTTATGAGGACCAATAATGAGGTCTCATCCTAGCTAATTTGCTGAAATCGGCCGAGATCTTATAGCAGACCATATGGACCGCATCATAGCATGAACTATGCTTAGGTTTGGCTCTTACTTTAACCGGGTAAAGAGTTGAATCGTACCAAACATGTCACGAGCCACATCCAAATTTGATTTTTTTTTCGCAAACGTGCAAAAAAATTGCACGTCAATATATTAGAAGAAGAGAGCATAGTTTAATTACACAACACACACGGTCAGAAGGCCGTTGCCAGGGGTCAAAGAAAAAAAGAAAAAAAACAGATAAGCTACTAAGAAAGTAAAAACTCATATCGCAAGAGAGGGTGGGGTAGGGGGTCCTACTACACTCTGGCCTGCGCCAGAGGCAGCGAGTCGGAGAAGAGAGAAGAGAAGGTCATTGCGTGATCTGGAGGGAGGGGTTGAGAGAAGAGGCCGTTGTAAGCCGCAACAGCCTCAGTTGACACAGGACCCTTCTCAGACACCATTCCAAGCTTGCGCTTCAGATTGTGCTAGGCGCGTGAGGTCATGTCACTCGGGCAGGCGAGCGCGAGCTTGGCCGCAATCCTCTTGCTACTTTTCGGCACTTCTTCCACGGTGGCATGCAATTCGTGGATCCGGTGGCACTAATACAGTTTTGAGATTTCGTGGATGATTTCATCTAAATGAAGTCCAGGATCTGGTGGCGATTCTATCTATATTGAAGTCCATGACATTTATACTCTCTTTGTTTCAGACTATAAATTCATTTTGACTTTAGTCAAAGTCAAACTACTTTAAGTTTAGTTAAGTTTATAAAGAGATATAGTACTCATATTTACAGCACCAAATTAGTTTCATTAAATCAATAATTGAATATATTTATCTTGGGCTAAAATGTTACTATTTTTTCATTAAACTTAATTAAACTTAAAACAATTTAACTTTGACAAAAACCACAATGACTTATAGTCTGAAATGGAGGAAGTATCGTTTAATTTGAGACTTTGAATACTTAATTTACAAAGAAGTGTGTATTTGTGCCGTGTTTTCTCGCTCTATATATATCGCAGTTTCACCCATCTAATTAGTTGAACAGTGCGTCTTAATCTCAATCTCCATTCGCCAATTGACTGTACATGTCTGAATGGAATCCTTCTATGTATTATCTGCACAGCTAGAATCCTACAACTAGCGTAGTGTGGTGGTGGTCGTCTTCGAGTTCGACGCGCCGCCGCCGCCGCTCATCGCGACGACAAGAGCCTCGCCAGCGTCCGCAGTAGCAGCTTCCTAGTCTTGTTGCACTCCGAGATCGTCTCCAGCCTCGGCGACCACGGCTGGTTCCTCCGCCCCATCAGCAGCGCGTAATGCCGCTTCAGCTCCGGCGTGCTGCACAGCTCCGTCGCCGTCGCCGTCGCCGTCGTCGACGGCTTCCGGCGGCGCGCACCGCCGCCGTTCTCGTCGCAGCTGATCACCTTCTCGATGAACTCCGGGAGGACTCGGATGAGCGTGGCGCCGCCCTCGCCCTTGACGTACTCGAACGGGCACTGCCCCGGCCCAGCCACGGACACCTTCTTCGACGGCGCCGGCGACAGCGACGCGAGCGCCGCGGCGGTGAGCACCTTGAAGCAGGAGAAGCGCTCGGCGGGGAGGACGAAGTACGTCCGCCCCGCCATCAGCTCCTCGCCGGCGGACACCACCGGGATCGGGAGGCCGACGTAGAAGGAGTCGGCCGCGCAGACGACGTGGTCACCGGGGAGCTCCGCCGTGACGTCCCCCGCCACGGCGCACACCCCGCCATCGTCGTCCAGCATCCTCGTCTGCCCGCCCCAGTACACCAGCTTCACCCCCGCCGCCGCCGTCGCCGGCAGGTGCATGCACGGGGAGAGGCCGTTGCCCATGGCAACTGATGTGTCTAGAACCTTCTAGAACGAGCTCGAGCTTGCAGATGGAAGAAGAGGAGAAGAGGAGATGCTTGTGTGAATTGGGGCTCGTGGTTGCGAGAGGGGAATATATATAAGCGAGCGTTGAACGGGGTTGACTTTGGAAAATTCAAAGATGGAGGAGGTAAATACTCCTACTACTACTGGTCTGGCTTGGTCAGCGGTCAAAGGCGATGGCTTTTGAGACGGAAGCGGGTCACGTGGCAGCTGCCGATTGGGCCGCGGAGGGGGAGAAGCGAGTTGCGCGTGCGCATCGTCGTTGGTCGGTGTCGCCGATCGGGTTGGATCCAACCAGATATTCAGAATTTCAGATCAGATGCACAGTAGTACAGTTGCAAGTTGCAACTAGAAGTTGCCGATTAATTTGACAGCGCCTGGCTGCAGGCTGCTACCGCACTCCAACGCCGACATGGCAGGTGTTTTTTTTTAAAAATCTTGTTCCAAATTTGGAGCTGACTGAAGAGAGTTTTATACTCCGTATTATGGGTATGAGTTCATTTATACTCCTATGTCACTTATCATCGATTTGTTTTCGGACTTATTCACTTTGTAGCTATTTTCAACCATTACAAAATTTAACAATTCCCATAATTTTAGCAAATTAACGATATTGTTAAGTTTTGGTAGGATAGACTAAGTGTGATGTTGCTAAATTATTTATACATGATCAATATTTTGTAACAAACTAAATACCATTATATATTTATCAATTTTACTGAATAATGTTATGATTTAAAATGAAATCAATCTGAGCGTGTCATCTTTTAAAATTTACGAGTTCTAAAACGAACCTAACTAACTGTATGTAACATGCTCCAGCCACAGTAAACACACAAAAGAAGAAAATGGCGTGCGAAATTTGTCCCAAAAAATCCATCTGGCTAACAGCGCACTGTTTCACTTTCACCTAGCCTGCCGACTTCCTACCGTAGACTACCATACGACTGGAACGACCAGTAATACTAACTTTTAAGTAATATATAATTTTAGCATATGCAACTCGCGTCGCTGTGATGATGCGCGTCTTAATTTACAGTTCTTGTTGCCGACTAGTACTACACTACTACTCCTTGAACCTAATCCAGTCCAATATTCATGGCACCCGTTGTCATCGTCAACACCAAGTAAACTGTGGGCGAGACGAGAGCCCTGTACTTTGATCTCCGGTGGCTGCAAACCTTTACAAGTTGTGTTCTATGATTACCGGTGCCAAGTTCAGAGCATCAGTCAAACGTAATCTGTTATTACTAGTAGTACTACTTCTCTTAGAAAATATAAAACGTAACCTGTTACGTAGTATACGTATACTTCTCTCTCCGTCCGTATCATTTTAAGTGTAGTTGTAGGTTTTCGTATCCAACTTTTGATCGTTCATCTTTTTTTTATGATTAGTATTTTTTTGTTATTAGATGATAAAACATTAATAGCACTTTATGTATACTTTATTTTTTAAAATTTTTAAATAAGATAAATGTTAAATGTTAGAACACAAAGATTCACCACTGCACTTAAAATGGAAGTAGTAAGATCAGAGCTGTTTCAATCAAAGATCAGTCTGGCCAACGCTGACGCCTTCATTCAGAAAAGTGGCTTGGCTGGCCTTCGTCAAAAGGGAGAAGCAGTCCGAGTCTCCCCTGTCTACTCTACCGGTTGTCACGTTGCGGTTTACGCAGCACGTGCAACTTGTGCAGAAACGGGCCGCGCGTGACGCAGATGCCTCGTCGTGCCTACCACGCCTTTTTTCTGGAACCGTGAAGTTGGAAGGTGACTGCAGTCTGAGTAAACACACAGAACATTTCAACTGGTCAAATCCCAGCTGCAACTGGGACACTTCTTTCCACTCTGCTATCCAAATATCCATTTCAGCTCGAAGAATAGTATCGCTTTAGATGGACGACCGTTAGCCACAATAACATTTCATTGGCACACAGATGTTGTATGCTGTCGACTTTGCTTATGACAATTACAGTACTCCCTATCCACAAATTTAAGAGATTTTGGCTGTGTATCTCTAGACAAGTGTTTGTTCAAGTACATACTAAAATCTCAGATGTTGTATGCATATGACAATTACAGTATTCACTGTCCACAAATTTAAGAGATTTTAGCTGTGTATTTGGACAAGTGCTTGTTCAGGTAAATAGCTAACTTTGCATATGACAATTACAGTACTCCCTGTCAGCAAATTTAACATATTTTGGCTGTGTATCTGGACAAGTGCTCGTTTAGGTACATAGCTAAAATCTCTTGTTCAGGTACTCAACCTAGAGCACAGTCAGTCGGTCACCTAATGGGATCATGGATAGGCCTGCTTGCCGTTCACATATGTTGCCAAGACGTGGTCCGTTATGTCGCTGCCGAACTCGTTCCATGATGTGCTAGGCAGGATCACAAAATCGGCGTACTTTCCTTCAGATAGGCTGCCCAAAACATGGTCAAGGAAGCAGGCATAGGCGGCAGATATAGTATGTCTGCGTGGAGGATAAATCCATCAGCAGGGGCACCATGACGTGTAATTGTAAACAGCAGGGTATTAGTGCAAGAGAAGGAAACAAATGAATGAGTCAATGATATCTCCATGAACGCAATATGCTAGCCGGTTTATCGTGATAGGTAATTTCACATTTAAACTACGTCAGCCATGAATAGGAGTATAGGACAAAGCTATCATTATGTATCAGAATTAAACTACTATGAATGGCATGTGAGGCCCTATTTGTCATTGTCACAGCAGATGGTATTTTGGCGAACCATTGTTCAAAGAATCGTATTTTGGCATCCTTATTTTCTAGTTATAGGTTGAAATATGTTTATGGAATGCAGATCCTAGTAGTGTGACGAGAACATTTCCATGTTGTCATGTGAAAAACAGTAAAACAGCATTACACGTTGCACGATCTAAAAACTGGCTTCATCTGTGAAGTGACTAAAGTGTTTAGGGTTTTAATTCAGAGAGTTATCCAGTGGCATTTTACTCGAGTACGAAGTTTGCAATGGCACATTCATGAACAAAAATATTTGGCCAAAAATAGACTTACGCTTTCAGAGAATCATCTAGAGATAAGCGTTCCGCAGGGATCCAAGGGACTTCCCATCCAACAGGTTTGCGGGATACTGCAGTTCGAATAGCTTGTAATGGATTAATATCTGAAACCTGTAAATGTGTACAATTAATTATCTATAGTCTACAAAATAAAAATCAAATTTTATTCTTAAGTTTCAGGAAACACATACAGGCCAATCAGAACCAAAAGCCAGATGTGCACCACCATCTAATAGTGACCGAAAAGAATAGGAGCTTCGCTCAGCTCGTTCTATCCCAATTTTCTTCCCAGCAGAATTGGCATCATCTAATATATGATCAGGCTGGCAAACAATAAGCAAATATTTCAGAAGATGAAGATCGTCGTCCATACTTTTAACTAGCGGGACAAATTGTTGCAATGTAAAATTACTTCCCAGCCTTAATAGATGATGTTTTAGAAAGTTTCACTTTTAGTTTTTGGAACCATATTAGTCTCTTGTCGGAGTAGTGTTAGACAGTTTGTACAATCAATGGATCCTTTATATAAGTAGGAACAATACTTTCCAATAATTCTTAACAAACTATTTATTAACTTAGTCTCGTTCTACTCAAACATTACCTGAATTAACTGAAGATGTCAGCTATATGATAAACAACCAAACAATTAAAATGTCATAAGGTAACAAAAATAAATTGTTTCTATAGCGGGTATACAAGATAAAGCAGTGGAAGGAGATACATGACCTGCACAGATGCAATAATACCATGTTTGCCAAAGCGCTTGGCTGCACCGGGAGCAAGGTGTTGAGCATGCTCAATCTGATTTAGCACACAACTTTCAGTTCGAATTCCATTCAGCATATTTAACTTTTTGAAAAGAGTGAGTCTGAGGACAGGGGAAAAAAAAACAGTTACGCTATACTATAAGAACATACCCGGAATCTATGATCCTTCATTCCATTCAAATCAACCACCTTCTCATACATATCGAGTAGCATATCATTGGCTTTATCTCCAATTGCATGTATGGCAATCTGAGAAAAAGATTGGTTCAACTTTCTGGATTGATGATAATCAAAATTTAAGCATGCCTGTACAAATGAAAAACATGTACCTGTAGTCCTGATTTGTCTAATTCTAATGTTGTATTGAGCAGATAATCCATGTCAACCAATTGGAGACCATAACTTCTAGGATCATCCTTGTAGTGCTGTAGAATTCATTCGACACTTATTTACAAGAATTGAAAGTTTCAGCAGTCAGAAAAGAAGAACAGGAAGTTTAATGATTGAACGTAGGTATGAATGGAAAAGTTACATCTGACATTAATTGCGAATTAAAAACTCCATTAGCAAATAATTGTAATAGTTTCCCTTCTCCATGTTGACTCTATTTGCATATAATATGGAGCAACGAGGTAGCAAATGGCCATGCTCTAACTCTAAGCTCTAGGATAAAGCAGTGTAGCCATGGTGAACACCAAAGCATTTCTGTGCACCCCAAATATACTACAATTACAACTAGGTACAAGTACTTCAGTACAGCAAATGTAGTCAAACAGTACTCTTCACTACTTACCTCATAGAATAAAGCACTGGAAGAACCCAAAGAACCATCAAGGAAAGCTTTAACACCACCTAGATGAATCCATTGACTTAACATCCGACCTTTTTCATGGATAAGGTCCTAAAATCAAGAAATGTATAAGTACAAGATATATTCACATAAAGGTAAAGCGAGTAAGATAGAAGAGCTAGGTACACATCATGAAGCGGCTTACATAAACACGAGACCATGTGGGCATGGGGAAGAATAAGCAAACTCTCATAATCATTGTTTCGACAGAATGAGCCCATTCATATATATCTGTATTAATGGAAACGTAGTACTTGCATCAAGGGGTACACATAAGGTCATAGATGGGATAAAAGCAAAAGTGGATCCATAAAAATGGTACAAAAGTATAACATACAATTTCACCAGGGATCATCTAAAATATCACTTAAGCTTTACTGCGACTTGTGCAATACAATACAAGTTTTTGCTCCAACTACAATTTTTTTTTTGGGACTGAATACAAATATTTCATATTGTCAAGTAGTGAGTAGATATACACAAAGGATGTTTCATATCTGAGTTGCATTTCTCAGAATAGCGATATAAAGCAAGTGGTACAGTATACCTGTAAAATCTTGCCAGACTTGCTTTTCTGACTTTCCAGGGAAATAACTTCCAACATCAACAACAGTAGTCACCCCCCTCATTAGGGCGTGTCTACTTGCCCTAAGAAGAGCATCTCTCCTTTCATGGATAGAGACTTCTGAGATAACATCAAACACAAGCTTCATAGCAGCATCAACTAGAAGACCGGTAGGCTCTACAAGCAATGATGTGGATCAGATAATTTGGTCACTCCTTTTACTTAATCACAGGAATGAATAATCCATATTTTGATAGTGAAAAACGGTCCTTCGAAAGAGTAATCTATATCTCATATTGAAGAATGATCCACTGAAAATGTCATACAGGGACCATGATAATATTTTGGAACTATATAAAAAGCTTCTTACCAGGTACATGTGAACACAATTCACTATATTTGCAATTTAATTAACTGACTTGAACTTATAGTTCTTTTTTGTCAGTGAGACATTTTCTGTATTTTAAACTAGCAATTTCTGCATGCTCGCTAAATTGGTAATCTTTAGTTCAAGATTAACCATAGAAAGTACTGACAAATAAAGGTAAAAAAGGGGCTATGCTAACTTTTATAAAGGTTACCTCCTTCAGTTGTTCTCATAATAGTTCCACCAACTGGATTGTTTGTGTTTTTGTTGATCCCAGCCATTCTCATAGCTAGTGAATTGGCTATTCCCATATGTCCATCCATGCGTGAAAGCCAGACCTGCAGTTCAATAAGTTACTGATACACCTTCTGTCATGGCTTCTCAAAAGAGGAGCAAGTTTGAAAACCCACAGGATTATCAGGAGATATATCATCCAACCAAGCAGCAGTGGGGTAATCACCTCCCCAAAAATCATTGTTCCAACCTCCTCCAAATATCCATTGCCCAGGATGCTTATCTGATCAGAAGATAATTCTCAGGTTCCTATCAAAATTGGTTTCTGAAAAAAATCCTAGAGATACTATGAGCAATGCATTATTTATATGCTAAAGTTTCACAAATTTGAACCGATCGAGTGTATTAAGACGATGTTTCATATCTTCAAGTAGACTAGGCACAAGGGTTTTTTTATTATTATTTTTTTGTTTATTTGCCAAGAAGGCATTTATGGATGAACTAAAGTGAAGACTGGAGTTGATCAAAATCATTCAAATATGAATAAAAATAATGTAGATCTGCAGAAGAACTTAGGTTTATATAGATTAGCAGTTTTTGAATGACATCTGTTTTTGACTGCCTTTATGCAAAAAGTGTCATCTCATCACTCATAATTCAATACACATGTACTAAATCTAATTAATTATGTTGTGTAATCATCCCCCTGATTCATGTTGTGTAAAGTCATATATCATGCTAAGAAGCAAGATAGATTTTTAAAAAAGAAAACAGAAAGGCTAAAACAGGAGAAGGAACAGTATAGTCGTTCGAAACCTTTGACAGCTTCCTTGACCCTGTTGATGAAATCATCTTTGCTTGTAACCCCTCGAAGTGGCACCCGCGCTAACTACAGGTGAGTTCACAAAACAGCATCACAAAACAAAATATACTGCAAACAAATTTACCTAATCCATTACTGTACTTGCAATATCACAGTTTGGCCAAGCCGAATGCAATGGTAGATAAGTGGTATTACCTGCAACCCACCATCAATGAAGTGCACATGGGAATCAATGAATCCCGGAAGAACAACATTTCCACTAAGATTCAACTCCATTGTGTGTCTACCCTTCAACTCCTGCATAGTGCATACATAGCCTCAAACATTCAGAGAAAAGCAAAAAGGTACAAAAACATGGTTCATTGGTGCTTATATAGCAATGAAGCAACGAACATTTTTTAAAAAAAAAATATTGCAGTTACTCTCTGAAGTCTGAACCTAAACACACACCAAAATGAGAAGGAAAAAAAAAGCAGCAACGAATTGAACACGACCTTAACAGAGTAGTATCCGCCCACGCGGAGCACGCGGCCGGCGCGTACGGCCATGGCTTCGGCGAACGGCATTGCGGGGTCGGCGGTGTAGATGGTGGCATTGGCCAGTATCATGTCAGCGACGGCTTCCCCCAAATCCCCTGAGGAGCGCAGATGCAGAAACAAATTAGTTCAGTTCACCGTGACAGATGCGTTCGTGTAAGAGTGGAAGCGAGTAGCAGAGATGAGTAGCGCGCGTACTCGACAGGTCGGAAGCAGGGCGGAGGAGGAAGATGGCGGCGGCGATGGCAACGCCGGCGGCGAGGAAGGCGCTCCGGGTGGACATGGCGCTCCACGTGACCTGCTCTGTTCGAACTTCTCTCTCTCCTCTCTCTTCCTGAAACAATCAGAATACAACCAAACCAAACCAAACCAAACCAACCAAACGTGTCAGTGTCATGGCATGGCTTCAGATAAGAAGAGAAATCAGGAGCGGTTTGGTTGACAAAAAAAATGAAATGAGATTGAATCCAGCTTACTGAATCCACAGCCTACGATTTCGACGAGGCTGCAGGCGGAAGCAATCACCGGCGGCGGCGCGGCGGCGCTCGCTCTCAAGGGAGTGGAGTTTCTGGATTGTCGCCGGAGCTGTGGGAGAAGCAGAGGAGACGGAGTCGGGGCGGCCGCCGTGTGGGTTCGCCGGAGCTCCGCCGCCGCCGCCGCCTCGTCCGGGGAGTCCGCGATCCCTCGCCGTGTGAGGCAGCCTAACACAAAAAGAGCGAAAAGAGGGGAGGTATCTTCCGAAATATACCACCGGATCGTGGCCGCACACGTGGCTATCCAACGGTTACTAGGAATCCAATCCTAGTGCTACTTTCCAAATTACCCCTGTTTTGGGTCGCCATCAATGATAACGAACTCTTATAAGTTTTTTTGAATTTCGATACAGTACCCCGGTTTTGGGTCGCCATTAATGATAACGACTGTCTCCAACAAGTGACTCATAAGGGCACCCAAACCCAAAATAAGTCTCCGATAGTACTATTTCAGCCTCCAATAGAGTACCTATACAGAAGACCCATTTTGCGTGCTATAAGAGGCATAATCTAAATCCGAGTATTCTCTCTCCTGAAGACCTATTTACATTAAGGGTTATTTTTTAAGTCTTATTGTTGGAGAAGACCAAAAATACTGTAGCGCTATGCAAACGTGAAATGGGTCTTGTATTTTAGGTTTCATTGTTGGAGATAGCCTTATAAGTTTTTTTTTAATTTCGATAAAGTCTACGGGATACTATTTTGACC
The DNA here is from genome assembly GCF_034140825.1 of Oryza sativa Japonica Group. Classification (NCBI taxonomy): domain Eukaryota; kingdom Viridiplantae; phylum Streptophyta; class Magnoliopsida; order Poales; family Poaceae; genus Oryza; species Oryza sativa. Next base: position 42,615,656 of record NC_089035.1, on the reverse strand, counting down.
ACTAATATCTACTCCCTCCGTCCCATAATATAAAGGATTTTTAGTTTTTGCTTGTAACGTTTGACCACTTGTCTTATTCAAATTTTTTTGAAATTATTATTTATTTTATTTGTGACTTACTTTATTATCTACAGTACTTTAATCACTACTTTTCGTTTTTTATATTTGCAAAAAAAATTGAATAAGACGAGTGATCAAACGTTGCAATCAAAAACTCAAAATCCCTTAAATTGTGGGACAGGGGGAGTATAATAGTAAGATGTTTTAAATAAAAATGTTACATATTATAAAAGTTACATCAGTTTTATATGATTGATCTTTTTTATTTTTTACTATTAATAATCAAAGTAAAAAAAATGTTTGATTTGTTATTATTCTAAAAATATTTATATTTTATAACGGAGGGAGTAGATTTTTTTTTAAATCCCCCGATTTTACCATCTCGTACGGTTTTTTTCCTTCCTATTATGAGGAATTTCACTCTTATCATTGAGCTTAATGGATTCAAGAGACATGATGAGGTTAGGAGACACGCCATACCTATACCCGCAATGGCTAAATGTTTCTACTTAAATACCAACACTCGTCGCGGGTACAAAATCGTCCCTATACCCAGTTCATGCGGGTAACGGGTACCCAATGGGTACCCATACCCATATAATTGACTTGTAGCATTTATTTTGTATTGTAATTAGCCATATTTGAACTGCAAATCATCAATATTTTTTTTCTGTAAAAAATTCTATAGCCACATTACATAATTAAGAAATCAAATAATAATTTCATATAACTAGACTAGAACAATGCTTAAGATGTGAAAGGAGTTTTATGTTATGATTTAATAGTAGTTGAGATTTATCTTATTCATAGTTTTAGGCTCAATCTACGGGATTTTTCACCCACAGGTTTGTGGGTATGGGTGGGTAAAGAATATAACCATACCCACGTACCCAATGGGTAAGAATTTTCGCCTATCAATAGACCCATAAGTATAAGAGTTAGAACATAATTAGCTTCTAATAGAGTAAAAACCCATCGGGTATCAGGGTCATGGGTCCCCATTGCCATTTATAGGAGAAATTGACACTGTAGTCAAGATTGAGGAATAGCATCAAGCTCGCTCGCTTATTTCACAGTCGACAAACAACCTGGTCATTGCAGCCGGTAGTTTACAGGAGCATATATACGTCTCTGCTTTATTGCCTCACTTGCCCATCTCAGACGGATCAACAGGGTAGCTGAGAGTGGTAGATGTCATGGCACGACGACGACGGCAGCAACGGGCACAGCCTCACCGAGAAGGCGTATCTCGCCGGCGGCAGCAAGTACTGCTCGTGCACGCACGGCGACCAGCTGTCGTCCCCTCCCAGCCCCATGTGCTTGTGATCAAGATGCACCTGCAACACAAACCCAATTTCTCTCTGAAATCATCGCCAAATCACAATCAAAAGTTGTTATCGGTACAATTCTATCATCATCTTAATGTAATTCGTTGAGTTCAATAAAGCTTTTGTTTATCTAAACACAGTGCAAATGCGAACCCACCTCGATGTCGTCTCCCTTGACGAGCTTGTGGTTATGCGTCGCGCGGTCGAGCTCCGCGGCGCCATAGTAGCTGGCGCTCACCTGCATCGGCGGCGACTCGCCGTAGGCCGACGCGAAGAGGCCGAACCCGTCGGCGTCCTGGAGCGCCACCCACCGGACGTCAGCCCGGCCGCCGCACTCGCCGGGGACAATGTACGGCACGTGCAGCTCGTCGACGCCGCTCTCGTACACGCCGACGTGCGCGGCGGCCTTCCGGTCCGGGTAGCACTCGAATGGCCCCCTCCCGTACCATTTTGCACGGCTCAGGGACTTGTCGGCGTTGAACACGACGCCGACGCGAGGAAGAGGAGGCAGGTCGTTCTTGGGGCTCACCTCGTAGTCCAGGATCACGTCGCCGGAGTCGTAGATCCGGCCGCGCATCTGCACCCGGAAGAGGACGGACTCGGATTCGTCTGAGAGAGAGGTTTCATCAGGCTTTGGTTGATTCCCAGGAAGACCGTAGTAGATGGTGGAGATCTCGACGGTTTGGTCTGGCAATTCCTTCAGAGAAAACTGGCTGCTGTAGAACGAGATGTTGTCGAGAGAAGCTTCTCTCCATCTTGAAACATAGGGCTTGGTGTAGAAGCCTCCCTTGTCGTTGTCAGTTGGTGTTCGCCAAAAGCATGGGTGTATTCCCTTGCTCATAAGCTCAATGTTGTTGACCTACGGTTCAGAGGAAGTATAATGAGTTCCAGATTTTGATAAGGAAATTAAAACTGACAGTGTATATAAACAGTCTGGAGCAAATTTCAAAACTTGGCTAAGTTTGACAGAGTAACAAGACTCCGCAGAAACTGCCGATGGGAAAGCTCGTCTGCAGTTACTTTCAGTTCAAACAGAAAACTAGTACATCAACAATTTTGGAGTTCAGACAAATGTAGCTATTGCGGATTAAACCAAACCATAAAAGGGAAAACAGTTCGTTAGATTGCAAAGAAAAATTGCTTAGATCAAAAAGGTATTACTTCCTAGATCAAAGATGATCAAACAAATATGCAAACAGAACAATAAAGCAAAGGAAACCCATCCATTTTAGTCTCACCTTCCAACTATCGATTGTTCCTGAAATACTGTTTACTTTGATTTGCCAGGCATTACTTTTGCTGATGAGTACATGATCACCAACACGTTCCGAAACCAAAGAGCTCCTGGGCAGTGCTATCGCCTGAAAATGGTAGTTAGCTGGAAGAATAAGACAATTCAGAAGAAGTAGCAACCAAAATGAGGTTGAAGAACGTACATGAGGGACAAAGCCTTTTTTCGGAGGTAAACAAATTTGTGCTGAAGCCAAGATATGGCCATCTTTGGCCCATTGTGTTTGGTACCTCAATTTCACGTTAATGGACAAAAATATTTCTTTTACGACACAAGTACTCCAAATAGTAAACCAAGGTGATGACTTCATATTGATCAGATGAGTACTCTGTGGTGCTATGGATGGGACATTAAGTGAACCAGAGCCCAAAGCACAGCCATCTCCTTGAAGTAGCCAACTGAAGTCCAAAGCTTCTGTTGTCTCAAAAAAATGTACGTTTTCAATCTGCATGATAATAATAAATCATTTAGATCAACTACGTATGCAAGAAAACAGCTCAATAAATGGCAACCAGAGTTACCTTAAGCATGTTATCCATCATTGTTATTTTGATAGGCTGGTATAAATATTTAACTTCTGCAAAACCAGAGTCAATTCAGTAATTAGTATCACATCTAGAAATAGGAAATAGGGATCTTATGTTCACAACATATATTAACAAAATAAACATTGTATTTCGAGTTACCATGCACAGCTGGGTGAATTGTCCGATCAGGCCATACAATGCCATTAAGACAAAAATTCAAGTCATTTGGAGTGTCTCCAAAGTCGCCACCATATGCCCAGTTTTTAGATCCATCAGCATCTTCCTTTAGTAAACCCTGAAATGAACATTGGAGAATAATATTGTGAAAGTAGCTTACAGCATTTATAAACAGGTAGAAGTCAACGGTCAATTTTTTTGGCACTTCACTTTTGTGTACCATTGTTCTATATTAGCTTGACAGCCTTGACATTGACTTATGCTATGATAAAAGTCTTATGCAAATGCAACCTCTATGTAGCAGAAGACAAAGAAAGTTAACTTTTACGGCCATGTATCTATTTTATCGAATAAACAAAGAATCAAAGAACCTGGCCATAACTTGATTTACCGCTCCACCTAGGAAACCTCGCATATGGATCCCTTGCAGTCTTAAACAATAAACATGCAAACAGAAATTCCAGGGGATGGCATGCTAAAATGCAAATAAAAGGGGCTTAAGAAGTGAAAATTGTTTGTAACCTGATCGACCCAGTCCCATATAAAACCACCTTGGAGTCCAACAGTGTTGTCTATGGCCATCCAATATGCATCAATATTTCCATTACTGTTTCCCATAGCATGTGAATATCTTGAAAACAAAATGGAAAATTTTCTTTAACATTTCTGGAATTTTAATACAAAAAAGGGGAACAAGTTAACATGTGAGGCTGCATTGAACATACTCGCAAAGAATGAGGGGCCTATTTTCAGAAGGGTCTTGTGCGATCTTAAGAATATCCCAGACACGCATGTACATTGGGCATACAATATCAGTGGAGGATGTTCTAGAACCACCTCCTTCATAATGGATGGGCCTTGTCGGGTCCTTTCCACGAATCCAGCCTACAAGAATGTGATCTCTTAGATGCGTCAAAAAATATCATTAACTGAACTATCACAGTGAAGAATATTTTACCAGACATGGCTGAGTGATTTGGTCCATACGAAGATTCATTTCCCAAGGACCATACTATAATGCATGCATGATTCTTGTCTCTCTCCACCATACCAACAACACGATCAAGCATAGCACTTGCCCAGAAGGGTTCAAGTGTAGGATGTTTGAAATGGCTAGATTCATCAAAGCCATGCGTCTCGATGTTGGCTTCATCAATTACATAAAGTCCAAAAATGTCACACAGCTCATACCACCTTGGATGTTGGGGATAATGGCTGTTTCTAACAGCATTAATGTTGTTTTGTCTCATCAAAACCAGATCCTGTCACAAATAAATAAATAGTTAATACCTGAAAACAGCCTGGGAGAAAAAAAAACGAGCCAAAGAGATAGTAATACGAAATGTCTTCAGATATGACAGTTGACAGAAGAGAGCTACCTTAATCATGCAAGCTTCTAAATTTGTCTTTCCAACACGTGGATGATGCTCATGTCTGTTGACACCTCTTATTACAACAGGACATCCATTGACAAGCATCTGCTTGTGTGCCAGGACGACATTACGGATTCCTACTTGGCATGATTCACACTCAATGAGCTTCCCGTTGGAATCTTTAAGGACAACAACAAGAGTGTATAAGTTGGGCTGTTGGAAAGAAAATATAGTTATAAGACAGTTTCAAACAGTACGATTGAAATAAAAATTAATGATATTTCCCTTGTATTAGATCTCTTACATGTTCACTAGACCAAAGTTTTGGATTTTCTACTTTTCCACCAAGAACATAACCATGAAAACCATAACAGTGTTTTGGTCTTGAAGCTGGCTTCAACTTCAAATTGGCCACACTAGCAGCAGACATATCAGAAGTTAAAACATCAGCAGGTCCATAATTGTCATACAATGTTGCTTCAATAGACAAAGTTGAGACATGCTCCCGATCCTGCTTTTGTGAGTCAATTTCCACCTCAACCTGGCATATGGAACGGCACAAACCTTTTGAAGTAGTGGAATTGCCAACCCTATCTTACTTTTGTTTTGGGAATGCTGATTCAGAAGTACAGTAACTGAATACAAATACAGAACAATGAGATTGAGTGTTTACTGGACTCGTGCATCAGTCAGCACTATACCATCTGGACTATTGAAATAGGCAGTTTGCTATTAATAATTAATAACATTATTATAATAAATAATCTTGAAGCTTACATTAATATTCTGACCCAAAAGAATGGATAGGAAACGGCAAGCAAAAAAAAGGTTTGCAACCTTGTACACTATTCCTGTATTTGCACTATCATGCTGCAGAAGTGCACAACCCTGCACGCATAGCTAGCACAATTACCTCAATATCAGCTACACGGAAGCCTTCATCCAAGGTTGCTTTGAAAAAATAATCTGTAATAAAGATCTGTAAACAAAATTTTAGCTTGTTAACTAGCATTTCCATGGATGATAAGGAATCTCTTCAAGAAGTAAAACAGATGTAGAAAATCACAAATGATGTTGCAGTGTGCATGTCAGGAGTTTGACAAAAAGAACATGTTAATAATATGACCTATTGTCAACCAATGCCAGTGGAATAACAATCTTTTTCTGACTTAAATATTTGCTTCCATGAGTATTCAGGTCTAATCAAGTTCAACAAGTTAAGACACCCCTTTTTTTCACTGTAACTGTGTATACCGTGTTTTCTTGTTAGAGTGAGCACATGACAGTGGATTCATGGTTATGTAGTTGTTATTATATTAAAGTACTAAAACCCTGAGACGAAGAAAATGTCATAAGCTCAGCTAACCATTCACTTCATTGCAAAAGGGAAAGAATTCGTTCAATATTGCATGAGCAAAACTAGAGAAGTAACCTGTGGCTTTGATACTAGTAGAACATCCCTGTGAATACCAGATAGCCACCAATGGTCCTGGTCTTCAAGATAGGAACCGTCACTCCACCTCATCACTTGAACAGCAAGAACATTTTCCTTTTCTGAGTCACAAGGATGGCAGAAATCTGTGATCTCAAACTCAGCAGGAAGCCTGCTGTCCTGGCTGCATTAACACATCAAGCAAACTGTTTATTCTCTAGATGAACAGTCTATTTTCTACATGACCATGTTAGTAAAATCATCATCCCTCAAGAAGTCTAAACACCTTTAATTTTGTAATATTCAGTAGAATAGCAGTCCATAGTCCATCATAAAATACAAAATCAATACAATCGAGCTACTAAATAGTCCAACTAAACCATAGTCAGAAGAACAGAGTGTCATTTCTGATAACAGGAAGACACAAGTAGAAGATTTAGGGGAAATCCAGGATTCTTGAAAATAAGTATATTTTGGTGATTCCAATTTCCAAAGATGATAAATGAAAAATTTGAAGAGGCCTATATGTACCAAAATTATGGATCCTATTCCATGTAGTTTGTGCTGCCAAAACTATTCATGCATTCCATTCTGCTATCTAAGGAAACTTTTAGTGAGCACAAGCAAATGTTGAGTCTGATAATCATATAATCGAAGAAGATAACAGACTTGATAAAACCAATTAGCAGTAAACACGTGAAAAGGGAAGTAGTTTTCTTTTATAAATGGTACTAACTTGATAGATCACTGGAACATTTTTCAGAAATTGAGAAAATACAAGTAATAAATCAATGCAATGCATTGTTTGTGCCATACCTATATCCAACAGGAACGCCGTTTACCCAAGCAAAAAACGCTGAATCAACAGCTTCAAAGTGCAACAAGATTCTTCGACCTATCACAATCAACCCAGAACTGTTTAATATAGAACAGGAACATTAGGGGACAACAGTCAAATGCCAGCTGCATTACTGTGATTATTAGAGAAAAAAAAGACACTATGCATGCATACGAGAAAAGTTTAGAGCATGTCATAAGAAGCATCAAACACTGCACCATACACACAACATATACTCTGTCAGAAAATCAAATATGTGAGAGAGTCCAAGGCGATAATCAATAACTATACCACCAATAAATTCTTCAACAAATGCACAGTAGGATTTGGTAAGTCCTGGATAGGGAACTTGACGACAGGGTAGTCACTATTAACATTTTATTTTTAAGCTGATGAAGCAACTATAGTTAAAATCCTCTCTTGATGTTGTTGGCACTTGTCACTAACAAAACTTCAATTTAATGAACCCTGACGTTACCATCAGCAGGGCACAAAGAAATCTAACTTTCTTGAGCATATCAATCATATTTTGTATTATTCTTCTTAGATAAGGATGTTTTTGCTAGCTGCAATGCAACAAGGAAAACCATAGCAGAAAGGGGAATCCATTTTGGACTTTAAAACATGGTCACTGGCCCCTTTATGACTTGCTGTGCATAAGAACAGAAGAATAAGAAAACGAATGATAAGTACATATCATACCTTTCCACTCTTTTGGGATGCGAAAAACCGTCCTATAACAGCCAGTAGGATTATCATTTGGCACAAATGGCGGGTTCATGGTGAAAGGATAAGTGACATTTGTGTAGATTGGACGGTCAAACCCATGCATTTGCCAGTTTGAGGGAACTGCAACCAAGCACATGTTCGTTTGAGTATAAACTTCAAACGATATGAACAATAAGAGGAAATTCTAGAATATTTGTCATGGAACATTTTGACTAAATGACAGTAAAATGTCTTGTTTCAAGTGTATAAAACACTAGAAGCTAGAAGCTTTACAGTGAGACTGAAATAATAGCTGATGCTATATAAGCAAACACTGAACACTACTGACTAAAAAATGAGAACAATATCAACTAAAGGCATCTAATAAAAGCAAGTAATGATGTAGTAGCATGCATGCCTGGCAAAGCCTCCCAATCTGAATCATTGAAGTAGGCATCATAGAATTTCTCTGGAACAGATTCTGGCGAGGAAGCCAAAAGGAACTTCCAGTATCCACTTAGAGTCTGGACATATGGCAAGCCCTTGGACCAAAACGCAGCACTTTCCAGGGCACCACGAACCGCGTCATCATTCCAAACAGCAGAGTCAGAATTAAGATAGTTCACATTCCTCCGTTCATGCCAATACTTGAGGGCTCCTATTGACAAGAGAAAACAAATCAATCCGAAAATCACTGTACAACCAAATCTTCTATCTACCTACATAGTGGTTCTGGGTTCAGTGCTGCAATCTCTACCTTCAGGTGTGTCATGTGAGCGCAACGGCACATGAGCCTCCCGCTTTCTCCACCTAAAGAATGACGGGTCCTCCCAGGGTTTATGCGGAAGATTCTTGGCGGAAAACAGTGCACTGGCAGAAGCTACAGCCATTATGGTCAAAGATTTATACCCCCTTTCCTCCGATTTTTCACAGGCACATATCCCTCCCCTCCTGCAGCAACATGGAGATGAAACTCGATAAGAAGAACACCTCACCTCACTCGCCCTAAACTATTTTCAGGTGAAAACAGACTGTTGTTTGTTTCTAGTACTAAGGTTAAGGCGAAGAGATGAGAAAGAGGATGTGCGTGTGCTCACCGGCGGCGGAAGCAGCAGCAGGACGGCGGCGGGAGGGATGCTCGCCGGATGGAGATCGGCGAAGGCGGCGGGCGAGGAGACGGGGAGGCGAGCGATCTGTTGCTGCCGATCAAGTTGGAGTGGATTAGACAGACAAGTGTTCCAAAGGTAGAAGAAACTGCAGAATCTGGGCCCCACCTGGCAGTGACCATGGAACCCAGCTTTGAGCGGCTGGGTGGGCCCGGTCCCATCGCTGTCGGGTTCTATTACGTGAGTTCGTATGGGCCCAAGCCTGGGAATGGAATATTCTCTTTTTTTTTTCCGAACTTGGCCAGAGATTAATTAGCTGGGTTCTGGGCCTTACCTTTACTTCGGCCCCGGGCTAAGCCCACCAACTGTAAAATCGTATAAACGAGATTACTTACGTACTCCCTCCGTCTCAAAAATATAAGCATTTTTAGCACAGTGACAAGTCAAACATTTTTAATTTTGACTATTAATAAAAAAAAATCAATCATATAAAATTGATGTTACTAGATTTATTATTAAACAAACTATCATAATATGCAACTCTTTTTATTTAAAACATCTCACGGATATTATTGATCAAAGTAGCATCTCGGAGACTGTGTCAGGGTCCAAAAATAATTATATTTTGGGACGGAGGGAGTATACAAGAAAAACAAAATTTATTAAGTTGGACAGATGATGAAAAGAGTAAATTATACTCATGTTACAATAACACCCACCAAGTTGTTCTACTAGCACGCTTACTTCTCATGTGTCTTGTAGTAAATTGTACTTACATGTCAAGTTGATTTCTCGTGAATGTATTTTACTCTTCTCAAAATATGAAGAAAAGTTAAAATAAGAAGTAGAATAAAAAAGGCAAAATTTACCACAAGAGATCTAAAAATCATGATATTTGTTGATATGCATCTTAGCCTAAGGAAAAAATATGTAATTTGCTAAGAAACACCACATTATTTTTTTATCATTTCCATCCTGTTTTGGAAAGATAAATATATTTCAAAATGATCATAATGTTCGAACAGGATCATCTGAAATTATTATTTCCAACAGGATCATCTGCGCTCTGGGCTTTACATTCACTTTGGCCCCGGGCTAAGCCCACCAACTGTAAAATCGTATAAACGAGATTACTTATACACATAGAAAAATAATATTTCATGAAGTCTGACAGATTCTGAAATTATAAATAAAAAAGAGTAAAATCAGAGGGTGAAAAAAAAAGGTCCAACAAAATGGAAATAAAAAAAGGGAGAATAACAAAACGGTGAGTTAAAGAAAAAAATCAGTCGGCCATTTAGCAATTTCCGTTGTTTATTTTTCTGCGTCACCATCTCACGGATGCAAGCAAACAAGGAGTATATAAATTATAAAATCCTAAACATCCACGAAGAGAAATATCATTGGCACAAAAAAGTGTCATTAAAGAGAAACGAAGATTATTAGTCAGACACCCGGAATCTCATCTAGGTTGTACTACACTTGTGTATCCCCCAACCCAAAAAAAAAGGGCTTCAGAAAAAAAGCATAAAATGACAAGCATGGTACACCAAATCTTCCTAGCTTCTCCATGCAAACACAAACAGTACTAACAGCAAGGCTGTCATCACAAGCAATGAATTCCCTTTCCTCATGCCAAGCCAAATGGACCACCGGCAAATTGCACAAGTTGGACGGCAAAAAAATTGCAGCAAAATCGCAGGCAGATGCATGGGGGGCTAGCTGATTAATAGCTGCGTGACTGCATATGAATGCCCAATTTTCTATTGGGGGCATTGTGATCAGTCAGATCGGAGAGATCTCCGGGTAATATTAGCTTATTCGATCCGGGATGATCCTGCCAGATCCTGCCTAATTCCCAGCCAACCACCAGTCGCCGGGTTAGTTTGCTTCCATGCCACAAATACCCAGCATTTGCAGCACCACGCAATAATCAAATTTAATCTGAACGCTCCATAATGCAGCTACACACAACAACATTGCCAGTTTGGCACACGCACGAGCACTGATCATCTCTCTCTGCTTGCAACCTAATCCTCCTGAATAAATTACGCAGCGGATAGATTGATTAGCAGCTTGTTCGTCGGAGAAACCTTTGATTTTTTTTTTTGCGTGTGTAGTAGATTTGGATTGGACGTACATCAATCAAGAAGAGCGGGGGCCAGTAGAGATCCGAGATCGTCTGCCTCCATTGTCACTCAAGATGAAAGGGACGAGTCGTACTCGTAAGCTGGCTGTGCTGCTGCTGTGCTGGCCTGACCCAGCAACTTAACTGTTCTTCTCCCTCTTTTTATCACTCCAAACAGCGATCAAAAGATCTTGCATGGTTATCTGAATCGAGCTATAGGAGTATACACTAAATTCAGCAGAAAGGAAGAACTTTTTTTAACATAATGGCAGAAAAGAAGAAATGGTAGTACTTCAGAAAAAATGAATACATGGACAATTTGCAAAAGACCAGTTGGTTGGTCCATCAATCTGCTAGACAATTCATAGTAGCAGTAGCACTTAGCTTTTTCCTCTCCAAGTTCAAACAAAACACTAGTCAGCTTGAATAATAAGCCTTAAAATTAGCCTAAAAGCATCCAAGGTGCTGCCTTTATCTACAACTTCCCCTTCCATTTCATTCCCACAACTCCTTTTCTAACGAACACCACTTGGTGCCATGGTGTTCCTTTGGCACAACAAAATTTGTGGATCGAAGCAAGAGCTAGTGTAAAAGTACGTGGACTTTCCTTTCACCTCAAACTACTAATTAAGTAAATTAATTAAAACCCCCAGGAGCTAATGGTTCCATACTTCCATGAGCAGCTCCATAAAAAAAATCAAAACAGAAAAAGAGGCCAAAATCATTTCTTAGTTGGGGGGATTCTAATTAATTCAGTTTCATCAGGTCTCCACTGCAAGGCCGCTGCTAGTGGAGGACAATCTTGGCTTCGTCCTCTGATCAGGTGAGGAGATGACCTCCTGCTCCATTGCAGCCGCCTTCCTCTTGCTGCTGCCGCTGCAGCTGCAATCACTGATGATTCCATCGGTTTGAGCTGTTGCAGCTTCAGCAATTGCAGCTGCTGAGGCTGCAGCTTCATCTGGTTTGTGTGGCGGCTTATCTGGTGCAGCAGCAGCCATGGGCAGCTGCTGTTTCCTTTTGAGCAGGTGAGACTTGAGCTTCTTCATGTCAGCGAGCTTGACAGGTTTCAGGAAGAACTCCTCTGCACCATCTTCCAAGCACCTGAAATTTTGTGAAGCACAAATCTTTAGCAATATACAGGAAGCATTGGGAACAGAAGAGGATCTTGCAAGGACAAACACTCAAAGAACATGTCAGAGATCTTTGCTAGGACAAGGAAAAGATCTGGTCTTTTGATTTCAGGACTCTTTTGACTCAGCCCCATTTCATGTCCTCTTTAATGCAAGCCCCAATTTTTTGACCACCTGAAAGCGACCTCCCAAAAATGAACCCCAAAAAAAAATCCATTTTTTTGCAATGAATCTTTTTTTGGTGTGTCTGAAAGATTTTGTGAGATCTTGACCCACCACTACATTGGCATTGAGAGGAACCTTTCCTATGCTTTACATCCTTGTCACCAAGATATGCAATCTATGCATGAAAACTCCATGCATTCATTGCCCCCGTTGCATTACTACTAGTACTACAACAGCATCAACGGAGAGAGCTGTTGTGAGGGGAATCCCCGGACTTTTCTCTCGCCCCTTTCTGCCATCAAATCACAATGCTATTCCACTCTTTTGTTCATATCTGAACGGCCAAATCTTCAACATTTGGCTTCTTTCAGATTACTTGTAATAATTTCACTACAACCTAGCGGAAATTCTTAGGTAGGGACTTTAAAAGAACATTTCAAAAAAATAAAACTTTCAACTAGGTTTCAGGGTTCAGACTTTCTCAGTTTTGCGAGTTTTAGACAAACCTGACGCCCAGCCTTTTACTACCAGGCACGAAAACTAGAGGGGTAAAGTTCTGAATCTTTTACGGAGTGGTAGCAATTATGAAATCAATCCCAAAGTCTGAACAGGCTCTTTGCACACATTAAATAATCCCTTGGGCATTCAAGTCTTTTAGGCAAAAAAAACTGCTATGATGCCATTATATTCCTTCTGTTCCCCAACCCCATGTTAAGCAGATCCTCTAACTTAACTGCTCATGCAGTTGAGTCACTGACATGTGGGTCACACTTTGCTATGGCCCACATCTCAGGGAATTAACTGGGATCCCTTTCCATGTCTCACATACGGAGTATGTACCATGTTTGTTACTGTTAAAATCAGATCCAGGAAGGCACCAAAAACAGTACTCCCTCCATTTCAAAATATAAGACATGACTACCCCTAACCTAAAGACCAAGAAATAATTATTATCATCTTGTAGTTTGGATCATCATAATAAATACAATGCATGGGGGCCATAGTTAATGCATCATGCCTTATATTATGAAACATCTAAAAAAAATAGATGTGCCTTATATTATGGAATGGAGGGAGTAAAAATAAACAATCTTTTTCGTTTTCTACCTCAGCAATGCATACCAATATCATGAACTTAAAATAAAAACAATCATCATAAAAGCAGGGACCTTGGTAGATTTGTAGGAGTATGCCTCATGGACCAGCAGCAATAATTTCCAGGATAAGCTAAAATAAGGGGACAGCTCAGATAGAATTTTCAGCTCACCTGTTGATCCTTGCAGGCACATTCTCAGAAGACATGATCACAACTGGTATGTCCTTCAATGAAGATGATCCCTGTACCCCCAAAATGAACAGCAAAAGGAACAAATTTTACTCCACTTCCAGCAACAAAAGGACCCAAGATTTATGAATGCTCAGAGGATAAGAATTCAATTCTCTGCAAACAAAAACTTACCTTCACCCTCTTGAGCAGATCATACCCTGTCATGCCAGGCATGCAGTAGTCAGTGATTATCAGGTTGACATCAATCTCCTGTACCAACAGTTCAGAAAACCACATGGTTAATTTCCTGGATTGCAAGCACAGCAGAAGCCAATTCAAAAGAAACATGAAACAGAAAAAAAAAGAACAAGATCTCATTCACTGACCTGATGGTCAGGTGAGGAGGAAGAAGGTGAAGAGGAGGAGTCATCACCCTCATCCCTCAATCCAAGCAGCTCCAAGGCCTTGCTCCCAGAATCCACAGTGGTCACTGCACCAGTAGCAAGCAAGCAGAGAATTCAGAAGAAGAAATGAGAAAAAAAAAAAACAAACCAAACATTGAACACAAAACACAAACATCCCACCCAAATCCAAGGTCAAGAACATCATTTTTCACGCACTCACCTTGGTAGGACGAGTTCTTGAGCAGCATCTCGATGAGCTTCCTGTCGATCAGGCTATCATCCACCGCGAGGACATGGAACCGCGACTCCGCATCAACCACCGTCATGGCGAGACAAGAACCAGAAGAAACCCTGAATAATTGAAGAACCCGCAGAGAAAAAAGCCTCTGTTCCTCTCTTCTCCAGGGGCTCAATCAAAGCATATCAAACCACCAAGAAGTCTTCTCCTGGTGATTTCTTTCTTGCTGCCGCGGCAATGGAGCTAGGGAGAGGAAGCTGATGATGATGGGTGTGGCTGGCTTGGCTAATGCGGCATCTCGAGGATATAAGCAAACTACCCACCGCATCACACCGCGGCCACCTCCACCTCTTCTTCTTCCTCCTCCCAGGAAAGCAAGATCCGACCAGATCACACACCCGAATCTCCACAGCAAATCGCCTCCATGATTTCCTCTTTTCTCTCTCTCCTCCGGTGGGCTTGAGCTGCTCTTGGCTTTGGTGGATGGCAATGCGAGCGAGAGGGAGAAGAAGCTAAGCTGCTGATTTTAGTAGCTCGTGCTGCTCCGATCGGACGGTGACGAGGCCTTTGAGATTCGTGCAAGGGCGCCACGTAGGAGAGGGGAGCCCATCAGCCCATGGTTTTTTGGTTGCGAAGATTTGCTTGTTGCTGGCCGTGCAATCGTCCTCCAATATGCGTTGTCAGTTAATTAGCGGATTGATGATAGCTATCACACGAACAAAAACAGGCGAACGGCCGGAGAAAACAGCGGATTAGTGCGTGACAGTGACAACGACCCCGCGATTTTAATGACCACTGTTTTCTGGCAATAATGTCTGCGACGACATGGGATTTTCTGAATAATTCCTGTAGTAGTAGTAGTAGTAAATAAATAACGAAAGTTTGGAGCTGATTGATCAAACACATGAAGTAATTTTGCACTGTATTTGCACAGAAACAATAGTAGTAGTAGTAGATGATTTGAATTTGGTGTATACAAAATCGGTGCAGTTTTGTAACGTAAATCGTACGGAACGGGGGTTAGCGTCCAACGCCGTACACGGCTTCAAAACGGAACGGAGCAAACACAACACAGGGGTTCTTCTCTTCCGGTCCACACCCCTCTCATGGTGGACCCCACCAAAATCCCGGGGAGAGATCCGCTGACGTCACGCCCCATGCCTTTGCCAACCCCGATCCATCCATCCATACATGTCAACATGTGTGTATGAATACGTACGGTCTCATGTGTTGGATGGTCGCACGGTCCCTCGTCTACTCATCTACCCTATCTCTTGTATTACTACCGTCTTAATTACCCATGGTTTACGACTTTAAGAGAGTAATTAGTCATCAACCTATGCAAGGAATGAGCTAGGTTAATTTTTGTTATGTTCTGCAGGAGTGAAAATTAAGGTTCCCCTAGTCTAAACTAGCCGAACGGGCTACACAATTCTTATACCGAGTACTCAAGTAGTAGTATGTATAGTTGGTTCCATACTCCCTCCTTCTTAAATTGATCATCATATAATAGAATCAAAATTTCTCAAATTGATCATCATATAACCGTATGGATATGAATTTTATAATAATACAATTAATACATCATGAGAAAATATGTGCATGCTAAGGTGTAATTGGCATAGTGTGTTTAATCGATACATGCATTATGGAAAAATGTGTACATAGTGTCTTGATTGATGTGATTTAAATTATACTTGGTCTTAGTGCATAAACATATATGATAATTATTTTGGGAACGAGGGAGTAATTCTTAATGTTTTATTTTATATAATGATATGATCTTTATATATGGTTTTTATTATAAATTATAAAAAATAGGTAAACATTTAACTTAAGTACATTTTAAGACTAATACATACATCATGTCTTAGTGTAGTACATCCTTAGATATGTTTTTAATTAAAAATTTTTAAAGTTATTAACAATTGATGTTTCTAAACACAGAAAAATATTTTTTTAATGGAAAAAGACATCAAATATAACTCCACCAGAGTTTGAAAAGTTGAACAGTACAAAGTACTCTAGTTTAGCCATTGGATTTCAGAGGAGTCAGGCAAAGTAAAATATACTCCATAATTTATGAGTGGCTTTCCAAAGCTTAATGGAGCTAGCAAGGAGGAGTAATATGCTTACGCCAACGGGAGATCCGGGTACACGCATCGAATCACACCTACGCAGACCTCGAACTGTTAAGCAATCTTGCATTAAAAAAAAACTGGCAAAGATCGATCACGCAGATGTGGCCAACTGGCCATCCAAAAAAAGCTCTCCTTATTGCATTGCATGCAGGATTCGACGCATCCGATCGAAAAGAAAACGAAGTCGATCGCGATACGATCTGATCGATCTTATCTTCTCTCGTTCCGTCAAGAACGATTTTGTGTGTGCGTCGGTGGTGATTTCGTTCGTTTTTTCCGATGATTTGGGACGATCCTTTGTCCCGGGAAAATCGAAGCAACGATCAGTACGCTGATGTGGAGTTACTATGTCTGTGTACAGCAGCAAAGGAAAGGTTGTTTCTTCTTTCTCTACTGGTAGTACCTTTCATCGACTCAAACCTGTTCTTTGGTAGATGATGGATAAAAACTGATTTTATTACAGTTGATGGAGAGCATAAATGAGTAAATTAAATATTAGAAAGTTAATATTTTAGATTAAATTTTTTTTCTAAGAAATGCAAAAAAAGTTTATGAAGAAAGTTTTGAAAGAAAAAAAAACATATTGTGTAGAAGTTTTATGAAACGTGTTGATGATAATATATACTCACTTTGTCCTAAAATATAATAATATGTCAGTCCAAGTCTTTCAGAGGTGCTCACAAGGATAAGGTATGTGTGTTCATATAGATGAGTATATACGCATTGTGAACGTTTACATTTGTATTGTGTTTCTAGAAAAATAACAAGTTAATAATAAATTAGATACATCATAATACTACGAAATCTAATACAATATCCAATTACTATATTGTATATTAAAAGGAGGGAATAACCCATAAGCTGAAAACAACATGTCCCCAGTTCTATTCAACTGGTCCTCGATTATAATGCTGAACTTCCACGTGTTTGTCTGGATAAACTGAAGTGTACTTGTCACATCATAATACTGCTTAAAACAAATACTATCTATGTTCTAAAATATAATAAATTTTGGCTTATCTAGATTCATAGCTAAAAATACTTATATTTTGGGACGGAGGGAGTACTATATATTGTAATTGAATTGGTTATGTTACTTATCCTATTCATCCGGTTCAAGATATTGATTTATCACATGTGCTTATATTTACGGTTAATTATTATTTTAATAGTAGATGTTTTACCTATTGATAGTGAAAATCTTTAGTCACTTTGTCAATCTCAGTATGCGACTTAATCTTCGGATGTGCTCATACGTTTAAGAGGTACGTGTCAATGTACGTTTACGGAGTTGAGTATTTACGTGTTATCTAATAATTTATTTCTTTATTACTATGAGAATATCTTGAACTTTAGAATGAACATGATATCTTCTTTCTAAATTACTCTCTCCGTTTTAAAATAATTGAGTGTACTTATTTTGAGACGGATAGAGTATCTCTTATATAGATAAGTAGGAGGGGAAAAAAATCAGGAATGAGCTCTACAGTATTTCCACGGGAATTTCCTGTACTAACAGTTCTATTGTGGATTAGAGATTTGGCGCAAGCCACAATTTCAACTTTGCTGGCTCTGACGCAACGTAGAAAGAACTACAGCTACGAGCTAAAAACTACAGTACCGATGGCAATAGCTCGGCCCAATTCCACGGATGACGGATGGAAGTTTCTGCAGAGGGAATTATCGAGCCAGCAGTTGAGTGTAGACCAAATCATCGTCTCCAACAACTGAATCTTGTACGGCCAGATTTAAAAAGATTTAGGTACTGTAAAGATGGGTGCTTTGGGTTGGATGGATACATTGTACCGCGCGTGCAGATGGAACAAACAAACATTGTGTTTGTGTGTGGTGACACCTCATCAGATTCTTATCCAGGATATGTTGGAGTCAAGCATAGGCCCCGTTAAGTTCCCACATAAAAAATTTACACTATATCACATATAATATTTAAACACTTACATAAAGCATTAAATATATGTTAAAAAATAACCAATTGCACATATTGTAACTAATTTGCGAGACGAATTTTTTAAGCCTAATTGCTCCATGATTTGACAATGTGATGCTACAGTAAACATTTGTTAATGACAGATTAATTAGGCTTAATAAATTCATCTTGTGGTTTACTGACGGGTTCTGCAATTAGTTTTTTTATTAGTGTCCGAACACTCCATGCGATATCCTACATGATATCTGATGTGACATGTCAAAACTTTACACCCTTAGATCTAAACATCCCCTGTGTTTTGAATATATTTTCCAATACATTTTGTTGAAATTTCAGTTGATCTAGTGAACTAGAGCTACTCGCAAACTTAAAAAAAAATGTTTTTAATCTCTATTACAAGAGCAAGTTATCTGAACATGTCTGAATGAGAGTATGCTTGGAAAACATTTTTATGGTTGTAGCTCATGCCAACGATGCAATGAATAAGAATTTTAAGGGAAGATTAATTCTTATATTTTGTTTTAGCAGTCTAACATTCATGGTTGAAGAATAAATAGGCAGAAAAAAAGAACCCGTAAATTTAATTTTAAAATTGGCAGCATTATATATACGCTTAGTTTACTGCGCATGTGATTGTCCTGTCAACGAGATTGTGATGTACACACGTCCTATTTTAGAACTACAATTCAGATTCGTCAGACATCTCTCACATGGTTATTCAGATTCGTCCCTATAGTGAATTACCTCCACGCTCTGTCAAACTAGAATCAGGATGCATCTCCTTTGGAAAATAGGGCACAGCATCCCCTGACTTTTTAGTTGTGTTTCTCTTGCATAATCTTCATTTGTTGGTCAACCGAGTTTAGCAAGGCCATGTTCTAAAGTATTGATAGATGTATCTGATATTATGTTATTTGATGGTACACACAAATTAATATATGATAGAAAATTGAAATTTTGATTTAAATAGTTCTCTAAGAAATACTGGTGAATATTTTTCTTTAAATACCGTATTGCTTATAAGCTTATAAGACATGCTTATGATAGTTCATAATCCGTTAACGGTCCAACAAGAACGCATCCTTAAGATTAGAGTAAGTTCTCAGGAAGTCAAACTTGGCCAAACATACCATGAATGTCAACCTTTGGTTTTCAGTACGACCTTGCATTTTCATCAGAATTTCAGCATCAACATTTTACACCTCTAAATTTTTGGACAAGACAACTCTGAATGTACTAGTAGCAAGTTGGATTTGATTTTTCCTCAAGAAGAGTAGTACAAGGCTACAAGTTAGAACCTCCAGAACAGTTGCAATAATTTGTATAGATGCAGGTCAAACACTGCACGTTCGGCGCAGTTTATACTACTCTCAGACTTGAAGGTTCTGGTCAGGTTTGACTTAAACTGGATAATTTTAGGATTTGAATAGTCATCATTGAACACTATCAGCTTAGAGCAAGTTCAATAGTATAGCCAACTGCTGGCTCCAAATCATCTATAGCCAATCCAATAGTCCATTTATATAATAGTTACTTATAAAAATATAGTACATCATTAATACCCGGTCCTACCTCTCATACACTCATAACATATTGGAGTCCGTGTTGCAGCCGGCTACAAATCTGTAGCCCGCTTTCTTCTCTCTCTTCTCTTTTCTTCTCGATATATGGTTATAGCTGGCTTATAGCCTGCTATTGTACCTGCTCTTAGTTAGGAAAATTGCCGGAGGAAGTCGCAACTCATGTGCGCCCCATCTTTTCGCTTATATTTATACTTATCAGCCAAAATTTAAAGTTTATTTTAAGGTTTTTTTCATTGAAGTTTATTTTTCAGCATTTACTTTTAGGTCGCTAAGAACATTTATATAAAAGTTTTATTCACAAATTACTTTTCGTTTGTAAATATACCATTTGGCTTATTCCACAAATAACCCAAACAATGGGGCCGGTACTTCCCTGTCACGGTTAATCATATTCATTTTAACTTTGATTATCAATAAATTTTTAATGGTTATATCATGATGAATATAAGTTTCATGACTATATTTAGCATGTAATATACTTCGTTAATATATAATATTTTTATACAGTTTTTTTCTAACAAAAACTTACTGTTAAATTTTTTACATGAATAATATCAAGTGAAAAGTACTCCGTCTATCCTAAAATAAATTCATTTTTCATCCACCCTATAAATACTAACAAAAAAAGAATATATATAATACCCCACTTTATCACAACGAAATATAATTATTAATACCTTTATTTACTTTCAATGTATTAACTTTACAAACTCCGATGAAATGATTGTTTTAAAACAAAAATTACTTTAGAACAAATAGATAAACATAAACGGTTAAAAATAAACTTATTATGGATCAGAGAGAGAGTATTTTGAAGACGGGGAGAGTATATACGCTACTACCACATTGTTTTCTCCGATTAACCTTATCAATCTTTCGATTCCAAAGTTGATAGGCGAAGACCGATCGAAAAAGCGATCGGGGAAAAGCTGCGTGGGGATGAACGATGATATCGAGGTGTAGGGGACAGAGGAGACCACCAGATCGCTTCACCGGCGTGGCCTCACACCTCTCTCTCTCTCTCTCTCTCCAATGGTGAAATCGAATGGATGGCAAAAAAAGAAAAAAAAAGGAGCAGCAGCAGCAGCAGCAGCATCACTGCACGCTCTGCATCTACATGCCTCCCTTCTCTTCTCTTCTCTTGTGCATGATTGCTCATGAGCTCAACCTCAAGAGAAACAAAGGGAATAATCCATGCTCTCATGAGGTGTCACCTGTCTGATCGATCATCGCAAAGGATTTCTTGTTTTCTTCTATGGCTTTGTGTCTCCCTCCCATCATTGATCAACTTCTGGCGATCGGAGTATTATATGTAACTCTGAATTCTTAATCTTCGACAGCTTCGCTTTTCTTCACATGCATTAACTAGATTAATTATCTACCTACCCAACATTTAGTAACATTTTAATAATTTGCATCGCAACAAACGAGAATGGAAAGGAAGGAAACATGCTGCTGCATTCATTCGTGGTCGATGGAAACTTCTCTTTAATTTGGAGGCTGTTCTTCGTTTGCCACGTAAAAGAAGTGCAATCACAGCAACGAGGAAAAGGAAGATAAAAGGAAGAATCAGGCCTGAATAATTTATAGAGCGTGAAAAAAGATGCATGGCACGTAGACGCAGGCTGCAGGCAGGAAGGCATGGATGAGGATTTCAGATTTTATGGACCATTTTTGTGACCAGTAGTGTTGTTGCTTTTGTTTCTGGAATACTAAAACAGCAACATTTCTGCAGATTCATCTACGTTATCATGTACTACCTCCGTTTCAGATTATAAGGTTTTCTAGCATTGTCCACGTTCAGATATATATTAGATTCATTAATATATACCTGAATGTGGGCAATGCTAGAAAGTCTTATAATATGAAACGGATGAAGTACTATCTTGGTTTCATATTGAACTTGTATGCTACTATCTCCGTACTAGAATATAAGCACTTTTAAAATTAGATACGGGGTATTAAGAAGTAGGTTTAATTAAATGGGGAAAAATTATGATTGGTTTAGAAGTGAAGGTATGTGAAGAAATTGAATGGTGGAGGGCTGTAATTGGCTTACAAGTATTTTGAAACAAATCTTGAATGCTAGAAATTGTTGTATTTTGCACTTAAGTTGACGATACCAACATGATAAAAAAATATGCTTGCTTTACGATAGTTTAGACAAATTTCATATTTTTTTTGTGGCTTGTGAATGGCCTGGTCCAAACCCAATCTACGTTCGAATAGGCCATGTCAAAATGGTTTGGGCCTGTTTGCCAGATCATAAGGCCGAATACGGCCCACATACTGCCCACGCAGTTTACAGATCGTGGCCCAAATATTTCATCCAAGTTGGGCTTCTTTGCAGGTGTCAAAATGTGAGATTTAGGGGTTGTTTGGTTCACTACCACAATTTGCCTCATCATGCCATAACTCAAGTTAGCCAGGTTTGACTTAGTTAGTCATTCGTTTGGTTGGTGCCACACGTTTGGCAAGATTCCTTCACCATGATGTGGGTCCTACATGTCATTGGCATATAAAAGTGTGGCAAGTTTACTCCCCTATGGTTGAAGTGTGGCTTCAATTTTGTTGGCCACATGTTAGGCATGTTAGCTAAATAAAGTATAGCAAGTTTTATTAATGTGAGTATGCCAACCAAACAACCCCTTACTCTGCAGTAGTATTCAGATTTCAGAGGGGGGATACATCGATCGGTTCCGAACTTCCGAACTCGTCAATTTCGCACGGCCCTACGCAGATTCTGAAGATGTAAAATCATCATTGGTTACGATATCCTTCACTCCAAGCAGAATTCCCATGATGATTAGCAACAGTGCCATCATGGAGTGTGCTGAACTTATCTGTCAAATGGTACCATCAGGACAAGAAATTTGAACAAATTGACACAAGCTATGAACTGGACATTGATTGCTACGTACTAATATTATTCTTCAGTTTTTTTTTTGTCGGCGAGCTTCAATTTCAAAGGTTGAAATTGAATTTAAGTTCTGCAGGCGATCATGTCCATCGATCATGGGTTGAAATCATGCAAAGATCTGCCTATCTGTCAATTCTGAAAACTGAATCCACCAAATTAAAAGTTTGGCCCGATAGATCGAGTATTTATACGCACGTAGTAGCATCCAACATGCAATGCAAACTGCAAGCCTGCAAACTCTGCAAGTGGAGAAGAAGCAACAGCTAAGCTGAAATGAAATTGCATGTTCTCTGAAACTGCCTGATCACCATGACACGGTCTGCATCAGGCAGCAGCAAATAACATGGCACGGATCTAACACAATTAATCAGATGCAAATTGGAGTAGCAATATAGCATAGCATGCGCGTGGTGTCATGCAGTTCGGCGATCGAACTAACCAACCAACGCCTGATCAAGAACAAGGCGACATGGCCACCCGTGGCTCCTGCTGCCTCGCTACCTAGCAATCAATAATCTGTTCGATCGTCCCCTACCTACGCTGTCTCAGCATTCTACGTTTTCTGCATGTAGATGGACACTGAAATCAGTGTCCAGCTTTGTCACTACTTTTTCGATCATATGTACAGTACAGATATCGATCGATTGCATAATTGCATTGTGCGTATGGGGGGTTAACTGTTGATCGATCTATGGATTTGTTTGGGTGCTGTTTGTTGCAGTGGATTTGCCGGCAATGCCATGTTGCCATGCCGGCGAATTTCTGGCCGCGTTATGCCTGAACCTGTTGCGTGGGGCTAGCTAGCTAGCTGCACAGTGATTTTTTGTGTTACTCTCTCAGTCTCTCTCTCTCTCTGTGGTTGCGACTGATGCATTCGCGGATGCTATGCATGGGGACTGTATCAACTAGAGCAGGTATAATAGCAGGCTATAAGCCAGCTATAAACATATTTTAAAGAGATAAAAGAAGAGAGAAGAGCAGCGGGCTATAGATTTGTAGCCAGCTGCAGCACGTACTCCAAGGCGTAACGTGTATATGACAGGTGGGACCAGGTATTAATAGTATAGTAAGCAATTGACTATTACATTGGCTATAAATAAATTGGAGCTAGTGGTTGTCTATACTATTAAACTTAAACTTGCTCTTATGGAGGAAATCTGCCTCTTGCACGGCCAAGATCTGGTAGCAGCGGTAACTACTGTAGCAGCAACGGCAATGAGGCGTCAGCGATAGCAGCTTACCAAGATTAGGTACTAATCTAAATTAAGGCCCATTTGAAGTGACACGGCGGTAGGTTTTATTTAAGCTCACATACGAATAAAATGAATATTGAAAGGTTAAAAATAAAGATTCTTTTTAAAGTAATCATCATTTAATAGCTTATAAAACGTGTCCACGATAATCCAACCCTAGCACTTTATAACCAAGGGCCAATCCAACGGGAGTGACGGGGGCCATCAGCCCCTATCCGGTGGAGAGAATTGTAAAGGCTTATTCGTTTTAAAAGAATTACAAAGGAAAAGCATAGCAATAGAAATGGATTTTAAACTACCGTTCGTTTCATAGAAATGCACCATAGGAAAAATATATGAAAGTTTTCCTTTCCTCCATTTTTGGAGGAAAAGCATAGGAAATTAAAAATAATCCACTCCAACCTAATGTTTGCATTTCTTTGTTTGGCTTGCTCAACAACATAGGAAAAATTCCTGTGTTTTTCAATCCATAGGTTTGCATATGTATTTCTATGTTTTTCCTATTTCTATGTTTTGAAAATCCTATGAACCGAACGAGCCCTAAAGAAGAAGAGGGAAGAAGAGTGAGAAAGAAGAGTAGTGGGGCTGGAGAAGAAAGAAGAAATGGTTTCCCTCCCTGATATTTTTGGATTCGTCTATGTAACCCTCAAAGGCCTAACGGCTTGTTTGGTAACTCGAGGGAAGAGAATTGGGAGTTTACACGAGGGAATTGATGATGAGATTAAGATGGGAATTTGATTTTTAATCCCAATATCTTGTTTGGTAGAGGTGATGGAAATTGATAGTGAGTTTTGTTGGAGATTATGTCATTAATAAAAAGGGATGGCTGAGATTTGCTTAGAAAAAATAAAGAAGGAATTCCCTCCCAATTACTTGCACCTACCCAGGTATTGAAAAGGAGGGAGTTCCTTCCTCAATTCCCCATCCCCATCCTACCAAAATTCTCATGTCTCCCAATCAAACAAAACTCTTAATAGCCTCATCCCTCTAAACTCCTAATCCCTCCTAAAAACTCACTCGAACCAAACAGGCCGTAATTAGAATTATCTTTCGGTTTAGCGCTGTTACTATATGATTTAATCATAATCATGATGTATTACAACGTTTTCCATGCGCATGACGGCATCAGATTGTATTTTACCGGCGAATAATTTGGGTTTTTTGGCGTGTTACGTGGACCACCAAATCCACTCTCACCGAATCACTGTCGCTGCTGCTTGCACCGGTTGTCCGGTTGGGCAGGCAGGAATTTGCGTACTCCCTCCGTTCATAAAATATAATTATTTAGACCGTGACATATTCTTCAAGATATTATTTTAACTAATAATATTTTTAAAAGTAAGATGTTTTAAATATAAAGAGTTACATATTATGGTGTATTTTATATGATTGATCTTTTTATTTTTTTATTAATAGTTAAAGTTGAAGTTATTTTACTTGTCGCTATGTTAAAAACTGCATATATTTTAGGACCGGAGCGAGTAGTACGCATGATCAGGCTGGCTTTGTCAGCTCAGCTGTCGCGTGTACCGACAAGGTAAACGTAGCTGATCAGCAGCAGTGCACACTGCTCACACACACACACAATGGCCAGTGCCGGTTTCTGGATGATGAGATCGATCGTGTTGGACAAGGTCGCGTGTACCAGCCAACGATTAAAGAATATGAGAAAAAAAAAGGTGCCCAGTTGTGTGTGTGTCCATGCATGTTCTGGTGAGGAAAAAGGCACCAGCACGTACAGTGCTGCCTCACGTTTTCTTCCCATGCCAACTTTTTTTGGCCGTAGCAGTTGTGCCAAAAAAAATGAATAAAAACAATAATTCCCTTTTTACAATTAACAAAAAGAAAACGTAAAATCGAGATGAAAGTTTTAAATTTCCCCCTTTTTTTTAACTACATATGTTCTGCTTTCCGTAACTAATTTGTACTATTAGAAAGGAGTTAAAAAAACAAAATCACTACTTTCAAATTCTACTAGTGCTACTCGAAAATTTCCAATCAACCGTCACTTCGCGCGGATTTATAGCTTTAGCTTGCAGATGCGGTAGATCATGGGAATGATTGATCTGATTGGTCATTTGCGTTGGTAATACATGCCCCACCCATTAGTCACTGAAACAGAGGCAAACTATTCCTGCTCGTGTTCTTCGATCCTTTGAAATATAGTCTGAGAGGTGTCATCACAAAGTTTGTTTTTTTAAAAAAGAAGCTATTTGGACGGTTTCTTTCTAAAATCACAATTATAAAAAAGATTTAGAAAAATCCATAAGGGGAATATTGTCATCTTGAAGTTGAACGAATGGTTGCAGTGGTTACTATGGACATATTTGTGAGAGCAGCTGGGGATTCCGATAAACACCTAATAAGTAGTCAGTCGGTGAGAATCTAGAAAACCTCGGCTTTTTAGTTTTCGACTTTTACTTTATTTTGTTGATTTTATAACATTATGTTCTCATAAGTTGGATGAAGAAAACCTAAAGATTATAGGATAAACTATAGCTGCCACAATCTTCTCAAACATATCGAGCATCGAAAACCCGAGTTCTATTCGAGTAGGAGTAGATGAGTGCTTTGAAGTTAGGACTATAGATGATAAGGGGCACCCACTTTGTACAGGAAGGACAACCTTTTTGTGGGGGCAGTGGAAAGTGAGATTTATCTGCTGATGTTTTGCCAACCTAGCTTACACACACACACCATCAATCAAGCTTGATTAATTAGCCAGCAATGGCCCATTTCCATCCACAAATATATCTTCCATTAATTGTTCCACCCTCCCCCTTTGTGCCAATCCATATGTCGACAGACCTCCCCCACAAACAGGTCATCTGGCCTCTCATGTGCACATCAAGAACTTCCAAGAAAACAAATTAATGGATCGAAAAACTAGGGACGGCACCTTAATCAACTACTTCTAGTAGTTCTCAAATATAAACATTTATGCGATTAAAAACTGTACAACCATAATATATAAACATTTATAGGACAATAATTAATTCCAATACATGGAAATCAATACAACTTTAACCAATTATAGGTGCTTGGGAGATGAATTTAACCAATTCAAAATTCAAAATTTAACCACTGAAAAAACTAAAATCAAATATTTTCTCTTAATATCAGTACATACTAAACAATCTAAAGATGTTTATATTTTGAAACAGATGAAGAACCAGCTAAGTGTAGCTAAGTACATTGTTCAATACTACACGGTTGATGAGATGAAAAACATTGTGTTTATATGTCATCATTGGCAGAGTGTAGTTAACACTCTAGTAGTATGTCTCTAAGGCATCCACAATGTGCTAAAAAGTAGGTAGTAAGAAGCCCTACTACCTGGTTCACCATTGTGGGGCATGTAATAAAGTGGGCAATAGTATCATCTGGGTAGTAGCACTACTACCAAGTAACAAGTAATAAACAAATATTAAAACTCTATTCTCTCTCATTCTTTCTCTCTACTTCACCCATCCACTCCTCTTAAATGTGGGACCCAGCTTATCACCTATACATTGTGAGAATCAAAATAACTACTATCTAGTTTTGTGGGTCCTATCTTGCTACCCACTTAGTAAATATACATTGAGGATGCCCTAACTCTCTATGTAGTGATTGGTTGCATGATTGGCAGATAATGCATGATCGATCGATGATAATATCGGTGATTAACTAATTAATCCGTGGTTTGGGAGTGCACTAAATTGGAGTTAATTTGCATTTTTTTTGCAGCAGCTGGATCGATCACTTTCGGCATCGTCCTAGCTGGACGGTGTGCACACACCGCGTGCTGCTATCAGTTGCCCGGCCTGACCGATGGCGATTTCTGGCCCATTTTTTCCCCTTGGCTCCAACGTGAGCTCAGCTAATCTGATACCGACTTGTGCTGCATGGTCGGTTCGTTGGTCTGCAAATTCTAAGTGAAAATTGATGGCGTGTGTGTGTGTATGTTCTGATTAATTAATTAGGTTCGTTTTCTCTCTGCAATATAACTATGGTACGATACGTACTATAGTAATCGTCACTTTGATAATGATGGATGCTATAGCACGTACTTAGATTTAGGCTAAGCTCCCGGAATTAGGCAGTCTTACGTCCGTCAGGATGCATGGATACACCACTACGTATGTATGCGTACGTAGCCAAATTAAGGAGGAGACCACAAGAAAAAAAGAAGTCTAGCTAGAAAGAGATTGGCAATTCTTTTGGTTTAATTAATTATGAGCTGATAACGATGCCTGAAATGCTACATACTACAGCGATCGATGCTTAACTCTACTCCGTAACAGCGAACACACGAGTGGTTTGGTTTTGGTTAGTTGGTTTGGGTGGAGCAGTGTACTCCTTCCGTCCCAAAAAAAAAAAGACAAACCCTGAATTAATTTTCATGTCCAACGTTTGACTGTCCGTCTTATATGATTTTTCTTATAATTAATATTATTGTTGTTAGATGATAAAACATGATTAATACGCTTTATACGTGACTTATCTTTTTAATTTTTTAAATATATTATTGTTGTTAGATGATAAAACATGATTAATACGCTTTATAGTGACTTATCTTTTTAATTTTTTAAATAAGATGGAAGGTCGACACGGAAAACTAGGGTGTCTTTTTTTTTTAACGGAGGGAATAGGTGCAGCAGTACCCTCCACTGCAGGAAGGCATATACTATCCCTGTGTGGCTGCAGGTGGGCCCCACGAGGGGGAGTGCTGCCGTTTGGGGAAGGCATCCCATCTCGGCGTCCGATCTTCGCTTGATATACCGGTACATTTACCGCCGCCTGCTGCGCCTCACCCGTCCCGTCCATCACGGGCATCATCCATTTAACGGTGTTGCAGTAGCAGGCCAGGTAGCCAGATGGAGTACTAGGAGAAGTAGGGCCCACCCCAAAATTCTACACCTGTCACATCGAACGTTTAACATCTACATAAAGTATTAAATATATGTAAAAAAATAACTAATTATACATATTATAACTAATTTGCGAGACGAATCTTTTAAGCCTAAAAGATACGACGGATTAATTAGGCTTAATAAATTCGTCTCGCGGTTTACTAACGGATTATGTAATTATTTTTTTTTTGTTAGTTCTCAAACACACCATGCAACATCTATATAGTATCCGATATGACACGTCAAAACTTTATACCTCTGGATCTAAACACCCCCGTAGTACTACTCCCTCGTCTAAAAAAGGCCAATCTAGAATGTGACGTGTTCTCTCCTAATACAACGAAACTATACCATCCAGAATCGTTCCAAAATATAGTAATGTTTTATTGGATGTGACACTTTTAGTGCTATAAATTGTTTAGAATGCTATATTTTGAAACGGATGGAGTGCTATCGAAGAGCTTGAGATTTCGAGAAATGGTAATGCAAGTGGTTGAGTGGAACGAATAAATTAGCTTGTAACTTAGTTTAATTTCTAAATTTCATGACTATAGATTGTTAGAATATTGATAATTATTTAGATTGTTTAAGGAGTTGGTGCGTTCGAGATGGCATATCGGGTTGGTCTTTTCGCCCCCACACCCATAATTATTAAATTTAACGAAATAAATTTTCTTTTTAATTTTTTTTGAAAAAGCTTCTGCATAGAATATTTTTACACAAAACATATTGTTTAATAGTTTGGTCGAAACGTGTTAAACGAAAAATGAGAGAGTTGTTTTAAAGTTGCTGAAAAGAACTTAGCTTTAGATATTCCGAGAAGAACTACATTTTCAAAATAGGCAATAGTGTCGAGGAAGCGATTAAAAAAGTAGCATGTGTAAATCTATATAAAAGCTTAGTTCACTTAGTAACTTACTTTTAAAATTTTACAACAATTGATTTTTTTAAAAAATTACACAGTACAACATAGACACTCACAACGTAGTAGATGAGAATTTAGGATGTTTAGAGGAGCTAGAAATTCTAGGAGTAGCTGAAGATACTAGGGTTGTATTTGGCATGTGGTGTCCTACATGCGCAAAACGGAGCAGCTCATTAGCACATAATTAATTAAATATTAGATAGTTTTTTTAAAAATAGATTAATATAATTTTTAAAGCAATTTTCGTATAAAAGATTGATAGAAAACATATTATTTAGTAGTTTGAAAAACATAAATGTGAAAAAAAGAGACAAGTAAGATAGGAAACTCAGCTATTGAACACAGGCAGGTGTACTCCCTCTCTATTCGCAAAGAAAGTCGTTTTAGACAGCGACACGGTCTCCAAAACATAATTTTGACTTCTTGTTTCTATAAAATATTTATTGAAAAGCAATATATGTATACTTTTATGTAAGTATTTTTTAAGATAAATCTATTTATATAATTTTTATATTTTTAAACTCAACAACTTAAAAGTTATTCATGATTTATATTCTCAAGGTTTGACTTAAATATTGTCATAAACATCTAAATAACTTTCTTTACGAGTAGAGAGGTAATACTCTCCAAAGTCCAAACAAAAGAATGAGAGAGAAAGAAAAGCGGCGAACAGGATAACAGCAGGGCGCAAAGCTACACACACGTACGCACACGCGCACAGGTAGATAACACCAACGCCAAAGCACAGAAAGACGAGACGGATCCGACGCGAACCGAATCATCACCACTCACCGCCCCCCAACGATCCAGCCAAAAAGCCGACGCTTAAATGGATAAAATTATTTTTAAATTCCCATTTCATTTTTAAATACACGCAAATTTAGAAGAAAAAAAAAGCATCACCCTCCCCCACTCTCTCCCTCTCCGTCTCCCTCCTCCGCGTCGCGATCTCTCTCTCTCTCCCTCCTCCACTCCCAAACCCCTCCTCCTCCGCCTCGAGCTCCGATCCGATCCCCCCCGCGGCAGCCGCCACCGCGGAAACCTCCGGTTGCGGCGAGCCACCTCCTCACGGACGGAGATACTCGCCGTCGGCGAGGCCCCCATTGGCGCTCGCGCCGCTGCCCGTGGTGGTGATTGCAGCGGCCATCAGGATAGAAGAGGCGCGCCGCTGCTGTGTAGAGGAGAAGGGCTGTGATGGTGTGGCGGCGGCGGCGGTGGCCGCGGGGTTGTTGATGCGCGCCGCGCGCGCCCATGTCGGACGCGTCGTCGGATCTCGCCGGCGGTCGGGCGGCCCCCCCCGTGGAGCGCGACATCGAGCAGGTGCGGTGCTGCTGCCGCCTCGCCGCCACTCCCCCATTTGCACGACATCTCAGTGAATCGGTTTTCCCGTACTTGTTTTTCTTTTAGTTTGTTTTTTTTTTTGGTTTCTCGTGGGGTGCAACTCTGAGGAAGAGAGAGAGAGAGTAGTACTCCACACCACATGCTTCTGCTTGGGTCTCTGTGCTCATGTGCTGTGCCGAATTGGTTGCTGGATTCGTCAGTTCGTGCCGATTGGGCCTTGGGGGTGAAATGGTGCCCGAATTCGCGGAGCTAGATAGAAGCTATTTGACCGTGTTCCAGTTGGTTTTCTAGTATTTGAATTGAGCTGGGATTTCTAGTTGAATTGAATTGGGAGCGACGGCTTGCTCTTGCTCTCGTGAGATTCCGGGAGCCGGAGAAATGATTAACCTGATATCGTCTATCTGGATTCTGGAGTTTTAGTAGTATGCATTTGAGGTCTAATTGGAGTTAGTCCTTTGTACATTTTCTGGAGTTGGGAGCCTGAAGGGAGTTCAGTTTCGAATTAGTCTTGGAGCGTCAGGAGTTCGTGTTGTTTTTCAGTTACAGATGCTTGGCTTGTCCTCAGGGCTGTTGGGCATTTGCTAAATGATTGTCCATTCTGATGTAGTTGGTAAAGTGGACCTGAATTTCGGAAATTCTGATGGGGCTATAATAGGATTTTTATGACTTGTTAAAATTGTCGAGAGACTGAGTGCATATAAAGTCTTAATGCTGCTGTGGATTGAACTCCTGTAGATTTCGAAGGAGGTTGTCAGTCAAATGGATAGGAGATGCTTATTTTGCCCGTATAATCCTCTGTCTGCTCTTTTGTCGCTGAGATGAGTGGATTGTTCAGCTGAAATGCCGTTTATTTTGTGTTCTTTTCTGCTACTTTGTATTCTAGTTGAGGTAAAACCTGTTCAACAAGATAAAATGGGAAGTGGGGGTGAAAGCAGGACGGTTTCTGTTCAAGATTGAACCAATACCGCGACACGGCATAGAAATTACTCTATTCAGTTCATTATTTTTATAATTAATGACCGAATGCCTATAGTTAGCGGAAGATCACATTTCTTTATTGTTTGATTTGTTATGAAAGATACTCAGCCTTCGAAACATTTAGTGACTGGTGTTCTATGCCTATATTACTTTCCCTTGTGTCATGGCATCTGAAGGTTGCATTCTCCTGATGATCACTAGCCTCTTTTGATTAATTCGACTTTCTGCAGGCTATCACCGCCCTTAAGAAAGGAGCTTACTTATTGAAGTATGGACGTAGGGGAAAACCAAAGTTCTGTCCATTTAGGTTATCCAATGTGAGTTTTTACTTTCCCACCCGTTAAGTTTTTTTTTTCTGAACTTCTATGTGATTTTCTCACTTTTAAGGTGTCTTTTTGTATTCCTTCAGGACGAATCTGTACTGATATGGTTCTCAGGGAAAGAGGAGAAACATCTAAGGTTGAGCCAAGTGTCCAGGATAGTTCCTGGGCAACGGACTGTAAGTTAACACTCCTAAAAACTATCCAGAATTTTACAAGGCAGGGGTGGATCTAAAAAAATGTCATTGAGGTCACTCTTTTCACATATCATGGTGAAAATGCCTAAGTATAAGAGTGATTTATTAGTTCCTAAGAATATTTGGTAGTGTAATTAGCAAAAGTCATAGGTGTCATCCGACACCAGTAATTATACTGTGGATCTGCTCCTGCTACAAGGTGATCCTGTTTAACTATGCTTGCCCATTATGACAAACTATTCTGATTAACAAACATAATTACAAGAGAAGTTTGATATTTATATTCTTGCTGTTTATGTTTCCTTCAGCCTCTTGCATCATTCTTTTGTTTTCTCTGTGGTAAACTAAACTACGGCAAACTTTACTAGTGTCTCTGCAAGTTCTTACTTGTTTAAGTTTCTATAATATGTATATTTTTTTTGAAAGACGTGTCTATAATATATTGGCACTAAACCTACTAACCTAGTATCATTAAGTGGAATAGCGATTCCGGTCTATGCAATTGGTTCAAATCACTGGTAGCCTTAAATCTGTATTTGAATAAATTGGTTCATTGTCTAATCTGACCAATCTACTGAGGAAGCTATTAGCATCACTCCAAACTGTCATGTGATGGTTTGACCGTATGATCGCCTCCCATTTTTAATGAATGTTCTGATGAGTTTGGTTACAGGTATTTCTAATCTGATGTTGGCACACAACTTACTGACTAGAAATCATTTTTTGGGATAAATCTAGGCAATTTTTCAGAGGTATCCACGACCTGAGAAGGAATGTCAGTCGTTTTCTCTGATTTCACATGATAGATCATTGGACATCGTAAGTTCTTCATGGTTCACATTTCATGTTTATCTTTGTCGATCTCTTTCAAACTTTGATGTAACCTGCATTACTTTCTTTTGCTTTTGACTTGTATGGAGTCTCTTCTTTACATGGAAATATGTTTTCCTTAATAATTTCAGATTTGTAAAGATAAAGATGAGGCAGAAGTGTGGTTTGCTGGGCTGAAAACATTGATTTCACATAGCCATCAAAGAAAATGGAGAACAGAATCGAGAAGTGATATCATATCCTCTGGTGCAACTAGTCCAAGGACTTATACACGTCGGAGTTCTCCATTGAGTTCTCCCTTCAGTAGCAATGACAGTGTCCATAAGGTATTTGCTATCCATCATCTCTTGAATATGAATGATCTACTCTTGTATTCCATCATCTTTCCACTTTGCTCATGTCTCATCTCTTGTTCAAAGTCATGCCAACATCTGTCTGTGGTCCTGAGTGCTCTACCTGTAGTATTATAGTTTAAGCTAAATAATATCTCACGCGTGGTCAAGTATTGTTATGTGTGTTTTCATTTCATTGACATGAGCAATAGTTAAACATAAGGGAGTATACAAGTTTTAATTATTTTTATGACCTTCCTTCTCATCATGTTGAATCATATGCTATTCCATTTGATACGACACTATTTTTAACACCAATTCATAAAGTGATTTCTGACAGTTATTTTACATCAGGATGGCAGTGATCATTACCGACTCCGGAGTCCATTTGGGAGTCCACCAAAGAATGCATTGGATAAGGCCTTTTCTGACGTTGTGTTATATGCAGTTCCTCCCAAGGGCTTCTTCCCATCAGATTCTAATGCCGGATCAGTCCACTCTATGTCGTCTGGACACTCAGATAACACAAATGGTCACCCAAGAGGCATCCCAATGGATGCTTTTCGGGTCAGTTATTCAAGTGCTATCAGTTCGTCAAGTCATGGTTCAGGTCATGATGATGGGGATGCTTTAGGTGACGTTTTCATATGGGGAGAAGGAACTGGGGAAGGAATTCTCGGTGGTGGTAGTTCAAGGGTTGGAAGCTCTTCTAGTGCAAAGATGGATTATCTTGTACCAAAACCATTAGAGTTCGCTGTGCGACTTGATGTGCAGAATATATCTTGTGGAGGAAGGCATGCTGCATTGGTCACTAAACAAGGGGAGATCTACTCTTGGGGTGAGGAATCAGGTGGCCGGCTTGGGCATGGTGTAGATTGTGATGTGGCACAACCAAAACTCATTGATTCTCTTGCTCACATGAACATAGAGCTGGTAGCATGCGGTGAATACCATACCTGTGCTGTTACACTATCTGGAGATCTGTATACATGGGGGGATGGCACCTTTAAATTTGGGCTTTTGGGTCATGGAAATGATGTCAGTCACTGGGTACCAAAAAGGGTTGATGGGCCATTAGAGGGTATACATGTATCATCAATTTCTTGTGGCCCTTGGCATACGGCCCTAGTAACTTCTGCTGGCCAGCTGTTCACATTTGGAGATGGATCTTTTGGTGTTCTAGGGCATGGAGATCGTGCAAGTCTTTCAGTCCCCAGGGAAGTAGAATCCCTAAAAGGTCTACGAACGGTTCGGGCAGCTTGTGGTGTTTGGCACACTGCTGCTGTTGTAGAAGTCATGGTTGGGAATTCAAGTTCTAGCAATTGTTCATCTGGCAAGATATTTACTTGGGGTGATGGAGATAAAGGCCGTTTAGGACATGGTGACAAGGACTCAAGATTTGTCCCAACATGTGTGGCTGCTTTGGTGGAGCCCAATTTTTGTCAAGTTGCTTGTGGGCATTGCTTGACAGTGGCTCTTACAACCTCAGGGCATGTATATACAATGGGTAGTGCTGTCTATGGTCAGCTTGGAAATCCACAAGCAGATGGTTTGCTTCCTGTACGTGTTGAAGGGAAGCTGCACAAAAACTTTGTAGAAGAAATTTCTTGTGGTGCTTATCATGTGGCTGTATTGACATCCAGGACTGAGGTGTACACGTGGGGTAAAGGTGCAAATGGTCGGTTAGGTCATGGTGGTACTGATGATAAGAATACTCCTACATTGGTTGAAGCATTGAAAGATAAGCAAGTCAGAAGTGTTGTGTGTGGAATTAACTTCACTGCAGCAATATGCATTCATAAATGGGTATCTGGAAGTGATCAGTCAATGTGCTCTGGATGCCGTCAGCCGTTTAACTTGAGGAGAAAACGTCATAATTGCTACAATTGTGCTCTAGTATTTTGTCATTCATGCAGCAGTAAAAAATCTTTGAAGGCTTCATTGGCGCCAAACCCGAACAAGCCTTACCGCGTCTGTGATAGTTGCTACAGCAAACTCACTAAGGGGCTTGAAACAGACACAAACTCCTCAACTAAGCGAGGCACTGTTGTACAGGGATTCAGTGAAACTAATGAGGAGGAGCTGGAAACACGGTCAAATACCCAACTGTCGAGATTGTCTTCTATGGAATCTTTTAAGAACATGGACAGTAGATATTCGAAGAAAAACAAAAAGTTTGAATTCAACAGCACTCGTGTTTCCCCTGTTCCAAATGGCAGTTCACACTGGAGCGGGCTCAATATTTCAAGATCCTTCAATCCTGTATTTGGATCCTCAAAGAAGTTTTTTTCAGCATCTGTTCCTGGATCAAGAATTGTTTCTAGGGCAACATCACCTGTCTCAAGAAGAACAAGCCCTCCTAGATCGACAACCCCAACGCCTACTTTGGGTGGTCTAACTTCTCCTAGAGTTATTGCCAATGATGCCAAGCCTACAAATGATAGTCTAAGCCACGAGGTCTTGAATTTGAGGTCCCAGGTATACATTCTGTTGCATTTTTCTGTTTTATCCACTGTTTTTTTGTAGCAATTTGATGATTTCTACCGTTTGCTTTTTAGGATTGTAGTTGTTAATTTTCTGGATTTCCAGCACAACGAGTCAGCAGATGATATTAGCTTAGTAATCACGTAAAGCTGTTGGCTTGTAAAACTAACAGATAGCATTACAAAATTTTTGACGCGATAGCATTACAAAATATGTGCATTCTATTCCTATTACCACTTTGAAATCTGTAAAACGGATGTCTGCACTTCCTTGTGTTCTAACAGTAAAAACGTACAAGCTAGTCATTAAGTGCATTATCATTTGACCAAATATCAACCTTTTGAGTTCTATCTGGTTTTACCCAAGTCCCTATTGAACAGTGAGGATCTGATTGCTGATATAGTAAACCTCTCCACTTGCAGGTGGAGAATCTTACTAGGAAGTCTCATCTTCTGGAAGTTGAGCTGGAGAGAACTACGAAACAATTGAAGGAAGCAATTGTAATTGCTGGGGAGGAAACTGCCAAGTGCAAGGCTGCAAAAGAAGTAATCAAATCACTCACGGCACAAGTAAGATTGCATTTTTGTGAGCTTGCCGTTTTGTTCCCCTTGTTATGCATGAATAAGTAAGAACCAACCCCATATCAAACAGTAAGTTACCTAGTTTAGCAGTTTGGTACAATGGCAGATCTAATGGTCTCAACAATTTAAAATACATCAAACGCCACCATGTTCCATAACCCAAGTCTCTATTGACATCTATTTATGCCATTCATGTGATATTTTGTGTAATATAGTTTCCACTCGCTTTTATAATAGTTGAAGGGAATGGCAGAGAGATTGCCTGGAGGAGTAACCAAGAATAGCAAACTGCCGCCCCTATCTGGATTTCCTATGCCAAGTGAGCTATCATCCATGGCTACAGAAAGTTTGGGTAGCCCAAGCAGTGTAGGAGAACAAATTTCAAATGGTCCTAATGGGCTGCTTGCTTCTAATGGACCAAGTTCTGTTAGAATCAAGGCAGGTCATCCAGAAGTTGGCAAAAATGGTAGTAGACTGCCTGAAGCAGAATCATGCCATGAGGCTGAATGGGTGGAGCAAGACGAACCAGGCGTTTACATCACTCTAACCGCCTTGCCTGGAGGTGCGAGAGATCTCAAGCGGGTTCGGTTCAGGTATATCCTGTTAATCCTGTGCAAGAATCAAAGTTTTGTTTGGTTCAGCTTTTCACTCTTGGTTTGTATGAATCCAGCCGGAAGAGATTCAGCGAGACCCAGGCAGAACAATGGTGGCAGGAGAACAGGACAAGGGTATACCAGCATTACAATGTTCGGATGGTTGAAAAATCAGCCTCCAGTATCGATAATGAGATTGCATCTCGGTGACATTAGATTTGACATTTGGACAAAAGGAGAGCTGAGATCCTTTACGATGTGAAGGCGCTCTCTGTTCGGTTGCTAACCTGGCCCCCATAAAAGAGGAGATTCTCGCTATGTAAGAAAGAGAAAAAGAAAGAGAGAAAGAAAGGCGGCATCTCAGTTTTACGGTTTCTCCCTCGCTCCCCCTCCTTTTCCCCCCCTTGTGTGCAAAGTAGAGTGCTTAAGAAGTAATGTAAATGCTTAGTGGAAGAAAGCTAATTTGTCAAATGTAAATGCATACGCAAGCGCATCGATTTTAGATTATGCATTTTAACTAATTTTCCCACAATGTCGTGCCAGTGCCAGTCCAATATCTGGACCTACCTGAAATCAGAACATTGGGCATCTACTGCGGTCTGCGTGGATGCAGAGGATCTCACCACCCAGCCAGCCAGCCTGGTGCTTTTGTTGCTGGAGGCAGGTTGGAAGATGCAAAAGAAATGTCTTAGCCTAGGGGTGGTGAGCTGAAATTTTATATAGTTTTATCTTAAAAATATGAGCACTAGGTACGATCGTGCAATGATTCATGGGCCTTGACCATCTTGACCAATTACCACTCCCTTAAGCCTTAGAAAATAAATGGAAGCAAGAAGATATGAAGCTCGTCTTTTTTTAAATTCTCACTAGCTCCCTCAAACGGTTCAAATTTTCACCCACCCTATTCACAATCAAACATTAAACCAGAAACAAGCTAAGAAACTTGACTTTTCTAAATTCTCACCGGCTGTTTTTATAATCAGAGCCTTGGAATAGCCTTGCCTGCCCTTCAGTTCTGACCGGCAATGGACCGGGCGACGTGGCGTCATCCCACAAGGCAGCAGGCAACTCCAAACGAGCCCGAGCTACATTACAGCCCGGATCGGCCACGATAAGCTCCCCATAAAAATAAAACAAAAAAAGGCAGGAAACAAAAGGACTCATTTCTATATCAAAAGAATTGAAGGGCCTCAATATTGAAGGAAACAGAGGTAATCAAGAAAGAAATTTTTGTTAGTGTTAGCAACTATAATTTTTCCGCCGCGTCAGATCCTTTCACAAAGCTGAGTTGCGCCAGATAACTGCTTTCCGCAAAATCATGCAGGCTCCGGTGAGGCCGAGCACCTTCATTATCAGTGCTGCTTGTTCCTTTATTCACCATTTGTCTGCAAGCATTGGAATCCTGTGGTGGAGAAAGCAAATAGGTAAGACTTCACAGTGGAATGTTACGAAACGGTGTGATCCAAAACGTACCTGTAAAAGTTTTAACATTTGCTCTTCGATGGTACCACGCATGGCCAAAGTCTCAACAAATATGGGACGAGTAGCACCCATACGATGTGCACGACTAATAACTTGCTCCTCCATACTGATCAAATGAAAAGGGGGAAATAGAACACATTCGTGAATGAGTCAATGGCACACATTGATAGCGAGATGATGTCACAAGTTATTTCGGCAATCGAAGAGCAATTAGAGAGTAAGATTACCTCCTATCCCATATTGGTTCCATCAGAAAAACATAAGAGACAAAACTCAAATCAAGGCCCAGTGCTGCAGTTCCATCCATGACTAAGGCCATGCATGCTGGATCATCTTTGAACTTCGTCAGTGAACTTCTCTGCGTTATAATTGTGGCAAAATCCACATTAGCATAGTTTCCCCAAAAATAGGCAGTTCATTTTAAAGAGGGAACAGAGGGCAGTGTGGAACAGGATGAATAAATTGTAAAACGTACCTTACTGCCTAATGGCATGGGACTGTACATTCCAGCATATGTTATGCCCCCAATCGTCAGCTGAACAGAGAGGAGATCAGCGACCAACTAGTTCACATTCTTAAGTAAACGCAGTATGACCACTTCAAATTTACCTGCTGCTCAATCACATGGATATGCTCCAGAAACTGAGAGAATATTATTACTTTGTCAGGCATTGTGTGTGGTAACCTGCCCTCCACATTATTATGGTCTTGACAAGAAGATTGACTAGAAAGGCAAGCACCATTGGCCATGTTCCTAGAGTACCCATGTTTTATGTTTTCTGCCTTCAAACTTCTCAACTTATTAACCAAATAAGCAACTTTGCTGCTTGTTGTCGACTGCCAGTCTGGATCCCAGTCATCCTACATAAGATGGGAAATTTGTATTTAGAGACAATCTTTTCAACTGCAACAAAAGAATGATGAAGTAGCATAACATAGCACACAAGTACTGACCTGCTTATATGAAGGCTGCAACTCAATTAGGTCTTTGGGCACTGGCCATTTTGGGTTTGGATTTTCTGGCCGTGCACGAGTTTCAGGAGTCTGCATCTCATAATGGTTGCCACAGCCAGGTAACGTGCATTTCTCACTATCAAGAGCTACACAATCAAGGCACAACAGATGCCGACAGGGCGTGACAACAGGCAAGCGGCACCAATCTCTGCACCTGAATATAGCAATAAGGAAATTTTATTAAGGAAAATCATCAAAGTGATGGATATTACATATATATTTTTGTTTAAACCTTTCATACCTGAAACAGCTGGCACCATTTAAAAGAGCATATCTTATGGACTGATACTCCCCCGAAGAAGGATCAAGGCCCAGCTGCATTAATGCATCCATTGTTTCCTGTATATCTTGACCAGCCTCTGCTACTTTGATATGCCCCGCAACACAACAAGACAAGCGCACATTCTTAATAGTTGTAGTACGGAATTTCCATTGCTTGGGGTTCAGAAGTGATTCCACGTGAGAAGGGTCATTCCAATCAGCCATCAATATATTTCTGCGGATAGTAACAGCCAGTTCATTGTAACTTTTCGCATGCCCCTCACTGAAGTCCAGGAAAGTTATCTTTTTTATGCAAGGAGGAATGTTTTTCAGGTCTTGTTTCCTTGCACTAATCATAGTCCTCTGAAGTAGCTGCAGGAGACGACTGCGTCCGTCTTCCATTTGTGCCTCAAAAGGCCTATGAATTCCAGTGTCCCATGACTGGTAGTTTTGACCGTAAACTTCCTCATGAAGAAACTTAAGCATGGGATGAAGGTGAGCAACTTGACTAGTTGGTGTGTTTGGCGTAGGGGTACCAGTTAGAATCCATCTATTAGAAGCAACCAATGAAACAGCCATCTGCAATTTGTTTGTGAGGGCGAGACTGGAACCTAATGTGTGTCCTTCATCTAATATTACCCTAAACCAATGGATCTGCTTTAAAACACTTCTCTTCTTTGGACCCCATTCTGCACTTAATCTACTAAATGTGGTTATGACAATGTCATAGTCCCATGCAAGGTTGTGAGCAGATGGTTTCTTGTGATCTCCCCATACATAAACATTAAGTGTGTCCGAGGAAACATGCCGCTGTATCTGTGTTGTCCAGTGATCAATTAAGTTAGCAGGTACCACTATCAAGGTTGCCCTAGACAAATAAAGCCTCACCAAATCCAGCGGCTTTTCAAGGGCAATTCCAAGTGCAGCCGAATCAAATGCCAAATCATCAAGCATAGATGGATAATACCATCGAGTTATGCCTTTCTCAACCTTCCTCACAAGGCCAAATGCTTGAAAAATCTTGTAATACGGGCGGGCACCCTTTCCTATGTTAGCACGTGCATCTAGAACTGGCCGTGTCAAACCAACTGCTTCCATCTCGATATGTTTCTTGGGAGAAAGTTTCGCCAACCACAACAAAGCCTTCATGGTTTCTGAATCGATCAAAGCAGCATGCTCTTTCAATATGTTTGTAAAAAAAGATGCATTTTGCTCGTTTCCTGGTGGTGTACCTTTCTTGTGAAATCCGGGCAAATAAGTTATCTTTCGCTTTAAATCCCAAGATTCCTCTGGGATGCTGCACTTCTGACGTGCAGAATCAGGGTTCATGCTGCAAAACCATGCTGTACTGGAATCAAGTGCAGTTCCGTCCAATAATCTCCGCCACTTTCTGCAAGCATCGCATTGAACCCAGGTTTCACTTAACTCAGAGGTGGCATCTCTCTTCCTTTTATTGCCAACTGAACCATCGCTATATGCCTCCATGAGGTTTTTCCTAACATGTTTCAAGTTTTTGGTAATCTTTAGCACATGAGTAGCTGGAGTTGAATGAGCACCAGTTGGTGCTGACATTGGCGACTTCCCACTCGGAT
This sequence comes from Oryza sativa Japonica Group, assembly GCF_034140825.1. Lineage (NCBI taxonomy): Eukaryota > Viridiplantae > Streptophyta > Magnoliopsida > Poales > Poaceae > Oryza > Oryza sativa. Next base: position 42,573,813 of record NC_089035.1, on the reverse strand, counting down.
GTGCAGCGATCATATTCAAATCAGGGTTTACTAACCTGCCTCTCTTTCTTGATGACCTTGTACTAACAACTGAACCACCATTATTCAGTGACTCACTTGAACATGTATCTTCTCTAATCACGTCCTTTCGCAACTTTTTTGATCCCGACAAAAAGATGTTTCCATTAGAAGAGTTGCTAGCACTAAGCTCGTAGTATCCATATTTTTTATCTGGTTTATGCATGCACCACATAACATTCATCCCTGGTGGAGGGACTGCCAGAGTCCCATGTGTCTTCAGAATAAGAGACAGTGCAGTCACTGTCTTCCCTAACCCAGGTTCATCACAAAACATACCTCCACAAAAATCATGTACAGTTGGAGCACTACCAGTGGATATTTCACCAGAGGTAACATTTATGTAATAAGGGAAACCATCCATGGTGCACAAACCCTTGTATAGAGGATGTTCTAGGACCTGCAAGTTCTGCTCCCTCCTTAGCATCCATTCAACAGCTGCCTCTTGATGAGGAAAAAGCTTAAGTTTCATGCAAGGCATGATAGAAGCAGAAAGATTCCTTAGATGATGACAAGCAGCTGCAACTCTAATCAAATCTCTGGGTTTCAGTCGAACCAGCACCTTATACAAGACATCATCAGGGACAGACCAAATACCCACTCCCGATGCTGCCTCATCTGGTGTTATTCTTGTTATCTGCATCCTCTTCTCCACCATAACACTAGGTAGAGTTTTGAAGATTTCATGCAGGTCAAACGACTTATCATTATTCAATACAGATGGTATCTGATGTACCTCACAACCAAGGACGTGGCAATCGGTGCAGGTCCAAATATACTGGTCATCACAGTGTGGATTGTCAGGAGAGGTCCAGTTAAAAGCAAGCAAAGCATTCCTGGCATCCCAATTGCAACTGAAAAAAAAAAAATCTTAGCCTACGAGGTAAGTAATAATGATGAGAAAATTACAGAAACAAGTGAGACATGAACCAGGATCCACTTGGTGCATCACATAGTCCTAGATTTGCATCTTACTAGTTACCATGAGAAATGCACTTACTGTTGCAGTTTTCAGCCAATATTGATAGGAGCACGCATGGTGATACGCACTGAATTTAAAATGAACAAGCATTTCAGATGGGAAAATGCCTAGGTTGGAATTGGCACATATTTAAGACCTTCCAACAGTTTCAATAAAATCTTCTGATAGGATCATGGGAAACTGAATGCAAACTGTAGCCTTATCAGTTATCAGAGACATGACGCATCAGGGGATGCCAAATTCAGATTTACTGTGAGGCACAAAATGAGACAAATGACTACAATTTTCACACATGCAGGTCACAATTCGAATCGCAGGGGGGCGCGCATGAACAATTCGCCACTCAATCGACGAAATGCCCCCAACCTCTAAACCTCCCCGGAGAAGAGCAGCCATGTGCAGTAGCGACCACCCAAATTCGAAGAGCAGAGGGCAATGCACGCACCTGACGTGTTTGAAGACCGCGGCGGCCGCGGCCGCGCGGGACCGCGGGAACTGCCACCCCGACCAGACGGAGACGGGGAGGTACACGTCGAACAGCACCACCGCCCTCGCCTCCACCTCCCCATCCCCTCCTCCTCCCTCCCTCCCCCTCCTCGCCACCGCCCTCAGCACCCTCCCCTCCACCTCCACGCACCGGCTCGACACCAGCGCCCTCAGCTGCCGCACGACGCCCCCTCCGCCGCACGCCCTCCCCTTGGACCGCGGCGTCGCGCCACCGCCGTCGGGGATCGGCGCGAGGGAGACGCCCCCGCAGGCGAAGAGCGAGCACGGGGAAAGCGGCGCGAGCGCCTCCACGCCCACATCGGATGAAACGGAGACGACGGCGCGGAGGTAGCCCCCCAACTTGCGGCGCACGTCACCGGCAACCTCCTCCTCGTCGCCGCCCATGCCGTTGAGGCCAACTCACCTCACCCGGGCACGTTCACGTTCACCGCCGCCGCCCGCGCATGTCGAGCCCCCGACCTAGCCACCCCTCGTCGCAGGCGAGGATCACGCGGCGGCGATTCCGGAGGCCAAATTCGGATGGATTTCACCTCGGAAGCGGAGGATTCGGCGAGGAGGAGGAGGAGGAGACGAGAGGCTATGATGGGGGAGTAAGCGTAACCGTCTACACGCTGATAGATCGGATCTCTTCCTATGACAGTGGGGCCGAGGTTTAGGTGGGGCCCACTGTCATAGAGGGAGGTGATGGTGTGTTGTGCGATCCGGACTCGGGGGAGTGGGCTTCGATATTTTTAGGTGTGGGGGAGGAATCCGTGGGCTTTGGGGTGAGTGGGGGGAGCACTGCTTCGGCGGCCCATAAACCGTGGGCTGTATACAAATATGTGGGCCGTGACGCATCCACAACATATATTCGGTTTCAAATGACTTTTTTTTTTGACAGTCGGTTTCAAATGACTTGACACTATTGATTGACTAAGTAAAAATTTAAGTTTGACCATCGACGATTTTATTGGTTGGATCATGACTAATATTTTATGATGCATCATACTTTGTTAATATGGAATGGTTTTAAATTTCTATAGATTTTCTTAGTAAAATGGACGAGCGGTCAAAGTTAGAAATGAATAGTATCCTGTGAAAAGTATTTGAAAACAGAGGTAGTATATATAATCGGCACACGTATTATATTCATGTTTGAATAAATAATTTGGAGTGTGTATATACACCATTACAACCGTACACCAAATAAGAAATTAGGGCACACAATTACGTATGCATTTTCTTATTACTACTTTATCTGTTTCACGATGTAAGTCATTCTAGCATTTCTACATCGTGAAACAGAGGGAGTAGCTAGTAAGGCACCGTACGGACGTACATGTACCACTAGCTAGCTTGATCGTGTTCACGACGCCGGCACACTCCGGGCGCCCTACTTGTGCTGGAACTTGGACTTGATGTTCTCGACCACGCCGCCGTCGACCTGGAACGCGCGGGCCAGCACGTCGGTGGGCACCGCCGGCGACGACGAGCCGAACAGCGCGTCGGCGGCGGCCTGCGTTCCGGGGAGCTGGCTGTCGAACGCTGAGATCGCCACGGCGGGCTTCTCGCCGACGCTCCGCTCGTAGTGGAGGAGGCCGCGGGGGAAGACGAAGACGCCGCCCTTGGGGACGACGCGGGTGATGAGCCTGCTGCTCGCCGGCGCCGCCGTGGCGACGACGAAGCCGACCTCGAGGAGGCCGTCGGCGACGAAGAGGATCTCGGTGGCGCGCGGGTGGGAGTGCGGCGGGTTGGCGCCGCCCCACGGCGCGTAGTCGACGCGCGCCATGGACACGCCCAGCGTGTTCAGCCCCGGGATCCTCTCCACCGTCGCCGCCGTCACCGCCGACCCCATCGGGTTGCCGGAGTACACGTCGGCCGGCTTTCCCAGCCCCGGGAAGAAGAAGTCCTCCGCCGTCACGTTCGCCTCCGGCTTGCACGGGAACCCGTTCACCCTCAGCGCTGCACACACAAGATCACGATCGATCAGTCGATCACTATAAGATCTCAAATCGATCAGAATGAAAGCTACTCTCTCCGTCTCATTTTAAGTGTAACCATAAGTTTTCGTGATTAACTTTGATCGTTCATTTTATTTATTTATTTTATAATTAATATTTTTGTTCTCATAAGATGATAAAATATGAATAGTACTTTATTTTATTATTTTTTAAAAAAATAATAAGATGGACGATCAAAGTTAAAGCATGAAAAACCATAGCTGCACTTAAAACCATTGGTCACTCACGGCCTTGAAGCGACTTGTAGTCGGCGACGCAGATGTCCTGGAGCATGTCGGGGTCGCCGGCGAGCAACGGCGCGGCGAGGGAGAGGATGACGGCGGCGAAGGAGGCGAGGAGGACGACAGTGGGGAGCTTTGCCGCCATGGAAGCTAGCTGGTTGTTGCTAAGCTTAATTTTCCTTGATTGATGTAGCTAAGTGAACTGGAGTACTATCTGTAGCTCTTAGCTGTGTGAGTACGTACGTGTGCGTCACCTGCAAGTAGTTTAGATCAATGATCACTTTTTTTTTGACTAAAAAGTTATGGCTTGATGAAAAGCTAGGGTTAGGGGAGGTGGTATTTATAGATATGTGGATCGAGTAGCTTAATAGAGTCGTGACAGTGGAATGGATATATGGATAAAATTGTGGCCATGCAACCAATAAAAATGTACAAATCGAGTGAAATTTGATGAATATAGTCTATTATCTCATGTGTCGATGTGACTGTGTGTGGGGGAGAGTGAGAGTAGTGTAATTAACTCCTCATGTTAATTGTTAATGGAGGCATGCACGTTTTGTTTTATGCAAACTAGCACGCATGCACATGAAAGAGAGAGTAATTGGGGATTAGAGAGATGGAGAGCGAGAGAGAGTAATGCCCAGACTCCAGGTAATAGTACAAGATGGATGCATTTTGCCTTGTAGCTTGCACGGTATACTGTGCACGTGTTCCTGTTCAGATAATCAGATGCTGGCGTAAACGCAAGACTGCTGAGGTTGACGCCAAGTACGTACGCAGGCAGCTAGCTAATTGACTACGTACTAGCTAGCTATAGTGTGTACTGTAATGTACGTATATACGTACGCTAGCTAGCTTGTTTAATCAAATCGACAAGGTAATTCGCAACATTAAACAAAAAGCAAATCACTTGGACTTCTAGATATCAAGCTAGCAGAAGTTATTCCTGTAGAGTATGTTGGCATAAGAAAAAAGGATATTCTAGTATACACATTGTGGACTTATATTAGAGAGCCATATTAGTGTTGTAGGTTTTGTGTATCCTGTTTTTTTAGTCACTTTGTTCTGTTATTCAACATAGATACATGTACATTTGTCTTCTGTTGTTCTGTCATTAAAAAGTGAATATTAGAGAATAATCTAATATCAAATAAATAGAAGGGGTGAGGCTTCAAATCCAGCTCAACTAACCCACCACCTTGTGAAGCTAGCCGGAAGACCCCTAAGACATTTCTCCTGTTGTTTCTACCATGAGAACTTAAAAAAAATGAAGAATAATTATTCTAACCCAGAAAATAATTTAAGTAATAACGATAGATATATCCAGGTGATCGAGAACTTAATTTCCAAGTCTCCAAATAGCATAATTTTTTATTTTCAATTTTTTCATTCCTGGGTAACTATCATCTATAGAAGTAGTCCACTAGTTAATTATTAAGAACTTTGGAGTATCAGATCGAGATGATTCTACTTTTCCCAAGCCATTTTTCATTTATATATAGTTCTCATTACGAAAAACTGAAAGAATACTTATACTTAATTAAGAATATCGTCTACGTATACATGGCGGTTCAAATACCTTATCGATCATGCGACGATTCCCTAGTGACAAAAGCACATTGATTGATGGTAATGGTTCACCAAATTCAAATTGTTTCTCCGATCGACGACTACATTATATCTGATAATCCCTTCCGTGGTAGTGATAGATAACCGGTGCCGACGAAGAAGCTAGTCGCACGACGTTGGGAGTACAGATCGCGCGATGGTGGACATATATACTTGTCAAGCCTCGCCGGTGCCAACAAGGTGAAGGAAGCTAGCGGCAGGGACAACGATGAAATTTAAAGGAGAGAGATGAAGAGACAAGAATATATGGATTATATATGTTAATATATTGTTTCACTTCTTTTTTTTTGGATTAATCGATCTTAGCTAGCTGTTCAAATAATGGGTGAAGGGGCGCAAAACTGTTGTTGGAACAGAAAGATGCATACGTACGCGCATACCATTGACGACACAGTATACGTACGTATAGTAGGTAGGGTACGTATAGCTCATGCATGGCGAAAATTGAACAGAAATTAATGAAGTAACAGTGGTAGTACTAAACCATGAAGTAATAATACAGTAATGATCAGGTCCGGCCACGTACCACACACACGTAGTACGAGACACGACCCGATCGATCGACGACGACTCAAAAACAAAAATAAAAATTACAAATCAAACGACTCACAAACACAAACACACACTGACACAAATCCTACCAATCAAATCACAAACTTTTTAACGGTACGTACGTACGTCCTCTTAATTATTATTATCGCGATAGGGCTAGCTAGCTCAGCTGCCATCTTGTTCTTCCTGCAGTATGCATGCATGCAATGCAATTCTAGTATTTGGGCGGGACGAACTTGGACTTGATGAACTCGACCATGCCGCCGTCGACCTGGAACGCCCTGGCCAGCGTGTCCGACGGCAGCGGCGGCGCGGCGCCGAAGAGCGCGGCGGCGATGGACTGCGTCCCGGGGAGCTGGCTGTTCAAGGCGGCGATGGCGAACGCCGGCGTGTTGCCGTTGTTCTTCTGGAAGTGGACGAGCCCCCGCGGGAAGACGAACACCTCCCCCTTGCAGACGGTGCGGGTGAAGAGCTTGTTGGCGGTGGTGACGAAGCCGACGTCGAGGGAGCCCTCGACGACGAAGATGATCTCGGTGGCACGGGGATGCGTGTGCGGTGGGTTCAGCCCCCATGGCGCGTAGTCGATACGCGCCATGGACACCCCCATCGTGTTCAGCCCCGGCAGGCTCTCCACGCTCGCCGCCGTCACCACCGACCCCACCGCGTTCCCCGTGTTCCCGGCCTTCATCAGCCCATCGAAGAAGAAGTCGTTCGCCGTCACGTTCTCTATCCTCTTGCACGGGAACCCGTTCAGCCGCAGCGCTGCACGACATACATATATACGTTAATATGAATCTTCGCACTGTCTTGTACGGGTCGTTAAAAAAAAATAGGTCAATTCATATTTTATGAATCGATGAACAATAATGGTCCAACACTTACGGCCTTTGAGGGACTTGTAGTCGGCGACGCAGACGTCCTGGAGCATGTCCGGGTCGCCGGCGAGGGAGGTGGCGGCGAGCGCCATGAACACGACGGCGAAGGTGGCGAGGATCAGCTTGGCCATTACAGCTAACTTGGTGAGTTATTTAGTTCGATCAAACTATGCAAAGTGAAGTAGCTGCAGCTAAGAAGATCAGTGAAGCTGAGCAAGCTAAGCTGTGTGGTGTGCAGTGAACTGCATGCAGATGATGAGCTGAGGACGATGAAGAAAGGAAGCAGGGGACGCTGCTATTTATGCTTGCCGGGGCCTGTACTAGCTAGCTACTCTCCTCGTGTAGCTAGCGTAGTAATGAAGAGTTAAGTGGATGGGTGGTTGTGCCTTAGCCATGTGATTAAGCTAAATCACAAAGGCTAATTAAGATGATATATGGTTATGAATCTTCCTCACACGCTAGCTTACTACTCCTAATATATTAAGCTTTTTCAGTGAGAATTGAATGGTTAGGCGAGCGATGTTTTTCGATCTGTCCTTGCCAGGGGGTCTGTTGCCCTCTTGAGATCTAGAAATTAATTAATTAAGGCGAGAGCAATCTATAGTGTACTGGTATATGGGATCGATCGAGAGATCCAGGTGTACAGTGTACTAAGAACCTGAGGAATAAATTTAAAGCAGCTTGTTCATTTTGTTATCAAATCAACAATACTTTTGATAGTATTATTTTGTTTGGTTTGATGCTTTTACCAAAGTTAAGTGGAGTTTTGAGAGAGAGAACTTTTAAATTTGCCAAATTGTGATAAGGTACATAGTTGAAGTGTGTGTTTAGTTTATTGTCATTTCAAAATTCAGCATTACTAAATTTTGATAGGATTGAAAATGACAGCAAACTAAATAGACGCTTAGATAGTAATTAACTAAAATCGTCAGTTTATACAATCAAATTAAACTACCAGTCTAGCTGTACGTACGTACTCATACATGCATGCACATGCAGGAACAGCACGAGAGATCGATCAATGGAGCAGTTGACCGACAGTTGCAATTAAGACGTACTAATGCTGTAATGCAGAAATCATCCGTCCATTAAACTGTAGCATTGTGTAATGTAGATATCAGCTTTGTGCTTTTCTCAACTGTAGGCATTTGCTTTCCTGTGACTTGCAAGTCAGAAGAACTGCATTAGCTAGCTGCTGAACTTCATTCGCTCACATGCAGTCGACAACATGAAAGGGGAATTGATTAATTATCTTTTTTACATCCAGATTTGAGATTAATTCAGGAGGACACCGATCTGGCAGATCGAATGATCGATGGAGAATTAGTTACAGCAGCTAGCCATGCCTGCATAGCCAATGGTTAATTTGCACCAATAATTAATCACCCTACCCTAGCTACCCGGTCAGAATCGTACGAGGCGTAGTAACGGTATATGCAGAGCACATGCCGTACCCCTCTATTCATTCATTCATTCATATTAGAACCGTTTTGATCCTTTTTTTCAAATGTTTCTTAATGAAGTTTATAGAAAGATCTCACAACACCTATAACATCAAATTAGTTTTAGTAAATATAGCATTAAGCATATTTCGATAATATGTTTATTTTGTATGAAAATGTTATTGTATTTTTTTAAGCTTGATGAAACTTAAAAAAACATAAAAATCAAATTCAAAACGATTTATAATATCAAACAAAGTTACTCCCTTCTTTCTAAACATAAACATAAACATTTTTAATTAAGTTGTAGCTAGCCAAAACCTGATAACCATAAATAGGCTGGTGCCAGGGGTTTTGCCTCATGTACCAACAAATCACTGGCCAAATCAAAGAGACCCAACTCTCTAGCATCTCTTTCCTAGCTCTTTCAAGATACCGTACCAGTCCCATATATATAGTCTAGCCTATCGGCAATACACAACTAGCTATCATGGCATCGATATAATTTCTCCCAACGGTTTTCCTCTATCTAAATCACATTGTGACGATTGCCAATTTTGCTTGCGTCGGAGCTCGATCCTATGAAGGCAAGGTCTTATTTGCCTGTGTCCTAGGTCTTATTTGCCTGTATTCAAATTCTAATTAAAGAATAAGTTGTCTATCTATATAAATACAATACTCCCCTAGGAGGAGAGGACGCCGAATCATAAATCATAGCCACAAGCACATTGAGATAGACATCTAGGAGGAAGACAATCGCTAGCCGTCAACTCCAAATTAAGTCATCAGATAGTTCTCGGTAGATCCTCATTAGATTAGCTAACTTACTCTCCTTTGTAATCAAAATGGTTTATTCGATTGGTATACTCATAAACTGAATTAGAGCTATTACTCATATCGGGGGTCTGAATTGAAACCAGTATAAAAATCCTTTATCTTTCATCTTCTTTAGGTTCTTTACCATATAATCTGACGTATACCTGCGTATAATGATCCCTTTACTTTACAAATACCATAGACGGGTGTACAACCAATCGAGAAATGTCCCATAAATTAAATACTTATATTGCATATAAAATTTGAATTATGTAACTTCTTGTATTTAAGAACGGAAAAAGTTAGCTTACTCTTTCCGAGGCACAAATTAGTGTGTACAGTGAACGTCATAATAATATATGTCGGTGGTGAGTTGATATAGCTAGCTGGACCTGCTACGTACGTATACCTAACCTTGACCATAAATATACTACATGTACATACGTAATCACGTACAACGTCTAGATTCACATACGTAATAAGAGTACATGCATGTGAATCATTTACATGCACACGTACGTACCGACGAATACACAGTATATAATACCCATAAATACTCATACGTACAAATATATACGCGCCGTCTGGTACGAACCTTAGCTAGCTACCATATACATACGTTGTTGGTGTGTAAAGTTGGTTAGTTGTACTAGTATATCTTTAATTACCAGTTTATCCCGTGAACTAATTATTAATTGTTAGCATATCTTCAAGCCGCCGTCGATACAGATATATAGAAAAGTACGTACTTATACGTACCTATACGTAGTAGCTAGCAAGTTAAATTAGCATTATTGCAACATATATGTATGTGTTTATATATATCACATTGCTAGCTCGTATGAAGATTAAATTGGTCAAAACAGTGAGTTGGCGTTACGACCTGCACATCCTGAGTTAATTAGTCGTGTCCTCGCACGAAATATTTTAACTTTGATCAAGTTCAAATTGCTTCAAGTTTGACCAAGTTTATAGAAAAAATAGTAACATTTTTTACCCAAAAAAAATATTATAAGAATATATTTATTTATTAATTTAATAAACTAATTCGGTAATGCAGATATTATTATATTTGTCTATAAACTGAGTCAAACTTGAAGAAGTTTGACTTTGACCAAAGTCACAGCATCTTATAACCTAAAACGGAGCGAGTACATTTTATCTCGATTGATATATAAAATATTATTATATTGTATTTACGGGAAAAAGGAAATTAAATATTGTTCTCCATATATTTCTTTTCAGAAAAATCACTTTTCAACATAAACCGGTGCTCCGGTCCTAATATAAAAAATGTATATGAAAATCAGCTATAGTTAATTTTATTTAGGTAATGTCTAGAATCTAGATGTCACTTTTCTCACCCCCTCAATGGGAATCCAATGATTCTCATTATCTCCACTATTAATTATTCAAAACAAAGTAAGTTTTTTCTTAGACAAAAATTAAACAGTAAATTACAGTAACCTAAACATGAAATTAATTTTAAATTAAAAAATAAACAATAACATGTAAAAGTATTGAAAATCAGATAAAAAAACATAAAATCCTATACATTAATGTGACAATATAACTTTAAAGTACAGTTATATTGTACAAAAATGGCACATTGCATAGACTTTCAATTATGAGCTTAGCAACGTGTTTTAATTAGGTGACTGAAAACTATAATTTTTCAGGCGTATTAAAATCTAGCAAATTAAATCCCTTTTATTTATTCTTTCATTAATTATGGACTAAAATATATCCGTCGTGGCAACAGCTATCTCTGGAAAGTCGTTGGTAATTAAGCTTGAAATGACGCAAAAAGCTTTGGTTTGTATATATACCTAGCTACTCAATAACAATAAGACAATAATAGCCGTATCTAAACAAGATCGATCAAAGGATGCATGCTGCATGGCCGGGTTAGTTAATTAGAACGTACAAATGGACTTTGCAACTTTGCATACGCATGCATGCACTAATGACATGACTCATGAGGTCCATATTACTAGATCACTATTTGATTTTCTTTTTTCGACTCTATTGGTCATTTCAATCTCTTAAATTCATCCGCATACGTGAACATCAGTGATCACTATTCACTTATGCATGTGTGTCACCAACCAATATTAATTATTATTATTATTAATTGAAAGATGAAGCTAGCTAGGGCAAGACAAGGGCAAAGCTGTACTGCCCCGCAGCTAAACTCTCTACTCCTACATATAAAGCTAATCTCTCAGCACCATTGCCGGCGGGTGGTTAATTATTAATTAATCGATCGTTGGTGCATATGTAATTGATGCAGCATAGTATAGCTAGTGTAATCCACTGTTTATATCTCATACTAACTTCGTCCCAAAATATAATAACTTTTAGCTATAAATCTAGACATACATTTATCCAGATTCATAGTTAAAAATGCTTATATTTTAGGATGGAGGAGTACTAATTCATTGGTACTACTTTTGCCTTAATTGGTTGGGGGAGCATCTTTTGATGAGTGATGAGATACATATGCCTTGTACGGCTTTAAGAATATACTCGCTCTGTTTTTAAATATGAGCATCATTAACTTTTAAGCGTGTGATGTTTGATCATTCGTCTTACTAATTAAAAATAAAAAATAATATAGTGAAGACATGAGAAAGGTATAGCAAGTTACAACAAAACAAGAAAAATACTTACATACCTTTTTTAGTAAAGACAAATGGTGGAAACATTGCCATGTCTAAAAGTTATAATTATGTCATATATTTAAAAAGGGAGAAATATAATATATATATTTCAAGTTCTGGGCTAAGAAAAAAAATCAAACGACTTATATTGTGAAACAGGGGGTACATGTATTTCAAATTAAATAAAATCATTTATGTGCATATTTCAAAATAAATCTGCGTGGAAATGCTATTTTGGAACGGATGTACTCCATATTTACAGTGCCATATTTGTCACTAAATAACTGTCAATTTTTTTAACATGCAATTTACACTATGAATCTTATATTGCACGTGCGCACAGTAGATTTTAAAGTTTGCACTGTAAATTTATAAGTACTCCCTCCGTATTTTAATGTAGGACGCCATTGACTTTTCGATCAATGTTTGACCATTCGTTTTATTCAAAATTTTTGTGTAAATATGAAAATATTTATGTCATGCTTAACGAATATTTAATGGCGAATCAAGTCATAATAAAATATTTTTTGAATAAGACGAACGGTCAAACGTTAGAGAAAAAGTCAACGGCGTCATACAGAGGGAGTATTAGACAACACTACAACAGAGCCTATAGCACGAGCTGATCAAAAGGAATTCACACTTTCAGTTACCCCACTTGGTGTACTATGTTCCAATTCGCCTGATGAACTGCGCTTAAATGGAAAAAAACAAAATATAACTGACCGTGCTGTTAATCTGACCGTATCCTGCAGGCCCCGGAAAGGATCGAGTATCGAGCGTCCCAAAAGTCGATTGCGACCTGGCCAGAAATCCTTTTGCATAGGTTTGTAAAGGAGACGACCGTACCATTTAATTATCAATCAGAAGAGGAGGATATATATGTACTCCACTACCTATGATATATGTAAGTTGCATTCATTAATTCATATTGTTCATCGATTTTTTTTTTTAAAAAAAAGAGAACAGGTAGATCACCTTTTTTTAGAAAGCAGCAGAGTTTACAGACTCGACTTCGCTTTACTCATAAAGGAAGCTAATAACATCATATGAGACAAACAGCTGACTAAGATCAGTGTACCCAACAGCTAAAACTCTTCCAGATCAACAAAAAACATTGATCATGGTTTTTCTTTTCATGGACGATTTTTTGCATCTCAAGCAAAGGGAAGTTTAATTGGACAACCCTTCACCCTAATTACGCGCATGAGTACTTAACAAGCTAGCTATTATTGGCAAGTGGACACTAAAACGCTTAAAGTCAGCTTTCTTTTTTTTTCTTTGGAGGTTAAAGTCAGCTTTTCAGGACAAGACAACACATGCTAATTATTTTAAGTGGTAACATGGTCACTCATGAGCATGACTGAAAATTATGGCTTTACAGCCATATTATTATCTGAGAAATTTAACATTGACATTTTTTTACTAATAGTTACTTCAGTTATATTGCTATTTACTTCTAATAAAATGGCAAGGTTAAAGACACCTAACAAGTTGGCCTAAAAAGGATGATGGTATATATAAAAAAAGAGAAAATAATTTCATTGTATTCCATTATGGGAATATCAATTTTTCAGTGTATATAAAAAACACAGGAGCAAAAAAAAATCTACTACCTCCGTTTCTAAATAGATGACACCACTAACTTTTAAACCCATGTTTTACCATTCATCTTAATAAAAAACATTGGTGTGGTGATAGTCTGGAGTCATGGGTGCATGACTTCACTTGTCATGGTTAAATAGCAATGTCTATAAATATAGATGTGTTTATTCTTAGTTGATGCTGATGCCGAAAGTTATTATTTCTTTACAGTAAATTTCACAAAACTACTGATACTTTAACCAAATAATCGTAAAATTATAGATTTCAAGTGGTATATCACAAAACCACAAATTTAAAGCCAACTATCACAAACTATACATTTAGTATTGAAGTTATCACAAAACCACATATTATAGCGTTTAAATTCATAGCACTACTATTATATTAAAGCTACAAAAGTTATAGTTTTATGACTAAATTGATGCTACACATGTAGTTTTGTGATAGTTTTATATTAAAGATAGAGTATGTAGTTTTATAATACACTAATTTAAATATATATAATTCCATGATAAATTTAATACTAAATACGTAATTTTATGATACACGAAATTAAATTTGTATTTTTTGATAATTTAGCTAAAATATGTGTAGTTTTGTGAAATTTACTTATTTCTTTATTATGCTTAGTTGGTGAGAGGCTTCATGTATGCTTAATTAGTTGGTGTAAAAGTCAAAAGTCATACCTTAATAATATGTGTGACTAATGACAGAAGCCAGTACATAAAACATTTTCATTATCAAAAATAATTATCTCTAATATTGTGGCTAACACCTGGGGGGTCCTCCTAATTACTGTCACTTAAACTTTTTTTCAATCTGCACGGACATGGGCTAGTAGTACACTCAACTTTGTTACTTGCATCGTGGGCTTAGCGTCACGCCGAAGTGACCCCTCAGGCCCAGCCCGGTTGGCCCACTTCAGACAATGTGGGGGGTGTCGTGTTCCGTCCACGAGCCCACGACCTCTCCCCCGTCCAGGCTGCGAGCGAAGCCGAGCCGTTTTCTTCCCCATCGATCAAGGCGATCGGCGGCCATGGAGGCCAAGATCGGGAGGCTCGTCGGCGCCATAGGCGCCTTCTTCTCCGGCGGCGACAACGTCCCGTGGTGCGGCCGCGACATCATCGCTGTACGTAAACCACTCGCACGCCAACCCTTTACCCTTGTCCCCTCCTTTCGATACTCTCCCTGTCGCCAGGGGCGGAGTCACGATCTCGGGATAATTTAGGCTTGTGAACCTATCTGAGGCTGTGTTCCTTACCTGTAGTTGGGAGCAAATCCCTCCCGTACGAAAAATAAAGCAATCCATTAGTGTGTGATTAATTAAATATTAGTTAATTATATTTTAGTAAATAGATCAATATGTTTTTTTAAGCAACTTTCGTATAGAATTTTTTTAAAAAAAAACACACCGTTTAGCAGTTTGAAAAACGTGCGCGCAAAAAACGAGGGGAGTGAGTTGAAAACTCACACGAACGAACTCAGCCTAAATTCTTTTGAGATTGTATGGAAATTTTGAAAATATATAGGGCCTTATTGTTTGAAGCTAAAATGTGCTCTATCAAATTATTATTGGCACTTTAAATAGTACTCTAGATAATGTTTGGTTTTACTACCGAAATATGCTAATAATAACATATATATTGATAAATTTTTAACACTACCAAAAAATCCACGTAGGTTTTGACATTGCCAACATTATAGCATGGTAGCTAACCAAACATACCAAGTAAAATTGTCAAATTTAGCTCAAGGCTTGCATTTTTTTTTTGGCTCTGCCACTTCCTGTTGCCTCTTGCGTGTTGCCATTCAATAGTTGATAGAAAATACTATGTTTCATACTACCTCCGCCTCAAAATATATTGAGAAATTCTCTTATATTTTTGTATGGAGATAGTAATAGATAGTACAACTCTATCTAAAATAACTCATCTTTGATCACAGAAATGCAAATTAAGATAGTAAAAAAAGACTAAAGTACTTCTCATTGATAATTTTTTTTTATTCCATTATTTGGTTGGTGTGAAGGCATGGGAATGTAAGGGGTATTAAAGGAACAAAACTCATCAATCTGCGAATTGAGATAGGTCATGCGAAAAAGTAAAGTTATTTTGTAACATTTGGTAGAGACTAAAGATGGACGAGATAGGTCATGGAAAAAAAATAAAGTTCCTTTGTAACAGATGGTAGAGAGTAAATATAGACTTATTTTAGGATGGAGAGAGTAATAATGCAGTAGGATCCAATAAACTAAGTCAAGATCGATCACTGTTGGTTCGTTCTTATCCTGAATTGATCAGTAGACAAAAGTGAAGGCCAGATCATTGTTGATTTGCTGTGTCTGATCTAATCAGGGTGTCGAGAGAGAGGTCGCGGAGGCCGCAACCGAAGAACACAAGAACGTGAGCATCATGAGGCTATCCTGGGCCCTCGTCCACTCGAGGAACACGGACGATGTCAACCGTGGGATCGCCATGCTCCAAGGTAGGTGCAATGTAACCACACAATGACACAACAAAACAATAATTTGGCATGTGATGATCTAACCCAGACTCTGACAAATGTTGTTCTTGTGTTTGTGTTGCTTCCTAGCATCTTTGGGTGGCTCCAAGAGTCCACTGGAGGCAAGGGAGAAGCTCTACTTGCTGGCTGTTGGGCATTACAGGAATGGTGACTATCCCAGGAGCCGGCAGCTTCTTGAACACTGTTTGGAGGTTTGCTCCTGAATCCTGATAGAGTGATATAGTTGATAATATGTGTCATACAAAGGATGATCTAATTGTTAATAAGCTTGTCTTAGCGTGTAGCCGTTAACCGTACAAGTCATCTGTTCATGCCAACTGTTCTTGTTCGTAAATTCAAGAGATCCTATGGCTCAGCTTTGGAGTTACTGAGTAGATTGGCTACTTCAGATTATCTACTTAATTATACAAATAAATCAAATATTTCGATAAATAAACAAATAACTTAAAACAAGTGGTACAAGTATTACATTAGAAGATTTTTTTTTTTAGAAAAATGTCTTTTTTAAAGCGTGGAGTAAATAATCCGTTTAAATAATAATACAATAAATAGTATGAAAAGAAATAAGCCTAAACGTCTTACTAAGTAGATATGCATATACCAGTTTAGCAACCTGAACATCTGTTGGGGTGGTGCTAATCTTGTTCTGTTCCGAACAGAAACCAAGGTATTATGCAGGAGATTAGATATCTTTTTTTTGTTAAGGCCAAAAGCTTCTTAATTATAATCTGTCCCAATGGGGCCGGACTAATGTTTGTTTAGCATCTCACATACAGTAGTCATCTTGCCATTATCTAATATCCGCAGTTGCCACCTGTATTCAGATTCAACCTGGCTGGGGGCAGGCCCTGTCTTTGAAGAAGACAGTTGAAGATAAAATTGCTAAAGGTGAGATAATTAAACCCAACAATGCAAATGCATTGTACCATTGTTCTTTTATGGTCCTTCTGTTCAAGGATATAGGGTATTTTGGAGAGTAATGCGGTCTTCGACGTTTAACTTTAAACGACTAGTTTTATCTGAAATGTTTATAGGAATTGTAAAACTGTTGCATATTTTTGAATTATTTTTACATGACAAATCAAGTGATACCACTTCTTTTTTTTTGTGAAACAAATGATAGTAGTATCATTTTTGCTTTAGTCTAACTTTTCAGGCTTTCAGCCTTCTTCCATTCGATAGTGTTAATTTGAAACCTATCTTGAGTTGTATATTTTGAAGTGGCGTAAAGTAAGGAGACCGTAAATCACTAAATTGTTTAATCTCCATGGAACAATGGAAGTATTAGCAATAAAATTAATGAGAAGTAATTAACCTTCATCCGAGCGACTGACAAGTTTGATTTATGCAGATGGTGTGATTGGCATAGGTATAGCCACAACAGCTGTTGGACTGCTGGTTGGGATAGCTGCTGCTGTTGCTCGGAAGAACTGAGGCATAGCGGTTCCAGATTGATTTATGGGAATTGAGATTTCTGTCGTCAGATACTCTTTTATGCTGGTGACATTTTTGTTCAAGTTCTAGTCTGCAAGAATTCCCTCTTTATTGACACAATTTAAGGTAGTATGATACAGTATGCTCCGAATGCTTTACAATCTCACCTCCATCTCATAATTCTCTATCGGACAATATTTTCCACGTGATCTTTCAGAATTGAGATCAATCAATCCAATCCAGTGATCCAATTTTAGTTTTTGTCGTTCATACTTCTCTTGTTATTTTCTTTAAGAGAATTTTTTGTAGTATTTGAGAAAGTATTTCAAGGTATCAAAATTTACACTAAAATTTTTCGTATCTCACGATACATATATAGTACTTAAAGGTGCTAAATTTTATATTAGAAAATGTGGTATCTTTTGATATCTTCTTAAGAATGGTAAAATTACCATTTCCTTAATTATTAAGGTCAAGCTGTAGATGCTGTGAATTTCTCATCCTTTTTGGCAGGAGTGAACAGTAACCACTGCACAGCTCCACTGAATTGAGAAGCATTCAGCAAAGCATCCATATTTCTGTGAATTACTATCGCATTTCTGTGGATCAGCGTTTTCTGTGAATTGCTGTCGAATTTTGCATCATATTTGGCAGTAGGTCACTGTCGGCCGGTTGTATGTCTGATTCATGCCCAGAAACTTGGTGTACTGTTCAGTTCGTATTTGTGGACAATTAATGGTTCAAGAATACATATTCTAGTTCCAAAAAAAAAAACTGATACTGCTCGCGACTTTGGAGTATAACTAATTAGCTATAGCTATGATAGCACTAATTTAGACATTAGACAATTCAACGGTCACTTAATTTGGCGTTCACAGGCTCATGCGTACTGCAGCCTGGCCCATAATCAGAAGTCACTTTCGGTCCAAGCCCGTTACGGCCGGGGGGAACCTATTTTGATTTTAGGGTTTGTCCCTCGATTATCACTATATTCAAATAGTTAGGGAAGAATCTATTATAAAGCTAATAACATTATGTATGTATACTTTACAAAATTAAATTTTAGGTCGAAACCCGAGTTACATATAATAAATCATGAAGTATATCTAACACAAGAATTGATCAGCCCTCCATGAAGGATGTAGATCCTCTTCATTACCAGTAGTACTACTGATATGTAGCCGTGGCTGATATGTGCGTCCGGCCATCTGGGCCAACACGTGTTTGCTACTGCACATGTAGCATCGTCAACAATCCTCTCTAGACCATGAATAACCAGTCAAAACTTCGATAGGTAGACGTTATTGTCACACGTACGTGTCGATCAGTGCAGAACTCCGGTTATTTATCCTTTTAATTTCCTTTTTTTTTTAATCTCTCGGCCAGAATTGATCTCATCCGATAATAATACTGTTCATCGATGGATGTTTGAGGCTGATACAAATCAGTATCATACGTTTGCATATCATAGAACACTATAGTTTTCGGTTGTTTACTGATAGTACATATATCGACTATTATTTTAATATATATACACACAAACATACATATCCTCTTTAAATGGAGAGAGATAAAACTTAACGAAAGATCATTTTACATCTAAGCCACCAGCCAAAATAAATTTCACAAAATATTGACTTCACCTAATCATTGAATAAATGGCTGCAATTAATTAATTTAACAATAAAAAGTAAAAGTTGAACAAATATCGATTAAATTTAGGGACTAGCTATATAACATCTGACTAAAAATTATTTTAAAAATATGTCAAATGTAACTACAAAACAATTATTGCAATGTAATTTTAATAATTGTACCATTTTTTATTGTAATTACGTAACATATAGTTATAGTATAAATAGGATGTAGGTTTGTGTGAGTCATGAAAACCATAGTAGGCCAGTGGCAGTGCGGAGGGGTAGTCACGTGCCCGTATTCCAAGAGAGGTCACAGGATCTATCCCAAATTATCCCACCCACACCCAGTACCATGCTTTACTTTTTTTTTTCTTAGAAGCACAGATATTGATGCGTATCAAACGGCTAGCAGGAATCTCAAACACATCCAATACCGTTTGGATGTTAGAAAGTCATGTGACAGTTACCGCCTCGTTTTTTTTATGCTTATACTTATCAGCCTTTACTTTTATATCATTAAGAACATATAAATACAAGTTTTATTTATAAATTATTTTTCATTTACAAATAGAAGTACGTCATTTCGCTTTTTCCTCCGATATGCCAAAATGATGGGGCTGTTAGTACGAAGTACTACCTCCGTCCCAAAATAAGTGCAGCTGTGGATATCCGTGCCCAACGTTTAACCGTTCGTCTTATTTGAAAAATTTGAAAATATTAAGTCACACATAAAGTACTATTCATGTTTTATCATCTAATAACAATAAAAATACTAATCATAAAAAAATTTCAAATAAGACGAACGGTCAAACATTAAACGTGAATAGCGTAAAACTACACTTATTTTGGGACGGAGGGAGTACTGTTTATATTGGACAACTGTATATATGTTAGTGAGTTACGTAGGAGTACGCACATTTGCACGTAGTACAATTGCCTGTCGATCAGCTGGGGATGGGAGACGAAACAAAACGCTATTATTGCACGTTAATTTGCAGTTTTGCATAGTACACCACTTAACTTGCACGGTTCTCCTACCTCCACTACGTGCCGAACCAGCCTGCGGCTATATATACTGTGCACTATACACAGTTTTACACATATCCAACCATGCAATGCAAGCGTACTAAATTTGCAGTGTCAGATTAATTAACACCTGGTAGTTGTGTGCATGTACATGCAAATGGACTCTTCCTACCTCCACCTCGTCCTCCCCGCCGCCGCCGCCGCCGTCGTCGTCGCCGTCGTCCTACTCCTCTCGCTGTGGCGGCGCTGCCAAACCACGTCGAACCACCGGCCGCAGGCGAACCCAATCCTCGGCAACCTCGTCGCCTTCCTCGCCAATGGCCACCGCTTCCTCGACTGGTCCACGGGCCTCCTCGCCGCGGCACCGGCATCCACCATGCAGGTGCACGGCCCGCTCGGCCTCGGCTACTGCGGCGTCGCTACGGCGAGCCCCGACGCCGTCGAACACATGCTGCGCGCCAGCTTCCACAACTACGTCGACAAGGGCGACCGCGTCCGCGACGCCTTCGCCGACCTCCTCGGCGACGGCCTCTTCCTCGCCAACGGCCGCCTATGGAGGCTGCAGCGGAAGCTCGCCGCCAGCTCCTTCTCCCCGCGCTTGCTCCGCCTCTTCGCCGGCCGCGTCGTTCTGGACCAGCTGCGCCGCCGTCTCCTGCTGTTCTTTGACGCCGCCGCTGACGCCCGGCGCGTCTTCGACCTTCAGGATGTGCTCAAGCGCTTCGCCTTCGACAACATCTGCAGCGTCGCGTTCGGCGTGGACCGGGACGACAGCTCGCCGTCGTCGTCGTCGCCGTCGCGGCTGGAAGCCGGCGGCGATGGCCGGGACGACGCGTTCTTCGCGGCGTTCGATGACGCCATTGATATCTCCTTCGGCCGCATATTGCACCCGACGACCTTGGCGTGGAAGGCGATGAAGCTCCTCGACGTCGGCAGCGAGCGGCGGCTCCGTCAGGCGATCGGCGTCGTCGACGAGTACGTGACGGCGATCATGGAGTCGAAGCAACGGTGCAGTGACAGTGAAGAGGAGTCGGACTTGCTGTCACGCTTCACGGCGGCGATGATGGAGGAAGACGGCGGCAACGAGCTCGGCGCGATGTTCGACTCGCCGGAGGCGAAACGCCGGTTCCTGCGCGACACCGTCAAGACCTTCGTCCTCGCCGGGAAGGACACCACGTCCTCGGCCCTAACATGGCTGTTCTGGTTTCTCGCCGCCAACCCGGAGTGCGAGCGGCGCGTCTACGAGGAGGTCACCGCCCTGCGTGGCGACACCGCCGGCGACGAGAGAGACGACGGGTACGAGGAGCTGAAGCGGATGCACTACCTCCACGCGGCGATCACCGAGACGATGCGGCTGTACCCGCCGGTGCCCCTGGCGTCGCGGGTGGCGGCGGCGGACGACGTGCTCCCCGACGGCACGGTGGTGCGCGCCGGGTGGTTCGCCGACTACTCGTCGTACGCGATGGGGAGGATGCCGCAGCTGTGGGAGCGAGACTGCGGCGAGTTCCGCCCGGAGCGGTGGCTCGACGGCGGCGGCGGCGGCGGCGGGCGGTTCGTGGCGGTGGACGCGGCGCGGTACCCGGTGTTCCACGCCGGGCCGCGCTCGTGCCTCGGGAAGGAGATGGCGTACGTGCAGATGAAGGCCGTGGCGGCCGCCGTGGTCCGGAGATTCTCCGTCGAGGTGGTGCCTGCCGCGGCGGCGAATGCGCCGCCGTCGCCGCCGCCGCACGAGACGGCGGTGACGCTGAGGATGAAGGGCGGGCTCCGTGTACTGCTCACGAGGCGCAGGGGCGTGTTGTCCCATGCATAGACCATCGCCTGGGCATGTGGGCACGAAGCTATACATGGCCAAATGGGCCGCCTTATCATGCCGGGCCGGGCTCAAGTGCTGCACCAACGGCCGAATAAGACTTTCGTGCCGGGGCCGACCGAAGGCACGAAAGCCCACCTTGTCTTGTAAAAAGTTTATTTTGCTTTCCTCATCTCTTTAGGCCGTCTCTTATATAGCTCTAAATAAGTCTATTTTAGGTCCCTCATATCATTAGGCTGTGCATTATATGATTGGAATAAATATATTTTGGAACTCTCAACTATTTTGTCTCCCTTATCATTGGACCGGGCCATGACGGGCTAGCCCATCGTGCCGAGGCAGAGGTACAGGCACGGGCCTAACACCGGTCGGGCCGTTAGGCGCCGGGCCTTTTCGACAACTATACACGAAGCTTACCCTTCTCAAAAAAAAAAAGTCAACAACTTCATGCAATGACTTTTGACTGGTCCATGTGTCCATTTGGTCTAGTATTTAATTATATGAATTTACAAATTTTGTTGGAGGTTATATATAAACTTTTATATTATAATATTAATGCGATTTTTTAAAAAAAAACAACTTTCCTACATAAAATTTTTATGAAACACATCGTTTAGCAGTTTAAGAAATGTGAGTGTGAAACACAGGGATCATCAATGTATATAGCAAAAGTGATCCATATAGATGGGGCTTTTATAAATTAACTTTAACTATAGTAATTCCAAGAAGTCTATAGACACAAGGTAGCATTATAAGAAAAGAGAGAAGTAGAGAAATATAATATTATTTATTTTATATGGTTAATCCATATGCATACGAGTACCTTTTGCTATTTTCTTTATATGGACTAGTTCATAACGTTAAGTTGGGAACTACTGCTATACTGGCCTGTTTGGCACAACTCAAACTCCAACTCCACTGCTGCTAGAGCTGGTGCTCAGCCAAACAGTTTCAACTCCACAAAAATGGGAGTGAAGCTAGGTGGAGCACTCTCTCAAAATGAACTAAAGAGATGGAGCTGGGTTTAGGTTGCTCCATAACTCTACTCTAGACACAACTTCTGGAGCTAAATTTAGGAGTTGGAGCTATATCCATAAGGCTTTGTTGTTCTAGCATAAAAGAATTTGTAAGCGGCGTGGATATCGGAGGAAGCAATGAACACATGATTAATTAATTATTATAAATTTAGAAAATGCGTTCATTTGAATTTTTTAAAAAACTTTTATATAAAAATTTGTTGTAAGAAATATACTGTTTGCAATTTAGGAATCATGGAAAACGAGAAAGTTGAAGTTTAGAACTTTACAGAGGGAGTATATATATCTTTAATGGGATGGAGGGAGTGGTATTGTATTGATAATAAATACTCTAGTAGTTGTGGTACTCACTACGTCTTATTTTATGTATAGCTGTGGGTTTTCGTATCCAACGTTTAACCGTCTGTCTTATTTAAAAATTTATGATTTTTTTAAATAGTAACACGTAAAGCATTATTTATGTTTTATTATCTAATAATAACAATCAAACGTTAGACATACAAACTCATAACTACAATTACAATTAGAATGGGAACGAAAGAGTATTAATGGGAATGAAATAGTTTACTGCACATGTGATGCCGATGTGTTGAAAGGGGACATACAACTACAGGATAGTCGAAGAATTTAATTGAGCGGTCCTGTGGTGCCGGATGAACGGAACCACGGAATACCGACTCCGTACATGGTCATGGACGGAACACTTGCACCGCTTCTGCTTCTGCTTCTGCTCTTCCTCCCCGCCCTCCTCCTCTACCTCCGGCGCCGCCCCGCCGCCGCGAGCCGCATCAACAACAACCACTGCCCCCACCCAAACCCCGTCCTCGGCAACGCCCTGCCCTTCCTCCGCAACCGCCACCGCTTCCTCGACTGGGCCACCGACCTCCTCGCCGCCGCCCCGACCTCCACCATCGAGGTGCGCGGCGCCCTCGGCCTCGGCTCCGGCGTCGCCACCGCCAACCCGGCGGTCGTCGACCACTTCCTCCGGGCCAGCTTCCCCAACTACGTCAAGGGCGCGCGCTTCGCCGTCCCCTTCGAGGACCTCCTCGGCCGCGGCCTCTTCGCCGCCGACGGCCGCCTCTGGGCCCTCCAGCGGAAGCTCGCCTCCTACTCCTTCTCCTCCCGCTCGCTCCGCCGCTTCTCCGCGCGCGTCCTCCGCGCGCACCTCCACCGCCGGCTCGTCCCCTTGCTCGACGCGGCGGCGGGCTCCGGCGAGGCCGTCGATTTGCAGGACGTGCTCGGCCGGTTCGGGTTCGACAACATCTGCAACGTCGCGTTCGGCGTCGAGAGCTCGACGCTGCTGGAGGGAGGGGACCGCCGCCATGAGGCGTTCTTCGCCGCGTTCGACGCCGCCGTCGAGATCTCCGTCGCGCGCGTGTTCCACCCGACGACCTTGGTCTGGAGGGCGATGAGGCTCGCCAACGTCGGGAGCGAGCGGCGGATGCGCGACGCCATCAGGGTCATCGACGAGTACGTCATGGCGATCGTGGCGTCGGAGGAGCGCCTCCGGCTCCGCCGCGGGGAGGACGAGCGCGAGCACGAGCAGCACCTGCTGTCGCGGTTCGCGGCGTCCATGGAGGAAGAGGGCGGCGAGCTCGCCGCCATGTTTGGGTCGCCGGGAGCGAAGCGCCGGTTCCTGCGCGACGTCGTGGTGAGCTTCGTGATGGCCGGGAAGGACTCCACCTCCTCCGCCCTGACGTGGCTCTTCTGGCTCCTCGCCGCGAACCCGCGCTGCGAGCGGCGCGTGCACGAGGAGGTGTCGTCGTCGCGGCACGCGGACCCTCGCCGCGCCGACGCCGGAGAAGACGGCCACGGCGACGGGTACGACGAGCTGAGGCGGATGCACTACCTGCACGCGGCCATCAGCGAGGCGATGCGGCTGTACCCGCCGGTGCCGATCGACTCGCGCGTGGCGGTCGCGGCGGACGCGCTGCCGGACGGCACGGCGGTGCGCGCCGGGTGGTTCGCCGACTACTCGGCGTACGCGATGGGGAGGATGCCGCAGCTGTGGGGCGAAGACTGCCGCGAGTTCCGGCCGGAGCGGTGGCTGAGCGACGGCGGCGAGTTCGTGGCGGTGGACGCGGCGAGGTACCCGGTGTTCCACGCGGGGCCACGGGCGTGCCTCGGGAGGGAGATGGCGTACGTGCAGATGAAGGCCGTGGCGGCCGCCGTGATCAGGAGGTTCGCGGTGGAGCCGGTCCAGGCGCCGGCGAGCATGGAGACGCCGCCGGCGTGCGAGGTGACGACGACGCTGAAGATGAAGGGCGGGCTACTGGTGCGGATCAGGAAGCGGGAAGATGACGCAGCGCAGCAGAAGTTGACTTGACCACTGATAATAAGCAATTAAGAACTCCAATCATGTTGGGGGTAAAAACACTGTTGTTTAAAAAAGCATTATCTATTCGGCAGTATCTTGTTGAAATTCGATCCAGCATAAAATAAGCCCCAAAGAGACAGATACTACATCAGTTCCTAAATATTTAACACCGTTAATTTTTTTAAACACGTTTGACTGTTCGTCTTATTCAAATAATTTAAGTAATTTTTAATTATTTTCTTATCATTTGATTCATTGTTAAATATACTACTACTCAAGTTTTTGAATAATATTCCAAAACGTTTTTAATAAGATGAATGGTCAAACATGTTTAAAAAAATCAACGGCGTCAAATATTTAGACACGGAGGGAGTATGAAACAAAAGGTAAGTACTCATCATGCAAGTATGTTCGGAGCAAACTTTATTTATTTACCATCACATAAACGAAATTGTTGCTGGGATAGTGCGTGTCAATATAGGGCATGTGAATTACGAACCACAGCGATGATAGAGCATGCGTATACTCTCTTTTATTGCGTCAGTCAATCGCCTGAATGCCCTTACATTCGTGTTACAGAATGGGAGAGACCTTACAGCATTCTCATGATAAGCTGGATTGGTAAGCATGCCATCCTTGGATGCGGTACTCTCTCGCGGTCTCAGCAGGATTGTTCGCCCTTATAATCCCACGACCGACTATAATTATGTCGCTGCCTCTGTCGTTTATGACCTGTATTTCACAGAAAAGTAAGCGATCTATATCATCAGATAAGCAGAGCAGCAGACTGCATCAGAAGAAAAATGCCCAAAAGCTATCAGAATGGATGAAGTTTATTAACTGAAACTGGATGAAAACTATAGTTCAAAGAAGATGAATACTGGTAATCTCGAATTGCTAACTTAAGCAGACTGCATTAGTTATTATCCATTAAAAAAACTTAAAAGCAGTAAGGTGTGAAGACAACAGAATATCAGTCAGCAAAAAGGGTATGTATTGCCAATGTTTTAACTCACAGAGTAAGGAGTGTTGTACTGTTGACCAAGCGAGTCTCCCCCAGCAACCAACTGAACTCCAGGAGTAGCATGGATGAACGCTGGACTTGACGGCGTCACTGACCAAGATGCAGGATTTACTGATATAAATCCAATTACAATATCAGAATGTTGCTCAGCAATCTTCACGGCTGCAGCAGTGTAATCTCCATGAGCAAGGTTGCCAGCTGAACTCATTTCAGAAAGCAAAAGTAACCCTCTTCCTTTTGGCAGACCCTTCAGTAAACGAACAAAACATTAACCTTCAGTAGCCGGCACTACAACAGTCAAAAGCTATTAGCAGCAGCAACATTGAATTTCTGATTTGTTTTTTTTTAACTCATCGTTGATCACATAGGGCATGGCACTACGTAAATAGCATACCTTCAGCTTCAAGCCTTCTACAATTCCAGGTCCAGAAACTATATGTGCATTAACAATATCAGCCCAGTCTAATATGCGGAATATTCCTCTGAACCAACACAAAAGACATTAACTATATTGTGTATGCATAACAGAAATGAACTTATATATACAGTCAAAAATAGACTTTTCTCACCCTTCATATTGCATAGTTACTGTGTTTCCAATGTCTGCAAACTTGCGGTCTTCAAATATCAAAAAGCTGTGCCTCTCAGCAATCTTCAAGTAAAATTTTAAGAACAAATTAAATATAAGATGAAACACATCAAAACTAAGCTATGCCAGTAGCTTTTTATGCCAGTAGCTTTTAGCATCACGAATAGCCAATACTACACTGATATAATGATATATACAAATGAGCTCTAGTAATTCATTAAAAAAAAGCACTGATAGTAAACAGAGCTGATTGCCTTCGAATGCCTAGTGTACCCAAAACACAAAAGGCATTATGGTGGGTGCACAGAATAAATCCAATAAGCATACGCCTACTAAATGCAAAAAATAAAGCATGTCCCATATGAAAACAGCATGAAAGAAGACATTCTATACTGATGGGCATGACAATCCATAATCATGGGCAAAAAGCATAAATATACTTTTAAAAGAGTAGTGGGTAAAAATCCCACACTTGATTCCAAGAAAACAAACTCCAATTTTACATCTCTATCCGGAGTTCTGCAATAGTATGAAACTACTCAGGACAAGTATTACTAATACCAAAGGATGGTGAAAATAAAAGGACAATCAAGTCATAAGTGAACATACCGAACGGAGCTTGTGGCCAAAATCCGGTGTAAAATCAGACAAGATATCCACATGAGTTTTCAACATGCAGATCTCTGGACCAATCTACATAAGAATTGGAGCACTAAGTTAAACAGATTAAAAGGGTTCACTTAGCAATAACAAACTAATGAACCAAAAAGAAAAACGAAAAGAACCAGGACAAAATCAATATGCTCTTACCTCATAATATATAGAAAGACGATGCAAATGTATCAAATGGGATTCAGTAAAATAGTGAAAAGGTAGATCTATGCCATCTTAGTGAAGAAACTGCACCCACACAATGACTGTATATTAGACCACTCTATTCACAACACTAGATGTGAAAGATATACTGCATCATCTAAGCATAGAAAATATGTAAGAGAAAGAGAAGATGTGATGGCAAAAAAGTATGAAACTAAGAAACTGGTCTATATAAAAAGGAATAATACGACAATAACAAATCAATTTGTTCACAGAATCATCTATCAAGGATTGTAGTTTCACATGACTAAACATAACCAAACATTTCCAAGGCTACAAGCACCATAAATCAGGAGGAATTCACGCAACCCCAAATCTGCCTTTTACCTTACTCAGGGAATAATACTGAAGTAGAAGAATATCATCCTAACATAACCAAACATTTCATAAGGCATAAACAAGCACCATAAATTGGGAGGAATTCACACAGCCCCAAATCTGCCTTTTACCTAACTCGGAATAGTACTGAAGTAGACCGATATCATCCTAATATACACCTATCATAAAATTACCCATTCTTAATAGCCTAAAAAGGAGAAATTGACTTCCTGACTGTTAAGTTCTAAAGTTTACCAAACATCTACACAATTCATTATCTTATAGTATACCTTATCGGCGAGATCAAGTAGCTCTGTTGCTGTCCCGACATCTGCAGCAACACACAAGTTGCTTTGCTTGGCCTCCATCAACTCGAACAGCTTCCTCCCCATCGGATTCGTCGCCAATCCAGCTCTCTCAGAAAATGCCTTCCTAACTACTTTCGGTTTAACCGGCAGTCCCGGCACAGCCATCTTCCTGTTTGCGTCGAGGAATCGCTTCACCTCCTGGGCCTTCTCCTCGCCCAGCTTCCCGCGCTTCACGAGGACGGCGAGCACCTCCGTGAGCGTCATGAGCGAGTGGAGCGCGACCCCGTTCGCGGCGAGGTTCTCCCTCCCGCCCTGCTCGCGGTCGATGACCACGACGGCGTCGGCGACGACGAGCCCGACCTCGCGGAGTGGCGCGACGGTCTCGAGCACGGAGGAGCCCGTGGTGACGAGGTCCTCGACGATGAGCACGGCGTCCCCGGCGCGGAAGGACCCGTCGAGGCATTCGGCGGCGGCGTGCGGCGTGACGTGGTAGCGGCGGAGGAGCATGGGGACGGAGGCGGCGGCGGAGAGGACGGAGGCGATGGGGAGCGCGGTGTAGGGGACGCCGCAGAGGAGGTCGTAGGGGCGGGTCGCCGGGAGGGAGCCGAGGAGGGAGGCGACGGTGGAGAGGAGGCGCGGGTGGGCGACGAGCATGCGGAGGTCGAGGTAGATCGGGGAGGTGATGCCGGACTTGAGCACGAAGGCGCCGAACTTGACGGCCTCGATGGCGTGGAGCTCCAGGATGAGGGATTCCATTGCGGCGGCGTCCATGGCTAGAGCCTTGAGCCGAGACGAGAGAAGCTGGGAAGAAGAAGGTGGAGAGTGAGAGCACGAGACTTGCGGACAAAAGACGGCAAGAGACGAGGAGTGAAGTGGAGAAGTGCACTTTGGAATTGTGTCGAGGAAAGTTTGGTTATAATTGAAACGATGTAACGAAAAAAGTTGGAAGTGTATGTAGAAAAGTTTGGTTATAATTGAAACGATGTAACGAAAAAGTTAGAATTTGAAAAAAAGTTTAAAACTAAACTCGGTCTTCGGCAGGTGCATGCATCAACAGCATCAGCATTCAGCGGCATAGGGTTTGGACTAAACACATTAATATGATAGAAAAGTTAGAAGTTGAAGAAAAAGTTTAAAACTAAACTCGGCCTTCGGCAGGTGCATGCATCAACAGCATCAACATTCAGCGGCATAGGGTTTGGACTAAACACATTCTCTTGAGAGTCATCATCAGTCATCGTCCATTGCTGAATATGACGGCGATGATATCGACTGGTTGGCTTAGAGCATCTCCAACAGACTCTCTAAAACGGACTCTCCAAACACCTATATAACCAGCTCTCCAATTGATTTGGCAAACCAAACTCATTCCTCACTCCAACAGCCTCTCCATCTACCCTCTCTATTACGAGCCTATGACAATTAGGGCCCACATGTCAGCCTCTATTATCTATTCTTCTTCCTCTTTCTCCCCTTCTTCTCTTCTCCCACTGCAACCATCTCGATGATGTCCACGCGATGCGCGGTGGCCGGCGTCTCGTCAATGCGCGGTGGCCGGCGTCGGTGGCAGCGGAGCGTCCGCTGCAGAGGAGGGAGGTTGGGCGGAGCTTGCAGCGGAGGGAGGGAGGGAGGAGGCGCCGTCGTCGCCGCCGGCGGACTCCGCGCCGTCCTCCGTGCTGTCGTCGTCGGGGGACTCCGCGTAGTCGTCGCCCTGACCCCACCCTGCCGCCATTGCCTCGAGGTCGGCGGCGCGGAGTGCGTCGATGGAGACGGCATTGTGCGGGCGAAGGACTGGCTCGTCGTCGTCGTTGCCGTCGCCGCCCCGCTCCAGATCCCGGAGGGTCGGGGAAAGACGATGGGCTGCGCCATCTCGCCACGGACGACGGTGGTGGCGGAGCCGGAAGGATGATGACGGCGGCGGCGCCGGGAGGACAACGGCGAGCACTGGACGGATGGATGCGGCGGGCAGGGAAGGAGCCGGGATGGGATGGGGAAAGGGGGAGAGAGAGAGAGAGGAGAGAGGGGGTGGGACCCACACCAGATAGCCAGCCGTCCTAGCTGGCCAACTTTGGCTAGTGAGGTGGAGAATTTAGCCAGCCGGATGGCTTGGAGAACCATTTAGCTAGTCTATTGGAGTAGATTTTTTGCCCAAGTTCACTAAATTTTAGCTTGGAGAGCCATTTAGCCAGTCTCTTGGAGATGCTCTTACTGCGATGGAGGAAACGACGGATGCCAAGCCAATTTTGGATAGCACACAATTCAGAAAATCGTAAAATGTTGCTGCTTATCTTTAACCAAAATCTCCATTTCCATTTCGTTCCCATGAAACCAGGGTAGCATTTTGGTATAGTAAAATCTCCGGTTTTTGTTGGGCAAGGGGATAGTAAAAATAAATAAATCTACGGGAGGCATGAACTCGAGCACATGAAGAACAGTAGCCTTTCAGGCCAAACCGAGCTGTACCAGTTTAACCACGGCAAGACGAAACGGCCCCCGGAAGTTTCAGCCAATCCGAGCTGTAGCAGTTTGCAGCAACTTTGGCTGTGCCTCTTGTCATCGCCACATAACCATGCAAGTTCAAGTTTACAGTATCCATGCGAGAGTGCACCAAAATAATGATGGGATGAACGGCAAGGAGCATGAACGATACTACATCTTTGTATATTGGCAACTTAGTTTCATGACTTCATCATCTTGAACTCTAAATTATTGTTGCAAACAGCGCGAGCCAATACTGATGGAACGCAGAGCATGCTCTTATTACAGTAGCTGCCTGAATGAGTGAATGCCCATTATTTGGCATAGGGTGTGGACTAAGGGCCTGTTTGATTCAGTTTAGGATTATTATAATCTACCTTATTAGGAGTAAACTGAAACAAACAAGTAGATTATTGTAGCAGATTATTATAATCTATAAGCCAGATTATTATAATCTAATAAGCTGCTCTAAAGGAGCTTTTTTCAGATTATTGAGTGGCTAAAGACCCACTACCCCTACATGCTTGAGAAAAATTAACCACTATGCCATCAACCGAACAGATAGCTGAGGGTATTATAGACTTTAGCCTTTCAAACCCAATAATCCATGCCTCCAATAATCCAGACAAACAAACAACTCACAGCTTATTCTATGTCAGCTTATTATAATCCAGCTTATAGCAATCTGGCTTAATAATCTAGATTATAATAATCATAAGCTGAAACAAACATGGCCTAAACACATTCTCAATTTCTCATGGCAAGCTGGATTGGTATGCTCCCCACCCTTGGATGCGGTACTCCCTCGCGGTCTCGGCTGGATTACTCGCCTTTATAATCCCTCGTCCGACTATAATTATGTCACTGCCTCTGTCGTTTATAACCTGTACGTAGTAAACAACGGCGTCGCAAGGAATATATCAGTTCATAAGCATATTGCAACAGGACGGAACGAAGAACTGAGTTCCTGCCTAAGCATCCAGATTATTTACTGACGAATAATAAAAACATAGGAAGATGATGCAGGCATGATTAGGCCATGAGACATGTTAAAGATGGTGCAGGTATGATCTGAGAACTTCAAGATATAGGTTTTGTTAAATCATCTACCGTATGAAAGGCCTCCAAATTGTGTAAAGAAGAAAAAGATAGCATGAGCTCAAATGTTTAGCGCCTGATAATCCAAAGTGAACGTAATACCCAGATAAACTTGAGCTAAGGTAGTATAAGTTAGAAACAAACTATTATTTGGCCCACGAGACAAAATGGATATGGAAAGCATATCCAACTAGGACTTCATCACATAACAATCAGTCTCAACGCCTCTCTGTATTCCACAGACTACACAGGCATCAACAACCTTGATGTTTCGTGCTACTGTATTAATAACTGGGAGACTAACAATCTGCCTTGATGGCTGTCTGTATTCCACAGCAACCTTGATGTTTCATGTTACTGTACCAATAACTGGGAGACAACAACCGACGGTCATTCTTTGGTAACTAGTTCTTACTAAGTTTGACTCTTTGGAAGACCTCCAAAAATGCATTAAGACATAAGGAGAAAAAAGTGAATCAATCACACAAAGGAATTCGATGGTAAGGTTAAACTCACAGAATGAGGGGTATTGTACTGTTGACCAAGAGCATCTCCTCCAGAAACCATCTGCACTCCAGGAGTGGCATGGATAAATGCTGGACTTGATGGCGCAACTGACCAAGATGCTGGATTAACGGATATAAATCCAATTACAAAATCAGAATGTTGCTCAGCAATCTTTACAGCTGCAGCAGTGTACTCTCCATGAGCAAGGTTGCCAGCCGAGCTCATTTCAGCAAGC